>NC_064628.1:834123824-835373824 GCF_023864275.1 Schistocerca cancellata | reverse complement strand
GTTAATTCAGAATAAAATTCAAACAATTGAGAATTGTAATGACACTGATAGGCAGGACCTTTTTGAGATTTTACAAGCACATTCCACAGTTTTTACTCAGAAAACAGGAACAATCAAGGGATTACAGTACGAATTTCGTGTTCGTGAGCATACTAAATTTTGTGTTAGACCATACGTAATTCCGTCACATTATAGGGACCGTGTTAGAACAGAAATACAATCTATGCTTGACGAGGGCATTATTGAGCCTGCAGTAAGCTCATACAACAATCCATTACATGTTGTTGAGAAGAAAAATGGATCGATCAGGCTTGTCTTAGATTCGAGACAAATCAATACTATCATCATTCCTGAAACAGACAGGCCGCAAACGTTGGAAGAACTTCTTCAAAATTTTAATAGTGTAAAAGTGTTGTCTTCCATTGATCTCAGATCCAGCTTTTATCAGATCGAACTTCATCCAGAATGTAGAAAATACACAGCTTTCCTTTGTTTCGGCGTTTGTTATCAGTTTCGGAAACTTCCTTTTGGTTTGAACATTTCTTCGGCAGCATTCATTCGCGGGCTAAATTCCATATTACCTGAGTTCTTAAAACGTCACATCACCTTATATGTGGACAATATTCTGATAGCAGAAGCCTCATGGGAACAACACAATCGCATTCTCAACAGCGTGTTACATATTTTTGCAGAATCTGGAATTACAGTTAACTTGGAAAAGTCTGAATTCGGTAGGACAAAGGTGAAGTTTTTGGGACATATTATTTCTTCTGAAGGCATTCAGCTGGATCCTCAAAAGTTAGAAGCAATCAGAGTCATTCCAGTTCCATCCACAAAAAGACAAGTCCGCAGTTTCCTAGGTCTTGTAAATTTTTCCCGTCGTTTTCTGAATATGCAAATTCTAGTTACACCAAAACTTTGTTCTCTCACTGGAAAAAATACTATTTGGAACTGGGACGAACAAGCACAGTGGAATTCAATTCTCTGAAAGAATCGCTACTTAACGTGCCAATACTAGCTCATCCAGATCTGTCACAAGATTTCTGCCTTAGCACAGATTCTTCTAAAGTCGGTCTTGGTGCCCATTTATTTCAAGAAGCCACAGAAAATGATACTACTGTTCAGAAAACCATTGCTTTTGCTAGCCGAGTGCTAACAAAATCTGAAAAAAATATTCCGTTACTGAATTAGAAGCTTTAGATATCGTTTGGGCATTTAACAAATTCCGTTTCTTTCTTTCTGGTAAGCACGTAAAAGTATACAGTGATCATCGTGCATTACAATTTCTTATGTCTTCAAAATTAAATCAAGACAGGTTAAAACGTTGGGCATTGTTTCTGCAAGAATTCCGCTTCACAATAGTCTACATTCCCGGCTAGGAGAACATTGTTGCGGACGCGCTGTCACGCGCACCGGCTGGGGTTGAGAAAAGTAACACAGAAGGGAACCTCGAAATAATTTCAGTATTCTTTACATTCAGAAAGTCGCCTTTGAAAACTTCATCAGCACATCTTTAAAGGACATTGCTCATGAACAAGATAAAGATCCGATTTGGAAAGGCATCAAGAGCAAATGGCATGAAAAGACACACACACAGATTCGGCATTATTATCTGGTTAGAAACAACATACTGTTCAAACGCTGTACTGTTGATGACAAGCTATAGGTACTTTGCATTCCTGACGATTTTGTTAATAAGCTCATTTGGTACATTCATTTCAGCTACGCACATTTTTGTCCACGGAAATGTTATCATAATCTTCGAACGACTTATTATTTTAACAATATGGAACAGAGAATTCGAAGAGTCTTGTCTATTTGTAAACTTTGTCAAAAGGCGAAACCATCTACTATCTCACATCGTGCTCCGTTGTTTCCTATCATTCCTTCTAAATTAAAAAAAATTGCTGCTGTTGATCTCTTGGGACCGCTTGTGAGTACATCGAATGGATTTTCGTACGTTCTAGTCGCTGTTGAACTTACTTCAAAATTTATTTCTTTCACTCCGTTACGTAACGCCACTGGACGGTCTGTACCCAACACTTTTTGTTAAAAAATTCTTACGTGAAGTTGGCCACGTTGATAAAGTCATTTCAGGTAACGGACCACAATTCAGATCTGCTGTTTGGTCACGCATGCTTCAGAATCATAAAATCAAATCTGTTTTTATTTCATTGTACTCAGCACATTGTAACCCGTCCGAAAGGATTATGAAAGAAATCAATAAGCTTTGCAGACTTTATTGCCACAGAAAGCATCAGCATTGGGACAGATATTTACACTGATTTAAAAACGTGCTGAATGAAATGCCTCATGACTCCACTGCTTTACCACCTACTCTTGTACTGAAGAATGAAGAACCACCGAACAGAATCAGAGAGCTTGTACCTTTCCCGAATACACGTAAACTTCGACACAAAGACATAATTGATTTGGGTCTTAAAAATAAAAAATATGCAGCAGACAAAAGGAGAAATCTACATGGTAAAGCAAATGCAAAGAAATTATATATTGGTCAGAAAGTTCTCATTAAAACTCATTCATTGTCACATAAGAAGAAACACTTGAGTCACAAATTCTTTCTAGTTTACAATGGACCTTACAGAATCCGACGTATACCACAAGATAATTGCGTTGAAGTTGAAACTCTGCGTACTAGGAAGAGTAAAGGTTTACACCACATTTCACATGTAAAACCGTTTATTGAAAGATAATCTGCTTTTTAACTTTGTCTTTGCCATAAAACGTTTCACTTCACATTTCTAGTATGCATTGTCAGACTCAGAAACTGTTACCATGCAACAATGTTTGAAGTTAAATATCCAGTCAAGAACCAAGAGAACTTATTTAAACAGAAATTACGAATGCATTGTTATTGTGAACAGACGACACAGTGTTATTGTGTGTGTGCATTCTTGCTTGTTAGTTGCACGATTACGTAACGACTATAAGGCTTACATACTTAGAACACTTACCAGTACTGCTAATGAGATTTTAATGCAACATTTTGGTTTACTTGAAAATACATTCTGGATTTAAAGTACTTTCTGTGAGATATCAGATGACACAGTGGTTAGTTTATGTGACAGCTACACGATTTTATCACGACACTACTAAGGAGTGACAATTTACAATGTTGCTTTTGCGGTGTCTCTGTTTTATATCTGCACAGTTTTTCTGAATTATTCTGGAAAGTAAAACATGTTTTAGTAGTAACTCTTGTGGTATAGCTACAATGAGACAGCCTTTTCCATAGCACAACAATACGTTACAGCACAGTGATTTCTTCATCACAACAATAAGCGTAATAACTAAGATATCTATACGCAAAGCATTTCACTTATGTTTATCATGAGGTAAGTACATTGGCTTCTGCAGAACTTAGCTTTCGGAGGACGATAACTACGACACTTCCACTGAGATTATGTTACAACAGTACGCACAGTTTAGCGCTACAGGACACGTATTTGAGTGATTAATTTTGTACTTAAATCATTTATTTTTAAAGATATTTGAAGTACAATGATACAAAGGTTTTCTGTGATATATTTCATTCCATTGCTGTAATCTGTAACACCTGAGGGTATAATTACATTAATCCTCAGGGGGGTACACGCTTACTTTGTGTATCACATGTTTGGCAAGCACAAGGAGCCCTAGCTAATATGGTATTTGCTTACACAGCTTTACACATTTGTACCATATTTCTCTAACACATAATTACACAGCTATCTGATCACTTAACTGAGAGAGACAAACTTTTTTACTACGTCAGTGTCACATGTTTACGCAATTACAGAGTTGGATTACTTCACACTTACGAATTTGTATTTTGTCTGTACTTTGTGAACTGTTCATATTTTTTCGGACCCATTGTGATATTATGAGAGCTTTGAATGATATATTTAGTATGGGATCGCGATTTTTAAAGTACGTTTGAGGCAGATGACACTCTTGACATGAGCAGAGAATTTTTTTTAGGTTTTAAAATTATTGGAGGAAGCTACGACGATTTTGAGAGTTGACTGAGGTGTTATGATGTTATTATTACGATGACTATGTGTATTATGCTGTTGCGGTATGTTTATGATCAATAACCTGATGCTATATGAGTTATTTGATTATGCTATGTATCTGTTATGGTGAAATATTGAAGAAGTGTCGACGAATAAGGTAAGGAATAATGAGTGGTAGTTTGGGACTCTGGTTTGTGAAAAAGGTTGTTGGAAAACAAGAATCGAACTTTAAGAGTTATGAAATGTATGTAAATGCGTGAATGTATTACAATACCGACGAAAATTTTTTGGACAATGTTATATCAATAGGATTTTGTTTCTACAGATTTGTAACGCAAATACTTGACCTGTGAAATATTTTTATATGAGACTGTCTCTGTAGCGGAAACTGCTGTCGTAAATATTTCTGTAAGAAAGTTAAGTGACCACCTGCACATAATGCGTCGTGGGCACCCAGCTGTGTAAGACGCCTGGAGAAAAAGCCATTAGTGTGTGCCTTTTCAGAGGCACAGGTAGAAAAAAAAGGGAGGCCATTAACCTCGCTATTGACATTCCTTTATAGAAAGCACCGCAAATACGACACGCTCATTACTTGGAAACATTCTTACATCTGCACACCTGATTATGACAAGTATCTTTCTACGAGATTTGAGAGATTTTTTTTTACTACCTTATGAAATGCCATATGGCTAATGAATGATGTTTCATGCCTTCCTTTGTACATATTTGCTCATTTTCTTTAATATCTAGTTCCTAGCTGCACTGCAGCATTGGTTAAAATAAAATTTTATAGATGTACTAATATAAATATTTTATGCCTACAGATCCAGTAAAAAAATAACTGTATGATGTACTTAAAAGAAAAAACGAAGGAGCACAAAAACATTTCACAGGAATTGCATACAGAATTTTCTTTTCAAGTACTTGGTAATTTCTTTTGTAGAATTAGTTTTTCTGGTGCACCATTTTAATTATATAGACATTAAGATGTGAATATACATTTCCCTTGTCTGCATTATTGTCTTTAGTGTAATGTTTTTTTTCTGCTTGAGCTATGTCATGTTTAGATATAAGTTATTTCATTTGCTGCTGCTGTTTGCCAGGCATAGTGTTAGTGAATTTGACTTTGTGTTACTCTTCTAAGCCAGTTTACTATTGATTTATCTTGTTTGCTGCACATTGCTTTATATTAGAAGTAATATTGCAATTGCTTTGCTAGTTTCTATAATGCTGCTTGCTTCGCAAATCTGCATTTTTTTATTGCTGTTTGCATTAATTGTTTTGTGCTGCTGCATTGCCTCATCCCTTAGTTTAGCATCTGAGCTCAGTAGATTTAAGTTAGCTTAAGAGGGGTAGACTATATAAGAAACTGACTATGGAGAATAGGTAAAGAATGCATTGCGAAGTTACATGAAAAAGATTTGGGCCAAAATGAGTATTGTACAATGAGAAATAATTATTTTGAAAGAAATATGAATAGAATACAGGAAGGAGGTATAGATAGGACTTTTTGGGAATAATGATGAATGAAGGGAGATCTCCAAGAAGCAAAGATTGTTTGCAAAATACTGCAATAAAACAAAACCTGTCCTTTCCTTGTGTTATCCCACTATGTGTTTGTGTACCCTTGTGTATTTGTGTTCATCCTGTCTTTATGTGTTTATCTGATAAGACTTGTTGAATTTTTTAATACTCAGCTACATGAACTATGATGAAGAATACTGTTATCCTCAAATATAATTTGCATTAATAATGTTATTTACTTTGTAAAGATGTTAGACATTATTAATTCTGTTCTGTTTTAATGCTCATGTGTGAAGTTGATGTTTCAATAATTATTCTGATCTTTTATGTATTTACTTATGTCATAATTCCTGTAACACTGATGTATATGTCTATTTCTATTCTTTTGTAAAGCCTGTATTACTACAAATGTTATCTGTATTGTTATGTTCTTTAATGATGTATTTTGTCGGTTGGTCGGTTGGTTTGGGGAAGGAGACCAGACAGCGTGGTCATCGGTCTCATCGGATTAGGGAGGGATTGGGAAGGAAGTCGGCCGTGCCCTTTCAGAGGAACCATCCCGGCATTTGCCTGGAGTGATTTAGGGAAATCACGGAAAACCTAAATCAGGATGGCCGGACGCGGGATTGAACCGTCGTCCTCCCGAATGCGAATGTATTTTGTACCTTTGTTATTGTATTCTTATGTTATAAAATTGTAATTGACAGCAGTTCATCAAATTAAGTAACTTGTAAGTTACATTCCACTGCACACGTTTCTGTTGGTCATAGTATATGGACAATATGTGAGAAGTAGGGACTGTTAGTGTTTGCATGTGTGTTAATAATTCAGCAAGGGACTGGATAACAGCAATGCTGGTTCTGAGGACAATTCCAAAAAACTTTGTGAGTGCACAAGTGGTGGTTTATGGACTTGCTATATTCTCTGCAAGACTCTTCGATGCTGATTGTGCACCTGGCCAGTCACAACAGATGGCTGCTGGCCGTCTCTAAAAGGACTACAGTGGGTCTACACCTTTGATGACTCACCAATACCATTATCTCTGCAAGGACTGCAGTGGGTCTTCACCTCTGGTGGCCCACCAATACCATATTCTCTACCAGGACTACAGTGGGTCTGCTCTGTGATGACCTACCTACCAATATCCTTCTAAACGTCGAATGACTCTGCTGTGGGTTTGCTCTGTTGTGGCCCATTACCTGTCTGCATGTCAAGAGTCAGCACTGTCTTTCCGTTGGAAGGATAACACTACTTCTACAAGACTGCATGGAAATCCACTACTTCTGTGTGCATTGTCTTTTACTGCTCAGACTTTGAGAAAAGAAACGGCAGTTTTACTGTGATGAATGATCAGGGCTGTCTTTATGGACTGTGAGAAAATTTTAGCTTCTGACCAACATTGTATCAATAAGTGTGTGCATTTGATTTCTTTGTTATTGTAATTACGATTATGAAAAATTTTAACAAATATGTATTGGCCACTGCCCAAAACAATTTGTAAAATTTTTTGTGGGGAGCATGGGAGCTATGTAAGTAGGCTGTTTATGTTTTCTTATTGGCAACGTTACGTAGCGCTCTGTATGAAAATCACTGGCTGTGCTGTGTGCAGTCTGTGGCTAGTTTGCATTGTTGTCTGCCATTGTAGTGTTGGGCAGCTGGACGTGAACAGCGCATAGCGTTGTGCAGTTGGAGGTAAGCCGCCAGCAGTGGTGGATGTGGGGAGAGAGCTGGCGGGGTTTTGAAATTTGTAACACTGGATATCATGAACTGATATATATACACTCCTGGAAATTGAAATAAGAACACCGTGAATTCATTGTCCCAGGAAGGGGAAACTTTATTGACACATTCCTGGGGTCAGATACATCACATGATCACACTGACAGAACCACAGGCACATAGACACAGGCAACAGAGCATGCACAATTTCGGCACTAGTACAGTGTATATCCACCTTTCGCAGCAATGCAGGCTGCAATTCTCCCATGGAGACGATCGTAGAGATGCTGGATGTAGTCCTGTGGAACGGCTTGCCATGCCATTTCCACCTGGCGCCTCAGTTGGACCAGCGTTCGTGCTGGACGTGCAGACCGCGTGAGACGACGCTTCATCCAGTCCCAAACATGCTCAATGGGGGACAGATCCGGAGATCTTGCTGGCCAGGGTAGTTGACTTACACCTTCTAGAGCATGTTGGGTGGCACGGGATACATGCGGACGTGCATTGTCCTGTTGGAACAGCAAGTTCCCTTGCCGGTCTAGGAATGGTAGAACGATGGGTTCGATGACGGTTTGGATGTACCGTGCACTATTCAGTGTCCCCTCGACGATCACCAGTCGTGTACGGCCAGTGTAGGAGATCGCTCCCCACACCATGATGCCGGGTGTTGGCCCTGTGTGCCTCGGTCGTATGCAGTCCTGATTGTGGCGCTCACCTGCACGGCGCCAACCACGCATACGACCATCATTGGCACCAAGGCAGAAGCGACTCTCATCGCTGAAGACGACACGTCTCCATTCGTCCCTCCATTCACGCTGTCGCGACACCACTGGAGGCGGGCTGCACGATGTTGGGGCGTGAGCGGAAGACGGCCTAACGGTGTGCGGGACCGTAGCCCAGCTTCATGGAGACGGTTGCGAATGGTCCTCGCCGATACCCCAGGAGCAACAGTGTCCCTAATTTGCTGGGAAGTGGCGGTGCGGTCCCCTACGGCACTGCGTAGGATCCTACGGTCTTGGCGTGCATCCGTGCGTCGCTGCGGTCCGGTCCCAGGTCGACGGGCACGTGCACCTTCCGCCGACCACTGGCGACAACATCGATGTACTGTGGAGACGTCACGCCCCACGTGTTGAGCAATTCGGCGGTACGTCCACCCGGCCTCCCGCATGCCCACTATATGCCCTCGCTCAAAGTCCGTCAACTGCACATACGGTTCACGTCCACGCTGTCGCGGCATGCTACCAGTGTTAAAGACTGCGATGGAGCTCCGTATGCCACGGCAAACTGGCTGACACTGACGGCGGCGGTGCACAAATGCTGCGCAGCTAGCGCCATTCGACGGCCAACACCGCGGTTCCTGGTGTGTCCGCTGTGCCGTGCGTGTGATCATTGCTTGTACAGCCCTCTCGCAGTGTCCGGAGCAAGTATGGTGGGTCTGACACACCGGTGTCTGTGTGTTCTTTTTTCCATTTCCAGGTGTGTATTATGACTATTAAGATAACGACTGAAAACAATCGTTCAACGTGACAGAAGTGCAGCCCTTCCGGAAATTACTGCAGATTTCATTGCGGTGCCATCAACAAGTGTCGGCTTGCGGACCATATAACGAAACACCATCGATAAGGACTTCCGGAGGCAAAGGCCCACTCGTGTACCTTTTATGACTGCGCGACACAAGGCTTTACTCCTCGCCATGCCTTTCAACACCGACACTGGACTGTTGATGAATGCAAACATGTTGCCTGGTCTGACGAGCCTCGTTTCAAATTGTATCTAGCATATGGACGTGTACGGGTACGGAGACAACATCATGAATCCATGAACCTGCATATCAGCAGGGGACTGTTCAAGGTAGTGGGAGGCTCTTTAATGGTGTGGGACGCGTGCAGTTGAAATGATATGGGACCCCTGATAAGTTCAGATACGAATCTGACATGTGACATTACGTAAGCATCCTGTCTGGTCACCAGCATCCATTCATGTCCATTGTGCATTACGACGGACTTGTGCAATTCCAGCAGGAGAATCCGCCACCCCACACGTCCAAAATTGTTATAGAGTGGCTCCAGGAACACTCTTCTGAGTTTAAACACTTCCGCCGGCCACCAAACGCCGCAGACATGAACATTATTGAGCATATCTGAGATGCGTTGCAATGTTCTGTTCAGAAGAGGTCTCCATCGCGTCGTTCTCTTACGGATTTATGGACAGCCCTGCTGTATTCATGGTGTCAGTTCCCTCCAGCATTACTTCAGACATTAATCGAGCCCATGCCACGTCGTGTTGCGGCACTTCTGTGTACTCGCGGAGGCCCTACACGAAATTAGGCAGGTGCAGCAGTTTCTTTGAATCTTCAGTGTAGATGGATTACACTTTAAACAGTTTATTCAGAATGACTGACGATATCTCTTCTACAAAATAAATAATTTTCTTAACGAAACTATGTTTTACACTTAAGCATGCGTTCAAAGTTCTTAACATCTACTGCAAAGCACATTTGCAATCGTCGTTCGAGAGATAGATGAAGAGAAGAAAGTATGCTGGGGGACATGCCGTTACATGCTGTGACGAATCGACAGCGCGTTTCGTCTGGGGTAGCTGGGTCTTCATGATAAACTGCGTCTTTCACAGAGCCCCAAAGAAAATAAAAAAGAAAAAAGATCCGAGAGCAGTGAAATCAAGATACCTGCCCAGCCACTGAACTGGAGCATTCCATCCTATCCAACGGCCAGGAAACGTTTCATTCAGTATTTGCATTACAATAAGTGGAGAGCGGGCTGTGCTGCCATCTTTTTGGAATCGCATACACTGTCGCTTATCCAGTGGTATCTTTTCTGGAAGACCAAATAGAATGTTCGTAAGAAAATGTGCACAAGTATTTCTATTTAACATCCCTGGGATGAAGTAAGGTCCCACAATGCCAATTGCTATGATACCTCACCACAGTTTTACGTTTCACTGTCGTTATTACAGTGCCTGATGAAGTCAGCGCAGATTTTCAGCTGCCCAGGAGTGCATGTTACATTAATTTACGTCACCATGGTTCGAAGACTTTGCTTCGCCGGTTAAATGTACATGTAGAGGAAACGCAGTACCGTCTCCCAAACGCTACAGAGAGAACCAAGAGAATTCTATACTACCTTAGAAATCAAATCCTCAGAGTGGGTGATGTAGTGACAGATGACAGGGGTGGAATCTATACTAAGGCGAGATGCGAATCCTCTGACTGATTCCACATCCATTGACAATACGTCTCACGCCACCATTCGCCGTATAAAAGCAGCATGTGCAACTCCTCGTCACTGATGTACACTTCCGCATGCAACAGATGTTGAAAATGACGTGCTAGTTCTGCTGTAGAGACTAGTAAACAGCCGAAAGGCTTGATACGACAACATAACCTGGCATGAGCGAGTTTATAACGCAATATCTCATTCTGGCCGACTTACCTTTCACTTTCAGAATACACTCCTGGAAATGGAAAAAAGAACACATTGACACCGTTGTGTCAGACCCACCATACTTGCTCCGGACACTGCGAGAGGGCTGTACAAGCAATGATCACACGCACGGCACAGCGGACACACCAGGAACCGCGGTGTTGGCCGTCGAATGGCACTAGCTGCGCAGCATTTGTGCACCGCCGCCGTCAGTGTCAGCCAGTTTGCCGTGGCATACGGAGCTCCATCGCAGTCTTTAACACTGGTAGCATGCCGCGACAGCGTGGACGTGAACCGTATGTGCAGTTGACGGACTTTGAGCGTGGGCGTATAGTGGGCATGCGGGAGGCCGGGTGGACGTACCGCCGAATTGCTCAACACGTGGGGCGTGAGGTCTCCACAGTACATCGATGTTGTCGCCAGTGGTCGGCGGAAGGTGCACGTGCCCGTCGACCTGGGACCGGACCGCAGCGACGCACGGATGCACGCCAAGACCGTAGGATCCTACGCAGTGCCGTAGGGGAGCGCACCGCCACTTCCCAGCAAATTAGGGACACTGTTGCTCCTGGGGTATCGGCGAGGACCATTCGCAACCGTCTCCATGAAGCTGGGCTACGGTCCCGCACACCGTTAGGCCGTCTTCCGCTCACGCCCCAACATCGTGCAGCCCGCCTCCAGTGGTGTCGCGACAGCGTGAATGGAGGGACGAATGGAGACGTGTCGTCTTCAGCGATGAGAGTCGCTTCTGCCTTGGTGCCAATGATGGTCGTATGCGTGTTTGGCGCCGTGCAGCTGAGCGCCACAATCAGGACTGCATACGACCGAGGCACACAGGGACAACACCCGGCATCATGGTGTGGGGAGCGATCTCCTACACTGGCCGTACACCACTGGTGATCGTCGAGGGGACACTGAATAGCGCACGGTACATCCAAACCGTCATCGAACCCATCGTTCTACCATTCCTAGACCGGCAAGGGAACTTGCTGTTCCAACAGGACAATGCACGTCCGCATGTATTCCGTGCCACCCAACGTGCTCTAGAAGGTGTAAGTCAACTACCCTGGCCAGCAAGATCTCCGGATCTGTCCCCCCTTTGAGCATGTTTGGGACTGGATGAAGCGTCGTCTCACGCGGTCTGCACGTCCAGCACGAACGCTGGTCCAACTGAGGCGCCAGGTGGAAATGGCATGGCAAGCCGTTCCACAGGACTACATCCAGCATCTCTACGATCGTCTCCATGGGAGAATAGCAGCCTGCATTGCTGCGAAAGGTGGATATACACTGTACTAGTGCCGAAATTGTGCATGGTCTGTTGCCTGTGTCTATGTGCCTGTGGTTCTGTCAGTGTGATCATGTGATGTATCTGACCCCAGGAATGTGTCAATAAAGTTTCCCCTTCCTGGGACAATGAATTCACGGTGTTCTTATTTCAATTTCCAGGAGTGTATTTCACTGACTGTTTGCGAAAAGCTTCAACCTCAATATTAACGAGCGTTGTATCACTTCAGTCGTCTTTTCAAGCGCTTTCGGATGTCCGTAACCCTTCCGTGGACATGTTTTTCAGAGTTTAATTCAAGTGGCAGCTGGAGTTTCAGTGACTTGCTGTGAACGTCCTATGCCACACCCTGTAAAAGTAGAAAAATTTTAGGCACTTATTTCTTTGAAAATTTATAGTGAAGATGGCTTCCCCGTATCTTTAGGTAATACTATCAAATATTGCTGGAATTTTTTTTATTTTAAATATTGACACTAGAAAACAAAGTAAAAATAATACATGATTGCTAGATTATCTTTTCATCACGAAATATTATGAATATTTAACTACTGGATGTTATAGAACAGTCTGAAACATAGATCACACGCAAAGCAACATTGCATTTGAGCATATTATTCGTCTTCTTTTTTCCTGGTAAAGGACGTACAACGCTGTATTTCAAACATTTCTTTGGCAGATTCTATCCACATTTAAAAGTGAGTTCTTCATGAACACGAATGCTGCGCCGTTTTTTTTTAAAAAAAAAACTACGTGGACGCACATGTCGTATCTTTGACGAGAATCCCGCCAGTAATTCTCTTGCTAACTGTAAATTAAATGTTACCTGTTCTCTTTTCCTGTGACTGCTGCGTTCATTATAAACGCATTCACAATGGCAGCATCAACTACAAAATAGATCCTGTGCCACCATTTTAGAGATCACCGTCCAACTTCATACCATTCTCGCTTCCGATTGAAGAAATGCACACCGCCGATTACACTGTTATACAAACTTATGAACTTGGACAGACTATGTTCGACAGAGAACTGTTAGGGCGCAAAGTCAGGCGCCTCCACGCCGGTCGGGAACGATAGAGAAGAGATGGCTGCGAGAAGACGTCAGCCAACAGGACACTGCCTGACCCGTCTCCAGGACGACAACGCGACAGCAGCGTCCCCTATTCGAAGAGCACATAAGCGCCGCGACCGAATGGTGACGGCGAGTTCAATAGCAGCTTCAAGAACAGGTACTTGTGCAGTCTCGTCAACTGTATTCACTTCGCTTGTGCTCTCTATGTAGCACAAACTTAGAATTGTTTATACTGAAGAAGACTGAGCATTTTGTATGTCGCCTTAGTTTGCGACACATCTGTGTGATTGTAGAAGTTAGGTATTGTATCTTTTTATTTTGTAATAAAACTCATTAATACGATTTGTCCGAATCTTTGTCTAGCGAACCGACTACACAGGCTTCCTAGACACCACAGGAACCATCTCTTCCTTTTCTGGAAACGAATGTTGCATCCTTCGAAACGTTGTTGTCAGAACTGTTACTGTTCTTTTGACTTGCCACTTTATCGCAACGACTGAGTTTTTGATGTGATCCTTGAACTAGACTAATGAAAGCTTATCAATTTTTCTTTATCATTTCTCAAAGATTTTTTCTGTTGACAGACAGTACCTACAGAATATGTTCCATTATCCAAAAGTATTTTCATTAATGCGTACGGAGCGAAATAGTTGTCAAATGCGACAATATATTTACTATTTTTCAAAGGCGAACAAAATTCAAGTTGAACCGTTTTGTCAAGAGAAATATAGGCATTATTGTCTTCTTCGCCGGCCGCTGGTAGCCGAGCGGTTCTAGGCGCTTCAGTCTGGAACCGCGCGACCGCTACGAGCGCAGGTTCTAATTCTGCCTCGGGCATGGATGTGTGTGATGTCCTTATGTTAGTTACGTTTACGTAGTTCTAAGTTCTAGGGGGCTGATGACCTGAGATGTTAAGTCCCATAGTGCTCAGAGCCATTTGGAGCATTTTTTTTGTCTTATTCTTTTCCACAACAGATCTGTAGATCTGGAACTGCAGTAGACAGTAGGTCTTAGCATCAGGCAGGCACCAGTCCTTTTATCCTCTTTTTATAATTTTTTTGGGCATATATTGTTTTATGCTCGACCTTCACTTGGTATCATAGCTTCATCAACGGATCATCTGCCTGAATGCTTATACGCCTCTAAGAAATTAGTATTTGGTGCGTCAATTAGTGGCCCCACTTTATGTAACTTATATAAGGAACATCTTTCCCCAATTCCTTCGAAATATCGTTGAGATAAAGGTTTTCTCATTTTGTTGTTTTTGGACCTTTGCAGACTCATCACTTTCTACACGTGTTCAATATACAAAACAATATCTCAGCTCCACATTCTACGCTGGTTCAACATGCAAAATAGTATCTTAGCTCCAATAACTTGATAAATGTGACAATTTATGGATGTCCCTAATAGTGTGCAACCCAATTAATGCTTTGATTTCAGAGTCTGTCATGTCCACCCCGTTCTTTGTTATTACAAGTGTTTCAAAGTTCAGCTTAAAAGTTTGTTACTCTCGGGATGCATAAAAGTTGGTTTGTTCAAAAATATTCTGAGTGATACTTTCATTGAAGATATCAAGAAAATACTCGAATGCACGATTCATTTTACGGAAAGCTTTATTTGGCAGTGCTAAGGTTTCACAGAAATTATATCTAAACACTGACGCAGTGTTTCATCCCAATCAATTTCAGGGCTCTTATCACTATCATCCAGAGCTGGAAGTTTTGTCGAGTCTGAGGGAAAATATGCAGAGACACGAACACACTTCATTGGCTGAAACATTGTGTACTACTGAGTGAACTTGTTGTTGAAAAGTAGCTGAAGACTGTGGGTGGATGCTCAGTACACTATTTTCCTCATCTGCTGAAAGATTCTCGGAATCAATGTCGGAAACTGACTCATCCTCAGGAAGCGAGAAGTGATACTCTACATGTCTTGCTCTCTAGTGAAGTAATTTTGTAAAGCGAAACGACTAAAATAAGTGAATATGCGTAATAACATCTCAGAAAACAGGTATATTGTCTATACTAAAAATGTCAAACAGTGCTAGACATATGGCCAACCCGGACCGTTGGACAAAATATTCCCGCACTACAACGTATTTGTGATGCGCTACCCGGACTGGAAATTTTCTTCCTTGCATTAAAATCAAGAAAACTGCATAAAATAGTAAATAAATAGCATGGAGTTATTTACAAACGCCATTACCTGCATATGTACAAACAAAACCACGTCTTGCTGCAACTGAATAACCACGTCTTGCTGGAACTGAATTGAGCACAACACACGTCAGTTGTTGCCAGTGCGACTGCTGGCAGCGCCGGGAACTTTCACGCCTTCCTCATCCGAGTCTACAGATGATTGCATCAGCTTGATGTGGGGGTGATGAGCCACTTGGTACCTGTAGAAGATTAAAGTACGGGAGAAGGTATCAGCCCATTGCCCATGAAAGCGCTTGAAGCACACCATTCTACACTGAAGCGCCAAAGAAACTGGTATACAAATGTACACTCCTGGAAATGGAAAAAAGAACACATTGACACCGGTGTGTCAGACCCACCATACTTGCTCCGGACACTGCGAGAGGGCTGTACAAGCAATGATCACACGCACGGCACAGCGGACACACCAGGAACCGCGGTGTTGGCCGTCGAATGGCGCTAGCTGCGCAGCATTTGTGCACTGCCGCCGTCAGTGTCAGCCAGTTTGCCGTGGCATACGGAGCTCCATCGCAGTCTTTAACACTGGTAGCATGCCGCGACAGCGTGGACGTGAACCGTATGTGCAGTTGACGGACTTTGAGCGAGGGCGTATAGTGGGCATGCGGGAGGCCGGGTGGACGTACCGCCGAATTGCTCAACACGTGGGGCGTGACGTCTCCACAGTACATCGATGTTGTCGCCAGTGGTCGGCGGAAGGTGCACGTGCCCGTCGACCTGGGACCGGACCGCAGCGACGCACAGATGCACGCCAAGACCGTAGGATTCTACGCAGTGCCGTAGGGGACCGCACCGCCACTTCCCAGCAAATTAGGGACACTGTTGCTCCTGGGGTATCGGCGAGGACCATTCGCAACCGTCTCCATGAAGCTGGGCTACGATCCCGCACACCGTTAGGCCGTCTTCCGCTCACGCCCCAACATCGTGCAGCCCGCCTCCAGTGGTGTCGCGACAGCGTGAATGGAGGGACGAATGGAGACGTGTCGTCTTCAGCGATGAGAGTCGCTTCTGCCTTGGTGCCAATGATGGTCGTATGCGTGTTTGGCGCCGTGCAGCTGAGCGCCACAATCAGGACTGCATACGACCGAGGCACACAGGGCCAACACCCGGCATCATGGTGTGGGGAGCGATCTCCTACACTGGCCGTACACGACTGGTGATCGTCGAGGGGACACTGAATAGTGCACGGTACATCCAAACCGTCATCGAACCCATCGTTCTACCATTCCTAGACCGGCAAGGGAACTTGCTGTTCCAACAGGACAATGCACGTCCGCATGTATCCCGTGCCACCCAACGTGCTCTAGAAGGTGTAAGTCAACTACCCTGGCCAGCAAGATCTCCGGATCTGTCCCCCATGGAGCATGTTTGGGACTGGATGAAGCGTCGTGTCACGCGGTCTGCACGTCCAGCACGAACGCTGGTCCAACTGAGGCGCCAGGTGGAAATGGCATGGCAAGCCGTTCCACAGGACTACATCCAGCATCTCTACGATCGTCTCCATGGGAGAATAGCAGCCTGCATTGCTGCGAAAGGTGGATATACACTGTACTAGTGCCGAAATTGTGCATGCTCTGTTGCCTGTGTCTATGTGCCTGTGGTTCTGTCAGTGTGATCATGTGATGTATCTGACCCCAGGAATGTGTCAATGAAGTTTCCCCTTCCTGGGACAATGAATTCACGGTGTTCTTATTTCAATTTCCAGGAGTGTATATTGAAATACAGATCGTGCAAGAACGGGACCAACGACGACTGAAGAGAATCATTCAGCGTGGCAGAAGTGCACCCCTTCCTCTAATCGCTGCAGATTTCAATGCTGGGCCATCAACAAGTGTCAGCTTGCGAAGCATTCAACGAAACATCATCTATATGGGCTTTCGGAACCGAAGGCCCACTCGAGTACCCTTGGTGTCTGCACGACACAAGGCTTTACGCCTCGCCTGGGCCCATCAACATCGTCATTGAGCTGTTGATGACTGGAAACGTGTTGCCTGGTCGGACGAGTCTAGTTTCAGATTGTACGGGTGTGGAGACAACCTCGTGAATCCATGCACCCGGCATATCAGCATGAGACTATTCAAACTGGTGGAATCTATTCGTGTGAGACGCGTGCGGTTGGAGTAATATGGGATGCCTGGTACGTGTAGGTACGACTCTGAGAGGTGACACATACGTAATAATCATGTCTGATCATCTGCATCCATTCGTGTCGATTGTGACTTCCGACGGACTAGAGCAATTCCAGCGGGACAATGCGACACCCCACACGTCCAGAATTGATGTTGAGACGCTCCAGGGACACTCTTCTGAGTTTAATCACTTCCGCTGGCCATCATTGTCCATATCGAACATATCTAGGATGTCTTGCAACGTGCTATTCAGAAGAGCTCTTCACCCGCTCCTACTCGTACGGATTTATGGACAGCCCTGCAGGATTCGTGGTCCATTCCCTCCAGCACTACTTCAGTCATTAGTCGAGTCGATGACACTTCTGCGTATTCGCGGGGCCCTACACGATATTAAGCAGCCGTACCAGTTTCTTTGGCTGTTCAGTATATTTAAAATGGCTCTGAGCACTATGCGACTTAAAAACTATGGTCATCAGTCCCCTAGAACTTAGAATTACGTAAACTTAACTAACCCAAGGACATCACACAACACCCAGTCATCACGAGGCAGAGAAAATCCCTAACCCCGCCGGGAATCGAACCCGGGAACCCGGGCGCGGGAAGCGAGAACGCTACCGCACGACCACGAGCTGCGGACAGTATATTTAAAAATAACACTTGCTTCAATATCTCGTCGGTAGAAGTGTTAAGAGTCATTATCACATACCACAGTACATGCCACTGCGGTCACGGTCACAATAGGGAACAACGTCAACATCCTGAAATCTCAGGTACCACACAACGTGGGAGCAAACACAATGCGGAACACCAGATGGCAGCTACCGTCACAAGAGACTACTGCAGATTGAGCGAGCATGATATACAACTACGACAGCATTCTGATGCCTCAGAAAGCGCCCTTGCAGGGGCGTACCGAATTCAGAACGCCAGGAGGACGAGACAGTCACGAGAGAATGCCGCAGCGGTCGCGAACAGCGTGAGGAATGCCTACAGCGACACGATAATGCTAGCAACGTGCCTGGCGGCGCAGACCTAGTACGGAACGCCCTGGGACGGTCGCCACCGTGGAAGACATCCGTAACAGACGCGAACAGAAGATGGACGCTTGGAGGTGATATCACTGCAAGTAACAGAAAAAGCGGGCGCGGACGGCATAGTGAACACCAGGCACCGCCCAGTCCTAAATACGGGATTCGGTCAGCAAACCGACCAACCTCAGGAAACACTTTATGAAGACGCGAATTACGACGTGCTGGGAAGGCACTGACCACCGGCAGTACACCCCTACGAGGTGACAACGAATCACCGGGAAAGTCTAAGAAATTGTAACAATGAACTAGGTTTATATTCATCAAAGGTTCTGTCTCATTATTCAGTTTGCAGCAAACTACGCATAACTTTGCTCAACCGTCAAGATGAAACTAATGGAATACGAAGTCCTGTAAGCTTAAACCACAATACCTTATTGAAAGTATATTTGCAGAGCCCTCTTGAACGCTGTGTTCAATCCCTTCTTGTTAATTCGTTTTCCTTCCTAAATATTCCATTACCATTCCTTTTCGTGTCTTTTATGAAAAAGAAATAGAACATAATGAGAATTTCAGCTTATCTGCTGTGTAACTATGTAAAAACTGTTAACTGGAATAATACAGAGAAAGAGAAAGCTAATTTGCTCATGAAAATACTGTGATGAAAGATATTACTCGTCGAAGAACAAAGAAACCTATTTTAACTGCTTAAATACTTCAAGAAGCTAGAAATTTTGAGTGTGACGTTTCTGAAGAAAAAGATGATCTGTTCATTTGCCATCTCCATGCCGTGTTATCTTTCTTTATTGCGAACTTGTGCCGAGCAGATGTAAGTTTCGTGACCTTATAACATTTCTATCTAAATAATTATCTATTTCTCTATACTTTGTCGAATTCACTATTTGATAACAGTAATCATCCTGGCTACCCATTACATTCGTAATCATGATCATCTTTTAATGTTTTACAGCAGCCAGAAAGAAGAGGTTGGAGGCGGATTGTTCGGTGCCCAACGACCGAGCACTATCAGTGTTCATTCGTTAACTACTTCCGTTTACGAAGCGAGAACCCCCGTGAGATATTTTTACGATGAATTCCCTTGTTGTACACAACGTTTTATTGCAAAAATTGTGTGGATCGAATCGGTCTCCACATTCGAAAAATTGACGTCTGCCAGTCTACTAAAGCGCTGTTACAATCCCTTTTCTGAAAAGAAATGAATGATGATGGACTCCTGCAGGTAATGCGTATATCGCCGTAGCAGAAATGTATTGAATTGCACCATATGGTATACTCAAAGAAATAAACGTTGGGAACTCCCAGTTATTTTTCTTTTTCTATTTTTTCTTTTTTTCGTGCGTTTGCAGTGCGGTCGCTCGGAGTTCAGCAGAGGGCAGTGCAGTTTGCCTGCCACACTTCCGAACTCAAAGCACAATTCTACTTTCCAGTAAATTCACTCCTAATGAGCTAAATAATGGAACGGGTGAGATGTTCGTGGTTCAGCAATAGTAAGTGCAAACTGCCTCCCACCCTCAGCAACCCTGAGCACAATTAATTCCACCAGGAAATTAGCACCTTGTTAAATTATAACACCTCAGAATTATACTGAGAGAGCATACCAACCTTTCTGCTATACTCAGAAGCAGGAGAATTTAAATTTATCAACAAGAAAAATTAATAAAAATCAGTTATCTTTCCCTGGTTAATCAATAACGTTCCAGGTAGTAGTACCCGTATAACTCTGGAACGCCGACACAGTGAGCACACAGTTAAGAAATATAACACCACCTGATGATATTTATTTTAAATTAAGGTAGGGTCGCATCATAATTAAAACGAACGTTCATTTATTGACTGATTTGATTCTCACCTCAAGTGTTGGAAAATACAACATCTTTTCTCAAAGAATTAGAGCAACTGAACATGAAGTACAATTGTGAATCCCACTTAATTGGGTTAAATTAATGACTGACTTCAGAATTCATATTTGTAAGCAGAAGGCACCTGAAAGTATTTGGAAGCAACTTATTGGTCCGACTAATTGAAGACTGGGCGGCCTACAAATGGATCAATACTGGCGAAGCTCGCAACACGATTTTCGCAATACAAACTCTGACCCAAGTAACAACATCACAAGTTGCAGGAAGCTCTCGTTAGCTGAGAGCTGAGCTGACTACAAGTAGAGCAGACTCTATTCGCGACACTTCGTACTCGTAACAGCAACAGACAGCGCCAGGCTGAACTGGACACCACTCGTAACCCCTGTGAAAAAGACCCCGCTCTTTGGTGGCAGATAGGATCGCCCAGCAACCAGCATGATTCATTGATTGAGGGGGGGGGGGAGGGGTATGGGACTAAACAGCGAGGTCACCAGTTCTGCGATTCAGAAGTTACTCGCATAAGACAGAGCGTCCTCTAAAAGTGGACAGATCCAGTCAGAGGCGTCAAACTACAAAGGGAGGAAGCTAAAACACACACAGTAGAAGACATAAATAGTAGGCCAAATCTAAAAACTGGAAAAACGGGATAAGAGAGCGGTCTTTGCAAGGAGGAGTGGTCATGGGTTCCAAATCTAAAAAACACGAACAGAGGCCCCAATCACAACCATCCTGCCCCTACTCCAGGAGTAAAGCAAACTTGTATCTGAAAATTCAAACCACTTACACAGAGGAAATTGAGGACTAGTTCAAACATCCGTGAATCGTCTGCTAATATTAAATATAAGGAATCTGGAAGGCTATACTTAGTACGAAGGGTCGAAAGAAGGTGAGATTCCACCAATATGTGGGACATCGTCAGTCTGACTTCACAGCCACGTTCTGGGGGTGACACGTTATGGTTCAAATGGCTCTGAGCACTATGCGGCTCAACTTCTGAGGTCATCAGTCGCCTAGAACTTAGAACTAATTAAACCTAACTAACCTAAGGACATAACACACATCCATGCCCGAGGCAGGATTCGAACCTGCGACCGTAGCGGTCACTCGGTTCCAGACTGAAGCGCCTTTAACCGCACGGCCACACCGGCCGGCTGACACGTTATGCAAGACAAAACAAAGCGTAGATGATATGGGATAATGGACTACTTCTGAGAGGAGCAAAAGGAAATGCGTCAAACTGCAGTAGTCTCCTTAACTGCGCGGAGGTTATTATTGAGAGCAGTAGAGCACCAGTCATTCCACTTTTGAGCGAACAGGGATTTGATGTGGGTCACATATCTGCACGTGGAATCATGAAAGAGAATGGTGGATAAATATCTGCCTTTCTAGCCCAACGGTCAGCCACTTAATTGGGGAAATTAATGACTCCCTGAGACGCCCACATGACTTGGGACCTGGAGAAAAACAACTGAGCAGGCAGCATGGCCAAGGGCAGAGAGGTCACGGATAGCAGTGACCAAAAGGCGACGAGAGAAGCATCGGTCTATAGCCTGCAAGCTGCTCATTCAGTCGGAACATAATAAAACACGGAGGGAGGTCTGAGTAAAAAAAATGGAGAGCCTTGTTGATTGCTAGTAGCTCTGCTGTGAACACACTACATGACCCGGGCAGTAAATGGTGTTCCATGCTAGTAGACGACAAAAGTGTATCCCACGTTATTTATCGTCTTAGATCCATCAGTGTAGAAGATGACAGCACCCTGGAATCCTTTAAAGATGGAACGGAGAAGACTTCGATATATCACACATGCAACAGAGATCTTAGGGCCCTGGAATAGGCAAGGGTCGGTGGCTATTGTGGGAGGAAATACACTGGGCACATTCCAGTGAGCAGAGATGGAGATCCCAACAGAGGGAAGTGAGGTTCATTCCAACCGGCAATCCCATGTGTGGGTGTGTATCAGGAGGGAGATATCCCTCATTTGCAAAGAGGATGGGGTACGCAGGTGGGTCAGGAAATCGTCGAAAGGCGATGGCGTAAGAAACCAGGAATCCCCACTTCAGCGAGGAGACTGTCGATGGAACAAGTTCAAAAGGCACCGACAGCCCGATGCACCCCATAGTTTACGAACAGGGTCAACTAGTTTAGGAGTGGAAGGAGCGGCCGAGTCATAAAGCTGATAAACATAATCTAGTTTGGACAAAACGTGAGCACAGTAAAGATGGAGAAGAGTCTGCACCCCGAGATGTGCGGGCCACGAGGCGGAGCGCGTTAAGCTTCCACATGCAGTTTATCTTCATGTGGTGAATATGGGGCCGCCTCATCAGCCTTTTATCAAAAATAAGGGCCATGAAAAGGGGTTGTGCTACAACAGCTAGGCACTGATCGCCAAAATAACATTCTGGGTTAAGGCCTGCTGTGAGAAGACAGCAAAAACGCATAACCTGTGTGTTTGAGGGAGAAAACGAAGGTATGGGAGAGGGCCTACACAGAGGCCCATCGGATGGCACCTTGGACCTGGCGTTAGGGAGGATCTGCCGAGTGTGAGCTGCACCAAATGCGAAAATCGTAGACATGCAACGCCCAACAGAGGTTGCAAGCCCACTGATGGCTATGAGGAAGAGAGTGACGCTTTACATAGAGTCCAGTGGGATACCGTTCTCCTGAAACCAGGGAATGCTGAGTGAAGCGCCAATTCAAACCCAGAATAGCTAGTGTGATAAAAACTCGTGGATAAAAATCGGAGGGTATCTAAAATGTGATGGCACCAAGCCATGTTGTACGCTCGACGTAGGTCAAAGAAGACCGCAACAAGATGTGGACAGTTAGTAAAAGTCTGTCAGATTACTGTTTCGAATAGGAGTAAATGGTCAGTTCGAGATCGTCCTTGCGAGAAGCCATAGTGATACATGGGTAAACCCCCCTCAAAATTTGAGTGCCGAACATAGTGGAGAGCTAACCATCCACTCGAACAGTTTACAAAGTACACTGCACAGGCTAATCAAGCAATAGCTGTCGTGGGTTTGGCTCTGAGCACTATGGGACTTAACATCTATAGTCATCAGGCCCCTAGAACTTAGAAGTACTTAAACCTAACTAACCTAAGGACATCACACAACACCCAGTCATCACGAGGCAGAGAAAATCCATGACCCCGCCGGGAATCGAACCCGGGAACCTGGGCGTGGGAAGCGAGAACGCTACCGCACGACCACGAGCTGTGGACTGTCGTAGGTTTCTTCCAGGGCTTAAGGAATGGTCATCACAGAAGCGCGTTTGTTGAAGCAGAAGACAGAAAGCAGAATAAAAAGCAACATATTGTAAGAATGGGGTGGCGTCTAAAAATAAGATGTTAGGTTTGAAGGGGAGATCCCACCTCCAGTGGCACCCAGATGGTCCTGTCATGGGACTTATGATCCTTCTTCTTCCCTTTCAGAGGTTGAGGAGGGTAACGCACAGAGGGATAACAGGCTTTCACAAGATCTGGAACCAAAAGAGAGCAGGTGGCCTTGGTTCACAGAGACCGTACCTCCTGTGGCTGAGTTGAGAATGCAGCAGGCCTCCAGCCTGCGGACACTGTAGAAGTGGGGAGGGGGGGGGGGCATTTCTTTGGCTGGAGAGAGTGAGCAGCAGATGGAGAGGAGAGCATGGGAAATACAGGGGAGGGGAAGATGACAGGGGGATGAGGAAGACGTCGGCAGGGAAAGAATGTAACAAAGATAAAAGTTGAAGAAATCGACACTGGATGGAGGCGATCATACTTTTGGTGAGTCTCAGCATAAGATAGACGATCCAGGAACTTGTACTCTAGGATGTCCTTTTCTTTCTTGTAAACCGTGCAATCTGGCGAGCATGGAGAGCGGCAATCGGGACAGTTGACACACGAAGGTGACAGAATGCAGGGCCTTCCCTCATGGAGTGGGTGGCCACTTACCTACCACACAGAGAGTCAACCATGCAGCGAGAGGACATATGCCCAAAATGTAAGCGCCCGTCAATGGTGGGACATACTGCTCCAGGTCGCATCGGTAACATGTAACCTTGACCTTCCGTGGGACGGTAGCCCCAGAAGAAAGGAACCATATTGGTACAATTGTCTTTACAAACCTTCTGCACATACCGAAAAAAATGAATGCCATGTCACTCCTGATTAGCCCAGAGTTCCAGGGTTAGGTCCTTATGAAAAATCACCCTCTGGATAGTATTCAGAGATTGGCGAGGTATCATCGACACTGGGACGTCGCCAAGGAGATCACAATCATCATCAAACTTGTCCTCAACATTCTCCACGAGAAACAATGGCTTTGCGGCGGAGAATGTGTCCCTGTCCGTCCTAGTACAGACCAGATGCCAGGGAAAGCGTTCCATCCAAGCTGGCCAGCCTGGCCCTCCTCCCAGGGCGTAACAGGGATGGGAAGGCTGCAGGGTCATATGAAGCAGCATTGAATGGTCCACTACCGCTCAAACATACGGCCATTTGACAACAGCCAGATATTTGCAGCCCGATACGCTTCATGCACCAAGCATCCACCCTGATACCACCCACTCCAATCAGGAGCTCTCCCCATGGCCGCCACCCTGCCACAACAATGGCCCTCTGACACAGTGGCTGTTGACGGGAATTCCAATGCTCCAGGAAGACAAGCAACGACCCCTTGGCATAAATGTGATGTGAAAAGCTCAGGTGTCAGTAAAGTGATCCCTTTGTTGTCACGGGGCTCAGACAAATGGGTACGCAACACAATCACCACAAGAACTGGATACATGTGCTGGTGACCTAGCACTGTGGGAATGGAAGAGAGGAAGGAAGGGAGGAAGGAAGAGGGGAAAAGAATTCACGCCGTAGACGCTAAGGAGACAGTTCTTCTCCAAATTTCTCACACGAAAGGCAGAAAATTTGGAAGTCAAACCCAGTCAGGGGGACTACCAGTCTACATGTCAGAGCACCGAGAGAGCGGAAGGAGGTAGGAGTAGGGAAGGAGCGAGGATAGGGTGAAGGAAATGCATCCCAGGAAGGAAGAATGGGCTGCAATAGCTCGTAGCTCCGTGTGCAGCACACACAAACTCATGAAAGAACTTTGAGCCCCCTGGGGGCCAGCAACCAGCTTGGTACCTCTCCAATTCGTATTACTCTGCTCTCACACACGAGGAGAGAAATTCTCCAAATTTTCCACCATGAGAGCCTGCGGCGCCCTTTAGATTCCACTAACTCATGTATGAACAAGCTCTATCAGCACTGCAATATGTAGGTGAGAAGCAACGTTGGCCAATGTTGCTCACTCTCTTATAATTCTGCAGTAAGTTGTCCTACCAAGACCTTGCCGATACTCAAGGACGTAATCTGTGTGATCTGAAGTAATCGTCTGTACTACCACAATGACATCATGTAAGATTTGATATTCAGCTTCTCATGCGATAAATCACACTACATCTAGCTACGACATCGCTACGTATGAATGGATAGACACAATAACACTCTCCTTGGTATAATGTGGTCTGTGACAGCCATCTGGATATTAATTACAACAACGCATCCGACTATCAGGATTCACTTGGTTCGAAAGGTAAACTACCATCAAAGCTAGTACCAATCACCAGAAAAATACTAAATGCAGGAGTCTACGGGGAGCAGGAACGATGTATATATTTTACCAATAACAGCAACCTACAGTGAAGCTCACAATGTGTACTCTGACAACACAACTAAACACTTTCTCGGCAAAGTAGGTAGAGGAAATGGAGATAAATTCTAGTGTCCGATTCTACCCGTCGGCTTTGTCCAATAACGTCATACGTAAGGCAAAGATGCTGCTTATTGGCAATCTACGAAGGGAACGGATCATAGTCGTAAACAAACGAATATAGCGTGCGATAAAATAATACATTTAACGCGACTATTATTTAAGCACGAATTACATGTAAACGAGTTGAAGATATCCGAAATAAATAAGAACAGGAGCGTAAAAAAGTTGAGTCTAATTTGAATTATTACCTTAATTTATGCGAGTGGAGGGGCACAGAGAACAATAAATAATATTACAGTATAGTGCATGGTGAACTCGTCCTATTCCAAAATTACGTTAATTCTGTTATTGATTATTGATTCAAACGGGAGAAGCGTAGGGTAGTTGGCGTTTTGGGCGGGGAGAAATTAAATTACAACAGAACCACAGAAAAATAAAGCGAATTACCAGAAATAAGTGTTACTACCATAAAATATGGAAAAACGAACACTGTAAATCGAAAACAAAGCACGAACTCAAGTAACAGAAAACCATTAAAAATTAACAAATACTAGAATCGGTAACTAGAACTGATCTATATAAGACGTCAATTCTAGTTAGCTATTCCAATGTTTGTAGCTGTTTCACTGTAATTCGGAGAGTAACTACGAGCGGAAAAAGGTTATTACATTTGAGGTAACTGCTGGAGAAATAAAGATCCCATTAATTACGTTTCGAATAGATTGAATTGGTAACTAGAATTGACATCACATATAGGTCAATTCCAGTTGCTAACTTTTTCGCAAAACTTCAGAGAGCAGTTAGGAGTACAGATATCGTCTTATATTTTCAACACGTACTGCAAAAACGATATATGAAATGAACCATCGAATAGTTGGAATCGGTAACTAGAAGTAACCTATACAGGAGGTCATTTCTAGTTACCGACCCTAATATTGCTGTTTCGCGATAGTACAAGGAGCAATTACAAGTGCAAAAATCTTATAATATATGAGAAACGTCGTTAAAAACGATCTTGTTAGTGATCTACAGAATACGATTATACTTTCAGAAAATGAAAATCCTTACAGACATTAGTGCACACTCAAATAAATAAAAAGCAAAAACGACCAATCCTTGGAACCGATAACTATACTACACGGAAGTGACACCAGCTACAGTAGCTCCAAAATAACACTCAGTAAAATTGATACATCAGGAAAGAAAGTAAAATTAAGAGAAGTATAGCAAAAACATCGAAGAGGAAGAGATAACAGTGGCTACATGAAAAGAAACTTACCACATATGAACTCCCAAAAGAGTGAAAGATCGGGGCTGACAAGAAGAAAAAAACAAGAAATAATAATGTTAGGAGGTCAAACTATAATGAAATACGCAAAATCGAGAATAACTATTCCGAAAATTAATAAGAAGCACAAACTGCCAGGCATGAAACAGGTACCACCCAAACCAGTTCTTCCCTATCACCCGCTCCCAACCAGACGCAAAATTTTGAAATAATAAAAAAAAATGATATCACACGTTAATCAAATAAGCCCCTCCCCCCCCCCCCCCAGCAAAGACACAGCAACTCCCCTCGGCCCACCCTTGTAACCAAATAATATTAAAACGATGGAAAAACTGCTCCCAGAGAAACCAAAAAGTAGGATACCCGCAGTACAGTAACAAAAAATACGCAGCGTAAAACAAGAAAAAAATATCAGACGCACCAACACCTAACAAAATGAATCTTGTTAATTTTGCTATTTTCGTAAACACAAGAAATACACAGTAACCTTTAGGAATAGTCTTCCTCCAACAGTATTCATTCAAATGGCCTTGCAGCACTGAAATCCTTCTCTTTCCCCGCCCGACAACAGATTTTACAGCCCTCCAATACCCCTCGATAGTATTGGTATATGCCCCGGTCTTTTAATATTTCAACTAAATATTGTAATTCACGACCAAATAATAACCCCTTTCACCCAACCCCTTGAAGGAAGCATATCCATCCGACATGATTACAGAATCTTCTTCCACATATTCATCTACTAAAGATGCCAACACTTCCTTTGTGCGATTTGGTACGACCCTAAATACGTCATCACAACCCCCTCCAGAAACTACTACTCCAAAGACCGAAAGCCCAACAACCTCATGTCCCCTTTCGTACTTACTCTTTACAAAATGCGAATCGTCTACTTCAACTGTAACCCCTGCCCCCTCTCCCTCTCTCTTTCCCAATGATCCCCTATGCTTTATAAATTCCGCGCAGACTTCTCTACAAAATGAAAATCAGTCAACTATAGTGCCAAACGAAACCCCTGACTCGTGCATGACAGATTTACAAGAAGACTGATAGTAAAAATAGTAGGTTAACATGACTATTACTTCTAAATTCAGCCTCGGTCTCTCGAAACACGTCTCCGTGCGTATAGATCTCCATATATTATTTGTTTCGCACCTCCGCATCTAATCGTCGGTAGTTCGTGATAATGGAATCTTTGTCAAAACCATATAATTTCACAAACCCTGCGCTTGCAAAATTCTGCAATAACTCCTAACGATTGCTAAAATCTTATAGCTGATCTATGGTCAGTCATTTTCTCAAGGAGAATTTTTGCTGTAAACACAACTGACTCATCCACAACGAAAAGCAATTGCGCGAGAAATCAAAATCTTATAAATCACGACTACTTTCATTAACAAGATGCCGAAAACACATTACTATATGAAAACAAAACAATGTACAACGAATTTTTAATATGCGCGATGTAACGACGAAATCCAGAGAAATCATTTAACCTTCATTGACCCCAATATGCAGCACAAAAAAAATAACATCACACATTACGTCATTGGTCAAAGCCGACAAGTGGAATCTGACACTAGAATTGACCCGGAAATGGTAGCTTTTTTAGATAAATGTTGAAAACGTCATATAGATCCGTTGCCTCTTGTAGCTGCTGCTCTTTTTTTAAGCTTCAACTAATGTTTGTAAACTACTGACCATTAAAATTGCTACACCAAGAAGAAATGCAGATGATAAAGGGTATTAATTGCCCTCTCGGCTGACTGTTTGATACGGCTTAGACCGCCCATGCGAATAATTCTAGGAACATCCCGAGACACCGCTATTCAATCTCAGGAAGCCTCAAGCGTGTGGGTGGCCACCCGCATCTCGTCCCATCAGTGGGGGATTTTAGCGAACACAGAATTTTAATTACACCTGCCATGAACTTCTCCCAGAAAGACCCACTCAATGCAGTACATAATGCAATTATTAATAGTCGTATAGCGACATGCGACAAATTAGTATTGTCACGACGTCCATCGTCAATGTGGGTTATTTCATGTAGCAGGAATTCATTATTCATATTGCTGTTGTGGCCTTCAGTCCAGGGACGGGTTTGCTACTCTTTTCTGTGCAAGCCTCGTCATCTCCGAATAACTACTGCAACCTACCGCCTTTCCTCCAGTACTAAATGGGTGATCCCTTAATGCCTCAGAACGTTTCCTACCTAGGTCTTCTAGTCAAGTTATGCCACAAATTCCTCTTCTCCCCAGTTCTAATCACTGCTTTCTAATTGGTTACATGATCTACACATCTAATCTTCAGCATTCTTCTGTAGCACCACATGTCGAAAGCTTCTGTTATCTTCTTGTCTACACTGTTTATCGTCCATGTTTCACTTCCATACATGGCTACACTCCATACAAATACTTTCAGAAAACACTTAAATCTATGCTCGATGTTAACAAATTTCTTTTCTTCAGAAACGCTTTCCTTGTCATAGCCAGCCTATGTTTTATATCCCCTCTACTTCGACCATCGTCAGTTATTTTGCTCCTCAAAAAGCAAAACTCATTTACTACCTTAATTGTCTCATTTCCAAATCTAACTCTCGCAGCATCACCTCATTTAAGTCGACTGTATTCCACTAACTCATTTTGTTTTTGTTGATGTTCATTTTATATCCTTCTGTCAAGATACTGTCCATTCCGTTAAGCTGCTCTTTTAGGTCCTTTGCTGACTCCGGCAGAATTACAACGCCGTCTGCAAACCTCAAAGTTTTTATCTCTTCGCAACGGATTTTAATTTCTATTCCAATTTTTTGTTTGTTTCCTGTACTGCTTGCTCAATATACAGACCGAATAACACCGGCGATAGGCAACAATCCAGTCTTACTTCCTTCTGAACCACTGCTTCCTCTTCATAACCCTCGACTCTTATAACTGCCATCTGGCTTCTGTAAAAATTGTAAATAGTCTTGCTCTCTCAGTATTATACACCTACAATCTTCAGAATTTGAAAGAGAGTATTCCAATCGGCACTATCAAAAGTTTTTTCTAAGTCTACAAATGCTAGAAACGTAGTTTTGCTTTTTCTTCATCTACTTTCTAAGATAAGTCGCAGGGTCAGTATTGCCTCACGTGTTCCAAAATTTCTACGGAATCCAAACTGATCTTCATCGAGGTCGGCTTCTACCATTTTTTCCACTCGTTTGTAAGGAATTCGTGTCAGTATTTTGCAACCATGGGTTATTAAACACATAGTTCGGTAATTTTCACACCTTTCAGCACCTGCTTTCTTTGGAATTGGAATTATTATATTCTTCTTGAAGTCTGAAGGTATTTCGCATGTCTCATATATCTTACTCACCAGAGGGAAGAGTTTTGTGATGGCTGGTTCACTCAAGGGTATTAGTAGTTCTAATGGAATGTTGTCTACTCCCGGAGACTTGTTTTGCCTTGGGTCTTTCAGCGCTATGTCAAATTCTTCACGTATTATCATATTTCCCATTTCATCTTCATCTACGTCTTCTTCCATTTCCATAATATTGCCTTCAAATACATTGCCCTTGTATAGACCCTCTGTATACTCCTTCCACCTTTCTGCTGTCCCTCCTTTGCAGAAAAGGTACGTTCATACAAATAACTGTATAATTCCAATTGAGGTCTTCTCGGGGGGCTAACCTTCGAAGTGGGCATGACGGGTATATACGTTATCATTCTTTGGCTAGTAGCTAATGGAAATGGCGAGTTTGAGGCCGGAAGGTGTTGTAACAGCGTTAATGTATCCTCCACTTGATGGTACTTTTCGTTAGGTTGAGTAATGTATTATCATCTACAAACAACGTTCTCCGTTGTTTATATTGGTAAGGATCCAAATTGAGGCAGTCATTATCGTGAAGATAAAATAACTTCTCAACTTGTTTTGGAGTTGGCGCATGTTTTGCTGGGAAAGGAGTATTCTGTTTACCTCGCAAGTACTACTCTGGAGTAGTGTACCACTTGTGAGGTAAACAGACAAACTAAGTAGTACGAACACTGAAACTGTCGGCGTAGTTGGGCAAAAAAAGAAGTTCTCTGACTTGATTAATGTTGAAAAAATGAAGATGAGTGAGTATGTGATGTCATATAAAAATATGCAGATGTTCATGAAATGGAAGGATTATAGAGGTGTCGTGTAGTTCAAAACGTCTCATGACGACACATTTCCGAAACTAAATTCAAAATATGGGATGGCGCAAAAGACTAGCATTTTCATGCAGTACAACAAGAATATAAAAGCCGTGTATAAGAGCGATGCTCTATTGCAATGACGCCAAATGGTCAGCACAAAACGGCAAAAATATTATCAGATGTAATGCCACTTCCTCGGACGAGAAACTAAAATCAAAAATTATCTCCAAAATTCCCAAAGATTTCCCCAAAACAAGTTCCAAATTCCATGAAAAATGAACAAGCGAACAAATTTGCAGTTAACACTATTATTTGGATATTAACCAGTAATTGGATCAGGATTCTAATACTTAGTAATTTATTAACATACGAAAGAAAGATAGGACTCCAGTAAAATCAAACTCAAAATTCAAAATTATAGTAAATCGCAAAATCATTATAACAAAAATTAGCAAAGTAGAACCAACGTTCCCAAAGAATACTCCATCTGAGTACTCTTTGAGATTCGTGAGTAATGGCTAAGGCTAATTCAGTCCATTGTCACTACGTTACAAGAGTTAGCCGAAGCAGGTCATGCTCGTATATGTACGCGCAATTAGTTTTTTTTTTCAGACTTGATTATTGCGATCTACTATGACGCAGCGAAACGATACTTTGACTTCAAATATTACTTTATTTAGAATTCAGGTAGAGGACTTGCATATATTAGACAGAAGTGACTTTTAATTAGATAAGCTGAAGTTAACACTATTTAGGAAGTGAACACAGATAGACAATTTCATTCGTAATAACTAATGGACTATGGAACTTGGCGTAAGCTACGAAGCATATAATTTATAATTCCCCCAAGACCTGGGAAAGCTTCTTCCTCACAGCTCTGTTGTTAGGAAGTGACTAATATTGTGTAATAAACCAGCATATTGTGTCAATTTACGCATTTATCATTCAAGTTTTACAGTATTATTTATAGAGATAACGTGCCGCGATCTTATTTGACTGAAGCGCTCGCGCTTATATAGAAACTTTTTGACGTTAGGAATTAATAATAGTTACGACTGATTATAGATTTGAGATTACAACCAGTCTATAGGGAATTTGGTGTCGCTGGAACTAATTTGAACATATCATTAATATTTAAATAGCAACTGATAAACCATCGATTATAAACGATTTAATTACGACATTTGATGAAGTAAGTATCTCGCACAAGTCGCGAGTTCAGTTCATCAATGTTTTGTTTGTAGCGTCTATACCGCTACATAAAAATAACAATCTCATTGCCCTACCGCTGAGTGTTAGACAAGACCGAAGATCTGAAAAGACGTTACACAGAGGAATTTTAGATATTTACTAGACGTTGCATGCTTTAATTTATACGTTCTGTAAAAAAATTCGGGTTGCAATTCACTATTAGTCTCGGAAAATAGTTGGCCACATCCCCTCCACGTCAAGTGTCATCAATTGAGCTCCCACCTCGATCACCGAAAGCGATCCGTTATATAGCCAGGCATTTCACCAAGCACGGCGGAGAGAAACTCAACAAGGCGCTGTAGAGAATGCACGAGAAGAGATTCTAGTTGCGTGCTGAATGTGAAGCTTGTCCTGTGCAGCGCCATCTTCGAAAACACGCTACCTGACAAAATAGGTAAAACGCGCAGAATGGGAAGAGGAAACAAAATTAAACTTCACAAGTTTAGAGGATATGTAATGTTACTTCAATCATTACACATTCCAGGGAAATTTAGAACTAGTAATGTGGCCCGACATACCGTTTCAGTTTTACGTTGCACCCGCTTTGGCATGGATGAATGCACTGACTCGGTTAGGAAGGGTGCCATAAAACCGTTGTATCCTCCTCTGTCGCAAGCTGCCGGCCGCTGGTGGCAGAGCGGTTCTAGGTGTTTTAGTCTGGAACCGCACGACCGCTAGGGTCGCAGGTTCGAATCCTGCCTCGGGCATGGATGTGTGAAATGTCCTTAGTTAGGTTTAAGTAATGGCATGCGACAAAGAAGATCAAGTGAATGTCCAAGTTCATGTAGGCAAGAACTGCTTGAACAAATTGATAAATTTACTTATCTGGGCAGTAATATTACCAGGGATGGAAGGAGCAAGGCAGAAGTGAGAAGTAGAATAGCTCAAGCAAAGGCTGCTTTTAACAAGAAGAAAAACGCATTAACATCTAAGAGCATCAGCCTTGAAATCAGGAAAAGATTTTTGAAGTCATATGTGTGGAGTGTGGCATGCTATGGGTGTGAAACATGGACTCTCGGGACAGAGGAAGACCAGAAGCTAAATTCTTTTGAAATGTGGTGCTATAGACGCATGCTCAAAATAAAATGGATCGACAAGGTCACAAACGAAGTGGTTCTGGAAAGAGCAGGTGAGAAGAGAAGCTTCTGGAGTTTCATTGTTAAAAGAAGAGTGCAATTTACAGGCCATCTATTAAGACATAAAGGACTCCTGAACACAATCATAGAGGGATATGTCGAGGGAAAAAGGCCAAGAGGAAGACCACGACTGAGGAACATGGATCAAATCGTGAAAGATGTGGGATGTAACACCTATAAAGAAATGAAGAGAAAAGCTGAAAGACGCACAGAATGGAGACAAGCTGCCATTGTAGCTGTTGCAAACCAATCCTTGGACTGACCACTACAGAAGAAGAAGATTTAAGTAGTTCTAAGTTCTGGAGGACTGATGACCTGAGATGTTAAGTCCTATAGTGCTCAGAGCCATTTGAACCATTTTTGTCGCTAGCTGGTCCACAATTGTGACAACGGGTTCTTGATATTCTGAATACTGTAATGGGGACGAAGTTGACGTCCAAGATGGTCCTCATATGTTACACTGAGGACAGAACTGGGGATCATGCTGGCTGTGGCAGTATCTCAGCACCATGCAGAGAATTCGTACAGACACGTAACATATGTGGTCGGTCATTATCCTGTTCAAAGTTGCAACCATGATACTGTCACAGTAAAGGTAACACATGACGCATGGTCCCGTGATCTACCGCACAGCCGTCGAGGTTCCCTTAGTAAGTACCAGCCGTGCCCTAAGTAAACTCAGTGGCATCCCTGAACATTACGCCAGGAGTAACACCGCCGTGACTCTCCAAAACAATGGAAAAACGACACCTCTCCCCTGGACGCTGCCATAGTTGCCGACGATGGCCATTCGAGTAGTGCTGAAGCATTAATACTCGCTGAACAAAATACTACACCATTCATATTCAGTACATGGTTCCCAGTCATGGCACGACTTTGAACTTAACTGTTTGGATTAATGTTTTAAGGGCAGCTTGCACATGGGACGGTAATTCCCTAATCCTGAGGCTATAAGTCTCTGTCAAGTGGTGTGGTAGAGGTTTCTGGGAATTCCATTCCTTCTGCCCACTTGGCAGGTGCAGATCTGAAGAGGTTACCACCTGCTTTGTGCACAGTACGATACTCTTCCCTTGTGATCAGACTTGGTCGACACGAAGACTGACGACCAGTTTTTCTTCCCTCGACCGCCCATGCAGTCCACCATCGGGCCACTATCACGTCTGAATGTTGCACAGAATTGTATGTTGTAAGATTCGAACAATCGGTCAAATTGAGAGCCACAATGAGGCCCCTCTAAAACTCAGTTGCTGATAACGTTGTCTCACAGTATTACACGGCAGCTCCATGTCTTTTAGTGGTCACTCATCGCCTGACACTGTTCACACCTTATATGTACCCTACTACATCCGATAAAAACACTTAAGATGAACAAAACTAATGCACTCTGGTGGACATTCTACCTGCCATGCAGAATTGCGAGTTTCATTATTTACACATCCGTTTATGATGTATACATATTAGAGATTACATTGACATCCGGTCATTTCTTCTGGGCACTTCAAATCTTTTATCAGGCAGAGTATTTCACACAGAAAATGGCCTGTAATCTTGCGAAAACAAAAAGTTTTTCCCTTATTTAATGTAGTCGATTTGATCCTGATCCAATTTAGGATTGTTCTGTACATCTACTTCTACATCTACATGGCTACTCTACAAGTCACACTTAAGTACATAGCAGTGGGTTCACCGACGCCCCTTTACACTAATTCTCTATTATTCCACATTCGAACAAGTGTGTGGAAAGAAACGAAAACCTACATCTTTCCGTGCGAGTTCTTATTTCACTAATTTTATTATGACGATCGTTTCAGTTACTGAAATCTCTTGAGAAGATATTGCCACAACAAAAAATGCCTTTGTTTTAATGATTTCTAGCTCAGATCCAGTATCATGTCCTTGACACTCTCCCCCTATATCTCGACAATACAAAACGTGTTGCCTTTCTTTGAACTTTCTCGATGTAACTCTTAATCCTATGTGATAAAGATACCATGATGCGCGTACTCCAAAAGAGAATGGACAACAGCAGAGGGCGTTCCCTCCCTCCACAGGGCTTTCCCTTTCCCCTCCCCTCCTACCCTCAGAGCGGTTTTCCTCCCCCCCCCCCCGCCCCTCTGAGTCACTGCACTCCCTACCCGGCTGTTTTCCTCTCCTGTCTGTAACGCGTCCTCTTATAGTATTATGTTTTGCTATTGTTATTGTTAGAAAAATATTTATTCAGTCGGTGGTCGAAATTTTGAAATAAAAGTTATTGCGGATGTCGCGTAATAAATATTTCGCGCTAAGCGCTGTTGCGACACAGGCAAAAATCAATTGTGGGAACTAAGCCACTAAATATTACAAATAATGCTATTAAAGAATACGGCCGACTGACTACATCAAATAAGAGGGCACGTACATTCGCCAGTGAGTGGTCCAAAAAAAAAAAAAAAAAAAAAAGTAAGCGTTAATACTGTGTAGGAAATGAGTCTTAAATATATTTACGCTTGTACACACTCAAATGTATAAAAACATACGAACGGGATAGAGGCACGTACATTTTGAGTGCAATCATCCCCCGTGGCCTGGATAAAAAGAATTACAGTTAAATGCATTTATTCATCTTAGAACTAAAATGCGTGGACTTCGAAATTAAATGAAAAGAAAGACTGCAGGTTCTGAATGTCGCGGCAAATATATTGAAATTGACGGTAGCGGCTATGAAAGGAAAAAGATGAACACATTCACGTACCTCTATTGTCGATAAGCGTCGCCTGAAGATATTCGCCTCCATCTAAATTCTCTGCATAAAATCAAAATAATAGTAATAATTTTCCAGAATTTTAGGAGCTGGGACCCATGGTATCGCAAAAGACGAAATCGCTCTGCTTCAAAATCACTTTCATTATTTAACCCAATTTTATCAGTAAGAAATGGCACAACACGTCTTAACACTACGACAGGATAACAGCGAAAGGTAACTTATTTTAAAACTAATAAGAAAAAGCGTTAAGTTCATTTTGTTCAAAAAAATGGTTCAAATGGCTCTGAGCACTATGGGATTTAACATCTGTGGTCATCAGTCCCCTAGAACTTAGAACTACCTAAACCTAACTAACCTAAGGACATCACACACATCCATGCCCGAGGCAGGATTCGAACCTGCGACGTAGCGGTCACGCGGTTCCAGACTGAAGCGCCTAGAACCGCACTCTTTTCTTCAGAAAATGCTTTACGAATTAATCTCTGGTAGGTGAACTAGTGTCTATATATTCATAAATTTTTTAAAATATAATTCCTTTACATGTCCCCACTCCCCGGCCCCTTTTGGTATGCCTCCCGCACCGTCTCCCCTTCTCTCCCCCCTCCCTCTAGCACCGCCTTTCCCCCCCCCTTCTTCCCTTCTCCCTCGTATCCCTACCCCTGGCAGATCCTCCCAGTTCGTTCTTCATCATGAGTTTTGTATTCTGAGCCTTTCTACTGTGACGTCAAGTGCTGTCGTTTTAATCGTGTGCTTGATTGTACATAGGGATGCTACCTGTGATTGTTCTATGCTACGCTGCCCATCGCAAATTTTGCTCTGGCCTTGTGTTCTTTTATTGATTAAATGTTTTCAAAGTTTATCTCCAATTCCCGCCCGGGTGGCCGAGCGGTTCTAGGCGCTACAGTCTGGAACCGCGCGACCGCTACGGTCGCAGGTTCGAATCCTGCCTCGGGCATGGGTGTGTGTGATGTTCTTAGGTTAGTTAGGTGTAAGTAGTTCTACGTTCTAGGGGACTGATGACCTCAGAAGTTAAGTCCCATAGTGCTCAGAGCCATTTTTTTATCTCCACTTTTACAGTCACCCCCCTTTCGTATGCTCTCTTTCATTAGGTGCCCCCGTTTTATATCCATGTTCCACCATATCTTCTCCTTTATGTTGCTTTATATGTCTTTTGTTATATACTTAATATCTTTCAGCTGAAGAGTAGCGCCTATGCTGCTGCCAGCTCGCTCCAGATGGGGGAACAGAAGTACAACGAAGAAAGAAAGAAAGAAGACAGAGGGCCTACAACACCAACTTGCAGAATGCCAGAAATCACTTCTGTTTTACTCGATGACACCGTCAACTGAGACGATATTCCCCCAAGCATGCAATTTTATTACAAGGCACTTGGGAGGTACGGTGTCAAAACCCTTCAGGAAATGTAAGAATACGGAATCAATTTGAAATACCCTGTCGATAGCACAGAACACTTCGTCTGAGTAAAGAGCTAGCTGTGTTTCACAAGAACGATGTTCTCTAAATCCGTGTTGACTGTGTATCAATAGACCGTTCCCACTGAGATAATTCATAGTGTTCGAACACAGTATGTGTTTCACAATCCTCCTGCATATCGACGCTGATGATATGGACGTGTAATATAATGGATTACTCCTATTGCCTTTCTTGAATATATTGATGTGACCTGTGCAGTTTTCAGTCTCTGGGAACGGATCTTTCTATGAGCGAGCGATTGTTAATTATGGACCGTTTGTATCAGTATACTCTAAAAGTAACCTAACTGGTATACAGTGTGGACGGGAATATTTGCTTTTATTATGTGATTAAGTTGCTTCACTACTCCGAGGGTATCTTCTTAAAAGTTGCTCATGTTGGCTGCTGTTCTTGATTCGAATTCTTGAATATTTATTTCGCCTCCTTTGGTGAAGGAATTTCGGAAGGCTGTGTTTAGTAACACTGCTTTAGTAACACTATCATCGATAGTATCCCCAAAGCTATCGCGCAAAGAATGCGTTGATTGTATCTTCCCGATAGCATAGTTTACATACGATCAGAATCTCTTTCGATTTTCTGCCAGGTTCGAGACAGAATTCCATTGTGGAAACTATTATAAGCATCTCGCTTTGAAGTCCGCACTAAATTTCGAGCTTCTGTTAAACGCCAATCTTGGGGATTTTGCGTTCATTTGAATTTGGCATGCTTTTTTGTTGTTTTTGGAGCGGTATTCTGATCTGTTTTGTGTACCATGGGGGTCAGGTCCGTCTTTTGTTAATTTATTGCGTATAAATCTCACAATTGGTGTCGATATTATTTCTTTGAATTCAAGCCACGTCTCGTTTACACTTACATAATTAATGTGGAAGGAGTGGAGACTGTCTCTCAGGAAGGTGTCGGGCGAACTTTTATCTTCTTTTTTGAATAGATATATTTTTCGTTTATTTTTGGTGGATTTGGGAGTTGTCCAGTTTCGCTATCCTCAACCCTGTGTTCACTAATCCCTGTATCCATTCTGATATTGGCTTTTAGTTCAGGATTATTTGTTTCTGAGAGGTGAAGTGTGTTTTCACAACTGTTTACTACAGGAGTGGGCTCATGAACTAGTTTGCTCGAAATAATTTTCAAGGAATGTGTTTAGCACAATTTCGGATAATGTGTAATGTGTCTCTCCAGATTTGAACGTATATTGTCTCTAATGTATGGAGGGTAAACTGAAGTCACTACCAACTACAATTGCATGAGTTGGGTTTGTATTTGAAATTAGACTTCAGTTTTCTTTGAACCTTTCAGCATTTGTGTGGTCTGAGCTGGGAGGTCCATTAAACGATACAGTTACTTTATTCTGGAATGACCTCTACCGATGCCTGACAGATACAATCTACTTCAGTTTCGCTACAGGGTAAATTAATTCTAACAGCAACAAAAATTCCACCGTCAACAGTATTTAGGCTCCCCTTTCTGAACACCGTTATGGCCTTCGCAAAAATTTCTGCTGAACTTCATTTGGCTTTTGCCAGCTTTCAGTGCCTATCAATATTTTAGCATCAGAGCTTTCTATAGAGCTTTGAGCTCTGCTCCTCCCCCCCCCCCCCCCCCTCACAGCTAGTGCAATTCACAGCTGTTATACCCATGGTTACTAAACTATGTTGTTCCACTGTTCGACCTGCTCACTTTGAGACTGAATCCGTTTTTGTGTTTACTCTAGACCCTCAAACCTAACAAACTGGCCAGTCCATGCTCACACCCCCAGCTACTCATATAGCCGCCTCCTGTGTGTAACTGACTGCTACTCTATTTAGTAATACCCGAAACCTCACCACCCTTTGGCACAAGCCGAGGGATCTGCAGCCTACACAGTCGCAGAACTGTCTGATCCTTTTTTTTAGACCCTCCATTTGGCTCTGTACCAGAGGTCCACAGTCAATCCTGTCGAATATGTTGCAAACGGTGAGTTCTGCTTTTATCTTACAAGCATGACTGGTATCCTTTACCATTGCAGATAGTTGCTCAAAACCAAAGAGCCTCTCTTCCGATCCAAAGTATCACACATCATTTGTACCAGCTTGAGTCACCACCTGCAGTTGGCTGAACCTTTTCTATTTGCGGAATCTAGAAGGACCCATACCGTGTTTGAAATGACTCAACATGTTATGCACCCAAATGCATGCTGGCTTTCTTCCCTCCCTGGCAGCCATGTGCCTGAGGGACTTCATAGTGCCCCTAACACTCAAGATCGCAGCTATCAATAACTGCACCCTTTGTCACTTCCTGGATTCTGAAAGTTAAAAGATTCCCTCCTAACCAGGAAAGCAACTGCATCTGGCTGAGGGTCATTGTCAGCCACAGGTAGCACCTGGGATCTGTTTGTCAAACTAACTGGGGAGGCTTTACATTCAGCCCCATGGGAAGTCTTTCACAGAAGTAGTATGGTAGTGGGGTTTGTAGCACAATTTTGGTATTAAATTGATATGCAAATTAATTAAATTGATCAACTGCTAACCACACCCCCACCCACCCCCACCCCCAGATGATATCACATGTTTTCTCAGCTGCACATGTGTCTCAGCCCCTTCCTCCATCTCCCCCCCCCACCCACCCACCACACCTACCGTAATGTCGGGAATTTCGAATTTTGGCGGGAAATTATAATTGGCAGTATCCTTTCTGGGACTCGAAACCTGATCCTCCTGGGAGAAAGCTCAAGTGTACCCCCCTAACACAATTACACCAGGCAATTGGAATTGATGGTAAATGAAAAAGGCTGTGCTCTTTCCGGGACTCAAACCCTGATTCTACTGGATGGAGAGGCCAAGTGCACCCCATAACACATGGAAACTGTCCAGACGCATGATAGGAAGGTTAGGTTAGTGTATTTACTTTTTGTCGGGAAACTGACACAAAGATCGATCCTAATTACGTAATTAATCACAAAGATCGGTCCTAATTACATGAGTGTATGCCTAGTGCAACACAAGGATGGCGTAAAAGCGGAAAACAGGTCAAAAACTGACGACACCATACGATAGTGGTTGACAAATGTAAGATGATTGTCTTTTTGTTTTTCAATAGTTGCTTTATTATAGGAGTCGAGCTGATGTTAAATAGTCCAGCGCAGAACGATGGGCGAGATAGCAACATTTATCATGGTTCTAAGGACGTCGGCATACAGCTGTGTTCTCTTTATATGTGAGGGGCTTCTATTTCGCAAACAGCCGACTTCTGAAGTAGTCATCTGGAGCATCTTCTGGATGGGTGGGGTTATGCTACTTAATTTCCCTTTTTTGTTGTCTAGGACTGCCACCTGAAGGCACGGCGCAAAGGGGGGTACGTATACTACGAGTGGTCGCCGAACACAGCTGCTCGCTGTCTAGGGGAGGTGGTGCGTGGGGGAGCTGTAGCTATATTTTGGACGAAGAAGTTGCACTTGAGGCAGCCATCCTTTTATCTCCTGTTGTTTAGTTGACTACACACGCTATTGTGCAGGCAAGAGGGGGCATCGAGTAGGCATGTCCCGAGTGGCCGCCAGGCCCCTCGTATCAACTAGCAGCTTGCCAGCCTGATGTCACTCTGGCCTTGCCCACTGTGGGCCTTTTGGCATGAAAGGCACTGCACCACACGAGCTAACACGTCAATGGGCGGTCTAATGATGCAACCATGACACATGCGCCGCTCGACCACGTGTCCGATGGTCTACTGTTGACAACGTGTCTGCCTCTGTCAGGGGGGCGGCAGACACCAGCTGGAATCTGTATATTATTCTGCTCGCAAGGCGTGCTTTGTTGGTCATTACCGGTTTTGAAGGTTAATATCTTGTGCCACAGCTCTGTCCTAAGGAAAATATTTTTTGATGGATGCAGCTGGCACTGGGCATGTCAGACATTCCATCTGTCTCAGATTGAACAAAGAATGTTTTTCTAAAGCTAGCATCCAATATTCCATCCACTTGCCGGCAAACACGAGATGTGTGTATCAGAGCTTTCTTTCCTCCCCCACAGACGTGCTACTTTCCTCAAATAGCTGCACCAAGCCTGTCTGAAGAAAGAAAGGATACAAGTTATAACTTGCTGGTATGGCCCTCAGTGTTCCAATTGGTCCTCTACATAATAGCGGGTGGAATCTGAAGCTATATAAAGCCCAACCCCCACCACAATCATCACTAGTCTTTGACGGTGCATAGTGTGATTCCTACACCATGAAAAGCTCCGCCAGCAGTGATGCCAGTGGCAGTGGAGGTGGGAAACGGCTAAACTTGGGTCAGTTGCCGTGTATGTGTTTATAAAAAAGAATTATGGGTTCAAATTGTTACAGTTATGAAATTTAGTAGCAAAGTATTCAGAATATTTCGAGATTGTGATACATTTTCGTAACAAGTGGTTATAAAAGTTCTTTTTTCTTACTATTACAACATTCATTCCTGAAATGCTGTTGCAATTAGATCGCCAGCTGGAGGCTGTGTCTCCAGCAGGCAGAAGAGGTTGTAAGTACATGTCAAAATTGTGTGTGTGATAGTTATATGTTCAGAAAGCGTCTCTTAAAGTGTTCAAATCGTAACAAGTGCTTATAACATTTCTACTGGAAACTGAAATTCCCCATCAAGTGGAAGATTTTGTGCTAGCATCATGTAAGCACATCTCCAAATTCTGTGTGGTAATTTACATGTTCAGAAAGCAGCTCTTGATGTATTCAGATCACAACAAATGTTTATAAAACTTTTGATCTCGCTGTTGCAGCGTTAGGACAGCAGCTGATTGACATTGAGCTGCTGCTGGAGTGTGAAATGCAGCAAAAAAGTAAGTACAGTTGTAATATATTGCCATTAGACTTTTTTATCATATACAGTTGTGTGAGGTACATAAAAAATTCATTTTTGTAAATGTTTCTACTACTCAAGAGGAAAATGGGATTCCTGTAGGAGTATGCGTCGAGAATGATGACCTGAAGTCATCAGTTCCATCTCGTATGAACTTTTCACTTATTTATTTAATTTTTTCATAGTTATAATCAATATCTCGCTGTAGTCAAATTCAATACAATTTTTTTGTTACTGTTTCTAATAACCGTTATCTTGCTGTAGGCGAGTTCCATGAGATTGATCGATTGCTCCACAACAACAACAACTCCGGCGAGGGTGAGATGCTTGATTGGGAACGTAAGATGGTAGCTGCTGAAAGACAGTGTGTGATCCCTCCCTTCTGGAGCAGGGTATGGAGATGTTTGGCTGGGTGGGAGAACTGCCAGGAAGATCGACCGAACTGCTCAGTCCTGGGACCCAGAATGTAAAAGGTGATGATAATGTGACCATAATCATTTAAGCATATAATTATTATTCAGGAATGGTGACTTACTTAATTGTCATTGTTTGTTGGCAGCATACATTTTAAAAAATCTTGATTATTGAGCTTAATTTATCCCGTTATTAGTATGTAACAGTTGTGACACCAACACCACCATGACAGGAGATGCCTGTGGCATGTACACCTAGGGAGGTGGTTGTGGGGGCGAGTGTCAAACACACACACGAGCGGCGTGCACCGCCGTGCAAAGCGAAGCCTATTGCTGCGCGGGAGACAGCCGTGGCTGCTGCAGTGCCTGCCCCCGAACCACCGCATACCATCTTGCGTCTTTGGGTGGTTCAGTCAGAGCAACGATCTCCCATGCCCCAGGATGGGGATGGTGAATTCTCCACTATATAGGGCATCAAGGAGCGCCCTCGCCACACCTGGATGCTCCCTCAGGAGGTCGCAGCCACCACCTCCTACTACTCACTCTCTGACGTCTCGCCCTCGCTGGCAACGTAAGGTACGTGTACCTCGACGAATACCCCTCCCCCCCTGAAGGCGCCTCATCCCCTGTGCCCTCATTCACCAGCTGGACGCTGTCGTCACCTAGCTCAAGTATTATTAATGATAATGAACCTGTTTCTAGCGGTAGTGCTCTATCCCATCCAGTTAGTGAAGGACATCAGATTAGCCGCGTCATGACCCGTCTAGAATATGCGGCGGTTGCTAGGGCCTTTAAGGGGCGTATCTCATTTAACAGAATAGAGAATGTGGCAGGGGGGTATCGTGACCCAGCCAGGTTCCTAGAAGCATTCCTCCCGGTGTTAGAGGCGGAGCTCCTGGAAGCCTTAGACGATCCGAGATATATTGCCATTAAATGTAATGCAGTGCTCTGTTGCGAGTTGACCCACCTGCCCAAACAGCAAGGTGCTGCTGAGGAGAAAACCTTACATTACATCTGGGGTGATAATGGCGTTATATCTCGGAGCACATCAATCACCTAGTGGTATCATGAATCTACCTTCGGTGCTATACTGGCCCAGTATTCCGAGATGGAAGTAAGAGGGTCAGCTAAAGCATTCAGCCATATACCACACCTTGACATCCATATTCATCTCTGTGATCTGTTGAACGGTGGGTCCAGTTATATCAAACTCCCTGAGGATATTAAGAAAAAGCACAATTTCATTAACATTTAAAACGAAAAAAATAAAGCTTGTTTTGTATGGTTAGTCATGGCTTGTGAGACATATGGAACAGGTCTTAACATTCGAGGATGTTATAACTTAATACTGTCAAACTTCCCTGTCAAGGTTCAGGACATGCCAAAGTTTGAGGCACAAAATCCCGGAAAATCGGTTAACGTTTATGGCCTGTAGAAGAAGTAGAAAAGCAAGCCAAATGAGCAGGACAAGCATACTGTAGTTGGACCACTCCATTTTTCGAAATATGCAGGTGAGCATGATGTTCATGTAAACATGATGCTCTTCTCTGAAGGTGATAATCAGCACTACGTATGGATCAAAGACATGTCCCGCCTCATTTGCAGACAACTGCGGAACATAAAGATAGGAAACAGATTTGCTTTAGGTGTCTAAATAACTTTTCAGAAGAAAAATATTTGAAAAGGCATCTGGAGGACTGCGAGTCCAAGGAAGAAAACAATTTCATTAAATTCAAGAATGCTCACCACCAGGGACGACGTCCGTTTGTTGTACACGCAGACTTGCCCCTATTACCTTCACACAAAATTTCACGATGCATTTCCAGAGCTTTAGGCGAATAATTTACAGTTTATATGGGTCTTAGAAAAATAAGGTTGAGTAGATCGGGTGTTCTTTGATATTGTTTATTGCCAGTCTGTATCGTTATTTCATTTAAAGTTATAGGCTGTGTAAGGTTCAAAATGGTGCAAATGGCGCTAAGCACTATGGGACTTAACATCTGAGGTCATCAGTCCCCTAGACTTACAACTACATAAACCTAACTAACCTAAGGAAAACACACACATCCATGCCAGAGGCGGGATTCAAAGCTGCTACCGTAGGAACTGCGTGGTTCCGGACTGAAGCGCCTAGAACATGTGAGGTTTCTCACCACTAACGCCGAATGTTTTATCTATCCTAGCGTCGCTGTGATGGTTAGTGAAATCGGAAATAGCGTCATTGTCGTCGTTGAGGAATTTCCCTGAAAGTTCATCGAGAGATTCAATAACTGTTTTAAAGGTTTCTCGCAGGATCTGCTCCCACTTCAAATGCCCTAACCTCAGCAACCGTAACTTCTCGCGAACTTCCTTCCATGCTTCGACGACTTTATGCTTAATCGACTTATCGGTGTGTACAATTCGTACTTCCGTGCAGCGTTAGGTTTGACCAATAAAAAGGTGTTAGCATGTGGACGTAATGTGCTGTTCCAGTCTCTTCTGTACCTAAGGTCCATCACCGTTCCCTTTGGATCCCTACGTAATTCCGCGCTCTCCGATACACACGATCGAACAGCGGAGGAGTGGTACTCAAGCGTCAACTTTAGGTTACAATATCTTCGAATGTAATTAACATTTTACAATGCAACAAACGGCACTGATTACATATTTATTTATATGTTCAGATGGGCTAACAAAACTAACGGGGTTCCATTTAAAAAAACGTAGGTTTGTGTTAAAAAACATACTGCCGTGCATTTTTGTATGGTTTGTATTAACCAATTACACTAGCCCCTCTCCTCACGTTCGGTCTGTGGAATCGATTCGTCAGTATTTGATGTGGTTTACGAAATATATCCAGCGGTAATGTTAGGTGACTCACCATATATATATATATATATATATATATATATATATATATATATATATATAGTTGATTTCAGATATCTGCACGTATCTTTACAAAATCATTGAACAACATGTCGGTTTCTGCATGAGCATGATAAATGTGTTTTTATTCAGATTGTCCCGTTTGAATGTTATAATTAGGTTTGCATTATCCCTCACTAGCTCTTTCGGGATTCTGGAATATGTCTGACTCAGATAAAAAACATCAACAGCTATATGGCGACCGAAATAGAAATATCGCCTAATTTGATCTTGATTTGCCACAACAACATCGTCAAATACGAACACTTTGTTTGGCTTTACTTTTTACGGTGGAGGGATTTCGCTTTTCTCACTGAGTGTCGTGTATGTCACACCATCTGTGCCCTGCAGAATCTCCTGTAATAGTTGGTATTTGGGCTGAAACAGTGTTTTTGAAAATACACATACATGCTCAAAGCGGACTCCATCTGGAAGTGCCAGCAGGGACATGAGAACACTGGTCTCGCTGCAGTTGGATGAACCTACAATTATTGCACTATGTTGTTGGGAAGGAGTGCGCCATTCTTCTTCCTGGGGTCTTCTTGCACACCGTCACGGCTCCAGTCGCTTACAACAAAGTCTTGATACTTCACCCACCCTGCCATGATACCTACTACGACAGGTACTGGCGTGCAATGGGCATTTATAGAAAATAATAAACACCATGCCCTTTCCATGATACCGACCATTTCAGGTACTGGTGTGCAATGGGCTTTTATGAAGAATTTAGTTAAAAGACATAATTTTTTGCTGTTGCATGTTTCCTGTGAAAATACAGGGGCAATAGAATTAGTACTTGCAACATAATAAGAGGTAGGAAATAAAAAACGCGTGCATGGTTACATACATTTTTTTTAATTCCGTAATCATACACAGGATGAACTGCTTCAATTAGTTCTTTCTTTATCTTAACGCCAGTACACGATATACAATATATAGTCTACTTGTAAGCACAGAATTCAGCATTTATTTGGCTCAAACGTATTGGCAGTAAATTAGTTTTCGCTGGCACCATACTGACCCACTGTTTGAAGTCGTCTACATGCACACTGTTCATACTTAGATAGTCTGCAATGTGTCTATACACAGCTTTAACACAAGGCGGTCATCTGTTCAATCTTTCCAACACAATGGATAGTACTATCTGTAGATCGAAAAAGTTTTGAACTGTGGAGTGCTGTAGATAAATAGATGTGATACCTGATTTCACACGGAGCGCAGGGTCGCTGTACACTGTTGGATCAACAGATAGAGTTAGAGCAGCACAGCAAATGTCCGGAAGAGGACGATTCAGGTGATACTCAGCGGTCAACTGCTGTGTGATATATGCTTTTGCACGACAGAGTTCATCCCATTCCACCTCCGTATACCGTACTTTAATACCTTTAGCTGCATTCTCGATCACAGTAGGCCACTCTCTGTCTGTGGTTTCTTCTATACCAATATGTGAACGTTTCAAACCAGTGTCAGTTATACACTGAAGAGTAGTGGTGCACAGGGCTTAATTGGCATCTTCTCATACATTACATCCTTTCTCTGTCCATGCAGTATCACTGGAATACTCTGCGATGGCGCGTGTGATGGAGGCCAGTAACGACGTGCGTCATGCAGATTAGGGCCCCCGGTGCACTTCAGCGACTCAGGAGCTGGGTGTCTTCAACCGACAATAACAGCTGATTGTCTTGCTGCATCAAGCTGACCAGGTGCACGACATGGTCCCAGGATGCTGCTGCTGCTGCTGCTGCTGCTTCTGGTGCCGACGGGCTGGGACACGTCGCTGTTGCAGATCCCGACAGGCTGGAGGCTTTCACATCCGCTCATGAGCAAAGAAGAAAAACCACTAAAAGTGATGATAGAAACACAAAGACCCTCACATGGCAGTAAACACAGACATTATGCAGGGGGTACTTACTCTTCTGGGACTTCTTCGTATTCCGTTGCTGCCGTGGCTGGATAGCACTGGACGATCAGGACTGGCCCTTCATTCTGCGTGACTGACCGCAACGGGGGCTGCAGAGCTGCTGGGCCTGCCATATATCCCCTTTGGATCCTGCGTTCCTATTGGATACTACCAATTCCAAGAGCCTCTGGCGGTTTAATTGCGTTAAGGGGGTACATTTGGCCTTTCCGCCGACGAGGACCAGAGTTTGAGTTCCAGAAAGGGCACTGCCATTTTTAATTTCCTGTCAGTTCCCGGATGGGGGGTGGGTAGGAATGTCTGCACGGCCGAGGGACAAATAAATTCCCACCGAAATTCGAAATTCCCGCCAATATGGTAGGTTTGGGCATGGGGGATGAGGTGGATGAGGGCATTGCAGCACACGTGCAGCTGAGAAAACACGTGATGCCATTGGGGTGGGAATGGGTGTGGTCGGGGCAGGGGTGAGCGGGGGTGGGCGGAGGCGAGGGTGATTAATTGATCAATTTAATTAATTTGCATATCAATTCGATATCAAAATTACGCTACAAACCCCGCTACCCTAATAATCACAGCCTGCCACGTCCCGAGGAGACCTCCCACTCATCCACAGGTGAGACTAAATAATTCTCTCCTGGTTGGAAACTTGTAAAATGTCACAAAATCCTTTACTTCCCTGTTGCTGGGTGGCGTTTCTTGGTCAGCGGCTGCTTTTTGACCGAGTGGACTGCTGCCTATGAGCGACCACTAACTTTCAGAAGAAACGAGCAAAAGACTATTTGTACATGCGCTACGAAACTGAACTGTAAACATTGACGAAAGCACAAGAACTGTGTCTAATATACTAGATAAATGTGAGAAAGACACATGGCGCGAATGTGCCAGTCGGCGCTCAGGAAAACTGGTGTTCGAGGCAGAAGGTTGTACACAAAAATACCCCATTAAGATGCTGATTAATGGCAGTGTTAAAATACCAATGTTCATGCTTACCAACTTCTGTGGAAGGATCTAACAATTGCGGAAGTCATAACATTACTACTAGTGGGTGTGCGAGCTACCGCCTCGCTGTGGGCGGCTGAGTGTTGTCTAAACAATCGGTAAGGAAGGGGGGGAGCGGGGGGGGGGGGGGGGGGGGAGCAGTGGGTTCGCAGAGGTGGCGGTGGCGGGTGGACCGTTCGCATCTCTGCCTGGGCATTGCGAACGCTATAAGTGACTAGTTTTGAGTAATACGTAACTTCTCTTGTTGCAATGTTAACATCTACTTCATTTGCCAAAACATAACATATTTTATACATAATTTACGTGTGTTCATCTCACCTGAATTCAAATGCAGCTGAAATTTCAACTGAATCACGAGACAACTAGCAATTGGGTGCAAGACAAAATGAAAATGCCCATTTTCGGGATGGAAATGAAGTGTAATTTTCATCATTTATATTATTCTAGGGCAACAGCTATTCTAGCTTCATCAGTTACCTATGGCCCTTAAAATAACATTGTTGTATTGAAAAAATCTGTAGTTGTGTGGGTATGGCGTTAAATATGGAAGTTCGTATATTAATTACATGGCAAAACACTATCCTATTTGCGTACTATGATTTCGATATTGTAGTACGTGTGTTGTTATAAAGAACGACGCATGCATCTCCAAAGGAACAATGAGCAGTAGTTTCCTGAAACCCAGGCACTGCAATATCGTATTTATCTGCCGATAGCAGTCAGCAAATCTCAGTTAAAATTATTCCACTGTGCAGAATTACATAATGTGAGTAGAAGTACAGGTTGTGAAGTACGAACGGCTACATATGGAATTTTAGGTCTAGCTTTGTGTCGTCTACAGACAGCCAAGGCAGTTACACCGGGAAATCCAGTTCCGATTTCCCGTATAGCAAAAATTTTCATTATCCTCATCACGGTTGGCCGTGCTCGCAACTGTGAATACATTTCATGGAGTACTATCTTTTACCAAAATATTGTTTATATATCTCAAACTGTTTATGAGATATAGGGAATTTATGAATATTTCATAAATATTCATAATATTCGGGACAAAGCGCTTTACATAAATCCATTTTCTCTAGACAGATAATTGATAACGATATCATTCCAAGTTTAGAGAGTAATTCAACACGTTAACTACATTTCTTACAATAGAGCACATGATGTAACGTATACCAAATGCAAATTCGTAGTGACCCCTATTTCGCACTGCAAACGTTATGAATTTTGCAATACTTTAGATAATGTAGAAATATCACAATTACTACGAGCAGTTAATCATGCAGCTGACGAATGTAGCTACAAGATGGGCAAGAGTAAAATTTGTTTACCAAACAGGTTCTTCACAATCATTTGAGAATGGTTACAGAACGGTTGGAGGTCTTGTAACATTCTGTTTCGTCTCCCCGGTTAACTGGCGTTACGATGTCGCTGTGTCTCTATCGTTAAGAAATACTATGCAGTGTTCCTCAGAACATGCATGCATGTCTGCATGGCTCCTCATCTTCGTCGATACCTTCCAGAACATTAATGACTATTTTCTTTCCAGTAGTCTGCACTGAAACGGTGGTTACTCAGCATTTAGACAGGTGGCCGATCACACTAATGTGACTAGATAGTGTATTTGCAACATTAATTACTCTAAGAGACCACATGTAACTCAATGACTTTAAAAGTTTACTTTAAAACGTGTAGTAATGCATGAGTATATTTAAGACAAATGTAAAAAAATGCTGTAGAAAAAATGTGGTAGCAATTCGCATCTGAACCAGTGCATTTAATCGATATTGTGACTGGGTTAGAGCGCTATGGATGAAATGCTCAAAAATTATGGTTCCATCTGGTGGGGGAAGGAGAGCTGTGTTTCCTTCGTTTCATATTCGTAGATCTTACCCAGGCGATCCCTCCTCCCCCAGGATGACTTAATTCCATCAAGAATGCAACAACATAAGAGGCAGCAGTCTACATCACCAGTGATTTATCTGCTGATAATGGCGGTGAAAATCTTCGAGTTTCTACTAAACGAGAAGTGGCTCCTACTTGGATATCATTTGAAATACGGAGTTGCCCTAATAAAATTCGAAGACTATACTATAGGGAATTTATTACGAATTAGTTTCGTGGTAAGGTAGATGAAAACTAGTTATCGATACTGAAACGGCTTACCAGCCCCTTAAGCAAATTTGAGGAAAACCCATGAGGAAGGATCGGTCTCCAAAACTCGGCTTCATTTGCAACAAACATCATCGTTCTCAATTTCTAACGCGTAAAACGGGCATTTGGGTTCAATTTTCAACAATTGTAAGTTCTTCACAAAATTTAAAACTCGTTAAAATTACAGATTCCAAAAATGAATAATCAGCCCAAAGAAAAGACTATAAGAACCTGTGGAAATGCCCTCCAGGATAAATTTTCAGCAAAAAAGCTCAATGCGCAAGTCCAAACACGCTAAATTCAGTTTTTCAGAAATTTTAAAACAACAATAATCAGCCCGAGAAATAATGAAACTGCAAGAATCTGTGGAGCGAATATCCAGGTTAATTTTTTTAGTTATAGGTTCTTTACACAATTTCCGATATGTTAAGTCCAGTTTTAAAGAAATTGTAACATAATGAATAATCAGCTCGAGCAACAGTCAGGCTGTGACAGTCTGTGGAGCGCGGGCATCCAGGTTAAATTTTCAGCACAAAGTTCTTTACAGTATTTCAAACTTCTTAGGTTCAATTTGACAGAAATTTGAAATAGTAAGTAGTAAGAGCTTACAGGGTGGGCATTTAATTAAAATTTCTAGAAGCAAACAACTGCCTAAACCAAGTAAAATGCAATGATATCAGGTTGACAACGTTATTAATCCTGAATTACCAGGCGCAGAAGCCTTCAGCCTTGAACATAAGAAACCCCGTATATAAACTGGAGCCTCACCGGACTAATTCAAAATAGCTAAAATTAAACCCAGACCCCAAAGTGGAACAACCCTATCGAAGTGGCGAGACAAAACAGCAGCCCCAGTTGAAAGACCAAAAGGTGTTCTGTAAAACTCGTACAGATTCGAGTCCCTGCAGAATGCTCTTACATGCTTAGAGTTCTCAGCCAACAGAATATGATGAGAGGCGTGATTCTAATAGGGTACAGTAACGAAACTCCCAACACAAAACCAGGTAAAACAGTTATGAAGATTGGTTGGCGGCACTGACAAGAATGATATTCTGTTTCAACACCATATAGTCCACCATACAGCGGTAATCTTGCCCCTTGATTCTTTGGCACAAGAAATATGGAAGAGGCATATGTGAACCTCGAGGTCGTAGTCAACCCATCTCTGAGCATATCGTTTACCTTCTGACGTAATTTGTAAGAGGCTTGCCGCACATTATCATTCATTAGTCGGATTTTATATTTAATCTTTTAAGTCATCCCCAGCTAATTGGTAAATATATAAGGGAAAAATGCCAAAATTTCTAAAGCTGCGCAGCCTTCCCGAATCCCAAATGGCTAACATCGAATTTTGATCGTTAATCCTGCACAACGTTGATCATTCAGGAATTCCGACACAAACACTGCTATCAGTTCACATGTGCCAAATTTAGAGAAAGAAGCTCTATTGACGAAATTCATGACTAGAGGGCCACTCAGTATGAAATCGCACCTCAGAAGGAAGTCAATGGACATATTCTTGGCCACTAGCAACCTAATAGGCGAAGAAAAATTCGCAGTACGAAGTTTGTCCAGCAACTCACTTAGGAATGACAACATTTGCCCATTGACATCCCGACATCTCTGGACTGACTCACTCAACGGAGGCAGCTTCCCCTCTCCCCTGAATTGAAGGTACCAGTTATAACCTAAAAAAGAAACTGCACTTCCAAAATCAAGAAGAGCGCACACGGGTTCCTGATTAAGTTGAACACAAACGTAAAACAGGAAATGATTTTTCGTGACCACAATCCGTGGGCACTACTTTGGCGTCTTCGGAGTTTGTCCTACCACCCGTTTCTGGTAACATCAGATGGTCGTGCGTGTCCCACGCATAATTGGGCATCCCCACACTAAATTTGTGGTGTCACCACATCGCAAACACCCTTTGTTTCTAGAATGTCTGAGATGGCCGCATAAAGCTACCTTACCCGCTAACCAATGAGGAACGGTAAATACTATCCTCGCCCCCACATTGTTCATCAGCAAATCTAAGTGCTTCGATGTTAGAAATCAAAGCATTCAACCAGGAAAGGTAGCAGGTTTTTGTGAAAAAGATACTCACAAACAATTCTCGGGCTTCATGCCCTCTGATATATTGCCAATCACTTCAACTTCAGTGAACGGTAATTCTAAGGTAGCAATCACAATACGAATCTCCTCAATATAATTCCCCAGACTCTCATTCGAGTCCTTCACGCAATATAATATCTTTGCTCAAGATCATGTCTAAAGAAGGGCGGCAGTCTCCGTTTAATCTCACTGCAAATCACCTTACGACCACTGGGCCTGCGAAATCTCAGTAAACATACTCAACAACACCGCAGCTAAAGGGTACAACAGCTGAAGAATCACACTGTGCGTTATACCCAAGACATCAGCGTGAAACTGAAAGCGAACGGACGAACGGTCAACCACAGAATAAACTCCACCTGCTCTACTGAAAGTTCGGAGACTCGTTACAATAAATGAACAATAGGGTTCGGTAAAATAGCAAATGCTTCTACAAAGGGCCCACCCAAGATCCATTCTTGCCCATGATTATAGTGTTGAGTGATCTTACCGCTCACTGGGTCATCTGCTTACTCACTCCCAGTCCATCATCAAACGTCAGACACTTACGTTCAATTGCAATTCTCTTGCTTGTATAAGCAACTGCTAATGGAGTCTTTCTCTTCCACATTAACGCGAAACTGTCTTAAGTCCCAAGAAGATGACTGAAATAGGAAAGCTGTGCCTTGTTCCTGTACAAATGTTGACAAGTGGATCGACTAGTCTCAAAACTTATGAATGCACCCCCACTCTCCAATAGCACCGGAGCGAAAGATGAGTTCTGCATCTTCATTGCTAATGGAGTCTGGAGTAAGGCTTAAACGTTTATCCAGAGCGGAGCAGCCGGCCAATGTGGCTGAGAGATTCTAGGCGCTTCAGACCAGAACCGCGCTTCTGCTACGGTCGTAGGTTCGCATCCTGTCTCGGGCATGGATGAGTGTGATGTCCTTAAGTTGGTAAAATTTAAGTAGTTCTAAGTCTAGGGGACTGATGACCTCAGATGTTAAGTCCCATAGTGCTTAGGCCATTTGAACCATTTTGAAGAGCGAAGCATAAATCTGTTGCCAAGTCAGCTACGCCACTACCAACAGCTTGCTGTTGTTTGCTGTGTTTGTACTAGAGGCTTTCGCGCCCAAGAAAAGAAATAGCCGGACAGTTTCTGGCCTTCAAGACATGCAATGACCTCCTGCAAAACAATCAATCGGTAATTAACATTATTTAATAGTAACCTATCATTCAGATTAAACGGAACATATGGTGCATGGCGCTCCGTTAACAGGGGAAGACAAAATACAGAATAAATACAACGACCGGGAAACAGAAGTATCACAGGCACAAGTTAATACACCAAGCACCAAGCCCACATGGCTGGACTGTGAAGAGTAAACTGCACTTCCAAAATACGGGCGAAGAGATGGTTGCAGCATCTGGCCAACTGGAAACATATTTACCACAGCAGAGATACACATAAATGGCAGCGGCCTGCCTGTGGTACGGACAGCTACAGGAAGCCTTAGATAAAATTCATCACAGGAGTATGAGACACCCAAGTTTTTAGTCATTGAGTTCTGTGAATACACTGGCAAGCCCACAATTAATAATAGCGACTAAGGTGACTAAGATGGCTTGCAAAATAATAATCAAGTACAACAGAATCAGAATGACATAACGTTGGGGTATGCTAAGGCCTACAACACAGAATACCGAAAATTTTAATAGCCACTTACAATTTGTCAAACGCAATTAGATTGCCACTTCCAACTGTCGTTTACTGCGCTCATTATACAGGACGACTAATTAACTCGCATATTTATACAAAGTCACGATATACTTTCATGGGGACCAATGTTTGATAATCACTGACACAGTTTAAAACAACACCTTACAGAAGTTACAACTTCACACCTGTAACGTTCTTCTTAGTTAAATTTAGGGTAGTTTAACATTAAATACAAGGTTTAAAATCTCATTTACCAGTCATATTTTGTAAATGTCTTGCTCACTTCAGTGTGAATAAACCATACGGTAATTAAAAATTAATTCCGTTATTTATTATATCTACAGACCATTCAGGAGATGGTCATTGCAACTTAGCAGACGCAAACTGTCCTGGCCATTAAAGATTACAAAACAAAAACTCCACCTTTGAACCTCATCCATACCGCAAAAACAGCAAGAAGAAATTTCCGCCATCACGGTGTCCCCTTACCACAAGTTCTTCATCTTGACCACGTTCCAGGTAGACGACAACAAAAACGACAACGGAGGCTGCCACTCCTCCCAAAAGACCAATCACTTGCCGAGAAACTCCACACACAACAGCCAGCCGTCGACTCAGCCCAACGTCGCTCTGTGCTTGCCTTAGCAGGACTCTCTCGTTGGAAGCGCCATCTGTGCAGTGGTCGCGGTAAGCGGGAAGAGATCAACTTTTTGCAGTTGTTAATCAACCTGGTCGAACCACTTCGGCCACATTGCTGTCAAATCACCAGAACTGTATAAACGTCTTACACAACGACAAAGTTGAATTACAATTGTATCTAGATTTCCTGTACAAAACATTGCATATAAAGATATGATACTGACTTTGGTATGTGCTGTGGCCTTCTCCACCAGACATCACGGCGCCTAGAGTATCAGCAACCAAACTGACAGCCTGCAGCCGCGGGTTGCCCGCATCGCGAGCGCACCGAAGCACTATACAACCGGCAGGTTATATTGATGAACGGCCACAGCAACAACCACAACAACAACAACACCGTAAAGACACCAGCGGCCACCAGGGGCCACTACCGGCCCACATAAGCATAAGGAAGAGGTCGCTGCAGATCCTGGAACTATTTTCACACGTCAAACCACGTGATGGAAAATACACTCCTGGAAATTGAAATAAGAACACCGTGAATTCATTGTCCCAGGAAGGGGAAACTTTATTGACACATTCCTGGGGTCAGATACATCACATGATCACACTGACAGAACCACAGGCACATAGACACAGGCAACAGAGCATGCACAATGTCGGCACTAGTACAGTGTATATCCACCTTTCGCAGCAATGCAGGCTGCTATTCTCCCATGGAGACGATCGTAGAGATGCTGGATGTAGTCCTGTGGAACGGCTTGCCATGCCATTTCCACCTGGCGCCTCAGTTGGACCAGCGTTCGTGCTGGACGTGCAGACCGCGTGAGACGACGCTTCATCCAGTCCCAAACATGCTCAATGGGGGACAGATCCGGAGATCTTGCTGGCCAGGGTAGTTGACTTACACCTTCTAGAGCACGTTGGGTGGCACGGGATACATGCGGACGTGCATTGTCCTGTTGGAACAGCAAGTTCCCTTGCCGGTCTAGGAATGGTAGGACGATGGGTTCGATGACGGTTTGGATATTCAGTGTCCCCTCGACGATCACCAGTGGTGTACGGCCAGTGTAGGAGATCGCTCCCCACACCATGATGCCGGGTGTTGGCCCTGTGTGCCTCGGTCGTATGCAGTCCTGATTGTGGCGCTCACCTGCACGACGCCAAACACGCATACGACCATCATTGGCACCAAGGCAGAAGCGACTCTCATCGCTGAAGAAGACACGTCTCCATTCGTCCCTCCATTCACGCCTGTCGCGACACCACTGGAGGCGGGCTGCACGATGTTGGGGCGTGAGCGGAAGACGGCCTAACGGTGTGCGGGACCGTAGCCCAGCTTCATGGAGACGGTTGCGAATGGTCCTCGCCGATACCCCAGGAGCAACAGTGTCCCTAATTTGCTGGGAAGTGGCGGTGCGGTCCCCTACGGCACAGCGTAGGATCCTACGGTCTTGGCGTGCATCCGTGCGTCGCTGCGGTCCGGTCCCAGGTCGACGGGCACGTGCACCTTCCGCCGACCACTGGCGACAACATCGATGTACTGTGGAGACCTCACGCCCCACGTGTTGAGCAATTCGGCGGTACGTCCACCCGGCCTCCCGCATGCCCACTATACGCCCTCGCTCAAAGTCCGTCAACTGCACATACGGTTCACGTCCACGCTGTCGCGGCATGCTACCAGTGTTAAAGACTGCGATGGAGCTCCGTATGCCACGGCAAACTGGCTGATACTGACGGCGGCGGTGCACAAATGCTGCGCAGCTAGCGCCATTCGACGGCCAACACCGCGGTTCCTGGTGTGTCCGCTGTGCCGTGCATGTGATCATTGCTTGTACAGCCCTCTCGCAGTGTCCGGAGCCAGTCTGATCAACTTCGTTGATTTTTACTTCTGTAGGGAATGGAAGGGGTAAAAATTTTCTCTTTATTTATTTATTCTTCTTTCAACTTTAGTTTGGGCACACAGAAGGGTCCTTTAACTCGCTGCTTTTGGTGTGTATTTGAAAACATGTGTGGAGAAGTGCTAAAGGACGATATGTCCTTAAATTATGGAGAAGTACGTAGGGATATCATTTACGGAGGCTCAAATACTATCGCCTTCGGTACTTTATATTTGTGGTTGCGTAAGGGTTCTACCGTACCTACTGTGGTGAGTTGTGGTGTACTGTCACGTATCATGTCCAACTTCCGAAATAAGGTTCGTGTCTTCTCCTTGACCTTGTCTGAGAGGTAAGATTCGCTTAAGGCTCGATGAATGTCATGATTTCGGATCCAACATTGGGCTCCTGTGATCCATCGTAGGCATCTGCTTTGTACAACCTGTAACTTCTTGTAGTTAGTGGCACACGTAGTACCCCAAGAGGTCGATCCATACAAAATAGATGGTTCGACTGTGGCATGGTACAACTGGAGTTTTGTGCGTTGGCTGAGGTATGAGCTCTTCAGAAATGGGAGGAGAGCTCCCTGCATTTTGAGACCAGACGTCTTCTTCTCCATAATGTGATGACTATACAACAGTTTGGCGTCCAGATGCACTCCCAGGTATTTTACAGTTGTTGCCCAGGTGATTGGCTGGTCTGATATCCGTAGGCGTTCACTGACGATGGGTCTCCGACTTGTGAAGACAATAACTTTGGTTTTCTTTGCGTTGACCGTTATTTTGTTCATGTGGGTCCAGTGGTCCACTAAATCTAGTTGGCGCTGCATCCGTGTGACGAGGTGGTCCATTCTGGTGCCTGCAGTCAGGAGCGCTGTGTCGTCGGCATAGAAACTGGCAGTAACATGTGGCACCGTCGGAAGGTCGTTAATATATAAATTAAACAGCAGTGGGGAGATGACCGATCCTTGTGGAAGTCCTTCAAGGACAGGCCGTGTTGATGAATTCTTGTCATTAATGCGAACATATAATCTGCGATCCTGAAGAAAATTGTCGAGAAGTTTTAAATAGCAGTCTGGTAGGGGAGTGGTACGTCGGAGCTTGACGATCAAGTTGCGTCGCCATACTTTATCGTAAGCCTTCTCTATATCGAGAAAGACTCCAACATGTCGTTTCTTGTTGAAATTGTCTTGGATAGATTCCGTGATGCGCAGTAGTTGTAACTCAGCCGATAGCTTCGCCTAGAAGCCAAACTGCTCCGGCCGGATGATGTTGTGTGCCACAAGGATGTCCAGCATGCGTTTCAGTAGGACACGTTCCAGTACCTTTCCCAGTGTCGGCAGTAAACTTATGGGTCTGTAGCTGTCAGGGTGTGAGAGATCCTTGCCCGGTTTTGGTATTGGCACTATTCTGGCAATCTTCCATGCCTCTGGGAAGTATCCAGTCCTGAGGCAGCTGTTCACTATCCGGGTGAGAAGCACAACAGGCTTTCTCGGGAGGTGTTTCAACTCCGCATTGCTGATTCTATCTGCTCCAGGTGAGGTGTGTTTGCTATACTTGATAATCCTCCTAATTTCCTCCGGCGTTGTCAGCCGGGGCATATCGGTAGTCGGGGCGTCCCGAATAGCTTCCCATTCCGCCGCTGTGTCCTCCTCTGCACGGTGGAGTGCATTATCTCCATCCTCCGTGGGCGGCGTAGTCATCTGTTGTTGGTATGTATCCGCATACAGCTCCGCCTGCGCAAGTGAGTCGTACAAGAGGCCATGGGGTCCTCGAATTGCCCTTTTGGGGGGCTGTTGTTGTCTGAGACTTTTAACTATTCGCCATTCATCTTTGGTGCGTAATAGAAAGTTGTCCATTTTGAGTTCCCACGTGTGTTGCTTCCAGTCCTGAACCTTCCGCCGGAGTTCGCGGGTTAGTCTGTGAGTCTCCCGTCTATCGTCCGGATGGCGGTAGTGGACCCATCGTTTCCGAAATCGATTGCGCCTTGCCTTAAGTTCCTGCAGTGGTGGTGGAAACTCGTCATAATTGACTTCTGGTTGCAGGTGCTCCGTGAGTGCTCGTTGTTTCGCATTGTTAATCTTCTTTGTGAGTACTGCGACTGCCTCATCAATCGCTTCTCTGGTAGTAACAACCTGGGTTGGTCGCACATTGTTGTTGAGGTACGCTTGGAACTGCTGCCAGTCGTAAGTTCTTGTATTCGGCAGTGGGAGTTGCAAAGTAGCCCTCTCTATGAGTCCTAACACCGGTCTGTGGTCCGACGAAAGATCATCCAGCGTCCGCAGATGGGGATTCGGGTTGATGTTCTTGATTATGGCGATGTCTAGAACATCAGGATCTTGTGTCTGGACGTAAGGTATCCTCGTCGGTTCCCGTGGTCCATGGACGGAAATATGTAAATTCTCAGCCAGTGCAAACAACATATGTCCTTTTGGGTTAGTCTTACGGGAATTCCAGGCAACATGTTTACTATTAAGATCCCCTCCAAGGAGGATCTTGTCGTAACCCTCTGTAACGGAGTAAAGATCTTCCGGGTGGAGAGCCTTCTTTGGGCTAAGGTAAGCCGCAATACAGGTAATGTTTCCGAGCCTCGTGTGGATTGTTACTGCCGTGGCCTCTAAAGTCTGGAGTGGGGGTAAACGTTCTTGGTGGTGACGAATACATTTTTTGATCAGAACTGCGGTCCCTCCACTCCGTTGGTCCCGTCTGTCCGTCCGGTAGATGTGCATGTTCCTCAAGCGGAGGTCGGTTGACTCGCGGAGATGTGTTTCGGAGACAAATGCTACGTCTATCTTGTGGCGATGTAGGAAGTCCGTGAATTCTATTTTCTTCAGTTTCAGGCCGTTGGCATTCCAAATGTAGAAGTTAAGATGCCTCGTGTGATGCCGTCTATCCATTTAGGGTGTTTGAAAAGCTGTCAGTACGCTTTCTACAAGCGAGAGGATAGACGTCAGCTTCTGCTGGAGGGCGGTGAGTAGTTGAAGAATATCTGTTAACGCTGGTGTAAAAGTGGTCGACCAGGCAAATGGTGTCTCCGCTGGTGTTGGCGTCGGTGGATGGGCACGTATTACTTCGGAGTACGAGCGCTGTTGTCTTGTCTGTCGGAGAGTCACTCTGGGTGCCGGTTGTGGTCGAGAGGCGATTGTTTCCACAGGGAGAGGTGCCGCTTGTTGTTGGGTGGCCGGAATCGCTGCCATGGCCGAGTTCTTAGCAATTATAGGCCGTTGTGGGGTCGACTTCTTTGGTGTCCTTCTAGTATATTTCCGTAGGAGTTCTTGAAATTTTGGGCAGCCACGGAAGGTCGCTGGATGTTCTTGTTCACAAATGGCGCACTTTGGGGGCGCCGTCCTAGGATGGGTACAATTCGATGATTTATGGGATCCACCGCAGCGGACGCAGCGTGCTGGCATGCTGCAGTAGTTCGCTGTATGCTCGAAACGTTGGCAATGTCGGCACTGGACTGGTCCTTCTATTTCTATTATCACTCGTGTGTAGAGCCGGTATTTGACATCATATATCTTGTCACTGTCTTTTCCGGATGGGAGGGTGACTCGGTACACAGGTTGCGGTATCAATTGTTTCGTCTTCTCGTCGCGTTCCTTAAATTGGTAGACTTGTAGCACGTTGAAGCCTTTTTCCTTGAGGGCATAGTAAAGTTGTTCTTCGGTAACTTCCGCCGGAAGGCGTTTGACAACTACTTTCAGTTCCCTGTCGTCTGGTGCTTGATGCGTAAAATAGGAGAAGCTGTGGTTCGTGAAGTATTTTATTGCACGCCTTTGGTCTTCGAAGGACTCAAAGTGGTATTTGATGCGGTCCTTTTGGTATATAGCTTTAAGGGTGCCCTCTAGAAGTCCGTTGAGCGTTTCATTGAGGTGAACGTAATCCTTTGTGTAATAAATTGTGACTGGGGGCACTTTGCGAAGCACATTCTTTTCTCTGTCCACGGCTTCTGCGGCATTAGAAGTTTGTGCCTGCGGCTTGTTGGTGGTTGATGGAGGCGCAGCTTGAGGTGTCAGTGGGGCGAATCGGTTCGTTGTGGGGATGGTCTCCGTTCGTCTCTTAGCCGGGTTGGCTAAGTCCTTGGCTAATGCGTTGCTTCTGCGCCGTTTGTTGTGTACGAGCGTAAAGTCCCCCTCTGCGTGTGGGGAGTCGTCGTTTTCTGCTGGAAAGGCCGCTGCCATCTCCGCGTCGTCGACCGTTTGGTGGGAGTGCTGTGATTCGACATCTGAGTCCACAGATAGAGATGCCAGACAGGTGTCGTTATCCTGCTCTTGCGTTTCCCGTGAATAGCGGATAAGGCGTTGTATGTCCTTCAGCGTTCCTTTGTCCTCCTCCCGACATATTTCGAGTCTTCTGGCGTAGTCCTGACGGTCGTCTTCATTGCTGCGTCCGTCGTGATGTGATGTATGGCCGACGTCCGAATACGGTTTCGTCGTGCGGTGTGTAGTCTTCTGCGGTCGAATAGCGCCTGTCGATCGTCGTTCTATCCTGTCATGAACCGGTGCCGTAGCCTGGGTCGTCAACCTGGGATCCGTCCTGTGTGGAGCGGCCGCTGGGGCGTCCGGCGGGCCAGGCCCAACCGACCGACCAGCGGCCGACTCCGGCGCGTCCGAGGCGGCTGCCCCGGCCGCGCGCGCATCGTCCTCGCTCTTCGGCATTGCGAACTCGACTGTTGCGAGGTACTCATCCGCCAAAGCGCTATAAAGGCCGGCGCTCAGCTGCACATCGGCAATTCATCGATCGCCACCAGGCTCGGATAGCTGCCGCCCAGGCAGCCCGGCTTGGATCTTCTCACTGATCTCTGGATTAGGATTGGTATATCGGAGAAGTCTGTGGCGGAGACTAGTAGGAATTTATTTCAGTTGTTTTCTATCTTATTCTTGTATGTAGTTGTGATTCGAAGATGGATCACTGTTTTGTGTTGCTGTTATACTTAGAGAATTAGTTTTGGTTAATTGAACAGTCCAATAAATTGTTTTCAGACATCGATCGTTAGTTTCTTCTGCTTACACAAACATAACAGTGCGCCCATTTTGTAGCACATCGATCAATTAAAAGGACTAGCTGCATGCTAGACAAGCTAAATTTAGGATTCGTATTGTGCATGACTGTTTCTAAAACCAACGGAACAGCAACAGTGCGAAAGAGAAGCCCCTATTGTTTCTAAAACCAAAGAGGCTTCTGTTTCGCATTGTTGCTGATTTAGGATTCGTATTGTGCATGAATGTTTCTAAAACCAACGGAACAGCAACAGTGCGAAAGAGAAGCCCCTATTGTTTCTAAAACCAAAGGGGCTTCTGTTTCGCATTGTTGCTGATCCCGTCACTGTCTGCAAGGTGTGGGGGGTCACGAAGTCATTTATTCGAACTACGGTAATGCTCCTACTTGTGTGTCTGTGGAACCTCACGAGCTGGACAGCGTTGGTCTGGCATATACTCAGTTTCTTGATGTATCATGTTCTCGTTGCCGTGATGATAATATTGGAGATCGGAGCGTTTAGCGTATTGGAGATCGGTTAATCCTTGTTTTTGATGAAAAGTTCTCGGTTTCCCAGTCGTGTGGAAGCGATAAAATACTGTGGCATTTCGAAGAGTGTCATACTCTTCAAGTTATGGCGAGGAGTCGAGCTATTTATACTAGGGTCGTAATAATTATTATACTAGGGTCGTAAATCTGCACTAGCGGTGTGCCCCATCCTCCTCGCTACGGGAGACTGGGCACTGACCTACCCGCGGGGAGGTAACAAAGACCTCAATGCTAAAATCTGAAAGCTTTTGTCGATTTTAACGATCGGCATGTCATATACACTCCTGGAAATGGAAAAAAGAACACATTGACACCGGTGTGTCAGACCCACCATACTTGCTCCGGACACTGCGAGAGGGCTGTACAAGCAATGATCACACGCATGGCACAGCGGACACACCAGGAACCGCGGTGTTGGCCGTCGAATGGCGCTAGCTGCGCAGCATTTGTGCACCGCCGCCGTCAGTGTCAGCCAGTTTGCCGTGGCATACGGAGCTCCATCGCAGTCTTTAACACTGGTAGCATGCCGCGACAGCGTGGACGTGAACCGTATGTGCAGTTGACGGACTTTGAGCGAGGCCGTATAGTGGGCATGCGGGAGGCCGGGTGGACGTGCCGCCGAATTGCTCAACACGTGGGGCGTGAGGTCTCTACAGTACATCGATGTTGTCGCCAGTGGTCGGCGGAAGGTGCACGTGCCCGTCGACCTGGGACCGAACCGCAGCGACGCACGGATGCACGCCAAGACCGTAGGATCCTACGTAGTGCCGTAGGGGACCGCACCGCCACTTCCCAGCAAATTAGGGACACTGTTGCTCCTGGGGTATCGGCGAGGACCATTCGCAACCGTCTCCATGAAGCTGGCCTACGGTCCCGCACACCGTTAGGCCGTCTTCCGCTCACGCCCCAACATCGTGCAGCCCGTCTCCAGTGGTGTCGCGACAGGCGTGAATGGAGGGACGAATGGAGACGTGTCTTCTTCAGCGATGAGAGTCACTTCTGCCTTGGTGCCAATGATGGTCGTATGCGTGTTTGGCGCCGTGCAGGTGAGCGCCACAATCAGGACTGCATACGACCGAGGCACACAGGGCCAACACCCGGCATCATGGTGTGGGGAGCGATCTCCTACACTGGCCGTACACCACTGGTGATCGTCGAGGGGACACTGAATAGTGCACGGTACATCCAAACCGTCATCGAAACCATCGTTCTACCATTCCTAGACCGGCAAGGGAACTTGCTGTTCCAACAGGGCAATGCACGTCCGCATGTATCCCGTGCCACCCAACGTGCTCTAGAAGGGGTAAGTCAACTACCCTGGCCAGCAAGATCTCCGCATCTGTCCCCCATTGAGCATGTTTGGGACTGGATGAAGCGTCGTCTCACGCGGTCTGCACGTCCAGCACGAACGCTGGTCCAACTGAGGCGCCAGGTGGAAATGGCATGGCAAGCCGTTCCACAGGACTACATCCAGCATCTCTACGATCGTCTCCATGGGAGAATAGCAGCCTGCATTGCTGCGAAAGGTGGATATACACTGTACTAGTGCCGACATTGTGCATGCTCTGTTGCCTGTGTCTATGTGCCTGTGGTTCTGTCAGTGTGATCATGTGATGTATCTGACCCCAGGAATGTGTCAATAAAGTTTCCCCTTCCTGGGACAATGAATTCACGGTGTTCTTATTTCAATTTCCAGGAGTGTAGAAGCGCATCATTAAAGTGACAAATGTTGTAAGTATCAACTCAGTAACTTCATTTGTTTAAAAGATGTAGTAAATTTAAAGTATCAGTATTTTCAGTTGAGCATCAGATCATCATTTCCTACACACAAAACACATTGAACGATCACCGCATTACATCTTATTGAATCATTAGGTAATAGAATAATTGTTGTAATGTTTATTACATAATAGTTACTTTTTTATTTACTTATATATGAGGAAGCACATTAGTGCAAGGCTACTGGATGTGACATTCAAAGTTAAGCGGGAAATGGTATTGGTTTTATGTAAAACAATTTAACGTTTATTATGAAATGGATACTGTTGTTGCGTGGCCGAGGAGTTCTAGGCGTTTCAGTCTGGAACCGCTCGACCGCTACGGTCGCAGGTTCGAATCCTGTCTCGGGCATGGATGTTTTTGATGTCCTTAGGTTAGTTAGGTTTAAGTAGTTCTAAGTTGCAGGGTACTGATGATCTCAGAAGTTAAGTCCTATAGTGCTCAGAGCCATTTGAACCAATTTTTGATATTATTGTTACTTTATTTAGAACGTGAAAGTGGTCATGCTTTGATTGTTTAAATATCTTGAAATGTAAAATAATGTAGAATAAGCTGTAGCCAATCAGATGGACGACTTCAGGAAAGGGAACTGCCCTAGTCAGTTGAGCGATGAAGTTTGGCGCGCGGGAAACGAGGCCGGGGACGGGCAGAGACAGTGCTGGTGCAGACGCGGAAGTGGACAGTTCGGCTGGCGACACCGAAGGGTACAGTTCGGATTGAGACGCGAAAGCGGACAGTCGGTCTCTAGACAGCTATGAAGTCAAACGACGTAGCATCGCGGAACTTAGTCTCCGAGCGGTGAGCAGTCGCGCGCCTGTAGTGAACTATTATCTTTTCGTATAAATATCGAGGTGGAGTATTGTGTTTAGTGATGAGAATGTGAATAATCGAACTGTGTCAAATGGATATGCGCTCGAGTGTAACAGTAACTCTAAAAACGACCACATTCGCGAATAGTTTTCTTTCTGAATAAACATTATCCTAACCAAATCACAACTGTGTGGCCTACATCATTTATGGATCGTTAATTTAGTTCCCAATATTTTTATTACTGTTATTATATGCTGCATTAACTTTGTATTTCGCAAACTTGCCATCAGCCAGACAATTTAACCAAAGGGTCGCACGTGTCTAATTTAGGGCGTGTAATGCGACACGTGTGGTTCAACCCCTAGACGAGTTTGAGCCAAGACATTTCGACGAAGAGGAACCGCATGTGAGCCCGAACATCTTAGGGATGTTAGTTCGCATTCATGTATTGGATCGTGAACGGCACCAACCATTCCTACACTCTATCGTTATTCGCGAAGAGAAATGGTGTGTTCACACTGAGATAAAGAAAAAAAAGGAATAGTTGAGACCAGACAAAGAGCAACTCCCCGTACAAATACCGTTGCGCATCCGCAGAAGACAATGTTACGCATCTAGTGGAACAGCGACGGTGTCGCATACTACGAATCGCTTCCCCGGTGTCCAACCATCACTGATGACATTTATTGCCAACAACTGAGACGTCTTTCAGACTCAATCCAAGAACAACGACCGGGAAGACTGCGTGAAGTGGTTATACTCCACCATAATGCCCGCCCGCATTCTGCTCGACTGACAAAAAACACTACACAGCAATTGCTGTGGGATTTTATTCCACACCCACCTTCTGCACCTGATCCTGCGCCCTCAGATTTTCACCTTTTCCACTCTCTATGGAATAACTTTCAAGGAATTGCCTTTTCGGACGAAAATGACCTCCGGAGATGGTTCGACGTGTTCTTCGCCTCAAAACCACGACATTTCAACAGTCTCGCATTCGAAGTTTACCCCAGCGTTGGCAGACTGTTGCAGATAGTGAAGGATAATAGTATATTATTCATGAATAAAGTCTCTGTTGTATTATCTCTTGTGTAACTTACGGAGAAACGGTACGAACCACCAACCGAATAGCTACGCGATCTCACGCCCACACCATGATGCGATGATGACCGGCCACAGTGCAATTCTCGGCTCCACGGTGTCATTTGGACGTAGTATGCAGGTGCAAGGGACCAGCACATTGCTCTTCCAGCCGTTTTCAGTTTTTAGACCTCCGAGCTACTTCTCAGTGAAGTACCTCCTCAACTGCCCTCACTAAGCTGAGTGCTTTTTGTCCTCCAACCAAAGAAAAATACGTGGCATTCCGGGGAACTGAACCCAGGTCCTCCGCGTGGCAGTGAGAAGCTTTGAGCTCTTAGCGACCAATATCGACGTTTGAGAAGAAACACCATTACAAAATGACAAGACGAAGAAAAGAGAAATCGTAACACTGTTTTTTGAAACTATAGAATTTCTAGTGTCGTAAACTATTGTCATAAGGGAAATGTCAGAGAATGACAACGTAGTTACTAGTACATTCGAATCAGAACTCTCATGCTTCATTTACGAACAGATTATTTTTAAATAGTCATATTACTGAACCTGATTATGTTAATGACAGGAAATTTGCTGTATTACGCAGAGTGAATTTTATGAATTTGGTAGTTTGAAACAAACAATGATGAGAGGAATTATCCCTGCTATTCTGTATTCAAATGTACTAATTTAATTAACATAATTTGATTGTGATATCTATGTCAGTTGAAATAGTTGAAATGTTAATTTTGTGACTAACAATTATTGGAATTTCACTATCTCGGCACAGCGGAACGGCATTATGGTCAGGTCAGTTAAAAACTTCCATATCGCAATTTAACAGGAATCGTAGTTTTATTTCCATCAGAGGGTCAGATTAAAAAGTGCATTAGTGGCCTTAGCAATTACTAGAAACGGTGACAAGGATATACCGTAACGTCACTGGCCTTGTTACCGATGTGCTGTCTTTTTATGATCAGTTAAGCTTATCATTATTTGTAGGCTCCGTGATAAATTGATAGGCCCACATTGGGACGCTCGTATATGCTGATGGGGTTTATCACACTGAGAAACATTGATTTTGTTAAAAGAAAAATTTTCACAAATTGTTGTGTATTTTGGTCTGCTGATTCTTAATATGATGTTAGAATTTCTCTATTTTTTTGTAACCCGTTTAGTTTGCTAATTCTTAATATTAAGTCAGAATCTCCAAATTGCGGTCCAGTTACTGTCATAATGTGAATATATTTCAATCTAATTTACTTATTATTGCATACTAACATTTCTTTCTGTTATTTGAAGCTAAATTATTTATTACTTTATGCTATTTGTCTTTGTTATTTGAAGTTAAATTATTTATTACTGTATGCTATTTGTCTCTGTTATTTGAAGCTAAATTATTTATTATTGCATACTAACATTTTTTTCTGTTATTTTCAGGTACCACTTTACTGAAATAATGTCTTCCCTTTACAAGAATATTTAACCAGACTCTTATGTCAGTGAAAACAAAAACCTTCTGTGTTTGACATTCTATAAACTTTGTTAAGAAGTGTGATTAAGAACTTCCCAGATTTTTGTTGTTTTGTGATCGTATGTAGTTTGTTAGCATACCCCATGCGTGTGTTAACCACCCAAATAGTTTTTGTTACGACTGTGGAGAGGTAACTTTTAAACCTCAGAAGAGAGTTATAACCCAGCTGATAAGCAAATCATATGAACTTTGTTTGTGGCTGTAGAACAGGCGAGCAGGATAAATTCTGCGCCCCATACATATGTTGTACTTCATGTGTGTCGCTGTTAAGTGGACGCCTGAAAACCGGATCTCGTCACATGCAATATGGTGTTCCCATGGTTTGGAGAGGGCTACAGAGCCACACAATAGACTGTTACTTATGCATTACAGAGATCTCTGGAGTAACAGTGAAGACTGTGGACAATGTCTCGTATCCTGACCATTCTTCAGCTAGAAAACCTGTGCCTCACAGGTCTAGCCTGCCCATTTCTCACAGACCAGAAACGTGGAGTACAGATATTGATGGGACCAAGGATGATGAATTTTCCGAGGCTGAGCCGCATTGTGGTAGTTAAAGACAGGATTCACAGTTTTTCGAACAAACATTTCAACTGAACCTCATATGATTACAAAGTCTGAGTTAAACGATCTGGTTCATGATGCTCTCTTACCATAAAAGGAAGCTGAGATTGTGGTTTCAAGGATGACAGGATGGAATGTTCTGGATAAAAATGCAAGGTTATATTTTTTTTCGTAAAAGACGACAACAGTTTAAATATCTTATCTTCCAGGAGGATAATTTGGTATATTGTAATGATGTGAACAGTTTATTTGAAGTAATGGGGAAACATCACAAACCGAATGAAAGGCGACTTCTCATTGATTGGTTTAAGATTAATTTCAAAGCAGTGTTTCTGCACGATAGCAGTCAATATGCTTCGATACGTCTTGCACAAATAGCATATATGAAGAAATTATGACAACATGAAGTTTGTGCTGAACAGTAAAAAATATGATACCTATGAAAGGCATATATGTAACGATCTGAAGATGATAACCCTGCTTCTAGAAAGTACAAAGTTCTGTTTTTTCGTATGTAAGTGGGACCACAGGGACAGAAAACATCACTATATTCGTAAACAATGGCCACAGATAGAAACTCTCACTGTTGGGACGAAAAATACAGTTAATTAACCTCTTGTGAAATTGAAGAATATTTATATTCAATCACCACCGCAGAAAATCACAGAAATGCACATTCTAGGCGCCATACAGAAAAATTTAAGTTTTTTGGCACTAAATAAATATATAATTTCATTTAATTGAAATGCCTAATAGAAAAAACCGTTAACAGATTTGACGTCTGCATACAAAACTCCATATAAATAGGCTTTCAGTTTCCATTTAACACAAAAAGTTTAATTTGGTTGCCAGTGTTATCACATTCAACTTAAGGAACTGGCCTGTATTACTTACGTTTACTACTTATGTAGAAAAATACACTTGACAACAACATTTGTGGTAAAGAGAATCGCGTACATCAGGTGCACAAATATAATTAAGGAATCTACATCTACATTTGTACTCTGCAAGTCACCGTGACCAGCATGAGGGCGGACATTACTTCTACCACATTTTTGTTTTTTTTCGTGTTCAGTTTGCTTGCGCATGGCGCATAATAAGAAAGCTAAAGTGGCTCCGAATGCACTGTTATTAGCACTCTATTATCTCCACGATCCCTGCGGAAGCGATTCTTAATTGTAGTAAACGTGTATTCCTGGATTCCTCAATTCTTGTTCTTCAAATTCCTCAGAAACCTTTCACGGGATAACTGGCGTCTATTTTGAATCTCCTGCCAGTTCATGTTTTTCAGTAATCCATGGCTGTTTCAGAAACCTCATGTGTAATTCACCTTCGTTCACCTTCATTTCATCTCATAGTTCTATTTCAAATCCGTCAAAATGTTTGCGTAACATTGTATGGTGCGTGGCATGTGTGTTTTATAACAGTCTCCTTTGTTAACTAATTGCATTGTACCGCTATACTAATGGCTCGAAATGTCCTATCCGCTTTACCTACGACTGAGAGTATGTGATTGTTATCCCCCAAGACCTTTTATGAACTGCCTTATTACAAATGAAAATCTCTGACATTGATGGCGCTCAAAACTTTTCATTTCTGAATATTAAAGAGCATTACAAAATTTGCACAACATTGAAATCATGTGAAAATGTGACATAATTGTGAAGCTTTTTTCAGACAGTATTTTGTAGCAGATAACATCAGTTTTATTAAGTAAAAGGATATTATTAATAAAGTCTACACTGTGATTTATATGCATCATAAAGAGCAATGGTCGCAACACACTTCCCTTGGGCACGCTGAAGTCAACCAATACCAGTGAAGGTCTATTGGGGGAAATAAAAGTGAATAGTCGTAAATTTCTGTGCAGTGCTAGGAGGGAGAGTCATGATCAGCGTACAAAACATTTTGACCGGTGGGGTGTGAGTGTTGGAGTGGGGAGTTCAAAGCTGCATTTTCCTCGAATAACTCGAACACTGCTGCTTTCAGCCAAAATATTTACCAGTAAAAAATTAAACTAGATTCAGGTGCGATTCCGAACACGACCGCAGACCGCAGACCGCACCGACCGGCTGCAGGCGGCACCACTGGTTGCCATTGCTTGCAATGTGAAGCGTGCGGAACGCGGCGGCAGCGTCGCCTGCCGCCGTATACCTGCTTCGGCGGCACACCCACCGCACATACGGTCAGGAAACAATAGTGCCGCTGCCGCCGAACCGCATAGCGACCGGAGACTGCTTTTACTGGCCGAACATACCCAGTTCAGTGAAAATGAGTTTCTCGGACTCCGATGAAGAAAAGTTTAATTAACAGTGTGGCGAAATATTCTGTAATTTATGACGTAGGGCATGAAGAATACAGAAATCTTTCAGTGAAAGATTACGTCTGGAAAGCTATAGCACAAGAGTTAAATAAAACAAGTACGTATATTCAACCAATTATTTACTAACAAGTAGATCCGTATGTGCACTAACAATTATTACATGGCCGGCCGCAGTGGCCGAGCGGTTCTAGGCGCTTCAGTTCGGAACCGCGCGACCGCTACGGTCGCAGGTTCGAATCCTGCCTCGGGCATGGATGTGTGTGATATCCTTAGGTTAGTTACGTTTAATTAATTATAAGTTCTACGGGACTGATGACCTCAGATGTTATGTCCCATAGTGCTCAGAGCCATTTGAACCAATTATTATATGAAGATGTTAAAAAGGCAACAGTATATATGTTTCGTCTTACATAAATCATTATTTACAATCCATTGTTATTCACAACCCATTGTTAACTGCTGCCTCTTGCCACGCCACAGAACCGTATTCACTGGAGGCAAAATCTTTAAGTTTGTCTCTAATTTCAAAACTACTGCTGGTAAGAAATCCACCAAAACGAGAAAAGCTATGCATGTTGTTTTGGCTGGTTGCTTCATTAAAACTATAGCTATAAATTGGAATACCATTTTCTTCAAGATACACGTCTTCTTGCAAATTGTGTAAACAACATGCCGACAAAACGAGGTCGTCAGCCACTTCAGGCGCCACAGCAATAGGACTATAAAATACCCTAAATACTTGGCTTAATATCCCAATGGCGTTTTCTGACTCTCGACGAGCACGGCATAATCTATAATTACAGATTTCTTTGTCTCGATGTGATGCAGCAACTCTTCTGGAATAAGGTTTCATCATACAATCACTGAGAGCGAACGCTTCGTCTCCTATCAGGAAATGTGGTAATATCACATTTGTGTCTGGAAAACATTTTGGTGGAGGTATATTAAACTCCTTTGCAGGTATTTTCTTGCCCATAGGCGATTTCTGAAATACAGGGCTATTAGAAATGATTGAAGCGATTTCATAAATTCACTGTAGCTCCATTTATTGACATATGGTCACGACACACTACAGATACGTAGAAAAACTCATAAGGTTTTGTTCGGCTGAAGCCGCACTTCATGTTTCTGCCGCCAGAGCGCTCGAGAGCGCAGTGGGACAAAATGGCGACAGGAGCCGAGAAAGCGTATGTCGTGCTTGAAATGCACTCACATCAGTCAGTCATAACAGTGCAACGACATTTCAGGACGAAGTTCAACAAAGATCCACCAACTGCTAACTCCATTCGGCGATGGTATGGGCAGTTTGAAGCTTCTGGATACTTCCGTAATGGGAAATCAACGGGTCGGCCTGCAGTGTGCGAAGAAACGGTTGAACGCGTGCGGGCAAGTTTCACGCGCAGCCCGCGTAAGTCGACGAATAAAGCAAGCAGGGAGCTAAACGTACCACAGCCGACGGTTTGGAAAATCTTACGGAAAAGGCTAAAGCAGAAGCCTTACCGTTTACAATTGCTACAAGCCCTGACACCCGATGACAAAGTCAAACGCTTTGAATTTTCGGCGCGGTTGCGACAGCTTATGGAAGAGGATGCGTTCAGTGCGAAACTTGTTTTCAGTGATGAAGCAACATTTTTTCTTAATGGTGAAGTGAACAGACACAATGTGCGAATCTGGGCGGTAGAGAATACTCACGCATTCGTGCAGCAAATTCGCAATTCACCAAAAGTTAACGTGTTTTGTGCAATCTCACGGTTTAAAGTTTACGGCCCCTTTTTCTTCTGCGAAAAAAACGTTACAGGACTCGTGTATCTGCACATGCTGGAAAATTGGCTCATGCCACAACTGGAGACCGACAGCGCCGACTTCATCTTTCAACAGGATGGTGCTCCACCGCACTTCCATCATGATGTTCGGCATTTCTTAAACAGGAGATTGGAAAACCGATGGATCGGTCGTGGTGGAGATCATGATCAACAATTAATGTCATGGCCTCCACGCTTTCCCGACTTAACCCCATGCGATTTCTTTCTGTGGGGTTATGTGAAAGATTCAGCGTTTAAACCTCCTCTACAAAGAAACGTGCCAGAACTGCGAGCTCGCATCAACGATGCTTTCGAACTCATTGATGGGGACATGCTGCGCCGAGTGTGGGAGAAACTTGATTATCGGCTAGATGTCTGCCGAATCACTAAAGGGGCACATATCGAACATTTGTGAATGCCTAAAAAAACTTTTTGAGTTTTTGTATGTGTGTGCAAAGCATTGTGAAAATATCTCAAATAATAAAGTTATTGTAGAGCTGTGAAATCGCTTCAATCATTTGTAATAACCCTGTATAGCATTATCAGACTCTTTTCCGTAAGCGCCGTCATCAACGCTAATGAATTTACAATTTGCCTCCACAATAGCCAGCAGAACAATTGAAAAAAAATCTATGTAATTAAAAAAACAGAGATCCAATATTCTCTGGTGCCCTTATGCGAACATGTTTTCCATCTATAGCGCCTACACAATTAGATATATCGCATTTAAGCCAAAATTCTTCTTCAATACGTCTGAAATCTTATTCAGTAGAAGGTGGCGTCAACATGGGCAGCAGCCTTATTTTTAATATCTTCAAAACATTTTTAACAACTCTTGATATGTAAGATGGTGATATACGATAGGCAAATGTGGCCAAGAATCTGAAACAAACGAAAACATACAGCTAATGTAATTTCCATTTACAGGTGATGACTGTAAGAAGAAGTGGAAATTTTTAAGGGACGGTTACCAGAGGTTCAAGAAGGAAAGAAAATTAGGAACGGGCTCTGCTGCCACAAAAAATTCTAAAACAAAGAGACACAAACAGCTATCGTTCCTTGACAGTGTTGCACAACACAGATCTGGAGGAACAAATATTACATTGACATCATCACAGACAATAATACAAGAAAGCCAAGAAGACAGTGGAGATCAAACTCGTCAACTGGACATTTCGGCATCACAGGAAGAAGATACGGCAGAAACACATACAATAGGAAATAGTGGTGAAACATCTGTGGTAACGAACGATGAACGTTATGTGCCACCACGGAAAAGAAAACGCAGTTATGTTCGTAGTAATGATGATACTGTTGTGAATTGGCAGGAGCCAATTCACGGGGTTTGGAAGAAGCCGAAAGGCACGCGTTTAAGCTCACGCAGGCTGGCGTGAGGTCTGGAACAGTTATAGGAGTTTAGTCTAGTAACAAAGTACGGATCTTCTGGAATACTTAACTTTAATCCATAATTGGTGTACATCTCTCTTGTCTGTACATGCTTCACAAGATAAATAGCAAAGGATATGGCGCCTTGCTAGGTCGTAGCAAATGACGTAGCTGAAGGCTATGCTAACTATCGTCTCGGCAAATGAGAGCGTAATTTGTCAATGAACCATTGCTATGAACGTCGGCTGTACAACTGGGGCCGAGTGCTAGGACGTCTCTCTAGACCTGCCGTGTGGCGGCGCTCGGTCTGCAATCACTCACAGTGGCGACACGCGGGTCCGACGTATACTAACGGACCGCGGCCGATTTATAGGCTACCACCTAGCAAGTGTTGTGTCTGGCGGTGACACCACATTGCTCCCCCGCAAATCGGCGAACGGTTGTGTTATAAGGCTTCCGCCCGCCGTGGGGAGGACCCCATGTTGACGTATGCGACGAGGTGGGGAGCCTAACAACAGGCGAGGCTGTGCCACCCGCACCCGGCCATTCGGTCCGAGGGGAGCTAGGAAAAACCTGAAAACCTAGTCCAGGGTGCACGCCAACATGCGGTGTATGCGCCCGTAGATAGTCAGGAGGGGCCGAAGGGTCGACTTCCATCGAGTCGGAGCACCCGACTGGCGAAGACGACAGACGGTCCGGAGCGGGCAAGAGTTCCATGGCGGAGGACAACTGGTCACGGGAAGCGATCGGCGGCGCGTGACCCAGGGAGGCGCACGGCGGTTGCAGCGCCGCGTCCACTGCGGGCGTCGCCGGCGGGAGAACAGGCGGCGGCGGCGGCGGCGGCGCATCGCCATGGGGCAAAATGAAAGGCAGCGTCGGTAACACCTGGGGCTGAGGGGAGCCAGTAGATGGGTCCCCAGGGCGCTGACCGGACGGCACCGTCACCGAAAGCAGACGGGGAGCGGCAGATCCCGTGCGACGACAGAGGCGCAGCTGATTGAGATGCCGACGCACCTCACCAGAGGCCCCCAAAATCAGATACATCGCGCGGCCGAGGCAGCGAAGAATGCGCCCTGCGAGCCAACGCCGTGAACCTCGATAGTGGCGATAATAGACAACGTCGCCTGGAGCAAAAGCAGGTGTCTGCCGCTGCACAGGAACCTGATGCGGCGGATGTAGCAAAGACATCAAGGTGCGATGAGGGCGACCATGAAGCAACTCAGCCGGCGAGCGACCATCGCGGGGCTGAGAACGATACGAGGACAAAAAGAGCAATAACGCGTCCTTCCGAGAATGCGACTCTTTCAACTTCAACATCTGTGACTTGAAAGTCCTGACCAAACGTTCAGCGGCACCGTTTGACTGTGGCGAACACGGCGCGGACGTCAGATGTTGAATACCATTGACCTTGCAGAATGACTGAAATTCTGCGGACATGAATTGTGGGCCATTGTCGGAAACAATAGTCTGTGGAAGACCTTCAATGCAAAAGATAGCGGATAACGCTTGGATGGTGGCAGAAGGCGTGGTGGAAGACATCCGGACAACAAAAGGAAAATTACTGAAGTAATCGACCAGAACCAACCATCGAGCATTCCAGAATGGACCAGCAAAATCGATGTGCAAGCGTTGCCAAGGGGAAGTGGAGTGTACATCGGTCTGCAGTCACTGACAGTGGCGACACGCGGGTCCGACGTATACTAACGGACCGCGGCCGATTTAAAGGCTACCACCTAGCAAGTGTGGTGTCTGGCGGTGACACCACAGATACAATATTAAAAATGTGGAAAGAAAGGGAGGAAATTAGGCAAAATTTACTAAAAACGTTTATGGAACACAAAGATGATGATATTGACTTATTTTTCCGTCACATCAGCACAGTTGTAAGGAGTTTACCTCGAGTGTATAAGGCAGAAGCCAAAAGAAAAATCAGTATGATCGTTTCTGATTGTGAAATAATGGCTGCACAGTGCAACACACATCAGCCAAGTGATAACAGCAGCCCTTCAAACTCCACAACTCTCTCACAAAGTCTTGGAAGTGCAGCACAATCTAATAATGTATAACATTTTGTGGACTTACCTCAGCGTCAAATATAATTTTTCTTCTGCACTTATTGCGTTTCTTAGGCACTGTGGCATTATGACATCTTTAATAAAACTGAGCGCGAAATTAAACTGTCTTTTACTCAAACTACAGTAGCTCCTGAAGATATTTTCATCACCTAGCAAATGTCTTTTTATCAGTGCTGTGTAACTATCTTCTCCAGTTCTACTTTCATATAAAGGCATTACCAGCTTTCGTCTTTTCCTGGAATGCAACAATAAAATGTCATCGTCTTCCTCTTCCAACAACAGCGCAAGTGTTAACAGACATCTCGCCTCGCGCAGTTGTTCCCGGCAACTGCATAGCCTGTCTGCCGCTGCGTTCTGCAACGCACCTACTGCAGGCGGCAGTGTTGCTATCTGTCTTCTGCAGCCGCGGTCGATCGCTGTCGCTGTGTTCGGAATCGCACCTTTAAATTCCGTGCACAAAAGATCTATTCCTTTTTTTTTTCTTTAGAGCTAATAGTTTCCGCGTTGCAGAGGGTGGAAAAAGCACAAATTATAAAAATTGTGGTTAGCGGTGTAAAATCACTGTTTGTTGTTAAATGAAGTTGGTTAAAAACAAATATTAAAACTGTGTATCACGTCCAAGTGCGTTATTAAGGGTTGACTTGTGTTCTGTTGGTGAAACATGATGGCTGTGATGGGATGAAGTGGGGGGGATGGGGGGGGACGTGTAGGGTAGAAGCGCAAAGGAAGACACATCGCCCTTGTGTTCATACTCTTCCCTCCTTCACAAGTCTTCAAACTGAAGAGCGAGCCGGTGCTGTACCACTCTATCTGTCCACTACGTCACAAGTAGCAACTACACGGAGAAGTACAAAATTATACCGACCCTCCATAGCGCATATTACACTGCCGAAGGGTAAATACAGTAATGTAAAAAAATCGCAGCACCAAGAAGGAGCCCTGCGTCATAAACGTCAGTTGGCACGGGTGATTCCACATGTGAAACATGATGTCTATTCAAATTTCGCGCCAGTGGTATAAAAGTGGCACTAGTTGCGCCACTAAGAGGATGCAAATCAGTTTTGCTTCAAATACTCTCTGTAACGGTCGTGACAGTTAGTTACCTGTGAGATCGGACACGGTGATTCGATGTTAGTCAAGAATGCCTTTAAGACCATGTACTCATTCAAATGAGTAAATAATAGTCAAAGTTTGGAATTTTTCTTTTTGGACGATGAAAAGACATGAAAAGGATCTGTTTGGAGATTATGATTGATCGTATATTGAACTTAATTTTAGATTTTCAATAAAAATTAAAATGGCGCCCGTAATTATGATTTGATAAAGGGCCTGCGAGTTTTAAGTACGGAAGCTGCGTGTGGTTATCTGCAATAACATCAGTCGATACTACATTAAATTTATGGGAGCTTGTACCTAACCACAATGAAATAACCTTAAATTTGAAACTTCCTGGCAGATTAAAACTGTGTGCTGGACCGAGACTCGAACTCGGGACCTTTGCCTTTCGCGGGCAACTGCTCTACCAACTGAGCTACCCAAGCACGGCTCACGCCCCGTCCTCACAGCTTTACGTCTGCCAGTACCTCGTCTCCTACCTTCCAAACTTTACAGAAGCTCTCCTTTCTTTCGGGAGTGCTAGTAATGCTAGGTTCGCAGGAGAGCCTCTGTAAAGTTTGGAAGGTAGGAGACGAGGTTCTGGCAGAAGTAAAGCTGTGAGGACGGGGCCTGAGTCGTGCTTGGGTAGCTCAGTTGGCAGCCGGCACGGTAGCTCAGCGTGTTCGGTCAGAGGGTTAGCTGCCCTCTGTAATAAAAAAAACTGACTTAATGGATCAACGACGAACTGAAACGGGTGTCTTGCGACATCCGCCCCGAGCAGATACAACGAACAAAATGAGAATTAAAAAAAAGTTGGTAGAGCACTTTCCCGCGAAAGGCAAAGGTCCCTAGTTCGAGTCTCGGTCCGGCACACAGTTTTAATCAGCCAGGAAGTTTCATATCAGCTCACACTCCGCTGCAGAGTGAAAATCTCACTCTGGAACCTTAAATTTAACGATACGGGGCTAACTTGAACTTTGAGTTCGATATTTTTTTTTCACCTTTAACTACTTTACAAAAATACTTACTATTAACAAATATGCCCAAGAAAAGTGTCTACTTTTCGGACGGCAAAGCTTGTAGTTAACAGACTGAACCGTTTTTATTTTATGCTGAACGCAGTTTCGAAAAATCGTTTTTCCATAAAAACATGTTTAAATTTTAGTGTAATTCGCATAAAAACTACATGTTTTTATATATTTTTGATGTTACTGCACATAAATCTTAAGTTAGATTTTCAAAACTGAAAATGTTTAATCCAATAAGGCGGACCGAAAATTGTGTTTTGAACAATTTTGATTAAAATTTGACGAAGAAAAGTGAATTCGTTACTTACGTTTAGTCAGCAATTCCACGATCGTATATCAACCTTCCTCTACCTCGAATTCCTACTGGATGATGTGGGGCGCTCAACTGGGTGGTCATCAGAGCCCATACATAGCCCCAATTTCATACACAGCTCAATTTTTTACACAGTCCAATCTAGCCACTGTCAATAATGATGATGATGATGATGAAATGATGAGGACAAAAGAAACATCCAGTCCCAGGGCGGAGAAAACCCACAACCCGGACGGGAATCGAACCCCATACCCCGTAATCCAGGGACAGGAAATTCCTCCTGGAGCAATTCGCTCGTTCTTCTTGGCAAGTAATGCCGACCTGGCTGAATTGCATAAGCTGCGCTCGGGCGGCTGCTGAAGTTGTTCTTCAGCTTTCTCGGCCAATATGTTTGCATAAATACTGCAATATAGAACATTTGTGAACGTGCGTCAATTCACAAGTTTTGTACCTGAGCTGGGAGCCTCCGATTGAGAGCATCCCAAAGCAGCCATCATACTGCTGCAAAGAATGGGTTGCAGAAACTTTTGTTGCGCACTAACATATATACATTTAAAAAAAAGCAATAAAATCAAATTGTCGACCATTTTGAATCACAACCTAGCCTTGAAGCGACAATGACGGTATTACCATCACCTCATTGAGTTTGAACGGGGTCGTTCAATAGAGCTATGAGAACCTGGATGTTCCTTTTGCTATACTGCAGAAAGCGGGAATGTAGCCACTGTAAATGATTGCCGACAGCGGTGGTCACAAGAATGTACAGTGGTAAGAAGACGGGGCTGCGGACGGCCACGTGGCACTGCCAAGAGGGAAGACCATCGTATTCGGCACCCATCGTCGCATCGTACTACATCTGCAGCAGCACTTTGAGCAGCAGGTGGTACTTCAGAGACACAACAAACTGTCAGAAATCGATTACTTCAAGGATAGCTCCGAGCCAGAAGGGACGTGAGTTCCACTGACCCCAAATCACCGCCGCCATTTTCGACTTGGGTGGTGTCAAGCGAGAGCTATTTGGAGGGCACAGAGTGGAGGTCGTTATGTTTCCTGATGAATGCTGGTTCTTTCTCGGTGCCAGTGATGGCCGTGTTGGTTAGAACGAATGCAGTTGAGTACCTACACCCAACCTGTCTGCGTGCTAACATATTGTACCTGCACCTGGGTGTAGGGTGGGATTTCGTATGACAGTAGGAGCACTCTCGAGATTGTCTGCAATTTTGTTCGCCAGTGTTGTGATACGACCTGTTGTGCTGCCATTGGTTCAAATGGCTCTGAGCACTATGGGACTTAACATCTATGGTCATCAGTCCCCTAGAACAGAACTACTTAAATCTAACTAACTTAAGGACATCACACAACACCCAGACATCACGAGGCAGAGAAAATCCCTGACCCCGCCGGGAATCGAACCCGGGAACCCGGGCGTGGGAAGCGCACGACCACGAGCTGCAGACAGTGCTGCCGTTCATGGCCAGAAATTCAGGAGGTATTTTCCAGTAGGATAACGGTCACGTACATGCCGCTATTGCAACCCAACTTTCTCTACGGATTGTCGACAAGTTGCCGTGACCTGCTCGATAGCCAGATCTGTCTCCAGTAAAGGACATATGGGACATCATAGGATGACAATCTAGCATCACCTACAAACAGCATAACTGGCTCTTGTATTGGCCGAGCAATTGCAACAGACTAGGAACTCCATCCCACAAACTGACATACGGTATCTGTACAAGACCATGCGTGCACGTTTTAATGCTTGCATTCAACATTTTAGCGGTTACACCGGTTATTAATGAACCAGCATTTTGCATTTGCAGTGGCTTATCTCGTGGATATATTGAACTGAGATCTTGCAATGTGTTGGGGGACAGTAATTTTCTAAAAATTTGAGTCCAACATGGTACCAACAACCGTTGCAGGGACCTGTAAAGCTCCAATGGGGTCTCTTCTGTTTACAGATAGCATCTTGAACCTCATCGTCCTTCACGTCCTGCAATATGTCCGTTTCCACGTCCAGTGAAGCTGTACAATGTAGGATCTGCGCTCTTCGCCGCATAGAGGCGCTCTCGTGCGAGTTTTACGCTTCAAGTTGACATGGTGCACCTAAGGTTGTTCCTGAGGTACCCTGTCATGATCTCGCGCTCTTATAGTGGAACCGAGTAGCTGAAGGTTTAGCAAGGCGACGATCTTAGTTATGTCACGATTGATCAAGACCTGGCGATCTGGTGAGGTTACCTTACTGGAACATTCTCGGAGGATGGTATAATAAAAGTCGCCCGAGTGCTGTTTCCATGTTGCTGTGTCCCTACCACACGTCATCAGGGTTCACCGGAGAGTAGGCGTGGCAAAATTGACTCATGAATTTAATGCCGGTCTGAAGTAAGATAGCCAATGACTTGGTGCCATCTGGTCTCCTCTGCAACATTGCACATCTGTGAAGAGAGATAGTCAGTGTTCAGCTTCCAGGGAAGTCGACTCCTCCAGACACAGAGGGGACAGAGGGCAACAACACAGATATATACCATGTGGTCAGTGAAGGCCATACTTCCGCACCTCTTTAGCAGCCATTAGGGTATGTGTAACGTAAAAACGATTTAGCCTACTCGATGAGCTACTGTTCAGGTGAGTGAATGTGGGGGCGTCACCATATGTATGTCGCCATGTGTCAACAAGATGAGCTCTCGGAAAAGTGAATGGCGCGGCAGATGGTCGGTAGGTGCCGGAGTACAACTGAAGTCGCCACCTATTACCATGTTATCCAGCTGACCCTTACAAAATTGTGATATATCCTCCGTGTAGAAACATGAGTACCCTCTCCATTGTCCCAAGCCTGAAGGAGTGTAGATATCAACGAGCTGCTCAGCGTTGACCGTAACAGCCGTGTCCCTCACATTCGGGACGTGTCAGTGGCTGTCAAGCCCTCACAGAGAACAACGGCTGTGGGAGATGTTTGTGAGACACAAGCCGTGTCTCCAAAGAAATTGGAGAAGCTTGACACATGGACTTCTTGTAAGAAGACAACGTCGATAGCTGCTGCAGTGAGCATTTATCGGATCAAGGTCAGCTTATGTCATTTCTGGAATATATTGATGTTAGTAGTGGCTAGACCGAAGGTCTGCTGTCAATGCCCGCCACCTGGCAGTTCTATCATAGCAGACAAGTGGATAGGAAACTCATGAACTTCACGGTCTGCAACTCCAGTTAATGGGGATAGTGGTCTGAGGTTGCAGACGAAAGTCACGGCACTCCTCTACTCCCACCGCCACATCATCGGCATTCTCAGCTTCATCAGTCCACGGGACAAGATATGGCGTTGGTTGGAGTGGGACTCGTCTTTAGCTTCATTGTGGGCTGCTGTGTCACGGGTCTGCAGTGTGGGATTGCCGGCCTGACTTCTCGACGCGGGCGTTTGGCTGGGGGGGGGGGGGGGGGGGGGGGAATGATGTGTTATAAGTAGCATGACCGAGGTGGAGAACTGGTCGTCTAGTATAGTCATTCGGTGTGTCTTCACAATAACCATCATTATCGTCGTCCTCTTCCAGGGAAGGAGCCCGCCGCCTTTCCTTGTGTGGCCCATGCGATCGTTGCTTACGGACATAGACGTCCATTTTGGTACGTGTTGGACGTTTGTGCGGAGGACGTTCCGTTTGTACCTCACCATCCGTAAAGAAGGCTGATGTTGATACGACCCTAGCGTCCACTTCCATCTTCTCCTGAGGTACATCCACAGGCTGCTGGTGGTCTGTGGACGCAGTAGACTTTGTCGGAATTGTCGCAATCTCCTTTCGCCGCTCACCAAGGGTTGTGTGGGAGGCTTGACGTAATGTAGGGGCAGAATAGTGGGATGGGTACGACAACACTCTGTGGTGGAGACCGCATAAGACGACGCTGAAGGCATGTCGGCCTAGCATGGCCTTCTTGTGCAGACAGAGCACGTTCGATGTTGACCATCCTACATGATGAACCTATTTTCGGGTACGACAGGACATGTCTTGAGAGGTCGATTTCCGCGTGACGTACTCCGTTACAGACTTTGCACGTCTCTAAAGTTTGCCCTGTAGTTACATTGCCATGGGGTCGAAAAGATGATTTGACGACATCTTTCGACACCTCAGAAGGAAGCTTAAACACTCTCAGCGTCCGCGTGGTCCACCGTGTCAGATCCGACATGACCGTCAGAATGTTTGAACTGAGGGGCGTCGGCGTACTTATTGACCACATCAGTGCACGCGGTCGCATGTGTCATTTTCACATAAGCGATACTGGTCATGGTGGAAAAACGTATGCCCACAATGCGTCCAGTCTGAGCTTATCTAAAAGGTACTGCTGTTCTTCGAGAGCACGTGGTCATGCGTGGCCCATTTGAAAAGTGATATCTACCGTGTCCTGCCTATAGGAATGTACCACAGCTCGCTAAACGTGCAAACAAAAGTGGTCCCTAAGCGACGATGAAGTAAATACAAACTACTACCGCGCGGCCTTGGTGGTGGGACGCAGCAGATGTCCTCGCCTCGCCGCTGCTAAAAGCGGATTAACCCTTGACCACGGCGTACATTACCTATGTCCAAAAGTCCTATCTATACCTGCTTTCTGTACTTTTCTCGTATAGCCTCTTAGTGCATTTCTTCCAATTCATCGCAACTCATTCTCTTATAGGCTACTCCCCTCTTAGGCTAACTTAAATCTACTGAGCTCAGGCGCTAAACTAAGGGATGAGGCAATGCAGCAGCACAAAACAATTAACAGAAGCAGCAATGACAAAAAAAATGGAAAATTGCAAAGCAATTGCAATATTACAACTAATATAAGGCACTGTGCAGCAAACAAGAAAAATAAATCCGTAGTAAAACTGGCTTAACAGCATAATACAAAGTCAAATTCAGTAACATTATGCCTGGCAAACAGCAGCAAATGCAATAACTTTTATCTAAACATGACTAAGCTCAAGCAGAAAAATATTACAGTAAAAATGGCCATGTTTAATACCTATGTCACATCTTAACACTAGGGTGATGCATCACCTTAACTTACACTACTAAATAAGTTACCCAGACATTGACAAAAATTATGTATGCAATTCCTGTGAAGGGAAATGTCTTTTTGTGCTCCGTCGTTTTTTTTAAGCAGATTAGAAAATGGTTATTTACTGGATCTGTAGGCATAAAATATTTATATTAGTACATCTATTAAATTTTATTTTAACCAATGCTGCAGTGCAGCTAGAAACTAGATATGAAATGAAATTAGCAACTATGAAAAGCAAAGCATAAAAATATCATTCAATAGTCATATAGCATTTCATAAGTTAGTAGAAATTCTCTCAACTCTCGTAGAAAGACACTTGTCATAACCAGGTGTGCAGATGTAAGAATATTTCGCATCAATTCATAAGCATTTCAGTAAGTAGCACAAAGTACAAGTAATCATGTTTCCAAGTAATGAGCGTGTCGTATTTGCATTGCTTTCTACAAAGAAATGTCAATAGCAAGGATAATGGCCTCCTTTTTTTTTCCACCTGTGCCTCTGAAATGCACACACTAATAGCTTTTTCTCCAGGCGACTGACACAGCTGGGTGCCCACGACACATTACGTGCAGGTGGTCACTTAACAATCTTACGGAAATACACTCCTGGAAATTGAAATAAGAACACTGTGAATTCATTGTCCCAGGAAGGAGAAACTTTATTGACACATTCCTGGGGTCAGATACATCACATGATCACACTGACAGAACCACAGGCACATAGACACAGGCAACAGAGCATGCACAATGTCGGCACTAGTACAGAGTATATCCACCTTTCGCAGCAATGCAGGCTGCTATTCTCCCATGGAGACGATCGTAGAGATGCTGGATGTAGTCCTGTGGGACGGCTTGCCATGCCATTTGCACCTGGCGCCTCAGTTGGACCCGTGTTCGTGCTGGATGTTCAGACCGCGTGAGACGACGCTTCATCCAGTCCCAAACATGCTCAATGGGGGACAGATCCGGAGATCTTGCTGGCCAGGGTACTTGACTTACACCTTCTAGAGCACGTTGGGTGGCACAGGATACATGCGGACGTGCATTGTCCTGTTGGAACAGCAAGTTCCCTTGCCGGTCTAGGAATGGTAGAACGATGGGTTCGATGATGGTTTGGATGTACCGTGCACTATTCAGTGTCGCCTCGACGATCACCAGTGGTGTACGGCCAGTGTAGGAGATCGCTCCCCACACCATGATGCTGGGTGTTGGCCCTGTGTGCCTCGGTCGTATGCAGTCCGCGTGAGACGACGCTTCATCCAGTCCCAAACATGCTCAATGGGTGACAGATCTGGAGATCTTGCTGGCCAGGGTAGTTGACTTACACCTTCTAGAGCACGTTGGGTGGCACGGGATACATGCGGACGTGCATTGTCCTGTTGGAACAGCAAGTTCCCTTGCCAGTCTAGGATTGGTAGAACGATGGGTTCGATGACGGTTTGGGTGTACCGTGCACTATTCAGTGTCCCCTCGATGATCACCAGTGGTGTACGGCCAGTGTAGGAGATCGCTCCCCACACCATGATGCCGGGTGTTGGCCCTGTGTGCCTCGGTCGTATGCAGTCCTGATTGTGGCGCTCACCTGCAAGGCGCCAAACACGCATACGACCATCATTGGCACCAAGGCAGAAGCGACTCTCATCGCTGAAGACGATACGTCTCCATTCGTCCGCCGGCCGCGGTGGTCTAGCGGTTCTGGCGCTGCAGTCCGGAACCGCGGGACTGCTACGGTCGCAGGTTCGAATCCTGCCTCGGGCATGGGTGTGTGTGATGTCCTTAGGTTAGTTAGGTTTAAGTAGTTCTAAGTTCTAGGGGACTTATGACCTAAGATGTTGAGTCCCATAGCGCTCAGAGCCATTTGAGCCATTCCATTCGTCCCTCCATTCACGCCAGTCGCGACACCACTGGAGGCGGGCTGCACGATGTTGGGGTGTGAGCAGAAGATGGCCTAACGGTGTGCAGGACTGTAGCCCAGCTTCATGGAGACGGTTGCGAATGGTCCTCGCTGATACCCCAGGAGCAACAGTGTCCCTAATTTGCTGGGAAGTGGCGGTGCGGTCCCCTACGGCATTGCGTAGGATCCTACGGTCTTGGCGTGCATCCGTGCGGCGCTGCGGTTCAGTCCCAGGTCGACGGGCACGTGCACCTTCCGCCGACCACTGGCGACAACATCGATGTACTGTGGAGACCTCACGCCCCACGTGTTGAGCAATTCGGCGGTACGTCCACCCGGCCTCCCGCATGCCCACTATACGCCCTCGCTCAAAGTCCGTCAACTGCACATACGGTTGACGTCCACACTGTCGCGGCATGCTACCAGTGTTAAAGACTGCGATGGAGCTCCCTATGCCACGTCAAACTGGCTGACACTGACGGCGGCGGTGCACAAATGCTGCGCAGCTAGCGCCATTCGACGGCCAACACTGCGGTTCCTGGTGTGTCCGCTGTGCCGTGCGTGCGATCATTGCTTGTACAGCCCTCTCGCAGTGTCTGGAGCAAGTATGGTGGGTCTGACACACCGGTGTCAATGTGTTCTTTTTTCCATTTCCAGGAGTGTATTTACGACAGCAGTTTCCGCTACAGTGACAGTCTCATATAAAAATTTCACGGGTCGAGAATTTGCGTTGCAAATGTGTAGAAACAAAATCTTATGAATATAACAGTGTCCAAAAAATTTTCGCTGGCATTGTGATACATTCACGCATTTACACACATCTCATAACTCTTAAAGTACGATTCTTGGTTTCCAACATCCTTTTTCACAAGTCAGTGTCCCTAACCACTATTCATTACTCCTTACCTTATTCGTCGACACATCTTCAATATTTCCTCATAACAGATACGTAGCATACTCAAATAACTCATATAGCATCAGCTTATTGATCATAAACATTCCTCAACAGCATAATACACATCGTCATCGTAAAAATAAAATCATAACACCTCAGTCAAATCTCAACAACGTCGTAGCTTTCTGCAATAATTTCAAAACCTAAAGAAAATTCTCTGCTCATTTCAATAGTGTCATCTACCTCAAACGTACTTTAAAAATCATGATCTCATACCAAATATATCATTCAAAGCTCTCATAGTGTCACAATGGTTCCGAAAAAATATGAACAGTTCACAAAGCACAGACAAAATACAATTTCATAAGTGTGAAGTTATCTGACGGTGTAATTTCGTAAACATCTGTCACTGCCGTAGTAAAAAAGTTTGTCTCTCTCAGTTAAATAATCAGATAACTATGTAATTTGTGTTAGAGAAATATGGTACCGATGTATAAAGTTGTATAAGCAAATACCATATTAGCTAGAGCTCCTTGTGCTTGCCAAACACATGGTACACAAAGTAAGTGTGTACCCCCCTGAGGATTAATGTAATTATACCCTCAGGTGTTACAGATTACAAGAATGGAATGAAATGTGTTACGGAAAACCTTTGTATCATTGTACTTCAAATATCTTTAAAAATAAATGTTTTAAGTATAAAATTAATCACTCAAATACGTGTATTATAGCGCTAAATTGTGCATCTTGTTGTAAGATAATCTTTGTGGAAGTGGCGTATTTATCGTCCTCCGAAAGCTCAGTTGTGCAAAAGTCATTGTACTTACCTCATGATAAACAAAAGTGAAATGCTTTGCGTATGGATATCTTAGTTATTACGCTTATTGCCGTGGTGATGAAAGTACTGTGCTGTAACGTATTGTTGTGCTACGGAAAAGGCAGTCTCATTGTAGCTATACCACAAAAGTTACTAGTAAAACATGTTTTACTTTCCAGAATAATACAGAAAAACTGTGCAGATATAAAACAGAAACACCGCAAAAGCAACATTGTAAATTGTCACTCATTAGTAGCGTCGTGATAAAATCGTGTAGCTGTCACATAAACTAACCACTGTGTCATCTGGTATCTCTCAGAAAGTACTTTAAATCCAGAATGTATTTTCAAGTAAACCAAAATGTTGCATAAAAATCTCATTAGCAGTACTGGCAAATGTTCTAAGTATGTGAGCCTTATAATTGTTACGTAATCATGCAACTAACAAGCAAGAATGTACACACACAATAACACTGTGACGTCTGTTCACAATAACAATGCATTCGTAATTTCTGTTTAAATAAGTTCTCTTGGTTCTTGATTGGATATTTAACTTCAAAACATAGTTGCATGTTAACAGTTTCTAAGATTGAAAAAGAGTACTAGTAACGTGAAGTGAAAAATTTTATAGCAAAGAATATGTTAAAAAGCAGATTATCTCTCAATAAATGGTTTTACATGTGAAATGTGGTGTTACCCTTTGCTCTTCCTAGTACGCAGAGTTTCAACTTTAATGCAATTATCATGTGGTATACGTCGGTAAAGAATACTGGAATTTTTCTCAAGGTTAGCGTCTATGTTATTTTTCCCTGAGCCAGCAGGCGCACGTGGCTGCCTGCGGTGCGGGTCATTGTCTGTTTCTTTGTTGGCGAGCGTCATTACTGGGATTAGGAGACCTAACTTCTACAAATTCGCCTTGCCAAGAGGGCCCTGCTCTGTTTGAGTCCCGCTAGTTCTGATGAAATTCAGGTCTGTCGTTTTGTCGGTAGTTTACATAGTTTCTTTTTTGTCGGTCATGTGGTGGAGAATTTCTCCCGGAATCGTAACTGCACGGTGGACTGTTGCATCTGAAGTTATTCCGTCTCCCTTGATAATAATTGTTCTGGTTGCCACATTGTCTGTTTCTATGATTGTCTCTGTCATATTCATTACTATGGAAATGCGATCTTTCTCTGTAACTAATACTCTGCCAGTGGTTGTCATACGGGTGATGTCTGTTTTGGTCACGATTTGTGAGAATAGCCTTGTCGCGTCCAGTTATTATTTCTGTCATCGCAGGATTGTGACGGATGTGACCTGTAGTGATTGTTTTCCCGTTTTCGCAACCCGCGACTGTCTGTGTCAATTTCTAATTCTTGTAAGAGTCCCTGAAAAGCGTCAATGTCGTCTTTGCAACGTCCTGCTAAAATAATATGTCGTAAATGTTCAGGCAGTTTGATTAAGCAAATGCGGATGAGTTCTGAGGGGCTGTATGGGTTTGAAAGATACTGATTCTTGTGCAACATGTCTTCAAAATATTTCACAAGACTGGAAAATTCAGATTGTTCGAAATGTTTCATCATTATGATGCTATGTTTTACTCGGTCTTGTGTAGTTTGAGACCAATATGCTGAGAGGAAGGCATGATAAAATTCTCCTTCACTGTGGCAATCGTGAATGACCGATCGCATTCTTACAGCTGGTTCATTCTCCAAGTAGCCATACATAAATTCTAACCTGTGCTCCAATGACCAGTTGGGAGGAAAACAATGAGAGAATTGAGGGAGCCACGCTTGTGGACGAATGTCGTTGCCAGAATTCTTAAATGTTTTAAGTTTACGTGTAGTAATGAACAGCTTATAGTCGAAATCATCGTGTCAGCGAGTCGCACATCGCTCATTGTTACTTCGTTTCGGCGGTTCCAATTCAAAATCAAATGCGCCTTGCCAATTTCTTTCGTAATTTCCGAAGTGTCCTGTGTTATTATTTTGTGGTTGTTCCGTATTTCTATGTTCCTCTTCCCGTACTGGAGCACGAGTGTCCTCTGAAATATGTAATTCTTGTATTACCTGCATCAACTGATCTTGTACTTCCCGGATTTCTCTTTTGTACTGGCTATTGATTTGATTTTGATTTTGTTTGAATTTTCTAATTTGTTCATACTCTTCTGTGTCAGTGAAGGCTACAGGTCTTGTGTCATTCAGATCATCATCTACCTTTGTAGATAAGTTAGTGACCTAATCCGAAAGTTCGGCTACTTTCTCCGATAGTGAACACATTTTCTCAGTTTGTTTTTCTGAACCAAGTTTCAGAGTGTCCATTTGTGTTGAAATCGAATCTACTGTGTTCTTTAAGTTTTCCTGAGGTTTTGCAAGTTGCGTAACCGAATCGGTAGATGCAACTGAGTCAATTTTAGCCCACAAGGTCTCATGATTTTCATGAACAATGGTTTGCAGTTCTTTTATGGCTGCTTCGTGATTCTGTAATGCATTTTCATGCCGCGAAAAAATAGGTTGAAAATGCTCACAAATTTGTGTTTTTACGTCATTACAGACTTTTTGACATTTCGAATCAATGTTATGCAACTCAGTAGTTAAATCTTCATGTGTTTGTTCAAGTGTGGTGTCTAACTTCCGAAGATTTTGTTCCATTGTGTCTAACTGTTGCTGTGTTTGTCTCTGGTGTTGTTCCATTGTATCTAACTTTTGAAGCTTTTGCTGTCTGTCGCTGATTTTGTTCCATTGTGTCTAACTTTTGAAGATTTTGTTCCATTGTGTCTAACTCTTGAAGATTTTATCCCATTTGTTGCATTAATTGCAATAATAATGTATTAGTGTCTGGAATCTGTTTCTCTATGCTTTTTGGCAGTGCATTTTCACCGGCAACATTCACATTTTGACAAGCAGAAAATGTGTCTTGACTCATTTGAGAAAACGGTGAGGACCCAAAACCTAAGTCTACAGTATTTGCAATTTTGTGTTCTGTCATTTCGGATTCCTGAGGCGAGCTGTTGCCGACCGATCGATCGATAATGCTTCCCTGTTCACTACCTGTTTGACTGTCTACACCATTATTTGCCGCCCGCTCCATATTCCATATCCCTATACACAATTACCAAATTACTACTTCGAATGTCTGTTAATTCACTACCCAGTGTTGCTGATAAGCTACGCTCGTCGTCACTATTATTTCTCAGTTTACTTTGGAACCGAGTGTTACGTTTTTCACACGCCATTGTTGTCACAATATTTCACACGATAACACAGAAAAGCACAATTTAAAGAGCAAAAATAAGAGAACACATTAACTTAGCACTGAAAATAATATGTAGTTAATTGCAAGCGCACCTGTGAAATCCTTGGTGCAAATCTACATGCATGCCACAACTGTTTTACTGTACAACAATGAAAGACTGCAACTACAAAGGAGATTCTCTCTACAATTACGCACTAGCAATAAACAATAGCTACACTAATTACACAAACTACAAGAAAAAATCAGAAGATTCCAGTGAGGTATCCTCGGCTAAGGGTCGACATATGAAACGTCCCCTTAGAAAAATTTGTACAGGACTGAGCTTAAACTGACACACAATATTTTTAGCGCAACGCAATCTGACTTTCAGAAATCCCTACAAAAGAATGGCCCTGACTAACATTAACCTATACCTTTCACAAATCACTTACCTCACCAAAACTCTTCGTTACCTGAACTACTGCAATACAGCGAGCGCCACTACTGACAGCTAAATAAAAGATTCAAACTACTGATAGGCATAGTTAGCAAATGAAAGATTTTAATTGAGAACAAACAATGTATTTACCTTAATAATCATAATATATATGCCCTCCAGTCTTACAAATTTCAAAACTCCGCCATTTCTCTCCCCACATCCACCACTGCTGGCGGCTCACCTCCAACTGCGCAACGCTACGCGCTGTTAACATCCAGCTGCCCAACACTACAATGTCAGACAACAATGCTAACTAGCCACAGACTGCACACAGCACAGCCAGTGAGTTTCATACAGAGCGCTACGTAACGTTGCCAATAAGAAAATATAAACAGCCAACACAGCCAGTGATTTTCATACAGAGCGCTACGTAACGTTGCCAATTAGAAAATATAAACAGCCTACTTACAAATGACAAATTGTCTATTCTGGATACCAGTAGGATTGCCCCCCCCCCACCCCCCATCCCATGAACCATGGACATTGCCATCGGTGGGGAGGCTTGTGTGGCTCAGTGATACAGAAAGCCATACCGTAGGTGCAACCACAACGGAGGGGTATCTGTGGAGAGGCTAGACAAACGTGTGGTTCCTGAAGAGGGGCAGCAGAATTTTCAGTAGTTGCAGGGGCAACAGTCTGGATGATTGACTGATCTGGTCTTGTAACACTAATAAAAACGGCATTGCTGTGCTGGTACTGCGAACGGCTGAAAGCAAGGGGAAACTACAGCCGTAATTTTTCCCGAGGGCATGCAGCTTTACTGGCATGGTTACACGAAGATGGCGTCCTCTTGGGTAAAATATTCCAGAGGCAAAATAGTCTCCCATTCGGATCTCCGGGCGGGGACTACTCAAGAGGACGTCGTTATCAGGAGAAAGAAAACTAGCGTTCTACTGATCGGAGCGTGGAATGTCAGGTCACTTAATCGGGCAGGTAGGTTAGAAAATTTAAAAAGGGAAATGGATAGGTTAAACTCAGACTTCAGGAAGAATATAATTATTCCAATCCCAAAGAAAGCAGCTGTTGACAGATGTGAAAATAACCGAACTATCAGTTTAATAAGACACAGCTGCTAAATACTAACGCGAATTCTTAACAGACGAATGGGAAAACTGGTACAAGCCTACCTCGGGGAAGATCAGTTTGGATTCCGTACAAATGTTGGAACACGTGAGGCGATACTGACCTTACGACATATCTTAGAAGAAAGATTAAGGAAAGGCAAACCTACGTTTCTAGCATTTGTAGACTTAGAGAAAGGTTCTGACAATGTTGAGTGGAATACTCTCTTTCAAATTCTAAAGGTGGCAGGGGTAAAATACAGGGAGCGAAAGGCTATTTACAATTTGTACAGAAAGCAGATGGCAGTTATAAGAGTCGAGTGGCATGAAAAGCGAGCAGTGGTTGGGAAGGGAGTGAGACAGGGTTGTAGCCTCTCCCCGATGTTATTCAATCTGTATATTGAGCAAGCAGTAAAGGAAACAAAAGAAGAATTCGGAGTAGATATTAAAATCCATGGAGAAGAAATTAAAACTTCGAGGTTCTCCGATGACATTGTTATTCTGTCAGAGACAGCAAAGGACTTGGAAGAGCAGTTGAACGGAATGGACAGTGTCTTGAATGGAGGGTGTAAGCTGAACACCAACAAAAGCAAAACGAGGATAATGGAATGTAGTCGAATTAAGTCGGGTGATGCTCAGGGAATTAGATTAGAAAATGAGACACTTAAAGTAGTAAAGGAGTTTTGCTATTTGGGGAGCACAATAACTGATGATGGTCGAAGTAGAGAGGATATAAAATGTAGACTGGGAATTGCAAGGAAGGCGTTTCTGAAGAAGAGAAATTTGTTAACATCGAGTACAGATTTAAGTGTCAGGAAGTCGTTTCTGAAAGTATTTGTATGGAGTGTAGCCATGTATGGAAGTGAAATATGGACGATAAATAGTTTGGACAAGAAGAGACTAGAAGCTCTCGAAATGTGGTGCTACAGAAGAATGCGGAAGGGTAGGTGGGTAGATCACATAACTAATGATGAGGTATTGAATATAATTGGGGAGAAGAGGAATTTGTGGCACAATTTGACCAGAAGAAGGGACCGGTTGGTAGGACATGTTCTGAGGTATCAAGGAATCACAAATTAACATTGGAGGGCAGCGTGGAGAGTAAAAATCGTAGATGGTGACCAAGAGATGAATACATTTAGCAGATTCAGAAGGATGTAAGTTTGCAGTAGGTACTGGGAGATGTAGAAGCTTGCACAGGATAGAGTAGCATGGAGAGCTGCATCAAACCAGTCTCAGGACTGAAGACCACAACAACAACAACAGGATTGTGTTGGTCTCCCTGTGATAATTTGCGTGTTCTGTCCTCCATGTTCATCCACTGTTTATCTGTCAGGTTTTCTCCTTTTTTTCTGTTTATTTTTTTTTCTTGATAGCAAAAGTCCTTAACTTCACCTTCTTCGTATCCACCAGTTTTGTAGTTCAGTTTCTCGCTGTTCTCGCTTTTGCTACTTCTCTTTAGTTTTTTCTTTCCGGTTTACTCTCAGTCCATATTCCGTAATCGTTAGACTGTTGATTCTATTCAGCAGATCCTGTAATTCGTCTTCATTTTCACAGGGGATAGCAATGTCATCAGCATAACTCATGACTGATAAAATTCCACCCTGGATTTTAGTCCCACTCTTGAAACTTTCTTTTATTTTAGTAATTTCTTCTTTGATCTATAGACTGAACCGGAGAGGCGGAAGAATTCATCGTGGCTTTACACCATTTTGAATCCGAGCACTTCGTTTTTGGTGTTTCAGGTTTATTGTTCCCACCTGCTTCTAGTAAAGATTATGTATCGTCCGTCTATCCCTATACCTTTCTCCCATTTATCTCAGAATTTAGAACATCTTCCACCATTGCACACTGTGGAGCGCTTGTTCTAGATCGACAAATACGATGAGCATATCTTGATTTTAATTCAGTCTTGCCGCCATTAGCAAGCGCGAAGTGAGGTCTCTCTCAAGCCTGTACCTTTCCTAAACCAAAACTGATCGTCATCTAGTAGATCCTCAATTTTCTTTTCCAGTCTTCTGTTTATTATTGGTGTCAGCAGGTTCAATGTACGAGATGTTACACTGACTCTGCTACGGTTTTGATACCTGTCTGCTCTACTATCTTCGGAATTCTGTGGATGATATTTTTCTGAAAATCTGATGATACGTCGCCAGTCTCATAGAGTCTACATGCCATCTTGAATAGTTGTTTGGTTGTTCCACAACGGTTTCAGAAATTCTGATTCAATGTTATCGCCGGCCGAAGTGGCCGAGCGGTTCTAGGCGCTACAGTCTGGAACCGCGCGGCCGCTACGGTCGCAGGTTCGAATCCTGCCTCGGGCATGGATGTGCGTGATATCCTTAGGTTAGTTAGGTTTAAGTAGTTCTAAGTTCTAGGGGACTGATGACCTTAGAAGTTGTCCCATAGTGCTCAGAGCCATTTTAATGTTATCGTTGTATTCGGATTTATTTGATCTGAAGTGTTTCACAGCTCTTTTAAATTCTTAGTTTCATACTGGATCCCTTACGTCTAGCCTATCAACTCCATATCCTTCTTTAATTAAGTCATCAGGCAAGTCCTCTTCCTCACAAAGACATTCAATACACTCTGTCTACCTAACCGCTCCCTCCTCTGCGTTTAACAACGGAATTCTGTCCATGGTACCACTCTTGCTGTTTATTTCACTGAGTGTTGTTATGACATTTCTATATACTGAGTCAGTTTTTCAGCCGATTATTTCGCTTTCTGTTTCTTCCCATTTTTCCTGCTGGTATTTCGCCTTAGTTTCCCTGTACTTTCTATTTATTTCATTCCTGAAGGTTTATACTGCTGAATTCCTATCTTTCCCTGAACGTTTTTGTACTTCCTCTTTTCGTCAACCAACTGAAATACTTTACTGTTACCAAGGTTTCTTCGGAGTTATCTTCCTTGTATATACGTCTTTTTGTCCGAATCTATGATTGTCCTTTTTAGAGATGTATACTCGTCTACAACTGAACTGTATACACTGTCATTCCATGTCCCAGTATCTACATCGCCAGTGAACTTCAAACGCCTCTTATGAATCCTCACTACGTCAGTAACCTACTACCTTCCTCACTGTTTCTCCCGTACGATGCTCTTAAACTTCAGTCTAATCTTCGTTACTTCTTAATTCCATTAAATTATACGCCCACCACATTGTAGCGTGATGAGAATCACAAGTTAGCGACTTTCACATATATCTGGGTTATGACTGTGAAAGAACTGACATTTATGGTTAACAGCTGTACATGTACTGTATGATGACTGCAGAATTAGTCCCAGATATGTGACATAACACAACTGGGGCTTGTAACCGCCCCGCAAAAAAATGAAAATGGAAATACAAATGTGAGCCAAGTGTAAACTCCCCACAGAAACTTAATAATGAAAATGGAGCCAAGTGTAATCTCACCACAAAAATAATAATTAAATGAATTAAATGTAGCCTCTCCATAAAATAATAATTAAATGAATTTTTAATTATTGTGGGCTCTAAACAATATTATTCTTAATGTAACCTCTGAACAAAATTGGCTCCCATTTATAGTCTCTGTGCAAAGAATGCATTCACATTTAATATTCCCACAAAATTCTTTTCTCATTTAATGTCAAGTTCGAAATAAAAAAATTCCTAAACACCAAAGTAATTAAAAAAAGTTTTGTAACCTGATAAACTTAATGAGGACAGCAGCGCTGACCTTCGGCCCTGCATTCTGAATAAAAAAGGCAAAAATTCTTACCTCAATAAAACTGCAATTATATCTGCTCTTAAATTAGTCATTTTTCGACACAGCTTCGTGCAATGCTGGCGTATAATTTTTTTTTCTGATTTTTGGAACGAATGGTCATGCAATGGAAATTTTCTTTAAATTGAAATGAATGCTTTTCTTTAAAAGAGTTACTTCATATTAAAAAATTATTATTGGGGTATTTTTTGGAACAAATTAAATTACAGTTAACATACATTATTAAATATGCGCAAGGCTGCTTCTTTACCTTCTACAACAATACTCATCCACCAGAGTCCTGACCAGAGTCGCGAGCAGAGCACACAGCCGACGCATGCCGACTCCCTCCGACTAGCACGGACTGACGACTACTGTCGACTGACTGCCACTGTACGGACTACTACTGTCGACTCGCGCGGTCAAGCGCAGACTAGCAACAGTTAACGATAAACTATTCTCTGGTCAGAGATTCTGTCATGCCTCGCCCATCGCCGGCAATGTATACGTCTTTCAGGCTTCTGATATTCAACATACATCAGTCTAATGTGTCCAGTGAGCAGATCGACTAATAGTGCTACTGTGACGAAGAACATCGATGAAGACATCCAATTCCCACGCAAGCACTTGCTGAGAAACAAATTTATGAAAAGTTACATCTGATGTCCAGTACTGTTGGATACAGTAAAAAAGCAATCAAAAAATTAAAAATAATTAACGGCATTTGAAATGTAATGCCATAGAGACATGTTGAAATGTGATTGAATGGGTGAAATATAGCGTAACGAAAAATGGAAGAGAGAAGATTTAATGTGCGCCTTTACCAGAATAAACATATTCTGAAGCATTTACTAAATCAGCTTACAGTATGTATACATTGATGATTATGTCCGACGATGTTCAAAATGTGTCACAAGCTGAGACATCATCGCTCCTTTAGCGATTTGGTTTCTGGTTGTTTAATATTACCAGGTGCACTGTCAACTGTGTTTAATATTTATGTCATTATCTAGAACATTGGCACTTGAACACATGTCAACAACTGTTTCTTAACTCTTCCTCTTTTTAACAATTTTACTTCTGCCGTGTTCTTCTTTTTATTGCTTTTTAATACTGTAATGCCTTTTATACGTTATAAGCTTATTACAGACGTCAACTGTTGTATCCCCCATTATTTTTGCTGTTTTAATTAATTATTGAAAACTAGAGTATGCCGACATTAGCGACATCTGGTGAACACAAACATCTTGTGGCTACTGTACGGCAGCTTGTTTTAAACAGTAGTACTACTGACAACGTGACTCGTGCATGTGATGTTATTTATATGTATTTGACGATGCTGGTGCTAATTCCGCATTTAACATTTGACGATGCCACTATGGCTGCAGGACATTAGGACTTTGTTTTTATGAAACAGGTATGCCTCTTCATATTTAAGGGCGCTAAAGACTACACTGTTGAGCGCCCATAACACCATATCCATCCATCTTCATATTTAAAGCACACAAATATAAATTTTGTCAGTACTACTTTTCATTATGGTGTATGTAATGTTCTTAAGCTGTATACAGTTTGCGAGTGTATTTAAGTTTTTCCCATTTTTCCTGCAGATCTGATGATGGTCATTAAAGACCGAAACCGGTAATCTGTTAACAAAAAGTTTGAGACCATAGGCGTAAATTAAAGGAAACTTGATCTAAATGTAATGACATTAGCAAAAGATAAAATCATGCAGATAGTTTTAAGAATATGTAATATTGAGCGTTGCCTCAAATGTTGTGTAAATATCGGCCTTGCATATAATGTGGAAATTAAATAAAGAAAACTGAAATAGTTTAAATTTCCTTTACTTCATTATATATGGTCACAAACTTTTATGTCATCAGACTACAGGTTTTGATCTATAATGACCATCTTCAGATCCGTTTCACAAAAACATGTCCGTATACACTGGAGCCATAGTGGCGTCGTCAAATGCTAATCACGAAGTCAGCGCCAGCATTTGACTATGCCACTATAGCTCCAGTATTTAAGGACATGTTTTTATGCAACAGGTCTGAAGATGGTCATTACAGACCGACACCCGTAGTCCAATGACAAAAATTTGTGACCATAGACGCGAAGTAAAGGAAATTTATTCTATTTTTGGGTCACTTCAATTCGCGACCATGTCGCAGCTTGTGAAACTGAAATAGTTGTTGGCCTCAAAATAAATCCAGTTTCGGGCCTCCATCTTACTGTGCATGTAAACTGCGTCCTCTAGATCAGAATCCATCTTCATTCCACTTTCCGTCTGACACTCGTCAGAAGCCAGCTGGAAAATCGGGTATCGTTGGTGTTGACCATACTGCGGCAGTAATGTCAGTTTAGTTTAAGTATTGGCAGGGAGTTTTCTTACATAATTTCTCTGAGTGTGTACATTCTGTGTACATTCTGTGTACATTCTGTGTACATTCATAACCATGTTTTGAAACATTGACTGTACTTTGTACTGATGTATCAACATATTACCAAAATTTTCGAAGTTCACAGCCTCGCACCTTCTAGCGCTTACCTGGCACTTTATTAGCAACGTAAGCGAGCTACAGCACGTACAACCAACAACAGGGTAAAAGTTTACTGATTGAGACTAGATCATAAGTCTATGTGATACACAAAGTCGATAATCGTGAGTTCGCTCTGCATTTGTGCAGCCCACGATAACCTGAAGCAACGAATGTGGAAGCGACATTGTCACAAAAATTTATCAGCTCACTTCAGAACTGCACCATATTGACGGACCAAGTGTACAGGATTTAAAAAGGGAGAATCTTTTTTGATGGCAGGCGAAAGTGAGATTATGTAAATACAATGTGCAGAGGACATATAGACTTGATTCCTCATCTCAACTTTAAGTTTGCTCAGCGCTTACCAGCGCTGCTGTAAAAACAGAGAGCCTGCACAACTACGTAAAAAATTTACAGACGGTCTGTTTGTGAAGCGCTTGGATGCCCACCAACAACCATTTAGATTCTGGACGCGGCAGCGAGCAGCATTCGCTGCGAGAGACTGATGCTCGCTGACCCACAAACAGCCCTACTACACGAACTGTGCGCCTGTTATTTCTCCGTTTCCGTGCGCTTCAAAAGCAAAAGGCAGTCTGGACACCAAATAGATTCGTTCTGTGAGGTCTACTAAACAGTTAATATCCTCTGTCGGACCGGTGACGTCACCGACATGCAGGGACAGAGGCCAGCAGAAATGAAAAGGTCAGCTACGAACTACGAAAAATATAGAAACTCTTCCCAGCGCCTAGTGACAAAAAACTGCAGTACATTTCAATGAGGAGGAGAACAATCGTGTTTGGCAACAGTTTCACTGACAATGTTTCTAACTGTTCGGTTTTCGTAAACACATAACGTAATCAAGTACTACATCCATTCCCAGGCAACCTACCAAAATTAGAAAAACACTGCTGATAAGGATTAAAAACGATAACATCAATTTACGTTGGTGTGTGCGATCTTCAGTCTGAAGACTGGGTTAACACATCTCTCTACGCTACTGCACCCAGTAACAGTTTCTTCACCTCTTTGGATCTCCTGCAACGTATATCCGCGCAGTTACCAAACTGATGATTCCTCAATGCCTTAGGATGAGTAAGAAGGAGGAGGACATTAGTGTTTAGCATCCAGTGGACGTCGAGGTCATTAGACACGGACGAGTACAATCAAACGATCCCTTTATTTAGTGGTTACGTATATTTCCTCTTTGCATAGTTCGGTTCGATACGTCTTTATTGGAAGATGGTTAATTACGAGCCGCTATTCGAAATTTTAAGACCACTAATTTCAAAATTACTCAGAATATCATTCTACACACACACACACACACACACACACACACACACACACACACACACTCACACAGGCATACACACACATACACGCACACGCACGTACGCACGCATACATGCCTGTATAAAAACACTAAATTAGTTCTCGTTTTGCAATCCAGTACAGAAACGTCAACTGAGCTTGAAAACAGAAAGTGATAATACCCCTGCAGCAACAATGCGTAACACATTGGCCTGACATATTTTCTCTTTTCTTTTCATTTTACTTTTTACCGTCCTATTAGATAAGGATAGGAAGTGAGTACATATGTATGTAAGGATACGAAGTAAAGTTCAAAGGTTTTTTTATATTGTGTTTCCGGAGATCGGTTATAGACTTATAATGTCGATTTATCTATTTTTTATTTTGTCAAAAGAAAGAAAAGATTTTTGTGTTTTTGTGTTCAAATGGTTCAAATGGCTCTGAGCACTATGGGACTTAACATCTCAGGTCATCAGTCCCCTAGAACTTAGAACTACTTAAACCTAACTAACCTAAGGACATCACACACATCCATGCCCGAGGCAGGATTCGAACCTGCGACCGTAGCAGTCGCGCGGCTCCGGACTGAGCGCCTAGAACCGCGAGACCACCGCGGCCGGCTGTGTTTTTGTGTGTAACGACGCGAACCTCGATTGTGAGATCATTTACCAGCCCAAGGAAGTGGGCTCTGTGGACGCTGAAACGATGTAGATTGCGGGAAAAGCGTACAATATTTGCGAACAGAACGAAACTCTGGATCCAGAGACAAATTCTACAGGCTGATTATTTGAGAATAATTCCATGAATCAGTGAAAGACTGAATATTACAAAGTGTTTTAGATCGGATGGCAATGAACGTTCACGAGTAAACATAGAATATGGTTGTCTGAAAGGAAACGAACTTCGAAAAGTAATTTAAGGTACGGTTGTTGGACATTGAAAAGAAATTTAAGGATGAGGTTGTCCGAAAGGAAATGGACTTTGGAAAGTAGTTCAGTAGCACAATTGTTTGAGAGAAGTATCAGGCTTTAATGAGATAGTTAAGAAAAGACAGACCTTGCAGAGTAAGTTAATGTATTTTTGTTCTGAAAGGAAATGCATTTTCTTATTGGTTGAAGTCCCCATCCACCACATTAGTACTAGTTTATATGCCATCTAGCTCTGCAATTGAAGAAGAGACGGAAGAAATATATGATCAGATAAAACAAATTATTCAGATAGTTAAGAGAAAATTTAATAGTCATGTGGGACTTGAAATGGATAGCAGGAAAACGAAGAGAAGGAAAACTAATACGTGAAAATCGACTGGGAGAAAAGAATGATAGAGGAAGCCGCCTGGTAGAGTTTCGCACAGAGCATAATTTAATCATCGCTAACACTTGGTTTAAGTATCATGAAAGAAGGTTGTATATGTGGAAGAGAGCTGGAGACATTGGAAAGTTTCAGACTAATTATGTTATGATAAGACAGAGATTTCGAGACAAGATTTTTATTGTAATGCATTTTCAGTACCACAATTTATTTGTTATGAACTCTAGATTAAAACTGAAAAAATGCAGAAAGGTGGGAATTGAAGGAGATCGGACGCTCCTTAACTGAAAGAACCAGAGGTTATAGAGAGTTTCAAGGGAGCATTAGGGACCGATTGACAAGAACAGGGGAAAGAAGTACAGTAGTATGATGGTTGGTTGGTTGTTTGGGGAAGGAGACCAGACAGCGTGGTCATCGGTCTCATCGGATTAGGGAAGGATGGGGAAGGAAGTCGGCCGTGCCCTTTCAGAGGAACCATCCCGGCATTTGCCTGGAGTTATTTAGGGAAATCACGGAAAACCTAAATCAGGATGGCCGGACCCGGGATTGAACCGTCGTCCTCCCGAATGCGAGTCCAGTGTCTAACCACTGCGCCAGTAGTATGAGAACGGGTAGTTTTGAGAGGTGAAACGGAGAAGGCAGCAGAGGATCAAATAGGTAAATAGACGGGGCCTACTAATAATCGTCCGCAGCTCGTGGTCGTGCGGTAGCGTTCTCGCTTCCCACGCCCGGGTTCCCGGGGTCGATTCCCGGCGGGGTTAGGGATTTTCTCTGCCTCGTGATGACTGGGTGTTGTGTGTTGTCCTTAGGTTAGTTTGGTTTAAGTAGTTCTAAGGTCTAGGGGACTGATGACCATAGATGTTAAGTCCCATAGTGCTCAGAGCCATTTGAACCATTTGAACTAATAATCCTTGGGTAACACAAGAGATACTGAATTTAACTGATGAAAGGAGAAAATATAAAAATCCAATAAATGAAGCAGGTGGAAGGCAATACAAACGTCTAAACAATGAAATTAATAAAGCGCGTAAAATGGCTAAGCATAAACGGCTAGAGAACAAATCTAAGGATTTGGAAGCATACTTCACTAGAGAAAAGATAGATACACAGCCTAAATGAAAATGAAAGAGATCTTTGGAGAAACGAGAATCATCTGTACGAATATCAAGAGGTCGGATGGAAAACCAGTCCTAAGCAAAGAAGGGAATGTTGAAAGGTGGAAAGAGTACCTAGTCGGTCTATACAAGGGAGATAAACTTGAGGGAAATGTTACAGAAATAAAGCAAAGGAAGATGAGAAGTCAGATACGATACGGCGAGAAGAATTTGACAAAGCATTCAACGATCTAAGTTGAAAAAAGGCCCTGGGAGTAGACGACACTCCGTTAGATCTGCTGTTAGCCTTGGGAGAGCCAGCCATGACAAAACTCTTCCATGTTCGTGAGGAAGATGTATGAAACAGCCTTCAGATTAAAAAAAAAAAAAAAATAATAATTCCAATTCCAAAGAAAGCAGGTGCTGACAGGTGTGAATACTACCGAACTGTTAATGTAATAAGTTATGGTTGAAAAATGCTAGCTGATAGAAGCCGACCTCGGGGAAGATCAGTTTGGACTCCGTAGAAATGTAGCAATTCTGACGCTACGACTTCTCGTGGACGGTATGTTAACGAAAGGCTAACCTACGTTTATAGCATTTGTAGACATAGAGAAAGCTTTTGACAGTATAGGCTGGGATACTCTCATTGAAATTATGAGGCTAGCAGGGATCAAATATAGGGAGCGAAAGGCTGTTTACAACATGTACAAAAAAATGGTTCAAATGGCTCTGAGCACTATGGGACTTAACATCTATGGTCATCAGTCCCCTAGAACTTACAGCTACTTAAACCTAACTAACCTAAGGACAGCACACAACACCCAGCCATCACGAGGCAGAGAAAATCCCTGACCCCACCGGGAATCGAACCCGGGAACCCGGGCGTGGGAAGCGAGAACGCTACCGCACGACCACGAGATGCGGGCACACCATGTACAAAAACTAGATGGCTGTTGCGAAAGTCGAGGGATATGAAAGGGAATCAGTGTCTGAGAAGTGAGTGAAACAGGGTTGTAGCCTATACCCAATGTTATTCAATCTGTACTTTCAGCAAGCAGTAAAGGAAACAAAAGAAAAATTAGGACCAGAAAATGAAGTCCAGGGAGAAGAAATAAAAACTTGGAGGTTTGCCGATGACATTGTAATTGAAGGTAGGAGACGAGGTACTGGCAGAAGTAAAGCTGTGAGTACCGGGCGTGAGTCGTGCTTCGGTAGCTCAGATGGTAGAGCACTTGCCCGCGAAATGCAAAGGTCCCGAGTTCGAGTCTCGGTCGGGCACACAGTTTTAATCTGCCAGGAAGTTTGACATTGTAATTCGCTTAGAAACAGCAAAGGGCTTGGAAAAACAGTTGAACGAGTGGACAGGACCTTGAAAAAATGAGGGCAGTGGAATGTAGTAGAATTAAATCAGGTGATGCTGAGGGAATCAGGTTAGGAAATAAGACACTTAAAGTAGTACATGAGTTATGAGTTTGGTTATTGGGGCAACAATGGTGATGGCCGAAGTAGAGAGGATATAAAATGTGGATTTACAATGCCAAGGAATGCTTCTCTGTGAAAGAGATACTTGTTAAAATCAAGTATAGATTTTTGTCAGGAAGTCTTTCCTGAAAGTGTTTGTATCGAGCGTAGCCATGTACAGCAGTGACATATGCACGATAAACAGTTCGGAGAAGAAGAGAAATGTAGTGCTGCAGGAGAATGCTGAAAAATAGACGGGTAGATCACGCAACGCATGTGGGCGTACTGAGTAGAATTGGGGAGATAAGAAATTTGTTCAAAATGGCTCTGAGCACTATGGGACTCAACTGCTGAGGTCATTAGTCCCCTAGAACTTAGAACTAGTTAAACCTAACTAACCTAAGGACATCACAAACATCCATGCCCGAGGCAGGATTCGAACCTGCGACCGTAGCGGTCTTGCGGTTCCAGACTGCAGCGCCTTTAACCGCACGGCCACTTCGACCGGCAAGAAATTTGTGGTCGAATGAGACTGGAAGGGATCGGTTGGTAGGACATAGCCTGAGAATCAAGAGATTGTTAGTTTAGTACTGTAGGAAAGTTTAGGGGTAAAAGTCGTAGAGGAACACCAAGAGATGAATATAGCAAGCAGCTTCAGAAGGATGTATGCTGCTGAAGTTACTCGGACATGAATAGACTTGCACGTGGTAGAGCTGCATCAAACCAGTCTTCGGACTGAGACTACAACAACATTGGTTATGAAAAAAAAATAATTATGTGTAGTTATTTCATTAGTAGACATTTATATGAGACCCATATTTTATTGTACAGCCTAATGATTGTCTAATTACATTTGAATCTATATTTAAATCCAGGTCTACTTTTTATTTCGATTGATTGTTTTTCTTGTTCAGTGCACGAGTCAGATGGATAAGTATTTGGTTGAGTAGCCACTTACGATAAGTACATGTGGGCTGCTAATGAATGTACAAAGTATGTAATAGGATGGCCATAATTCCTTCCATAATCAACCCAAAAAGGCACAGTGTTGACAGAGAATGACAGCAGGCCAGGAGCTCGCAATACTCGTGCGCGGGAAGACGCTGGCAGTTGTCGGAAAGCGATGTCCCTAGTGCCTAGTGCCCCCTGCTGGGAGCTGCAGAAAGGCCGTCCACGCGTGTGCTGTGGGCAACGACTGTGCTGAATTGAATCTCAGCAGTTTGTCACGTCCTGAATTGGAAGTTCGGAAGTTCTTGTTTTCCCTGCTTTGATTTAATCGCAGCCAGTACTGGACTACAGGCGCCGCTTAACTGAAGACCTGCATCCCTGCTGATACGATTGTCCGCCGTACGGATATGTATGGCCTCATGAACAACACAGTCCCAGAAGGATGACGCTGGGTATAAAATTTCAGTCTTTTCGTAAAGCACACAATGCCTTGTGTTCAAGCAATGCTCCATCTGTCGCTGATTATCAGTTTACCCCAGGCGTGTATGACGATGGTGTTCGACGCAAAATTCTTGCACGGTTCGGCTGGCCAGTATAAGATTTTCCACATTGGTATGGGATCATACAAGCAGCGTTTCCTAAGGCCAAGGTCGCCTTTGAGCGAGTACGATAAATTCCTCAATTTTGCTGGTGGCCGGAAAACACACTTGACGTCGTGCCTTTTGAGGATTCTTTCTATTCTTGAAGACATGTCGCCAAAATATGGCAAGAACGCCCTTGCAGTGGGTGCCTCCATATCTTCGTTTACATCCCTGCTTTGAATTTCCTTGGAATGGAATGCATGGCGTATCTGTCTATCGGAATAGCCATTCTGTTGGAAATACCGTTCTTAGGAGTTGTAGCTCACCAGGTCGAGACTTTCGGCATCTGAGACCACATATGCTGTATGCACCAAAGAGCGTAAGACACTACGGCGTTGCGCAGGGTGACGACAGCTTGTGGCCTGCAGATATAGCTCCGTATAGGATGATTTGCGATAGACGCTTGTAAGAGGTATGTGCTGCCTGCGATATGTAAGCTATAAGAGAATCTGAGACCAAAGAGCAGTGTTGAGTGCAGTACGAACTGTGTAGCAGTAGCAGTAAGTTGTTGCTAGCGAGCAGTCGCCTGTCTGCGCTTGTCAGTCCTGTCTGGTGTATCATGTTGGCTGGGCCGGTCACGGTGCAGCGATGCCGGAGCCTGAGTATTATTGTACAAGGTAAAAAAAGCAGCCTCGCGCATATCTAGTAATATTATGTAAACTCACATGTAAATCTTTTAAAAATGTCCTAATAATAATCTTTGTCTAATTTCTAACAAGCATTCATTTCAATTTAAAGAATTTAATATTTTTTTTAATGCATGATCATTCGATTGTTGCAAGGGAAAAATCATTTGCTTCCTTTCATAAATAACAAATGTATAGGCCAGCGTTGCACAGAGCTGTGCCGGAAAAAAGCTATTGTACGAGCAGATAGTTGTCGACTTTATCGAGGTGAGAATTTTTTTGATTTTTATTCAGAATGATCTTACAGGGCCATGCGGCAGCACTGCTGTCGTCCAAATTTTACCAGGCTACTGAATTTATTTTTTATTACGAGGTTTAGGAAATTTTCTGTTTAGATCTTATATTAAATGAGAAAAGAATTTTGTGGGTACATTAAATGGGAACCAATTTTGTTCAGAGGTTACACAAAAAAAGAATCATATTATTATTATTATTATTAATTAAGTTTTTTGTGAGGTTACACAAAAATTAGAATCATTAACACAAAATAATATTTAAAGTTATTTTATGTGGGGAGGTTACACGCTATGTCCCTGCGCACTATCGGCTTTTCTTCTGTCTATGACATTCAGGAATGGTAAAATGCCATTGTTTCCTCTTTCATTGTGAATTGCATATTGGGGTGGAGCAAATTCAGATGCCGGAGAAACAAAGGTAATGTGTCTATTGCGTAGGGCCACACCATAAAAGTATTGTCTACATACCGCCAGAAGCAGGAAGGTTTGTGACATGCCCGCTGCAATGCTTTTTCCTCGAAGTCTTCCATAAATTGCTGCTGTCAGTGAATGCAGGTCCATATCCACGAACTTCCAAATGAACACTGCAAAGGGGACAGCGTACACTGGACGTCTGGAGCTGCGTACCTAAAAAAAGAGGACATTGTTGATAGGCGCACTTAGAGCTGATGCCTTCAGTGGGTCAGTCAACACAGAAACTGGACATTAACTGCCTGTAATCATGTAATGTGGTCGGAGAAGACGCTATTTGGTCTCTTCTCAAGCGATGCGAGGCGTAAATGGCCTTGCCGACGTAATGAAACGAACACTTAGGCACCCTAGCCAGTCTTGACAGGTCCCGTAAATCACCTGACCTCATAGAAAATGAATGGGTGTATTTGGAACATCACATCAGTTTGTAAGCTCTGTGGGACCAAATCATCAACAAATACAGGTATGTTTAGCCGAAAATGTCATGCCTTATGAAACTCTAGGACTCTTGTCCTCCCGGAATGCTTCCATTATCGATTCTACAGGCAGGGTGCACGGTTTTAGGGTCATTACACGTGGGAATCACGTTTCTTGGCCGGTGTGCTTGCAGTGAAGCAGTAAAATAAAATACATAATAAAGAATATTAATGTCTACTGAATTTCAATAAAAGGCATTGAAGAGCCTTTTGTTTTTTAAATACCTAACATAAGGATAAACCCTTTCAGACACCCACTTTATGTTCAATAAGATCAGGTATATCACCCGTCAAGAACAAGGTAAGTCAACCAATACGCCTTTCTGTAGGTATAAACAGAGTACTTAAATGTCTTTGATTATCAGGTAGACCTCTCTGAGAAGCAACTGTCACTGGAATATAAAATCGTACGAGAAATGTTAATTTTTCGTACGGCGCCCTCCGTAAGTTCCACTCCCCGTTTCAGCTGCTGTAACGAACGCTCACACACATTTAACGAGCGACAACCTGTTCGCCATCCGATTTCCGATAGCTCCGCCTCGATGTCGATGGGTTCTTGGAGCCATTCACGTAGCGTGGAAACAACTCTGACAGCGAACATCGGATACCTGCTAAGTGATGTTTCTAAACCGGAAGACTACGATTTCTGGTACAAGCTCCGTCCTCCTCTTGCTCCGTTAACGAAAGGTGCCTTCGCGTGTATTCGAATATCTCTCATTTTCTCGTCATAATCTTTTCGCGAAGTGTAGGTCATATAGTATGTTGTCATTGTTGCTCCAATTCTTCTCGGGACGTATTATTTAAAATTTTTACAATAAAGCTATCCGTGTCACAAGACACTATTGTGGTTTGATAAGATTCCTGTAACAACCCAAAATTTTCTTCACATTCAAAACTTCTGGTAAGAACACTGCTTTTGTTTTTATGACTATATTAGTTTTAGTGACCTGTGTAGGTTTTAATGCAAGTGTATATAAATGACCATGTTAAGACATCACCCTTTCTATGCAAGCAACTGTGTTTATATCTTCAATCAGTGGGTGCGTCAATGGTAAAATTCATGGCTTTTTTGTATGTATTCATGTATCCTTTTTGTGGCACTTTCAAACAGTAAAAAAGTGCTTTGGCACAAATAAGTACGTCTCTTACTGTTTCCGTGGCACCACCAAAGGAGACTCTATCCATGGGCGGCAACACGTAATTCGTCTCCGTATTCGTTATCTCCCAGCCGTCTATTAATATGAAGCAAAACAACTAATTATTGCTAATATTGACTCTACTGATTTGGCGCTTCAGGGTGACAGAAGTTACACAGTATTCAAATCTTCCTGATCCAGCTGTCACAGCATAAATGGTTAAACGCTTACAGGTGTAGGTGTTAGCCACGTCATATCTTATCCGCTTACAAATCCGGCGATCCAACCAACTGCTTGGGAACAGGCTGGCCGCCGTCTCATCCTCGGCCCACAGGTGTCACTGGATGAGGATATGGAGGGCCATGTGGTCAGCACACCGCTCTCCCAGCCATATGTCAGTTTTCGGGACCGGAGCCGCTACTTCTCAGTCAAGTAGCTCTTCAGTTTGCCTCACAAGGGCTGAGTGTACCCCGCTTGCCAACAGCACTGTTCAGACCGGATGGTCACCCATCCAAGTGATAGCCTGGCTCGACAGCGCTTAACTTCAGTGATCTGACGGGAACCGGTGCTACCACAGCGGCAAGGCCGTGGTGATCCAACCAATCTGTTACCTATTGCTCATTTCGTCATCGATCTTCAAGTTCTATTCTGAGCCCCTTGAGATAACAAGAACTATCATGAGACGCTTACATCGAGTCCACGTGAGGTGGTCGACGTGGTGTGTTGTTTTAACTCTATTAGTGCTGCTGATGTGTTACTTTTAGCTTTCATTGATTTGACAACCCATCTGGGAGAACTCCGTTTATAAATGACAAACCCTGTGGAGCTTTTAATGTATTTGCACTGTGCTCTCAAAATGTCGAAGACACATGTATGTGAACATATACGCAAAGTGTAATGCCAACCTGAAAATGAGAGCACGATTTTGTCGAAACTAGTAAATGGAATAAAATCAAGCGATCTGAGCTATCACAATAAATGTACAACCAAACATAATTAAAATGGCGGTGCTTGAGAAGGTAGACAATCTCACAGTCAAATTCAATAAGAATGTAGATAGTTTATTCCTACATCGGTGACCGTCTAAATAGCTCTGTCTGTAATGCCCTCCAAGCGGAAAATAATTGTTTCCTTTCTTCTGGGAAACTCTAATGATACGAAAGTTCTGAGAAAACTCAGTTACGTGATGTACCTTATTATGACGGCAACAACGGCTGCCTGTATGAACAGAGCAGTAGAACTTCTCAGCGAACTAGTAAGCATAGTCCTCCAACTTGCTAAGAATCTCAGAAGACGAGAAACTTTGCTATAAAAGCAGATTCTTTTCCACAAAAAGTTGATAAAGGCGATTCCTCACTGCAGATAAATTTCTTATAGAAGAGCGATAATAGTAACAGGCATCGTTTCTTCTATCAGAAAAGTGATGAAAGCGGAGGTGCTTTATGGCGGAATAACTTTTGAACTTGCGAACATGCTCAATAAAATTTTTGTCTTCTCGAGGATTAAGTCTGAGTACTCTCAGAATGGGTCACAGTTCTAGTTGCTGGGTCTCATAGAGAGGCAGCCATGAATCAGACATTTTTCTGTTACAGAAATTGTGCTTTTGGTTCTCTGTAAGCTATATTCATTGAGCAATTTCTTTAAGCTGAAAAGACTATACCGTCGTTTTACTAAACGTAGCATAATTAAAGCCATCTAGGTTGCAACTGAAAGAAAACTGTTTCCACTGCATTCGCGATAAAGACTCTTTACAGACAATTCCAACAAGAAATAAATAAAAATAACAGGGTCAAGGCAAAGTAATTTTTGATCCTGTTATTTTATACAAGTATACTATTACTTAAGGAAAGAAAGAACTCGAACTATTCTTAAGCAGTAAATGTGTCCTTATAATTTTGTAAGCACGCTAACTGTTCTGTGTAACAGTTTATATTAGTACTGAAACTTCGGGCTATAACTGTATATTGTCCTCACTCTGTTCAGTTTTTTTTATGTTTCCAAATGTTATATGTTTGAAGAGGATTGCAAGACAAACACTGGTAACGTTTGCTATCTGGCCGACAAAAGGACTTGTTCTTTCTACGTATATCTGTTCTGTCCGGCAGACATTTCTAAATTTCTTAATATTTTCTATCTTTTGATTGATTTTTATTGGTTTATTTCAGTTCTCTCTTATTGCGAACATACTTTTTTGGTTATTCAAGCAATGGCACGTAATTTCACTTCCAAATGCTCATGGTATTGGTTCCGGGACTCCTTAATGCGTGAAATAAAGTTTTGCAAATGATTTAGACAATGTATCTGTATGGTTCGATACGCGGCAATGAGTTCTAAATAATGAAATGTGTGAAGTCATCCACATGAGTACTACAATAAATCCGCTAATTTTGCTACACGATCAATCACACAAATCTAAAAGCTGTAAATTCCGCTAAATACTTGGAATTTGGGTGGCAATCAATAAGACAAAGGTGGTTTTCGTTGATGCAGGACATGCTCGTCAAATTTCAATCGCCAGCTTTCGGCTCTGACTGTGAAAATACTCTGTTGGTGCCCACCTACATCGAAGAAATGATAATCATGGTATAAAGAGAATCAGAGCTCTCACAGAAAGATTTATATGCTCGTTTTCCCCACGTGCCGTTCGAGAGTGGGACGGTATAGGTTTAAGGTGGTTCGATGAACCCTCTGCCAGGTACTAATTTGTAAATTGCACAGTAATCATTTACGTGTAGATCCGGTTCATTGTTGGGCGGTTAAAGTCAGAGTGTTGTGTGAAAGCAAAATCATATTGTTATGTATTCGTTTGACTATTTATTGCCGTGCATAGATTACCTACAGTACAACAATATTAATATTGAAGACAAATCCGTGCGGTTGGCAACGGCGAATAAGCATTAACGTTGAATTCAGGAGCCGGCCGGGGTGGCCGAGCGGTTCTAGGCGCTACAGTCTGGAACCGCGCGACCGCTACGGCCGCAGGTTCGAATCCTACCTCGGGCATGGATGTATCTGATGTCCTTAGATTAGTTAGGTTTAAGTAGTTCTAAATTCTAGGTAACTGATGACCTTAGAAGTTAAGTCCCATAGTGCTCACAGCCATTTGAACCATTTTTTTGAATTCAGGAGCGTTGGGATTTGCTAGGAATAGATTGATATGATATCGATATATCGATAATTTTCAGAGAAGGTATCTATGTATACGAGCGAAATATTGGCTCCGATTTATCGATGTCAATATGGCAATATCGAGTGCAGGTATTTTTGCTTTATCTTTCTTTTGAAACCTTTTGGTAAATATTTGAAGTTGTTCTTTCCAAATTGTAATAGAATATAGTTTTAGTTTCACTGTGTGAAGGAGTATTACTAGTTTTGTAGCTTTCATCACGTCCAATCCTTCTTTTTGACTTTGTGAAGCGAGTACATGTGAGACAAAAAAGTCTGAATGCTCTTGGGGGTGGCGGTGTGAATGGAAAAATAAGATTTTCGATGTGAAGAAATAATAAACCAGTTGCGTTAAAAAACAGACATCGAAAAGGCAAGACCGGTCTTTACGGTGGCGGAGACGTGCGACGGGAAATGCTGATGCAATCGGCGCTCTCCATTCGGCGCTACCAACAGAAACTGCAATATTTATCTACACCACTCAATTTTGACTCGACAACTACTTGTTACTTGGCCTTGGCCTTAGCAGAAAAAAAAAAACAGGTAAATCGACGTCAAGTGTTCCTCCAAATCTGATATGTGACGAAAACGGACGACGGAACCGTGGGACACCTTTTATTGTAGCACTTACAAGTAATTACCGATGTTAGCAATGTGATTGTCGGCAAGCGTGAACGTGAATCGTTTTCATTTCAATTTTTGCTCTACGGGGGGATAGGGAGGCTGCTGGTTTGCTGGTTTGTCGGTGTACAGGATATCTAACAATAAATCAACACTTAAATATACAGCTCTATAACCGGTAGTACATTTGCAATGTGCAGCCGACATTTTTATAGACACATAACTAGATATTTCTTTCGTCAATACATCGTTATGTCGATATTCCTTATCGCCATACCGAGAGCTGATAATGATTTTCTTTTACGTATCGATAAATCGGATCCCCGATATTTACAAAAACATTAACACTCCTAGGTCGAAGTGGCAAGCGAAGACATCCAGCGCGAAGCCTCCACTCGGCAGTACCTATTCGAGACCTGGAACCATTATGCTGACCGGCGGCTCATAGAGCTGCAGCCTTACCTAGCTCTCTGATCACTGCTCAGTGATGTGGTTGTGGCTCGGTCATACTTGATACTGAAAAACTGATGTGGAGATTATGACGGAGACGATGGGGGTCAGAAGTCCAAGAGGAAGTGTTGCTAATTGCTGAGTGGAGGCATTTATTTGTGGTAGGAGCCTATTTACTACCAAGTAGATGGCCACGGAAGAACAGAATTGTGCTGGGCGTGAAGTAAACCAGACCGCTTGTAACATACACTCCTGGAAATTGAAAAAAGAACACATTGACACCGGTGTGTCAGACCCACCATACTTGCTCCGGACACTGCGAGAGGGCTGTACAAGCAATGATCACACGCACGGCACAGCGGACACACCAGGAACCGCGGTGTGGGCCGTCGAATGGCGCTAGCTGCGCAGCATTTGTGCACCGCCGCCGTCAGTGTCAGCCTGTTTGCCGTGGCATACGGAGCTCCATCGCAGTCTTTAACACTGGTAGCATGCCGCGACAGCGTGGACGTGAACCGTATGTGCAGTTGACGGACTTTGAGCGAGGGCGTATAGTGGGCATGCGGGAGGCCGGGTGGACGTACCGCCGAATTGCTCAACACGTGGGGCGTGAGGTCTCCACAGTACATCGATGTTGTCGCCAGTGGTCGGCGGAAGGTGCACGTGCCCGTCGACCTGGGACCGGACCGCAGCGACGCACGGATGCACGCCAAGACCGTAGGATCCTACGCAGTGCCGTAGGGGACCGCACCGCCACTTCCCAGCAAATTAGGGACACTATTGCTCTTGGGGTATCGGCGAGGACCATTCGCAACCGTCTCCATGAAGCTGGGCTACGGTCCCGCACACCGTTAGGCCGTCTTCCGCTCACGCCCAAACATCGTGCAGCCCGCCTCCAGTGGTGTCGCGACAGGCGTGAATGGAGGGACGAATGGAGACGTGTCGTCTTCAGCGATGAGAGTCGCTTCTGCCTTGGTGCCAATGATGGTCGTATGCGTGTTTGGCGCCGTGCAGGTGAGCGCCACAATCAGGACTGCATACGACCGAGGCACACAGGGCCAACACCCGGCATCATGGTGTGGGGAGCGATCTCCTACACTGGCCGTACACCACTGGTGATCGTCGAGGGGACACTGAATAGTGCACGGTACATCCAAACCGTCATCGAACCCATCTTTCTACCATTCCTAGACCGGCAAGGGAACTTGTTGTTCCAACAGGACGATGCACGTCCGCATGTATCCCGTGCCACCCAACGTGCTCTAGAAGGTGTAAGTCAACTACCCTGGCCAGCAAGATCTCCGGATCTGTCCCCCATTGAGCATGTTTGGGACTGGATGAAGCGTCGTCTCACGCGGTCTGCACGTCCAGCACGAACGCTGTTGCCTGTGTCTATGTGCCTGTGGTTCTGTCAGTGTGATCATGTGATGTATCTGACTCCAGGAATGTGTCAATAAAGTTTCCCCTTCCTGGGACAATGAATTCACGGTGTTCTTATTTCAATTTCCAGGAGTGTACATATAAATAACATCACATGCACGAGTCATGTTGTCAGTAATACTACTGTTTAAAACAAGCTGCCGTACAGTAGCCACAAGATGTCTGTGGTCACCAGATGTTGCTAATGTCGGCATACTCTAGTTTTCAATAATTAATTAGAACAGCAAAAATAATGGGGGATACAACAGTTGACGTCTGTAATAAGCTTATAACGTATAAAAGGCATTACAGTATTAAAAAGCAATAAAAAGAAGAACACGGCAGAAGTAATATTGTTAAAAAGAGGAAGAGTTAAGAAACAGTTGTTGACATGAGCTCATGTGCCAATGTTCTAGATAATGACATAAATATTAAACACCGTTGACAGTGCATCTGGTAATATTAAACAACCAGAAACCAAATCGCTAAAGGAGCGACGATGTCTCAGCTTGTGAAACATTTTGAACATCGTCGGGGATAATCATCAATGTATACATACTGTAAGCTGATTTAGTGAAGGCTTCAGAATATGTCTATTCTGGTAAAGGCGCACATTAAATCTTCTCTCTTCCATTTTTCGTTACGCTATATTTCACCCATTCAATCACATTTCAACATTTCTCTATGGCATTACATTTCAAATGCCGTTAATTATTTTTAATTTTTTGATTGCTTTTTTACTGTATCCAACAGTACTGGACATCAGATGTAACTTTTCATAAATTTGTTTCTCAGCAAGTGCTTGCGTGGGAATTGGATGTCTTCATCGATGTTCTTCGTCACAGTAGCACTATTAGTCGATCTGCTCACTGGACACATTAGACTGATGTATGTTGAATATCAGAAGCCTGAAAGACGTATACATTGCCGGCGATGGGCGAGGCATGACAGAATCTCTGACCAGAGAATAGTTTATCGTTAGCTGTTGCTAGTCTGCGCTTGACCGCGCTAGTCGACAGTAGTAGTCCGTACAGTGGTAGTCAGTCGACAGTAGTCGCTAGTCCGTGCTAGTCGGAGGGAGTCGGCATGCGTCGGCTGTGTGCTCTGCTCGCGACTCTGGTCAGGACTCTGGTGGATGAGTATTGTTGTAGAAGGTAACGAAGCAGCCTTGCGCATATGTAATAATGTATGTTAACTGTAATTTAATTTGTTCCGAAAAATGCCCCAATAATAATTTTATAATATGAAGTAACTCTTTTAAAGAAAAGCATTCATTTCAGTTTAAAGAAAATTTCCATTGCATGACCATTCGTTCCAAAAATCAGAAAAAAAATTATACGCCAGCATTGCACGAAGCTGTGTCGAAAAATGACTAATTTAAGAGCAGATATAATTGCAGTTTTATTGAGGTAAGAATTTTTGCCTTTTTTATTCAGAATACAGGGCCGAAGGTCAGCGCTGCTGTCCTCATAAAGTTTATCAGGTTACAGAACTTTTTTATTATTTTGGTGTTTAGGAATTTTTTTATTTCGAACTTGACATTAAATGAGAAAAGAATTTTGTGGGAATATTAAATATGAATGCATTCTTTGCACAGAGACTATAAATGGGAGCCAATTTTGTTCAGAGGTTACATTAAGATTAATTTTGTTTAGAGCTCACAATAATTAAAAATTCATTCTCAGAGTAACACTTGCAACCTACGTCCTCAATTATTTACTGGATGTATTCCAATCTTTGTCTTCCTCTACAGTTTTTGCCCTCTACGGCTCCCTCTAGTACCATGTAAGACATTCTGCCCCTTCTCATTATCAATGTTTTTCACATATTTCTCTCTTCTCCGATTCTGCGCAGAACATCCTCATTCCTTACCTTATCAGTCCACCTAATTTCCAACATTCGTCTGTCGCACAACATCTGAAATGCTTCGATTCTCTTCTGTTCCATGTTTCCCATAGTCCATGTTTCACTACCATAGAATGCTGTACTCCAGATGTACAGTCTCAGAAATTTCTTCCTCAAATTAAGGCCCATGTTTCTTACCAGTAGACTCCTCTTGGCCAGGAATGCCTTTTACTAGTTGCTTTTGCTGTCCTCCTTGCTCCGTCCGTAATTGGTTATTTTACTGCCTAGGTAGCAGACTTCCTTAACTTCATCTACTTCGTGACCATCAATTCTGATGCTACGTTTCTCACTGTTCTCATTTCTACTACTTCTCATTACCTTCGTTTTTGTTCCATTTACTCTGTGCGCATTAGACTGTTCATTCCATTTAGTAGATCATGTAATTCTTCTTCACTTTCACGCAAGATAGCAATGTCATCAGTGTATCGTCTCATTGATATCCTTCGATCTTGAATTTTAATTCCACTCCTGTACCTTGCTTTTATTTCCAACATTGTTTCCTCGATGTACAGATTGAACAGAAGTGGCGAAAGGCTACATCCTTGTCTTACACCCTTACGAGCACTTCATTCTTCGTCGTTCACTCTAATTATTCCCTCTTGGCTGTTGTGCATATTGTATACGACCCGTTTCTCCCGATAGGATATCCCTAATTGTTTCAGAATTTCGAACATCTTGCACAGTTTTACACTGTCGAACGCCTTTTCCAGGTCGACAAATCCTATGAACGTGTCTCGATTTTCCTTTAGTCTTGCTTCCATTATTAACCGCAACGTCAGAATTGCCTTTATCGTGCCTTTACCTTTCCTAAAGCCATACTGATAATCATCTAGCGCATCCTCAATTTTCTTTTCCATTCTTCTGTATACAATTCATGTAAGCAACTTGGATACTTGAGCTGTTAAGCTGATTGTGCGGTAACTCTCGAACTTGTCAGCTCTTGCCGTCTTCGGGATTGTGTGGATGATGCTTTTCCGAAAGTCACATGGTATATCGCCAGACTCATATATTCTACACACCAACGTGAAGAGTCGTTTTGTTGCCACTTCCCCCAATGATTTTAGAAAATCTGATGGAATGTTATCTATCACTTCGGCCTTGTTTGATCTTAGCCCTCCAAAGCTCTTTTAAATTCTGATTCTAATACTAGATCCCCTATCTATTCTAAATAGACCCCTGTTTCTTCTTCTATCACATCAGACAAATCTTCCCCTCATAGAGGCTTTCAGTGTATTCTTTCCATCAACTTGCTCTCTGATCTGCATTTAAGAGTGGAATTCCCGTTGCACTCTTAATGTTATTACCCTTGCTTTTAATGTCACCGAAGGTTGTTTTCACTTTCCTGTGTATTGAGTCTGTTCTTCCGACAGTAATTTCTTTTTCGATGTCTTCACATTTTTCCTGCAGCCGTCTTAGCTTTCCTACAGTTCTTGTTTATTTTATTCCTCAGCGACTTGTATCTCAATATTCCTGATTTTCCCGGAACAGTTTTGTATTTCCTCCTTTCATCGATTAATTGAAGTATTTCTTCTGTTACCCACGGTTTCTTCGCAGTTACCTTCTTTGTTCCTATGTTTTCCTTCTCAACTTCTGTGAAGGCCCTTTTTAGAGATGCCCATTCCTCTTCAACTGTACTCCCTACTGAGCTATTCCTCATTGCTGTATCTATAGCCTTAGAGAACTTCCACCGTATTTTGTCATTCCTTAGCACTTCCATATCTCACTTCTTTGCGTATTGATTCTTCCTGACTAATGTCTTAAACTTCAGCCTACTCTTCATGACTACAATATTATGATCTGAGTCTTTATCTGCTCCTGAGTACACCTTACAATCCAGTATCTGATTTCGGAATATCTGGCTGACGATGATGTAATGTAACTGAAATCTTCGCGTATCACCCGGCCTTTTCCAAGGATACTGTTGTGTACATAGTTCCACGTAGTCAGCGCGTACACAACTTTCCTACTCGTCCGTCTCCGCACTACGAGACGGCGCTGTCTTGGACCAAATTCTGCTTCCACCGATCCGCGTATTAATATGTAACGCAGCCAATGAGATTGCTGCTAACGTAGAACCATATCTTCTCGCGGATTACAGTCGCGCAGTGATACCTGAACGAGCGAGGTATTATAACGAGTGTACAAGTCTGCATTAGTCTGCATTTGTCTGCATTTGTCTGTACCAGTCTGTAGTCAAGTTTCAGTCTGCGCCTAATAAGATTATCATATTCCTGTACATAGCAATGAAGAGAAATGTATAGACACTTTGTCAAGTATCAGAGATATGTGAGAATCAGATTAACGTACCAAGACCAAAGGAACTTGAGATCGTCAATTTTGGTCACCGTCAATCTGCTACTCTAAGCGTGCAAGTGGCATTTCTATCGTCTGACCTAACGGCAGCAGATAAACACGCCACGATAAGACCACGAGACATATTGCTGACACTCGCCTACTTCGTTAGAGCGACAAGTCAAATAATCTGATGGTGTGTGTACCGAAGGTCTTACAGTACGCACACCACATATACCTCCTTCTCTTGTGATTCTTGAACAGAGTATTCGCTATTACTAGCTGAAACTTGTTACAGAACCCAATTAGTCTTTCTCCTCTCTCATTCCTTGTCCAAAGCCAATATCCTCCTGTAACCTTTTCTTCTACCACTTCCCCCACAACTGCATTCCAGTCCCCCATGAATATTAGATTTTCAACCCTTTCAATATCCTCACACACTTTCTCTATTTCTTGATCTTCAGCTTACGACGTGGTTTACTGTCGATTCTGATAAGAACAACCCTATCACTGAACTGTTTATAGTAACACACTATCTGCCCTCCTTGTCTTCTTTCCAGTTCATTTCACTGACCCCTACTGTATCTAGGTTGAGCCTTTGCATTTCACTTTTCAGATTTTCTAGTTACCCTACCACGTTCAAGCTTCTTACATTCCACGCCCCGATTCGTAGAACGTTATCTTTCTGGTAACCTCCCCCTTGGCTGTCCCCTCCCGGCGATCCGAATGGGGGACCATTCGGGAATCTTTTGCCAATGGAGAGATCATCATGCCATTTCTTCAATTAGAGGCCACATGTCCTGTGGATACACGTTACGTGTCTTTAATGCAGTTGTTTCCATTGCTTTCTGCATCCTCATGCCGTTGATCATTGCTGATTCTTCCGCCTTTAGGGGCAGTTTCCCACTCTTAGGACAAGAGTGTGCCCTGAACCTCGGTCCCCTCCTCCACCCTCTTTGACAAGGCCGTTGGCAGAATGAGGGGTGACTTGTTATGCCGGAAGTCTTCGGACGCCAATGCTGATTATTAACCAAAATGTAAGCAGCAACGTGATTCGGAGACGGGACCGAAGACGTTTTGATTATGAATCAAACACGCTACCCCTTTTTTTAACCTCATTTTGTTCGTTTTCGTTCGTTGCATCTGTTCGGGGCAGATCTCGCAAGACACTCGTTTCAGTTCGTCGTTGATCCATTAACTTAGTTTTTTTTTATTACAGAGGGCAGCTACCCCTCTGACCGAACACGCTGAGCTACCGTACCCGCCGCCCTAGACCACGAAATCCTGTCTATTGTCTAGGATGACTTGACATACAGCATGAGGACCTATCCTCTCTCAATTTATCTTACTGCGACTCTGTATTGTCTTTCTGCTACGTTTCTACCACCTACTAATGAACACACCTAATTCATTCGCGTGACTGCTAACTAGGGGCATTCCCTATACTCTTTGGCGTGACTTCCACGTCTCCTACGCTTGAAACAAGACACAAGGGGTGACTGGAAATACAGAACACTATGCTCCAACAAGATACACTGCATACATCTAACTGGGTGGAAACTGCTACTTGTTCCCTTAATGGGAACCACTTGAGCCACTGAGCAAGTCCCCCTTCAGCGCATCAATTATTCATCGACTCCTTTAACCTGGGGCCATTGGACATTGTGCACCAAGCACTATCCGATGAAAGAAAAAAAGTTCCTTTGCAGTCACCACTTTGAAGTGATACTGCATATCCTTGTTTCGCGCTGTCACTAGTAGGTACTGACTCTTGCGATACATAAACGTTAGCAGAGCAGCGGCAAAAGTGCTGGCATGCACGATCAGTTCTTTCCAGAACGACGAGTGCTGGATCTGTGTGTGGAGATTGTCCAACTTTGTCAGCAGTATTCTGGAGAATTGCTGTGCGGTGTGGGATCCGCGTCAGATTGTACTGACGGACGACATCGAAAAAGTACAAAGAAGGGCAGCTCGTTTTGTATTACGGCGAAGTAGGGGAGATAGAGCCACAGACATGATACGTGTTTTGGAGTGGCAATCATTAAAACAAAGGCATATTTCGTTGGGACGGGATCTTCTCATAAAATTTCAATCACGAGTTTTCTCCTCCGATTGCGAAAACATTCTTTTGGCACCCATCTACAGAGGGAGAAATGATCATCATGATGAAACAAGAGAAATCAGGGTTTGTACAAAAAAATTTAAGTGCTTGTTTTTCCCGCGCGCCGTTATAGAGTCGAGCGGTAGAGAGACAGATTGAGGGTGGTCCACTGAACCCTCTGCCAGGCAACTGATTGTGAATAACAGAGTAATCACGTAGATATAGATGTAGAAGTTAAGAATGATCAGTCAAAATAAGGTGTCCTTATTACGTACAGTTTCGATAAACAGTGCCGATGTCAGCACCCAGGGATTTGGCGGCTAGTGTGGAAACAGGTTTGACAGTGTGTAGCAACCGTATAACAGGGCTGGCAGAACGAATGGCCTTGCTGATGCATGGCTGGAGTCAGCTCAGCTGGCTTCACATATATTGACAACAGGTAAAGGCGTCTTGCAAGGAGAGCAAACGTCCCGAATTGAACCCTTGGCCTTTCAAGCGATGGCAATCAGGAAGAAGCCTGCTCTCAGCGATACTAGTTCAGGACGTGGAATCTTCATGTCCAGCTGGCGGCTCGCAGGCCAGTGGCTGCACCTACCTGAGGACGAAGCTCGGTGATGTAATGGCTCTGCCGCACATTGGACACATGACCGGTGTGAATATTGTCACGCCAGTGGCGGGAGTCGGAGGTTTAGGACGAATTGCTGCCAATGGCTGAGTGATGGGCATTTTATCTCGTTGGGACCAGGTGTGTTCTGACTGGAGCCCACTTCCCACCACGCAGACGGCTGCAGAAGCTCAACGTTCAGCCACGGCGAGAAGTAATCCAGCCCACTGCAACGGTAGACAGCTGCGTTATACCTCGCAGCTGTAAGATTTCGTGAATGGCAGCCCGCACGCCCCTTGGTTCGTTGCAGTGTCTTGTTCACAGCTAAGGCCAAGCAATGGTTTCATATAAAATTCTCCTGAAGATGTCAGAATGGCGGTCAACGTGAATATTGTGTCAAGAAGTCGGCGTCATCGGACTGCAGTCCCGAAACCTCATGAACGACACTGAATGAAGTTACAAGGGGCAGTCCAACGAAATTGACACAGATGGAAAATGTAAGAAGATGTTATATTATCATCATCATCATCATCATCATTTAAGACTGATTATGCCTTTGAGCGTTCAGTCTGGAGCATAGCCCCCCTTATACAGTTCCTCCATGATCCCCTATTCAGTGCTAACATTGGTGCCTCTTCTGATGTTAAACCTATTACTTCAAAATCATTCTTAACCGAATCCAGGTACCTTCTCCTCGGTCTGCCCCGACTTCTCCTACCCTCTACTGCTGAACCCATGAGTCTCTTGGGTAACCTTGCTTCTCCCATGCGTGTAACATGACCCCACCATCTAAGCCTGTTCGCCCTGACTGCTACATCTACTACTACATCTGACTGCTACATCTATAGAGTTCCCAGTTTTTCTTTGATTTCCTCATTGTGGGCACCCTCCTGCCAGTGTTCCCATCTACTAGTACCTGCAATCATCCTAGCTACTTTCATATCCGTAACCTCAACCTTGTTAATAAGGCAACCTGAATCCACCCAGATTTCGCTCCCATACAACAAAGTTGGTCGAAAGATTGAACGGTGCACAGATAACTTAGTCTTGGTACTGACTTCCTTCTTGCAGAAGAGAGTAGATCGTAGCTGAGCGCTCACTCCATTAGCTTTGCTACACCTCGCTTCCAGTTCTTTCACTATGTTGCCATCCTGTGAGAATATGCATCCTAAGTACTTGAAACCGTCCACCTGTTCTAACTTTGTTCCTCCTATTTGGCACTCAATCCGTTTATATTTCTTTCCCACTCTGACATTACTGTCGTTTTGGAGATGTTAATCTTCATAGCATAGTCCTTACATTTCTGATCTAGCTCTGAAATATTACTTTGCAAACTTTCAATCGAATCTGACATCACAACTAAGTCATCCGCATATGCAAGACTGCTTATTTTGTGTTCACATATCTTAATCTCACCCAGCCAGTCTATTGTTTTCAACATATGATCCATAAATAACATGAACAACAGTGGAGACAGGTTGCAGCCTTGTCTTACCCCTGAAACTACTCTGAACCATGAACTCAATTTACCGTCAACTCTAACTGCTGCCTGACTATCCATGTAAAGACCTTTAATTGCTTGCAAAAGTTTGCCTCCTATTCCATAATCTTGTAGAACAGACAATAACTTCCTCCTAGGAACCCGGTCATATGCCTTTTCTAGATCTATAAAGCATAGATACAATTCCCTATTCCACTCATAACACTTCTCCATTATTTGCCGTAAGCTAAAGATCTGGTCCTGACAACCTCTAAGAGGCCTAAACCCACACTGATTTTCATCCAATTGGTCCTCAACTAATACTCGCACTTTCCTTTCAACAATACCTGAGAAGATTTTACCCACAACGATGATTAAAGAGATACCTCTGTAGTTGTTACAATCTTTTCTGTTTCCATGTTTAAAGATTGGTGTGATTACTGCTCTTGTCCAGTCTGATGGGACCTGTCCCGACTCCCAGGCCATTTCAGTTATCCTGTGTAGCCATTTAAGACCTGACATTCCACTGTATTTGATGAGTTCCGACTTAATTTCATCCACCCCAGCCGCTTTATTGCACTGCAATCTATTGACCATTTTTTCCACTTCCCCAAATGTGATCCTGTTTCCATCATGATTCCTATCCCATTCTACCTCGAAATCTGAAACATTACTGATCGCATTTTCACCTACATTGACCAACTCTTCAAAATACTCCCGCCATCTGCCCAAGGCATCCACAGGATTCACCAGCAGTTTTCCTGACCTGTCCAAAATACTTGTCATTTCCTTCTTACCTCCCTTTCGAAGACTGCTAATTACACTCCAGAATGGTTTTCCAGCAGCTTGACCCATACTCTCCAACCTGTTTCCAAAGTCTTCCCACGATTTTTTCTTGGATGCTGCAATTATCTGTTTGGCTTTGTTTCTTTCTTCAACATACCTTTCTCTGTCTACCTGGGTTCTGGTATGTAGCCATTTTTGATAGGCCTTCTTTTTCCTTTTACAGGCTGCCTTGACTGTATCATTCCACCAAGCTGTTTGCTTCATCCTACTTTTACACACTACTGTTCCAAGACATTCTTTAGCCATTTCTAGTACTGTGTCCCTGTAACTTGTCCATTCCTTTTCCAATGACTAATTGACTACATTCAACTAACTGGTACCTTTCTGAGATCGCTGTTATGTACTTGTGCCTGATTTCCTTATCCTGAAGTTTCTCCACTCTTATCCTCCTACATATGGACCTGACCTCCTGCACTTTCGGCCTCACAATCCCAATTTCACTGCAGATAAAAAATGATCAGTGTCATCGAAGAATCCCCTGAATACACGTGTGTCCCTCGCAGCCTTCCTGAATTCCTGATCTGTAATTATATAGTCAATGACAGACCTGGTTCCCCTGCCTTCCCAAGTATACCGGTGAATGTTCTTATGTTTAAAAAAAGGAGTTTGTGATTACTAAGCCCATACTGGCACAGAAATCCAAGAGTTGTTTCCCGTTCCTGTCGGCCTCCATATCCTCTCCAAATTTACTCATAACCTTTTCATACCCTTCTGTTCGATTTCCAATCCTGGCGTTAAAATCACCCATGAGCAGAACACTGTCCTTGTCCTTTACTCTAACAACTTTAACACTGAGTGCCTCATAAAAACTGTCCATCTTATCTTGATCTGTCCCTTCACAATGTGAATGTACTGACACAATTATTTCAACAATAATCGTTATAAATATTCATACATTTATCCTACTAGGAGAGAAGAGGGTCATTGCCTTCGTGGATAAACTATGCAGTTGCCTATGGAGAAATTATTGTATCAGCGTGCACCTCTTCATCCAAGGCATGTTGGCGGCCACGAATTTCTTTCTTCAGGGCTTCAAAAATACGGAGATCGCATGAACAGGAATCGAGACTGTACAGAGAACGTGTAAGTGCTTCGCAGCGTAACTTCTGTAGCGTACTGAAACAGTATTGGGAACATGCAACCAGCCACATTTTTTCGTTTGGAAGCCCTTACACATCCTTCACACAGGCCCAGTGTCTTCCCTTGCACTCTCCGTGTTTTTGGAGCCCTGACGAAAATTATTCGTGACAGTCGATATGCTTCGGCCGAAGAGAAGCACGCCTGGGTGTAATCACGGTTCCGCAGGCAAGCACAAACATTTTTCATGGAAGCATTACCCATTTTGTCTCACAGTGGGATATTTGCAGTTATGGAGTTACTATTGAAATACAGGGCTATTACAAATGATTGAAGCGATTTCATAAATTCACTGTAGCTCCATTCACTGACATATGGTCACGACATGCTACAGATACGTAGAAAAACTCATAAAGTTTTGTTCGGCTGAAGCCGCACTTCAAGTTTCTGCCGCCAGAGCGCCCGAGAGCGCAGTGAGACAAAATGGCGACAGGAGCCAAGAAAGCGTATGTCGTGCTTGAAATGCACTCACATCAGTCAGTCATAACAGTGCAACGACACTTCAGGACGAAGTTCAACAAAGATCACCAACTGCTAACTCCATTCGGTGATGGTATGCGCAGTTTAAAGCTTCTGGATGCCTCTGTAAAGGGAAATCAACGGGTCGGCCTGCAGTGAGCGAAGAAACGGTTGAACGCGTGCGGGCAAGTTTCACGCGTAGCCCGCGGAAGTCGACGAATAAAGCAAGCAGGGAGCTAAACGTACCACAGCCGACGGTTTGGAAAATCTTACGGAAAAGGCTAAAGTAGAAGCCTTACCGTTTACAATTTCTACAAGCCCTGACACCCGATGACAAACTCAAACGCTTTGAATTTTTGGCACGGTTGCAACAGCTCATGGAAGAGGATGCGTTCAGTGCGTAACTTGTTTTCAGTGATGAAGCAACATTTTTTCTTAATGGTGAAGTGAACAGACACAATGTGCGAATCTGGGCGGTAGAGAATACTCACGCATTCGTGCAGCAAATTCGCAATTCACCAAAAGTTAACGTGTTTTGTGCAATCTCACGGTTTAAAGTTTACGGCCCCTTTTTCTTCTGCGAAAAAAACGTTACAGGACACGTGTATCTGGACATGCTGGAAAATTGGCTCATGCCACAACTTGAGACCGGCAGCGCCGACTTCATCTTTCAACAGGATGGTGCTCCACCGCACTTCCATCATGATGTTCGGCATTTCTTAAACAGGAGATTGGAAAACCGATGGATCGGTCGTGGTGGAGATCATGATCAGCAATTAATGTCATGGCCTCCACGCTCTCCCGACTTAACCCCATGCGATTTCTTTCTGTGGGGTTATATTAAAGATTCAGTGTTTAAACCTCCTCTACCAAGAAACGTGTGGGAGGAACTTGATTATCGGCTTGATGTCTGCCGAATCACTAAAGGGGCATATATCGAACATTTGTGAATGCCTAAGAAAACTTTTTGAGTTTTTGTATGTGTGAGCAAAGCATTGTGAATATATCTCAAATAATAAAGTTGTTGTAGAGCTGTGAAATCGCTTCAATCATTTGTAATAACCCTGTACTAAATAATTTAATTACTTTTTATATACAGTGATAAGCCAGGATATTATGACCACCCCACCTACTATCGACATAAGCCCATCCACGCGTTATCGTCGTCACAGGCGAGGAATGACTGCTAGTGACACACGCAGGGTGCATTTAGTGTAAGTGAGATTGTGATGACTCGGGGGATCGGCACGAGCATTTCGGAAACTGCACGACTTGTCAGGTGTTCGAGGAGTGCTGCGGTGAGTGTCTGCAACACATGGCGAACCAAGCTGCAACCACGTCCAAATATCATGGGGTTGGGCGGCCATCCATTATTTATAGGTCGGACGTGTAGGTTGGACAGACTGGTAAAACAGGATAGGAATCGAACTGTGGCGGAGCTAAGATCAGACTTTACAGCTGAGCACAGTACGTGTCTGGAAACTCCTAACTATGGGCATTCACAGCCGACGACCCTGTATGCACAAATTTTAACATGACGAGACCGGCAACTTAGACTGAAATGGTCAAGTGACAATCGGCGCATTGGAGACCGTAATGTGCTACGTAATTGATTCACTGGACCTAAACTGGAAAAACCTTTACTTACACAACTATGTTGAATGAACACAGTGATGAGCCTTTAGCTAAATATTAACAATAATACGAAAAATGCTTGGTGAAGTGTTTTCCAAAACTAATCAGTCAACGCAAAGAAATTAAATACTTGTTCAAAAAATTTGTTGTGGTAAGACGAGCTTGAAACGGTACAGTAGTTACTGCTCCATAGGCAGCAGGATTCGTTGATCGCTCACACCGGCAGCGGGTGAGGCGGAACCCTATGTGGGCGGAGGGAGATTATGTTAGGTTTCATTATTATATATACTATATTATATCGCCTATCACAGGAAAATTAAAGAGACCTTTGGAGAAAAGAGAACCACTTGCATGAATATCAAGAGCTCAGATTGAAACCCAGTTCTAAGCCAACAAGGGAAAGCAGAAAGGTGGAAGGAATATATAGAGGGTCTATACAAGGGCGATGTTCTTAAGGACAATATTATAGAAATGCAAGACAATGTAGATGAAGATGAAATGGGAGATACGATACTGCGTGAAGAGTTTGACAGAGCACTGAAAGACCTGAGTCGAAACAAGGCCGGGGAGTAGACAACATTCCATTAGACCTACTGACGGTCTTGGGAGAGCCAGCCCTGACAAAACTCTACCATCTGGGGATCAAGATGTATGAGACGGGCGAAATACCTTCAGACTTCAAAAAGAATATAATAATTCCAATCCAAAGAAAGCAGGTGTTGACAGATGTGAAAATTACCGAACTATCAGTTTAATAAGCTACTGCTGCAAAATACTAACACGAATTCTTTACAGACGAATGGAAAAACTGGTAGAAGCCGACCTCGGGGAAGATCAGTTTGGATTCCGTAGAAATGTTGGAACACGTGTGCCAATACTGACTCTACGACTTATCTTAGAAAATAGATTAAGGATAGGCAAACCTACGTTTCTAGCGTTTGTAGACTTTGAGAAAGGTTTTGACAATGTTAACTGGAATACTCTCTTTCAAGTTCTGATGTTGGCAAGCGTAAAATAGAGGGAGCGAAAGGCTACTTACAATTTGTACAGAAACCAGATGGCAGTTATAAGAGTCGAGGGACATGAATGGGAAGCAGTGGTTGGGGAGGGAGTGAGACAGGGTTGTAGCCTATCCCCGATGTTGTAAAATCTGCATATTGAGCAAGCAGTAAAGGAAACAAAATAAAAATTGGAGTAGGAATAAAATCCACGGAGAAGAAATAAAAACTCTGAGGTTCGCCGATGACATTGTGATTCTGTCAGGCACAGCAAAGGACCTGGAAGATGAGCTGAACGGAATGGACATGGACTTGAAAGGAGGATATAAGATGAACATCAACAAAAGCAAAACGAGAGTAATGGAAAGTAGACGAATTAAACCGGGTGATGCTGCGGGAATTATATTAGGAAATGAGTATTGCTATTTTGGGAGCAAAATAACTGATGACGGTCGAAGTAAAGAGGATATAAAATGTAGACTGGCAATGGGAATGAGTATTGCTATTTTGGGAGCAAAATAACTGATGACGGTCGAAGTAAAGAGGATATAAAATGTAGACTGGCAGTGGGAAGGAAAGCATTTCTGAAGAAGGGAAATTTGTTAACATCGAATATAGATTTAAGTGTCAGGAAGTCGTTTCTGAAAGTATTTTATGGAGTGTAGGCATGTATGGAAGTGAAACATGGACGATAAATAGTTTAGACAAGAAGAGAATACAAGCTGTCGAAATGTGGTGCTACAGAAGAATGCTGAAGATTAGATGGGTAGATCACATAAGTAATGAGGAGGTATTGAATAGAATTGGAGAGAAGAGAAATTTGTGTCACAACTTGACTAGAAGAAGGGATCGGTTGGTAGGGCTTATTCTGTGGCATCAAGGGATCACCAGTTTAGTATTGGAGGGCAGCGTGGAGGGTAAAAATCGCAGAGGGAGATCAAGAGATGAATACACTAAACAGACTCAGTACAATGTAGGTTGCAGTAGATACTGGGAGATGAAGAAGCTTGCACAGGATATAGTAGCATGGAAAGCTGCATCAAACCAGTCTCTGGACTGAAGACCACAACAACAACAACAACATTGGCTATCATGTTTTACTTGTACTTGAGGGCAAATCATGCACGTAAACATTCCTAATCCTCTTCCCACCTTTCCATAAAGCGTGGCCAAATACTAGTTGGGAAACAGTAGAAGTAGTTCTGTAGCATAGAGGTGCCAACCTTACTCCTGGATAGGGTATCAGAGGTACAGCACAAGCAGGTCGAAGTGAAAGACGTTCCAGTATCATAAGATTTGGGGTGGAATGGTTGGTCACGGCCAAGTGGTTCTACTATACCCGCCACCGTGGCCCAGGAAGACCTCCAGGTTCCCACCATGTTCTAAGAGTTCTACAGAAGACGGGTACGTGAGTAGACGTGTCCTCAGTGCGTTGTCTCGATGTTCACAGTAAGAAAGTTATTTGAATATTTCCATTAATTCTTTTTATTTCCAGCTTCAGATTATGTAGGGAAATGAATGTACGTAATGACTGCTCTCGCGTTTATTTCGGAAATTTTGTGTGGAAACAGGGTAGTCTCCCATCCTTTGTACAAAGGCACGTGGTGTCGTAAGCTACAAAATCTCATCAATAGTTCCAATGTATAAATATCGCGCAAATAGAGTACAACGACGTATATTCGAAAGAGAGTGATTTATTTTGGTCGAAAAATTGAACTGTAAGAAACTTTCTTTGTGTGAAGGGGGTCTTACAACACTGTGTTCTGCCCCATTCTATTAATAGTGAACATGGTAGATCATTTGGTGGCCAAATTATAACGTCGAAAGGTCACATCGTAATGCGCCGCCTCACGGTTAAGTTTATTGTCGTTTCCACTCCCTTTGTAGTTGGATTTATTGTAATACCACGAGGTCGATTATTCGTTGCCGGAGGGCACGAGTTTCAAATAGCGACAAAACAGACATCGGTCTGCTAAACTACTTCGAACCCCCGTGTTAATGTGTCTGCTCCCCAGGCTGTCCGTTATCCCCCCTCTCAAAAATGGTTCAAATGGCTCTGAGTACTATGGGACTTAACTTCTGAGGTCATTAGCACGTATTTAAACCTAACTAACCTAAGGACATCACACACATCCATGCCCGAGGCAGGATTCGACTCTGCGACCGTAGCGGTCGCGCGGTGCCAGACTGCAGCGCCTAGAACCGCTCGGCCACCCCGGCCGCCTCCCCCTCTGACATAGTAGATGTTCTACGTAAAGTAATGGTAGAAATTGGTGGTACGCATTTGGCCAGACGCAGTTCCGTCTTGCCCGTAAAGCAATAATGTGCGTGCAGATTGGTATACAAGATAGCCAAGCTATAAGTTGTAAAAATGTAATCTCTGTAAAGTCGAATGATTATGTTTAAAATAAATAGATTATGAATTATCATCAGTCTTTAACAAATCCCTGTGATCACAATTAAGTCAATTTACGAAATAGATTATGAATGATCATCAGTCTTTAACATACCCTGTAATCAGAATGAAGTCAATTTACGAGAATTCACTTAAGAGTTTTAAAAATAACAAAAAGATACAGACCACAGTGACTCACACATCAGCGTCTGAGCCCTTCGGCCCCTTGCTTAGTTACGCAAAATAGGACACGCTCTGTTCTCTAGGCAACGCTCTCATGTACCCCTCTCCCAGTTATCCATTACGCCATTTCCATTCAGGGCTAGTCGCAATGACTATACCTTTTTTTATTAATGCCGATGTCAGGTTTCCACCTCGTTGTGGACCAGTATAGAAACAAGAAAATCCACAAAAATCACGAGGGCGCCGTAAAGCAGAAATACGAGCGTTGTCAGAGGGTTTTATGAAATCACAGGCAAAGGCATATTTTTCTCTCCTCACCAATAATTCCCTCAGGACGGTAATCTGTCAAGGTATTCTTGAACTGTAGCAAACAACCCTGTCTTGTAAAGGTCGGTAACTGGTAAACAAATAATACATCCTAGTGCTTACCGTAGAACAAAAGTTAAGGTTCTGACAGGTCACTATAGAGTTCACTCGGCTTGAATGGTAACGAATAACGACAAAATTAATGTTCCTAGCTACAATCACGGAAATGATCTCGCGGTACAGATGCACCGAGCTGGTGAGGTCCGGTCTCCAGGGCTGTGACGTCTGGTTTGAGGAGTGGCAATAGACGGCAGACTGGACGGCGACAACAGCGGCGGCTACCGTGAGGTTCATCGGTTCCAGGCTGCCGATGTCACTTTTTTCTGCTGCCCCGGCACGAGCTTAAAGCCTCGATGTGCAGAGTACTGGCTGCTTGGCTGGATCGCGCAAGCAGAACACAGAGTTGACTGGTGCACATCGGTGCTAACTACTCTCGACAACTGAGATTTTGAATTGTGCTACCGGCAGCCATTCAGCCCGCTCCGCAATTTTTGGCGCCAAATCATAGAGCGCCACGAATATCGGTCTGTGGTGTCACGTCACATCTACTGCCAGCCTCGTTTGATGTCGAGGGGAGTGATATCCTTCTGTGCGTCTTCACCATTAGTATCCTAATGGATCCCGTGAAAACTGCAAGGCATGTGGAGCAAACCCTGCAAAAAATGGCTCTGTCATATGGGAACGACAATGCCTATAGCCTGTTTGAAGCAGAAAACTTCCATCCTCAAGCTGTTACCACTTCTTGAGCGTGCCTTGCAGCTGTGGATGCACTGCCGTGGCCTGCTGCATTGCCCCATCTCTCCACGATGGAAAACGTGTGGGGTCCGATGGAGTGTGTGATTAGGACTCCACCGCATGGGAGGGAGTGGCACAGGGCAATAACAGGGCAGTATTCGAGACCTGTACAACCCATGTCTTAACGTGTGCACGCTTGTATTCACAAAGGGAGCCGAATGCCGTATTAACATATACGCTTTGTGACCATGTGGCTCAACAAACGCTCGTCCTTCAAAGGAAAAAGTGTAATCATTTCTCATGAGGGGCCTTCAGTAACTAATTCAACATATTATTTTTCTGAAATCAGTTTTACCAAGGATTCTTATACACTATATTACTCCCTGCTCTTCTGGCTAGATAACACTTTTTTTTAACATAATCTCCATTCAATGCGATGGCCTTACGCCACCTTACTTGGAATCCCTATGTGCCTGCAAGTTATCACTCTACTGGTCTACTTCGGAGCCAACGCCATCCTGCATCAATAACGTCCCCATCATCCACTTACTGTTTCCCGCAGAGTGCATCCTTCATTGCACCAAACAGATGGAAGACAGATGGTGCGAGATCCGAACTGTAGGGTGGACGAGGAAGAACAGCCAGAAGAACATTTCGTGAAATCGTCATGGGTACGCAGACTCGGTGAGGCCTTTGTTGTCATGGAGATCATCATGATATGTCGATCATCACTACTGAGAGTGTCCACACGTTCGAATATTGCAGGAGTGACAGCTGTGTGTAGCTGGGTGGCACATGGGAGATCGTCGGCCGGAGTGGCCGAGCGGTTCTAGGTGCTCGAGTCTGGAACTGCGCGACCGCTACGGTCGCAGGTTCCAATCCTGCCTCGGGCATGGACGTGTGTGATGTCCTTAGGTTAGTTAGGTTTAAGTAGTTCTAAGTTCTAGGGAACTGATGACCTCAGCAGTTAAGTCCCATAGTGCTCAGAGCCATCTGAACCATGGGGGATCACACACGTTTGTGCGACCTTGTTGTGACGATCACAGACGCCTCGCCCAATGACACACCGTGCCTTAGTTGACTGCCAGGCCTCCAAAGACATTCTGCAAGATCCTGTGAATATCTACGATGGTCTGGTTTTCGTCAAAGGAATCTCAAAGACAGGTCTCTTCTTGGAACGCAGCTCCATTACAGACGCTAATTTGAAGGATTTATGGTCAAATGTTGAAAGGTGGCTACACTGAGTCACAGCGCCAGAGATTGCGCCAAAGAGTATTATTCAGCCGTCTCCACTGGCAGTGCTTGTTCGGGGGCGGTGGTGGGCGGTTCTTGTCGGGAGGCGGTGGTGGGCAGTGCTTGTCGTGAAGTCGTGGTGGTGAGTGCTTGTTGAGATGTTGCAGTAGCGTGTCGTAGTTGAGAAGTTGCGGTAGTGAGTGCTTGTTCAGAAGTTGTAGTATTTTTTTGATGGGCTAGACACCAGATGTTGTTGGATTGGGGATGCTGTAATGATCAGAGTGTACTTTTCGTCAATATATATGAAGGTAAAAAATTCCTTTTTTATATTATTTCAATGTCTTAAACAATAATGCCTCTTGGTCACAGGTTCAGTCAACAAAGCATCTGGCTCGTGTTCTTGTATTAGACTGTATTTGTGGTTTCTATGTGCAATTATAGTATTTCTGTTTTTTTTAATTACTTCAGTATAAATGGTGCTTAAAATACCTTGTCTTATTGAGGAAGAACCGTGCCAGATGTGTACGTTGAATCACACTTCCACACACAGAACAGCTACACTTGTGTTTTGTTGTTTCCTAGGTTTTATAGTTGCTGGGGAATTAATTAATTAATTGTGTTAACGGAAGTTTTCTTTCATTCTTTGTTGTTATTCCATGCAGTCAGATTGCGTACTAATACTAGACAGGGCCAACCGTTTACGAGACTGCGTAACCGGACAGTCAGCTACTAAGATTAAAATTATTTGCATTCTATATTTAATTAAGCCCCCATGCAATGTGTGTGAAATCGTATGCGACTTAACTGCTAAGGTCATTAGTCCCTAAGCTTACACACTACTAAACCTAAATGATCCTAAGGACCAACACACACACCGATGCTCGAGGGAGGACTGGAACCTTCGCCGGAACCAGCCGCACAGTCCATGACTGCAGCGCCCTAGACCACTCGACTAATCCTGCGCGGCAAAGGTTTTATATAGTAATGAAACGATACGTCTTCATAGACTTTACTGGTATTATACAGATATGATTTTATATACATAGACTAAAGCGGCGAGTGAAAATTTGTGCCAAGAGCGGAAATCGAGCCCTCGTCTCCTTCTTACTACGTAGGTGTGTTAGTCACTGAGCCATCTTGGCACAGCGGTACACACAGCTGTGTGGCGTCGGTCGCTGCGGCAGAGCGGTTCTAGGCGCTTCAGTCTGGAACCGCGCTGCTGCTACGTCGCAGGTTCGAATCCTGCCTCGGGCATGGGTGTGTGTGCTGTCCTTACGTTAGTTAGGTTTAAGTACTTCTAAGCTCTAGGGGACTGAGATCTCAGATGTTTAAGTCCCGTAGTGCTTAGAGTCATTTGTAGTACCATGGCACGCCACCCTCTTCGATACAAATTCTCGCTGTCACCCCAGTCTACTTTAAATTCCCCCCAACACACGAACAGAAATTACGAGGCTCGCCATGTTCTGGAATAGCATTTCAGTATCCAATATCCAGCATGCAACTCAGTTGCAGGTACTTATGCAAATGATACTGATATGATTTTATGTATGTAGACTGAAGTGGCGAGCTCGCGTATAAGGGAGAATTTAATGTAGACTGGGGCGGCAGTGAGAATTTGGATCGAGGATTGAGGCGTGCCAGAGTACTCTGTGCAGTTGTGTGAACCGCCATCCCAAGATGGCTGACACACCTGCACAGTAAGCAGGAGATTCGGGTTCGATTCCTGGCCTTAGTACAAATTTTTAATCGTCCCTTCAGTCTATATGCATAAGATGTGTATAGTGGGGTCAGCTCCGAACTTCATAAAACTATAGCGGCTCAAGTGGGAATGCTCCACAACTTCGCACAACAAATTCCACATTTTTCAACCGCAGCGTTACGTATTGAGCGCTGTCGTATGTGTGGTACTAGCTACCTGCTTGCCATCAATGATCGCAATCCCATTTGTCCTTCTGGGTTCAGCTCCTTTATGACTATGAGTTTATTAATTAAACAGTGTCAGAAAACGATATAACTCAAAGCTGTTGTTGTAATGTATAACAAACAGTGAGTTCCAAAGAATTAATTGCGAAAGTGATTAGAGCCAAGTTAAGAGAATCTTAACTTTCTACTAGTTTTTACAACTACAAACGATCGAGCGAGGTGGCGCAATAATCGGCGCACTGGCCTCTCATTCCGGAGGGCGACGGTTCAAACTCGCGTCCGGCCATCCTGATTTAGGTTTTCCGTAATGTCCCTAAATCGCGTCAGGCAAATGCGCAGGATGGTTCCTCTGAAAGGGGACAGAAGTCTACCTGCTCCATCCTTCTCTAATCCGATCAATCCGATGGGACCAATGACCTTTCTGTTTTGTCCTCTCCCCAAAATCAATCAACAAACCAACTACAAACTGGCCGTTAAAATTGCAACACCACGAAGATGACGTGCTACAGACGCGAAATCTAACCAACAGGAATAAGAAGCTGTAATACGCAAATGATTAGTTTTCTGAGCATTCACACAAGGCTCGCGCCGGTGGCAACACCTACAACGTGCTGACATGAGGAAAGTTTCCAACCGATTTCTCATACACAAACAGCAGTTGACCGGCATTGCCTGGTGAAACGTTGTTGTGATGCCTCGTGTAACGAGGAGAAATGCGTACCATCACGTTTCCGACTTTGATAAAGGTCGGATTGTAGCCTATCGCGATTGTGGTTTATCGTATCACGACACTGCTGCTCGCGTTGGTCGAGATCTAATGACTGTTAGCAGAATATGGAATCGGTGGGTTCAGCAGGCTAATACGGAATGCCGTGCTGGATTCCAACGGCCTCGTATCACTAGCAGTCGAGACAACAGGCATCTTATCCGCACGGCTGTAACGGATCGTGCAGCCACGTCTCGATCCCTGGGTCAACAGATGGGGACGTTTGCAAGACAACAACCATCTGCACGAACAGTCCGACGACGTTTGCAGCAACATGGACTATGAGCTCGGAGACCATGGCTGCGGTTACCCTTGACGCTGCATCACAGGCAGGAGCGCCTGCGATGGTGTACTTAACGACGAACTTGGGTGCACGAATGGCAAAACGTCATTTTTTCGAATGGATCCAGGTTCTGTTTACAGCATCATAATGGTCGAATCCGTGTTTGGCGACATCGCGGTGTACGCACATTGGAAGCGTGTATTCGTCATCGCCATACTGATGTATTACCCGGCGTGATGGTATGGGGTGGCATAGGTTACACGTCTCGGTCACTTCTTGTTCGCATTGACGGCACTTTGGACGTACATTACAGATGTGTTACGACCCGTGACTCTACCCTTCACTCAGTCCCTGCGCAACCCTGCTTTTCAGCAGGATAATGCACGACCACATGTTGCAGGTCCTGTACGGGCCCTTCTGGATACAGAAAATGTTCCACTGCTGCCCTGACCAGCACATACTCCAGATCTCTCACCAACTGAAAACGTCCGGTAAATGGTGGCCGAGCAACTGGTTCGTCACAATACGCCAGTCACTACTCCTGATGAACTGTGGTATGGTGTTGAAGCTGCATGGGCAGTTGTACCTGTACACGCCATCCAATCTCTATTTGACTCAATGCCCAGGCGTATCAAGGCCGTTGTAACGGCCAGAGGTTGTTGTTCTGGGTACTGATTTTTCAGGATCTATGCACCCAAATTGCGTGATAATGTAATCACATGTCAGTTCGATTATGATATATTAGTCCAATGAATATGTGGTATGCAAATAGAATAGCTAATTCACAGGATAAAATTAAAGCCAGATGGTCAGTTGTGAAGGAAGTGTCTGGTCAGCAGCACAAGGTTGGTGATATAAAGTCAGTTCGTAGTAATAATATTTCTGTTACTGATAAATCAGACGTATGTACAGTATTTAACAACCATTTTCTGAGCATTGCTGGTGAATTAAATAAAAATTTAGTTTCTACAGGAAATCATATAAATTTCTTAGCAAATGCCTTTCAGAGATTGACGTCTGAAATACTCCTCTGTGATACAGACAAGAGGGAGATTGAGTCAACAGTTAAATCACTGAAGACTAAGGACTCTCGTGGTTATGATGGAGTGTCTACTAGAATATTAAAATACTGTGCTGCACATGTTAGCCCTGTATTTAGCCATATTTGTAATTTTTCCTTTAGTAATGGGCAGTTTCCTGAGCGATTAAAGTACTCAGTAGTAAAGACGCTTTATAAAATGGGAGAAAGGGATAATGTAGATAATTTTAGACCTACTTCTATGCCATCAGTGTTTGCAAAAGTTATCGAAAAGGCTGTGTATGTAAGGTTAATTGATCATTTTATATCACACGATTTGCTATCAAATGTACAGTTCGGCTTTAGAAGTCGTTTGACAACTGAAAATGCGATATTCTCTTTTCTCTGTGAGGTACTGGATGGGCTGAACAAAAAGTTTCGAACCTTTTGATTTAAAAAGGCATTTGACTGTGTTGATCTGACAATATTGCTCCAGAAGTTGGACCATTACGGAATAAGGGGAGTAGCTAACAATTGGTTCACCTCTTACTTTAGCAACAGTCAGTGTGCTCCCTGCCGCCGTTGGATAAGCAGCTGCAGCAGCAAGTCGTATACTCCTAGCTCACTCATTTGTTACATAGTTTAATTCTTACTTTCTTTGCGTGTTTTTGGTAATTGCATTGTTTAATTCATAAATTTCGGGCGTATTATAGTATTTGAGAGTTGTAGCATCGCGTTTTAGTACTCGAATAGTGTTAAATCGCGTAGTCTCCTTCCGCCGCCGAGCAGTGTGTCAGCAGTGCACAAGTGGCAGCATTACTGCATTTGCTAGGCAATCTTGTATTTTAGTAACCGTTTCAATTTTGTGTCGTTTTGTTTGCGCTCTCTGTAGATTAGTTCAGACGTTCTTTGCACAACAGTTTTTAGCATGGATAGGGACTGCAACTGCTGTGTTCGGATGCAGGCTGAGTTGGCATCCCTTCGCTCCCAGCTTCAGGCAGTGTTGGCTTCGGTCACACAGCTTGAGGCTGTTGCCATTGGGCATCACTGTGGGGGTCCGGATGGGGGTTTGTCGGGTACGGCCAGCACGTCCCACACATCCCCCGATCGGACTACGACTGTGGTTGCCCGGGATACTGCCCGCATTGAGGCTGATCCCTCACCTGTGGTAGAGTGGGAGGTCGTCTCAAGGTGTGGCAGGGGGCGAAAGACATTCCGGAGGGCTGAACGGAAGGCCTCTCCAGTTTGTCTGACGAACCGATTTCAGGCTCTGTCTCAGGCTGATACTGATCTTCGGCCTGACATGGCTGCTTGTCCTGTTCCAGAGGTTGCCCCTCAGTCTGCAAGATCCGGGCAGTCGCAGAGGGTGGGCTTACTGGTAGTTGGGAGCTCCAACGTCAGGCGCGTAATGGGGCCCCTTAGGGATATGGCAGCAAGGGAGGGGAAGAAAACCAAAGTGCACTCCGTGTGCATACCGGGGGGAGTCATTCCAGATGTGGAAAGGGTCCTTCCGGATGCCATGAAGGGTACAGGGTGCACCCATCTGCAGGTGGTCGCTCATGTCGGCACCAATGATGTGTGTCGCTATGGATCGGAGGAAATCCTCTCTGGCTTCCGGCGGCTATCTGATTTGGTGAAGACTGCCAGTCTCGCTGGCGGGATGAAAGCAGAGCTCACCATCTGCAGCATCGTCGACAGGACTGACTGCGGACCTTTGGTACAGAGCCGAGTGAAGGGTCTGAATCAGAGGCTGAGACGGTTCTGTGACCGTGTGGGCTGCAGATTCCTCGACTTGCGCCATAGGATGGTGGGGTTTCGGGTTCCGCTGGATAGGTCAGGAGTCCACTACACGCAACAAGTGGCTACACGGGTAGCAGGGGTTGTGTGGCGTGGGCTGGGCGGTTTTGTAGGTTAGATGGCCTCGGGCAAGTGCAGAAAGGGCAACAGCCTCAACGGGTGCGGGGCAAAGTCAGGACATACGGGGACCAAGCAGCAATCGGTATTGTAATTGTAAACTGTCGAAGCTGCGTTGGTAAGGTACCGGAACTTCAAGCGCTGATAGAAAGCACCGAAGCTGAAATCGTTATAGGTACAGAAAGCTGGCTGAAGCCAGAGATAAATTCTGCCGAAATTTTTACAACGGCACAGACGGTGTTTAGAAAGGATAGATTGCATGCAACCGGTGGTGGAGTGTTCGTCGCTGTTAGTAGTAGTTTATCCTGTAGTGAAGTAGAAGTGGATAGTTCCTGTGAATTATTATGGGTGGAGGTTACACTCAACAACCGAGCTAGGTTAATGAGCGCCGTTACCAGACAATCCTCGAAATTTGAACGGCTTCTTTCTCGTTCTGCAGCATCACAAGTGGATAAACGTCGGCGTACTGTGATTAATCTTTCTAACAAGGCGTTGGATGGGCCCACAGTGTCGATATTGGAGAAAGGTTTAAATTTTTCGCCCACTCCCAAGAGACTTCCTATCACAGAGTTCATATGCTCTGTAGAACAAGCAGTACACAGTCTACCCGAAGATCAAGCAGAGGAAATAAGGCAAGAAGTGTCGCATACATTACGTCGGGCTCGACCACCGCGGGATAACATCTCTTCCGCAGAGAGGGCAGCCATTCGTTCCCTTAAGAATGATGACGAAGTAGTAGTTTTACCAGCTGACAAGGGGAATGCCACAGTCGTAATGACGCGGGATGATTATGTCCTAAAAATGGATTCACTTCTCAACGACACGGCGTACAGAAGACTATCTAATGACCCCACAGAAAGGATCAAACGTAAGACACTTTCACTGTTGAAAAAGAGTTCGTTGTCAGATGATTTACGTAAAAAACTTCATCCTGGGGCTGCCGTTCCACCTAGGTTGTATGGCCTGCCTAAGTTGCATAAGGAAGGGGTCCCCTTACGCCCTATTGTTAGTAATTTGGGTGCACCAACTTATAACCTGGCTAAGTACTTATCATCTGTCCTCAGTCCATTTGTTGGCAAGTGTGAGCACCATATATCTAGTTCCGTGGATTTTATTCGACGATTGGGATCTTTGAAGTTGAGTCCTTCAGATCTGTTAGTGAGTTTCGATGTAGTCTCTCTATTTACACGAGTTCCTCTGGAAGAGTCCCTTAGCTTGATCAGTGAAAGACTGGATGAAGAGCTGGTGAAGCTTTGTCGTCATGTGCTGACCTCCACGTATTTTTTATTTAACGGTAACATTTTTGAACAGAATGACGGAGTGGCTATGGGTAGTCCTTTGTCACCCATAGTCGCCAATTTATTTATGGAGGACTTCGAGGCCATGGCACTGAGGACTTCAGCTTTGCAACCAACGTGCTTTTGGAGATACGTGGACGATACATTCTTCGTCTGGCCGCATGGACGTGAAGCTCTTAACAGATTTTTGGACCACTTCAATTGTCTTCATCCCCATATCAAATTTACTATGGAGGTTGAAAATGATGGGATGCTTCCATTTTTAGACGTAATGGTTTATAAGAAACCAGATGGAACTTTGGGACACAGTGTTCACCGAAAGCCGACACATACAGATTGGTATCTGCACCCTAAGAGTTTTCATCCACCACATCAACGTAGTGGCGTCCTTAGGACTTTGGTACGGAGAGCCTATGCCATTTCCGACACAGACAGCTTAACCCAAGAACTTGAGCATTTGATGACTGTTTTTAAGGAAAATGGATATACAGAGAAACAGATTCGTCGGGCTATGGAATTTGGACCATCTCCGGAGGCGTACGAAGAGGAACATAGGTCTGTGGCCTTTCTTCCTTATGCTGGAGGCTTATCGTTTAAGATTGGACGAATTTTAAGGAATTTTAACATTAAGAGTGTGTTTCGTCCACCTTCTAAGATTAGGGCTCTTCTCGGCTCTGTGAAGGATGATTTGGGACTTAGGAAACGCGGAGTGTATAAAATCCCGTGTCAATGTGGGAAAGCTTACGTTGGCCGTTCTATTCGCACAGTGCATGACAGGTGTGTGGAACATCGCCGTTACACGAGGCTACAACAGCCGGAAAAATCGGCCGTAGCAGAACACTGCCTAAATGAGGGACACAAAATGAAATTTGAGGAAACTGTTGTGATTGCCAACATTTCCGGATTTTGGGATAGTGTCTATAAAGAGGCGATTGAAATTAGGTTAGCTGATAATTTAATCAACAGAGACAATGGGTTTCCTCTTAGCAAAACTTGGAATCCCGTATTATCTCGCATCAAAACTGAACGTTCTTCGGTTCGGCATGGATTGCGATATATCGCTGCCAGCAATGTTTCACCAAGGGCGGCGCCACCTCCCTGTTTTGAAAGGTAGAAACCGTGATGGGCGGCGCATGCGCCGTGTACTGAACGGTGGCCTATATAGGACGTTGAATTGCATCTTGCGTCAGTTCTCAGCGGGACTCATCAGCAGAAGCAGCATTCCTGAAGATGGCGAACAGTTGGATCGCCGAAATATCGAGTCAAGTTGATTTTAGGATCCGGCAGCAAACCCGAAAAGATTTTCAAGACTTATTACGCCGGGAAAGCTTACGTAATCACAGAGCTAGGTTAATAATTGGCTCCTTTTACCGACCCCCCGACTCAGCAGCATAAGTGGCAGAACATCTGAGAGAAAATTTGGAATACATTTCACATAAATTTTCTCAGCATGTTATGGTCTTAGGTGGAGATTTCAATTTACCAGATATAGACTGGGACACTCAGATGTTTAGGACGGGTGGTAGCGACAGAGCATCGAGTGACATTATACTGAGTGCACTATCCGAAAATTACCTCGAGCAATTAAACAGAGAACCGACTCGTGGAGATAACATCTTGGACCTACTGATAACAAACAGACCCGAACTTTTCGACTCTGTAAGTGCAGAACAGGGAATCAGTGACCATAAGGCCGTTGCAGCATCCCTGAATATGAAAGTTAATAGGAATATAAAAAAGGGAGGAAGGTTTATGTGTTTAGCAAGAGTAATAGAAGGCAGATTTCAGACTACCTAACAGATCAAAACGAAAATTTCTGTTCCTACACTGACAATGTTGAGTGTTTATGGAAAAAGTTCAAGGCAATCGTAAAATGCGTTTTAGACAGGTACGTGCCGAGTAAAACTGTGAGGGACGGGAAAAAGCCACCGTGGTACAACAACAAAGTTAGGAAACTACTGCGAAAGCAAAGAGAGCTTCACTCCAAGTTTAAACGCAGCCAAAACCTCTCAGACAAACAGAAGCTAAACGATGTCAAAGTTAGCGTAAGGAGGGCTATGCGTGAAGCGTTCAGTGAATTCGAAAGTAAAATACTAGGTACCGACTTGACAGAAAATCCTAGGAAGTTCTGGTCTTACGTTAAATCAGTGAGTGGCTCGAAACATCATGTCCAGACACTCCGGGATGATGATGGCATTGAAACAGAGGATGACAAGCGTAAAGCTGAAATACTAAACACCTTTTTCCAAAGCTGTTTCACAGAGGAAGACCGCACTGCAGTTCCTTCTCTAAATCCTCGCACCAACGAAAAAATGGCTGACATCGAAATAAGTGTCCAAGGAATAGAAAAGCAACTGGAATCACTCAACAGAGGAAAGTCCACTGGACCTGACGGGATACCAATTCGATTCTACACAGAGTACGCGAAAGAACTTGCCCCCCTTCTAACAGCCGTGTACCGCAAGTCTCTAGAGGAACAGAAGGTTCCAAATGATTGGAAAAGAGCACAGGTAGTCCCAGTCTTCAAGAAGGGTCGTCGGGCAGATGCGCAAAACTATAGACCTATATCTCTGACGTCGATCTGTTGTAGAATTTTAGAACATGTTTTTTGCTCGAGTATCATGTCGTTTTTGGAAACTCAGAATCTACTATGTAGGAATCAACATGGATTCCGGAAACAGCGATCGTGTGAAACCCAACTCGCTTTATTTGTTCATGAGACCCAGAAAATATTAGATACAGGCTCCCAGGTAGATGCTATTTTTCTTGACTTCCGGAAGGCGTTCGATACAGTTCCGCACTGTCGCCTGATAAACAAAGTAAGAGCCTACGGAATATCAGACCAGCTGTGTGGCTGGATTGAAGAGTTTTTAGCAAACAGAACACAGCATGTTGTTCTCAACGGAGAGACGTCTACAGACGTTAAAGTAACCTCTGGCGTGCCACAGGGGAGTGTTATGGGACCATTGCTTTTCACAATATATATAAATGACCTAGTAGATAGTGTCGGAAGTTCCATGCGGCTTTTCGCGGATGATGCTGTAGTATACAGAGAAGTTGCAGCATTAGAAAATTGTAGCGAAATGCAGGAAGATCTGCAGCGGATAGGCACTTGGCGCAGGGAGTGGCAACTGACCCTTAACATAGACAAATGTAATGTATTGCGAATACATAGAAAGAAGGATCCTTTATTGTATGATTATATGATAGCGGAACAAACACTGGTAGCAGTTACTTCTGTAAAATATCTGGGAGTATGCGTGCGGAACGATTTGAAGTGGAATGATCATATAAAATTAATTGTTGGTAAGGCGGGTACCAGGTTGAGATTCATTGGAAGAGTCCTTAGAAAATGTAGTCCATCAACAAAGGAGGTGGCTTACAAAACACTCGTTCGACCTATACTTGAGTATTGCTCAACAGTGTGGGATCCGTACCAGATCGGGTTGACGGAGGAGATAGAGAAGATCCAAAGAAGAGCGGCGCGTTTCGTCACAGGGTTATTTGGTAACCGTGATAGCGTTACGGAGATGTTTAACAAACTCAAGTGGCAGACTCTGCAAGAGAGGCGCTCTGCATCGCGGTGTAGCTTGCTCGCCAGGTTTCGAGAGGGTGCGTTTCTGGATGAGGTATCGAATATATTGCTTCCCCCTACTTATACCTCCCGAGGAGATCACGAATGTAAAATTAGAGAGATTAGAGCGCGCACAGAGGCTTTCAGACAGTCGTTCTTCCCGCGAACCATATGCGACTGGAACAGGAAAGGGAGATAATGACAGTGGCACGTAAAGTGACCTCCGCCACACACCGTTGGGTGGCTTGCGGAGTATAAATGTAGATGTAGATGTAGATGTAAAAGGTCATTATTCACAATGCTGATAACGGCTGTGATGTGGGATCTGAGTGGGGTACTGTCAAGTGGGGGGTGCCCCAGGGATCAGTGTTGGGCCGCTCCTGTTCCTTATTTATATAAATGATATGCCCTCTAGTATTATGGGTAACTCTAGAATATTTCTGTTTGCTGATGACACTAGCTTGGTAGTAAAGGATGTTGTGTGCAACATTGACTCGGTTTCAAGTAGTGCAGTACATGACCTCAGTTCATGGCTTGTAGAAAATAAACTTACGTTAAATCACAGTAAGACTCAGTTTTTACAGTTTCTAACACACAATTCAACAAAACCTGACGTTTTAATCTCACAGAACGGGCATATGATTAGTGAAACTGAACAGTTCAAATTCCCTGGTGTTCAGATAGATAGTAAGCTGTCGTGGAAAGCCCACGTTAAGGATCTTGTTCAAAGACTTAATACTGCCATTTTCACTATTCTAACGGTATCGAAAGTGAGTGATACTTCGACACGTAAATTAATCTACTTTGCTTATTTTCATTCACTTATGTCGTATGGTATTATGTTTTGGGGTAACTCTTCCCATTATAGACGGATATTTTTGGCTCAGAAACGGGCGGTTCGGGCAATAAGTTGTGTGAGTTCACGAAGCTCTTGTCGACCTGTTCACGAGCCTGGGTATTTTGACATTGGCCTCTCAATATGTATATTCCTTACTGTCGTGTCTTGTTACCAATATTAGTTTATTTCCAACAATAAGCAGCTTTCACTCGGTTAATACTTGGCAGAAATCAAACCTCCATTTGGATCGGACTTCCTTAACTCTTGTGCAAAAAGGTGTGCAGTATACTGCTGCATCCATTTTCAATAAGCTGCCACTCGAATTCAAAAATCTTAGCAGTAATCCACGCGCTTTCAAATCTAAACTGAAGAGTTTCCTCATGGGTCACTCCTTCTATTCTGTCGAGGAGTTCCTTGAAAAATTAAGCTGATTCTCATTGTATTGCTGATAGCGTTGCTTAAACTTATGGACTGATTTTACTTCAGGTTCATGAACATTTATTTTTATCTGTTATTACTTTTATGTTGTAAGTTCATGTACTGACACGTTCCACGACCTTGGAGATTTGCTCCTTAATTTGGTCCTACGGAACTTGACATGTAAATAAGTAAAAATAAATAAATCATCTGCATTTCTTCTTGGTGTAACAATTTTAATGGTCAGTAGTGTGCTTAAGAATGTGCAGTTATGCGAAATGTGAGAATCAGGAGTTTTTCATCAGTTAAAGGGGCCGTGGGCAAGGCTTAGGGGGTTGCTCCCTTTCCTCGCCCCGGTGGTCATCTCCTCCCCGTTTCCAAAGTACTTGTTTACGCGTTACTTTAAACGAAAAATGGGAGTCTTCCGAGTCACACAGACTGCCTAAACTCGCAGAGCCCACCCTTGCTGCAGCATGTTGCGTGGAATCGAACGCACGTCTGTGGTCCACCGCCCACTGTACGCAGCAGAGACGCGGCACAGAGGCACGACCTTTCCAGGGGTCAGCGCACACTGCACACGGCAGACACGGAGCTGCAGGGCCGCTGCAGGTTAGCATACATTGCCGCGCCGCGCACCACAGCAGACCCTGCAGTGTCCGCTGCAGTCCTATCGCTGCCGTCAGATTGAGCTTCTGAACTCAGACATGGAGAGGTAAAAAATCTTTGTCTACTAACGAGTATGGACAAAAGCAAAGATTACATGCCGAATAAAAGTATAAAAATAGAAACACGTTCAGCGGTCTATATTTTGAATGTAATTTATTTATGCGACCTGTTTTGGAGTTACACAACGCCGTCTTCAGGCGTCCTGATCAGTGTCTAGGAGTAACCCAACATTTGTAAACCCTCGCCGCCAGTTTTGTTCGAGGTACCGTTTGCCGCTACGTGGCGACAGCGGTAAGTAGCGGACGAAAGAAACAGATCACAGACGTCAGGCAGTGAGCTTGGACCTCGGTCAACATAACCCCATTGAAATATCAGTCGATTTGTGCCTGCTTCATAAACTTGTTCCTCATTGGAAATGTCAGTTAACGAGCCAAATCTCGTAATTTGCGGGAGGTGTTACTGTTTTTTTCAATATGAAGAAAACAGCGGCTAAGTCTCATCGAATGCTCCCACGTACGTGTGGTAAGGACACTATTAGTGAAAGAAAGTGTCGTGAGTGGTTTCAATACATCAAAACAACGGCGATTTGAACGTCGTAGACCGGCAGAGTGGTGAAAGAGATGCAGAACTGGAGACATTACTGAGTAAAGACTCGCGACAAACTCAAGAATAATTGGCACTATTAGTGGGAGTGACACAAAAAGCCATTTCAAAACGTCTCAAGGCTATGGGCATGATTCAGAAAGAAGGAATTTTGGTCCCGTGTGAGCTGAAACCAAGAGACGTTGAACGGCGTTTGTGTGTTTGTAAACAGTTGCTTCAGAAGCAAAAACGGAAGGCATTTCTGCATCGCATTGTGACGGGGGACGAAAAGTGGGTTCATTACGATAACCCTAAACGCAAAAAATCATGGGGATATCCCGGCCAAGTTTCCACTTCGAAGGCCAAACCGAATATTCACGGCTCCAAGATCATGCTCTGCATGTGGTGGAACTAGCTTGGCATCGTGTACTAGGAGGTGTTCAAACCAAGTGAAACAATCGCAGGTGCTCGTTATCGAAGGCAATTGCTGGGTCTGAGCAGAGCATTAAAAGACAAATGGCCCCAATACAGCGAGAGGCACGATAAAGTGATTTTTCAGCACGACAACGCTCGACTCCACGTTGCAGAAGAGGTCAAAACTTACTTGGAAACGTTAAAATGGGAAGTCCTGATCGACCCGCCGTATTCTCCAAACATTGCTCCCTCTGACTACCACCTCTTTAGATCAATGGCGCATTGCCTGGTTGACCAACACTTCCGATCTCATGAAGAAGTCACAAATTGGATCGATTCGTGGATCGCTTCAATAGACGATAATTTTTTCGACTTGGGATTCGTACACTGCCCGAAAGAAGGGACAAAGTAGCGGCCAGCGATGGAAAATACACTCCTGGAAATTGAAATAAGAACACCGTGAATTCATTGTCCCAGGAAGGGGAAACTTTATTGACACATTCCTGGGGTCAGATACATCACATGATCACACTGACAGAACCACAGGCACATAGACACAGGCAACAGAGCATGTACAATGTCGGCACTAGTACAGTGTATATCCACCTTTCGCAGCAATGCAGGCTGCTATTCTCCCATGGAGACGATCGTAGAGATGCTGGATGTAGTCCTGTGGAACGGCTTGCCATGCCATTTCCACCTGGCGCCTCAGTTGGACCAGCGTTCGTGCTGGACGTGCAGACCGCGTGAGACGACGCTTCATCCAGTCCCAAACATGCTCAATGGGGGATAGATCCGGAGATCTTGCTGGCCAGGGTAGTTGACTTACACCTTCTAGAGCACGTTGGGTGGCACGGGATACATGCGGACGTGCATTGTCCTGTTGCAACAGCAAGTTCCCTTGCCGGTCTAGGAATGGTAGAACGATGGGTTCGATGACGGTTTGGATGTACCGTGCACTATTCAGTGTCCCCTCGACGATCACCAGTGGTGTACGGCCAGTGTAGGAGATCGCTCCCCACACCATGATGCCGGGTGTTGGCCCTGTGTGCCTCGGTCGTATGCAGTCCTGATTGTGGCGCTCACCTGCACGGCGCCAAACACGCATACGACCATCATTGGCACCAAGGCAGAAGCGACTCTCATCGCTGAAGACGACACGTCTCCATTCGTCCCTCCATTCACGCCTGTCGCGACACCACTGGAGGCGGGCTGCACGATGTTGGGGCGTGAGCGGAAAACGGCCTAACGGTGTGCGGGACCGTAGCCCAGCTTCATGGAGACGGTTGCGAATGGTCCTCGCCGATACCCCAGGAGCAACAGTGTCCCTAATTTGCTGGGAAGTGGCGGTGCGGTCCCCTACGGCACTGCGTAGGATCCTACGGTCTTGGCGTGCATCCGTGCGTCGCTGCGGTCCGGTCCCAGGTCGACGGGCACATGCACCTTCCGCCGACCACTGGCGACAACATCGATGTACTGTGGAGACCTCACGCCCCACGTGTTGAGCAATTCGGCGGTACGTCCACCCAGCCTCCCGCATGCCCACTATACGCCCTCGCTCAAAGTCCGTCAACTGCACATACGGTTCATGTCCACGCTGTCGCGGCATGCTACCAGTGTTAAAGACTGCGATGGAGCTCCGTATGCCACGGCAAACTCGCTGACACTGACGGCGGCGGTGCACAAATGCTGCGCAGCTAGCGCCATTCGACGGCCAACACCGCGGTTCCTGGTGTGTCCGCTGTGCCGTGCGTGTGATCATTGCTTGTACAGCCCTCTCGCAGTGTCCGGAGCAAGTATGGTGGGTCTGACACACCGGTGTCAATGTGTTCTATTTTCCATTTCCAGGAGTGTACTTTGAATAATACATAAGTAACCAATTTGTTTCATTAAAGCCTCAAACGTTGGGGAAAAACAACGGAAGCACAGTAGCACACCTTGTAAATGCCTCGTCGATACTGCTACGGAGGCATAGTTGCTACAGTTGTTACGGTAGACCGAGTCTGCGAGTTCGTGAAAATGCTTCTGGTGCAGTACATCGCTAAGACAATTTCCCCCTTACACTACTACACAGCTATGGCCGTGGGTTAGCTAACACGACAGGAGGTTCTACAACACTCCAAAAAATTAGTAACAAAGCCACACAAATGAGTTAACAAGGTTTACTTACCGTTGTCGCTAGTCAAATACTGAAATTTGCAACACTGCATGTAACACATATATCAGAAAAAGTTTTGCATCACCTCGGTTCCGAGAGTGACGGAAAATGTTCAGAAAATTGGAATAGAGTCAACATAAACATCATTTCCGCCCTTTTTATTGCTCATGGAAACCACACATTGCATGTTGTACCACCATACACCGAGACCTTCAGAGGCTAATACCCAGTAGCACGTCCTCTTGTATTGATGCATGCCTGTATGCGTTGTGGCATACTATGCATACTTACTATTTTCTTAATATAATCATGACTTTAATAATAATGGAAAAGGTAATATTAATCAGAACGCAGGAAGAAGTTGTGATCTAAATGGCAACACATTTATTCATTCTTAACATCACAAGACAAAAAAAATGTCTAAAGGAACGTCACACAAACATTTGAATTTTACAAACGCTTACACTAATATGGGGTCTATGGTGGACAAAATGATTAGCTAGGGATCGATACAAGACATTAACAAGCACACTAATCTCTCTATCTGACTTCTTACATGTGAATCCAGAGTATGGCACAAAAACTACCCCACAATCAAGCATCTGCACTCTACTATTCAAATAAATAAATAAATAGATAAATAAATAAATAAAATATATCGTTCGAAAGAACAGTTCTGAGTAACATACACTCCTGGAAATGGAAAAAAGAACACATTGACACCGGTGTGTCAGACCCACCATACTTGCTCCGGACACTGCGAGAGGGCTGTACAAGCAATGATCACACGCACGGCACAGCGGACACACCAGGAACCGCGGTGTTGGCCGTCGAATGGCGCTAGCTGCGCAGCATTTGTGCACCGCCGCCGTCAGTGTCAGCCAGTTTGCCGTAGCATACGGAGCTCCATCGCAGTCTTTAACACTGGTAGCATGCCGCGACAGCGTGGTCGTGAACCGTATGTGCAGTTGACGGACTTTGAGCGAGGGCGTATAGTGGGCATGCGGGAGGCCGGGTGGACGTACCGCCGAATTGCTCAACACGTGGGGCGTGAGATCTCCACAGTACATCGATGTTGTCGCCAGTGGTCGGCGGAAGGTGCACGTGCCCGTCGACCTGGGACCGGACCGCAGCGACGCACGGATGCACGCCAAGACCGTAGGATCCTACGCAGTGCCGTAGGGGCCGCACCGCCACTTCCCAGCAAATTAGGGACACTGTTGCTCCTGGGGTATCGGCGAGGACCATTCGCAACCGTCTCCATGAAGCTGGGCTACGGTCCCGCATACCGTTAGGCCGTCTTCCGCTCACGCCCCAACATCGTGCAGCCCGCCTCCAGTGGTGTCGCGACAGGCGTGAATGGAGGGACGAATGGAGACGTGTCGTCTTCAGCGATGAGAGTCGCTTCTGCCTTGGTGCCAATGATGGTCGTATGCGTGTTTGGCGCCGTGCAGGTGAGCGCCACAATCAGGACTGCATACGACCGAGGCACACAGGGCCAACACCCGGCATCATGGTGTGGGGAGCGATCTCCTACACTGGCCGTACACCACTGGTGATCGTCGAGGGGACACTGAATAGTAAACGGTACATCCAAACCATCATCGAACCCATCGTTCTACCATTCCTAGACCGGCAAGGGAACTTGCTGTTCCAACAGGACAATGCACGTCCGCATGTATCCCGTGCCACCCAACGTGCTCTAGAAGGTGTAAGTCAACTACCCTGGCCAGCAAGATCTCCGGATCTGTCCCCCATTGAGCATGTTTGGGACTGGATGAAGCGTCGTCTCACGCGGTCTGCACGTCCAGCACGAACGCTGGTCCAACTGAGGCGCCAGGTGGAAATGGCATGGCAAGCCGTTCCACAGGACTACATCCAGCATCTCTACGATCGTCTCCATGGGAGAATAGCAGCCTGCATTGCTGCGAAAGGTGGATATACACTGTACTAGTGCCGACATTGTGCATGCTCTGTTGCCTGTGTCTATGTGCCTGTGGTTCTGTCAGTGTGATCATGTGATGTATCTGACCCCAGGAATGTGTCAATAAAGTTTCCCCTTCCTGGGACAATGAATTCACGGTGTTCTTATTTCAATTTCCAGGAGTGTATATTGGAGCCGTACGCCGTGGCAGCGAATCCTTTACCCATTTCCTGGTCAGGGCGGCACAACACGATGCGTTCTACGACTGAAGTCATGGACGGCAGCAATCGGTTATCAATGGCGAGCGCGCTAAAGATGTAAGTACGCGGTCTCGCGTTCGGCTAATTCGGAATTTAGTTACTTTCCTATGAGCCTCTGATAACCCGGTGGATTCCAGTGTGCAGATGGACCCGTTTGCTGGTCTACCAAACTAATTTGACTCCGCCCCACCATTATGCGTGCCGGAATATGTCAAATGTTTAGACGGCCGACTCAAGACAAATACGAGGTGTGATTGGAAAGTTTTAAGAATGGGCTTGTAATTGTCCAATGATGGTATTTACATGCTACTGTGATGCATCTCCTTCAAAATAGTCCCGTTATGACGGAAGACACCGACTGCAACGGTGTTTCCAGAGTTGGAAACATTTCTGGAAACTTTTTTCCAGAAGTTTCTTAAGGACACTCTCCGCGTTTGCCTGGATGTCTGCAATCGAGTCACGTCGCTTCCGTTAATAGCGGCGTGTTGAGTTCCTTGTGCAAGAAAGTCTTGAATCCAATCGCAAGTCAACTCCGAGACTCCGTAAGCTCGTATTTGCTTCATTAAACGGCAACGCGGGACGGTCTCAAATGCTTTACTGAAATCAAGGAACACAGCATCAACCTGAGCGCCGTTGTCCACTGCGCTGTGGATCTCGTGGAGAAACAGAGCGAGGTGAGTTTCGCAGGATCTCTGTTTGCGGAATCCATGTTGATTTTTAGAGAGGAGATGTTCATTTTCCAAAAACGTCATAACTTTTGGGCATAAAATATGTCCCACAATTCTACAACTGATTGACGTCTACGATATAGGTCTATAATTGTGTGGATCTGTCTCATGGCCTTTCTTAAATACGGTCGTTAGGTACCTTTCGTTTCTTAAGCGATCTACGATAAATTACTGCTAAAAGGGGGAGCAAGTTCTTTCGCGTAAGCCATATTTGTTTTATTAGTTTGAAAAATATTCGCGTGTTATCGTGATAGACGGTAAACCAAGCGTTCCGCAAGGTAGTGACATAGGCCCTCTGCTGTTCCTGATTTACATAAATGATGCAGGTCATAATCTGAGCAGCCCCCTTAGTTTGTTTGCAGATGACGCTGTAATTTGCCGTCTAGTAAAATGATCAGACGATCAATTCGAATTACAAAATGATCTAGAGAGAATGTCGGTACGGTGCGGAAAGTGGCAATTGGCACGGAACAAAGAAAAGTGTGAGGTCATCCACATGGGTACTACAAGAAATCCGATAAATTTTGGATATACTATAAATCGCACAAATATAAGGGCTGTCAATTCGACTAAATACCTAGGAATTACAATTACGAGCAACTTAAATTGGAAAGACCATATAGATAATATTGTGGGTAAGCCGAAACAAAGACTGCGCTATGTTGGCAGAACACTTAGAAGATGCGACAAAGCCACTTAAGAGACAGCCTACATTACACTTGTCCGCCCTCTGCTGGAATATTGCTGCACGGTGTGGGATCCTTACCAGGTAGGATTGACGGAGGACAAGGAAAAAAGTACAAGTAAGGACAGCTCGTTTCGTGTTATCGCGCAATGGAGTGAGAGTGTCACTGATATCATATGCGAGTTGGGGTGGCAGTCACTGAAACAAGAGCGGTTTTCTTTGCAGCGAGATCTATTTACGAAACTTGAATCACCAACTTTCTCTTCCGAATGCGAAAATATTTTGTTGCCACCCACCTACGTAGGGAGAAATGGTCATCATAATAAAATAAGAGAAATGAGAGCTCGAACGGAAAGATTTAGGTGTTCCTTTTTCCCACGCGCCATTCGAGAGTGGAATGGTAGAGAAATAGTATGGAAATGGTTCGATGAACCCTCTGCCAGGCACAAGTGTGAACTGCAGAGTCACCATGTAGATGTAGATTAGATTAAAATACAGGGTGTCCCAAAAAGAATGACCCGATTTTAAATATAATTATTTATTAGGACGAAGAGCTTAACACCAACGAATTGCGTATTAAATTACTCAGAAAAGACAGAAGTTTATAAAAATCCATCAGTTATATTCAATATGTCCTCCACTGACTGCACGGTCAACATCTAGCCGATAGCCAAATTCATCCCAAACTGAGCGTATGGCGTCTTCTGTCATTGAAGCTACAGCAGCTGATATTCTGGTTTTTTAGTTCATCAATGTCAAGAAGTAAGGGAGGAAAATAAACACGAAATCGAATATGAAAAGCCTGATGAACTACGATCACTGAATGAGTACGACTAAATTCAATAAGACAATACGCCTTCTGTTGCGCGGACGCCATATTGCGCGAGACTGACTGCACGCTCCAGGTCGGCACTCGTAGCAACATCTAGCGGATTTTTTCTGAAACTCTAGACCATGCGGATTGCATCTAGAGCTGTTTCAGTTACCTAGTGATATTTGTCTCCATATTATCACAAGTTAAAATCGGGTCATTCTTTTTGCGACACCCTGTATATCGTGTGTGGCTAAATTGTACTCTCCAAAACCCGCTCAAGAGCATCTGTGGTGCACCGCAGTACTTCGATGATGGCTACGTAGATGTGTGCCGAGAATAGACCAAGGGGCTACCAACAACGACCGTTCAGTGAACGTTTCTGCGTGTGGACCTCCGCAGCAAGCGCCTGCTTCACGCACCCATGCTGACTGATCGATGTCGAAGGCTGGAATTTACACGCGAATACTGCAATTGGACGCCCTCTGAACGGCGGCAGGTGGACTCTTCAAATGACAGATGGGCGTTGGAGTGTACGACGTGAAACGTCTGAAGCTAACACCCTGCTACAATCGTCGGAAGTTTTCAGGCCGGAGGAGAAGCTTTATGGCCTTGGTAATGTTTTTGTGGAATTCGCTAAGTGATTTTTGCCATTCTGGAAGGCACAATGGATCAACACAAGTATGCGTCTATCCTTGGGGACCATGTCCCCCCCTAAATGCAGTTTGTTTTTCCTCACGCGGTGGCATATAACATCAGAACACTGTAACCTGTCACTCTGCTTGCTGTATACAAGCGTAGTTTAAAGAGCGCCAGGAAGAGTGTATCGTACTCCGACGGCCACCATACTCCCCGAATTTAAACCCAGTCGAGAATCCGTGGGACAACATCGATCTTGACGTTGACGCCATGGATCCTCAACCGAGAAACTTGGCGCAACTGGCCACGAACTGTGGTCGGCATGGCTCCACATGCCTGTCGGTTCCTTCCAGAAACTCACTCCCGAAGCGGTCCGCCCTCCGGAAGGTGGTCATTTAGGCTTTTGACAGGTAGTCACATTAATGTGGCTGCACAGTGCAATTTCTCATATCCCTACTATAAAAGGGCATAAGAAACGTGAATGACTACCTAGTGGAATATTTATTCCTGTTCTCCTGCGGCGTGTAAAATGGCGTGCAAATTTGTGTTAACATTCCATAATTGTGAAAAGATATAATAAGTTTGTAATCTGCCTTTTTCGTAGGACATAAACAGGTTGTAGTGATTTTGCATTTCCGACAATTAACGAGTGGTGACACTTTTAAAACTCCGGAATGATATTTTCACTCTGCAGCGGAGTGTGCGCTGATATGAAATTCACTTTTAAAACTGTTACTCTAAGCTACCGCATGGATGGAAGAACAGTGTCCAAGACAGTTTACAACTTATATTCAGCGATTTTTAAGCGCTTACAGCCCGTTTATCTTCCTCAGCCTACAACAGCTGTTTGGCAAAATCTTACATGCAAGTATGGAGGAAACGGCAGTTTTAGAATTATCTTGGACCTTTTGGCGGGGAAAGATTTTATACTGAGAAAACCTCTGTTACCTAGCTGTTATTGTATCGGGTTTTAATCGTAATTTATTATAGGGGATACACTAGGAATTTATTCTAAAATACATGTATGGTAACTTGCGCATTGTTTCAGGCACGTTCCTCAAAGTGTCTCTTACTGTTAATAAAGTTCACACGGTGCACTGTACATTATTCTGACTATCGGGTTTGATTAGTGCTTTCTCATTCATGTCAGCCTGCCTAAATAAATAGATGTATTCTGTAAATACAGTATATTTAAGGATGGTATTGACGTAACATATTTTGTTGTAGTTGAAATGGCATCTTCTGTCTATTTCTGTTTGCAGTTTACGTTATACACTGAAGCGCCAAGGAAACTGGTATAGCTATGCGTATTCAAACACAGAAATATGTAAACAGGCTGAATACGGTGCTGCGGTCGGCAACTCCTATATAGGGCAACAAGTGTCCGTTGCAGTTGTTAGATCGGTTACTTCTGCTACAATGGCAGGTTATCAAGATCTAAGTGAGTTTGAACGTGGTGTTATAGTCGGCGCACGAAAGACGGGACACAGCATCTCCGAGATAGCGATGAAATGGGAATTTTCCCCTACGACCATTTCAAAAGAGTACCGTGAATATCAGGAATCCGGTAAAACACCAAATCTCCGACAGCGCTGCGGCCGGAAAAAGACCCTGCAAGAACTGGACCTACGACTACTGAAGAGACTCGTTTAACGCGACAGAAGTGTAACCCTTTCGCAAATTGCTGCAGATTTCAATCCTGGGCCATCAACAAGTCTCAGTATGCGAGACATTCAACGCGACATCATCGATATGGGTTTTAGGTACCGAAGGTCCACTTGTGTATCCTTGGTAACTGCTTAACACAAAGCTTTACGCCTCGCATGGAGCCGTCAACACCGACATTAGATTGTTGAGGACAGGAAACATGTTGCCTGGTCGCACGAGTCTCGTTTCAAATTGCATCAAGCGAATGATCGTGTACGGGTATGGAGACAACTTCATGAATCTATGGACCCTGCATATCAGCAGGGGACTATTCAAGTTGGTGGAGACTCTGTATTGGTGTGGGGCGTGTGGAGTTGGAGTGATGTGGACCCCTGATACGTCTAGATACGACTCTTATAGGTGCCACGTATGTAAGCATCCTACCTGATCACCTACATCCATTAATGTCTATTGTGCATTCCGTCGAACTTGGGCAATTCCAGCAGAGCAATGCGACATCCCAAAGTCCAGAGCTGGTTCAGAGTGGCTCCAGGAACACTTTTCTGAGTTTAAACACTCCCGCTGGTCACCAAACTCCCCAGACATGAACATTATTGAGCATATCTGGACTGCCTTGCAAGGTGCTATTCAGAAGAGATCTCCACCCACTCGACCTCTTACAGATTGATGGACAGTATTCGTGGTGTCAATTCCCTCCAGCACTACTTCAGACATTAGTCGAGTCCATGCTACGTCGTGTTGCAGCACTTCTGCGTGCTCGCTGGGGTCCTACACGATATTAGGCCGGTGTACCAGTTTCTCTGGCTCAGCAGCGTACCTATTGTGTGGTACTGGTCGGAAGTCTACTTTGATATCGATACTGTTATTAACCATGTAACTCATACATCGTGATTTTTCGTTCTTTTAGTTTTTGACATTGTCTTTATTTTAGGTCATGAGTAAACTGCTGAGATGGCGTTCCTGTAGACATGTGACGATTTCATTTCGATATTCCTATTATGGGTATTTTTGTCAGCAGCAAGCTTAGGTTTCTGTCATACGTGGTAATTTATTTGTTTACTGACGTTTTGAATTTCGTATAGTACACTAACAATATATATTTCACTATCGGCTTATCCACCTTCGGAAACTTTTCTATATTTCATATTGTTATCTTTCACATTACATATACCTTGTCGAATATCCATCGATGCGGCCTTATTTTCAGAATTGCTATGGTACTATTATTTTATAACAAATAAGCTGTCATGTAACTACAGTTTGAACCTTCATCTTATTTAATTATTATTGAAAATTTTGTTGTTTAGTGCCTGATGATGGCGTATCATATCACAGAAACTCCTGGCCGATGAAATAAATTTGAGACGAATTTGAATTTGACGGTGTTGTTGGTATTTTTTTACATGTATATCGGCTGTTGTCCCATCTTTCAGCAAAGCTAGAGTGGATGAACTTCAGTTTTATAAGTCCTGTCGAACTGGCTGTTTGTAAACTACCTTCTGTTGCTGCGGAGGAGTTAGAAAGCAAGTTTATGTTATCACAGACACAGTCGCCCAAGAGTAATATAACAGAAGCTGAGAGAGCAATTTTGCATATACAGAGAGTCTATCCTGTCTACGCTACAGTTATGTTGAACAAGAAGGATTACGTTCGAAATATGCGGTGTTTACTATATGATTCAACGTGTCGAAGTAACAGTGTAGACCCCTCGAAAAGTGTTAGAGAACCTCCTGAAGAAAATTTCCTTCTAACAGGAGACTTTCAAGAGTCTTAATTGTTAATGGGATTTATGCCCTATATTACATAACTTCCCGAAGATCCAGAAAGCTGTCAGCAGTATTGGTGCTCCGATATACCATGTAGCGTAACGCCTTGCTACTCCGGTGAACTCCATTACTAGGTTGGTGTGTGCATCATATTACGAGCTTGGCTAGTGTGTTGTGTCGATTAGAAGGACTGCGTTTGCAAAACTTTGATATATTAGTAATTTTTAATGTGGTCACTCTTTTCACTTACGTTCCTGTGTCCAATTCGTTGCGGTTAATTGAGGTTAGGTTTGGTGTTAAATTAACGAACCTGTTTCTACATGGGGTTGGTTTCCACTTCCGTTTTGTTCAATAAGCAATGCTATGAACAGAGGGATGGATATGGGAAGGGTACCCTGTTGTCAGCTTTTATTGCCAATTTGTTTATGGAATATTTCGAGGTTTGTTGGAATCTCCGGAATTGAAACCTGCTTCTTTCGTCAGGTATATAAACGATACTTTGTTGTTTGGCCTAACAAAAGTGAGAATTTAAACAGCGTCTTAGGACATTTGTGAGCCGTGGCGAGCTGGCGCTAGTGTTACTTTTTTCATGTATCGTTGAGATCGATTGTGGTTGAGCTAAGCTATGTTTGCTTTTCGCGTGTCTTTTCTTCCGGATTGGCTGGCGAAGGGATGGGGGTTGTTAGCCTTCGACGGGTAACTCTCGAGATCTCGTGACATTCGCTGGGAGACGACTGTCAACGGCTGCCGAATGAGAGTGATTACCATCATATGTTGTGGTGCGAAATTGGTCGGGCGTTTTGGTGACATGGGCAGCTTGGAGATACAAGTTCTGTGACTTCGCTGGGAACAAAATTTGAAGCGAAGCGGTGAAGCTGTTGAACCCGCTCCTTCGTATTGTGTACGTGATATGAAGTAAGTGGTCGTAATTTTATTCTATTGACCGAAGCACTCAGAGGCATTTAAATTTTATTGTTATGCTGAGACTTCCATAGTCGAACATTAAGATGGTGACCGTTATTTGAAAGTTTTCTCAGAAGTTTTACTTGCTTCTTGTAGTCAAATGATTTTATGTTGGCGTTTGCAAAGCCTGAACTCTATAAATACAGTTGCCCATGCGTAAAATGCTTAAGGTCAAAGTAGCAGATTTGTCAGTAGTGCAACGTGTTCCTTTACACGCTTACCCATATATCGAGTTAAAGGTTCTGCCGAGTGTTTCTATGTTTCAGAGTTATTGGAATGTCTTTGTGATTCGTGCAAAAGCCTTTGATTGTGCCAGCACCTTGGCGGGGAGTGAAATGTCATCCGAGGTCTAGGCCTGGCAGTGTTTAAGAACCTGGCCACTACCGGGAGTTGTTCCAAAGTTTAGTATTTATCTTCCTTCCACCAAGGTGGATTAAGCTGGTAGATGTATAAATATATATGTTCTATGTAACCTGTTCTTATACGAACCTGTTTCCTTAAATATTAGCGACCGGCAACTGGCTAAACTTTAAATTGCATAGCATCTGCTGAGTTCCTTGCACAGCTCTTTCTAGTAGTCTTTTATTAACACGTCTGAGCAACTGAACATTCATTTTTGAAGATCAGTGTTTCTGTTGTAGTTTCTTATGTAAATGGTTCTATCATGTTAAGTAATTGGATCTTAGCTTGGCACTAGTGTTGAAGTGTCATTAAGTCACTCTTTATTGCTAACTGTTTTCATTATATGTATTTTGAGGGAAATCCTGTGTGGAAGTTTGAATTTCTGAAGTTTGTCAGTAATTCTGTTTCCTTCATAAGGGAAATTAAAGCGAGGGGTATTAATGCCCGGCAACGTTAAGTTTGTAATAGACCTTTTAACAAGTGCTTCTTTAACGGATTGAAATGGTAAGTTATGAGTATTTTAGTGAAGAATGTTAAGTGTGGCTATCTTAATGTAATAACTGGTTTTAAGGAGTTTGATGTAGTGGCTATGTGAAGTAACTGATAATTACAATGCTTAAAGTTTTTTATATATGCCTGGCACATTAAGGATTTTATAACTTTCTCCGAGTATGTTGTGTCTCTAATTTTATTTACAAAGCTTTACCTAGTGGCTCGTCCACAATTTGTACTTGTCAAATTCCTTAAAAGGCGTAATGTCAATAAACTGTCAGAAATTGTGACTATCAACCATGGTTCCACCCGCTTCCTCCCGCTTCCACCCGCTTATGGTATCTAAGATATGGTAGGTAAGTGTGGTGCGAAAAGGGACCACGTACCACTCGGGATTCAGTCTCCCAGAGTATTTGGTTCCCGATGAAGGTGGGAAGCGACGGCTGCCTTTTCTTCCATGATCTGTTGGGTACGATCTGTTGGGTATGATGGACAGAGCGTTTATGGGTAGCCGATTGACACTGACTTGTATCTACAGACTGAAGTTCACAGAACCCTTATCAGACCCTGAAAGTTAGGTTGTTAGCTGAATTAGCCATCTCCAAGTCACTTCTCTTCGGAACAGTTATAGTGTAAGAGGGAACTGACGCACGACAAGCTATCGAGCAACCGTGAAGCGCATGAATATTAATAATTATGATGTGGCTCCGAAGTTCACTGCCTTTTCGCCTTACACAGGAAGCATTTGCAACAGGATTGGTCGTGTTCGGCAGAAATATGGTGCGAAATGTGTTTTTGGTACACCATCTAAAATTACGGTACTTTTAGGATAAATTTAGGATGATCTTGGTTTGCGCAAGGCAGGTATCAATCACATTCCTTACAGCTGTGGCATGCCATACATTGGTTATAATATGAGGACCGTGGAGGAACGATGTATTGAAAATAACTTTCACACACGCTTACAACGGACGAGTAAATCTGATATTGCACAATATTTTCTCGACATTAGTCATCGTATGGAATATAGCGACTGAGTGATTCTGGCATACACTACCAGCCACTGGGACAGTGTTATTCGGGAAGCAGCTATAATTAAATTAACAACTGACCTTAAGGATAGACATGGAGGATTTGCTTAATTTTTTAGTAGAATGTTGCTCTCACCCAGGTCAAACAATAAAGGAACAGAATTATTATTACCTCACCCTTTGATATTGATAATTTCTGACGCTGATCATCTTTGGTTGCTTAATGACGCTAGTGTTTAGTATTTTTGTTTGTGTTTGTATTTTTTGCATATGTTCTGCGTACTGAGGCCTTAAATACTTTGAACAACATTCTCTCGTTGCGTTTGAGCATTGAAAATCACGGGGTGTGCACCTTGTGATATATCGGCTTTTGTAAAACACGTCACCCACTGCGTTCCCGTGTGTTATCTGAACATATTCTGCATTTTCTTGTAGTCTTAATGGCTGCTACCGATGATCATAGATTTACTTCTACAGACATGGATTCAATGGATGGATTGCGACAGACACAATTAGACTTAGGAGGGAAATTAATTGCTGGGAATCTAAATATCCCGAGAAGAATCCCAGTGTGCACAGGTCAAACATGCAAAAGATTATAAACAAGGTTTTCCGGTCGCATCTAAAACGTAATAGCTCTCCCAATAGATATTCAGTGCACTTAATAGCTCACAATCACAACTCAATGATGATAGATACAAATTTAAAAATACTAATATCGAGCAACACCCTACATCAATAAATCACCACAGGAGAAAACAATAGCAAAAGGCAAACTGATTATAACCTAGTACAATACACCATGCAAAGGCACACTATTTGACAGAAATGGAACTATACACGAAAACAACAAAATGATGAAATAAGAAACAAAAGATCACACATACACACTGAGGGAGAGAGAGAGACAGGGAGAGGGAGAGAGAGAGAGAGAGAGAGAGAGAGAGAGAGAGAGAGAGAGAAGCAACACAAAAATTGTGTTTCTGTGAACATTTCGATATAATTTGTGAGTGTAAGTTATTAAAAGTATGTCTCATGTTTCTATGCGTATCTGTACAACAAAAGAATTTCTGAACAGCACGTTCTAAAGGCATCCCAGATATTCTCAATAATGTTCATGTCTGGGGAGTTTGGTGGCCAGCGCAATTGTTTAAACTCAGAAGAGTGTTCCTGAAGCCACGCTGTAGCAATTCTGAACGTGTGGGATGTCGCTTTGTCCTAGTGGAACTGCCCAAGTCGGTCTGAATGCACAATGGACATGAATGGATGCAGGTGATGACATAGGATGCTTACGTACGTGTCACTTGTCAGAGTGGCATCTAGACGTATGAGGGGTCCCATATCACTCCAACTGCACACGCACCACACCATTAAAGTCTCCACCAACTTGAACAGTTACCTGGTGACATGCAGGGTCCATGGATTCATGAGGTGGTGTCCATACCCGTACACTACCACTCGCTTGATACAATTTGAAACGAGACTCGTCCGACAAGGCAACACGTTTCCACTCATCAACACTCTAATGCCGGTCCTGACGGGTCCACGCGAGGCATGAAGCTTTGTGTTATGCAGTTGTCAAAGATACACGTGTAGGCCGTCCGCCCGCGGTAGCTGAGTGGTCAGCGAGACAGAACGCCAATCCTAAGGGCCCGGGTTCGATTCCCGGCTGCACCGGAGATTTTCTCCGCTCAGGGACTGGGTGTTGTGTTGTCCTAAACATCATCATTTCATCCCCATGGACGCGCAGGTCGCCGAAGTGGTGTCAACTCGAAAGACCTGCACACAGCGAACGGTCCACCCGACGGGAGGCCCTAGCCACACGACATTTACATTTTTTACGTGTAGCCCTTCGGTACATCAAACCCATATCAATGATGTTTCCTTGAATGGCTGGCACAGTGAGACTTGTTGATGGCCCAGCACTGAAATCTGCAGCAATTTACGGAAGGGTTGCACTTCTGTCACGTTGAAAGATTCCCTTCAGTCGTCGTTGGTGCAGTTCTCGCAGGAACTTTTTCCGGCCGCAGCGATATCGGAGATTTGGTGTTTTACCGAAGTCCTGATAGTTCACGGTACACTCGTGAATTGGTCGTATTGGAAGATTCCCATTTCATAGCTATCTCGGAAATTCTGTGTCCCTTCGTTCGAGCGCCGACTACAACACCACGTTCAAACTCACTTAAATCCTGATAACCTGCCATTGTAGCAGCAGTGACCTATCTAAAAACTGCGCCAGTTACTTGTCTTGTATAGGCGTTGCCGACCGCCGCGCCGTATTCTGCCTGTTGGCATGTGTCTGTATTTGAATAGGTACGCCTTCACCAATTTCTTTGGTGCTTCAGTGTATCTGTAATGCTGCACCGTCTCTGACCTGGATGCATGTACTGAACCAGGTTGGAAGTGTACTGTAATGCCCTTTTATCCTCTCCTCGGGCAAGCAGGCCCTCAACTGCTTTATCTGGTCCTCGATGTATTGTATACTGTAACTGGGATTGAGTTGATGTGTGAGATAGGCCCAAACATATACACTATCATGAAAAGATCTGGGAGTCATGCTGACCATGGGAGTTTCTCAACGTCGATAACGCGGACGGTTCACAGAGATGAGCATCGTAATGTCGAAAAATGTCCCGATGATACCATCAGTTTGGAGGTAGCACACGACTTTCTTGACGCACCATTCTACTATCAGAGTTTCCGCCAGTAATTTCCCAGTTGGGCTGCTGTTATTCTCTGCCCAATGGTGACGGATGACATACAATCACAAGGAGTGTATTACTTGCCCTCTGACGGCAGGTGGAGAAGTGTTAGGTGCCCAGTACGGTCGTCTTCCCTTGTGGTGGTTAGATGTGGTCGACTGCAACCTTGACGCCGAGTATGCCTGCCCTAACGTACACATGAAGTCCAGCACTGGGACACTATCACATGAAGATACCCCACTAATTGCATAAGCAAAAGGAGACAAACAATGAGGCACCTTCCCAACTATTTGTAGTAGTGTCTAACACTGACACATGGCATTTAGGTACCCTTCGGGTACTCACGCAACCTCTGACGCTGTTCGTAGATATTATATACTGTACCAGGCCTGGTAACATCAGCAAAGACGTACAACACTAATGTACACTGTTTGACATTCTGCCTGTCACTGAGCATTGTGAATCTAATCATTACATCGTGTGTAGGAGTATGAAGTTACATCAACATTCACTTTTTCTGTCAGACAGTGTAATTAGAAAATCGATGTTGCATACAGAGTATCCTCAGTTGTTGACGCCTTGTTGTCTGGTTCGTCACCTCCACGTCTGCCACTGAACCCATGATGCCATGGTGGGTTGATTAGTTACTCCATCCTGACAGCAATAAGAACGGATCCTCACCTCCTCAATAGTATTCGCGACACAGAACACAGCGTTACAGATAGAAGACTGGTCATTCGTGCACATTCTCTTCATAATCAAAAACATTATGTCCCTGAACTGCACACCTTCCTCCCAACGATTAAAACTATTTGGGCGTATGGTAACTTTTAACTATTTCATGGTTAAAAACTATTTTGCATATATTTAAAAAATTAAACGTCAAAAACTTCCTCTGTGATAAATGATCCACTTTCGCTCCAAAAGAATTTTAAGCTGACAGATTTTGAAAATCGGTTGCCTATGTCCCACGAACCTAACTAGCTCCAGGTTTTCATGAGTATCTACGATTTTCAGAGTTAAATTTTTGATTTCAGAATGATTTTATTAGGATGGCTATTATGAAAAAAGATGTAACGAATAAGTACCAAAACACATTTATTTTCTCACAATGAAAAACAAGAAATATCACACACAAGTTTTCAACGTAACAATTGTTGGCGGCTTAAATGTACAACACACCAAAGGTTTCTACATTCTATGAAGATTTTTGGGGGTATACGTCCCACTACATACAAGTTATGTACAAATCAGAAGAATTACTGAGTTTGTAGTAACGTTTCAAACTATTATATGTGACATATAAGGAAACAATTAATTACTTCAAACATTCTTAGAATGTTGAAGATGGTGATTTGATCTGAATTTTGTAAAACAATGGCACTGTGTCATCTATAAACAATCTTCACCCTATCAGATCGCTCACAGCCGTCTACGTGTCCACTATATGGACCGTATTATTTTTCTCTTAGCTAGCAAGGTATCTCACTACATGTTATCACTAGGGAGGTATGAGGTACAGGCGTCTCAACGCTCAAAACGGCGTATAACTTTACTCGGACATATGTCCCATCAACCACAAAAGGGTTAAGGCTCTCATTACAGCCTGATGTAGAATCTGTTCTTGACTGTCGGGATATGAGTCTCATCAAAGAGCATCTGGCAGTTTCAAAACACACACACACACACACACACACACACACAAACACACACACGACACACACACGCACGCATCACTCACACACACACACACACATCGTATATATATATATATATATATATATATATATATATATATATATATATATATATATATACGAAACACAGCAGGCAGCTGTGGTCCGCTGAAAACAACACTTTTGTGACGCTTTCATAAAAACCTACGACATATGTTGCGTAACATCTGTTTTTCCCTTCGTGTATCTTACTCTCTCTACACGCTCAGAAAAAGCTGGAGTGAGGTGGTGTGGGATATCAAGTACGTAGTCTGCCATTTCTTTGCTGTTAGCTTACCGCATTGAAATTATCAGTAGCAGTTCAGAGAGTTATTAGCATTTTGTAAGAAACTGAAATGTTTAATTTTATGAATATTATAACTGTGTGGCTTTTTGGACAGTAACTATGCTTTCTGATTTACAAGATTTTGAATCAGGTCAATCCATTGAGAAGAACATTGTGCTATGCAATGTTTAAATATATTTGCCGTTAAGTGTTCTGTCGAATCATTGTACAACGGAGACTTCCAAAGTAAGGCGCAAAACGATGAATAATGAGTTTGTATTAGGTGCTTGAAATGATCTATACCTCCATACGGTGACCAAAATTACCGCAGACACTGTGAATACTGGCGAAGAGTTCTCGGGCTTCCAGCCGGGTGGCGGTGTCTTCAAACTGCGACGTATCGACGAGTGACATACTCATCATCTTCTGGCGAAGTGCCGAGACTTTGCGGATGCCGGTCCCTTTATACCTGCGGTGTGCCCCCCACCACCTGGCCGCGGGAGGCTGGGTCCAGAGGAGCCGGCGGGCGAGGTGGAGGGGGAAGCGGGTGCGCCGTTCGTGTCTCCGTCAGAGCATTGTGATCGCGTCTCGTGAGCTGGACGGTTCTTGTTGCGTTCCTGGCGTATTGCGGCTAATGCTGGATTCCAGGCCGCGCTCAGTTGATAGCCTTCGTCCCTGTTCACAAGATTCTCGTGGACCCGTATTTCTATTGATTCTTTAATGACGCTATCCCAATAGCTCCCGGCTCGGCACAGCACCCTGGTGTTTTCGAAGTCAAAGGTGTGGTTTTCTTTGATGCTATGTTCCGCTATAGCAGATTTCTCTATCAGTCCCAGTCGAACATGCCTGATGTGTTCTTCGCACCTTTTAGAGATGCAGCGCTGCGTTTGACCAATGTACTGTACACCACATTCGCAGGCAATGTTGTATATACCAGCAGCTCTTTCGTCTTCGGCGGTGGTCGGAAGACGGTATTTATGTTAGATTTTCTTAATAGCCTCCCGATTTTGGCCGATGTGGGCCCCAAATATGGGAGAAAGGCGAGTCTCTTGCTAACTTCCTCTTCCTCTTCCTGAAATTTGTCAGCCTGTCTCCTCTTGAAGGCCCTGTCAATCTGTGTTTCACTGTACCCGTTTTTCCGAAATACCTCTCTTAGGTGGTGTAATTCGTCTGAGAGGCTTTCTTTGTCACAAATGGCGTGCGCCCTATGTACCAAGGTGGTCAGTACTGACTGGCGTTGCGCCGGATGGTGGCAGCTGGTTGCATGGAGGTACAGGTCTGTGTGCGTCTTTTTCCTATATACTGAATGGCCCAGCGTGCCATCCGCTTTCTTCCTGATCAGTATGTCCAGGAATGGAATACAGCCATTCTCTTCTACTTCCATCGTGAAGGTGATATTTTCATGTATGCCGTTTAGGTGGTCCATAAACTCCTCCAGTGCCTGCCTGCCATGCTGCCAGATCACGAAAGTGTCGTCCACATAGCGGAAGAAGTGTCTGGGTTTACGGTGAGCAGTTCGTAGTGCCACCTCCTGAAAGTGTTCCATATAAAGATTCGCGATCCCTGGAGCAAGGGGAGATCCCATGGCCACTCCATCCACTTGTTCATAATGCTCTCCATTGCACTTGAAGTAGGTGGTCGTAAGTGCATATTCAAAGAGCTTCACTGTTTCAGGCTCGAAGTGTTGATTAAGGAGCGCCAAGGCGTCTTGTAGCGGTACTCTTGTGAACAAGGAGGTGACGTCGAAGCTCACGAGTAGGTCATCACTCTGTATTCGGATGTCCTTCAGTATTCTAACGAAATCCGCGGAGTTTTTCACGTGATGACTGCAGTGTCCCACCAGTGGTTTCAATAGTGTCGCCAGGTATTTGGCCAGTCCATAACTGTGCGAGTTGATGGTGTCCAGAATCGGCCGTAGAGGCACCCCATCTTTGTGGATCTTGGGCAATCCATACAGGCGCGGTGTCGTTGGCGCTCTGGGATACAGCCGTTTCTGCACTGCCTCTGGTAGATCTGAGTCCTTCAGTAGCGCCACGGTTTTCCTGGTCATCGTCGCTGTAGGGTCCTTGTTGAGTTTCCTGTAGGCTGGGCCTTGCAGCAGAGAGCAGATTTTCTGTTGGTAGTCGACTGTGCGAATCAGCACCGTCGCATTTCCCTTGTCTGCTGGGAGGACCATGATGTCAGCATCATCCCTCAGTGCGCGGATAGCCTCTCGCTCCGGCGCAGTAATGTTAGCTTTAGGGAGTCGTGACTTGTCGATGATCCTGCAGGTCTCCCTTCGGATCTGCTCAGCTTCCTCCTTGGGTAGGCCCCGGATTGCTTCCTCTACGCTGCTGATGATGTCCCGTTTCGGTATGGTCCTTGGTACAGGTGCAAAGTTTAACCCTTTCGTGAGGACAGAAGTTGTGGCTGCATCTAGCACCTTATCTGTCAAATTTACAATAGCTCTGGTGCTATTTGTCACCTTCTGGGTCGACTGAGCTCCAGAGAGTCTGCCGAATTTGTTGATCTGTTTTGCGGCAACCTGTCGTTTCTGCACCTCACTGTCGGCGTGACAGCTGCAGTCAACCCACTCCCAAGTGTGTGCCGGTAATGCTTCTGCCATTTTCAGGTGACATGCGATCAGGATGCGTGCATTCTTGTCCAGTTCTTGCCGTGTGTAGTGAATGCGTTCCCTGACAATCGCCATCCCTGCTCGCCGTAAAATACGTCCGGTTTTCTTCGTTTTCACAGGATGTCTTAATTCCGCAAATCGTGGCAAGATGTTCTTGTCTCGGCAACGTTGGAGGAAAGCCAGTGAGCTGAGCAATTTGGCATCCTGTTGCGTTCTTTCTGCAGCAGCTTGAAGCTACAGAGCATCTCCTCCCTGTAGAGGTGTCGTAAATGTGAATGTATGCTTTCCCGGCGTATACAGCTGGCGAAGAGTTCTCGGGCTTCCAGCCGGGTGGCGGTGTCTTCAAACTGCGACGTATCGACGAGTGACATACTGATCATCTTCTGGCGAAGTGCCGAGACTTTGCGGATGCCGGTCCCTCTATACCTGCGGTGTGCCCCCCACCACCTGGCCGCGGGAGGCTGGGTCCAGAGGAGCCGGCGGGCGAGGTGGAGGGGGAAGCGGGTGCGCCGTTCGTGTCTCCGTCAGAGCATTGTGATCGCGTCTCGTGAGCTGGACGGTTCTTGTTGCGTTCCTGGCGTATTGCGGCTAATGCTGGATTCCAGGCCGCGCTCAGTTGATAGCCTTCGTCCCTGTTCACAAGATTCTCGTGGACCCGTATTTCTATTGATTCTTTAATGACGCTATCCCAATAGCTCCCGGCTCGGCACAGCACCCTGGTGTTTTCGAAGTCAAAGGTGTGGTTTTCTTTGATGCTATGTTCCGCTATAGCAGATTTCTCTATCAGTCCCAGTCGAACATGCCTGATGTGTTCTTCGCACCTTTTAGAGATGCAGCGCTGCGTTTGACCAATGTACTGCACACCACATTCGCAGGCAATGTTGTATATACCAGGTGTGTTTAGTTTGAGTGGGTCTTTAGCTGAGCCCAGCAGCTCTTTCGTCTTCGGCGGTGGTCGGAAGACGGTATTTATGTTAGATTTTCTTAATAGCCTCCCGATTTTGGCCGATGTGGGCCCCAAATATGGGAGAAAGGCGAGTCTCTTGCTAACTTCCTCTTCCTCTTCCTGAAATTTGTCAGCCTGTCTCATCTTGAAGGCCCTGTCAATCTGTGTTTCACTGTACCCGTTTTTCCGAAATACCTCTCTTAGGTGGTGTAATTCGTCTGAGAGGCTTTCTTTGTCACAAATGGCGTGCGCCCTATGTACCAAGGTGGTCAGTACTGACTGGCGTTGCGCCGGATGGTGGCAGCTGGTTGCATGGAGGTACAGGTCTGTGTGCGTCTTTTTCCTATATACTGAATGGCCCAGCGTGCCATCCGCTTTCTTCCTGATCAGTATGTCCAGGAATGGAATACAGCCATTCTCTTCTACTTCCATCGTGAAGGTGATATTTTCATGTATGCCATTTAGGTGGTCCATAAACTCCTCCAGTGCCTGCCTGCCATGCTGCCAGATCACGAAAGTGTCGTCCACATAGCGGAAGAAGTGTCTGGGTTTACGGTGAGCAGTTCGTAGTGCCACCTCCTGAAAGTGTTCCATATAAAGATTCGCGATCCCTGGAGCAAGGGGAGATCCCATGGCCACTCTATCCACTTGTTCATAATGCTCTCCATTGCACTTGAAGTAGGTGGTCGTAAGTGCATATTCAAAGAGCTTCACTGTTTCAGGCTCGAAGTGTTGATTAAGGAGCGCCAAGGCGTCTTGTAGCGGTACTCTTGTGAACAAGGAGGTGACGTCGAAGCTCACGAGTAGGTCATCACTCTGTATTCGGATGTCCTTCAGTATTCTAACGAAATCCGCGGAGTTTTTCACGTGATGACTGCAGTGTCCCACCAGTGGTTTCAATAGTGTCGCCAGGTATTTGGCCAGTCCATAACTGTGCGAGTTGATGGTGTCCAGAATCGGCCGTAGAGGCACCCCATCTTTGTGGATCTTGGGCAATCCATACAGGCGCGGTGTCGTTGGCGCTCTGGGATACAGCCGTTTCTGCACTGCCTCTGGTAGATCTGAGTCCTTCAGTAGCGCCACGGTTTTCCTGGTCATCGTCGATGTAGGGTCCTTGTTGAGTTTCCTGTAGGCTGGGTCTTGCAGCAGAGAGCAGATTTTCTGTTGGTAGTCGACTGTGCGAATCAGCACCGTCGCATTTCCCTTGTCTGCTGGGAGGACCATGATGTCAGCATCATCCCTCAGTGCGCGGATAGCCTCTCGCTCCGGCGCAGTAATGTTAGCTTTAGGGAGTCGTGACTTGTCGATGATCCTGCAGGTCTCCCTTCGGATCTGCTCAGCTTCCTCCTTGGGTAGGCCCCGGATTGCTTCCTCTACGCTGCTGATGATGTCCCGTTTCGGTATGGTCCTTGGTACAGGTGCAAAGTTTAACCCTTTCGTGAGGACAGAAGTTGTGGCTGCATCTAGCACCTTATCTGTCAAATTTACAATAGCTCTGGTGCTATTTGTCACCTTCTGGGTCGACTGAGCTCCAGAGAGTCTGCCGAATTTGTTGATCTGTTTTGCGGCAACCTGTCGTTTCTGCACCTCACTGTCGGCGTGACAGCTGCAGTCAACCCACTCCCAAGTGTGTGCCGGTAATGCTTCTGCCATTTTCAGGTGACATGCGATCAGGATGCGTGCATTCTTGTCCAGTTCTTGCCGTGTGTAGTGAATGCGTTCCCTGACAATCGCCATCCCTGCTCGCCGTAAAATACGTTCGGTTTTCTTCGTTTTCACAGGATGTCTTAATTTCGCAAATCGTGGCAAGATGTTCTTGTCTCGGCAACGTTGGAGGAAAGCCAATGAGCTGAGCAATTTGGCTTTCCTGTTGCGTTCTTTCTGCAGCAGCTTGAAGCTACAGAGCATCTCCTCCCTGTAGAGGTGTCGTAAATGTGAATGTATGCTTTCCCGGCGTATACAGCTGGCGAAGAGTTCTCGGGCTTCCAGCCGGGTGGCGGTGTCTTCAAACTGCGACGTATCGACGAGTGACATACTGATCATCTTCTGGCGAAGTGCCGAGACTTTGCGGATGCCGGTCCCTATATACCTGCGGTGTGCCCCCCACCACCTGGCCGCGGGAGGCTGGGTCCAGAGGAGCCGGCGGGCGAGGTGGAGGGGGAAGCGGGTGCGCCGTTCGTGTCTCCGTCAGAGCATTGTGATCGCGTCTCGTGAGCTGGACGGTTCTTGTTGCGTTCCTGGCGTATTGCGGCTAATGCTGGATTCCAGGCCGCGTCCCTGTTCACAAGATTCTCGTGGACCCGTATTTCTATTGATTCTTTAATGACGCTATCCCAATAGCTCCCGGCTCGGCACAGCACCCTGGTGTTTTCGAAGTCAAAGGTGTGGTTTTCTTTGATGCTATGTTCCGCTATAGCAGATTTCTCTGTCTGTCCCAGACGAACATGCCTGATGTGTTCTTCGCACCTTTTAGAGATGCAGCGCTGCGTTTGACCAATGTACTGCACACCACGTTCGCAGGCAATGTTGTATATACCAGGTGTGTTTAGTTTGAGTGGGTCTTTAGCTGAGCCCAGCAGCTCTTTCGTCTTCGGCGGTGGTCGGAAGACGGTATTTATGTTAGATTTTCTTAATAGCCTCCCGATTTTGGCCGATGTGGGCCCCAAATATGGGAGAAAGGCGAGTCTCTTGCTAACTTCCTCTTCCTCTTCCTGAAATTTGTCAGCCTGTCTCCTCTTGAAGGCCCTGTCAATCTGTGTTTCACTGTACCCGTTTTTCCGAAATACCTCTCTTAGGTGGTGTAATTCGTCTGAGAGGCTTTCTTTGTCACAAATGGCGTGCGCCCTATGTACCAAGGTGGTCAGTACTGACTGGCGTTGCGCCGGATGGTGGCAGCTGGTTGCATGGAGGTACAGGTCTGTGTGCGTCTTTTTCCTATATACTGAATGGCCCAGCGTGCCATCCGCTTTCTTCCTGATCAGTATGTCCAGGAAAGGAATACAGCCATTCTCTTCTACTTCCATCGTGAAGGTGATATTTTCATGTATGCCGTTTAGGTGGTCCATAAACTCCTCCAGTGCCTGCCTGCCATGCTGCCAGATCACGAAAGTGTCGTCCACATAGCGGAAGAAGTGCCTGGGTTTACGGTGAGCAGTTCGTAGTGCCACCTCCTGAAAGTGTTAAATATAAAGATTCGCGATCCCTGGAGCAAGGGGAGATCCCATGGCCACTCCATCCACTTGTTCATAATGCTCTCCATTGCACTTGAAGTAGGTGGTCGTAAGTGCATATTCAACGAGCTTCACTGTTTCAGGCTCGAAGTGTTGATTAAGGAGCGCCAAGGCGTCTTGTAGCGGTACTCTTGTGAACAAGGAGGTGACGTCGAAGCTCACGAGTAGGTCATCACACTGTATTCGGATGTCCTTCAGTATTCTAACGAAATCCGCGGAGTTTTTCACGTGATGACTGCAGTGTCCCACCAGTGGTTTCAATAGTGTCGCCAGGTATTTGGCCAGTCCATAACTGTGCGAGTTGATGGTGTCCAGAATCGGCCGTAGAGGCACCCCATCTTTGTGGATCTTGGGCAATCCATACAGGCGCGGTGTCGTTGGCGCTCTGGGATACAGCCGTTTCTGCACTGCCTCTGGTAGATCTGAGTCCTTCAGTAGCGCCACGGTTTTCCTGATCATCGTCGATGTAGGGTCCTTGTTGAGTTTCTTGTAGGCTGGGTCTTGCAGCAGAGAGCAGATTTTCTGTTGGTAGTCGACTGTGCGAATCAGCACCGTCGCATTTCCCTTGTCTGCTGGGAGGACCATGATGTCAGCATCATCCCTCAGTGCGCGGATAGCCTCTCGCTCCGGCGCAGTAATGTTAGCTTTAGGGAGTCGTGACTTGTCGATGATCCTGCAGGTCTCCCTTCGGATCTGCTCAGCTTCCTCCTTGGGTAGGCCCCGGATTGCTTCCTCTACGCTGCTGATGATGTCCCGTTTCGGTATGGTCCTTGGTACAGGTGCAAAGTTTAACCCTTTCGTGAGGACAGAAGTTGTGGCTGCATCTAGCACCTTATCTGTCAAATTTACAATAGCTCTGGTGCTATTTGTCACCTTCTGGGTCGACTGAGCTCCAGAGAGTCTGCCGAATTTGTTGATCTGTTTTGCGGCAACCTGTCGTTTCTGCACCTCACTGTCGGCGTGACAGCTGCAGTCAACCCACTCCCAAGTGTGTGCCGGTAATGCTTCTGCCATTTTCAGGTGACATGCGATCAGGATGCGTGCATTCTTGTCCAGTTCTTGCCGTGTGTAGTGAATGCGTTCCCTGACAATCGCCATCCCTGCTCGCCGTAAAATACGTTCGGTTTTCTTCGTTTTCACAGGATGTCTTAATTCCGCAAATCGTGGCAAGATGTTCTTGTCTCGGCAACGTTGGAGGAAAGCCAATGAGCTGAGCAATTTGGCTTTCCTGTTGCGTTCTTTCTGCAGCAGCTTGAAGCTACAGAGCATCTCCTCCCTGTAGAGGTGTCGTAAATGTGAATGTATGCTTTCCCGGCGTATACAGCTGGCGAAGAGTTCTCGGGCTTCCAGCCGGGTGGCGGTGTCTTCAAACTGCGACGTATCGACGAGTGACATACTGATCATCTTCTGGCGAAGTGCCGAGACTTTGCGGATGCCGGTCCCTCTATACCTGCGGTGTGCCCCCCACCACCTGGCCGCGGGAGGCTGGGTCCAGAGGAGCCGGCGGGCGAGGTGGAGGGGGAAGCGGGTGCGCCGTTCGTGTCTCCGTCAGAGCATTGTGATCGCGTCTCGTGAGCTGGACGGTTCTTGTTGCGTTCCTGGCGTATTGCGGCTAATGCTGGATTCCAGGCCGCGTCCCTGTTCACAAGATTCTCGTGGACCCGTATTTCTATTGATTCTTTAATGACGCTATCCCAATAGCTCCCGGCTCGGCACAGCACCCTGGTGTTTTCGAAGTCAAAGGTGTGGTTTCCTTTGATGCTATGTTCCGCTATAGCAGATTTCTCTATCAGTCCCAGTCGAACATGCCTGATGTGTTCTTCGCACCTTTTAGAGATGCAGCGCTGCGTTTGACCAATGTACTGCACACCACATTCGCAGGCAATGTTGTATATACCAGGTGTGTTTAGTTTGAGTGGGTCTTTAGCTGAGCCCAGCAGCTCTTTCGTCTTCGGCGGTGGTCGGAAGACGGTATTTATGTTAGATTTTCTTAATAGCCTCCCGATTTTGGCCGATGTGGGCCCCAAATATGGGAGAAAGGCGAGTCTCTTGCTAACTACCTCTTCCTCTTCCTGAAATTTGTCAGCCTGTCTCCTCTTGAAGGCCCTGTCAATCTGTGTTTCACTGTACCCGTTTTTCCGAAATACCTCTCTTAGGTGGTGTAATTCGTCTGAGAGGCTTTCTTTGTCACAAATGGCGTGCGCCCTATGTACCAAGGTGGTCAGTACTGACTGGCGTTGCGCCGGATGGTGGCAGCTGGTTGCATGGAGGTACAGGTCTGTGTGCGTCTTTTTCCTATATACTGAATGGCCCAGCGTGCCATCCGCTTTCTTCCTGATCAGTATGTCCAGGAATGGAATACAGCCATTCTCTTCTACTTCCATCGTGAAGGTGATATTTTCATGTATGCCGTTTAGGTGGTCCATAAACTCCTCCAGTGCCTGCCTGCCATGCTGCCAGATCACGAAAGTGTCGTCCACATAGCGGAAGAAGTGCCTGGGTTTACGGTGAGCAGTTCGTAGTGCCACCTCCTGAAAGTGTTCCATATAAAGATTCGCGATCCCTGGAGCAAGGGGAGATCCCATGGCCACTCCATCCACTTGTTCATAATGCTCTCCATTGCACTTGAAGTAGGTGGTCGTAAGTGCATATTCAAAGAGCTTCACTGTTTCAGGCTCGAAGTGTTGATTAAGGAGCGCCAAGGCGTCTTGTAGCGGTACTCTTGTGAACAAGGAGGTGACGTCGAAGCTCACGAGTAGGTCATCACACTGTATTCGGATGTCCTTCAGTATTCTAACGAAATCCGCGGAGTTTTTCACGTGATGACTGCAGTGTCCCACCAGTGGTTTCAATAGTGTCGCCAGGTATTTGGCCAGTCCATAACTGTGCGAGTTGATGGTGTCCAGAATCGGCCGTAGAGGCACCCCATCTTTGTGGATCTTGGGCAATCCATACAGGCGCGGTGTCGTTGGCGCTCTGGGATACAGCCGTTTCTGCACTGTCTCTGGTAGATCTGAGTCCTTCAGTAGCGCCACGGTTTTCCTGGTCATCGTCGATGTAGGGTCCTTGTTGAGTTTCCTGTAGGCTGGGTCTTGCAGCAGAGAGCAGATTTTCTGTTGGTAGTCGACTGTGCGAATCAGCACCGTCGCATTTCCCTTGTCTGCTGGGAGGACCATGATGTCAGCATCATCCCTCAGTGCGCGGATAGCCTCTCGCTCCGGCGCAGTAATGTTAGCTTTAGGGAGTCGTGACTTGTCGATGATCCTGCAGGTCTCCCTTCGGATCTGCTCAGCTTCCTCCTTGGGTAGGCCCCGGATTGCTTCCTCTACGCTGCTGATGATGTCCCGTTTCGGTATGGTCCTTGGTACAGGTGCAAAGTTTAACCCTTTCGTGAGGACAGAAGTTGTGGCTGCATCTAGCACCTTATCTGTCAAATTTACAATAGCTCTGGTGCTATTTGTCACCTTCTGGGTCGACTGAGCTCCAGAGAGTCTGCCGAATTTGTTGATCTGTTTTGCGGCAACCTGTCGTTTCTGCACCTCACTGTCGGCGTGACAGCTGCAGTCAACCCACTCCCAAGTGTGTGCCGGTAATGCTTCTGCCATTTTCAGGTGACATGCGATCAGGATGCGTGCATTCTTGTCCAGTTCTTGCCGTGTGTAGTGAATGCGTTCCCTGACAATCGCCATCCCTGCTCGCCGTAAAATACGTTCGGTTTTCTTCGTTTTCACAGGATGTGATGCAGTACTATTACCTCAGTCATGGTGACTGCCATTATACTCAGCCATGGTGACTTACCTTACAGATGACTGACATTACCCCAATAATTATTACTGCCATCATCACAAACGTGGTTACTGTCATTATCTCAATCACGGTGATAGCTACTACCCCAGTCATGGTAACCATCGTTACTCCGTATCAGATGTTCGTTGAAGACTCACTACTCGAAGTTAATAAAATACAGCTGAGCCAGAGATAGAGCGTCCTCTTCGAAGATGCTGTGAACGATAAGTAGATAATCGCAGTGCAACATTGTTACTGTCAGATACCATCAACATACGTGGGAATTAAATATAGAATCAGATACGCTGCTCTCCCACGAAACTGCACTATAAATCTACATGAACGAATTTTAAATTAATGAAGACGTTTTGGCAAACTCTTGGGGGTGCGTGCAACTTACAAAACTAGTCACCAAGCAAATGGAGAAGTATGAATTCTGGAATATCTAGGTGCCTATAGACTATTGGAATTAACATTCTCACGGCACTAGTATACTGAAGTTAAACCATTGATAATCTAACGAACAATGCGTACTTTCTGTTTACACTCCTGACAATCTAATCTGATAGGTTTCACGACACTGGCAACCTGTAATCCTCACCTTAGAAATTCCACCTCTTGAAATCTAGGCCCTCTTACACGTCGATGATGTTAACAGTTTTCCTTCGTCATTTCTACAAATAACAAGCAAGTTTTGTTAACTGAACTTAGTGAATGGTACTTGATTTTGCAGCGCACACGTAAAAAATCTGATTGAGCCTCCGCCATTTTGGTATTCTCACGTATTCCTGTTGCAGAACATACAAGCTGTTATTTATCCACATACGGTACGAATATCATATACTGGCTTCTTTGAGCTACGGTTTAATATCACATACAGTTAGTAACTTCTCGCTTCAAATTTATCAGGTCGAACATGAAGCTCAACAACTAATGAGTATCCCATTCGGGGCATTTCCCTCCCATCTCTGCAGCGTCTAATATTTTGTGTCGCTCTAATGGATATAATTCAGTGGTCACTCGATGACAGAATTCATCAAAACTATAAACATTTATATCCTACCATGACAATACGAAACATTTATGCAAGAATATTTGTCAATATTCAGTTTTTACACATCTTGCATGGTGTTTTTGATGATCGAAGAACAAAGCACATAACTGATCCTATGTAAACGTCTCTCTATTTTCTCTTATGTCATTTACGTAGAGAAAGTGGAACTCTGAAGAAATGATTAATTCGTTGGATCATGTTAAAAGATCCGAATTTTTTAAGGCAATGCACGAATGGGAACAAAGGGAATTTGGAATAACTGACCATGAAATACCGATTATAACCTACATGTATATAAATTTTGATTGAACAGTCTTCATCAATAGCAGCAAATTATCAAAAGTGTGGTGTCACCGCCAGACACCACACTTGCTAGGTGGTAGCCTTTAAATCGGCCGCGGTCCGCTAGTATACGTCGCACCCGCGTGTCGCCACTGTCAGTGATTGCAGACCGAGCGCCGCCACACGGCCGGTCTAGAGAGACGTCCTAGCACTCGCCCCAGTTGTACAGCAGACTTTGCTAGCGATGGTTCACTGACAAATACGCTCTCATTTGCCGAGACGATAGTTAGCATAGCCTTCAGCTACGTCATTTGCTACGACCTGGCAAGGCGCCATCACCAGTTAATATTGAGATTGTGAAGTATGTACAGTCAAGAGACATGTTCACCAATTGTGGATTAAAGTTAAGTATTACATCAACTACGTACTTTATTTGCTACTATCAAGTCCCTTAACTGTTCCAGACCTCACGCCAGTCTGCGTGAGCTAAGCGCGTGCATTTCGGCCTCCTTTAGCAACACGGTGTTGGCTCTTCTGCCAACACATCACATGACGACGAGGATTTTGCGTATTGATACAGACTGATTTACTTGTGTCATGGCTTCGCCACCATCTCCAGATGTACTGTCTGAATTTTATCGCTTGCAGAATCAGCAGACGCAGGCCTTATTGGATGCCCTTGGACAGCTCGTCCAGGGTCAACGTGCAATGCAAAACGATGCGGCAGCCGCCGCTCCTATAGCTACACGGTGTTGGCTCTTGTGCCAACACATCAAAAAGAAAAATGAATTATTCACTGATCGTGCTCCAAAGACAATGGAAGTAGATATGTAGCAGGCCTGCTGGTGTGGAAACAAATTCTGAACAAGATCATACACAGTATTCCTATATTTTTCGAGAGAACAACTGCATTAAGTTGTTTTTAAGTATTTCTGGCCTTGTATCTGTTTGTAAAGCTGTTTGTTCTCAAGTAACAGATTCAGAGCGTTGTATTTTTTCTGTCTTTAAGGATGTCGTTTGTAGTTCTCTAAAGTAATAACGAGAAACATTTGCTGCCAAATTATGAACGACAGGACACCGATATGTGTCACAGCTATATACATTGTAAGGTGCAACTGCAGAAGATATTGTCTGAATGAAGGATGAGACACATCATCTATCCAGCGACATTTCGAAACGATACGACTTCGATCTGTAGACACAAAAAGGTGCTCTATACAAAAGATTTCCAGCTCTCGCATTGTACGTGGGAGGGTACACGAGGAGCATGGCCTCTTTCAAAGGAAAGAGCGCAGCTCATGTTGAAGATGGAGGCACATTGAGAGATTTTCTGGCGGCCACCGCTGTGTCATCGCAGACGAACTATCGTGTTCAAAAGTATCTGAATTTGTGTTTATGTTCAAAAGTGTGCAAAACCATCTGCGACTGCGTTCGTTGTACAAGGTTCCATCTCAGGCCTTCTCATGTCTATGAATGCAATTCTGTTGTTTTCTCTAAGGCACGATTCTTCTAATTGATTGTTGTAGTATCTGCAAGCCACTGGAGATGAGAGTCAAAAACACAGCCTATCAGTCGTCAAGCAGAGGAGATTCTGCCAGCATCTGTCCTAACAAACAGTGGTCGAGGGACTGCAGCGATGTCGTTTCATACCAGATCTGGGAGAAGCAATTTAAGAAGACCGACAGAGAACTCTCTCAGCAGGATAAACTTCGTGGCCATCGTCGACTTTGAGGTTAGGTAGTGCTTCAATATGATCATAAATCATCGGGGACCATCAACAAATAGTGTTAAAATCAGTACTTATAGTCTAGAATAGGTTTGCGTGGATTCAGTTTTTGAAAATAGAATAGATATTTGGGTAAGCCAATCACGATGGGTTTTAAAATCCCAAACAGTTTCTTGCCACATGTTTCTCAGTTTTCACCAATGGAGTACAGGATCTGAATCGGCAGGTTAAGATATATATCTAACTAGTCCGTACGTCCCTATTGACCACATTGTGCCAAGGTTGTATCGAGTATGGTGCAGAAATTTCTCTGCGTAGCCCTTTCGCATCCTCCATACAGTCCTCATCACAGGTAAAATCTTGGTTAAGCTGGCAACCGTAAACATTTTACCATGGAGGTATTGACGGTCTTGTCTCACAGTGGAATTAATATGTCAACAGCTATAGCGATTACTCTTGAAATAATAAAGAGTTTACACACATTTGCTGTGGTGTCACCGCCAGACACCACACTTGCCTTTAAATCGGCCGCGGTCCGCTAGTATACGTCGGACCCGCGTGTTGTCACTGTTAGTGATTGCAGACCGAGCGCCGCCACACGGCAGGTCTAGAGAGACGTCCTAGCACTCGCCCCCAGTTGTACAGCCGACTTTGCTAGCGAAGCTACACTGACAAATACGCTCTCATTTGCCGAGCCGATAGTTAGCATAGCCTTCAGCTACGTCATTTGCTACGACCTAGCAAGGCGCCATTACCAGTTAATATTGAGATTGTAAAGCATGTACAGTCGAGAGAGATGTTCACCAATTGTGGATTAAAGTTAAGTATTCTACCAGTTACCTCCTTTATTTACTAGACTCAACTCCTTTGTTCCAGACCTCACGCCAGTTTGCGTGAGCTTAAACGCGTGCATTTCGGCCTCCTCTAGCTACACGGTGTTGACTCTTCCGCCAACACATCATTTGCTCCATATTTCTCGTTTTTATTTGACTCCCTGGTGCAGATGGTTTTTTAGCATGGTCGTATTTTAACATGGTCGAGGATGCGATCCTTCTGATGAATTGGCCAAACCACAACGTGTGTTTCATGTCCGTGTCACTGATATTGTTAGGCGATACGGTTTCAGCCGACCGTGGCATACATATTCACGCATGGAGTCGTGGATCAGACGAACCGCCGCGGGGACCGCAGCATGAATTAACACCAAATTTGCACACAGAATGTCAATTACGACCATCAGAGTGTGGGGGCGAATGGAGATGCCACTCGCCAGACGTCCTCTCTCATCTCACACATATTCGAAGGCGCTTAACAGTTCACCACTTCGCCGACCTATAGATACCCGACTGAATCCAATACGTTGTTCTGAATGGCTAAAATAGGGTGACAATTATCGAACTACGTGAAACAAAATCGTCATAACTTCGGAACAGTTTGCGTTAGGACGTTCAAACTGCACAATTGACCTCGGGGCATGATGACGAATTAGTATGTGCTGTATGGTTTGGTTTAGCGACGAAGCCCACTTTCATTTAGATGGGTTCAACAATAAGCAAAACTGGCGTATTTCGTGTACTGAGAATCCACATTTCTCGATCGAGAAGTCTCTTCACCTTCAACGGGTGACTGTGTGGTGTGTAATGTCCAGTCACGGAATAATTGGTGCGCTTTTCCTTGATGGCACAGTGACTACCGAACAGTACGTGAAGGTTTTGGAAGACGATTTCATCCCCATGATGTGGTTCATAACAAGACAGAGCTGTAGAGTTGGTTCAAATGGCTCTGAGCACTATGGGACTCAACTGCTGTGGTCATAAGTCCCCTAGAACTTAGAACTACTTAAACCTAACTAACCTAAAGACATCACATACATCCATGCCCGAGGCAGGATTCGAACCTGCGACGGTAGCGAGCTGTAGAGTGTTTGATATCCTGGAGGAGCATTTGGGAACCGCATTCTGGCTCTGGGGTACCCAGAGGCCTCTATCATGGCCCTCGATTGGCCGCATATTCTCCGTATCTGAGCACATGCGACTCATTTTTGTGCGGATATACTAAGACAAGGTGTACAGCGACAACCCCAAAACCGTTTCTGAGCTGAAAACAACCATTCAGGAGGTCATCGACATCGTCGATGCTCCGACACTTCGCTTTCGCTATTCGACTGCCCCACATCATCGCCAAAGATGGCAGGCGTATCGAACATGTCATAACCTAAATCTGAATATCTGTGGTGATGTTTGCACGTTGCATAAAGTGTGTGCACGCCGTAGTTTGTAACTAGTTCACTTTTTTTCATATAGTTCAATGAATATCACCCTATATTTAACAGACCAGAAGGTAAACAGGACCTATGGTTACATAAATTATTTGTAGGAAGCGGCCATCATCACTATCGGACTGCTCGCTTACAATGCTGTTGACTACGGGAATGTACGTATGTTCGTTTGATTATCAAAAGCAAACGAAGAATGATTTGGCCAAACCTTCCAGCCATTGGCGATGCTCTTTAAATGTGTATAAATTCAACGTAATATCTGTAACAGAGAGACACAGCCCAATAGTATCAGATTTCTGTTTTTGAGTCATCACTCTTCTGGCTAATTTGATGCAGTCCGCCACGAATTTCGCTCTTGCGCCTAATTCTTCATGTCAGTGTAGCGCTTGCAACCTACGTTCTCAAATATATGCTGGATGTATCCCAATCTTTGTCTTCCTCTTCAGTTTTTACCCTCAACAGTTTCCTCTCATACCGTGGAAATTATTCTGTGATGTCTTAACATAGGTGCTACTATCTCATCCGTCAGCGTTTTCCATGTATTCCATTCTTCACCGATCCTGCGGAGAATTTTGGCATTCCTTACCATATTAATCCACCTAATTCCGAACATTCTTCTGCAACACCGCATCTCAAATGCTTCGATTCCCTTGTGTTCGGTTTCCCCACAGTCCATGTCTCACTATCATACAGTGCTGTGCTCCATACGTAAATTCTCAATAATTTCTTCCTCAAATTAAGACCTATGTTTGATACTAGAACAATTCTCTGGGGCAGGAATGCCCTTTTCGCCAGTGCTAGTCTGCTTTTGATGTCCTCCTTACTCCGTCCGTCATTGGTTATTCTGCTACCTAGGTAGCAAAATTCCTTAAACTGATCTACAGTTTTCTCCTCCGATTGCGAGAACATTCTGTTGGCACCCACCTACATAGGGAGAAATGATCATCACGACAAAATTGGAGAAATCAGGGCTCGCACGGAAAAATTTAAGTGTTCGTTGTCCCCGCGTGCCGTACGAGAGTGGAACGGTAGAGAGACAGCATGAAGGTGGTTCATTGAACCCTCTGCCAGGCACTTTATTGTGAATATCAGAGTAATCACGTAGATGTAGATGTGGATGTACTTCGTGACCATCAATCCTGATATTAAGTTCCTCGCTGTTTTCATATCTTCTACTTCTTATTACTTTTGTCTTTCTTCGATTTACTCTCAGTACGCCTTCTGTAAGCGGGCAGTGTGGTTTATCTATCAAGTTTTCGACGCATGCGCAGAATAGTTGCAGTACGCTGTATATTTCGGAACGGAGGACGTTTTCGCCAGTCTGCGACGGCTCTCCTGAAGATGACTGGCAGGTGCCCAGTTGAAATATCGTGCGAAGTATTGAACGACGACCGGCTGCAAGCCCGAAATTTGTTTGAACAGTCAATTCACCGGGAAAATTTTAAAATTCACAACAGGGCATACTTTGTTCAAGAACCAGACGAGGTGGAGCTGTACTTGGAAGAGCCAGGAGATACGGGAACATTTCAGTTAGGTTACATTGTAATGGGGTAGAGATTCCGAAATCAGATATTGAAACGTAAAGTGTACCCAGGAGCAGTTATAAACTGGTATAACAACAATTTTGTAATGATGAAGAGCAGGTTGAAGCCTAGTCAGAAAAAATAAATGCCCAAAGAAGTGGAATACGGGAGTATTAACGAAGGAAATATATGCTTGCAGTTTCTGACACTATACATATGCGATAATGAATAGCTCTGTGGGCAGTTCGCTTAAAGAGGAATGGACATGCCTGAAGAAGGCACAGGAATTCGAAGTAGCTCAGCAGAAATCATAGATAATAGAAGAATTACTTCAGATGATCAACGAAAGAAGGAAATACGAAAATGTTCCTAAAAATTCAGTAATACAGAAATATTAGTCGCTTCGTAATGAAATAAAAAGAGAAGTGCAGGGAAATTAAAAGCAAATGTGGTAACATTAAGAGTGCAATGGGAATTCCACTGTTAAATGCAGAGAACTGAGCGAATAGGTTGAAAGAGCACACTGAAGGAATTTGTGAAGGAGACGACTTATCTGATGACATGATAGAAGTCTAGATAGAACAGATAGTGGATCCAGTATTGGAATATGAAAGAGCTTTAGAGGACTTAACATCAAATTAGTCGGAAGGTACACAATATTCCATCGGAATTTCTAAAATAATTGGGATCAGTGGCAACAAAACAATTATTCATGCTGGTGTATAGAATGTGTGAGATGTGCGATATACCATCAGACTTTCGGAAAAACATCATCCACTCAATTCCCAAGACTGAAACAGCCGACAAGTGCGAGAATTATCGCACAACGAGCTTAACAGCTCATACATCCATGTTACTTACAACATTAATATACAGAAAAGAAAACTAGCGATCTGTTATGTGGCTGTAAGTTTGGCTTTAGGTAAGGTGAAGGCACCAGAGAAACAGTTGTTATATTGCGGTTGGTTAAGGAAGCAGCGCTGACGCAAAATAAAAACACGTTCATAGGATCTGCCGACTTGGGAAAACCGTTCGACACTGTACAGTGGTGCAAAATGTTCGAAAGTCTTAGAAAAATACGAGTAAGCTATAAAGAAAGACGGGTAAAATACAATATGTATAAGAGGGAACAATAGGAGTAGAAGACCAAGAACGAAGAGCACGATGGTTGAAATATTTTTTATTTTATTGATTAATACTAATTAAATTACTATTTTGACAAATTAATGTGTTGAATTTAGAATTCATTTATGTAGACTTTTTCTACAAATAGTAAAATTAGTGTATCAGAGGCTGTAATATTTGCCTCCGACTTTCAATCTGTACGTCGAATAAGCAACAACGGAAATAAAAGAAGAGCTCAAGAGTGGGATTCAAATTCACCGTGAAAGAATGTCAGTTTCAAGATTAGCTGATGCCATTACTGTTCTCAGTGAAACTGCAGAAGAATTTGAGGATTTGTTGCATAGAAATAACAGTCTAATGAGTACAGAATATAGACTGAGAGTAAATCGGATTTAAAGGAAAGTTATGAGAAATGCCAGAAATGAGTACAGAGAGAAACTTAACATCAAAATTGAGGATCACGAAGTACACGAAGGTAAAGAATCCTGCAACCTAGGCACAAAATTAACCTATGACGGATGGAGCAAGAATGATACAAAAACGTACTAGCACTGACAGGAATGACATTCCTGGTCAAGAGACGTCTACTGGTAGAAACATAGGTCTTAATTTGAGGAAGAAATTTCTGGGGCACGGCATCATATGGTTGTGAGACATGGACAAAGGGGAAAACCGTAACAGACGTGGATAGAAGCATTGGAGATACGGCGCTACAGGCGAATGCTGAAAATCAGGTGGTCTTATAATGTAAGTAATACGAGGCTATCCGTAAAATCGGTGAGGAAACGAATACACGAAAAAACTGGCAAGGAGGAGGGACAGTATGATAGAATACCTGCTAAGACATCAAAGAATGGCTTCCATGGTACTAGAGGCAGCTACAAAGAGTAAAAACTGCAGAGTAGGCCAGAAGTTGCGATTCATCCAGGAAATAATTGAGAACTTGGGTTTCAAGTGCTATTCTGGGATGAAAAGGTTGGCAGAGGAGAGGAATTCGTGGCGGGACGAATCAAATCATATTTCATTTATGTGTGACGATGCTGAGGTTCTTTTGTGTTCATCTTTTAACGGTGCCACTATGGCTCTATTATATTAGGACATGTTTTCAAAACAGGTATGACTCGTATTTAAAGCGGATGATTTTCAGATATATGTCAGTAATTTTTTCCATTATGATCTATTTTATTGTTTTAAGCTGTAGACAATCCATTAGTTGAATTTGTGTTCTTCCCACGCTTTGCTGAAAATCGAAAGATGGTCATTATTGACTGAAACCGGCAGTCTGAGGATCTAACATTTTGTGATCAGGGAACGAAATAAAGAAATTTATGCCACACTTTCTTGATCACTGTTGGATTAAAAAAAAAGGGCATCTGTGAGGTGGATGTTGTTTTATACACAGGTTTGGTATACTCCCCATCAACTACAGCTATCATGTTCTAAAATATTTAAGGGTTCCAGCGACCGGGCTTTCAGATTCCTGAGGTGTGGTAACCACATAAGCTTAAAATCAAATAGGACGTCCAGAAGCCTCCCCTTTCTTTAAAACTGAAAAGAATGTCCGTTATCCTGAACTCCGGAAAGCTAAAAACAGAATGAGAACGGTTAAGAAGAAAACGCATAGCTTCCTTGGTTGAGAAATCAAAACCTGTCTTCTCCGTCCATTCCTCCAACTTTCTAATTGTCATCTGATGCTTTGTCATTGCTTGCTTGGGAGAAAAACAAAAGACGGAGAAACCTTCCACAGACAAAGAATAACAGATATTTTCAACGGTCGGCGTTGTACTATTGAAAGCTATTGCAAAGACAGCCACAGTGCACCGTTCTTTCATTCAAAGCAGTCAGAAAAGACGTCACGGCCTCGATATTTTAAACAGTATGGCCACAGGAAGGACTGTTTAAAGTCGGGAAGACGTTCTCGGAAGCCCCGTACATGGAGCTGTCCGAGGATACTGTGCCTCCAAATAGTAGCATAGACCTTCTCATTCTCAAAAAAATATACCTATTAAGTGACGCCTGTGCAGGAAAGCCTGTTGTAATTCTGCTTCCAGGAGTGTCAGGTTATCAAATGTGGAGTGATACCTCCTGAACTGTGACTGGGTTCTACGATCCAAATAAGATTGTGACTGACCACCAGCTCCAAGGCCTTCACTGTGGATATAGTAAAGGCAAAAGTCCCCGTCGTTTAAAGTCCTTCGTAGATTTTAAAAACCGTCTCCCTGTTCAAATTGGGAATGAATCTTGATGCCCAAATGATGGACGAGGAGAAGTCTTATTCCCTGTGCTGTAACGTACTACAGTGGACCTTATATCATGGAAAAGTGGCGTGTCAGGATTCGCAGATAACGCAAGATTCAGCTCCAACGTGGAAAAGAGGCACAGGATTTCTTCTTGTATCGTGAAAATGAAAATGGCCGTTCCTCATTACGGCAGCCACTGGGCATCTCTCACCTCTCCGCAGAAATCATGCTGATGGTCTCCCACGCGACAATATTTTCAGTTGCAAGGTTTGTTGTGTTCAGGATATGTTGCTACGTGTCTAATTACTCGGCGACATTTCACCCTCGCTACCTGAAATGTGTGTAGACTGGCAATGGCAAGGAAAGCGTTTCTGAAGAAGAGAAATTTGTTAACATCGAGTATAGATTTAAGTGTTAGGAAGTCATTTCTGAAAGTATTTGCATGGAGTGTAGCCATGTATGGAAGTGAAACATGGACGATAAATAGTTTGGACAAGAAGAGAATAGAAGCTTTCGAAATGTGGTGCTACAGAAGAATGCTGAAGATTAGATGGGTAGATCACATAACTAATGAGGAGGTACTGAATAGGATTGGGGAGAAGAGGAGTTTGTGGCACAACTTGACCAGAAGAAAGGGGCGTTTGGTAGGACATGTTCTGAGGCATCAAGGGATCACCAATTTAGTATTGGAGGGCAACGTGGAGGGTAAAAATCGTACGGGGAGACCAAGAGATGAATACACTAAGCAGATTCAGAAGGATGTAGATTGCAGTAGGTACTGGGAGATGAAGAAGCTTGCACAGGATAGAGTAGCATGGAGAGCTGCATCAAACCAGTCTCAGGACTGAAGACCACAACAACAACCTGAAATGTTGTCTGAAGTTGGCGGGCATTTCATTGCACTCAGAACTACCAGTCTGGTCCTGTTTGCAGAGTAGTATTCATCACTTCAACGAACAGGCTACGCCTGTACCTGGCCTGAAGACTGGGGAAAAGACGTTTCAATGACGTGGCAGATCACTTTGTTAAAGCGGTGCACATATTCCTGGGCACTATCACTGAAGAAACACATCAAGTTGCCTGTAAGACGTGCAGTTTGCCCTGCTGAGCACCGCTCTTTTGGGCATCACTCTGTCTGCCGCGTGGACCCAGACCGGGAAGTGGCCACATGAGTGCAAGTGACCGAGCACTAAGCAATTTGTGCAAGGGCTGAAGAACGTAACATTGAACGACCCTGTTGTAGTGCCGAAGTGCGTGACTTCCCATGTTCAACAGATACGTACATAACGACGTACCCTGACAAATGGTGGTTTTCTGCTTTTTCTCAACGGTTGCATACATTTATTTGGGACGCTGAATCAAAATTACATGTTTGACATCTTCCAGGGGATCGGCTTCACAACCAAAAACCCAGATACGTTAAAATTTTGCCACTTTTTTTTCAGTTTCCCTCTTTCGTCTTCAAAACTATGCGTTTCTCGACGTTCGCCACAGGATTCAAAATCGAATTTCCTACAGAATGCACAAGTCTGGTTTGATTTTCTAACTACAGCTATCGGCGCGGGAGCGTGTGGAAAACCAAAGACTTTTTGGGCCTTCCGCGAAAACGTTAAAAACGCCCGATCCCACCGTTTCAAAAAAATGTTCAAATGAGTCTGAAATCTTATCGACTTAACTGCTTCGGTCATCAGTCCCTAAGCTTACACACTACTTAACCTAAATGATCCTAAGGACAAACACACACACCCATGCTCAAAGGAGGACTCGAACCTCTGCCGGGACCAGCCTCACACTCCAGACTGCAGCGCCTAAGACCGCTCGGCTAATCCCCCCGGCCCCATCGTTTCAACCCAGTTTACAAAAACCTCTACACCACGTTAAACTACATTAAATTTACTACAAGAAACGTACGCGGCATTCAGTTTTCTAGTAAGGAGAGAGGTAGCAAAGCGAAAATTACCAAAAGTGCCTTCCGGGCGCCCTATAGCGAGAACCACGCCTCCCACCTGTGTATCTCTCACGGGTGATGCACTTTCGGTGTACTACGTTTACAGAAGGTTGTTTTGAATGAAATGAAGGGAAAGCATATTAGATGAAAATATTAAAGAATTATATTTACCACAAATTTGGATCGAGGCACTGAATAGGAAGGAAGATGAGTAGGAAATCTGTATGTAGTTATGTACATGTGTCATGAAATAAGTGAATGTCCTACGAAAGACTAAGTCATCACTTGGAGTAGGATCTCCATCTGGAAAAGAAAGCCGGCCGAAGTGGCCGAGCGGTTCTAGGCGCTACAATCTGGAACCGCGCGACCGCTGTGGTCGCAGATTCGAATTCTGCATCGGGCATGGATGTGTGTGATGTCCTTAGGTTAGTTAGGTTTAAGTATTTACAAGTTCGAGGTGACTGATGACCTCAGAAATTAAGTCCCATAGTTCTCAGAGCCATTTGAACCATTTTTTGGAAACTAAAGACGGCATTTAGAGGTAGAATATGGATACAAAAGACAAATAAGTTGTACAATGAAAATGAAGTACCGACGTAGTGTTGTGAAGAATACCTGTACTCATGCCATAAGCACAGTTTTTTGCTGGTCTCCATTTGGCTGTTGGTGGCACAGACAATGTTTTGGGCACAAGAAAGTCCAGGAAAAAGAGTTCCGAGGAATGGAAGGCCAAGGCAAAGCATCAGATGCTATGGAAGGTGCAGATTGAACAGTGAGTAGTAGCTGTTCAACTGAAAAACAGTAATTGGTTGATTCATTCTATGGTAGCGAAAAATTGATTGGTTGACATGTATAATGCTGCATGCTGTTACGTGAATTAATATTCTCTTTCACCTCAACTACTCCAGACAGCGCTGCTGTACCAAAATTATCGTTGGTAGAGCACGACATGTCTCACTGTTAGCGCAGTTTAGTGGAGGTCCTGCTCGTCTACATCCACACTGACCTTGTCAATGTGTAGCACCAACGTGAGATGGCTGGGAGGCGTGGTTTGGCTGTAGGGTGCAGAAGGCGCTTTTCGTAATTTTCGCTTTGCTGCCTTCCCCCTTACAAGAAAATTGCATGTTATAGACGTTTCTTGCAGATAGTTTAATGTAATGTCACGAAGCGTGGGGGCTTTTGTTGATAACACGTATATTTTTCGCAGAAGGGCCTAAAAATCGCTGGTTTACAGCGCGCTCTAGCGCGAATAAAGCTCGATAGAAAATCAGACCTGAGTAATGCATTTTGTAGGAAATTGTAGGTATTCTGATTTTGAGTCGAGTGGTCAACTTCGAGAAACGCATAGTTTTCAAGATATAAGGGAAAAACTGAAAAAAAGTGGCAGAATTTTGAGGTCTCTGGGTTTTTCGTTGGGAAGCTGATCTACAAGGCAGCAAACATTAGATTCAGCGCCTCAAAAAAACTGCGAAGAAAAAAACTTACGCAGTTCTGAAACTTCCTGGCAGATTAAAACTGTGTGCCGGACTGAGACTCGAACTCTGGATCTTTGCCTTTTGCTGGCAAGTGCTCTACCAAATGAGCTACCCAAGCACGACTCACGCCCCGTCCTCACAGCTTTACTCCTGCCAGTATCTCGTCTCATTCTGGTTACGCAGATCTGTTAAGAAAAAGTCTGCTTTTATGGCCAATTGCCTAGACTAACATGAGAATGCTCTCAATTTCACTACACCTGGGGCACGTAGTTGCAGAGCTCCAGAGTGCATGCGTACGTTGAAAACTGCACGAGGGAGAAAGAGCTGTAGTAGCTGAGTCGTGAGACGAGAGACTCTTCGTTTAGCATCTCATGTGGGAGCAGGTTGAACTGAATGTATGTGTTGTGAAGCCGTGACGTAGACCCACTAATACAGTGAGTAGTTGTGATCTGATTCTGAGTAGAGAAGCAAGGAGCGGTAAGCGTTGTTCACAAAAACACCCTCTGCTCCTTTAGCTATCTCTGCAGTAACGTCATCCTTTTCACTGGAGGATGTAGCCACATAAACAAGAGAGGTCAGGTAATTTGAAAACGTATCTCCTCGAGAGATGTACCCATCCACCTTCCCTGAGCTTATAGTCGTAGATCCACAAACCGTGTTCTGAACCCATTCGTGCTCTATTTTAGTACTGAACCCTCTACGGGTGTTGGGTTTCTCTACTCACTGTAGTTTTACGGTGCTGATGAGTTTACCACTACAAGCGGCGAAGGGGGGGGGGGGGGGTCTTGAGGAACTGGCTGATTTCTTCGGGAAGACATCGATTTGCACGCTGTCCGTAGTATGGTCATTGTCTGATCCACCAGACAGGACCAGTATTGTACGATATGATGGTGTCGTACCTAACTGTTTTTGCTTGTGGTTTTTCGATTCCAACTTGGATTTTGGGGTTAGTGGTAGGGCCATTTTCGCAGCAAAATTTTTATGTTCCTCCTATGGGGATTTCCACTCTCCCCAATAGAACGTTCCACCGATATTGTTTCAGTTGTACATAGATATCTTTCTGTATCTAGTCACGTAGATCAGTGGCTACATTTACAGCTGCAGGTTGCAGTGTTACGGTCAAGTGTGAATGTATAAGGGTCAACAGAAGACCTTGGTATAGGCTGCTTCATTGCCAAGGCGCATGATTGCGCTGTTTGCGGCTGTGTAATCTAAAGCGTCCTCTTCGACTCAGTGAATGAGACACGTTGTGAAATCTTTATATCCTGTATTTTCTTCTCTTCTTGGAGTATCCAATACTTAGAGACAGGCCAACAAATGCGCGAGAATTGTGGGACCTAATGAGAAAGACACGTTAGCACTGCTCTGAAGAACTAAACCTCGACAAAATGTGCAAAGATCTTGGGCGCAGCTTCACATTTTCACGGCGCAATGACTGTTCCATAACATTTCTGGCCTGCAGATGAAATATCAGAAGAAAAATCCAAATTTACGCGGCTTCAAGCCCAGAATTTTCTGGAAATATAAAAATCTTGTAAGCCAAACTGGAGGAAATCTGTTGGACCAATCAAAACAACGCTGCACAGCTATGTTTTTACAGAATGCCTGTGATCAAATTAATGCAGCTTAATGCTGGAAGAAGGAGGCTAGTAAGCCCGAAATTAACGAACGTTGAGGGGGAACACGGTGCGTGCGCAGTATGCCTGCAAGAACTATTCTCCAACGATGCTGTGAAGCTTGTCTCTCGATTATTTCAGATCGATTTTTGCTGCTGTTTGACTATTGGACACGAGTATTAGAGATTTACATAGAGAATAGGCTTCGTTACGGGATAAATGTGAACATATGCCTAATACGAGCACGTGTATCTTCCGCGTTTGAAACGTTAGAGTTGTTTAGTTGTACGAGGTGCATTCAAGTTCTAAGGCCTCCGATTTTTTTTCTCCGGACTGGAAAGAGATAGAAACATGCACATTGTTTTAAAATGAGGCCGCGTTCATTGTCAATACGTCCCAGAGATGGCAGCACCGTATGGCAGATGGAATTTTACCGCCAGCGGCGAGAATGAGAACTGTTTTAAATAAATGGCGACGTTTTCCTTACTTGAAATGCGTGCAATAATTCGTTTTCTGAATTTGCGTGGAGCGAAACTAATTGAAATTCATTGACAGTTGAAGGAGACATGTGGTGATGGAGTTATGGATGTGTCGAAAGTGCGTTCGTGGGTGCGACAGTTTAATGAAGGCAGAACATCGTGTGACAACAAACCGAAACAACCTCGGGCTCGCACAAGCCGGTCTGACGACACGATCGAGAAAGTGGAGAGAATTGTTTTGGGGGATCGCCGAATGACTGTTGAACAGATCGCTTCCAGAGTTCGCATTTCTGTGGGTTCTGTGCACACAATCCTGCACGATGATCTGAAAATGCGATAAGTGTCATCCAGGTGGATGCCACGAATGCTGACAGACGACCACATGACTGCCCGTGTGGCATGTTGCCGAGCAATGTTGACGCGCAACGACAGCACGAATGGGACTTTCTTTTCGTCGGTTGTGACAATGGATGAGACGTGGATGCCATTTTTCAATCCAGAAACAAAGCGCCAGTCAGCTTAATGGAAGCACACAGATTCACCGCCACCAAAAATAATTTCGGGTAACCGCCAGTGCTAAAAAATGATGGTGTCCATGTTCTGGGACAGCGAGGGCGTAATCTTTACCCATTGCGTTCCACAGGGCACTACGGTAACAGGTGCATCCTACGAAAATGTTTTGAAGAACAAATTCCTTCCTGCACTGCAACAAAAACGTCCGGGAAGGGCTGCGCGTGTGGTGTTTCACCAAGACAACGCACCCGCACATCGCGCTAACGTTACGCAACAGTTTCTTCGTGATAACAACTTTGAAGTGATTCCTCATGCTCCCTACGCACCTGACCTGGCTCCTAGTGATCTTTGGCTTTTTCCAACAATGAAAGACACTCTCCGTGGCCGCACATTCACCAGCCATGCTGCTATTGCCTCAGCGATTTTCCAGTGGTCAAAACAGACTCCTAAAGAAGTCTTCGCCGCTGCCATGGAATCATGGCGTCAGCGTTGTGAAAAATGTGTACGTCTGCAGGGCGATTACGTCGAGAAGTAACGCCAGTTTCATCGATTTCGGGTGAGTAGTTAATTAGAAAAAAAAATTGGAGGCCTTACAACTTGAATGCACCTCGTAAAAAGGAAAATGTAATTTTAAAATATTAACAGCAACGGTCCATTTACTTCGTTTTATTGTTCCTGTATCACAAGAGGAGGAGGTGTACTTGGAAAAGGCCGGGAGATACGGGAAGATTTCAATTAGATTACATCATGGTCAGACAGAGATTCCGAAATCAGATACTGGATTGTAAGGCATACCCAGGAGCAAATATAGACTCAGATCACAATATAGTAGTGATGAAGAGTAGGCTGAAGTTCAAGACATTAGTCAGGAAGAATCAATACGCAAAGAAGTGGGATACGGAAGTACTAAGGAATGACGAGATACGTTTGAAGTTCTATAACGCTATATATACTGCAATAAGGAATAGCGCAGTAGGCAGTACAGTTGAAGAGAATGGACATCTCTAAAAAGGACCATCACAGAAGTTGGGAAGGAAAACATAGGTACAAGGAAGGTAGCTGCGAAGAAACCATGGGTAACAGAAGAAATACTTCAGTTGATTGATGAAAGGAGGAGGTACAAACATGTTCCGGGAAAATCAGGAATACAGAAATACAAGTCGCTGAGGAATGAAATAAATAGGAAGTGCAGGGAAGCTAAGACGAAATTGCTGCAGGAAAAATGTGAAGACATCGAAAAAGATATGATTGTCGGAAGGACAGACTCAGCATATAGGAAAGTCAAAACAACCTTTGGTGACCTTAAAAGGAACTGTGGTAACATTAAGAGTGCAACGGGAATTCCACTGTTAAATGCAGAGGAGAGAGCAGATAGATGGAAAGAACACATTGGAAGCCTCTATGAGGGTGAAGATTTGTCCGATGTGATAGAAGAAGAAACAGGAGTCGATTTAGAAGAGATATGGGATCCAGTATTAGAATCGGAATTTAAAAGAGCTTTGGAGGACTTACGGTCAAATAAGACAGAAGGGATAGATAACATTCCATTAGAATTTCTAAAATCATTGGGGAAAGTGGCAACAAAACGACTATTCACGTTGGTGTGTAGAATATATGAGTCTGGCGATATACCATCTGACTTTCGGAAAAGCATCATCCACACAATTCCGAAGACGGCAAGAGCTGACAAGTGCGAGAATTATCGCACAATCAGCTTAACAGCTCATGCATCGAAGCTGCTTATAAGACTAATATACAGAAGAATGGAAAAGAAAATTGAGAATGCGCTAGGTGACGATCAGTTTGGCTTTAGGAAATGTAAAGGGACGACAGAGGCAATTATGACGTTACGGGGCCGGCCGTAGTGGTCTAGCGGTTCAGGCGCTCAGTCCGGAACCGCGCGACTGCTACGGTCGCAGGTTCGAATCCTGCCTCGGGCATGGATGTGTGTGATGTCCTTAGGTTAGTTAGGTTTAAGTAGTTCTAAGTTCTAGGGGACTGATGACCACAGAAGTTAAGTCCCATAGTGCTCAGATCCATTTGAACCATTTGACGTTACGGCTAATAATGGAAGCAAGGCTAAAGAAAAATCAAGACACTTTCATAGGATTTGTCGATCTGGAAAAAGCGTTCGACAATATAAAATGGTGCAAGCTGTTCGAGATTCTGAAAAATGTAGGGGTAAGCTATAGGGAGAGACGGGTCATATACAATATGTACAACAACCAAGAGGGAATAATAAGAGTGGACGATCAAGAACGAAGAGCTCGTATTAAGAAGGGTGTAAGACAAGGCTGTAGCCTTTCGCCCCTACTCTTCAATCTGTACATCGAGGAAGCAACGATGGAAATAAAAGAAAGGTTCAGGAGTGGAATTAAAATACAAGGTGAAAGGATATCAATGATACGATTCGCTGATGACATTGCTATCCTGAGTGAAAGTGAAGAAGAATGAAATGATCTGCTGAACGGAATGAACAGTCTAATGAGAACACAGTATGGTTTGAGAGTAAATCGGAGAAAGACGAAGGTAATGAGAAGTAGTAGAAATGAGAACAGCGAGAAATTTAACATCAGGATTGATGGTCACGAAGTCAAAGAAGTTAAGGAATTCTTCTACCTAGGCAGTAAAATAACCAATGACGGACGGAGCAAGGAGGACATCAAAAGCAGACTCGCTATGGCAAAAAAGGCATTTCTGGCCAAGAGAAGTCTACTAATATCAAATACCGGTCTTAATTTGAGGAAGAAATTTCTGAGGATGTACGTCTGGAGTACAGCATTGTATGGTAGTGAAACATGGACTGTGGGAAAACCGGAACAGAAGAGAATCGAAGCATTTGAGATGTGCTGCTATAGACGAATGTTGAAAATTAGGTGGACTGATAAGGTAAGGAATGAGGAGGTTCTACGCAGAATCGGAGAGGAAAGGAATATGTGGAAAACACTGATAAGGAGAAGGGACAGGATGATAGGACATCTGCTAAGCCATGACGGAATGACTTCCATGGTACTAGAGGGAGCTGTAGAGGGCAAAAACTGTAGAGGAAGACAGAGATTGGAATACGTCAAGCAAATAATTGAGGACGTAGGTTGCAAGTGCTACTCTGAGATGAAGAGGTTAGCACATTAAAGGAATTCGTGGCGGGCCGCATCAAACCAGTCAGTAGTCTGATGACAAAAAAAAATCAGGTAACACACTTCCCTAACAATGGCTAAACTCATCCAGTCTTGTGTTAACAGTACGTTTGTTTCACATTCACACATTCACACTGAAGTAACCATTGTTATTTTGAACTTCCACACTAATTAAACAGGTAAACACCCATCATGGAATCCTCTGCATTTGCGTTCTACTGTCAATATGTTCCTCCACAAAAGTTACTAATTCGCGAACACGACACCGTTTCAACCATAAATTTTCAACAATAATTCTGGTAACTAATAGCGCGCACCTTTCCGCGAAAGGAGTCTCCTACTCAAACAATTTTCTCCTATGAACCGAGGTAACACTTTCGACTCTTAATTATACCGTCTATCAAATTGTATATGCTATTTATAACACTGCGGCGCGTGACCGTGTGGAAACCCTATTACACTATGTGATCAAAGGTATCCAGACACCCCCAAAAACATACGTTTCTCATATTTGGTGCATTGTGCTGCCACCTACTGCCAGGTACTCCATATCAGCGACCTCAATAGTCATTAGACATCGTGAGAGAGCAGTATGGAGCGCTCCGCGGATCTCGAATGTGGTCAGGCGATTGATTGGGTGTCACTTGGGTCATAGGTCTGTACGGGAGGTTTCCACACTCCTAAACATCCCTAGTTCAACTGTTTCCGATGTAATAGTGAAGTGGAAACGTGAAAGGATACGTACAGCACAAAAGCGTACAGGCCGACCTCGTTTGTTTACTGACAGAGACAACCTACAGTTGAAGAGGGTCATAATGTGTTATAGGCGGACATCTATCCAGACCACCACACAGGAATTCCAAACCGCATCAGGATCCACTGCAAGTATTACGATAGTTAGGCAAAATGTGAGAAAATTTGGATTTCACGGTCGAGCGGCTGCTCGTAAGCCACACATCGCGCCGGTAAATGCCAAACGACGCCTCGCTTGGTGTAAGGAGCGTAAACATTGGACGATTGAACAGTGGAAAAACGTTGTGCGGAGTGACCAATCACGGTATACAGTGTGGCGATCCGATAGCAGCGTGTGGGTATGGCGAATGCCCCGTGAACGTCATCTGCCAAAGTATGTTGTGCCAACAGTAAAATTCGGAGACGGTGGTGTTATCGTGTGGTCGTGTGTTTTTCTTGGAGGGCGCTTGCACCCCTTGCTGTTTTTCGTTCCACTGTCACAGCACAGGCCTACATTGCTGGTTTAAGCACCATCTTACTTCCCACTTTTGAAGAGCAATTCAGGGATGGCACTTGCATCTTTCAGCACGATCGAGCACCTGTTCATAATACACGGCCTGTGGCGGAGTGGTTACACGACAATAACATCTCTGTAATGGACTGGCCTGCGCAGAATCCTGACCTGAATACTGTAGCACACCTTTGGGATGTTTTGGAACGCCGACTTCGTGCCACACCTCACCGACCGACATCGATACCTCTCCTCAGTGCAGCACTCCGTAGAGAATGGGCTGCCATCCCCCAAGAAACCGTCCAGCACCTGACTGAACGTATGCCTGAGATCCAGACGCCAACGATAAGTAAGGGATACAACATCGATACCTTATATCAATGATACCAGTGCTCCTTATCCCCAGCCCCCAGTAGGATTTTTCAGAAACACAAGAAAATAATTTTTTCGAAAACCCTCTCCCTCTCGCCGGCCGTTGTGGCCGTGGGGTTCTAGGCGCTTCAGTCTGGACCCGCGTCACCGCTACGGTCGCAGGTTCGAATCCTGCCTCGGGCGTGGATGTGTGTGATGTCCTTAGGTTAGTTAGGTTTAAGTAGTTCTAAGTTCTATGGGACTGATGACGACAGATGTAAAGTCCCATAGTGGTCAGAGCCATTTGAACCATTTAAACCTCTCCCTCTCCAAAAGAAAAAGAAAAAAAAAGACAGGAATCCCACAGAAATTTCGGCACGGCAGTAAGCACGCACAGGGATTAGCCGAGATGTCCAAGGCGCTGCAGTCATGGACTGTGCGGCTGGTCCTGGCGGGGGTTCGAGTCCTCTCTCGGGCATGGGTGTGTGTTTCTGTCCCTAGGATAATTTAGGTTACGTAGTGTGTAAGCTTAGTGACTGATAACCTTAGCAGTTAAGTCTCATAAGATTTCACAAACATTTGAACTTTTTTTTTAATCACGCACACTCCGCAATCTCTTATTTCTAAACCAAAAATTTAGTGCTATTATATTTGAGTTCGAATATGTGACAAGTGGGCAATCAACACTCATAGAAATAAAATTAGCTGAACTAAAAAAAAAAATAGAAAAGAAAAAATTTCTTTGTAAATCAGTTAAGTCTGTATGCCACCACAACTCATCTGGTTCAATAATTTTTCTCATTAACCAGGATCATATATTATTTCCACGAAGGCACATTCAAAAACATCTGTAGACATTATGTGATCAGGTTGTGGAAAAAGCAGTCCTATTACGATATCATCAGTCCTCAATCAATTCAAAACATTGAATACTACTCTTTCTCTCTAGTTCATGATCACTGAAAATTTCATTTCAAAAAGTTCATTTTAACTATGGATAACAGCAATTGTGATACCTCAATTGTCCTTTATATACAAACATTGATCCACCTTCTTATGAAGTAATATTTTTATACATGCATCTGCTGTTCAGTAGATAGGAGAAATCAGTAAAATGTAAATTATGATTGAAATGGAACATAATTAGTTACCAACTGGTTGCCTAACATGGTACAGCATCTTACAGTATGTCGTTACTGAAGTGGAAATCAAATTAGAAATATCAGGGATTTATACATCTACGGCTAACGACATGCCTTCAGGTTCAAGTGTATTAACAATCAAGACATAAATAAATTGATAGAACCTTATTTTTTATGTGGATAATGTAAGACAGTAGTGAACCTGAGAACTGACTTTGAAAAAAACATTTTTAACACAAATACAAGGTAATTATTAGCTATCGGGAAAAAACTCTTGAAAATACTCGCGTAATTGACTATTACTTTTCGGTACAACTCTTAAATGGTTCAAATGGCTCTGAGCACTATGGGACATAACATCTGAGGCCATCAGTCCCCTAGACTTAGAACTACTTAAACCTAACTAAACTAAGGACATCACACACATCCATGCGCGAGGCAGGATTCGAACCTGCGACCGTAGTGGAAACTTGTCATGCGGCAACGTTGTTTAGTTTTAGTTTTTTACTGGAAAGTTCGGGCACACGTCCACAATGAAACAGATCATTCAACGTTTTCGTGTTTGTACGACTAGAAAAACGCCTAAACGCAAGCGTACCTTTAATACAGTCCTGGAAATTGGAATAAGAACACCGTGAATTCATTGTCCCAGGAAGGGGAAACTTTATTGACACATTCCTGGGGTCAGATACATCACATGATCACACTGACAGAACCACAGGCACATAGACACAGGCAACAGAGCATGCACAATGTCGCCACTAGTACAGTGTATATCCACCTTTCGCAGCAATGCAGGCTGCTATTCTCCCATGGAGACGATCGTAGAGATGCTGGATGTAGTCCTGTGGAACGGCTTGCCATGCCATTTCCACCTGGCGCCTCAGTTGGACCAGCGTTCGTGCTGGACGTGCAGACCGCGTGAGACGACGCTTCATCCAGTCCCAAACATGCTCAATGGGGCACAAATCCGGAGATCTTGCTGGCCAGGGTAGTTGACTTACACCTTCTAGAGCACGTTGGGTGGCACGGATACATGCGGACGTGCATTGTCCTGTTGGAACAGCAAGTTCCCTTGCCGGTCTAGGAATGGTAGAACGATGGGTTCGATGACGGTTTGGATGTACCGTGCACTATTCAGTGTCCCCTCGACGATCACCAGTGGTGTACGGCCAGTGTAGGAGATCGCTCCCCACACCATGATGCCGGGTGTTGGCCCTGTGTGCCTCGGTCGTATGCAGTCCTGATTGTGGCGCTCACCTGCACGGCGCCAAACACGCATACGACCATCATTGGCACCAAGGCAGAAGCGACTCTCATCGCTGAAGACGACACGTCTCCATTCGTCCCTCCATTCACGCCTGTCGCGACACCACTGGAGGCGGGCTGCACGATGTTGGGGCGTGAGCGGAAGACGGCCTAACGGTGTGCGGGACCGTAGCCCAGCTTCATGGAGACGGTTGCGAATAGTCCTCGCCGATACCCCAGGAGCAACAGTGTCTCTAATTTGCTGGGAAGTGGCGGTGCGGTCCCCTACGGCACTGCGTAGGATCCTACGGTCTTGGCGTGCATCCGTGCGTCGCTGCGGTCCGGTCCCAGGTCGACGGGCACGTGCACCTTCCGCCGACCACTGGCGACAACATCAATGTACTGTGGAGTCCTCACGCCCCACGTGTTGAGCAATTCCGCGGTACGTCCACCCGGCCTCCCGCATGCCCACTATACGCCCTCGCTCAAAGTCCGTCAACTGCACATACAGTTCACGTCCACGCTGTCGCGGCATGCTACCAGTGTTAAAGACTGCGATGGAGCTCCGTATGCCACGGCAAACTGGCTGACACTGACGGCGGCGGTGCACAAATGCTGCGCAGCTAGCGCCATTCGACGGCCAACACCGCGGTTCCTGGTGTGTCCGCTGTGCCGTGCGTGTGATCATTGCTTGTACAGCCCTCTCGCAGTGTCCGGAGCAAGTATGGTGGGTCTGTCACACCGGTGTCAATGTGTTCTTTTTTCCATTTCCAGGAGTGTATTACTTTTTTGAAAATAAGTAGCCATTTGATTACGAAGGCTTTCCCTGCGTAGAAATTGATAATATTCTTCTCGGGTGTGCAGCCGGATCATAACGTCATCTTGACACAATATTTCAGCGGTCCACTTGGGCGCCACCTTCAGGTGAGAGAGCTGGCACACGATCTCGCCGGAACTGACTTCTTAGGCCAAGCGGCGGCCCCTATATAGGCCGCAGAAGGCCCACAACGCGTGCACGAGAAGGTGCCGTAACTGCCCTCTAGTGCAAGTAAACATACCGCGTCACCAGTGGTGGAAACAGGCGAAATCGGGATATCGCTATCAAAAATTCCTCCAAGATAGGAAGAATTCTAAAAAGATATCACATCAAAAGTATTTTTCGTCCGCCAGCCAACATTTGAGCGTTTCTTGGCTCAGTTAAGGATGACTTGGGTTTGAGCAAGCCCGGTGTGTACAAAATCCCTTGCCACTGTGGGAAGGCTTATATTGGTCACACAATCCGGACCATTCATGACCGATGTGTTGAGCACCAGCGGCACACACGGCTGCTTCAGCCCGAGAAATCTGCAGTAGCGGAGCACTGTCTCACCGAGGGACATGGAATCCTGTATGACGTAACACAAACGGTAGGCCCCTGCATCTCGCTATTGGGACTGTGTTTTAAAAGAGTCCATAGAGTTTCGTCTATCCGATAATCTTATTAATAGAGACAAGGGTTACCTTTTAAGTAAGACTTGGAATCCGGTGTTACCAGACATTAAAAAACAACGGTCTGTGTTTCGATCGTCGGAATAATTTTTAATTTTTGATAGCGATATCGCGATTCCGCCTGTTTCCACCACAGTTAAGCGTCCAGTTTTTGTTTAACAGCACTAACATTAAACCCGACATATTGAAACTGATTTCTTCCGCCAACAAATATAAAACAAACACGTCTGTAACTGCAATGTGATGTTGATTAATTCAAATTACACCGGTATATAATTAATACTTCGTTATCATGTCCTTGTTTTTGAATAAATTACAAAGAGAAAAATAAGTTTTTTTCCTAAATTCTGCAAGTGTCCCACTCTAGCGAAAAAAGAAAAATGGTCTCGTTAAGCATGGCCGGCGAAGCGGCCGGCGGCACGGCTCAAGGCCACAAGCGGTGTAGGGGGCAGGTCGGCGACCGGCGGTTGCGAGGGCGGGACAGCGCAAAGTGAATGAAACGAGTGCGCAGCTGTACAGCGCTGCTGACGCTCTGTAGAGGCGGCAGGGGGGTGGGGTGGCACTCAGCTGTGACAACAGAACTCCCACTCCGCAATGTCGGATACGAAGCGAGCGTGTGAACAACTAGTATTGAAACGTCCCCTTAGAACAATTTATACAAAACTGTGGTTAACCTGACACACAATAATTTTAGCGCAACGCAATCTGACTATCAAAAATCCCTGCAAAAGAATGGCCCTGAGTAACATTAAACTATACCTTTCAGAAATAACTTACCTCACAAAAATCTTCATTACTGGAACTACTGCAATACAGCGAGCGCCACTACTGCCAGCTAAATAAAAGATTCAAACTACAGAAGGCACTAACTACTGATTGGGATAGCTAGCAAATGAAAGATATTAATAGAGAACAAACAATGTATTTACCTTAATATTCATAATTGACATCCAGTATTACAAATTATCAAAACTCCGCCATCTCTCTCCCCACATCCACCACTGCTGGCGGCTCACCTCCAACTGCGCAACGCTGCCGCTGCCTCACACTACAATGGCAGACAACAATGCAAACTAGCCACAGACTGCACACAGCACAGCCAGTGATTTTCATACAGAGCGCTACGTAACGTTGCCAATAAGAAAACATAAACAGCAAACTTACATAAAGAAAACATAAACAGCCTACTTACATAGAGAAAACATAAACAGCCTACTTACAGTATGGATCAGTGTCCGCCTGCACGACGTTGTTGTTGTTGTGGTCTCCAGTCTGGAGACTGATTTGATGTGGCTCTCCATTCTACTCTATCCTGTGCAAGATTCTTCATCTCCCAGTACCTATTGCGACGTACATCATTCTGAATCAGTTTAGTTTATTCATCTCTTGCTGTCCCTCTACGATTTTTACCCTCCACGCTGCCCTCCAATACTACACATTTGATCCCTGGATGCCTCAGAATATGCCCTACCAACCGATCCCTTCTTCTAGTCAAGTTGTGCCACAAATTTTTCTTCTTTCCAATTCTATTCAATATCATCTCATTAGATATGTCATCTACCCATCTAATCTTCAGCATTCTTCTGTGGCACCACATTTCGAAAGCTTCTATTCTCTTCTTGACTAAACTATTTATCGTCCACGTTTCACTTCTATACATGGCTACACTCCGTACAAATACCTTCAGATAATACATCCTAACAATTAAATCTATACTCAATGCTAACAAATCTCTCTTCTTCAGAAATGCTTTCCTTGCCAGTGCTAGTCTACATTTTATATTCTCTCTACTTCGACCATCATCAGTTATTTTGCTCCCCAAATAGCAAAACTCCTTTACTACTTTAGGTGTCTCATTTCCTAGTCTAATACCCTCAGCATCGCCTGATTTAATTCGACTGCAGTCCATTATCCTCGTTTTGCTTTTGTTGATGTTCATCTTGTATCCTGCTTTCAAGACACTGTCCATTCCGCTCAGCTTGCTCTTCCAGGTCCTTTGCTGTCTCTGACAGAATTACAATGTGATTGGCGAACCTCGAAGTTTTTATTTCTTCTCCATGGATTTTAATTCTTACTCCGAATTTTGCTTTAGTTTCCTTTACTGCTAGCTCAATATCAGATTGAATAACATCAGGGGTAGGCTACGACACTGTCTCACTCCCTTCCCAACCACTGCTCCCATTTCATGCCCCTCGACTCTTATGCCTGCCATCTGGTTTCTGTACAAATTGTAAATAGCCTTTCGCTCCCTGTATTTTACCCCTGCCACCTTCAGAATTTGAAAGAGAGTATTCCAGTAAATATTGTAAAAATCTTTCTCTAAGTCTACAAATGCTAGATATAAAGGTTCGCCTTTCTATTTTCTAAGATAAGTCGTAGGGTCAGTATTGCTTGCCGTGTTCCAAAATTTCTACGGAATCCAAACTGATTTTCCCCGAGGTCGGCTTCTACCAGTTTTTCCATTCGTCTGTAAAGAATTCGCGTTATTATTTTCCAGCCTTGACTTATTAAGGGGCTCCGGAAAGGCTCAAAATCATGAAAAGTTCAATTTTTACTTTTTTGCGTTTTCTGAATCTGCAGACTATTACCTTTTAATAGATACATAATTTATTCAATTCCGAAGACTACAAATATTTTTAAATTTTTTTTGAAATGTGTTCTACATGGGCGTGACCCACTGTGGCGCTGTTAAACTGATGTCAAATGGTGTTATTATTAACGTCCGTGTTCATCAGGTACATTTTAGTGATATGAGATAAAGTATGTGTTGTGGCTATCCTATTTTCAGAGACTTAGCAGCACCTGAACTGCTGAAAAAGTGTATTCACGGAAAAACTCAAAACCCCAATGAAAGTGTAAATAGTGTTATATGGTCGAGAATCCCCAAGACTGTATTTGTTGGAATAGAAACACTTCACTTTGGTGTGTATGATGCTGTTGCGACTTACAATGATGGCAACATTGTAAGGTGCAAGGTATTTAGAAATATGGGAATGAAGATAGGTTCTAACATGGTACGAGCGATGCTTGCTTTAGACAAGGAACGCCTTCGGGCTGCAGACAGGGCTGTAAAGAGTCTAGAAATACAAGCAAGAGTAAACAGGAGGAGGAACAAGAGGAAGCTGGAGGAGGAGTTTGCAGAGGATGAAGATAATCCATCCTATGGACCTGGAATGCACTAAAAAGTTAATCCAATCTTTGTCGCTCGATTCCCAAAACTTTTATTTTCTCATACTAATTACATGTTTTCTAATTATCTTCCAAACATATTTGTTTCAAACTTTCAGTAAATGTTACACAGTACCTTCTGCAGAATTTAACACAGCCTTTTTCCAAAAAACTGTATATTTTTGAATATATAAATAAATAATTGCAAAAAAATGTTGTGAATTTTCATTACAATTGAAAAAAATCATCTTTAATAACTGAACTAAAATTTTGTAAAATCCCTGTGTTAAGTTGAAGCCCATATTCCAATAAATAATCTGTAAAAAGTTAAACTTCCTACCTCAAATACTTTGTGAGGAAAGATGTAATTTATAAGTGTTATTTTAACATTGCAAGTATAGGGCGTTCCGGAGCCCCTTAAACTGATAGTTTGGCAATTTTCACATCTGTCAACACCTGCTTTCTTTGGGATTGGAATTATTATATTCTTCTTGAAGTCTGAGGGTATTTCGCCTGTCTCATACATTTTGCTCACCAGATGGTACATTTTTGCCAGGGCTGGCTCTCCCAAGGCATCTAATGGGATGTTGTCTACTCCTGGGGCCTTGTTTCGACTTAGGTCTTTCAGTGCTCTGTCAAACTCTTCACGCAGTGTCATAGCTCCCATTTCATCTTTATCAGCCGGCCAGAGTGGCCAGCGGTTCTAGGCGCTACAGTCTGGAATTGCGCGACCAGTACGGTCGCAGGTTCGAATCCTGCCTCGGGCATGGATGTGTGTGATGTCCTTAGGTTAGTTAGGTTTAAGCATTTCTAAGTTCTAGGGGACTGATGACCTCAAAGTTAAGTCCCATAGTGCTCAGAGCCATTTGAGCCCTATTTTTCATCTTTATCTACATCCTCTTCCATTTCCATAATATTGTCCTCAAGAAAATCTCCCTTGTATACACCCCTCTATATACTCCTTCCACCTTTCTGCTTTCCCTTCGTTGCTTAAAACTGGGTTTCCATATGAACTCTTGATATTCATGCAAGTGGTTCTCTTTTCTCCGAAGATCTCTTTAATTTTCCTGTAGGCAGAATCTATCCGAACCCTAGTGATATACTCCTCTACATCCTGACATTCTTCCTCTAGCCATCCCTGCTTAGCCATTTTTCAATTTCTGTCGATCTCATTTTTGAGGCTTTGGTATTCCTTTCTGCCTGCTTCATTTTATATTTTCTCATTTCATCAATCTAATTCAATATATCTTCTAATACCCAAGGATTTCTATTAGCCCTATGCTGCCTTCTCTATTTCATCTCTCAAAGCTACGCATTCTCCTTCTACTGTATTTATTTCCCCCATTCTTCTCAATCGTTCCCTAATGCTCTCCCTCAAACTCTCTACAATCTCTGGTTCTGTCAGTTTATCCAGGTCCCATCTCCTTCAATTCCCACCTTTTTGCAGTTTATTCAGTTTTAATCTACAGTTCATAACCAATAGATTGTGATCAGAGTCCACATCTGCCCATGGAAATGTCTTACAATTTAAAACCTGGTTCCTACATCTGTGTCTTACCATTATATAATCTATCTGAAACCCTCCAGTATCGCCAGGCTTTTTCCATGTATACTCCCTTCTTTCTTGATTCCTGAACCAAATGTTAGCTACAAGAAATCAAAACTCTGCCATGTTTCTAAATGCTAGAACATCTTACAGTTCTGTAATGGTCGAGTACCATTCAATTTTCTATGGGCCAACATGCGCAAACGCACCATTGCTGATACTCCCGCCTTATCCTTGTGCCTCTTTTTTCGTTTCTGTTTCCACTGTATAATATTTACACCATTATAAGCTACCTGCTGTGTCTCAGTTAATGCGCTAGGCAGAATAACACGATCTTCCCGCAGAAACCGTTGCGTCGTTCTGCATATAATGTGATTTCCTTCATACCGTACTCCAAAATACTGATTTCGCACTAATCCCTTTTCCACGAATTCTGAATACCTCTGATCATGTCTCTGGTTGTGCAGGCGGTTGCAAATCAAATTCAAATGCTCATCATTTATGTTCTATACCGGTATTTTTCCCAAAATATCTTCCTACCCTCTTCGTACAATAGGTTTCTTTTTAGTTCCCAAAAAGCAAGTTCCTTCTCACAATGTAACGAAACTCCATTTCCCTTCTGCTTCCGCTACTCTGGAACAATAATCTTCGCATCCTGTGCCTGACTGTTCCGTTTCAAAGTACGTTCTTCATCCACCGAAAATACATTTGTGTCCATGCTGTGTAGGTTAGCATCTGATTCCATACCCACGTCTATACATGTACTAGTTATTGCTTCATGCCAGAAGTTGGCACGCTGCTTGCCTTGTTAAGATTACAACTACGCGTATCAGCTGACATGTCTGTGTTTGAAGTCGCTTCAATTGTGACTCCGGAAGCAACAAACATTTTGCAAGGACAGTACGTGCATTTTGTATTTCAATACATATATATGGCAAGCAAAGCCTTTCAAAAAGAAATAAATTTAATAATATCGAATGTAGATTTAAGTTTTATGAAATCTTTTCTGTAGGTATTTGTATATGGTATCCTTGTATGGAAATGAAATGTGCTACAGAATAATGCTGAAGACTTGATGGGTAGATCATGTAACTAATGAGGAGGTACTGATAGAACTGATGAGAAAAGAAACCTGTGGTACAGCCTGACTAGAAGAAGGGATCGGTTGATAGGACGCGTTCTGAGATATCAAGGGATCACCAGATTAGTATTGGATGGAAGTGTGAGTGTTTAGGGGGGGGGGGGAGGGGAGGGTGGTGGTAAAAATCGTAGCGGGAGGTCGAAAGATAAATATAGTAAGCAGATTGGAAAGGATGTACGATGCAGTAGTTATTCGGTGATGAAGATGCTTGCACGGGGTAGACTAACATGGAAAGCCGCATAAAACCAGTCTTCGGACTGAAGACCATAACACAATACATACATCAACTTGTTTCTTTTCTTGGCGCTCTTCAAATATCTGCGCCATTTCCTCTCGACTCTCCTTAAGTAACTCTTTTATTTTCCTCCTAGATTTATGTACAATTTTCTCATGATTCTCCTTTAATTCCTTGTTTTATTTTGCGGCTTTCTCTGTACTTTTTCTGCTGCTATCGCACTGAGTAGTGGCTTTATAACCCACTGACTGCTGCTTAGTGGTGGCAGATAACCTGTTTTACTGCTAAGGGCAGTTCCCTCTTACTCTTTCCAGTTTTATAGCTGTGAGGTTGAAGTTTTACTCGGTCTTAATTCCGCTGTTAGTTTTATATCTACAAATAATCTTTGTCACGCCGTCACATAAGGAATCTTTGAAATACGCACCATCAAATCCTTCCTCTTTTATCTAACTGATTTCCCGGCACATTATAGACTGATATTTGCCTCTTTTCTGAAGAAATTTTTAGTTTGAAAGTCAATAGTACAAAACACAAACCTAACTAACTTCCTTCGTAAAACATTCGTCACACGCCAAATAATTCAAATGTTTCGCTTGCAGCAGCAGGATACAACTAAGGCACAATTCTCATTGTTGCAAGGCTTTATTACTGCGACGCGTGCGTGCTGTGTCGTGGCGTGATGCTGAAAACTGCATCCTGTGTGTTGGCGAGATAGTAAACGAACAACTGCAATCCATGGTATCATAGAATTCCTCTCCTTGTCTCGAACCACTGCAGTCTAAAATGCTATAGATTTCCGTTTCGCACACCGTTTTTATCGGCGATGACCCGCCCATGGCCTTTTCACTCCGTTGTTCACAGACATTTCACATTACAGCGCTTCGAATAGCTATCCTCTACTAAAAAACAATTGACCATGCACATACTTCAAACGTAAAGCGGCATATCGAATTCCTATTCTCCACCAAAGAGCTGTAGCTCTGTCACACGTCGTCAGATTAAAAGTTTCTCTCTTTTTGTGACTGTCTGGATTCGAATATGGTAATTTTACGTAGTTACAAGTTCTGTAACGAAATAAACTCATCAATGTTCCTAATACTAACACGTGTCTCTCATACTTTTCAAATATTAAAGCTGTTCAATTCAAAAATAGGAAATGTAACTTCGAAATAATAACAGTACAAGTGAAATTACTTCGTTTTCTTCTCCCTTTAGCAGATAAAACATTTCCGAAAAAATAGTACAATTCATCCAGTCTTGTGTTAAGAGTTATGCTTGTTTCACATTCACACTGAAGTAGCCATTGCTACGTTGCGTCTCCACAGTAATTAAACAAGTAAACACTGATCACGGAAGTCTTTCCATTTACGTTGTAAGACGTCGTGGTCTCCTGACCTTCATTGCTTACATATTCCGACCTCACAATCATGTTCCGCACATCAAGACGCTTCATTCGAACCCAAACTCGATAAGATAAAGTCAATGTTGTATAAATTCACGTAAACGATATGCAAATGACAAGTGAGCGCACCGTGGTTGAAATACTCGAGGCTGGAGTGCACACATACATTCCAGACACGACGGTCACAGAGGCTTTTAGTTCAGGAGAAAGGCCGCACAACGGGACGCCAGGCCCTTCAGAGGACGACCCAGCCCATGTCGGCCGGTGACCGTCCATAGCGGACAGCGTGGGCCTGAGTGAAAAGGAGGAACGACCCCGTGTTCGGCTTAAAAGCAAATTCCGCTACATTGTGTGGGAGCGGCCAGCCTACGCATTCTTTACACATAGCACGCAGTTTTAGAGTTTTTCACAGGGAGACAACAAACGTCAAACGCCAAAGGTACAAGCCTCCGGGTTCGTCGCCTTAAACGAAACGTCATTCTCCCGTTTTAGAAGAGCAATGCTGATTGGCAGACGATATTTCTGACGCCAGCTGAAGGAATAATGGAAGAGACCGACGTCTAGCGTGGAGAGGCGCCCATTCCATTGTCGCTCTTGGTGCGAGAACACGTAACGAGAGCGTGCGCGCTCGTACGTGTACTCGAAACAGCTAGGAACAAGTCTCTCTTCAGTACTTCACTGGGAGACCACCGCTGCCGAGAGCGAATCAAAGGGCGACTAACCGTTGTTCACTGTGTTGGCCGACACATTTATTGTGCGCTGTGAACGGACAGAGTTATAGTTAAACGCCTGCGAGCGAATTTTGAGTGGCATCAAGGTGGACTGGTTATCTGACCGGTGTACCACGCCAATAGTTAGACTAGGGGCGAATAGGAATCCTTGACTTCATCAAGGCATAGGGAGAGTTTGATTGGCGAAGGTCAATCCAGATAGAACGAGAGTTTTCCAGCAGCTAGCGGTGCAGACCACAGTCATCGCAGCTTTCGGTATTGAGCGCTACAGCTATTGCGAGCCCCATATTTCCTCCACAACAGTACACTTCATTGCATTTCACACGCGACAGCCTCGACCGTAGCTAGCAACATTCTAAAGGACAATTATTCAAGTTGAGTAGACACACCTCTCAGCCATTCTGCCAAGGCAACAAGCATCTTAAACTTTGTGTAGAAATTTCATTAGCGAATCCTGTCCTTGAAAGGTAACTTCACATTCCAAAAAGAACCAGGATATAACTTGTTCAGTTCATAACTAAAAGTGTCATTATGATTTCTCAGAATTTTTTGCAAAATAAATAATAACTTTCGTTAGTTCAATGTTTTTCTTACACTAACTAGCACTACTCCAGTACCCAAGTATCCTACTAGTTACGTAAGAAATTTTGTGAATTTTTGTGTCATTTCCTTACTCCAGAAGGTATTTATTGCTGAAAGTTTTTCAGGCATTTCTCTTTAGAACGTTAGGAGCGTCTGTCTGACTTCTGTAGTAGTGTGGGGGTGGAAATGGCATCTTGCAGGAGCCACAGGGTAAAGGGTACCTCTCAGATTAATCCGTTGCCCAGAATAACAGAATAATCGATCAACGCCACGCGCAACGTTATACTGTCATTATGTTCCTCCACAAAAATTACTGATTCACCAGTATGACAGTGCTTCATCCATAAATCTCACAAGAAACCCCGCGCGCCTTTCCGCAAAATAATTAAATTACTCAGACGCTTTTCTCTTTGGAGCCGACGCGGCACTTTCAGCTCAAATAATACTTTCTAGCAAATTTTTCATCCTATTTACCCACAGCGCGTCTGCGCGTGAGTGCACCGTGCAGGAGCCGAACGACGACATTCGTTTCCACAACAAGACGGCGCCTGACCAATAGCGATGGGGCATTACTGTCTCTACACAGCAAGACGGTGCTCTCTCCACGGAAAAGGCACACACAGCTTATAAAGTTCCAGGAAATAGCGATGAGTAGGGAGAACTATACTCATACTTCACAGCATCAAATACAGCAGTACTTCTTAGACCGCAAAGGCTTACTTTCAAGAACAAGAAGAATTACTGGCGACGAAATGGCCATGGCTGCCATAATTTATTGTAATGAAAAAAGGCATGGGATAGCTATATGCACATATATAATGGCTTAAATGGCTCTGAGCACTATGCGACTTAACATCTGAGGTCATCAGTCCCGTAGAACTTAGAAATACTCCAACGTAACTAATAACCTAAGGACATCACACACATCTATGCCCGAGGCAAGATGCGAACCTGCGACCGTAGCAGTCGCGTAGTTCCGGACTGAAGCGCCTAGAACCGCTCGGCCACATCGGCCGGCTATGGACATATATAGATTGTTGTGAATTGGCAGGAGCCAATTCACGGAGTTTTGAGGAAGCCGAAAGGCACGCGATTAAGCTCACGCAGGCTGGCGTGAAGTCTGGAACAGGTCAGAGAAATAAGAGTAGCAAAACAAGAGTAACTGGTAGAATACTTAACTTTAATCCACAATTGGTGAACATCTCTCGTTACTGTACAGGCTTCACAATAATACTTATCAAATGCTATGGCGCCTTGCTAGGTCGTAGCAAATGACGTAGCTGAAGGCCATGCTAACTATCGTCTCGGCAAATGAGAGCGTATTTGTCAATGTAGCATCGCTAGCAAAGGCTGCTGTACAACTGGGGCGAGTGCTAGTACGTCTCACTAGACCTGCCGTGTGGCGGCGCTCGGTCTGCCATCACTGACAGTGGCGACACGCGGGTCCGTCGTATACTAGCGGACCGCGGCCGATTTAAAGGCTACCACGTAGCAAGTGTGGTGTCTGGTGGTGACACCACCAATATAAAATTCCAGTGCACTGGCGGAGCTGTTATTTGTACTCAAGTGATTCATGTGAAAATATTTCCGACGTGATTATAATCGCACGACGGGAAATAACAGACTCTGAACGCAGAATAGTAGTTAGAGCTAGACGCATGGGACATTCAGTTTCGTAAATAGTTAGGTAACTCAATATTCCGAGATCCGCAGAGTCAAGAATGTGTTGAAATACCAAATTTCAGGCACAACTGTCACGATTGACAACGCAGTAGCCGACTGTCTTCACTTAAAGACTGAGGGCAGCGGCGTTTGCCTAGAGTGGGACATGCGACGAACGTATCTGTTAGGAGAGTGAGGCTTAATAATTAAGCGTTATTGGGCTAAGGCAGCAGACAACCGACGAGAGTGCCTTTGCTAACCGCATGACATCCTCTGCAGCGCATCTTCTGGACTCCTGACCATGTCCGTTGGATCCTAGACGACTGGAAAATCGTGCCTGGTCAGACGAGTTCCGTTTTCAGCTGCTACGAGCTGATGGCAGGGTTCGAGTGTGGCTCAGACCTCAAAAACACATTGGCCCAAGTTGTCGCCGGGGCAGTGTGCAAGCTGATCGTGGCTTCATAATGGTGTGGGCTGTGTTTACATGGAATGGACTGGGTCCTCTGGTCTAACGGAACCAATAATCGACCGAGAATGTTTGTGTTTGGGTTGAGGGAGACCATTTGCAGCCAAAAAGCGATGGAATTCTGATGGAAGAGGGTGCGCTGCGTCTACCATCGCACAATTGTCCGTGATTGATTTGAAGGACGATGTGGACAGTTCGAAGGAATGATTTAGCCACCCAGAACGCCCGACGACGACATTAATGGGAGCCGGCCGAAGTGGACGTGCGGTTCTAGGCGCTACAGTCTGGAACCGCGAGACCGCTACGGTAGCAGGTTCGAATTGCCTACGTATGGACCAGGCGTACAATACAACTTTAACATCTTACAATATTTCCAACATTAGTTACACTTCACTTTGATTACAACATTGCTTGAAATTTGACATAAATACTAAAATTTACATCGAAAATTGTTTATAGCTTCTTCAATATAACGGCATGAAACAAAAAAATCTGAAATCAGAACATCGATTAGGGTAATTTATTGAAATTCAGGGGAAAAATTTATTATAAGTACAATAGTATAGTGTTATTGTTGTTACACATGCCCCTGTTTCCAGTAAATTTCACTAAGTGCAGATTTGATGGGAACACTGAACTTTATATTTATACAGTGGTTCTTCGCTAAGTGCAGATTTGATGGGAACACTGAACTTAATATTTATACAGTGGTTCTGAATCTTTGTGTGATTATCCCATCAAAAAAAATTTTATACCACAAACTTCCTTTCATTCACTTAACATAAGTCTATAATTTTTTAATATATCAAGAACATTTACCTATCGTTTGCTTAAGTGCCTCTGGCACAGTCCAACCTCCTATCACAACATTATTTAAGTAGCTAATTACTCATCATTGTTCAATTTCTCAGACAAATAAAACCAAATTTGGAACACAAACACTTATTTACAAAAGCAAATACAAATATCTATATACACTATAAAACAATTTGTTGCTGCTTGCATTGAATGGCAGTCCATTTTCTTACTTACTAAGAAATAAAAACACAATAATATTTATAAAATTACTACACATATTTGCTGCCTATTATTTAAATTCGAGCAGTCCTTTTCACATCATATTATCACATCTCCTGTACCACCTTTACAATTCTCCTTTGACTATTTATCTGCCCTCTTTGGTGTTTGGCAGTCGTTTATATTATGACTCATACACTGCCCATTTTCATTTTTGACAGTCCCATCTTTTATTTGGCTGACAGCATTTATCCTTTCTTTTCAGCCCTTTTCTCCATACCTCTTTACATTTATAGTAAAATTGGTAATCTGAAACTCACATAAGTACATTAGCACACTGATATTAATCTACATATATTTACAAAGATTTGTTACATATGGCATATGTTAGTTTCAGTATAAAATACAGCATATTTACTGCAAATTGTTTTCTGATTGTACTTAGTTTACTCACTTCTAGGAACATACAGTTTCAGGTCCACAACATTGCTTACACCTAAAGGTCTTTTGGATTTTGGGTAGATCAGGTAGTAAGCATCATCATGTGGAATGTTCTGTATCACATACGGTCCATTATAAATATATTTAAATTTGGAAATTTCATGGTTCAGTTCACTAGATTTTTCGTGGGTTTTTAAAAGAACATAATCCCCAATTTTAAATTTTGAAACTTTCAGATTTTTATCATGTCTTTTAGATCTCGATTCAGTTTTTTTTTTGCCCTATTTCTAGTTCTTTCTTTTGACTCAACCCCAAGCTTGTACAAGGCGGAAACTCTAGTTTTTCCTCAATTAAACTTTTACTTCTGCTGCCTAACAAAATTTCTTCCGGTGGGAACCCAGTAAATTCATGATGTAAGGTGTTCATGACATTCTCAAAGTCCGATATAAACTTGCCCCAGGCTCTAAATCATGCCCCTTCCTGTTATTTCCGCAACGCACCTTGGTCGACTATTACATTGTCTCAAGATACGTTCCTGACCTGTGAATCATTTATATCTGGTGGCTTTCTAGGTTTCTGGAGTTCAAAGTCTTTTCTTACTTGAACTCTTCGCAAAATAAACACTGAGTCGTCAGGTGGTTCCTTCTTTCTTTGTTCAGTCTCAACATCTGGATTTTGTTTTAAAACTTCGTCATCATTAGGTACAATATCGCAATTAGCCGCATCCCCATTATTTTCACTAGTACCGAAATATTCGTCATCTGAACTATCGTCAGAATCCGACCATTCTGGATCGCTTTCAGGTTCTAACATAAAAGCTTTTCTGTGACAGGCACTAAGTTCTTCCTCTGCGTTTTCGTCAGGTTTAGATCTGAACTCAGTATCCTTATTCAGCAAAACGCCCTCATTATCAGCTTTACTCACATCTACTGTTACTTCATATTTCGTGTAATCCTCGTGGACTTCAGTTACTTTCAGGTAATTACTTGCCTCTTCCTCATGGTGCCTTTCGGTAGCAGCTCGTACTGTTGGCGGATCGTTAACAGAAGTTACTTCCTTGTCAATGCTTAGGATTTCATCCTCCAATTCCTTCCTATCTTTAATCATTGTCCTATCGGCAGCACGCGTACTTTGCGCGGCGCTATTTAATCTCTCCTTTCCAAATTTGGGCCACGTCACCTTATCGACGTCCCTATTATCTCCTTTTTCACTAATTAACTTCCTTACCTCACACTCCTTCTTAAAATCCTCCCACTCACATTGCTTGAGGCCTTTGTACAGATCGTTGATCTGCACACACCAATCAGTTACTTCTGCTATTTCATTCTCGCCATTTACTTTATTGCTAACGCTGCTAACTGCACCTCTCTGTGTATCCACTGTTTCATTTACTATTTCCTTCGCCACGGAATTACCACTCGTAATGTATTCACCAGTTCTTACTGCAATGTTCGTATCTAATGCTGCCGCATTGCTAGCGGCTTCTCTCTGAACAGCTGTTCTGCTAGGCTGGACCGTTGCCCTCTGATGCTCCACTCGCCTGTTAACACGTAGCGCTCTGCGCGGCGCAGATGACTCATTTATGCCCGCACCTGACGCTTGTTTCGCAACAACACGTTGCGTCGTTCCACGCCTGTCTCTAACCTGTCTCATAACTTTACTGTTGGTTCAGTAACTTTTCTTAAATCGTGGCCGGTATGTATTGTCCGCTTCCGTTTGGCTCGCAACGTTCGCGGAAATCAGTTTCCTGCGTCATTATTATCTTGCGCGGTATGCCCTCTACCACGACCTAGATAACTTCCTCTTCCTCTTCCTCTGCCTCTTTGTATCACGTTGACGTGAAACCTTTCGCCGTCATTTCTCTCGTCATTATTACGATTATTTCTATTGCCAAAATTCTGATAATTGGCACGACTTTCGCGCCAATGGTCTTCGTCTTCGACCCTTTCGAGAAATGCTTGGAAGCTACGATGATTGCTTCCCACGTATATCTTTGAATCTTCTGGAAGCTTTTTATATAGCTCCCATATGATTTCAGAATCGGATCTTCTCCCTCTTAAATGTGTCAACTTTCGGTATCAATACTCGCAGAAATCTTTCAACGAATTCCTGCCCCTGTTATCATGAAGTCTGGCCATGATAAACTCGCGCCACAAATTATCCTGTTTTTGTTCGGACCAATATTCTTCCGTAAACTTTTGCTTAAATTCTTTGAACGTCATTCGTTCGGTATTCAAATTAATTCCCCAGCGCTTAGCGTCACCTGCTAAGGCGCTAATTACTACGTTTATCTTTTCCTGATCAGACAAGTGTTCAGGAAATATTCTCTCGCAATTTTTGATGAAATCTAACGGATGCCATCCGTTATGTTTCTTGGCAGGATCGAAGCGTTCCTCACCTTCCAATAGCTTTGCAAGTGGTGTGCCATTACAGACAACACCAGGCCTATCTTTAATTTTACCCTCAAGATCGAAAACTTTGCCTTGAATTTTCGAGGTATTTTGTTCACACTTTTGTACACATCCGGTCACCTTTTCGCCTAATTCTCTTTTAGTGTCTGAAACTGCCTTTTTCAACTGTGATATCCCGTGTTGACATTCGTTTACGATCTCAGTTTTAAGACCGAAAACTTTTTCGTCTATTTTGGTTTCAACCAGAGGCTCTACTTTCTCTTGGATGCTGAGAATTTCAACATCAAACCTACTGTTAATGTTGTCAGTTTCCCCCTGCATAGTATCCATATTTTTGTTAATTGTGTCAATTTCAAATTTCATGGTATTTATCACAGAGCTTAAACTACCCACTTTCTGTTCTACCTGTTCTATTTGTTTACTAATTTTAATTCCTTGTTCTTCGACCTGTACTTTGAGCTGATCATTTTGTGTTTTGATCTGATTACTTTGTGTTTTAAGCTGCTCGTCAACGTGTGTTTTAAGCTGATCATTCTGTGTTTTGAGCTGCTCTGCAACGTGTGTTTTAAGCTGACTAATCTGATAACTAACTTGTTTTTGAAGCTGATCATTCTGTGTTTTAAGTTGATCATTCTGTGTTTTGAGCTGCTCACTCTGTCCTGCAATTTGTTTGGTTAATTGTTCTAATAAATCGTTCATGCTTACAATTTTCACACTGTTTTGTTCTACGGAATCGGTGTGTTCCGATCCTACTTCAAAAGTTTCTTTCGGTTCTTTCTCTATCTGTGGAGAATCAAACATGTCAGTGGATTCGTTTACGTACCCACTATCGTCTACAAAGTCATCCCCTACTTCTTGTTTTATCCCTTGCTGTGTTCAAGGCAATCTCGACATTTCAATCTGTTCGTTAACATGTTCATGATATTGTATGTACGACAACTGTCTTCCGCTAACGCCATCTGTTATCTGGCCGCTTAAACTCCTGCTATTGCCATGCGCATCTTCCATTACGCTCGGCACATCTACCCTGTCTACTTTCCTGTCCATACTGAATGCAAGCTACACCACACTACCGTACTTGACGTTCACTGCTATTTATTTTACTGAATATTATTACAATTCGTGCCACTCAACATCCACTGCTCGGTATTCACATTAATTTGTAACCGACAACAACTGGATGTCCTGTCACCAGGAGGCCACTTGTAACGCCTTCGCTCTCTGACGTACGTTAACTCTTTAAAGCCTGTACTATGGTAAGTTGACGGGCTTCACCTTGTAAGAAAGTATTTTAGTAAATATGTTGACCGCGTGTACCTGAATGGAGGCAAAATCAGACTTACACCCACTCAGTAACAACAATGATACGTCAAGCAAGTCTAAAGTGCAACTGCACGTTAGGACGGACAAGAAACATACACAACAGATGCTACCAATTGTTAATAATACGGTCGCCAGCCTAATTAGGCATTAACTGAGATTTTTTCCTTGTACAAGTGGATGTACGTCCAAGCATAACAACACGTAGTAATACTGCATTAAATGGTAAATTTTAGAACCAGAAAAATCTACTGAACTAATATTTTCACTTTCTGTACTAATTTGGACAAGCTATAAATACACAACATCACACTATAATGTTTACTACAAACTGCGTTTTTGTCTATTGATCCGACTGAAATCGGGCATAGGTTACCCTAGAAATAGCACTTTTGAAACACACATACAATGTCAATTTTAAGAAGGGTAAAACACTGATAAATTTAGGTTTTATATTGACTTTAACTTTGCTGGTCAAATCAGTTCAGTACACTTCAGACTTCAAATGAATAGAAAAACGGGGGGGGGGGGACCCTGAAACTATTATGATCACTGTAGTGAAAGTTTGATTATTGAGAGCATTAAGCATTCAAGATTTCCAAAATATGATTTACCGCTCTTTTTGTCTTATTTCCTGCTCATTTAACTACCGTTATTTTTGTCTCTATTTAAACAAACTTCATTACTAAACCAATTTCACTATTATCTTCCAACTTTGTCATACCTATATTATTCGTCCAGTATTCATTAACAACAAAGTTCTTTAAACATCATTCTAACATTAATAGGTCTGCAGGTAATTATTATTAACATAAACTTTAAATCTTCATCTTGGGACACTCGGATTGCACAACATGTGGAAAGGACCCTGTCTAGGTCAGTTGTGAGGATAATTAATTGATAGGACAGTTCTGGTAAAATTTAAGTTGTTATTGAACAGTATGCAGCAAAAGTAACACTGATCCACACGAATACAGTACTAAAAGTTTCAACCTGTTCATAGCGATGAGGCGGTCGGCAGGCGGCGAGATGGCGAGGCACAAAGCACACATGTAATTACAGCAATGGCTCTTGAAATATTGGCACTTCACTTCTTCATAGCGTCGCAGTACTTTTCCATTGAGTGCCTATGGAATATTGCCATGCTGTATAGGCGTCGGAAACAGCGCATCCGAGGCTCAACGAAACCACTTTTTCCAGGAGAGCCTCCTCGATCCAGCACGTGTTTCTCAGATTGATGCCCAACTCCGACTACTACTACTGCTGAGCCCGTTGTGCCGTACCGCGTCCGTGTGCATTTTCCCGCGCTAACCTACCTCCACCTTTTATCGCTCCCCTACAGACAGGGTATTCACCAAAGATTTTGCATTCCACATATTCTAATACATTGCCTACGTATGGACCAGGCCTACAATTACAACTTTAACATCTTACAATATTTCCAACATTATTTACACTTCACTTTGATTACAACATTGCTTGAAATTTGACATAAATATTAAAATTTACATCGAAAATTGTTTATAGCTTCTTCAACATAATGGCATGAAACAAAAAAGAACTGAAATCAGAACATCGATTAGGGTAATTTATTGAAATTCAGGGAAAAAATTTATTATAAGTACAATAGTATAGTGTTATTGTTGTTACACATGATAACTGTAAAAGCTAGATAACAGGATTTTAAACATGAAATAAAAAAAAAATTGCTCTGAGCATTATGGGACTTAACATCGATGGTCATCAGGCCCCTAGAACTTAGAACTACTTAAACCTAACTCACGTAAGGACAGCACACAACACCCAGCCATCACGAGGCAGAGAAAATCCCTGACCCCGCCGGGAATCGAACTCGGTAACCCGGGCGTGGGAAGCGAGAACGCTACCGCACGACCACGAGATGCGGGCAACATGAAATAAATGAATTAAAAAAAGCTATACATTATCTGCACCAAACTGGATGGTTTTGGGAGTAATTAACGCACATGGTGGTGCAGAGGACTGCGTGCCTGGTTCGTAGATGTCTTTCAACGTTGCCTGACGTTTGTAAACCATGGTGTTGTGCTCAAAGCATTGACATTCTATCAGCACCATGTGTGTAGGGTGTATAAAGCCTGTTGCAACGTGCTCAGGCAACTTTGAAATTTTATTTATTTATTTATTTAATCCGCGTCGTCCGTATTCCGACTGTTTCGATGCAGACCATCATGAATTCCTGTCTTGTACCAACCGCTACCGTCCTGAATCCTCAATTATTTTACGGGTGTATTACAATCTGTAACTTCCCTTACAGTTTCTACCCTCGTCTTCTCCTTCTACTGCCATGGAAAACAACTGATTTCCTAACACGTGGCCCATCATCCTGTCCCTTCTTCTTGTAAGTGTTTTCCATGTTATGTTCTTTTCTTATCAGTTCACGTAATTTCCAGCATCCTTCTGTAGCACAAAACCTTAAACCACTAATACTCTTCATTTAGATGTACGTTCTCATAAATTTCTTCCTCAGATTAAGGCTGCTTATCTTGGTCAGGAATGCACTCTTTCTAAAGTCTATCTGCTTTGTATGTCCTCCCTCCATCGTCAGTCTTCCAGGGTAGCAGAATTCCTTCATTTTGGCTACTTGATGGCACCCGATTCCGAAGTCACTTTAACGCTAATCTCATTTCTGCTACTTCTCATTACTTTCGTCTTTCTTCGTTTTACTGTCAATTCGTATTCTGCAGTCATTCGACTGTTCATTCCATTTAATGCTTTGATGGTATTAGTTGCCTGCGGCATTACAGATCTTAAAAGTTGTTACTGTAATGTGTTTGCTTATACCGATTCCATAACCAGAATAATCTGTCAGGCTGATGGTTCAAAATGGTTCAAATGTCTCTGAGCACTATGGGACTTAACTTCTAAGGTCATCAGTCCCCTAGAACTTAGAACTACTTAAACCTAACTAACCTAAGGACATCACACACATCCATGCCCGAGGCAGGATTCGAACCTGCGACCGTAGCGGTCGCGCGGTTCCAGACTGTAGCGCCTTTAACCGCTTGGCAACCCCTGCTGGCGCAGGCTGATGTCTACAGTGTACTGCTCGAAAACAACAGAACAATACCTTCACCTCTGTGACCTGACATATCCTCATGCAGTTGGTCGACGCAATTTTCAAATAAGAAATAATTCAAGTACAGTATTCTGTCTTCTTTTTTCTCCTCTTTCATAGATGAAAATTCTCGCATCTAACTGGTAAGCGAGACAGAGCATCGGTTTCTGTATACTCTTTGCCTGGAAGGTAGATCGATGTCTACCACCTATTCTTTCTGTGCCGATACTCACTACTTCGTGTGGTTACCATGCGTGAGTATGGCACTGACCAACAGTTCCTATGATTTATGATCAGTTCATACAACAGTTTTTCTTCTGAGCAGGAGGTTTCACATACTTTGAAATGACCACACTACTGTCACAACATAATTCTGCTCCCATTTGCTATACATTCTACTTGCAAAAGCCATAGTCCATCAGGTCGTTTCACCTTCGTAATCCACCGTTTAAAAGTATTCGGACCTCACGCAAAAAATTTAACTAACCATCACGAGATGAAACTTTTACGTTATATCTATATGATGTGGAATTGAAGCAATGCAAAGTTCATGATTCAAGATTTCAAATTCTTCTTGACGTTGCTCATCTCACTCCCACATTCTTCAAATTTCTGTAGAAACCGAAAGTTCAAATGAAAAACGCATGTATCATGTTGTATACAGCTTAGAGACTTCCCCAGTAGGCTTGAATTCTGCAAGGTCATGAAATATCCTGTCATGGCTCATTAGGTACCGTAAAAATTTAACTCAGTCCTGTCCAAACACCGACTTCCTGACATTTACAGTCACTCTGGTGTTGGAACACGTCTGCAGTTCTCTCTTTAATGTTTCATTGTGTGCCATCCAACGTTTCAAGACTGTTGGCATATTGTCAGTTTATAAGATCGCTTGTGTGGCTATGTCACATTGCAGCACTTGATATCAGACTCTCACAAAGGCTGATGTTGATACAAGAGGAACAACTGGAAGTTAAATAAACACGTATGTCCTTCCAACCTACAGAAAGGCGATTTACTCAGAGAGATGTAGTGCTCTTTTTCCAAAGCTATTTCACAGAGGAAGACTGCACTGTAGTTCCTTCTCCAGATTGTCGCGGCAGATGACAAAGTGGTAGATATCGAAATAGATGACAGAGGGATAGAGAAACAATTGAAGTCGCTCAAAAGAAGAATGACTGCTTGACCTGATGGGATATCAGTTCGATTTTACACATAGTACGCGAAGGAACTTGTCCCCCTTCTTGCAGCGTTCTACCGTAGATCTCTAGAAGAGGGTAGCGTTACAAAAGATTGGAAAAGCGCACAGATCATCCACGTTTTCAAGAAGGGACGTCGAACAGATTTGCAGACCTATATCTCTAACGTCGATCAGTAGTAGAATTTTGGAAGACGTATTATGTTCGAGTGTAATGACGTTTCTGGAGACTAGAAATCTACTCAGTAGGAATCAGCATGGTTTTCGAAAAAGACGATCGTGTGAAACCCAGCTCGAGCTATTCGTCCACGAGACTCAGAGGGCCATAGACACGGGTTCCCAGGTAGATGCCGTGTTTCTTGACTTCCACAAGGCGTTTGATACAGTTCCCCACAGTCGTTTAATGAACAAAGTAAGAGCATATGGACTATCAGACCAATTGTGTGATTAGATTAAAGGGTTCCTAGATAACAGAACGCAGCATGTCATTCTCAATGGAGAGAAGTCTTCCGAAGTAAGAGTGATTTCAGGTGTGCCCCAGGGGAGTGTCGTAGGACCGTTGCTATTGACAATATATATAAATAACCTTGTGGTTAACATCGGAAGTTCACTGAGGCTTTTTGCGGATGATGCTGGAGTATCTCGAGAGGTTGTAACAATGGAAAATTGTACTGAAATGCAGGAGGATCTGCAACGAATTGACGCATGGTGCAGGGAATGGAATTGAATCTCAATGTAGACAAGTGTAATGTGCTGCGAATACATAGAAAGAATGATCCTTTATCATTTAGCTACAATATAGCAGGTCAGCAACTGGAAGCAGTTAATGCCATAAATTATCTGGGATTACGCATTAGAAGCGATTTAAAATGGAATGATCATATAAAGTTGGTCGTCGGTAAAGCAGATGCCCGACTGAGATTCATTGGAAGAATCCTACGGAAATGCAATCCGAAAACAAAGGAAGTAGGTTACAGTACGCTTGTTCGCCCACTGCTTGAATACTGCTCAGAAGTCTGGGATCCGTACCAGATAGGGTTGATGGAAGAGATAGAGAAGATCCAACGGAGAGCAGCGCGCTTCGTTACAGGACCATTTAGTAATCGCGAAAGCGTTACGGAGATGATAGATAACCTCCAGTGGAAGACTCTGCAGGAGAGACGCTCAGTAGCTCGGTACGGGCTTTTGTTGAAATTCCGAGAACATACCTACAGCGAGGAGTCAAACAGTATATTGCTCCTTCCAACATATATCTGGCGAGGAGACCATGAGGATAAAATCAGAGCGATTAGAACTCACACAGAGGCATACCGACAATCTTTCTTTCCACGAACAATACGAGACTGAAATAGAAGGGAGAACCGATAGAAGTACTCAAGGTACCCCCCGCCACACACCGTCAGGTGGCTTGCGGAGTATGGATGTAGATGTAGATGTAGTTGTAGCGTGATCTGTCAGTATCCAGCTGTAAGTCCAGACTCATTATAGTTGGAACCTGTCAAGAAACTCATCCATTATTTCACTCCATATCTCACCCCTATTAGCAATTTATTACATTTTCTAGCATCCCGTGACAGCTGCACTGACGTGTGTGTTTTAGGTACAGAGAGCCACTATAGGGCTATTACAGTGACCAACTATTGGCCTCCCACATCGTCTTGCAACATACTTTCAGCCATCTGTCTCTGCTACTAGACATTTATTTAACTTTCTAGCATCCAATCCCAGGTGGAATGATTTACAAGTCTTAGGTATAGGCAGCCACTACAGGGCTATTACAGTGACTAACTACTGGTGCTTCACACCATCTTGGAACATTCTTTCGAGTTCTCTTCCACTCGTATCGCACTTAGCTCTTGGTATCTGGTATGATTTTGTGCCGTAATCTGCGTGCAGCATTACCTGGGCTCATAGGTAAATCATTTTACCGCTTTGTGTTCGTTTAGAAGACATGCTAATTTGCTACAGTAGTCTTCAGACATTTCTGCTATTTCAGCTATCTTTGCTTCTATTGCTTCGCTCACATTGGTATCATGCAGTTTATCAGGCAGCTAACTATTCGTTTCTTCGTCAAAACTGCATTAATTGTCTTCCTCTGTAAAAATAGCACCTTAGTGTCACGATTTGCACCACACATTGACCAGTCTTGTAAGGATAGAAACATCTTTTTAGATTTGTGCCCTAATTCGCAGCGTCCCTTTATTAAGTTTAATCCAACTTGGTTGCTGATTATTTAATTCCATCCAAGGATGTTTGGGATACGTAAATTAGATACTACTAGCATGCGTTGCTAAGTCATGTGGTTCCCTAACTGCCATTAAGCCATGCTTGTAATGTGACAAGTTCACTTTTCTTTCCTGTGGTGTCCCGATTACTGACACGTTTATTGGTAATAGTGATATTACCCATTCTGTTTGTATTTCTTACATCATTCCGTCCACAATCGCCAGTAACTGACTAAGTGAATTCAAAATTTCAACGAATTTTCCTCTACAAATTTCTACTTCATCGACTTGTTTATTGTTTGTTTTTTGTTCCAATATGTTTTCATATAAAAGTCAACATATCGCATTACCCTCGCACGATGTGGTCCTTCAGTCCCATGCCTCTCTATTCAGACCTCGTCAGAGAAGAATAGCCGTTTTTGCATCCCGCCTGGAAGGCGGCGCGTGGGTCTGCTCCTGTGAACTGAAGAGTAGGCCGAAGGTAGGAAGTACGTAGGAGAAGGAAAAGGTGAAATGTTTCGGTACTGCAATTAGGTTATAACTCTCTTACTTAACTTTGCGTACGGATGAGCTCGTAGGTGCGAAGCCGCTCACCCATCAAATCTAACAGCTACAAGTAGTTGGACAAACTATCACTGAAGTAACACAGTCTGTAATTGATAGCCCCCTATGAAGTAGAAACAATGTTGATAGTCCTCTCCTCGGAATCAAACGGGCTGAATCTGGAGCGGAGCTCGTAGATCTGCACAGCGCCGGCTAGAGGGCCCTGTCGTTGGTGTCGGTGTCGTAGTGCCAACCTAAGAACTTGCACCTACGCCGTGGCATCGTAGTTATCGACACCACAGCCGTTTTACCACGTGCACAGCTGCACTGAGATTTGTGATAGGCGGTGAACCACACCGAGCGAGAGTAACTGTTCTAATGAGCGCATCAGCTCGTCTCTATACATGTTCGATATTGTTACAGGCCAACATCTAATCTCCTATGGCAGGTTCAGGATGATTAGTCTGCTAGATCTTCAGGCTTAGGCAGACTGTCGAGAAACTGATTCAGTTCCCAAGATTTAAGAGCAAAAGCCTTTTAAACTTAATTGCTGTTCCTGGTGAACTCCCAAACCTGCTACATCTCAAAGAGGATACGATTCTGTGTGGAAGAGGACCAGATGATTTCCAAAAACTTTTCCTCGAATTCCTTAAATTACTGGCGTAAATCTACCTACTTCGGCTACCACGAGAACGCGCTTTCTAGTAATCTACTGACTGCTTAGGCAATTTTGTACTCTCACTCTACTGTCTCGGCAGTAGTCCATCGAACTGCTTGAGCTAAGCAGCATGGTGGATTTATCTAGATGTACGGAAAGTATGTGGTGCGTACAGGGATAAGGACCATTCTCAACCGCTGGCGTCGTAACACACGCGGCTCCTTATGTCACAGAGTATTCGGGAAGACGGCCCTACGCTAGTGCGCACTTAATATTTTGTCAATCTGCTTTATCCTTCTCACTATATCATCTACTGTTTTCCTTAAGTGGTCTGCTTCTTCAACTTGTGACATCTTCAGTAACTTGTGTTTCAAGCCCCTTTTGGGCTCTCCGCAACAAAGAATTGGCTATAGTGACCCCATTTCACCGTTCTGCTGAGTTCTGCTCTATTCCTGCAACTTTCCGTTGGTAATGGCTGCAGTCGTGTTCAGTACGACAGTCAGCTTGTTCTTGTTGAGTGAGTATTACCCATATTATTCTGCACAGTAGTGACACACCACGTTAGCTGAGGGTGCTCATGCGCTGCTTCCTGGACTCGGGTAGGCACGTCGGCCCCGGATCGAATCCGCCTGGCAGATTAACGAAGAGTTCCGGTGTGCCAGCGAGCCTGGATGTGGTTTTCAGGCGGTTTTCCTCATAGCACCAGGTGAACACTGGGCTGTTCCCCACGTCCCGCCTTAGTTCCACAGTTCGCAGACATTTGAAAACGTTGGCTCTATTTCATGGCTTACACGAGACCCAAACAGCTGGAGTACACTAATTGCGTCCCTGGGAAGGAAGGGCGGGGGGGAGGTGTTGTGTTGGCAGAAGAGCCAATACCGTGTTACTAGAGGAGGCCGAAAGGCACGCGTTTAGCTCACACAGGCTGGCGTGAGGAGGGAAGAACTATACTGACGTGAGGTCTGGAACATGACAAGGAATTAGAATTAAGAAAGCGGGCGTACTTAGTTTGATACTTAACTTTAATCCATTAATGATGAACGTCGCTCTTGACAGTACGATTCACAATGTTATCTGTACAGATATAGTAATTGTAGTTACTGAATATGGCGCCTTGCTAGGTTGTATCAAATGACGTAGCTGAAGGCTGTGCTAAACTGTCGTCTCTGCAAGTGAGAGCGTATGTAGTCAGTGAACCATCGCTAGCAAAGTCGGCTGTACAACTGGGACGAATGCTAGGAAGTCTCTCTAGACCTACCGTGTTGCGGCGCTCGGTCTGCAATCACTGATAGTGGCGACAAGCGGGTCCGACGTATACTAACGGACCGCGGCCGATTTAAAGGCTACCACCTAGCAAGTGTGGTGTCTGGCGGTGACACCACAGGGGGTACGGGTGGTTACAGGAAGGGCATCTGGCCACCCTCTGACACTAACATCGCCACATCCATAGTAACAAGGCTGACCCCGTGTTGAAGTGGGACAAAGGCCCAAAGAAAATGACGAAGATTCAGCACAGTAGTGATATTTTAAACTTTAAATTAGCCGGGGAACTTCGGAAACCGGCACCTAAAGGTTAACTTGACCTCTGTTTCTGATTACCTTCACATGGTTTCTCCGCCGAAAGGCACAAATACATACGTTCTAAGGAATTACATCCTCACTACACAATACAATCAAATGAAAATGCACATCCCAAATAATCACATATGTGTGCACAATGGAAACAGAGATATATTCCAGAACAACAACTCTCTCTGTCCAAACAGGCCTCAGAAGGCCCAACAGTACGGACCGACCGCCGTGTCAACCTCCGCCGATAAGCGGGATGCAGGTACGGAGGGGCATGTGGTCGGCATACCGCTCTCCCGGCTGTTGTCAGTTTTCGTGACCAGAGCCGCTACCTCTCAGTGAAGTAGCTCGTCAACTGGCCTTACAGGGGCGACAAGGCCGTTTGCAAACTTCAAATAGCCATCTGAAGAAGATAACACTGCAAAGTATAGTTGCTCAAATCTCATTCCAAAAGAAACATATAATGAAACACACACAACAAAACTCACTGAAAACAACTCCTCCAAATGGCTCATATTTATACACACATCAGTCCTCCAATTCAATGTTTTTATCTTCCTCGACCATAATTCCGGTTACAGTTGCTTTAGATCTATTTGCTCTTTTCAGATCATGAACGGACACCCGTTTACAGCGAACGCGACGTCCTGTGGTATAAGCTGCCTCCGATATTACTGACTGAAATGGTGTTGCTGTATTGTGCTAGTTCATGGGGATTCCGTAATTTCCGGAATCCCGCAGAGCGAGATACCAGTACCCTCACCTCTCTGACCTGTCGGACAACGAATATATCCAACACTGTGCTTACAGCACGTACAACAACATCAAGTAGGACCTAATAAAAACGGCCATGTCACCACCAGGTTACTAATCTGGAATAAATAATGCTAAGTCGGGATAACACTTTTCTATATTACAATAGGTACAACTACAACACGTTATTAATTTGCTGTTAGGAACCACTACTTAAATTTTACACTAATTATCTACATCAAAACGCCTAGGCTATAAATTGTTCTTTGAGAAGGAAAACTTGAAATGTGTTTGTTGGTTCAGCAACTCCTCATTTGGTTCACGTATTCTTTTGCATCGATTGTTGGAGAGTTCTTTGGCTTTATCTTCCGATGGCGCGCTGATCGATATCGTTATTTGCGTCTGCTACATCAAAAGTACGTAAGTTTTACTTGAGGTCTTTGGAGTAGATACTTCTGCCAATGAACGGCTAGGGCGTGGTCATGCCACTTGAGCAGGTGAAATCTGAAAGGAAGAACAAGAGCCATCTGTGTGGAGTCAGTGGTCTCGCCAAGTAATGAAGTGCATGTCGTAATGAGTTAGTCGGCTCTGAGCAGTTTTACGCATGAAGCACCTGTTAGTGTCAGTTTGCGCGGACAGGCATCGTTCAGCCCGAAGAGGCACTTTGAAAGGTATTTGTATCAGACAAGTTGTGGTCTGATAATTCTGCTGCCGATAATTCTGCTACAACACAATCGAAGAAAAACAGTGCACAATATTGGAAATGGCATTACACTATTACATCTTTAGAGACAGAGAGAAATTATATATATATATGACTGAGGCGTCGAGCAGAATGTGACTAATGTGACTGTATTATGTCTAACAAACTGTTTGTGTTTGTCATGGTAATTATTCTACAGAATCAGAAATTAATTTCAAATTTCCATTTTCACTTCCTTAGTCAGACTAATATTCTCATATCTTGCCTTCTGAAGTAATAACAAATACAGGGCTATTACAAATGATTGAAGCGATTTCATAAATTCACTGTAGCTCCATTCATTGGCATATGATCACGACACACCACAGATATGTAGAAAAACTCATAAAGTTTTGTTCCGCTGAAGCCGCACTTCAGGTTTCTGCCACCAGAGTGCTCAAGAGCGCAGTGAGACAAAATGGCGACAGGAGCCGAGAAAACGTATGTCGTGCTTGAAATGCACTCACATCAGTCAGTCATAACAGTGCAACGACACTTCAGGACGAAGTTCAACAAAGATCCACCAACTGCTAACTCCATTCGGCGATGGTATGCGCAGTTTAAAGCTTCTGGATGCCTCTGTAAGGGGAAATCAACGGGTCGGCCTGCAGTGAGCGCCGAGTGTGGGAGGAACTTGATTATCGGCTTGATGTCTGCCGAATCACTAAAGGGGCACATATCGAACATTTGTGAATGCCTAAAAAAACTTTTTGAGTTTTTGTATGTGTGTGCAAAGCATTGTGAAAATATCTTAAATAATAAAGTTATTGTAGAGCTGTGAAATCGCTTCAATCATTTGTAATAACCCTGTATATATATTGTAATTAATGCAAATCTAAATTTGTGCCTAATTAAGATGTCTTTGAAGTGTTATTACTCTATAATAGGGACAATTTCGTGAATCTGTGGCAAGTCATGCTGAAAAATGTCGTAACGTCGCTCTTACGTCATTTCTTTTGGATGGTGTGGCATCGTCAGTCATCTTCAAGTAAACGTGTCAGTGATTTAGGTTCCTTATCCCACATATAAGGAAAAGAACTGCCTTTTAATGGAATACAGATGTTGTTTATTGGTCGAGCCTCATCAGAATATCTTCAAAGTAATGATAGAATGGTTGTACAATATATAACATACTTGGATATAATCAGATGCATTTTGGTAGGATTCCTAGTTGAGTACAGTTGATATTAACAAACGCTGTACACATTAACGCGAATGGAGCAAGGTAGCTCATATATAATTTGCCGGAAATATTGTGCACTACTCTATTCAAACCTATGCAACAGCTCACTAGTAAGGAAGTCTCGTGAATCCACCACTCATGAAGGTCTAGGAACATATGTCTTTTTCAAGCAGCATCATCTCCAGACTGGCTCGAACAATGAATGTTTGTGCCAGGTGGTCAATGTTGTTACTTTCCATAAGGCTTTTTTACCATTCAATATCATTGCATAGCAACAGTCACTTGGAGAAAGACACCTTGTAAACTGGTCACTATTCTCCCACAGAGGTAATTGTGGTGTCCCTGTAAACTGGCCATCATTGCCCCGAGGGTAATGGTGGTCACCCAGTAAACTACACTTCATTATCTCAACCTGTATACTGAACGTCACTGCCCCTCCAAGTAAACCGACCATCATTTTCCCACAGTAGCAAGACGAATGATGTGGCAATTTTTTACGAGGTCGGCTGTAATATGTAACATTTTCCATTATTTTGCTGTAACATTGGCCAGTTCGTCACATTCTTGTTGTAAATTGTGGAAATGTGTAATAACTAATAGCGGTTCCGCAGTAAATTGGCCATTTTTATCCCAAGAGTAACAATAGTCACCTCAGGAACTGACCATCTTTATGCCATGGATAAAGGTCACCATGTAAGCTAGCTATTATTGCCCTTGTGGTAATAGTCATCAACTTGAGAATTGACCATCATTAACTTTGGGATAATGGTGGTCACCTTGTAAACTAACCATCACTACCCAGGGGTAATGGTGCTCACCTTCTATATTAACTATTACTGTCCCCTGGTATAATGGTGGTTGTCTTGCAAACTGATCATCGGTACCCCTGGGACACTGTGGAAAGGTGGTAACTGACCAGCATTGCCCCTGAGGGACAATGGTGGGCACATCTAAAATGACCATCATTGTCCCAGGTGTAATCATCATCATCTAACAGTAAACGCAACATCATTGTTCTTAGGGGTAATGGTGGTCACCTTGTAAAGTGACTATCATTGCCCCAGGAGCAACTGTAGTCAACGTGTGAACTGGCCATCATTGCCTCACGGGTTATGGTGGCCGCACTGTGATTTATCATTGTCCCACTCTGTGAACTTATAACTGCCTCACTGAAACATTATGAAGTATAGGGTAATACAATTTCGCTAAAGTATACCAATTTATTGTGCTTCTTGTACACTGTTGCTATAACACTGGGAAATTTGTTACATTTATTGGTATTTGGGGTAATGTGTTACAACTTTCTTGAAACATGATTCTGTATGAAGCATTTTGTTAAATTTTTGCTGTATCATGCAGAAATCTGTTACAGTTTGCTGTAACATGATGATGTGTGGGACAATTTGTTACAATTTTGCTGTAGCGCGTTAATGTATGGAACAATCTGTTACAATTTTGATGTAGTATAGTGGTTTTTGGAGGGTGAAGTGAAACATATTCTCCACATTGCAATAGCAGAAGATAACCAACGTTTGTACTGTAAGATACAGTTAATACACATGCATGAGATTTCTACAATGAAAGCATAGTAAACCTCGTTTCTTACCTATCTGACTGAGTACTCGTGTTACTACCGTTCATTATGCTACCTATCCAACTGTTGTGGATATCCCAATGTGTGACTCTGTGATTTAGCGTCATCAACGGAACATGAGAATTTTTTTTTTAGCTGCAGGGTGAATTTAACACCCTAACATGAGCAGCGTGGTTACTGTAATATTTGGCTGTTTCAGTTTCAGCCAAATTAAGGAGAGACTTTTTTGACAAATTTAGTCATGTGGAGTAATACTGTGACCTTTAGTACCAAGATCATACTATTCTCATCAATAAGTGCACTGTAATCGGTAAAATACATTGTCGGAAGTGCCCATGTGAATTCTATGATGTTTCACAACCAATTTTTACGTACTTCGGTTTCTTTAATGCCTGGTGCAAAAATCAAATTAAATTTGTCAACTAATCTATAAACTATTTCAGTAGTGTCAGTAAGGAAGTAACGCGTATTTTCATAAGTAATATTGGCAGATAGGTGTGGAAATATTCAGTCTGAGAGTCCATTGCGGTAGCAAAGTGTGGCAATTGCATCGAACTGTAGTCATCAACAAGTGATGCTTAGCCTGCAAGTTTCATCAGAAGTGCTAACATGCAAGCTATTTGTATCTTTTTAATCTTATAGAACGATTAATTTACGTCGGTAGTATCAGGTGTGTTTTGTGATTTAATTCTTACATGTTTTGAAAAATAAAAATAAAATTATTTTGTTGCAAACTTTGAAATTTCGTTTGTGATCGAAGATACGTGACTAAACTTGAACATAATGATAAGCAACTTTGCGTATCTTTTTGTTGTTATAATTCCTTATTTTGATAAATAATCCTACCTTGGTGCATAGATTGTATTTTTGTGATATTGATCTTTCACCTCTATCTGGTGTCACCTTTCTCTTTGACCACGTTCACATTTGCATCTGGATCATTACAAACTCCTATTTGGTATTAGAAAATTAAATGTTACAGTGCAATAAAGAGTTTATCAAAATGTCTTCTTTCTTCCTAAGAGTTATGCTTCGTTATTTCATTTGTCTATGTTTAGATGGCGTATTTTTACCCACTAAAGCATTATGATTCGATTTTGGTTGTTGGTAAGTGGTTGATCAGGGCAATATCGCCTGCAAACGATTTATAGAACCATGGCACATAGGTCACAATCAATAAAATTTATAGCCATTCTCAAAAGTTTGTTTTTGTAAATAACACGAGTAGGCTGACACTGTATGTAATAATAAGCAAAATTAGCCTGTCTGATGGACATTTCAAACTGGATGTTAACAACGTAACACTTGACATATACATCGAGTGTGAATTTTTCCTCCCTCCTAAAATTTTGCTTGTTCAGCTTTGGTTTTGTTCATGCTCTCGTTAAGGCCTACGATGAACTTAATCGCATGCTTCCAGTAAGTGACTGTAATTAAGACTGTTGGTGTCCTGACCTGCTTACCGTAGTATGTTAGCCAATACGAGTTTTGTAAAGTTACGGGCTTAGTCAGGTTGTGTATCGTCTCACTTAGGTGTAAAAATGAGATGCTAGCTATCTGCGTAGGATGTCAGTTTTAGCCACATGTGTTTTGCAACAGTTTAGGCATTGAAGAAGCGTTGAATACATAATTTGGAAGTCCATTTCACAGGAAATTTCAACCAAAACTTCTGTTAAATAAGTAAACAGATCGAAGCCATCTATCGAGGCACAGAAAAGACCGAAATCCTAAACATATCTTTCCTATACTGTCTCAAAGAGGCACTGTGGGGCCTTCTTTAAATCGTCGTATGAAGGACAAAAATAGATGAGATGTAAGTAAGAGACCAAGGGACAGATAAGCAACTGAAAGCGTTTAGCAGAGGGAAGGAGACTTGGTGTGATGGGATATCAATACTGTTCTACATAGAGGATACGAATGGACTGCCCGTCTTCAAGCAGCAGTGTGCTGTGGGTCTCTGGAGGAGCGAAATATTCCTGACAATTGAAATAAAGCACAGGTCAACCCATGTAAGTAGGATGCTTAAGCTTGCACAGAGTGTGCCCTAGTAACTTGACATGGAACGGTATGCTGCTTGGGGCATTCAGAGTAACATAATATAATTTTAGGGTCGAAACCAACCTAAGCCGACTCTTAAGACAAGAGAATCGACCGAGCTGGAAACTGTTTATAAAAAACGTAAGTAAAGTTGTTTTCCCCCTTTTTCCTTGATCATTTAATTAAGTTGTTCTGTTGACTTTCACCATTTGTTTTATTACTGCCCTTTGCAATGACTTGACAGAAGATATAAAAATGAACAGAGCATATTGATTTTAAAATTGCAACCGGGTATTAACCTAAAGATAGTGAAATAATACGGAGGATTGATGGCGTACCCCAGCCGGGGTGGCCGAGCGGTTCTAGGCGCTACAGTCTGGAACCGCGTGACCGCTACGGTCGCAGGTTCGAATCCTGCCTCGGACATGGATGTGTGTGATATCCTTAGGTTAGTTAGGTTTAAGTAGTTCTAAGTTCTAGGGGACTGATGACCTCAGAAGTTAAGTCCCATAGTGCTCAGAGCCATTATTGATTGATGACGTATGGCTTATCACTGGTTTATTTAATTGGCAGTGCTCGCATGCAAAGGAGGAAAAGTGGGCAGGCAGAGAGAGAGAGCATTTCCACCACAGAATAGCAGGCGTATAAATCAGATCGATGGAGAATGATCTGGTCCGGCTGAAGGACTCCACCGATTCCACACCCACATGGTTCTCACACAATACAATTCATTGTTCCGCCTAATTTCCGCACTTGCATGAAAACTCCGAGAATTCAGAAATAATACCATAAACGTAAAGTCACACCGATAGAAACTTATTGTACATGGAAGGTTGAACAGGTGGCTTTCAAATAACGACAACCATTACATTTCGAATAAAAGGCACGACGATCAGTTTAAAAATCAAAGGCGTAAAGAAACTGAAAAACGCATACACATGAAGAAATAATCACCCTTACTTTTCACACGAAGCATGCACAAGTTATCCCGGCTTAAGCACGCTAAAACGTTCTGTGGCGTGTGAATTGCACCACGTTGTTCTGCTGGAACTAAGCCAAGTCCGATCAGTGCAAAAATTGCACATAATTGTCAACTATTACTGCTACCTCATAGCACAAAGGCACTGGGAGATCCGCCCCTGGTAGCTGAGTGGTCAGCGTGACAGACTGTCAATCCTAAGTGCCCGGGTTCGATTCCCGGCTGTGTCGGAGATTTTCTCCGCTCAGGGAATGGGTGTTGTGTTGTCCTAATCATCATCAATTCATCCCAATCGACGCGCAGGTCGCCGAAGTGGCGTCAAATCGAAAGACCTGCACCAGGCGAACGGTCTACACGACGGGAGGCCCTAGCTACACGACATTTCATTTCACTGGGAGATCCACAGCGTTTCAAATGAAGTGAACTTAAATATTTCAGGCTATTTACAACGGAAGTTCCTAGCAGAGCAACGTAGAACTACGTCTGTACTCACCAGTAACCAGCAGCAGAATGCTTTCCTCTCCACAAAGGATCCACCGGCTACCACGTGAAAACGAAAACCACAGAGAGCTTCCGTCACCAAATTGACAAACCAGCAATAGCACCTCCAGAAAGACTGGACCTCTCTGCGCAGGTTTAGGAGCTTGAGTTGGTCATCCTGCTCTCCCCTCCAAGCAGCGAGCACCCAGTCCTCGCTCTAGCAGACGACGATCAACTCAAATTCCATCAAAAATTGAAAAATTGATAAAGAAGACAGTCAAATGCTCATGTGTTCACATTCACACACACAAAACGGTTCAGGGAAAGGAATAGGTATATATGTGGAAACGTGGAAGATAATAAATGACATGTTATAAACAATCACTGATGACCTTTTGCAAAATACTTGGCTTGGTTTTGCGACGAGAAAAAACATTTTTATGCCGTCAGTTCACCTAATAAAGCCTTCTGGCGCGGTTCATAGCTGAACCGCTGTTACACGGGGGGGGGGGGGGGGGCACACAAAGCATAACTGGTTTAGTTAGTGGGAAGTTCTTAAGGAATTGCTCTGTTGAGATGTTTCATCACCCCGAACTACCCCCGAAAATATTGCGCAGGGAACTTTGTTGCCATACAATGACGTTACCAAGTAATCTTTTACAAATTCAAATATTAAGCAATTAAGAGAGCGGCTAAATCAGGCAACCAGAAAAAATTTGGGCGTCACAAAATTTCCTTACATTCTAAAACAATGAAATGCGATTTATATTGTGGTAACAATTTAAATGAAGTTAATAATGACCTCATTCGGTCGCAAAGTGGACAATGCTTCTTTTCACAAAGTACCACAGCAAAGAAAACTAAATCTCATTATGCAAAAGTGTGTTACTAGAATTAACTTGTGGAGCCAAATTAATGGAGTTAAAACGACCTCATTCGGTCCGAGGAATTGACAAGTAATATTGGCATGACACCACTGCAAGGTGACAAACATGACATCACTAAAACAATAAACAAATTATACACAAATGAATCACAAATTTAAGTACTTCTAATTGAGAAGTGAGTGTGTCTTAGCTCAGTTCATGAAACTTGACCAGTTGGCCGATTTTCGTCAAAGGAAATCTCAAGAGGATGTAAGGACACACAAAGGAAAAATTATACAAATCTAAAACCATATTTCTGATACAGTTTGTTATGATAGGCACTTCCTAACCTGCAAGAGTGCCGTCAGTGGTCAATGTCACACGTACACTGAATTAACATTTATCCACATAAATCGTAGGCCCTGAAACACATACACGATTCTCTTATCTCTATGATAAGGCAAGCGACCATCATAGCTTTCAGTAAAAAGCAAGCTCAACTGTCCAAGTTGAGTCACCCTTATTGTTCTGTATCCCGGAATGTCACTTTTAAAGATCTGAGTATGGCGCCAGACGAGCGCACATCAGTGGCAGCCACGCCCCTCGGGTTTGGCGACACCATTGGTTAACCCCTCTTCCTTCAGTTTATTGCTTCCAAGTGGGGTCGAGGCGCCCTCGCGCAAGGGTGACACCATTAAGCTCTTCTGTGTGTCACCCTAAGCTAGCAGAGGATACTGCCGCATTTTCTCCCATCAATGGAGCTTACGCCACGACCGGAAAGCGAGCCGTTATGTAAGTTCGCCTTACGACGGTCGGCGTCAGCTCCCTTAAGGGGCTCCGGAACGCCCTATACTTGCAATGTTAAAATAACGCTTATAAATTACATCTTTCCTCAAAAAAGTATTTGAGGTAGGAAGTTGAAGTTTTTACAGGTTATTTATTGGAATATGGGCTACAACTTAGCACAGGGATTTTACAAAATTTTAGTGCAGTTATTAAAGATGATTTTTTTCAATTGTAATGAAAATTCACAACATTTTTTTGCAATTTTTTATTTATATATTCAAAAATATACAGTTTTTTGGAAAAAGGCTGTGTTAAATTATGCAGAAGGTACTGTGTAACATTTACTGAAAGTTTGAAACAAATATGTTTGGAAGATCCTTAGAAAACATGTAATTAGTATGAGAAAATAAAAGTTTTGGGAATCGAGCGACAAAGATTGGATTAACTTTTTAGTGCATTCCAGGTCCATAGGATGGATTATCTTCATCCTCTGCAAACTCCTCCTCCAGCTTCCTCTTGTTCCTCCTCCTGTTTACTCTTGCTTGTATTTCTAGACTCTTTACAGCCCTGTCTGCAGCCCGAAGGCGTTCCTTGTCTAAAGCAAGCATCGCTCGTACCATGTTAGAATGATATTATTTACAGTAATAACACATACCTTTGGCTTTCCAACATTTCTCCTTTTCTTAAAAGCCTTCAGAGGATTTCTAATAACTTTACTTTTACTCATTATTATACTTCAACAAAACAGAGACTCAAGAAACAGAATTAATTACGAATATTTTCGAGATAACGACAGAGTAAATAAACATGAAACAATCGACAATCACACCAGCGATATATATTGAACCATCACAGGTTAGCCACAACACATACTTTATCTCACATCACTAAAATGTACCTGATGAACACGGACGTTAATAATAACACCATTTGACAGCAGTTTAACAGCGCCACAGTGGGTCACGCCCACGTAGAACACATTTCAAAAAAAATTTAAAAATAGTTGTAGTCTTCGGAATTGAATAAATTCTATATCTATTAAAAGGTAATAGTCTGCAGATTCAGAAAACGCAAAAAAGTAAAAATTGAACTTTTCATGATTTTGAGCCTTTCCGGAGCCCCTTAATAGCCACGCTGTTGCGCGCCGACAGGGCAGACTTCCCGCCTGACATCTGTGTGTCCACGACGCGCCGTGACGGCAAGCCGCGTGCCGCCAAATTACGTCACAGAGGCGCCCCCGTTCGACAGCTACACCATCTGTGTTGCCCTTGGAAACACGCCCTCTCTCGGGCAGGACTGGGGTGGGAAGCCACAGCTGCCCGTTACTCATGGACAGCGGCGCCTACACCGCTTCTTTCCCTCCTTGCTGTGCTTGCACGGCGGTGTGGAATGTTGAGAACTCGAGCCAACGCTTCTGCACTCACAGAGACAAAATATTTAGATACCTTTTATGACAACAGACTTGTGCGTTACACGGTCCACAACAGCACCAACACTTGAAAGAAAAAAAATTGAAGAGACTCCCTTTTCGAGTCTGTGTCCTTATCTACAAGGATAGTTCAAAACTGAAAATGTCCTTAAATTCTAAGACAATCAAGAATTACAAAAATAATAGGACGTCGTTCATAAACTTTATGCCTACTTCATAAAGCAGACAAAAACACAATAATAATAACAAGGTTTACTTAAAACTATGTGCCTAGAAAGCCTTATAAAATAGGCAAAAAAATTCCCCTAAATGAGCATTAATAAATAATGATAACAAGAAATTCCTGCACAGAGTGGGACAGAGTGTCCCAAACGTTTAGGTAATACACTGCTGGTCCAGAACAAGCACCTCTGGCCGTAATAACGTCCTTGATGCGCCTGGGCATTGAGTCAAACAGAGATTCGATGGCGTGTACAGGTACACCTGCCCATGCAGCTTCAACACGATACCACAGTTCATCAAGAGTAGTGACTGGCGTATTGTGACGAGCCAATTGCTCGGCCAGCATTGACCAGACGTTTTCCATTGGTGAGAGATCTGGAGAATGTGCTGTCCAAGGCAGCAGTCGAACATTTTCTGTATCCAGAAAGGCCCGTGCAGGAACTGCAACATGCGGTCGTACATTATCCTGCTGAAATGTAGGGTTTCGCAGGGATCGAATAGAGGGTAGAGCCACGGCTCGTAACACATCTGAAATGTAACGTCCACTGTTCAAAGTGCCGTCAATGCGAACAACGAGTGACCGAGACATGTAACCAATGGCACCCCATACCATCACGCCGGGTGATACGCTAGTATGGCGATGACGGTACACGCTTCCAATGTGCGTTCACCGCGATGTCGCCAAACACGGATGCGGCCATTATGATGCTGTAAACAGAACCTGTATTAATCCGAAAAAATGACGTTTTGCCATTCGTGCACCCATGTTCGTCGTTGAGTACGCCATCACAGGCGCTCCTGTCTGTGATGCAGCGTCAAGGGTAACGGCAGCCATGGTCTCCGAGCTGATAGTCCATGCTGTTGCAAACGTCGTCCAACTGTTCGTGCAGATAGTTTTATCTTGCAAACGGCCCCATCTGTTGACTCAGGGATCGAGACGTGGCTGCACGATCCGTTACAGCCATGCGGATAAGATGCCTGTCATCCCGAGTGCTAGTGATACGAGGCCGTTGGCATCCAGCACGGCATTCCGTATTACCCTCCTGAACCCAGCGATTCCATATTCTGCTAACAGTCATTGGATCTCGACCAACGCGAGCAGCAATGTCGCGATACGATAAACCGCAATCGCGATATGCTACAATTCGACCTTTATCAAAGTAGGAAACGTGATGGTACGCATATCTCCTCCTTAACGATGCATCACAACAACGTTGTTTCTCCAAGCAACGCCGGTCAACTGCTGTTTGCGTATGAGAAATCGGTTGCAAACTTTCCTCATGTCAGCATGTTGTACGTGTCGCCACCGGCGCCAACCTTGTGTGAATGCTCTGAAAAGGTAATCATTTGCATGTCACATCATCTTCATCCTGTCGGTTAAATTTCGCGTCTGCAGCACGTTATCTTCGTGGTGTAGCAATTTTAATGGCCAGTACTGTAATACTTTAACAATTGGAAATATAAATTAACCCGACGCTAACATGTAGCGATGAAGTATTTTATCCCTAATTAACTGCATCATATTGCACTCAACTTGACCATCTCCATTCAATGAAATGTTTCACGTTTGAGAAGTGGTGCAACACTTTCGCCATTTTGGTACGGATTGTCTCGATTTCAACAACATTCCGGTGAGGGACGCGCGTGATTCTATACGGACCATTGAAGAGTTTAAAAAACTTCTTGCACACACCTGCCCGCTTGTTTGACGGCTTGTGAGCTCTCACGAGAACCTTCTGCCCTACTGCGAAATCTATTTTTCTCACTCTCTTTCTGTATGCCTTTACTCGGGCCTAACCGGCTCTCCTTATGTTTTGTAACGCGATGTTAATAATCGCGCGATGCCGCACTTTCGACTCTGCTGTCCAAGGCACAACCTCCTTGATCTTGTTTGGTGGTTCCTCGTTCTTCAGAATCAGGACAGGTGGTCGCGTAGAAGAGGCAATGGGTAACTCATATCCTGAAAGGTACTCAGGTGCACGTCCCAGATACGATGGTCCCTATTACAGTATAATCTGCACAGCTTATTAACTTCCTTTATAATGCGTTCGTTCGTGTGCGAGACGGCGTGAAACAGTGAGATGAAAATAGGCCTCATTCGGTGTTCTCCTCAGCATTCGTTTCCAGTGCGCTGACTGCAACTGCGGTCCATTGTCCGAAATCACTTGCTTCACCGGACCGACTTCCTTTAAGAAGTGGTTGGTGAAAGCCGTCGCAACCGTCTTCTCTGTCGCTCTCCACAAGGGAGTGAGGCAAACGTACTTCCACAGCTACTAGTACGCACGTGAAACCCCTCCGCGAACGGAATAGTGCTTCGAGAAGGTCCACGGCCGCGAGTTCCCTGTCTGCTAGGAACAACTGGATGTAGCGGTGCGGCATACGTGCCGACTAAACCCGTGAGGGACGGGAAAAACCCACCGTGGTTCAACAACAAAGTTAGGAAACTACTGCGAAAGCAAAGAGAGCTTCAGTGCAAATTTAAACGGAGCCAAAACCTCTCAGACAAACAGAAGCTAAACAATGTCAATGTTAGCGTAAGGAGGGCTATGCGTGAAGCGTTCAGTCAATTCGAAATTAAAGTTCTATGTACCTACTTGACAGAAAATCCTAGGAAGTTGATGTCTTACATTAGATCAGTAAGTGGATCGAAACAACATATCCAGACACTCTGGGATGATAATGGCATTGAAACTGAAGATGACACACGTAAAGCTGAAACATTAAACACCTTTTTCCAAAGCTGTTTCACAGAGGAAGACCGCACTGCAGTTCCTTCTCTAAATCCTCGCACGAACCAAAAAATGGCTGACATCGAAATAAGTGTCCAAGGAATAGAAAAGCAAGTGAAATCACTCAACAGCACCTGACGTGATACCAATTCGATTCTACACAGAGTACGCGAAAGAACTGGCCCCCCTTCTAACAGCCGTGTACCGCAAGTCTCTAGAGGAACGGAAGGTTCCAAATGATTGGAAAAGAGCACAGGTAGACCCAGTTTTCAAGAAGGGTCGTCGAGCAGATGCGCAAAACTGTAGGCCTATATCTCTGACATCGATCTGTTGTAGAATTTTAGAACATGTTTCTTACTTGCGTGTCATGTCATTTCTGGAAACCCAGAAACTACTCTGTAGGAATCAACATGGATTCCGGAAACAGTGATCGTGTGAGACCCAACTCGCTTTATTTGTTCATGAGACCCAGAAAATATTAGATACAGGCTCCCAGGAAGATGCCATTTTCCTTGACTTGACGCACTGTCGCCTGATAAACAAAGTAAGAGCCTACGGAATACCAGACCAGCTGTTTGGCTGGATTGAAGAGTTTTTAGCAAACAGAACACAGCATGTTGTTCTCAATGGAGAGACGTCTACAGACGTTAAAGTAATCTCTGGCTTGCCACAGGGGAGTGTTTTGGGACCATCACTTTTCACAACATATATTTTTGACCTAGTAGATAATGTCGGAAGTTCCATGCGGCTTTTCGTGGATGATGCTGTAGTATACAGAGATGTTGCAGCATTAGGAAATTGCAGCGAAATGCAGGAAGATCTTAAGCGAATAGGCACTTGATGCAGGGACTGCCAACTGACCCTTAACATAATAGGCACTTGATGCAGGGACTGCCAACTGAGCCTTAACATAGACAAATGTAATGTATTGCGAATACATAGAAAGAAGGATCCTTTATTGTATGATTACATGACAGCACAACAAACACTGATAGCAGTTACTTCTGTAAAATATCTGGGAGTATGCGTACGGAACGATTTGAAGTGGAATGATCATATAAAATTAAATGTTGGTAAGGCGGGTACCAGGTTGAGATTCATTGGGAGAGTCCTCAGAAAATGTAGTCCATCAACAAAGGAGGTGGCTTACAAAACACTCGTTCGACATATATATGAGTATTGATCATCAGTGTGGGATCCGTACCAGGCCGGGTTGACAGAGGAGATAGAGAAGATCCAAAGAAGAGCGGCGCGTTTCGTCACAGGGTTATTTGGTAAGTGTGATAGCGATACGGAGATGTTTATCAAACTCAAGTGGCAGACTCTGCAAGAGAGGCGCTCTACAGCGCGATGTAGCTTGCTGTCCAGGTTTCGAGAGGGTGCGTTTCTGGATGAGGTATCGAATATATTGCTTCCTCCTACTTATACCTCCCTAGGAGATCACGAATGTAAAAGTAGAGAGATTAGAGCGCGCACGGAGGCTTTCCGGCAGTCGTTCTTCCCGCGAACCATACGCGACTGGAACAGGAAAGGGAAGTTATGACAGTGGCACGTTAAGTGCCCTCCGCCACACACCGTTGGGGGCTTGCGGAGTATAAATGCAGATGTAGATGTTGACACAGTGAGCGGCTTTGCTCGCTGACAGGGCTTGCATACCCTAATGACGATATGTATTCTCCTTAACATGTCATTAAAGTAGCAAGTCTCCCGTAGCTTTTCATAGCATTTTCGTGTGTGTCCATAGATTAAAAGCACATACCATACTAACTTGTTCACTAGCTCGTCAGGGATGACGGGAAGCCACCTGGAGTCGTCAACACCTCGCTTCTTGAACAGTATGTCATTCTGCACTAAATAATGATGTCGTAGTGCGATATTATTCCTATCATACCACTTTGCTTTCACCTCCCGCAACATCTCATCCTTTTCTTGCTCCCGAGCGATGCCACCTAATGGACACCATGACATGGTTTTCGAAGGCAACCCCACGCATATACATGACGCTAAAGTTATTTTCGCCACGGTCACCCTCTTCCACATGTTCAAGGCCCATCGCTATGATGTTTTTCTCTCCTGCAATATAATCGATCATAACGTCGTACTCCTGAAGCCTCAAGGTCCACCTTCCCAGCCTCCTGTGTCCTATCTTGGCTCTAATCAAGAGTTGCAATGCCCGGTGATCCGTAAATAGCCTAGTTCTCCGTCCGAAAAGATAGTAACGAAATCTTTGGAAAGCCCAGACTACGGACAGGGCTTCGAGTATGGTTACGGAGTAGTTCCGTTCTGCAGAGAGAGAACCCAGTTTGCGAGCGTAATAGTTTTCCAGGCCGCGGGATCGTCTGCTGTGTCATCTGGAATAACACCTCACCAAGTCCACTAGGGAGCTATCCGTCATTAGACAGAAGTCTTGATTCAAATCAAGATGGGATAAGATGGGAGCGTTAACCAACGCTTTCTTTAGCTCTTCAAATTCATCGGTCGCTTGCTCGTCACAAGTCCACACCATATTCTTTCTTGGTGAGTGAACACAGCCGTGGAGTAGACGAACCTTTTATAAAAGTTACAGAGACCAAGAAACCCCCATAACTGCCGTTTTGTCTTTGGTATCGCACAGTTGGCGATTGCTACTATTTTCTCCGGGTCCGGCTAAATTCCATCAGTGTACACAATATGCTCCAAGAATTGGATATCTTCTCTCCCGAATTGAAATTTGTCAAGGTTTACAGTGACTCCGACCTCGGCATAGACAATGAGGCGTCTATTCAGCACGTAGTTGTGTTCTTTCCATGACGCCTCCTCATTCAGTATGACATCGACGTACATCATCACTATGTTTTTTAAGTCGTCCCGTAAAATGCTATTTAGACCTCTAATAAATGCAGCGGACGAGACTTTAAGGCCGAACGGAAGATGACGGTACTGAAAGCAGTTTCCATAACATAGGAAAGCAGTGTACTACCGACAGGGCTCGTCAAAAGCTATCTGCCAGTAGTTCGATAGAAGGTCAATCGATGAGAGAACCTTTATCCCATGAAATCGTTGCCAAAGTTGACCGAAACTCTTCGGTCGGTCGGTCTCTGGCATAATCATAGTGTATGTCTGCCGCGACTCTAACACCAGACGGACTGATCTGTCACGCTTCAGAACCATTAGTAGGGAAGAATTGTAAGAACTCCTGGCCCGTTCGATGACTCTTTCTTCTAGCATTTTCTTTAATTTCGCCTCCACACTTCCCTATGTGCAAGAGGAACTGGGTAAAGTTTTACGAAGATAGGGTGATGCACTCGCACTCCAAACCTGTTACTGAACCCATTTACAGTACCTGTGTTGTCAGCAAAAACGGATGTACCTCTGCCAATGATTTCCCGCAGCTCCTTCCGTTCTGCGTCATGGCTACCGACTCAGGCTAGTCCATTACCCTCAATGTTCGCAAAGACGGCGTCCAGATTCCGCCCCCCAGGCAAGGGAACTCTCCTCTCCACAAAGTTAACGCGGAACGCATGCTCGGGTTGCGCCTCATCAAGAGCGGCAAACGGTAAGCAGCTTACTTCACTCTCTCGATGCAGCACACTCCGGTTAAAATACAGTGTGATGAGATTACCTCGAACCTTCACCGTCATAAACTGACTACTGACCTCGATTACCGTGTCGTACTTACTCATGAAATCGGTCCCCAAGATGACCGCCACGCGCAAACATAGAAACAAAACTCAGAAGTCTGCCCCTGGCACGAAAATTCTAACATCACTTTCTGCTTGATTTCCACGCTCTTGCCATGGATTGCTCCCCTCACCTTTGCCCCTCGCACCAGCAAAATAGGCCACTCCTCAGACTGCCTGCACCGTCCAAAAGTCATCTCGCTCAAGATGGAATAAGAACTACCAGCATCCAGAACACATTCGAGCGGCATACCCAGTACACCGATAATCACTTCAGGCGTAATGACCGGCACCTTGTTAGGTACCTCCTCGCGCAACCAATCATCCCTACTGTCCTCTCCTGCTACTAGCAACACACTCTCAGTTGCCTTATTATGGAAACCACTCAGCTCCGACTTGTTCACGTGTCAAAGGTCGGAGCTCTGACCATCGCCAGGAGGATTCTGCCGAGGATCCGTGTGGTGTCACCGCCAGACACCACACTTGCTAGGTGATAGCTTTTAAATCGGCCGCGGTCCGTTAGTAAACGTCGGACCCGCGTGTCGCCACTATCAGTGATTGCAGACCGAGCGCCGCCACACGGCAGGTCTAGAGAGACTTCCTAGCACTCGCCCCAGTTGTACAGCCGACTTTGCTAGCGATGGTTCACTGACAAATTACGCTCTCATTTGCCGAGACGATAGTTAGCATAGCCTTCAGCTACGTCATTTGCTACGACCTAGCAAGGTGCCATTACCAGTTACTGTTGATGCTGTAAAACATGTACCGTCAAGAGCGATGTTCACCAATTATGAATTAAAGTTAAGTATTCCAGTAGTTACGTACGTTCTTTGCTACTATAACGTCCTTGTCCAGTTCCAGACCTCACGCCAGCCTGCGTGAGCTTAAACGCGTGCCTTTCGGCTTCCTCCTAGTGGATTGGCTGTCTTGCCAGTCCACAACAATCCGGACAGCGAATCTCGACCCCGGGAGGTGGCATCATCGCTGCACTGCTGTTGTTATCTCTCGCTCCTTGCGTTTGCTCGTAATTTTCCCTCTGTCTTTCACCTCGATTTCCATACCTATTCTCACGGTCCCATTGTTATCATATTGATGGGCACGGTCCTGACCATTTCCCCAAATTCCACGTCTTTGCGAGCCGCTGTTCCCTTTCCTATTCCGCCACTCACGGTCCCGTGACCGTTGCCTCTCGCACCCTCTCGACTCCTCTCTCCTGCGCCACCTGCTGCGCCTGCGACTGATGTCACACGCCTCCCAGCCACGCTGCTCTGCCACGTGATTCTGTGCGTATGGTGCGGCTTCATATTCTAATTCTTGTATAATGGCTTTGAAGCCGTCCATGTCATGCTTGCACCCTGCAACCAGTACGATGCGACGCACGTGCAAATGCAGCTTGGTCATACATATACACTACTCGCCATTAAAATTGCTACACCACAAAGATGACGTGCTACAGACGCGAAATTTAACCGACAGGAAGAAGATGCTGTGATATGCAAATGATTAGCTTTTCAGAGCATTCACACTAGGTTGGTTCCGGTGGCGACACCTACAACGTGCTGACATGAGGAAAGTTTCCAACTGATTTCTCATACACAAACAGCAGTTGACCGGCGTTGCCTGGTGAAACGTTGTTGTGATGCCTCGAGTATGGAGGAGAAATGTGTACCATCACATTTCCGTCTTTCATAAAGGTCGGATTGTAGCCTATCGCGATTTCGGTTTATCGTATCGCGACATTGCTTCTCGCGTTGGTAGAGATCCAATGACTGTTAGCAGAATATGGAATCGGTGGGTCCAAGAGGGTAATACGGAACGCCGTGCTGGATCCCAACGGTCTCGTATCTCTAGCAGTCTAGATGACAGGCATCTTATCCGCATGGCTGCAACGGATCGTGCAGCTACGTCTCGATCCCTGAGTCAACAGATTGGGACGTTTGCAAAACAACAATCACCTGCATGAACAGTTCGATGACGTTTGCAGCAGCATGATCTATCAACTCGGAGACCATGGCTGCGGTTACCCTTGACGCTGCATCACAGATAGGAGCGCCTGCGATGGTGTACTCAACGACGAACCTGGGTGCACGAACGGCAAAACGTAATTTTTTTCGGATGAGTCCAGGTTCTGTTTACAGCATCATGATGGTCGCATCCGTATTTGGCAACATCGCGGTGAACGCACAATGGATGCGTGTATTCGTCATCGCCATACTGGCGCATCACCCGGCGTGATGGTATGGGGTGCTATTTGTTACACGTCTCGGTCACCTCTTGTTCGCATTGACGGCACTTTGAACAGAGGACGTTACATTTCATATGTGTTACGACCCGTGGCTCTACCGTTCATACGATCCCTGCGATACCTTACATTTTAGCCGGATAATGCACGACCGCATATTGCAGGTCATGTACTGGCCTTTCTGGATACGGAGCATGTTCGACTGCTGACCTGGACAGCACATTCTCCAGATCTATCACCAACTGAAAACGTCTGGTCAATGGTGGCCGAGCAACTGGCTTGTTCTAGGTACTGATTTCTCAGGATCTATGCACCCAAATTGCGTGAAAATGCAATTATATGGCAGTTGTAGTATAATATATTTGTCCAATGAATACCTGTTTATCATATGCATTTCTTCTTGGTGTAGCAATTTTAATGGCCAGTAGTGTACGTATGAGTTCCGAAGGGCCTAAACGGCTCATCAAGTTACTGATTTGACTGTACCATATGTTCAAACAAACGCGCAGCACTCGTAAACCCGGAGAGTTTTAAAGTCAGAATACCGAATATACCGTGTTTTATACGATCTTGCACTGTCTCCGACCAATACGCAGCGAGGAACGCCTGTTTAAACTCGTCCACGGAAGTACACCGGCGCGCAACAGTTCGCAGTCTAGAGGCGGGCTTTCCTGCCAGGAAACCACACACTAATTCTATCTTGTGTCTACTAGGCCACATTGGAGGGAGGGTGAGACGGAATTGTTCCACCCAAGCCACGGGATGGATACCATCGCTCGTATCCTTGAATAACTCGAATTTTCTTAACGAGAGGAGGTGTTTGTGGTCAAACTTCTCCGTTTTGTACCGTGAGAAAAGCTCGCGAGAACGCCTTCTCCGGCCCCACGAACACCTAGAATTCTCATCATCCTCACAGTTCGAATCTCCCTCGTGACCTGAATCCCTCCCCTAACTTTTTCCGCGGTACCTATCATCCTTCGCCGCCATTCTGTGCCTTCCCTTTACGCCGGCCTCAAGTGTAGCCACGCACGGACGTGATTATTTTTCCACGTCCAATTATATACCTCCGCATTTCCGTATTCTCGGCGCTTAACTTTCGTGGCAGTCTGTATTTCCTTAACGCGGTTTACTTCGGCCGGCAACGTGCGCTCATAGCGGAGCAGTTAGTCAGTAGCAACCCGCGCTAATTCGTCTCGGAGTTCCCGTGTTTCCACAGCTACCTGCTGCTTGTGAGAGGCGAGGTCACTCTGACAAGACCGTATGTCCGAGGCATTCTGGTCAACGCGCTCGCTAATGTACTCCGGGCCACCATTGACCAGAGGTTTTTCGCAGGGATCGATTGAAGGGTAGAGCCACGGGTCGTAACAAATCTGAAATGTAACGTCCACCGTTCAAAGTGCCGTCAATGCGAACAAGAGGTGACCGAGACGTGTAACCAATGGCACGCCGGGTGATACGCCAATATGGGGATGACGAATACACGCTTCCAATTTGCGTTCACCGCGATGTCGCCAAACACGGATGCGACCATCTTGATGATGTAAACAGAACCTGGATTCATCCGAAAAAATTTTGTTTTGCCATTCGTGCACCCAGGTTCGCCGTTGAGTACACCATCGCAGGCGCTCCTGTCTGTGATGCAGCGTCAAGGGTAACCGCAGCAATGGTCTCCGAGCTGATAGTCCATGCTGCTGCAAACGTCGTCCAACTGTTAGTGCAGATGGTTGTTGTCTTGCAAACGTCCCCATCTGTTTACTCAGGGATCGAGACGTGGCTGCACGATCCGTTACAGCCATACGGATAAGATGCCTGTCATCCCGACTGCTAGTGATACGAGGCCGTTGGGATCCAGCACGGCGTTCGGTATTACGCTCTTGAACCCACCGATTCCATATTCTGCTGACAGTCATTGGATCTCGTTCAAAGGGAGCAGCAATGTCGCGATACGATAAAACGCAATCGCGATAGGCTACAATCCGACCTTTATCGTAGTCGGAAACGGGTACGCATTTCTCCTCCTTATACGAGGCATCACAACAACGTTTCACCAGGGAACGCCGGTCAACTGCTGTTTATGTATGAGAAATCGTTTGGAAACTTTCCTCATGTCAGCACGTTGTAGGTGTCGCCACAGTCACCAATCTTGTGTGAATGCTCTGAAAAGCTAATGATTTCCATATCACAGCATCTTCTTCCTGTCTGTTAAATTTCACGTCTGTAGCACGCCATCTTCGTGGTGCAGCAATTGTAATGGCCAGTAGTGTATTTATTCCTCCAGTTACCTCCTCAAAGCGCCTTTTCATCTCGGCTCGTATTCCATCCGACTGCTCCATCATTTCAGTTTCTAACTGACCTTGCGTTACGGTTAGAAACTGTAAGAGCCTAGTCATATACATCGCCTCATTGCTACTGTGAATACCAGCGGGTTCATTCCCTCTATTAACCGATTGAGCGTTCTGTTCCGGATTTGGTATTCTTTCTACCTCTTCCATGTTCCTAGCATCTGATTATACAAACTTCCAGCCGCTGCCCTGTTATTTACTGCACTGTTTTTTGCGGCTTCTGCATTCACACAACTATCGCTTCCTGCAATTACACTAGGACATTGATCTTCCGTCCTACTTCCTTCGTAGATTTCACGGTTACCACTCTTAGTTTGACTACGTATTTCCATCATTTTACAAATGAAATCCGCCGTACAGTTGTAACGCTACACTGGCCTAGCAACAGAATTTCCTTAATCACCGTACTTAGCACTACCAAACGTTATCTTACTACATCATCACACACATGAATAAAACATAAGAAAAACCAAAGAAATACATAAAAATACAAAATGAAACACAAAACAACTACAATGCTGTTTGTATACCGGAATTGCCAAACAATACAGAAATTCTTTGGCACTGTTGAAAGAAAACAACAAATAAACACATGTAATTAAATCACTGTAAAAATCTCCCACCTCCTGTGGGGTCATTCTGCTCCACGACAATGCAAAGCCTCATACGACCAACACAGTGGTGGCACTGCTGCAGAAATTGAAATGGGAGGTTCTCGGCCACCCGCCATCAGCCAGGACATCTCTCCCTGAGATTACACCCTTTGTGGTCCCCTTAAAAAGGCTCTGGGGGCAAATGATTCACCTCGGACGACGACGTCCAGCTGTATATGTGGAACTGGTTAATATCACAGCCTCGGGAATTTTATGAGACAGCCATTCGCCGCCTTGTGTCACAGTGGGACGAGTGCCTCAACAGACAGGGTCAGTACTTCTAGCATACAGATACTGGTTTCTGTAATTATGCCTCTGGCTCGTTTCTTTTTGAACGCCCCTTATAGATGTGGAAATGCTACAACCTACATCTTTTTTCATAATTTTTTGGATAAGTGCTTTGGACCATGGCACAACAAATTTTTATCGATTGGATGCTTATGAACCTGGCCCTAATTCAGATCACTGGATACTTTCGAATATGGCACAAAACATAAAAGTCCTTCACATGCTTTTCAACACAGTGCAAAATTTCAGATTACTTGGTTACTTCTGAATATGGTGCAAATTTCAGATCATTCAGATATTTTTGAACTTAGCATCACGATGGGCGCTACCACAAGTGAGCTAGTTCTCCATCTTTGATAGTTTTTAATTTTATATGTATATTTTATATTTCCTGATATCTTGCTTTCTTTTACTTGCTGCCAGTGTCATTCTCATGTCTACATTTGAAACCTGCGCTGGCTGTGATTTTTGAGTTTTCTACCATCTACTAATCTGAATCTCTGTATCTTCCGCCACAGCAGTGACTGCAGCGATGCTACTGCAGCGCCACTACTGCAGCGTCGAATAGCGGTGGGCGCTTGAACTGTACTCAGGTAATAGGTAACCGTATTATAACGTACGTATCGTTTTGAGGGTGTCCTGAGATCGAAACAACATTAGTGCTTTGGTGGGGAGCGTAAAACACAAAGAGTGAAATGCACTCCCGTTATTCTGCGTGGAAAATGGCAAACGTGATTCTCTACTATGGTTTACGCAATGGCTTTAATCAATAAATACCTGTCACGTGCGTCTATCAATGATGACATGTTGCATATAAACAAAATGTTCATAAAATTATTTCGGCGGCTTGTAGACCTCGTACCATTTGCAATAAGAACAACTGATAACTTTATTGTCACGTGATTACTGTATTATTGGAAGAGAGTCCTTTGGCAACAACGATGGATATGTACCTACAACATGACGGTGCCCCTGCACATCTTAGCTGTCAGTTGACATGTGATATATTGTCTAAACCTTACGTTGCCTGGAAGCTGGATCGGCAAAAAATGGTTGCAGTTAGTGCAGTGTCTGTGTTTTACAGTGTCTGGATGTAAACGCGTGTCTGAAGGAACAGCCGCTGCTGACGATATACAGCCATATTAAACACTGAAATGTATTCACAGACTGATAATACGATTTTACATCAGCTGTACCCTTTACTAGAAACACATGAAAATATATGCCAGACTGGAACTCGAACCATGTTTTGTAACAACAACAACTGTACATATTATAAATTTTTTCTTTCTGAATGTTGATAAATTAATGTAAGCAATGTTTTGAATTTCTTTTTCTTTTCGTATCATGTTAAAGAAACTGTAAGCAACTTTTGAAAATGAATGTTATTATTTATGTTAGATTTCAAGCAATGTGATAATCAAAAGGAAGTGTATTTAATGTTAAAACTATTGTAAGATGTGAAAATTGTAATTTATACACTTGGTCCATACGTAGGAAAGGTATTAATATATGTGTAGTAGAAAACCTGTGGTGAATACCCTACCTGTAGGGGAGTGGGAAAAGGTGGAGGCAGGCGAGCATGGGAAAATGCACACTGGCGCGGTTCGGCACAATGGGCTCAGTATAACAGTCGGAGTTGGGCATCGGTCAGAGGAACATGTACCGTATCGAGGAGGCTATCCAGGAAAAGTGGATTCCATTGAGCCTCGGATGTGCCGATCCCGACGACTACATGGCATGGCTATATTCTTAGGCACAAAATTGGAAAGATTACGGCGCTAAGAACAAGGAAAGTGCCGATGCAGTGAAAGCCTTAGCCGTGCTTGTATGTGTGCTGTGCTTCTCGCTATCTCGCTGCCCGCCATCTGCCGCACCGACTTGCACAGGTCAAACATTCAATTCATCTTTAGAATTGTATCTGTGTGGACCAGTGTCGATAAATGTTTCTAACTGTTCAATAATAATGTGACTCTTACCAGAATTGCCCTAACAATTAATCATCCTTATCACTGACCTAGACAGGATCCTTACCACGTATTGTGCAACCCAAGTATCCTGAACTGAAAGTTTAAAGTTAGTGTTAATGAGAATTATCAGCAGACTAATCTATGCTATAAAGAAGTTTAAAGTCCTGTGTGTTAACGCAAATGTTAGTAAAGAACAACAGTTTGATTAAATTGGAAGATAAATTTGTGAATTGAGCTAGCAATGACACTTAATTAATTTGAGACAGAAAGAATGATAGTTAAATAATCCAGAAGTGAGACAAAAGAGTAGTAATCCATAGGTTAATAATTCTGAGTGTTAATTTACCTTCAGTACTTAATAGTTTCAGTATAACGACCATAACAGTTTCAGCCCCCCCCCCCTTCTCTTGTCCATGCTTTCAAACCTTGAAGTGTACTGATCAGATTTGACCAGCAAAGTTAAGTTCCATATTAAACCTAAGTGTATTAGTGTTTTTACAATTTTAATAGTGACATTGTATGTGTGCTTTCAAAATTGCTAATTTTAGGGTAATCTATGCCCGATTTCAGTCTGATCAATATACAAAATGCAGTTCGTAGTAAACATTGCTGTGTGGTGTTGTGTATTTATAGCCCGTCCAAATTAGTACAAAAGGAGAAAACTTTAGTTCAGTGGATTCTTCCGGTTCCAAACTTTGCCATAAAACGCAACATTACTACGTGTTATTATGCTTGTACATGCACCCACTTGTACAAGGAAAAACTCACTCAATGCCTAATTAGGCTGGCGACCGAATTATTAATCATTGGTAGTATCTACTGTGTGTACTTCTTGTCCATGCGAACGAGTAATTATACTTTACATTTGCTTGACGCATCACTGTAGTTACTGACTGGATATAAGTCCGAATTGCTTCCAATTAGGTACACGCGGTCAACTTATGTACTAAAATCCTTGTTAATAAGGTGAAGCCCGTGAACTTATTACAGTACAGGCTTTAAAAAGCTAACATACGCCCGAGCGGGCAGTAGCGTTACAAGTGGCTTCCCAGTGACAGGATATCCAGTTGTTGTCGGTTACAAATTAATGTAAATACCAAACAGTGGATGTCCAGTGGCACGAATAGCAATAATATTTAGCAAAGTAAATTGCAGTGTGCATCAAGTATAGTAGTATGGTATAGTTGGCATTCAATATGGACAGGAACGTGGACAGGGTAGATGCGCCAAGCGAAATGGAGAATGCGGCTGGCAGTAGCCGGAGTTTACGCGGCCAGATAACAGATGGCGTTAGCGGAAGACAATTGGCGTACATACAATACCATGAACACGTCGAGATCGTCTCGAACACAGCAAGGGACAAAAAAGGAAGTAGAGGGTGACTTTGTAGATGATAGTGGGTACGTGAACGAATCCACTGACATATTTGATTCACCTCAGATAAAGAAAGAACCGAAAGAAACTTAGGAAGTAGGACCAGAACACACGGATTCCGTAGAAAAAAACAGTGTAAAAATTTTAAGTATGAACGACTTATTTGAACAATTAACCAAACAAATTGCAGGACAGAATGAGCAGCTTAAAACGCACGTTGACGAGCAACTCAAAACACAGAATGAACAGCTTAAAACACACGTGGATCAAATTAAAGCACAGGTCAAAGATCAAGGAATTAAAATCAGTAAACAAATAGAACAAGTAGAACAAAAAGTGGGTAATTTAAGTTCTGTGGTAAATACTCTGAAATTTGAAATTGATACCATTAACAAAAATATGGATACTATGCAGGAGGAAATTGGAAACATTAATAGCAGATTCGATGTTGAAATTCTCAACATCCAAGAGAAAGTAGAACCTCTGGTTGAAACTAAGGTAGACGAAAAAGTTTTCGGTCTTAAAACTGAGATCGTAAACGAATGTCAACACGGAATATCACAGTTGAAAAAGGTAGTTTTAGACACTGAAAGGGATTTAGGTAAAAAAGTAACCGGATGTGTTCAAAATTGTGAACAAAATACTACGAAAATTCAAGGCAGAATTTTCGATCTGGAGAGCAAAATTAAAGATAGGCCTGGTGTTGTCTGTAATGGCACACCAATTACGAAGCTATTAGAAGGTGAGGAACGCTTCGATCCAGCCAAGAAACACAACGGGTGTCATCCGTTAGATTTTATCAAAAATTGCGAGAGAGTATTTCCTGAGCACTTGTCTGATCAGGAAAAGATAAATGTAGTAATTAGCGCCTTAGCAGGTGACGCTAAGAGCTGGGGAATAAATTTAAATACCGAACGAATGACGTTCGAAGAATTCATTCAAAGATTTACGGAAGAATATTGGTCTGAACAAAAGCAGGACCATTTATGGCACGAGTTCATCATGGCCAAACAGCATGATAACAGGGGCAGGAATTCTTTGAAAGATTTCTGTGAGTATTGGTACCGGAAATTGACGCATTTAAGAGGCCGAAGATCAGATTCAGAAATTATATGGGAGCTATATAAAAAGCTTCCAGAAGATTCAAAGAGGTATGTAGGAAGCAATCATCGCAGCTTCCAAGCATTTCTCGAAAGAGTCGAAGACGAAGATCACTGGCGCGAAAGTCGTGCCAATTATCAAAATTTTGGTAACCGTAATAACCGAAACAATGACGAAAGAAATGACGGCGATGGATTTCGCGTCAATGTAATACAGAGAGGAAGAGGCAGAGGAAGAGGCAGAGGAAATTATCCAGGTCGCGGTAGAGGGTATACCGCGCAAAATAATAATGACGCGGGAAACTAATTTCTGCAAACGTTGCGGGCCAAACGGAAGTGGACAATACATACAGGCCCCGATTTAAGAAAAGATACCGGACCGACAGTAATATAATGAGACAGGCTAGAGACAGGCGTGAAACGACACAACGTGTTGCGGCGAAACAAGCGTCAGGTGCGAGCCAGAATGAGTCATCTCTGCCGCACAGAGTGCTACATGTTGACAGGCGAGTGGAGCCTCAGAAGGCAACGACCCAGCCTAGCAGAACATCTGTTCAGAGAGAAGCCGCTAGCAATACGGCAGCAGTAGGTACGAACATAGCCGTCAGAGCTAATGAAAATTTTACGAGTGATAATTCCGTGTCAAAGGAAACAATAAATGAGACTGTGAGTACACAGAGAGGTGCGGTTAGCAGTGTTTGCAATGAGGTAAAAGGCGAAAATGAATTAGCAGAAGTAACTGATTGGCGTGTGCAGATCGACGATCTGTACAAGGGCCTAAAGCAATGTGAGTGGGAGGATTTTAAAAGGGAGTATGAGGCGAAGAAATTAGTTTATAGGAAAGGAAATGATAGGGACGTCAATAAGGTGACGTGGCCCGAATTGGAAGAGGAGAGAATAAATAGCGCTGCGCAAAGTACACATGCCGCCAATAGGACGCAGATTAATGATAGGAAGGATTTGGAGGATGAAATCCTCAGCATTGACGAAGAAATAACTTCTGCTAACAATCCGCCAATAGTACAAGCTGCTACCGAGAGGCACCGTGGAGAAGGGGTAGATGATTACCTGAAAGTAATTAAAGTCCACGAGGATTACACTGAATATGAAGTCACAGTAGATGTAAATAAAGCTGATGATGAGGCCGTTTTGCCAAAAGAGGAGATTGAATTAAAATCTAAGCCTGACGACAATACAGAGGAAGAACTTAGTGCCTGTCTCAGAAAAGCTTTTATGTTAGAACCTGAAAGCGATCACGAATGGTCGGATTCCAACGATAGTTCAGATGATGAAAGGTACGCAAATACAAACAAAATTGAATATTCTAACTTTACCTATTGTGCAAAAGTAGCGTACTTAAGTGAATCTGATGGTGAGGGAGAGAGTAGTGATGACTCTAGTGTAGATGAATTTTCAGGTGTAAAAGAAAGTGAATATACTTTTACTGAAAGAGGGTATGAGAAAAGCAGTGAGAATGATAGGGATGCAGTTAATTGCAATATTGTACCTAATGATGAAGAAACTTCAAAACAAAATCCAGACGTTGAGACCGAACAAAGAAAGAAAGAGCCACCGGACGATTCAGGGTTTATTTCGCAAAGAGTTCAGGTAGTTAATAACTTTGAACTCCCGGAACCCAAGGAACCGCCAGATATATGTGAAGTGAATTTTAAAAGCATATCTTGGGACGATGTTATTGTCGACCCGGACTTGCTCAAGGAAGACCACGATAATGAAAAACATTCGATGGTTAAACAAACTGTAATACCAGTTGAAATTTATAACGTGAAATTGCAAGTACTTCTTGATACTGGGTCTCAGATCAGTGCAATTTCCCAATCGTTTTTCGAACACATTTGTGATAAGCCTGGGCTAGTAATTATGTCAGTGACAGGTTTAAAAATTGTTGGTGCAACTGGCAAGGCTAGTAAGCCGGTAAAGAACCAGATTTTGGTTGAATTTAGTATAAAAGGACAAAACTTTGGACACGATTTTTTGGTTGTGCCAGACTTGAGTACTGAAATGATTCTGGGAATAGATTGGTTGGATAAAGAAAAGGTTATTATTGATTGTAGGCAGGGAGTGATCAAAATTAATAGTACATTTGGGAATTTGGAATTAAATTTTGAGGAAAGTGGGAAAGTGTTTGATTCAGAAATTGACTCTTTGTTGTTGGAGATCGACCAGCCCCGTATTTTCGGACAAACCTGGCCTAGTTAAGAACTTTGAATACCAGATTGAGACAATAGAGCATAAAGCTTTCTTCGTAAGACCATTCACGATAGCCATATCAAAGAGGCAGGCTGTTCAAGTGGAAATAGATAAAATGATAGAATGGGGGGTAATCGAACGAAGTAGTAGCGAATATAATAGTCCCCTTATCATCGTGAACAAAAGGGATGGGGGAGTGAGAGTAGTTATCGACGCCAGGACTTTGAACAAAATTGTAAAGAAGGAAATAGATAGACCGGAAAATCTGGACGAAATGCTCCAAAAATTTTATAACGTGAAATATTTATCCAGTCTGGATATGACCGCCGGATACTGGCAAATCCCATTGAGTAAAGAATCCCGCAAATATACCGCTTTTCTATTCGCCGGGAAATGCTATCAGTATAAAGTAGTGCCATTTGGGCTTAGCACATCTGTGGCAGTATTTATTAGGGCACTGGACTTTGTGTTAGGTAGAGAACTGAGTTCCCGGCTAACCATTTATGTAGACGATTTACTGATTGCTACAGAAGAATGGCAAGAGCATTGCGAGTTATTGCAGAAAGTTTTTGTTGCTCTACAAGCAGGGGGCATGACACTTAAGTGGAAGAAATGTGAATTTGTGAAATCGGAAATAAAGTTTCTGGGGCACGTTATTACTACGAACGGTATTGGCAAGGATCCGGAAAAGTTAAATGCAATAGCAGGGTGTCCAGCTCCTAGAAATAGAAAACAGTTGAAGGCCTTTTTAGGTTTATGTGGGTTCTATAGAAAATTCGTCAAAGGGCAAGTTTTTAATAGTCCTAATTTGAATAATCTACTTAAGAAAAATAGTGCTTTTGTGTGGACTGAAGGGTGCATAAGAGATTTTGAAAACTTAAAAGGGGAACTTTTGAATGACAATATTTTGCATCACCCCATACTGTCAAAACCTTTCCATATGAGTACTGACAGCAGTGCTTATGGAATTGGCATAGAAGTTTTCCAAGAAATCTGTGAGGGCAAAGAAATCGAACACCGGACTATCGCATTTGCAAGTAGAACCCTAACAAAATACGAGAGAAACTCCACTATTTCGGAAAAGGAAGCTTTAGCCATTATATGGGGGCTAAAGAAATTTAGAGATTATCTGTGGGGCCATAATCTCATTATACATACCGACCACAAAGCTTTGACTTTTCTTAAAGATTGCCGTTTACTTAATGGTAGGCTAACTCGTTGGGCTTTGTACCTGCAACAATTTGATTACGATATTTGCTATGTTAAGGGTACTGAGAATTATGTGGCTGATGCATTATCTCGACTTCCTAATGGTATGAGTGAAGCGCCCAATGAAAATGGTGAAGAGGGTACTTTTCAGATAAGGTATATGAAAGAAGTTTCAGGAAAAAGGAAAATTGAGCAAATATGTAAAAATATGAGGTACCATCAGAATGAGGATTCGACCTGGAAATCAGTGAAGGTAAATTTTGACAGTGTGCAGTATCCTCAAATTAAAAAATATTATAAAATTTATAAAGGCATTTTATATAGGAGGAAAGATTTAGTCACTGAGGAATGGAGAGTATGTTGGCCACACCAGTTTGACACTGATGTCATAGATCATTTTCATTTAGCATTGGGGCATAGTGGGCCGAAGAAATGTTTCGATAAACTGAATAATGTTGTGGTGATTACTGGTAGTGTAAGTAAGAAGGTAAAAGAACGGATTAAATCATGTGATGTCTGTCAAAAGGCCAAAGTGCCGAACAAAACTAGTAGGGGACCAATGCAAAGTACGTTGCCTGAAGACACCCTGGACTTATTATCGGTAGATTTATATGGTCCCCTCCCAAAAACTTCGGGAATTGTGCATATATTTTGGTGATTTTGGAAGTATTTTCAAAATTTGTGAAATTATACCCCTTGAAAAAAGCAACAGCAAAAGCTGTATTTAGTAGGATGGTCGAATACTTCAGGACCATCGGGAAACCCAAAGTAGTACTATCTGACAATGGACCCCAGTTCATATCCAAAATTTGGAAGGAAGGAATGGAGAAAATTGGTGTGGAGGTTAAATATATTGCCGCCTACCATCCTGCAAGCAACCCGGTTGAAAGGTACATGCGAGAAGTCGGGAGGTTGTGTAGAACATACTGCAGTCACAATCATAGAGCCTGGGGCAGATTTATATCGGATTTTGAGAATGTCATGAACACCTTACATCATGAAACTACAGGATTTCCACCGGAAGAAATTTTGTTAGGCAGAAGTAGTAAAAGTTTAATTGAAGAAAAACTAGAGTTTCCACCTTGTACAAGTTTGGGATTGAATCAAAAGAAAGAAATGGTAATAAAAAGGGCAAGGCAAAAAGCTGAATCTAGATCTAGAAGACACGATAAAGATCTAAAAGTTTCAAAATTTAAAATTGGAGATTATGTTCTTTTAAAAACCGACGAAAAGTCTATATATTTAAATATATTTATAATGGACCATATATAATACAGAACATTCCACACGATAATGCTTACTACCTGATCTACCCAAAATCCAAAAGACCTTTAGGTGTAAGAAATATTGTGGACCTGAAACTGTATCTTCCTAGGAACGAGTAATTGTGCTGTATCTTATGCTGAACCCAAGTTATTCTAAATGTAACTAATCTTTGTAAATGTCTGTATACCCTTGAAAGTGTGCTAATGTAGTTATGTGAGTTTCAGATTACCAATTTTACTGTAAATGTAAAAATGTATGGAGAAAAGGACTGGAAAGAAATGATAAATGCTATCAGCCAGATAAAAGATGGGACTGTCAAAAAATGAAAATGGGCAGTGTATGAACCATAATATGAAGGACTGCCAAATACCAATGAGGGCAGATAAATAGTCGATGGAAAATTGTAAATATAATCCAGGGGATGTGACAATATGAAGTGAAAAGGACTGCCCAAATCCGCATAATAGGCAGCAAATATGTGTAGTTAATTTTCTGAATATGTGTGTGTGTTTTGTTTAGTAAGTAAGGAAATGGACTGCTATTCAAAGCAAGCAGCGACAAATTATCTTATAGTGTATACGAAATATGCATTTGTTTTTTGTAGTTAAATGTTTGTATTCCATAATCTGAAATTATTTCTTGGGTAAGTTAGTAAAAATGATTAAATTACTATTTTAATAATGTTATGATGGGAAGTTGGACTGTGAAAAAGGCACTTGAGTAAATGACAAGTAATTATTCTTGATATGTTAAAATAGTGTAAACCTATACACAGTGAGTGAAAGGAAATATGTAGTGTAAATCTTTTTGGACATTTACGTAAAGATTCAGAACCACTGTATAATTGTAAGATTTAGTGTTCCCATAAAATTTAGACTTAAGAAAATTTTTTGGAAACAGGGGCATGTGTAACAACAACAACTGTACATATTATAAATTTTTTCTTTCTGAATGTTGATAAATTAATGTAAGCAATGTTTTGAATTTCTTTTTCTTTTCGTATCATGTTAAAGAAACTGTAAGCAAATTTTGAAAATGAATGTTATTATTTATGTTAGATTTCAAGCAATGTGATAATCAAAAGGAAGTGTATTTAATGTTAAAACTATTGTAAGATGTGAAAATTGTAATTTATACACTTGGTCCATATGTAGGAAAGGTATTAATATATGTGTAGTAGAAAACCTGTGGTGAATACCCTACCTGTAGGGGAGCGGGAAAAGGTGGAGGCAGGCGAACGCGGGAAAATGCACACTGGCGCGGTTCGGCACAATGGGCTCAGTATAACAGTCGGAGTTGGGCATCGGTCAGAGGAACATGTACCGTATCGAGGAGGCTATCCAGGAAAAGTGGATTCCATTGAGCCTCGGATGTGCCGATCCCGACGACTACATGGCATGGCTATATTCTTAGGCACAAAATTGGAAAGATTACGGCGCTAAGAACAAGGAAAGTGCCGATGCAGTGAGAGCCTTAGCCATGTTTGTATGTGTGCTGTGCTTCTCGCTATCTCGCTGCCCGCCATCTGCCGCACTGACTTGCACAGGTCAAACATTCAATTCATCTTTAGAATTGTATCTGTGTGGACCAGTGTCGAAAATGTTTCTAACTGTTCAATAATAATGTGACTCTTACCAGAATTGCCCTAACAATTAATCATCCTTATCACTGACCTAGACAGGATCCTTACCACGTATTGTGCAACCCAAGTATCCCGAACTGAAAGTTTAAAGTTAGTGTTAATGAGAATTATCAGCAGACTAATCTATGCTATAAAGAAGTTTAAAGTCCTGTGTGTTAACGCAAATGTTAGTAAAGAACAACAGTTTGATTAAATTGGAAGATAAATTTGTGAATTGAGCTAGCAATGACACTTAATTAATTTGAGACAGAAAGCATGATAGTTAAATAATCCAGAAGTGAGACAAAAGAGTAGTAATCCATAGGTTAATAATTCTGAGTGTTAATTTACCTTCAGTACTTAATAGTTTCAGTATAACGACCATAACAGTTTCAGCCCCCCCCCCCCTTCTCTTGTCCATGCTTTCAAACCTTGAAGTGTACTGATCAGATTTGACCAGCAAAGTTAAGTTCCATATTAAACCTAAGTGTATTAGTGTTTTTACAATTTTAATAGTGACATTGTATGTGTGCTTTCAAAATTGCTAATTTTAGGGTAATCTATGCCCGATTTCAGTCTGATCAATATACAAAATGCAGTTCGTAGTAATCATTGCAGTGTGGTGTTGTGTATTTATAGCCTGTCCAAATTAGTACAAAAGGAGAAAACTTTAGTTCAGTGGATTCTTCCGGTTCCAAACTTTGCCATAAAACGCAACATTACTACGTGTTATTATGCTTGTACATGCACCCACTTGTACAAGGAAAAACTCACTCAATGCCTAATTAGGCTGGCGACCGAATTATTAATCATTGGTAGTATCTACTGTGTGTACTTCTTGTCCATGCGAACGAGTAATTATACTTTACATTTGCTTGACGCATCACGGTAGTTACTGACTGGATATAAGTCCGAATTGCTTCCAATTAGGTACACGCGGTCAACTTATGTACTAAAATCCTTGTTAATAAGGTGAAGCCCGTGAACTTATTACAGTACAGGCTTTAAAGAGCTAACGTACGCCCGAGCGGGCAGTAGCGTTACAGTTTCCCACTTTTCGCGTGCGGTGACCTTAACGACTTCGGCTGCCCGGGTGCGCTTTCAGGGTCGATCCATCTCCCATACGTCCTAGAGAGAGAGACACACTTTCATGCCAAGGCAAAGGCAGACTGAACGAGCAAAGCATTGTCTCTCCATGTGCAGGAATCACACAATGTACGAGCAGCATGGGACGAGACACTAAGACATATGGCAGTTTGGATCGGTCATCGAGGTGTCCTCGGACAGCCGAAGTGGTTAAGACGATCGTTCGCGGTAAGTGGGAAATCACGGTTTGAGTCTCGGTTCACCATATATTTTCAGGTATTTCTAGTAAATAGTACAGTTGATGAAACTTCCTGGCAGATTAAAACTGTGTGCCGGACCGAGACACGAAGTCGGGACCTTTGCCTTTCGCGGGCAAGTGCTCATTCTGGGTACAGTTGATGTATAATCATATGCGCAATCCATAAATACATTGCATGTATAGATGGTTACGTTTCTTGGTCTCCAAGGTCGTCAGATCTTACCCATTTACAGTTTTATATGTAGCAAAATATGAGAGAAGAACTGAACGCTTCGATTCTAAATTATGCCGTCCACATAGAAGAGTGGCAAGATGATATCCGAAGAACTACAATTGATGTTGTCAAGACAATTCAAAAATGTACTGATGTAGGAAGCGGAATTTACGTAAACCTACTTTGAAGTAAATCTTTTCCCTTCACTTTACACCTTCCGTAAGTATTTGTTTGTCATATGTTATATGAAATGCTTTAATCGAATTCATCTACTTGAATATTAGCACCTGCTAATATAATTACTATTTCCCATAAAATACGTTGTACTTTTACAGGACTTTTCTATACTTCTGTATTACATCCGACTACTGTAATTTATTATTCGATATACTGATTTATTAGTATTGAGTGTTACGTAAAAACAATACAGGCCGCAATAAGAACATTGATTTGTAGGTGGCCAAAATAAATGTTGAGTTATGAATTACTTGAGCGCCAGGCTCCCTACAAATTATTTCAAATACTCTTAGCGTAATGGAATTCCGGCCAAGTCCACTGACCTAGAAAAAATAACATCTCTGAAAATATTTAGTTTTTGACAAAATAACATTATTGAACTTTTCCACTTTAAATAACTTAATGACTTGTAATGATTTTTACTGCGCTGGCTATATAAGTGATCTGCACAAAATAGCAATTTTAAATATGCTGCGTAACGGCGGCCAATTGTTACCAGTCAAAGATCACCGCTGCTCGCTTCACAGCAACCGAAAAATGCTAAATAACTTTTTTCAGTTTACATTTTATGAAGAGGTGCTTGTATGGGTTTTTAAATGACACAACGCTCTCACTTTTATATATGGTGGTGGTGGTTGTTAGTGTTTAACGTCCCGTCGACAACGAGGTCATTAGAGACGGAGCGCAAGCTCGGATTAGGGAAGGATCGGGAAGGAAATCGGCCGTTCCCTTTCAAAGGAACCATCTCGGCATTTGCCTGAAACGATTTAGGGAAATCACGGAAAACCTAAATCAGGATGGCTGGAGACGGGATTGAACCGTCGTCCTCCCGAATGCGAGTCCAGTGTGCTAACCACTGCGCCACCTCGCTCGGTAATTTTATATATGTATTTTCACCATGTACAGGATACACTCTACTTAATCGCTAAGCAAGAGAACAAACAGAACAAATGCTATCGCTATACGTAATCTTTCCAATACAAAAGAGATCGTACCTTACAGACAGCAGACTAACAGCAGAAGAAAAATTCATTGTCTTTTTTCAGTTTATATATAAGAACAAAGATCATAATGATTGCGTCTATACGTAATACACTACGATTTCATCCATTACATATAATATCTTTCTTTTTTTTTACACTACAATCGATGCAATATTTCCTTGAAATTAATTTGATAAATTTTCATAATAAATTTGACGTTCCTGTCCATTTAATATCATTTACAGTCTCTATTTTTAGTCATTTCATATGTATTGTCCTTAATATTTCAAAAGTGACACTACATCTGGGCTATACTAACTATTGTTGGATTACAGAAAACTTTTTTTTGTAAACATAAGGTCTGTTTTGATGCAGAACAGTACACCCGCCTCTATCTTACGACCGCAGACAGCTGAGGCAATTTCCACGGTAAAGCTACCCCTTCCGCTAAGTGGAATAAACAGCAAATGGTCATCAATGGTGACCTTACCGTAACGTCACAGCTCACCAGGAAGGACAGGTGACTAACCGAATTTTCCGCCACCGTGCAGACAGCAGGCTAAAGAAACGGCAGTTGCGCCGCCGGGCTCATACACTCGCCCTTGGATGGCTTCGTGGAACCAGCGACAGCCCACGCCCCACGCATTCTGCCGTGTATCGCCCCGTCCGCTCGACATGCTTCAGAAGCGCAGCGCGATCTACAAAAGGATTTCTGAAACAAAGGGGCTGAAAATTCGCAAATCGTGTTAAACGGTGCCATAGGTTAATTTCTGCGAGATATTCTGCCAAGCCAAGGAGAAATATGACGGTGAAATGGAACATTACTTTGACAGCAAAGGGAAATACCTCGATCCCTGGAAGTTATTACGTGCCGCTAGATACAACAGTGCACACAGACAGAAAGCACTAAAAAGCTGCCAGACAAAAACCGAGGAGAGTTTTAGAAACTAAGTACTACTAAAGGCGCGAAGACAGTGAATTTATGACACCGTCATTGTTGTAGCTTTAGTTTGTAATTATTCTTTAGTATCAAACTTGCTGATATACACTCCTGGAAATGGAAAAAAGAACACACTGACACCGGTGTGTCAGACCCACCATACTTGCTCCGGACACTGCGAGAGGGCTGTACAAGCAATGATCACACGCACGGCACAGCGGACACACCAGGAACCGCGGTGTTGGCCGTCGAATGGCGCTAGCTGCGCATCATTTGTGCACCGCCGCCGTCAGTGTCAGCCAGTTTGCCGTGGCATACGGAGCTCCATCGCAGTCTTTAACACTGGCAGCATGCCGCGACCGCGTGGACGTGAACCGTATGTGCAGTTGACGGACTTTGAGCGAGGGCGTATAGTGGGCATGCGGGAGGCCGGGTGGACGTACCGCCGAATTGCTCAACACGTGGGGCGTGAGGTCTCCACAGTACATCGATGTTGTCGCCAGTGGTCGGCGGAAGGTGCACGTGCCCGTCGACCTGGGACCGGACCGCAGCGACGCACGGATGCGCGCCAAGACCGTAGGATCCTACGCAGTGCCGTAGGGGACCGCACCGCCACCTCCCAGCAAATTAGGGACACTGTTGCTCCTGGGGTATCGGCGAGGACCATTCGCAACCGTCTCCATGAAGCTGGGCTACGGTCCCGCACACCGTTAGGCCGTCTTCCGCTCACGCCCCGACATCGTGCAGCCCGCCTCCAGTGGTGTCGCGACAGGCGTGAATGGAGGGACGAATGGAGACGTGTCGTCTTCAGCGATGAGAGTCGCTTCTGCCTTGGTGTCAATGATGGTCGTATGCGTGTTTTGCGCCGTGCAGGTGAGCGCCACAATCAGGACTGCATACGACCGAGGCACACAGGGCCAACACCCGGCATCATGGTGTGGGGAGCGATTTCCTACACTGGCCGTACACCACTGGTGATCGTCGAGGGGACACTGAATAGTGCACGGTACATCCAAACCGTCATCGAACCCATCGTTCTACCATTCCTAGACCGGCAAGGGAACTTGCTGTTCCAACAGGACAATGCACGTCCGCATGTATCCCGTGCCACCCAACGTGCTCTAGAAGGTGTAAGTCAACTACCCTGGCCAGCAAGATCTCCGGATCTGTCCCCCATTGAGCATGTTTGGGACTGGATGAAGCGTCGTCTCACGCGGTCTGCACGTCCAGCACGAACGCTGGTCCAACTGAGGCGCCAGGTGGAAATGGCATGGCAAGCCGTTCCACAGGACTACATCCAGCATCTCTACGATCGTCTCCATGGGAGAATAGCAGCCTGCATTGCTGTGAAAGGTGGATATACACGGTACTAGTGCCGACATTGTGCATGCTCTGTTGCCTGTGTCTATGTGCCTGTGGTTCTGTCAGTGTGATCATGTGATGTATCTGACCCCAGGAATGTGTCAATAAAGTTTCCCCTTCCTGGGACAATGAATTCACGGTGTTCTTATTTCAATTTCCAGGAGTATATTATAACTGTCCTGCCGATGATCACTTTGTGGCAAAAACTCGAGTCAACCTCGCCGCCTGCTGAGCGTGTACATGTGTGCGCACGTGAGCTCAAATTACAAAGAAAGAAGCATCAATTAATTAACTTCACATTCCTCTTCCCGCGGTAAATTAATCGACTCATTGCAATTGAGGCTAGGGTCTATCGCATTCCTTAATAATAATTTTATTTCGATGAATTTATAACTTCATATGCAGGTTTCCCTCTCAAAGAAAAGTCGTAGAGTAGAGCTACGATTATAGATATATTTCTGCAGTGTAGTATCACGGAATATCATCTGTGATAAGGAAACTCACTAGTTTCTTGAAAATGGCTATATCAGTTAGAATTCAAAGAAAATTTGAACTTCTCATGTGGTGTCACCGCCAGACACCACACTTGCTAGGTGGTAGCCTTTAAATCGGCCGCGGTCCGCTAGTATACGTCGGACCCGCGAGTCGCCACTGTCAGTGATTGAAGACCGAGTGCCGCCATACGGCAGGTCTAGAGAGACGTCCTAGCACTCGCCACAGTTGTACAGCCGACTTTGCAAGCGAAGCTACACTGACAAATACGCTCTCATTTGCCGAGACGATAGTTAGCATAGCCTTCAGCTACGTCATTTGCTACGACCTAGCGAGGCGCCATTTATCCTTTGCTATGTATCTAATGAAGCATGAACCATCAGACCGATGTACACCAATTATGGATTAAAGTTAAGTATTCCGTCAGCAACGTACCTTATTGGCTATATTAATTACATTGTCATTTTCCAGACCTCACGCCAGCCAGCGTGAGCTTAAAAGCGTGCATTTCGGCCTCCTCTCGCAACACAATATCTCATTCTACTTGAAAGATGCGCTTCATACAGAAGACGTCCTCTTCTGCGCCGAGGAAGTATGAAAAACCTGTGATGAATGAACGCATTATCAGTTTTATACGTCCGAGCCAGTAGAAAAAGGGCGCTGCTTTTCTCAGCAGTTGGCCCCTTCTTGCTTTCTTTCTTTTTCTTTTTGTTTTCTCTTTTTTTAGGTTGGATGCTTACTGAGAACCAGTTCGAAGTTATAACACTCCGGGTTGCGGTCATTCTCCTGTGCTCCCCGCTATAAGATTATTGGTTATACGTTCGGAAGACGCCAACTTTTGTCACATTCGCCGGTCGGGGTGGCCGAGCGGTTCTAGGTTCTACAGTCTGGAACCGCGTGACCGCTACGGTTGCAGGTTCGAATGTTGCCGCGGGCATGGATGTGTGTGATGTCCTTAGGTTAGTTAGGTTTAAGTCGTTATAAGTTCTAGGGGACTGTTGACCTCAGCTGTTAATTCTCATAGTGCTCAGAGCCATTTGAAACATTTTTTTTTTTGTCACATTCGGCTCCAGTTACTCGCCGCCTAGGTTGTAGTTGCGGTTTTGCTAATCATTACTTTGGAGAGAGACGCGTAATGACGTATTAAATAAAACAACACCGTTTTAACGTGACACGGGCGATTGTTTCAAGCAGGAGCATTGTAGCAGTCTGCCGAATACCTTCTCCATCGCCATGTGGTAACAATACACTGTAACCACTTTGCATTTTCGTCTATAACGCACTCTCATAACTGAAATTACCCCAGTAATTCTTTATTTTATATGGGGATATTCCCCTAACAAAGCTGCACTATTGTTAACGTTTAAATTTATATTCTGCACTAAGGACTCGTTGTCCACCACTATTTAATCTCTCTTTGTTTAGACATCATTAACCATGACTCTTTCGCATCCAGCAGATAAGTGAAAGGTCTATGTTTCAAGATATGAGTACACTGCTGGTAATATATATATATATATATATATATATATATATATATATATATATATATATATATATATATATTTGTATAGGCTTTTAGAGATTCCCAATTCACTCAAGATTTATTGTTGCAACAGTGCATATGGCGTACATGATATGATTACATTTACAGGTATATAGCACAAGCAGTTCTGAGGTACCAGGCATAGACCCATGCTGAAACACCAATATTAGCACGTGGTGTAGAATCCATGGGTGACAATGCAGCGACTGACTCTGGCATCCAGACGATCGTACAGTTCGCGAATAATGTCCCGGGATGCGTCATGTCATGCCTACTCGTCCTGTTCGAGTAGTCTGTAAGAGTAGTTGGTTGACAAGTCACAAGAGTCACTTCTCGTTCCATCATTTCCCACATGTGACCGATTAGAGACACGTCTGGAGATCATGCTGGTCAGAGAAGTTGCTGCACATCTTTCAGAGCAAGTTAAGTTTCACAAGCAGTGTTTGGACGAGCATTATCCTGTTGGAACATTAAGTCAATTTCCTGTTGCAGCAACGACAAAATGTCGAAACAAACAATGGGCTGCACGTAGGTAGCGCTGGTGAGAATAGCTCCAAATGGCTCTGAGCACTATGGGAATTAACATCTGAGGTCATCAGTCCCTTAGAACTTAGAACTACTTAAACCTAACTAACCTAAGGACACCACACACATCCATGCCCGAGGAAGGATTCGAACCTGCGACCATAGCAGTCGAGCGGTACCGGACTGAAGCGCCTAGAACCGCTTGGCCACCGCGGCCGGCTGCTGGTGAGCATCTCCTCCAGAAATACTAAAAGTGAACGAGAGATACAGCTTATCGCACCCCAGACTATGTCAGTGTGTCTTGGACGAACGCACTCGACTTTCGAAAGGGGTTCGACTCAGTTCCGCCCTGTCACTTGCTACAAAAAGTGCGCGCTTACGGTCTATACGATGAGATATGCGGTTGGATAGAAAGTTTTCTAACAGACAGGGAGCAGTATGTCTTCCTGAATTGGGTGACTCCAACAGAAACAAGAGTAACTTCAGGTGTGCCCCAGGGCGGCGTAATAGGTCCGCTGCTTTTTACGATTTACATAAACGATCTGGTTGATGGTATTGACAGCGGCCTGAGACTGTTTGCCGATTATGCTGTAGTCTACAGTAAAGTAGTATCACTCGAAAGTTGTGAACAAATCAATGAGGATTTGCAGAAAATAAATGGGTGCTGATAAGACTGACAGTTATCTCTCAATATTAGTAAGTGTAACCTGTTGCGTATAACAAGGCGAAAATCCCCATTAATGGACGAGTACAAAATAAATGCCCAGTCTTTGGAATCGGTAACGTTCGTCAAATATCTGGGTGTGACTATTCCAAATGATCTCAAATGGAATGATCAGATTACACAAGTAACGCGTAAGGCGAACTCTAGACTGCGGTTTATTGGTAGAATCCTGAAACGATGCTGTCCTTCAACAAAGGAAATTGCTTGCAATACGTTAGTTCGTCCATTCTTGGAGTATTGTTCGTCTGTATGGGACCCTTACCAGTTGGGTCTGATTCAAGATATTGAGAAGGTCCAAAGAAGAGCGGCAAGATTCTTGACGCGTACATTTAGCCATCGCGCGAGGGTTACAAAGCTTATAGAAAGTTTGAAGTGGGACACACATGCAGAGAGACGGCGCGCTAGACAGAAGAGGCTGCTCACTAAATTCAGAAATCCGATCTTCACCGAGGATGTGGAGCATATATTATTACCACCAACTTTCAAATCGCGCAATGATCACCATTCAAAGATAAGGGAAATCTCGTACTGAGGCGTTCAGACAGTCGTTTTTCCCTCGCGCGATCCGCGAATGGAACAGGTTGGGGGGGGGGGGGGATATGACGTTGGCGCGAATTGTGCCCTCCGCCACACAGTGCTTGTTGGCTAGTGGAGTATATTTGTCGATGTAGATGTGGACAGCTCTTATCAGGTCTACGTAGTAAGCGCAATCGACTATCACTTGCGTCCAGGCAGACTCTACTTCCATCGGTGAAGACCACGTACATTCAAATGACCATCACTTTCATACAAGCAGAACCTGCTTGCATCGCAGAAGACCACGTACGCGCACACGGCCATCAGTTACATACAGGCAGACTCTGGTTCTACCTCTGAAGACAGCATATGTGCAAACGACCATCAATTGGGTACAGACGAAATCTGCTTCCATCGCTGCGCCATTCCGTCTTCCATGCAATCCTGTGGTGGCACCAGTCGAGGCGTGCACGTCCATGTTGTGGCGTGAGCGGAAGGCGGCCTAGAGGTGTGCATGCTCGTAGTCCCAGTGCTCGTAATCGGTTCGCAACAGTTTTTGTTGATACGTCAGGGCTTACAAGCCCTTTTATCTGTGCTGTGATAGATGTACGACGTGGCTTTGCTGACCTTAAAATATCCTGGCGTGTGTCTGTACTGCGTGGACGTCCAGAACTACTTTTACAGATGTAAGAATGTCCACGTGACCACTGATACCAGCATCGTCCGGCTTGTGAGGCAATTCACTCAGCCACTCGGAAGGCCACAATTTGACCCCTTTCAAATTGGTTCACTTGGCTCCAGGAAGTACGAGTGAGTCTCCATTGCATGGACCCCTACTTGCTTCGCACGTTTGCACGACACTGAGCCTTCTGGCTTTTTCTTTTTTTATTTTCAAACCTGGGTACAGGCAGGCCAGCAACAGCATGCTACGCCGCTCTTTGGCCTCAGAGAAACACACAAGATATAAAGGAAGTCATCGAGAGAAAAAACATGGTGGACATAGAAACGGAGACAATCACTATTTAAAAAACATGGAGCCGTTCACGGGCGTAGAGTCCAAGATAAAATTTGTTCAGACACTTGGACAGAGACGAATATTGTCACACGTGAACAGAGGTTCACAAAACGAATAATACTGAACCACTTAAGCACAAAACGATGATACACACAGAACACGAGGCGTAGATCTCCGGCGCGCGAATGTTCACTAACCGTGTACGAGTCCGGGGACCTGCCGAGAAAGGAGGAGGGGGGGTGGGAGAGGGAGAGGGAGAGGGGAGAGCAGATGCCAAGGGCAAGGGAGACAGGGGAAGGGAGGAAGGGGGAGGGGAAGCCCGGGGGAAGAGGGGAGGAGGGAGGAGACAGGGGAAAAGGAAAGATAAGGGAAGGGAAGAGAAGGGAGGGAGGGTGCCGAAAGGAAAGGACACAATAAGTGGGGAGAGAATCAAAGTTGGTAGGAGGGGTAGATGGAGGGGAGGAGGGCATCATCAGGGAGGGCCTTCTGGCTGTGAGCATTTCCTATTAGAGGGTAGGAGGAGAAGGCGCTGTGTGAAATATACCACTACGCCATCTGTTTCGGAAGACCATTATCACGAGGCTAAATCTACTCGCCGTTGGATGGCGTATGCAGTAATCACATCGAAATCGACGTCGTTTTTCTAGGTGTACTAATTTTTTCTGGTAATTTATTTTAATGATGTCATATTTCATTGCGTCTTGTATCCCCAATCCACCTAATAGAGCCACTTGCAGCTAGGGACGTATCCAATTGCTGGGCAGTCAAGGCTGAGACCCACAGTGAAGAAGTTCGAGATACTCCCCTCCCATCATTCAAATCGAACGTAGCCATCTATCAGCTCCTATCGATAGAAGTATTCCCTATCGTATCTTTGACTGTGAACCCAGCAACGAGCACTAGGATGTTCTACAAGAGTGTGAAATTTACTCCGCCTACCCGCTCCTAGAGGGTTGACCGTGCAGGGGCGCTCTTTTGTGTTTCTCCTCGCGGCCCTTGGAGCCTTTGTGCTGCTACTGACCATCACGAACAGCCATACGCTGTTCGTGCTAGTCTCTCAGCTGTAGGAGACGCACACGGTACGCTGCGTGTTCGGAGACATGCAAATGTTTGAAGGCTTGGTTTAGTAACAGATCGAGTTCCGCAGCTAGTGACTGATATCTCTGCATAACACGTCAGATAAATTTATTTAAGTTGCCAGGCTTCATTGGCTCCTTCAGTCTAGAGCAGGGTGGTGTAGCTTCTGTTAAGCTCTTACTGTAATTTGTAGACTTGCATATCATTGCCATCAAATTTGGCATGTGTGTACTCACCCTAGGTAAATTTTTGTGCTAATGATGTCCTGGTATCGACATTGTTTATCGTCTGTTCTATTATTTTACATGTCGAAAGCTCTTTCATTTAATACAAGCAAACTTTAGTAAGACTGCGGGATATATATCCAGAACCAACGAACAATCATTTGCGGAAACCACTGTTCCAAATACTTTGATTTTTCTATTGTAATCATTTTGTCGTCTTGTTTAGATGTTACTTTTACCATCATTTAGCTGTTTGTAAGGTGCTCTGATTTTAAGTATAGTACTCTAGCAGTTGCTTACATTTTAAAGTTCTTCAGAAATTGCTAGGAGCTGTGCCTGTATTGGGTGTAGTTAGCCTAAAGCAAATTAATACGCTGTTCAGCAATAGGACTGGGCTGGAGGCAAGAAAGCAGCGCTGACAGTTGGAAACTTGCAATATGCTTTATTTAAATATAGTCAACAAGATTACTACGGCGGTAAAATAGCTTTTAAAAATAAGTAAGAAATGAAACAACTTCCCAAATATTAAAGAGGAAATGAGATTAGTGACTGACATCAGCAAAAAGTCTTTTAAACATTTAAGAAACTACACAATGTTCCAAACATGTTCATCTGAAGTCAGCCAATCAAAACCTTGATGTTTACAAAATTTTTCAGTTGGCTTTTAAATATAAAATCCTAAATGACTGCAGCAGGTTTGGTAACAACAATAGCAACACAAGCCACGCGTCACGTCCGTTGATGACCTAAGTTTAGAACGAGAAGACGTTATACAGATGCAACTCATCCCCGCCACAGGCGGGATAACCCAACGGACAGCGTGGGCGGTGTGAATTCGCCACCCACGAGTGTGCTGGCGGATGGATTAGGTCCCGTGCAACGTGAACTACAACAGACTAATAACTAACCTTAAAAAACTTGTAATAGTGCACTGCTCTACAAAGGGCGGAATATATCTCACTGCATTACCATTTTAGAGCCAAACATAAATAAATAAAAAACAAACATCTGACCAGTCAGCAAATATAGTGATAAGCAACACTGCACTTAACGATTGGATAGCACTTTTATTGCAGGAATGAGAAAACCAATAATTAAAATTATTAATAATTCCCTCGCTGATTTACCTGCACCAACAAATATTTCATTTTGATGAAATTTTGGGTCCTTATTAGGATTATGTTTGTAATCCATAAGGCTTACATGCCTCACAATTAATTGGCAAACAGTTACACGTACTAAATATGCAGCAGGAACAGTCATCAAACACTAATTTGAAATGGAGGAAAATTCAGATTCGCTGTCTTCTCGCATATTCTGTAGCGAGACACTAGCCATAAGTAACGAATCGGACAGCTCTTACTATCATAGTTAAGCAACCGAATTTCAGCACTCATACTTGGTTTACCATGCTGTCAGTGACAACTACAGAGGAAAAGTACATTTTTATTTTAGCAGAATTTACCATAGTAAAGCTCAGTTTAACAAATACTTAACTGAACTAATTACAGTGAAAGGACACTCTGAGTAAATTATAATCACCGCAATAAAATGTTTTACAAATGCTTAACTGAAATGATTTCAACGAAAACGCACTGTGATTAAATTAGACTAACCCCACTAAAATGTAATGCAAATGCTTAACTAAAATGATTACAGTGGAAGGACATTTTGATTATGTTAGATTTAAAAGGAAGAACACCATGCGGTTCAGCCCTCAACATGGTCCGCGGTAAGCCACTCGAAATACGACCAATTTAAACAGGCAGCTCTGATTTTTGTACCTCCACTAGCTCTGTAACACAGACCACGCAACTTCCACGCCCTTCACAAACAGTTTCGACTTATGTCTGCAATGAAACAGTGTTGCTTCCATTAACTTCAGTTCTTTTGGAGCCATTCTCCATAAAAAGCAAACATGGCCGACCTTCCGGCAAGGAGAAACTAGTAGCAGCACTCCGACTTTAACAAACCAAGGCGCAGAACCCACAGAAAGAGTGTCACCAAAATACTTGATGAATCGGTGGCCAAGTGGTACTCAGAATCTCCAGACGCTCGGCACAGGCTAATTTCCAAAGTCGCCACCACAGCCAACCTAAAACACAGTCTTTGCAGGAAAAGGTCTGCGCTTTGCAAAATTCGTTTACTATCGGCTCCAAACTACGGAGATAAATCGGCCTCTCGCCACCAAGTTCTCCTTACAATTAGGCCCGCAAATTCCATGTCTCTACCTTCGTGGAGGTCAAAGTTCCTCACGCAGAGAACCACCAAATATTGGGCCCCGCTATCGCAATCTAGCGATCGATTGATCGATGTGAGCCGGCACGGCTCAGCGTCCTTGCAGTTGGCAAAGAGTGTTACGTTGGTTTCTATGGGACATTATGGGTATAACCGACTGGATGTTCTTAATTCTCAAGATCTAGTGAATCTGGAGACTGTTATTTCTCTCTCAAGTAGTTTCTCATTTGATACCACGTGACTGGGCGCACTCGGTTCCAATATTCGTATGAAAGTAAAATCTCTGACAGTACTGGGAATGGCTACCGAGCACATCAGATAGGATTCAGACACAAAGAGCAGACACCTCCAGAGGGCGATCGCACCAAATAACACAAACATTTCTAACAGAATAGGAAACTAACAATACATAGTGACGTAATTGGACTTTTGGCGGACTTCTTTCTTTTTCAGTGGTCCCTCACACGTGATTGTGTTGACTTTCGTTAGTTGATTTGCATAGTGTTGATTACTGCTCATATCCGACTGACTATTCTTGTACGAACGACATAGTGTGATAAACTACCTCGATGTAGGTAATCTAATGCATTTAAGGGGCTACGCTTTCATTCATAATGGATTAATCAATGCAGTCACACTGAATCATTAATTAACTCAAACAATAGATCACAGAACTACCCTTAGCACAGAAGCAACATATATACACAAGACGAAAATGGGTAACATGGGTCAACAAATGTTTTTCATAATCTTTAAGACAAATTATTATCCATATTTCAAGTGTTATCCACATTACATTCTTCTTGTAAATAAGATGCAATCACATAATATTATAAATCATGATTCCAGACAAACTGCTCTAGCACTCTGCAGGGCAAATCTTCTAAAAATGTATTCCGTTAATTTATATTTGAATCTGAGCTTCAGTCAGAAACTTACTGTGTAGGCAATGTTGTCTTTAAACGGAATCGCTACAGATGGAAGAAGCAGGCGTTGCAGGTCTCCCTCAGGAACAAGACGTTTGTCGGCTCCTGCCGTACGTAAATGCTTTTCCGCAATACTTTTAGGTCGGCAACACATTAGCTGTGTAAGCTTGTGATTATTTTTGTTCGCGAAGTAAGCGTGTATGAATCTAGCAGTGTTTGTTTACATTAGAGACCCAACATCTAGTTGCCGAGTAGTTATACAAACATACACTCCTGGAAATGGAAAAAAGAACACATTGACACCGGTGTGTCAGACCCACCATACTTGCTCCGGACACTGCGAGAGGGCTGTACAAGCAATGATCACACGCACGGCACAGCGGACACACCAGGAACCGCGGTGTTGGCCGTCGAATGGCACTAGCTGCGCAGCATTTGTGCACCGCCGCCGTCAGTGTCAGCCAGTTTGCCGTGGCGTACGGAGCTCCATCGCAGTCTTTAACACTGGTAGCATGCCGCGACAGCGTGGACGTGAACCGTATGTGCAGTTGACGGACTTTGAGCGAGGGCGTATAGTGGGCATGCGGGAGGCCGGGTGGACATACCGTCAAATTGCTCAACACGTGGGGCGTGAGGTCTCCACAGTACATCGATGTTGTCGCCAGTGGTCGGCGGAAGGTGCACGTGCCCGTCGACCTGGGACCGGACCGCAGCGACGCACGGATGCACGCCAAGACCGTAGGATCCTACGCAGTGCCGTAGGGGACCGCACCGCCACTTCCCAGCAAATTAGGGACACTGTTGCTCCTGGGGTATCGGCGAGGACCATTCGCAACCGTCTCCATGAAGCTGGGCTACGGTCCCGCACACCGTTAGGCCGTCTTCCGCTCACGCCCCAACATCGTGCAGCCCGCCTCCAGTGGTGTCGCGACAGGCGTGAATGGAGGGACGAATGGAGACGTTTCGTCTTCAGCGATGAGAGTCGCTTCTGCCTTGGTGCCAATGATGGTCTTATGCGTGTTTGGCGCCGTGCAGGTGAGCGCCACAATCAGGACTGCATACGACCGAGGCACACAGGGCCAACACCCGGCATCATGGTGTGGGGAGCGATCTCCTACACTGGCCGTACACCACTGGTGATCGTCGAGGGGACACTGAATAGTGCACGGTACATCCAAACCGTCATCGAACCCATCGTTCTACCATTCCTAGACCGGCAAGGGAACTTGCTGTTCCAACAGGACAATGCACGTCCGCATGTATCCCGTGCCACCCAACGTGCTCTAGAAGGTGTAAGTCAACTACCATGGCCAGCAAGATCTCAGGATCTGTCCCCCATTGAGCATGTTTGGGACTGGATGAAGCGTCGTCTCACGCGGTCTGCACGTCCAGCACGAACGCTGGTCCAACTGAGGCGCCAGGTGGAAATGGCATGGCAAGCCGTTCCACAGGACTACATCGAGCATCTCTACGATCGTCTCCATGGGAGAATAGCAGCCTGCATTGCTGCGAAAGGTGGATATACACTGTACTAGTGCCGACATTGTGCATGCTCTGTTGCCTGTGTCTATGTGCCTGTGGTTCTGTCAGTGTGATCATGTGATGTATCTGACCCCAGGAATGTGTCAATAAAGTTTCCCCTTCCTGGGACAATGAATTCACGGTGTTCTTATTTCAATTTCCAGGAGTGTAGTTTTGAATCAAAAATGTTAAGGCTTTCGTGGCCACTTGTTGACAAACTACCTGTTGGCTTCTCTCTCGGGTTCTTCGGCCGACGTTCGTGTGATGATTTTTCTGACGTTTCGCCAGCACGAGTGGCTGACTTTGTCAGAGTTTCACCATCCACTGCTGGTGGTGGACTGGAGCCGAGCTCGCGGCCACAGACCATATGTACCTGGAGCGCCAACGTCCGAGTGCTTCTCCGCGGTCATTTCCGGTGCGGTTTTATTGCTACCAGCAACGGTCGTTCGCTGCAGCACAGGAAGCCAAGATCCATTTACCTTGAGGCTTTCCTCTTTCTTGTTGAAGCAATTCTCGTGTTTGTATATTTCTACAGCTCCTCTGAACAACCGAGTGTGATGGTTCTTCCCTACAGCCAGAATTTGCCGGTCGGCGAATTTTACTATGTGATCGGTCTCAAACAGCGAGTGCTCTGCCACAGCCGATTTCTCCAGCTGCCCCAACCTGCAATGTCCTAGTGTTAATCGATCGTCCAGTCATTCCAACATAAACTTTTCCGCATGTGCATCGCATGCGGTATATTTCTGGAATCGCAAGTGGGTCGCTTTTCTCCATTCCGATATGACACACACTTTGAGTTTCTTTGTCGGTTTGTAAACAATCTTTACGCCCTGTTTGCGCAGTATACGGCCGATTCTGTTCGTCACTCTGGGAATGTGTGGCAGAACGGCCATACCTGACATTTCTTTTTGTGATTTCTCACTTCGCCGAATGTTTGGCTCTGTTATACTTCTAATATCAGCTGTGGAGTACCCGTTGCTCCTCAGAACACTTTCCAAACAGTTTCCAAGTGTTGTATTTCGCGTCCGAGGTGCTGTGGCTCACATATTCGCGTTGCCCGCGTTACGAGCGTCTTAAAATGCCTCTTTTCTAGTTCGGGTGGTGATTTGATAGTTAGTGCAGGTATCGGTCCATGTGTGTCGATTTTCGATACTCGCTGTGTCCCAGGTTTTCTGCATCACTTGTGACCAGCACATCTAGAAAAGGAACTTTTTGGGCCTTCTCTACTTCCATAGTAAATTTTCTGTTGGTATGGAGACTGTTCAAGTGTGTTAGTAAGTTGCCGACCAGTTCTTCACCACGGCTCCACCTAACGAAGTCATTGTTGTGTACACAGTTCTTCGTAGTCAGCACGTACACAACTTTCCCACTAGAGCGCGCCCCGCTAAGCGCAACAGCGCAGGTGCAGCGCTCGTCTGTCTCCGCACTACGAGATGGCGCTGCCTTAGAGACAGACCAAATTCTGTTTCCGTCGATCCGCGTATTAATATGTAACGCAGCCAATTAGATTTCTGCTAACGTAGAACCTTTTCTCCTTGCAGATCACACTTGCGCAGTGATACCTGAATGTGTGAGGTATTATAACGAGTGTACAGACCTCCGATTAGTCAGTCTGCATTAGTCTGTACCAGTCTATAGTCAAGTTTCAGTCTGCGCCTAGTAAGATTACCATATTCTTGTACATAGCCATGAAGGTAAATGAATAGACACTTTGTCAAGTATCAGAGATATGTGAGAATAAGATTAACGTACCAAGACCAAGGGAATTTCAGATTGTCAATTGCAAACAGCATCCAGAATCAAGTTACGTAATGTCTATGCTTTATTTTAATAAATGTGTGTGAAAATTAATCAAGTTCTGTTTTAAATGGGTTACCGTCAATCTGCTACTCTAAGCATGCAAGTGGCATTTCTATCGTCTGACCTAACAGCAGAAGATAAACACGCCATGATAACACCACGAGACATATTGCTGACAATCGCCTACTTCGTTAGAGCGACAAGTCAAATAATCTGATGGTCTTACAGTACGCACACCACAGTTACCATCGAAGAATCTGTATCACACTTTAGGTTTACAAGGTGCCAAGTCCAGTGCCTATGCTTCAAAGTGTTCCGTGAAGCAGTTGGCCACCACTGGACTAAGAGGACTACCCATGGCGACGCCTTCCAGCTGGTCGTAGAAGTTGTAATTCTGCTGTTTCACGAGGAAGGGTCCGAACGACCTCTTAGGTATTAGCAATGATGTCCTCCACAAGAATAGTTCTCGGTACGATAGCGAAATTCCTCATTTTTGAAAGACGGACACTTCCTCTTCGATCAGTAGCCATTCAGTGAGGTTGACCACTGAGCATGACATGTCGGGAATCGCCTCGTCAGTCTGCTTCTGGCATCTTGCTAACTAGCCACGCGGTCTTGTGCGTCTTACCACACGGTTCGCGAGATTTTGCCCCCCCCCCCCCCCCCCCCCCTCGGAGGTTCGAGTCCTCTCTCGGGCATGTGTGGGTGTGTTATCCTTAGCTTAAGTTAGTTTAAGTTAGATTAAGAAGTGTGTAAGCCTTGGGACCGATGACCTCAGCAGTTTGGTCCCATAGGAACTTACCACAAATTTCCAATTTTTTTCTTGCAAACTTTTTCTTCTGTCCTTTAGGGCAGCGCTGGGAGTCAAGTCGCCTCCAACTCCTATTCCATGGTCTAGGTATTTCCGTGCTGATGACCGCAAACGTTTACTGAAAGATTGTGAAACGGTCACAGCGGAATCGGGTGGGCAGCATAAGCTTGATTTCACCTAGACATTTACAAGTTTTAGCTTCTTCTGACTACTTCGTGTACTTATTCTTGTTATTTCATACTCTTTGAAACTTTTTTTTCAAATTTAGCCATTGTGCGACATTAAGAACATGTTCCGTACTATTACCTAACCGGGAAACTCCGCCACTGGGAAGGGAAAAACCGACAGCTTAAAATCGATATCGGTATTGTATTTCTGAATAACTAGTATTTTTCGGTAGCTGTTTGGTCTCGGTTACAACAGATTTTTTTTTACTTTTTACTAATAACCGAGTAAAAAAACGAAATGTCTGTTAAACTCAACAATTGTGCTAAAATTTTTCGTGAACAAATAAACCTTTCTGAAAAAAGGAGTAGTTTATATTAATAAAATTTTGCATTGTTCTGAAATATTGTGTCAGTATAGAAAATGTGAAAATTGATCAGTGCTATTTTAATGACAGTGCCGACAGAAACGAGCAACGAACAAATGGCATAAGAATTGGTACAGCATTGGTGGGACAATAATGTCATTGTTACCCTGTGTTGTGGCCTTAGGTACGCGTGTACGAGCAGTGTGCAAGCCTTATACCCACCTGGTCTGTAGGGTAGTTTCTCGCTGTTATCGCTGGACGTGTCTTATATTGGAGAATTAAACCAACCCCAGTCTGGAAATACTTTGACGAAGTGACGTAGCAATGCTTCACGTGCTTTAAAAGATTAAACATCTGTCTGTCATTTCTGTTAAATGATAAGCGAGGAAGGAAATTATAGTAACAGTAATAAATAAAAAACTTAAAAAATCATAAATAGCGTAAAATAGAAATAGAAATTTGTTGGTCTCCTTCCTGCATCTACATAATATACAATTATCTGCCTGTAGCCCTCGAAAATGGACGAATTATCACCGGCCATTCGTAATACCCAAATAGTGCCATTATCCATGATTACAGCATCATTTTCAGCAGAGTTTCAAACAATTAGAAACAGTAGGAGTATGCCTGTGTCTTTTTTGTAGGATGCAACCACTTATAACTGCTCGAGAAAGGCAGATAAAGGTGGAAGGATTAATTTTTCTCTTATTTGCCTTTTAATTTAATATTTTGATGGCATATATCTTGAAACTAAGTGAGTCGAAATTTTCAATCTTAGTTACAGGAATTAACAGGAATAAAAAACGGAAAATCAGTTATTTCAGAAACCGGTTATTTTAAGCGGCTCTAACGGCAAGGTTAAACTGGCGTGAAAAAGAACGATTAACCGAAAACCGGTTGTTTCAGGAATAACCACAATCCCTAGTCCGCCACCAATTCAGTCTCTTCTACTCTTAAATTTTCTTTGCGAATACCTCGTCGGTATGGCGACAGGTGTTTGGAAAAGTTACCACAAACAATTAACAAGCATGTGACTTCGTAGGTTTTATCGATTAAATAAGCCTAGATAGTCTCCTCGGGTCCGCCGTATTCTAAAACCAACACTATTCAATATTTCAATGAACCATTTGTTCGCCATCTTTAGGAGAACATTGGTGATGCTGAATCTAGCTGAAAACTGATACAAAGGCTGCAAATCGACGTCCTATATAGGTCTCCGTACCGTAAACGCCCATCGCATTTGCTGCCCTCCAAGACTTGGCAGGTGGCGCCACCCCTAAGAGAACACCGGCTGCCTATACACCGCACCGAACGACTATTTCCAAACACTTGGGCTGGCCGTAGCGAAGAACGTTCTCTTTTGATGCAGGGTAGTACGGGATTCATAATGAAAATCCTGTATCAACAGCACAAGCAACCGATGTGACGGGAGTAGGATTCGTTAACAATAGGAATGTTAATGTGAGCAGTTCAGTGATAGGGTTGTTTCTATCAGAATCGGCAGCAAACCAACATGGACAACAATAGTTCAGGTATACATGCCGATATCACAAGCTGAAGATGAAGAGATAGAGAAAGTATATATGAATACTGAAAGGGTAATTCAGTTCGTAAAGGGAGATGAAAATCTAATGGGGCAGATATGCAGTTCTATGGGAAGGAGTAGAAGAAAAGGTTGCAGCAGAATATGGGCTTGGAACAAGAAATGAGAGAAGAGAGACTAAGAGTTCAGATACACTACATCATAGTTAGGCAGAGATTCCGAAATCAGTTACTCGATTGTAAGGCGTACCTAGGAGCAGATAGAGATTCAGATCACAATGTAGTGATGAACAGTAGGCTGAAGGTTAAGAGATTATCAATACGCAAAGAACTACTAAGGAATGACGAGATACACTTGAACTTCCCTAAGGCTACAGAGAAAACAGTAACGAATAGCTCAGTAGGCAGTACAGTTGAAGTTGGAAAGAAAAACATTGGTACAAAGGACGTAACTGCGAAGAAACCATGGGTAACAACAAAAGATTTAGTTGATCGTTGAGAGAAGGAAGCACAAGTACGTTCAGGAAAATTCAGGAATACAGAAATACAAGTCGCTGAGGAATGAAATAAATAGGTAATTTAGGGAAGCTAAGGCAAAATGGCTACACGAAAAATGAGAAGAAATCGAAAAAGAAATGATTGTCGCAAAGACTGTCTCAGCATACAGGAAAATTAAAAGCAAGGGTGGTAACATTAAGAGTGCAACGGGAATTTCACTGCTAAATGCAGGGGAGAGAGCAGATAGGTGGGAAGAGTATGTTGCAGGCCTCTACGAGCGGGAAGATAGGTCATAGGAGAAGAAACGGGAGTCGATTTAAAAGAGAGAGAGGATCCAGTGTGAGAATCAAACTTCAAGAGAGCTTTGGTGGACCTAAGGTGAAATAAGTCGGAAGGGATAGATAACATTACAGGAGAATTTCTAAAATATTGGGGAAGTGGCAACAAAACGATTACTCACGCTGCTGTGTAGGATGTATGAGTCTGGCGACATGTTATCTGACTTTCGGAAAAATATCATCCACACAATTTCGAAGGAGTTGACAAGTGCGAGAATAATCGCATAATCGTTTTAACAGCTCATACAGCCAAGTTACTTACAAGAGTAATGTACAGGAGAATGGAAAAGAAAATCGAGGATGGGTTAGATGACGATAAGTTTGGCTTCAGGAAACGTAAAGGCAATTCTGACGTTGCCGTTGATAATGGAAGCAAGACCAAAGAAAAATGAAGACACGTTCATAAGATTTGTCGACCTGAAAAAGCGTTCGACAATTTAACATGGTGCAAGATGTTCGAAATTTTGAGAAGAAAAGCGGTAAGCCGTAGGGAGAGATGGGTAATATACACTATGTACCAGATCCAAGAGGGAATAATAAGAGTGGATTACGGAGAACGAAGTGCCTGATTGAAAACGGTGTAAGATAGGATGTAGTCTTTCGCTCATAATGTTCAATCTATACATCGAAGAAGCAATGATGGAAATGAAAGAATGGTTCGGGAGTGGGATTAAAATTCAGGGTGGAAGGATATCAATGATACTATTCGCTGATGACAGTGCTGTCTTGAGTGAAAGTGAAGAATTACATTATCTGCTGAATGGAATGAACAGTCTAATGAGTACAGAATATAGATTGACAGTAAAGCGAAGAAAGACGGAAGTAATGAGAAGTAGCAGACTTGAGAACAGCAAAAAACTTAACATCAGGATTGATGGTCACTTGAGTGACTGACTCTCATACATAGCAAAGAAAAAGTCATCACAGTGATGACATTGTCGTGTAAGACCAGGTAACATCGAAAGGTACCAACAGTCATACATTGGCTTAATCCAATTATTTACATAGTTGATATTATCATTTGCGTCTATTTGCATATTCTTCGTGTCAGCCTTCGTAAGTTTTCATTCCACGTAGAGAGTTTCCGCTCTCATACTGGCAGACGTTTTAGTCAAATGTAACTTCACTTACACTACTGGCCATTAAAATTGCTACACCACGAAGATGACGTACTACAGACGTGAAATTTAACCGACAGGAAGAAGATCCTGTGATATGCAAATTATTAGCTTTTCAGAGCATTAACACAAGGTTGGCGACGGTGGTGACACCTACAACCTCATGACATGAGGAAAGTTTCCAACCCATTTCTCATACACAAACAGCAGTCGACCGGTGTTACCTGGTGAAACGTTGTTGTGATGCCTCGTGTAAGGAGGAGAAATACGTACCATCACGTTTCCGACTTTGATAAAGGTCGTATTGTACCCTATTGAGATTGCGGTTTATCGTATCGCGACATTACTGCTCGCATTGGTCGACATCCAATGACTGTTAGCAGAATATGGAATCGGTGGGTTCAGGAGGGTAATACGGAACGCCGTGATGGATCCCAACGGCCTCGTATCACTAGCAGTCTAGATGACAGGCGTATATCCGCATGGCTGTAACGGAACGTGCAGCCACGTCTCCATCCCTGAGTCAACAGATGGGGACGTTTGCAAGACAACAGCGATCTGCACGAACAGTTCGACGACGTTTGCAGCAGCATGGACTATCAGCTCGGAGACCATGGCTGCGGTTACCCTTGACGCTGCATCACAGACAGGAGCGCCTGCGATAGTGTACTCAACGACGAACCTGGATGCACGAATTGGAAATCATCATTTTTCGGATGAATCCAGGTTCTGTTTACAGCATCATGATGGTCGCATCCGTGTTTGGCCACATCGCGGTGTACGCACAATGGAAGCGTGTATTCGTCATCACCATACTGGCGTATCACCCGGCGTGATGGTATGGGGCGCCACTGGTTACACGTCTAGATCACCTCTTGTTCGCACTGACGGCACTTTGAACAGTGGACTTTACATTTCAGATGTGTTACGACCCGTGGCTCTACATTTCATTCGATCCCTGCGATGCCCTACATTTCAGCAGGATAATGTACGACCGCACGTTGCAGGTCCCGTACGCGCGTTTCTCGATACAGAAAATGTTCGACTGCTGCCCTGGCCAGCACATTCTCCAGATTTCTCACCAATTGAAAACGTCTGGTCAATGGTGGCCGAGCAACTCGCTCGTCACAATACTCCAGTCACTAGTCTTGATGAACTGTGGTATTGTATTGAAGCTGCATGGGCAGCTGTATTTGTACACGCTATCCAAGCTCTGTCTGACTCAATGCCCAGGCGTATCAAGGCCGTTATTACGGCCTGAGGTTGTTGTTCTGGGTACTGATTTTTCAGGAGTATAATATATTTGTCCAATGAATACCCGTTTATCATCTGCATTTCTTCTTGGTGTAGCAATTTTAATGGCCAGTAATGTACTTTATGTCAAATGCCCGATTCATCAGTGGGGGCTCTGACGTGTACGCGGTGCCCCGAACTGCCCCCCCCCCCTCCCCCACTTCTACATTAGTTTATTCTCGGGTGCGACGTGATTTTGTAAATGATGATTGAGTAAATGTCTAGGAATTGGGCGAAAGTTTAATATCAAATGTACTCTAGCATCAAGTTGTAACTGCCTTCCCCTGATGACTTAACTAACGTTACGAAACTGGTCGTCTTTTTGAAATAAAGTAACCGTAAAGCCGCAAATGTTTCAAATAGCTCTAAGCACTTAGAACTACTTAGAATTACTTAGAACTACTTAAACCTAACTGACCTAAGGACAACACACACATCCATGCCCGAGGCAGGATTCGAACCTGCGACTGTAGCAGCAGCGCGGTTCCGTACTGAAGCGCCTAGAACCGCCCGGCCACACAGAGCATCTGTTTCATCATTCCTTATTAAGGAGAATGCTAGTCACAGCGGCCGGCCATACAGCTGCAGTAGTGTTTTTATTCAATATGCATTTTTTCTAGCTGTGTATGTCCGTTAAAAAGTTAGTGTTTCACGTCTACCAGAGTACCATTGAGTTATCTAATGAGGGAAACGATATTCTACGCCCGTCTATGATATGGATCGAGTGGAATGTCAGACTGCATAAGTAGGCGAGTGCAGTGTGAGCCTTGGCGGCCTTAATTTTGACGGGCATGCCGCTCCGCTGGCGCCACTAACCACTTGCGCCGTCTGTATCGATCCTGATCGGGTGTCGGCAACCTGGATATTTGGTCGAGGCGTCTGTTGTGATTTTTTGGTGGGTCCTCGTATGGACAGTTAGTTGGATGGCTTGCAAGTTATTGGTATCGGGGGACTCCTACCGCTCCTGCAAGGGACTCCATATGCCGCGAGTGGTTAAATCGGTCGGTGGCAAGCTTTGGATTGAGGACTAATAGCCGTGTGGGGTAGTCGTGCGGTCTGTCGGTTCGCGCGGCTGCCCCCGTTGGAGGTTCGAGTCTTCCCAGGGGCATGGGTGTGTGTGTTTTCCTTAGTGTAAGTTAGTTTTAGATTAAGTAATGTGTAAGCTTAGGGACCAATGACCTCAACCGTTTGGTCCCGTAAGATCTTACCACAAATTTCCAAAAAGGACTGATTCTGGCCAGTTGCGGTGAGAGAAGCGCACGCCGCGTGCAACCTGGTCAGTAAGTTCCGGGTTGACTCTGGAAGCTTAAATTTCGCGGCACCTGGAAGGTCACCTTTACGGACTGGAGGTACGAGTAATAACACCCTGGCTGGGAATCCTGGATGTCACGCCTCCTTCACACTTGAGTGGAGTTAAGTGTTTGATTATTCGTACTTCTCTTCGTAATGTGTAATTTGACCTGTCATATTATCATGCCCCTGAGTGATTGTACAGGCGGTCATTGGTCTGTGTAACTGATGACAATATCTTGATCCAGGCCACATTCCGTGCAAGTAAGCGAGCGTTCTCTGTTGTGAACTGAATTAACCCTTAAATGCATGATTTTTTATTTCAAGCTGTAAAAATTACCATGTTTAGTTTATAGTGCCTACATTTCGAAAAAAATATTGAAAATTTTTTTAAATTAAATTAACAAAGCACTATTGTTGAAAATCGCTTTGTAGCTGATCAGCTACATTTTGAGTTAACACCTTACGAGCCACAATAAATGTGCTTATTTTGCTCCCTCAATTTTGACAAAATCTCTCGTAATTTAATTGTTGATTATGATTAAATACTTTGTATAGGAAGGGAAAAATCCTAAAATAATAAATAGGACATTAATGTTGTAAATATTGAGCATTTATTGTATATTTTATACACTTTTATATATGAACATAAGGTATCTAGTTCCAACAGGTTTGTACCCAAGCATGTGATAATCACTTTACATGAAAAGTTTGAAAACAGTTCTTTTGTTTGTGCAAACACAATGCAACTGCACATTTATTACACTGAACCCAGGAAAATCCCTTGCATCCTGGCATTTTGCACCTCTGTCTCACTTGCAAGTACGAAGGCAGGTGACCTACTTGATCCAGCCTTACATCTTGTGGAGGTACATGTGCTGTGGGCCCCTTTGTCTTCTTAGCTTGTATTTGGTTTTCGAGTTCATTACTTGGCCTTCCACGTTTTGCTGAAGTTTGACCTGAGCGACACAAACAGTGAGCAATTTCCATTCGAAATTTGGAGAGTTTCATAGTTCTCCTAATCCCTTTGGTTTCTGCTACTCTCCTATACAACAGCCAGGAATTGACTACTCCCATGTCCAGGAGATGGTAAAACAATCTTATATACCATTTTCGACTTTTCACAAGAATTTTATGTCGACCCATTATGCTGTCAAGAAGGTCAACACCTCCCATATGTTTATTGTAGAGCTTAATTATTTGTGGACAAGGTATTGTTATTCTTGACTTTGTTTTTTTGTCATACCTCCCTGCTTCATGAATAGGCTGCTGTCCAGCAAGTGTAGAAAGCAACATCACACTCTTGTTATCTTTCCACACTACATTTGATATGTCGACACCATCCACTGTTGCGACGCGCTCTACTGATGCACCTCGTGCCATTTTCTTCAGCTCAGCTTCTGAAGGGAGCTTGCAGTCTGGCACTCTGTTTCTTCTGACTGTCCCAAGTGAGTAAATTCCTTGTTTATGTAACCATACAAGCAGTGGCAGACTTGTGTAATAATTGTCACAGTGCAGTTTGTGGTTCATATTTCTTGGTAGTATCCTACTGAGTCGAACTACAACATTTGCACTTGCTCCCAAGTCTTCCTCCCCAGTCACTCTTTTTTGTGGAAATCTCAAAATCGTAGGCATAACCAGATATGCCACTAATAACAAATAATTTGTATCCATATTTATGAGGCTTGTTTGGCATGTATTGTTTCAAATAATTTCTAGCCTTTGTTGAACATATCTGTTCATCAACAGAAACACACTCCTCAACAGGTATTGTTTGAAACCGAGATCTCATCAATTCTATTATGGGTCTTATCTTGAAGAGTCTATCATGACCTTTTTCACCCCTGGGTATCATTGCACTGTTGTCATTGAAGTGAAGAAACTTACGTATTTGCTCATACTGATTCACTGTCATTGTTGTCTTGATCAGATGAGTACCAGTAACTTCTCCCCAGTAATCCCTCGTATTAGGTACATGAACTATTGACATTACGAGATAGATGCCTATAATTTTTTTATGTCATCACAGGATAAATCTTTTGGTCTATCAGGATTACACTGCACACTGTATCTATGAGACTCTTCGACAATTAGATCAAACAATTTAGATGGAAATATATGTTTGAAGAATTGGTATGGAGTATTTAAGTTTATTACTTCTTCTGGTAACGAAGTATTGCCATGAAATTTTGACTGCAGTTCTTTCCAAACCACACTCCTGCTGTTTTTGGTAACATTTTTGCTGCTGCATGGCAGTTTCAGAGCTTTATCAGACAACAGTGACATCGATTCCTTCATTATAACATCAGATTGTCTTGTTCCAGAAACATCTTCAGTCCTAATTACTGGTACTTGACTCTCTTCGTCACTACTGTCACTATCACAATCAACAGATTCTGGAGCAACATATGTCTCATCTTGAATGGAATCGTCAGAGAAACACTCAAGATCGTCATCACTGCTTAGTGGAATCTCTAACCATTCCATAAGCATTTCTTCTTGACTCTTTCGAGACATTTTTACGTCAGCGCCTGAAATGCAGTAAATGAAAAATGTAGCTGATAAGCTACATACACAAAAACAGGCCTCATTTCAGACCTATCGCAAAGACACTCGAATTAACTGTTTACACCATATCTACTTACGTTTTAAAAATGAAAAAGTAATTTTCAAACCCAGAAATCAGTGCACAAACACCAAAAACACACCTCAACTTTCCGCCAAAACACACACTTGGCAGTATGTCCACACAGCTCACTGTCGAACTGCTTCAGCTCGTCCTGCCATCTATGATCGCTATGAAGAACTACTAGAAACTGCAGCGGAGTGTATACACTTAGCTACATAACGAATTTGATCGAAAATGTTTCTCCATATGGAATAAATCGAAGAAATGAGGTCTGTAGCTTATCAGCTACAGTATGCATTAAAGGGTTAATGAATCTTAAATTGCAACATAGCCTATGTCGAAGGCAAGGCACTTTTTATGGATGAGTATCCCCTCATAATTGGATTTGCAGTCCTTGATATTTCATCTAGTTGATTTCCAAGTAGTTTTAAGGACTGTTAAGCTTGTAACTTCTATGTGCCTTCACTTTCGGAATAAGTTAGCATTGCCTACTTCCTAGACATCCTTGTTTGTAGCCTTATTTGGACAGATTACTGTTCCCTTCTTTTGTGGGCTGCAAGGTAGTTCTGTCAGCGGATGACGCGTTTCTGTTTCCTGCACCCAGAGCAGAGACGTGGATTCTTTCTGCTGCAGCTGCACTTCCATCGACGCACGACGTCTAGGTTGGCCTGAAATCTGGCGCCACTACCAGCCACCTCGTGGTGGCTCAAGTACAGTAATTTTGACCTTTTGATACATGTCACGGTGGAGAGTCGTCAGCTAATTCCGGAACTCTTGATATATCCAATATTGTGAATTCAGTAAGCACCAAAGCTTTGAAGCGTCTTCTGCAAGTCCGAAGTCCCTTGTCACTATACTTGCTCTTTAACTACTAGTTTAAACCCTGCACCCTTATTGCTAGTTCTAGAGCGTGATAAGTTGTAAGACCCTTTACTTATGAGTATGAACTGTTGAGTTTTTCCTTTTCATCTACAGTCATTGGCTAAATTTAGTGGCAGTCATTTGCAATTCATTTTACTTGTAAAACTCAGTTTGTTGAACAATCTTCCAGTCACATCTAGTTGGTGTGACTTCTTACATGTATTTAGGTACTTACGTACATATCTGGTATTAACACCCATACTTAATGGTATAAATTGTTAAGGTTTTTTATTAATGAAGTTCCTTAAATTACTGTAAGCATTGTTTTTTTGTGATCGTAATCATAATAGTTCTTGTTAAGTAATAAAGTGTATTCCATGAAACGACAAAGGACAAAATAAATGTTTTTTTCTTAAAATTATCCCAATACTTGGTGTGAAGTATCACAGAATAATCACTGGATGCAGTCACTTCCATAAAATAGCCAGGAGTACGCGTACAGATCGATTTATAGCAAACGGAATTACGCTACGATTTATTGGAATAATTTTTACGAAATATAATTCATCAACAAACAAGATAAATTAGAAAACACACATTGGACTAATAACTGAATACTCGTGAGATAGGATTGGTAGACGAAATAGTGAAGATACAAAGGCATTAAAGACATTAGCTGTCAGGGGCATTGATCTATATCACTGGGGCAAGTTGAAAATTTGAACCGAACCAGGATTCGAATCCGGCTCTCGTGCTTGCTAGGCAGATGCCCTGACCAGTGTGCCATCTGGACACAGTGCTCATCATAACAGCACAGACCATCATTGGAGACCTCCCGTCAGACTCAAACTGTCAACTTACACCACACGCTACTGTCATACACTTCTGCTGATTAGCCTCATTACTGGTGGCATCTCAATGATTTCCGTGAGTTTAAGCTTAGTATGCTTCTTCACCAAAGCAATCACAGGCCGTCATCGCCATAATTAAGTATGTGGCGTCTGTTATTTTGAACATAACCGAAAGAACAGACTTCAAGAAGAATATAATAATTCCAATCCCAAAGAAAGCAGGTGTTGACAGATATGAAAATTACCGAACAATCAGTTTAATAAGCCACAGCTGCAAAATACTAATACGAATTCTTTACAGACGAATGGAAAAACTAGTAGAAGTCGACCTCGGGGAAGATCAGTTTGGATTCCGTAGAAATACTGGAACACGTGAGGCAATACTGACCTTACGACTTATCTTAGAAGAAAGATTAAGGAAAGGCAAACTTACGTTTCTAGCATTTTTAGACTTAGAGAAAGTTTTTGACAATGTTGACTGGAATACTCTTTTTCAAATTCTAAAGGTGGTAGGGGTAAAATATAGGGAGCGAAAGGCTATTTATAATTTGTACAGAAATCAGATGGCAGTTATAAGAGTCGAGGGACTTGAAAGGGAAGCAGTGGTTGGGAAGGGAGTAAGACAGGGTTGTAGCCTCTCCCCGATGTTATTCAATCTGTATATTGAGCAAGCAGTAAATGAAATAAAAGAAAAATTCGGAGTAGGTATTAAAATCCATGGAGAAGAAATAAAAACTTTGAGGTTCGCCGATGACATTGTAATTCTGTCAGAGACGGCAAAGGACTTGGAAGAGCAGTTGAACGGAATGGATGGTGTCTTGAAGGGAGGATATAAGATGAACATCAACAAAAGCAAAACGAGGATAATGGAATGTAGTCTAATTAAGTCGGGTGATGTTGAGGGTATTAAATTAGGAAATGATACACTTAAAGTAGTAAAGGAGTTTTGCTATTTGGGGAGAAAAATAATTGATGATGGTCGAAGTAGAGAGGATATAAGATGTAGACTGGCAATGGCAAGGAAAGCGTTTCTGAAGAAGAGAAATTTGTTAACATAGAGTATAAATTTAAGTATCAGGAAGTCATTTCTGAAAGTATTTGTATGGAGCGTAGCCATGTATGGAAGTGAAACATGGACGGTAAATAGTTTGGACAAGAAGAGAATAGAAGTTTTCGAAATGTGGTGCTACAGAAGAATGCTGAAGGTTAGATGGGTAGATCACATAACTAATGATGAAGTATTGAATAGGATTGGGGAGAAGAGAAGTTTGTGGCAAAACTTGACCAGAAGAAGGGATCGGTTGGTAGGACATTTTCTGAGGCATCAAGGGATCACCAATTTAGTATTGGAGGGTAAAAATGGTAGGGGGAGACCAAGAGATGAATACACTAAGCAGATTCAGAAGGATGTAGGTAGCAGTAGGTACTGGGAGATGACGAAGCTTGCACAGGATAGAGCAGCATGGAGAGCTGCATCAAACCAGTCTCAGGACTGAAGACCACAACCACAACAACAAGCTTAGTATGCTTCTTCACCAAAGCAATCACAGGCCGTCATCGGCATAATTAAGTATGTGGCGTCTGTTATTTTGAACATAACCGAAAGAACAGACACCACATATATAGAGTTAGGGAAGGTCCAAAGAAGAGCATAGCCTTTCGCTATAGATTTATCTAGTAAGAGCGAAACAGTAACGGAGATCTTCAGCCAACTCCATTGGTAGACGACAGAAAGGAGGCGTTCGGGATCACGGCATGCTTTACTGTTAGAGTCCCGGGTGTGTACGTTCCCAGAACAGTCGACCAATAATTGCTTCCGCCAACGCATGTCTCGCAAGGGTCTATTAACGTAAAATTAGAGAGATTCGAGCTGTCATTGAGAATTATACATTATCGTGCTTCCAACGAACCATTCGCGACGAGCGCAAAAGCGGGAAGCCACCGCAGGGGGGTTGGCAGAGTGTTGATATAGAGCTTGGGCGGGTAGCGAGCGGAAATTTAACAAAGGCTCGTGGCGCACCCATATAGAGTTTGTGACAGCAGGCGTTCGGAGTCTTCTCGCAGTGTGAAGAGTTTGGTGACAGCGGTACTTCCGCTAAGGCGACTACACAGGATAGGAGAAATAAATTCTTATTTCACGTTTACCAGCTTCCAGTCTTAGTAATGTTGGCTAGTAGATTTATAAAAGTTGACGACTATGCACAATTGTCTTTGTGGTGCTTCTTTGAACCCATGTGGACTTCTCCCTACTTCTTTGTCTCGTCCTTTATTGTTCATTCTTTTTGCTAATACTATGCACTGTAGAATTATTTTAAGAGTAATGCACCTACGGCGAGTGGGATTGGGTAGAATGGAAGACGTAGATGTGTAAGGAAGACTGAAAAGTCGTAAACACTTTTATCGACCACAAACTGAGGCACCCAGAAATCATGGCCAGAAATCTATATAACTTCGTACAAGAACGCACCATCGGCGGATATGTAAACGACTAGACTTCCAGTTCTCTATGACAGCTAGATGGGCCACCTGGATGGATTAGTATTGTTAGTGTTTCGTGTTTCATGCAACAGTGGATATTTTGAGCATATTGACGGTGTTCCCAGGGGTGGTCTTCTCTCCTTTCTGGTAGGAAATTTTTACTGTAATATACTTTGAGGAGAAGGAACTTGATTCGACATAACTTAAGCCGAAAGTCTTGTTAGATGGTCCTTTTGCAATGTAGCCTCACGGTGAAAGAGAACTGCCACGCTTTCTGCAGCAACTGTATTCTGTCCATGAGAATATTAGATTGACGATGGAAGTGGCGAAGAGTGGCTGTTGTCTGCCGTCTCTGGACGTTTTCTGCCAGTCGGGAAGTGCATGGATTATTGGGGCATTCCGTTTACCGTAAGCTCATACACACACGCCTTTATTTGCAGGCGTCTAGCTGTCACCTCGCATCACAAACTAGGGACGCCTTCGCACGTTGGTTCACCAGGAATCTGTTGTGTCTGATGGAGACAGCCGAGCAAAGGAGGAGAAACAACTGCAGTCTGTGTTCAAAGAAAATGGATATTCTTCACATCAGATCAGGAAAGCCTTAAGGAAGAAGAAACGTGACCATGCACAATATCAAGAGGAGAAGGAACGGCTTAAGTTCAGGGCGTTCCTTCCGTGTGTCGGCCCTATTTCGTCGAAATTAGGAAGAATCTGAAGGAAACTTTATAACTTTACGTCAAAGTCATCTTCCGCTTACCTCGAAAGACTTGTACCCTTCTCTGTTAGGCTAACGACGATCTGACATTGCGCAGGGCTGCAAACCACAGAATGCCTTGCGATTGTGGCAAAGCCTTCGTTTACCAGACACCGCGTACAGTGCGCGAAAGATTCGTTGAACATGATCACCACACTCGCCTTTCGCAGCTCAGTAAGTTACCTAAAGTCGAGCATTGTGACTCTACAGCACATTCCATGCATGACTTTGCCACGGAAACCTTGGTCTCCACGAGATCATTCTATGATTCAGTTATTAATAAATCTGTAGAAATACGTTTGGCGGAAGGTTTTATTTACTGTGACGGCTTCTTTCAACAGGATAACGTGTGATCTGCTGATCTTTAAGTTCTTTAGAAAAAAACATTTTATGACCAATGACACGTGTATTTAATTTTATTAATTTTTATATCTGAATTTTAACTCCGTGAGTCCACATTCCGACGTGAGTGCGCGTGTGCTATCACTATTACACATGTGCCTGTGCAATGTTCGAAGACTGCGCGAACTCGATAGAGGTCGCTCACGTAGTGGCGACCGTTGCGCATGCGTCTCCGTGTCAACTTTTGGTATATAATTAGAGATGTAAACCAGAAACCCCCCGTGTAAAACACTCACCTAAAAATGGCTTAATGGTTGTCAGCCGAAACATCGTGGCAGGAAGTCGACGTAATCCGGCTCCAGTCCTGAAACGTCATGGAATTCTCTTCAAGCCTGGAAAATTTCAAGAATCACGTTAGTGTTTAGTATTGTTACAATGTCTGATAGTGTATATAATGGGCGTGGACAGAGTGAAATGGTACGTGATTACTGTGAAGGATACAGAGATGCCGTGTACTCGTGTAAGACGGCATTATCAGCACCTGTTATTGAAATGGGCCTCATTGTGCCCCTCCATTTGGTCGGCTCGTAGAATCGTGCAATATCCTAACTTTTGGAGCATTCGGACGTCCGCAGAGGCCCGATTTTGGACTGTATGGGAACGTGAGGGCGCTCGTATTCGTCGTCAAGGTTCCAGTGGATCGCCATATTTGGCACCAAGCACACTGTAGCTCCTTCACATCTGCATCAGACACCTGAGAACAAGTAATGGGCTCCCTGCAACATTCTTGGTTATCATGCACCACTGGTCGAAGTCTAGCAGCGGGAAGAAAAAAATGGTTCAAATGGCTCTGAGCACTATGGGATTCAACTGCTGTGGTCATAAGGACCCTAGAACTTAGGACTACTTAAACCTAACTAACCTGAGGACATCACACACATCCATGCCCGAGGCAGGATTCGAACCTGCGACCGTAGCGGTCGTGCGGTTCCAGACTGTAGCGCCTTTAACCGCTCGGCCACTCCGGCCGGCTAGCAGCGGGAAGACTAGGGAATTACCGACCCAAGCGTAGACTGCTGGTAATACCGCAACACAAACAGCTACGTTCGGAGTGGTGCCGTGACTGTGAAGCAGGACTGGTGATGAATGCCGTCTTATCGTGTTCAGCGATGAAATGCATTTCTGCACTATCTTGAACGCCCATCATCAGTGAGTTGCCGCGCCGGGTAGCCTCGCGGTCTAAGACGTCTTCTCACGGTCCGTGCGGCTCCCCCCCTCCGAGGTTCGAGTGTGTTGTCCGTAGTCTAAGCCAGTTTAAGGGGCTCCAGAACGCCCTATACTTGCAATGTTAAAATAACGCTTATAAATTACATCTTTCCTCACAAAGTATTTGAGGTAGGAAGTTGAACTTTTTACAGATTATTTATTGGAATATGGGCTACAACTTAACACAGGGAATTTTACAAAATTTTAGTTCAGTTATTAAAGATGAATTTTTTTCAATTTAATGAAAATTCACAACATTTTTTTGCAATTTTTTATTTATGTATTCAAAAATATACAGTTTTTTGGAAAAAAGGCTGTGTTGAATTATGCAGAAGGTACTGTGTAACATTTACTGAAAGTCTGAAACAAATATGTTTGGAAGATCCTTAGAAAACATGTAATTAGTATGGGAAAATAAAAGTTTTGTGAATCGAGCGACAAAGATTGGATTAACTTTTTAGTGCATTCCAGGTCCATAGGATGGATTATCTTCATCCTCTGCAAACTCCTCCTCCAGCTTGCTCTTGTTCCTCCTCTTGTTTACTCTCGTTTGTATTTCTAGACTCTTTAAAGCACTGTCTGCAGCCCGAAGGCGTTCCTTGTCTAAAGCAAGCATCGCTCGTACCATGTTAGAACCTATCTTCATTCCCATATTTCGAAATACCTTGCACCTTACAATGTTGCCATCATTGAAAGTCGCAACAGCATCATACACACCAAAGTGAAGTGTTTCTATTCCAACAAATACAGTCTTGGGGATTCTCGACCATATAACACTATTTACACTTTCATTGGGGTTTTGATTTTTTCCGTGAATACAATTTTTCAACAGTTCAGGTGCTGCTAAGTCTCTGAAAATAGCTTTAGCCTCAACACATACTTTATCTCACATCACTAAAATGTACCTGATGAACACGGACGTTAATAATAACACCATTTGACAGCAGTTTAACAGCGCCACAGTGGGTCACGCCCATGTAGAACACATTTCAAAAAAAATTTAAAAATATTTGTAGTCTTCGGAATTGAATAAATTATGTATCTATTAAAAGGTAATAGTCTGCAGATTCAGAAAACGCAAAAAAGTAAAAATTGAACTTTTCATGATTTTGAGCCTTTCCGGAGCCCCTTAAGCTAGTTAAGCACTGTGTAGGCTTAGCGACCGATGACCTCAGCAGTTTGGACCCATAAGACCTTACCACAAATTTCATTTCAGTCAGTGAGTTAGGCGACAACCTGGAGAAAGGTACCATTCTTCCAGTGTTTTGAAGAGGCCCGGCAGATTTGCTGCTGGTGTCAAGGTGTGGCCAGCCACCGGGTAGGGGTTCAAGTCGCGCTGGTAGAGATTGAGGGCATTGGAGGTACAACGGTACTGATGTCCTGCGACGCCCTGTGTTTCCTCTCACGCAACATCTGCATCTACATGTACATCTACATCATAGTCCGAAAGCCACCTTACGGTGTGTGACTGAGGGCACTTCTGGTACAGCTAACTGATCCCCCCTACCCTGTTCCATTCGCGAACAGCGTGTGGGAAGAATGATTGTCGGTAAGCCTCCTGTAAGAGGTCAATGATTAAGGAATTTGTTGCTAGCGCACTCGAGCAGATGTAATATCGATGGATTGCTCATGCGCTGCCTGCGATATGTATGGTATAAGAGAATCTCAGACCAGAGGTCAGTATTGTCGGCAGTAGGAACTGTGTAGTAGTAGCGAGCAGTCGTGTGTGTGGAGTTGCCGGCCACGGTGGCCGAGCGGTTCTAGGCGCTTCAGTCCGGAACCGCGCGACTGCTACGGTCGCAGGTTCGAATCCTGCCTCGGGCATGGATGTGTGTGATGTCCTTAGGTTAGTTAGGTTTAAGTAGTTCTACGTTCTAGGGGACTGATGACCTCAGATGTTAAGTCCCATAGTGCTCAGAGCCATTTGAACCATTTTTTTTTTGTGGAGTTGGTTGGGCCGGTCGTGGGAAGCGATGGCGGAGACTGAGCGTTGTAGTATAAGGTAAATGCAGCCTCGGGCATAAGTAGTATTGTTATATGAAGTCCCATATAAATGTTTTAAAAAAATCTCTTAATAATAATCTTTCTCATAAAAGGTAACTTTTGACAATCATACACTTCCATTTAAAGAATTTACTAATTTCTCAAATCCTTGGTCATCCCGATTATTGAAAAGAAAAAAAATCAGTTGTTTCTTTTTATACATTCTATCGGCCAGCATTGCACTCGGCTGTGCCAGAAAAATTTCTTATAGGAGCAGATATATATGCGTTATCAGGCGACCTTATTCAGGTAAGAATTTTCAATTTATTCAGAATGATCTTTCAGAGCCATGACTCAGCACTGCTGACGTCCAAAATTTACCAGTTTAAATTCACAGTCAATTACTGAAAGGTTATAAGAGAGCCACAATTTTTTATTGAGAGATTAGTCACATTTTATTATTGGTAGGTTATGGAATTTATTTATTGGGAGGTTACGCTAAATGTCAATGTTATAATTATATTTTTTTCTGTTGGGAGGTTACACTTGGCGACAACCGGCCAGGATCGTATTTCTTTGTGAATTTCTGAGTCGTAGTCAGTTATATATCGGTTCTTATTTACCTAACGCTAAATGTAGCTTGCATCTGGCGCAACGCATTTACTAATTTGTCACTCCTTCTTTCACAGGTCATCGGCAATTTATTGCTCTTTGTTGATATTGTATTTGTTCCATTTTTGCTTTGTCTTTGTTTGATTTTGTGCTTAACTTTGATTTGTGAATATGCCGCGAGAAACTGCTAACAGTACATCGCGATGCGCAATGAGTGAAAAAGCCGACTCGAATAATTTGACCGACAATACTAGCGACACTCCGTGTAATAGTAATAATCCACTAATTACAGATGATCAGTGCTTGCCAATCACTAGTATTGATTTAAATCCTAATGATGGGCAAACAAATTCAATTATGTCCACAGTAAATTTAACTTTTGATGACGCGGCAGCTTCCGATAGAATGAACGCTGCCCAGTTTGACACACCTGATTTGCAAAATTTGCGTAGTGAACAGATAAATTTTTCTCACGATGATGAGCAATGTAGTCAATATACGTCACATTTATTTGATTCCGATGTAGTGACCCACAGTGCACATCCAATTAGCAAACCTTTTCGTGATCGAATGGTTTCACAAAACGTGACAAATGCAGATACACCATCACACAGTACAGAGAATAGTGTCGGTAATTTTGGCTTGGATCAACTTGTAGCATTATTGCTACAATTCAATGAAAAACAAGACAACTATAACAAATAACTTAATGAAAAACTAGATAACAATTCCAAACTGTCGAATGAAAAACAAGACAACAACTTCAAACAACTTAATAAAAATCTTAAAACAGTTGAATGAAAAACACGACAACCTTAATGAACAGGACAAACAACTTAGTGAACAGATTACAGCCGTTGCCGTGCAATGTCATGATACTAAAGAGCAATTACGTGAGGAAATTAAGACTTGTGCTACGAAAAGAGTGAAGAAATTAGATCTGTTGTACAAGAATTAAGTAATACACATGCAGCCACAACGAAATTACTTAGAGATGAAATTAGTGCAGTCGCTAAACAATGTTCTGTAAACGCAACACAGTTACGCGACGAGTTTAAATTAATGGCATCAGAACTTTCACGCACACTGGACGCGAAAGCAGACACGAAATTTGACCAACAGAACAGCCAAATTGACGAACGTTTTTATCACAACCTACAAATCAGTGAAATGCGTTACCGTAAATTTATACAGGAACAGAATAAAGTGAAGAAACAAGTCATGGAAACAATTACTGCACAGAGACAAGAAGATAAGCGAAAGTTGTTTACGAAAGCAAAAACATACGTAGACAACAACATTGCTACAGTATCTGACGAAATCAAACAGTTGAACACCGAATTGCATGATGAAATCTCCGATCTTAAAACAAAAACAGACACACACACATTAGACTTTCAAACAATGACCAGCAGACTTGAAAAGTTGGAATCCCGATGCCATTAAAGCAGACGTTAAGAAATTGAACAAAACCACAAGTAAAATGCAAAAACAAATTGTTGCCTGTGACTAAAAGTGACGATCAGGTAAAAGCACTGACTGAAACATTTGATGAATTGGCCAGTCGTATTGACGTTATCCAAAATAACGATGACACCAAATCAGATGATACGTCACCAGTTTCGTTCAATCAAACACCCAAATTCCAAAAATTTACAGCAGGCAATCAATGAGATGGGTTCGTCCAATAACACATTACTTAGAAAATTGTCATCTTTACAGCAAGAAGTGACAGAGATAAAAAATGTTTCAGCCTCTAACACGACACACCATACGCCACATTCCGAACATTTCTCACACTCACACAGCCAGTACACGAGGTGCATTCAAGTTCTAAGGCCTCAGATTTTTTTTCTCCGGACTGGAAAGAGATAGAAACATGCGCATTGTTTTAAAATGAGGCCGCGTTCATTGTCAACACGTCCCAGAGATGGCAGCACCGTGTGGCAGATGGAATTTTACTGCCAGCGGCGAGAATAAGAACTGTTTTAAATACTTAAAATGGCGACCTTTTCCTTACTTGAACAGCGTGCAATCATTCGTTTTCTGAATTTGCGTGGTGTGAAACCAATTGAAATTCATAGCGAGTTGACGGAGACATGTGGTGATGGAGTTATGGATGTGTCGTAAGTGCGTTTGTGGGTGTGACAGTTTAATGAAGGCAGAACATTGTGTGACAACAAACCGAGACAACGTCGGGCTCGCACAAGCAGGTCTGACGACATGATCGAGAAAGTGGAGAGAATTGTTTTGGGGGATCACCGAATGACTGTTGAACAGATCGCCTCCAGAGTTGGCATTTCTGTGGGTTCTGTGCACACAATCCTGCATGACCTGAAAATGGGAAAAGTGTCATCCAGGTAGGTGCCACGAATGCTGACTGACGACCACGTGGCAGCCTGTGTGGCATGTTGCCAAGCAATGTTGACGTGCAACGACAGCATGAATGGGACTCTCTTTTCGTCGGTTGTGACAATGGATGAGACGTGGATGCCATTTTTCAATCCAGAAACAAAGCGCCAGTCAGCTCAATGGAGGCACACAGATTCACCGCCACCAAAAAAATTTCGGGTAACCGCCAGTGCTGAAAAAATGATGGTGTCCATGTTCTGGGACAGCGAGGGCGTAATCCTTACCCATTGCGTTCCAAAGGGCACTACAGTAACAGGTGCATCCTACGAAAATGTTTTGAAGGACAAATTCCTTCCTGCACTGCAACAAAAACGTCCGGGAAGGGCTGCGCGTGTGCTGTTTCACCAAGACAACGCACCCGCACATCGAGCTAACGTTACACAACAGTTTCTTCGTGATAACAACTTTGAAGTGATTCCTCGTGCTCCCTACTCACCTGACCTGGCTCCTAGTGACTTTTGGCTTTTTCCAACAATGAAAGACACTCTCGATGGCCGCACATTCACCAGTCGCGCTGCTATTGCCTCTGCGATTTTCCAGTGGTCAAAACAGACTCCTAAAGAAGCCTTCGCCGCTGCCATGGAATCATGGCTTCAGCGTTGTGAAAAATGTGTACGTCTGCAGGGCGATTACGTCGAGAAGTAACGCCAGTTTCATCGATTTCGGGTGAGTAGTTAATTAGAAAAAAAAAATCGGAGGCCTTAGAACTTGAATGCACCTCGTAATTTAGGTACTTTACACAGAGTACGTGACTTGAACATTCCGAACAGACACAGACAAATAGAGCCTCATGCAATCCTGAACGTGCTCAGACACTCAGAGATGATAATTTCGATTAGAAATAGTTTCTATCGCTGAGAAAATTTAAGGTATTTAAGAATGACACAACACAGATTCACCCTTTTGACTGGATACAACAATTTGCTTTTAAATTTTCACCGGCATTGGCTGTAACGCAGAAACTAAAATTCATTTGCAGCGCGTAAGTGATGTAGTGGGAGAATATGGACTGGGGCTAAGAAATGAAAAAGGAAGCCGCCTGGTAGAATTTTGCACAGAGCACAACTTAATCATAGGTAACACTTGGTTCAAGAATCATGAAAGGAGGTTGTATACATGGAAGAAGCCTGGAGATACTGACAGGTTTCTGATAGATTATATAATGGTAAGACAGAGGTTTGGAACCATGTTTTAAATTGTAAGACATTTCCAGGGGCAGATGTGGATTCTGACCACAATCTATTGGTTATGACCTGTAGATTAAAACTGAAGAAACTGCAAAAAGGTGGGAATTTAAGGAGATGGGACCTGGATAAACTGACTAAACCAGAGGTTGTACAGAGTTTCAGGGAGAGCATAAGAGAACAATTGACAGGAATGAGGGAAAGAAATACAGTAGAAGAAGAATGGATAGCTTTGAGGGATGAAGTAGTTAAGGCAGCAGAGGATCAAGTAGGTAAAGAGACGAGAGCTAGTAGAAATCCTTGGGTCACAGAAGAAATACTGAATTTAATTGATGAAAGGAGAAAACATAAAAATGCAGTAAACGAAGCTGGAAAAAAGGAATACAAACGTTTGAAAAATGAGATCGACAGGAAGTGCAAAACGGCTAAGCAGGCATGGCTAGAGGACAAATGTAAGGATGTAGAGGCTTATCTCACTAGGGGTAAGATAGATACAGCCTACAGGAAAATTAAAGTGACCTCCAGAGAAAAGAGACCCACTTGTATGAATATCAAAAGCTCAGATGGAAACCCAGTTCTAAGCAAAGAAGGGAAAGCAAAAAGGTGGAGGGAGTATATAGAGGGTCTATACAAGGGCGGTGTACTTGAATACAATATTATGGAAAACGAAGAGGATGTAGATGAAGATGAAATGGGACATATAATACTGCGTGAAGAGTTTGACAGAGCACTGAAAGACCTGAGTCGAAACAAGGCCTCGGGAGTAGGCAACATTCCATTAGAACTACTGACAGCCGTCGGAGAGCCAGTCCTGACGCAACTCTACCATCTGGTGAGCAAGATGTATGAAGCAGGCGAAATACTCTCAGACTTCAAGAAGAATATTATAATTCCAATCCCAAAGAAAGCAGGTGTTGACAAATGTGAAAATTACCGAACTATCAGTTCAATAAGTCACGGCTGCAAAATACTAACGCGGATTCTTTACAGGCGAATGGAAAAACTAGTAGAAGCCGACCTCGGGGAAGATCAGTTTGGATTCCGTAGAAATGTTGGGACACGTGAGGCAATACTGATCCCACGACTTATCTTAGAAGCTAGATTAAGGAAAGGCAAACCTACGTTTCTAGCATTTGTAGACTTAGAGAAAGCTTTTGACAGTGTTGACTGGAATACGCTCTTTCAAATTCTGAAGGTGACAAGGGGAAAATACTGGGAGAGAAAGGCTATTTACAATTTGTACAGAAACCAGATGGCAGTTATAAGAGTCGAGGGGCATGAAAGGGAAGCAGTGGTAGGGAAGGGAGTGATACAGGGTTGTAGCCTGTCCCTGATGTTGTTCAATCTGTATATTGAGCAAGCAGTGAAGGAAACAAAAGAAATATTTGGAGTAGGAATTAAAATCCATGGAGAAGAAATAAAAACTTTGGGGTTCGCGGATGACATTGTAATTCTGTCAGAGACAGCAAATGACTTGGAAGAGCAGCTGAATGGAATGGATAGTATCTTGAAAGGAGGGTATAAGATGAACATCAACAAAAGCAAAACGAGAAAAATGGAATGTAGTCGAATTAACTTGGGTGATGCTGAGGGAATTAGATTAGAAAATGAGACACTTAAAGAGGTAAAGGAGTTTTGCTATTTGGGGAGCAAAATAAGTGATGATGGTCGAAGTAGAGAGGATATAAAATGTAGACTGGCAATGGCAAGGAAAGCGTTTCTAATGAAGAGAAATTTGTTAACATCGAGTATAGATTTAAGTGTCAGGAAGTCATTTCTGAAAGTATTTGTATGGAGTGTAGCCATGTATGGAAATGAATCATGGACGATAAATAGTTTGGACAAGAAGAGAATAGAAGCTTTTGAAATGAGGTGCTACAGAAGAATGCTGAAGATTAAATGGGTAGATCACGTAACTATGAGGAAGTATTGAATAGGACTGGGGAGAAGAGAAGTTTGTGACTCAACTTGGCTAGAAGGAGGGATCGGTTGGTAGGACATGTGTTGAGGCATCAGGGGATCGCCAATTTAGTATTGGAGGGCAGTGTGGAGGGTAAAAATCGTAGAGGGAGACCAAGAGATGAATACACTAAGCAGATTCAGAAGGATGTAGGTTACAGTAGGTGCTGGGAGGTGAAGAATCTTGCACAGGATAGAGTAGCATGGAGAGCTACATCAAACCAGGACTGAAGACAACAACAACAACAACAACAGCAAGTGACCTCAGGGGATTCATTACACTTCGATGGATATGTGCCGTAGCGTGCACAGGGCCCCGAGCCGTAGTAGTGCTATTTCCTTTTTAGTTTTGTGCACTGCTGCCTTCTCTTTTACTATCCTTTATATCTATCAAAACAGCTCTTCAACTAACGATCTATCTAGGATTAGGAATGAGTAAAGAAAACCTGATACGACAAGTTTTTGCTGAAAGTGACAGTTAACATTACACGCTCCAGAAATGACTACCACGGGAACTTTAATACCAGACAAAAGTTTAATCATCAGTATGTACAAAATTTCAGCAATCGGAGACACATATTGGTAACAATAGAGGTTTTTCCCCATAAAAGCAACAAAACCAGTCGGTAAGCATACCTAACAAACAATGTAATGTACAAGGTCAACCAAGCTTTAATGTTTCGCCGCCTACACCTATGGCGTCGGCCCTACCAAATAGTAACGCTCAGCAACAAGGAAATAACTACGTACAGAAAACACATCATTTCAACTCATATCGCAATGCACCATATAGCAATGACTATCATGACAGACGTAAAAATAATGGTCACAATTTTTAGCGTACGTTTAATAACAGTCGGTCTTATCAGCAGCAAAATCATCCGCAACAACATATTATCATGAATGAACCAGACAGTAGATATCATCCCGAACGTAATACGTCAGGACGAAATAACAGAACAGTACAAATAGTCGAAATGCCTCAGCATCCTCCCGCAAATAATAGCACGTCAGAAAGAATTTGACTAGATACAGTACAGGTTGCATCTTCCAGCAATGTAAACAACACTTTTAACACACAGAGTCTTGTTTACGAAAATGTTATTACTTTTGACGACATCCGAGACACACTTTTACAAGAACAACCAGTTATACAAAAAACCATTTCGCACCCTATTATTGAAGTAAGGATTGGATCATCCACATTTTCAGCAGTAATCGATTCTGGATCACCTATGTCAGTTATAAACGTAGAAACATTCAACGAATGGAACAAGGAGAACACCTATTCTACGTTATCATTAGCAAAACTAAAGTAAAAGGAGCAGTATCTGGTAAAGGAGTAGATGTAAAATTACGGACACACTTATCATTTTGTATTGCAGGTCATACGTTCCACTCAGATTTTTGGATTGTTCTCTTGTAGACAACAGACGTTATTTTAGGTACGAATTATTTGGTAAAACACGACGCAATTATTGACTTTCAAAATTCCTATTTAATGTTAAAGGATGAAAAGGTACAACTGGCATTAGAATTTTAGCACGCTTTATCTGCAGAAGAACAAGCAATTAATCGAACAGAGGTCATTTCTACATCGCGTAACACGAACTGTCATTCCACATTGTTCACAGATACGTACGTACACAACTATAATACATCAGACGAAGCCGATATGACGTTATGCAAATGATTTCTGAGAAGGTAAAACAGAGCAGTGCAAATACAGATGGCGAACGTACTCAGCTACGCAAAATTCTTTTACAGCAAGCTCCAGTTTTTGACAACGTCCTTGGCACTATGTCCGGTTTTATGTATGAATTTCAAGTTAAACAGCATGACACATTTAAAGCTAAACATTATCCTATTCCGAATATTCGTACACAAAATATTATAGCAGACGCACTATCCCGTTCTCTCAGCAAAACTATCAGTAAGACATCGCAACTAACTTCTGCCAAGAAAATTCTAGCGTCATGTATATTCTACGAGTTGCATTTGAAAATTTCATTTCGTCGTCATTACGAGACATAGCACAAGAGCAGAGCAAAGACAACGTATGGAAAGAAATTAAACACCTTTGGCAAGATAGGAATAACGTTACCATTAGAAGCCATTATACTGTATGCAAGAACATTCTGTTTCGCCGCTCTCACCCTGACAGCAACAATTTGTTATTATGCATTCCTGACAAACTTGTTAACAAATTAGTTTGGCATACTCATTTAAGTAACGCACATTATGGAGCCTGAAATGTTTTCTTATACTGAGACAGAACTGTTATTTTGCCAACATGGAGAAACGTATTCGACAAGTTTTAGCTTCATGTAAAATCTGCCAGGAAGCTAAATCAGACAAGACTTCACGTATTCCTCCGTTACATCCCATTGTACCCGTTAAATTGAGACACATGGCCGCTGTAGACATTTTTGGTCCGATTCCCAGATCTAATAGAGGTTTTTGTTACATCTTTGTCGCTGTTGAACTCACTTCGAAATTTTTTACCTTCACTCCGTTACGGAAAGCTACTGCTAAATTTATTTCGAATGCATTTGTAAAGCATTTTTTATTCCATGTAGGGCATATATTGAAAGTAATTTCTGACAATGGACCACAATTTCGATCTGCAATATGGACACGTATATTACAAGCTAGAAACATTTCTCCGATCTATATATCCAGGTATCACGCTTCTTCGAACCCTTCTGAACGATTGATGAAAGAAATTGGTAAACTATGTAGAATATACTGCCATTAAAGACATATTGACTGGAACAGACACATACTCTCATTCCAGGATGTAATTAACTCCATACCAAATGAATCTACTATGCTATCTCCGACTGTTATATTGAAAAATGTTGAACCACCTAACAAAATTAAAGAATTAGTATCTTTTCCTACATCTCGTCGACTACGCCAACATGAAATAATTGACATTGCGCTCAACAACATCAAACGTGCCGCAGAGCGCCGGAGAAGACAGCAAAAACAGGTTTGTACACGCCGTGACTTTCACATTGGACAGAAAATATTAGTAAGCACACACTATTCATCCAACAGAGGAAAGAGTAGATGCAGTAAATCTAAGCTTCTATACGCAGGTCCATATAGAATTCACAGCATTCCCCACCCCAATGTAGTACACGTCTAAACTTTGAGAACCAGAAAAGGCAAGGGCAATCACCATATCTCCAATATTAAACCGTTTATTGAATGAACATACTTTATGATTTATCACACTGCAATGCCATTTTCAGATATTTATATGAGCAGTTACTGATGATGATTATATTTTTTCTTAGGAAGTGCCCGGCAAGGTAAGGTTAGGAAGTCGCTTTTCTTGTCGTTAGACATCAGACCGTGCACATTTTCCATTTTTTGTTTGTGTATGATTGTCTTCCTATCGAAAGTAGCGTTTTTGTCTGTATGCACTATGTAATCTTAATATATAACAAACACACGTTGACTATTCTACATTTTTTGCTACTACATTATGATACTGTATGTACATTTTTGCACTTGAAAATTGTCAATGTTTTTGACATAATATGTTTTCTGTCATGCTATGCTGTATGCTTAGTTATATCACTAGAAACAAGTTTTTATTTAATGGGTATGTGATTTAAATGCAAGATATTAATCCATATTCACCATTTTCAGAAAGCAATAACGTGTAAAAGAAATAAATCATACAACCTCAGTGGTTTACTATGAAATGGAAATTTTATCATCGGAGTGAATGAAAGAAAATGCAATACCTTGTAATGAAGAGTAAATGGATCAGAATTAACAAGCATTAACAAGAATATACTATACACATTGTATAATAGCAGCCTTAACTAATTATTTTTCTTTCAGAATAAGAGGCGATTTATGCAAGCTGTCAGACAGAACTAAACATGTTAATTTTAGTGATGAAATGTGCTAGAAGTAAGAAACTCTATACTATATGAAGTAATGAATGATAATGAATAGTTGTATGAAGTAAATGGTAATATTGATATGAATAATGAAGTGCCTATTTTTTGCAGATGATAATAAATGATGATGAATAGTTGTATGAAGAATATAGTAATATGAATAATGAAGTTTTTCTTTTGCAGATGATGATAATGATGAAGTTTATGTATTTTCTATTAGTTAAGAAATGCTATGCAGTTATTTAAGTAGTTGTTGCAGTTCCTTTTGACAGTATGTCTTATGTCGCATAGTATAATGACTGAATGTTTTGGGAAAGACAGCTGGAGTATATACATATTGAGTGCTCGTTTCATTATCTGTTAATTCGAAATTTACTACTTTTCAGCATAATATACATTTTTTTCTTTCAGGTAAACAATCCACTTTGTATTTTTTTCAGGAGAAGCTTTGCATTATATTAATATGCTATAAGCAATTAGTTATTAAACCTGTTACAGTACTTGCATTTTTTTACCCAATTGTGTCTATTATTTATGAATGTGATCACATATACTGTACTTGTTTTACAACCTTGCTACAGCTGACTCATGACAAATGATGTTATTAATCCTTGTTTCCAGCAATAAGTCAAAAGCAAATATTTTCATGCCCCAGCAATTGACAATCGATTGCAATGCAATGCATTGCTAGCACAAAAAAATTTTATTACCAGTCCCAACTAATACCAGTGTACAACTAAATAATGCTACCAATTTAAGATATATTTCTAGTCCTAAATATAATGCAAATTTTTCTGATGTATTGATTCCATTATGTCGATGTATTAGTGGACTACACACATTAAGTAATAGTTATAATGTCTACCATTTTAAATATGCGTTATGTCACTTGCATGATATCATATATAAACACTAGCAGCTTGGTGCTACACCCAATAACTCTTGTTTAGAATGATGACTTCTGAATAATGCATAATAAATGCTTTTTAACTGGCCAACGAGTGCCAATAATTACTGTAATGAGAAGACTCATGACGCCAATAATTACTGTAATTAGATGACTTATGAATAATGTTCTGTAATAATTACTGTAATGAGATGACTTATGCATAACTGAATGCAAATGAATACTGTAATGAGATGAAATGATGCCAATAATTACTGTAATGACATGAGTTATGAATGATGTAATACTGCATAAATGGTATGCCAATGATCATTGAGATGACTTACGCATAAATACTATGCCAATAATTACTGTAATGAGATGACTTATGAATAATGTTCTGTAATACTCCAAACATACATAGGAATGTTTGGTAAATAGCCAATGAATGCCAATAATTATTCAGATCGTTTGATTCACTAGTGTAATTCTGAATGATGACTAGCATAAGACTTAATGTATCCTTCACCTTCTGACCTAATTACCAGCAATTACTGCAATATCCGTATCTCCTGTCCATCTTCATGATCATGGAGTACTATATTTGATTTTTGCACTAATTCTACGTTGACGTAAGAGTATGGATTCTACAAGAATGCGGTGTTGACATACCAAGCTGTCCACCACCTTGAACGATGGAGATGTTATTATGGTCCTACTGTTTGGTGTATCTAATGTACTACCAAAATGATAACATACAATATTAATGCACCATTGTCTTGGCTACACTGATAAGTACTTCAGGAAGAGAACTTCAGATTGTCGCACTTGGTATTGTGCTTCTGTAGAAAGATATGGACTTTCAGTGCAGCTACGAGCAACCCACTGTGCTACAACCATGATACTATCCTTCCCATTCCTTTCCTAGTTCTTGTAAAATGATAAAGTCTTTTACAGTGCGTATGCACTTTATTTCATTAGTTAAAGTTTTCAGTTCTTTTAAAAAAATGCTAAAGATTTATACAGTGCGTGTGCACTTAATTTCATTTGATCAGTTGTCCTAAATATGATAAGGACTTTTACAGTGCGTGTGCACTTTATTTCTTTTCTTAATGTATCCAGTTCTTGTAAAATGCTAAAGCCTTTTACAGTGCGTGTGCACTTTATGTCATTTGTTTATATATTTTGTACTCATTGCGTATACATTGTGTCATTTCTTAATATGTTCAGAACTCAGTGTGTGTGCACTCTATTTCATTTCTTAATATGTTCTGCACTTATCAATAATGTATATACTCTCTGACTGTAGACTTAGTTAACTAAATAGATTATAGAAAAGTTTGTTGCCCATGGCAAGTCCAATTGACTCACCTTCGCTGCCAAATTATTGCCCCCCAGTGGAGGGTTATGTAAGAGGTCCGTGATTAAGGAATTTGTTGCTAGTGCACTCGAGCAGATGTAATTTCGATGCATTGCTCATGCGCTGCCTGCGATATGTAAGGTATAAGAGAATCTCAGACCAGAGATCAGTGTTGTCAGCAGTAGGAACCGTGTAGTAGCAGCGAGCAGTCGTGTGTGTGGAGTTGGCTGGGCCGGTCGTGGGGAGCGATGGTGGAGCCTGAGCGTTATAGTATAAGGTAAAAGCAGCCTCGGGCATAAGTAGTATTGTTATATCAAGTCCCATGTAAATGTTTTAAAACAATCTCTTAATAATAATCTTTCTCATGGATTATGAAGGATACAGGATATTTAAAGGAAAGAAAGGCTGGAACCCTTGTGGAAGAGGCCTTCCCCACCTTGGAACAGGCTTCATCGTGAAATCTAACTGGGTAAACTCAATAACCGACTTCCAGTCACCTAATGAACGCTTGTCTTTTCTCACATTCCGCGCCCTAAATAAAACCTATACACTTATTAATTGCCATGCACCCATCAACAATGACAATAAGAAAAACCCTCAGAAAGTAGATACATATTGGGAATCTCTAGCCCATGAACTTTCTAAAATCCCAACATCAAATGTGAAAATACTGTTTGGGGACTTCAATGCACAAATAGGCCAAGAAAAAAAATACAAAAAAACAGTAGGAAACTACCCGGCTTACAAAAGGACAAACAGAAATGGAGAAAGATTAATAGAACTATGCAAGGGTCACAACTTAAAATTAATGTCTACAAATTTCAAAAAACCTCCTAAGAAACAGAAAACATGGAAATCACCAAACACAAGTATTGGAGAGTTCCAGATAGATCACATAGCCATCACACACTATAATCAAAAAGAAATAATGAATGTGAGAGTTTGGAAAGGGGCAAACATTGTAACTGACCACTAGTTATCGACAATCAAATTAAATTTCATACCACAAAGAAAGAAACAAATACAAATCAGGAAAACTCAAAAGATAGACGCAGACATCTTGAAAGAGACAAGAGAAGTATTCTGTCAAAACATAGTTATATGTTCGGATAAATGGGAAGATATAAAAGAAGGAATGATATGATCTGCTCAAGAAGTCGCAAAAATGAAAAAGAGAAAGAAAAACGAATGGTGGGATGAGATATGTGAGGAAGCAATAGAACAAAGAATGAAGGCATGGAAGAAATGGCACTCAACCAAAAGTGATAAGGACTACCTGGAGTTCAAACAGCAAAGATCTTCTACAGCAAAACTCATTAGATCAGTAAAAAGACTATTTGAAAAGAACCAACTTATGCAAATGGATAAAGATTTTAAGAGAAACAATAACAGATCCTTTTACAGCACATTCAGACAGAAACTACAAAAATATGTAGCACCAAATCTGTGTTTTAAAGATACCAGTGGAAAACTGGCAATGAATAATGAAGAAAATCGTGAAATATTAGCAAAATATTTTGAACAACTCCTTAACTGTCAGGAGCCTATTGAAAAATTACCAGCCAACACCCCAAACACAGTAAACAATAATTCTGAACCCCCATGCCTCATAGAAATCAGAGAAATCATTAAAAACCTTAAGAACAATAAAGCACTAGGGGAAGACATGATAATTGCAGAAATGTGGAAAAGTGTGGATAATACAACTCAAGAAAAACTACTGGGAATAATCAATGAGATTTGGAGAACGGAACATATACCGGAAGAATGGAAAACTGCATTAATCCACCCCATCTTCAAGAAAGGGGATAAAACCGATGCAAATAACTACAGAGGGATATCTTTACTTCCGGTAATGTATAAAATTCTATCTAAGGCCCTACAAAACAGATTGGAGAAACAACTTGATCAAGAAATTGGTGAATACCAAGCAGGCTTTAGGAAGGGAAGATCTTGGGTGGAGCAAATTTTAAACTTGAAGTTAATTATTAAATATAGACGATTAAGAGGAAAAGACATCTTTATCACGTTTGTTGACTTCAAGAAGGCGTGCGACTCCGTTGACAGAACAACCTTGGTTAACATCCTTAGGGAGTTTGGAGCAGACAAGAAAACAGTCGCAATCGTCAAAGAAACACTTACGGATACATATGCAAAAGTAAAGTTCCGTGGTGAGGTATCCAGACCATTCAAAATCAGAACAGGATTAAGACAAGGAGATGGGTTGTCACCTACCCTATTCAACTGTGTGTTAGAAAAAGTTATTAGAGAGTGGAGGAAGAAAACGACTGAAGAAGGAATACAAAAAGCAGATTAGGAAGAATAAAGGATGGATTAGAAGTAGATTGCCTCGCATTTGCTGATGACTTAGCGATTCTGGCAGGAAGTTTGGAAGAAGCAGTCAAACAGATCAATATTCTGAATGAAACAGCAGAAAAAGCAGGACTGAAAATCTCCTTTGAAAAGACAGAGTACCTAACCAATGTAAAAGAGGCACCGAACAATATGATTACAAAGTATGGCCAGATAAAGAAGGTTTCTAATTTCAAATATTCAGGGGAAATCATCCAGCCCAATGCTTCAGATAAAGAAGGAAATAAAACAAGAACAAGAAAAATGGAAATGGCATTCCAGCTAACAAAGAATGTGTACAACAAGAAGTCAGTATCAATTAACGCAAAAATAAGGCACTACAACACTGTGATTAAGCCAGAGTGTCTGTATGCATCTGAATGTTTAGCAATGAACACTAACAAGGAAATGGAAGCTATAGCAAAAAAGGAGCGAAAAATCATTAGAAGAGTACTTGGGCCGAGGTTTGAGAATGGGACTTGGAAGCTTAGAAGTAATTGAGAAGTGTATGACAAAATTGAGAAAGTGGGGGATACTATGAGGAAGAGAAGAGTAAGCTTTTACGCCCATTTGAAAAGAATGAATGATGAAAGGCTGACAAAGAAAATATTCATGTTTTTTGACAAGAACCCCAGAACCCAAATTACCTGGTTCAAAGAAGTCAAAGCAGACTTAGAGGAGATGGTTATAGGAGAAGATGATATAACCAACAGAGACTTAATGAGAGACAAAATTCAACATTTTGAAGGATTTGAAGTGAAGAAGAGAAGAACTGGAGGAACAGTGTGGACAGAAGACCGAAGGGAGCAGCACAGAGAGAGGAGCGCAATAGGAGAAATGTACATTGAAAAATAGTTGTTTAACGCGGTCCCTAGACGGCCAAAATCGGAATTAAAAAAATCTTTCTCATAAAGGGTAACTTTTGACAATCATCCATTTCAATTTAAAGAATTTACTAATTTCTCAAATCCTTGGTCATCCCGATTGTTGAAAATAAAAATCAGTTGCTTCTTTCTATACATGACAAATCTATCGGCCAGCATTGCACTCGGCTGTGCCAGAAAATTTTTTTATAGGAGCAGATATGTATGCGTTATCCGGCGACCTTATTGAGGTAAGAATTTTCAATTTATTCAGAATGATCTTTCAGGACCATGACGCAGCACTGCTGACGTCCAAAATTTACCAGTTTAAATTCACAGTCAATTATTGAAAGATTATAAGAGAGCCACAATTTTTTATTGAGAGATTAGTCACATTTTATTATTGGTAGGTTATGGAATTTATTTATTGGGAGGTTACGCTAAATGTCAATGTTGTAATTATATTTTTTCTGTTGGGAGGTTACACCCTGTATTAATTCTCGAAGTTTCTAGTCGTGGTCCTTTCACGTGATGTACGAGGAAGTAACATGTCTGACTCTTCCTGGAATGTGCTCTCTTGAAATTTCAATAGCAAACTACTGTATGGTAAACAACGCCTCCCTTGTAATGTCTGCCACTGGAGTTTGTTGAGCATCTCTCTAACGCTGTCGCGCCGATTAAACGAACCCTAGACGAAACGTGCCGCTCTTTGCTGGATCTTCTCTGCCTCTTCTATCAGTGCTACCTGGCAAGGATCCCCCACAGACGTACTATATTGAAGAATAGAACGCACAAGCGCCTTATAAGCTACTTTCTTCGTGGATGAGTTACATTTCATTAAGGTTCTTCCTTTGAATCTCAGCCTGACATCTGTTTTTCTTCTATTTGTTTTATGTGGGCATTACGTTAATGGTCGCTCTGGATAATTACTACTAGATATTTTACGGTAGATAATATTTCCAGCAGTTTGGCGTCAATGGAGTAGCTGTACAGTGGTGCCTTATTTCCTTATGTATGCGCAATGTATTACCTTTATTCACACTGAAGGGCAACCGCCAGAGTCTGCACCATTCGTCAGTCCTCTGCAGATCATTCTGCAAATCATTATTTTCTGGCGTTGCTGCTTTCTTGTAGACAACAGCATCATCTGCGAACAGTATGAAGAAGCATTGGACAATTTCTACTGGATCATTTATATACATTGTACACTAAACGGTGCTGTCACACTTCGTGGTGTACTCTGGAAATTATCTTTACATCTGTCTATTTCGTTACGGGTGGCATATCGCTCTCTATTTGCAAGGAAGTCTTTAATCAAGTCGCTAATCGAGCCCCGCACTCGGTGAGCGAATATATTTTTCAGTAACCGGCAGTGCGGGATGGTGTCAAATGCCTCCTTGAAGTCAAGGAACACGGCCGCAACCTGAACGCCATTGTCTAGAGTGCTATGGGTCTCATGGATGAACAGAGCGAGCTGATGCATGATGTTTTCTGCGTAATTTATGTTGATTTTTAAGAAGGAGATGTTTGTTGTCTAAAAATGTCATAATTCATGACACTTAAACATGTTCCATAATTCTAACAATAATACTGACGTCAAAGAATAGGTCTCTAATTGTGTGCATCTGTCCTATGGCCCTTCTTCAATACGGGTATGACCTGTGCGTTTTTTGCCGGCCGGAGTGGCCGAGCGGTTAAAGGCGCTACAGTCTGGAACCGCACGACCGCTACGGTCGCAGGTTCGAATCCTGCCTCGGGCATGGATGTGTGTGATGTCCTTAGGTTAGTTAGGTTTAAGTAGTTCTAAGTTCTAGGGGACTTATGACCACAGCAGTTGAGTCCCATAGTGCTCAGAGCCATTTCAACCATTTGAACCTGTGCGTTTTCTCTTGTCGCTTGGTACCTACCCTTGGCCGCGCCAGAGATCTACGGTAAACTGCTGCTGGAAGGGGACCAAGTTCTTTTGCATATACTTCTGCTATCGCTGTGCCATTTCTCAAGAGGGCAATGCTCGTCCACACATGGTATATGTTTCTTTGAACTGTCCATGATACTGAGATGCTCTTATGGCCAGCACGATCCCTAGATCTGTCTCTGATAGAAAATGCGCGGGGGCCACCTCGGACGTGCGTTTAATCTGTTACTGGTCAGCATGATCCCTAGATCTGTCTGTGATAGAAAATGCGTGGGGGCCACCTCGGACGTGCGCTTAATCTGCCACTAGTCACAAAGTTTGTCGAAAATATCATAGAAGAAATCTGGCCGTTCATATCCTTCTTACAGGATTTTTAATGTGGAATTCTGTTAGTGTTGGAAATTCCAGTGTTTTCGCGAAAAATAGACGCTGAAATAACCGGCAGACATACTGAGTTGTCTCCGACAGTCCTAGGTATGCCTGGTGGTAGAATTTTCGTACCACCCGTGCTAATATTTCCTCGAAGGAGAGTGAAATGGGAGCTGATGGATGGTCCGCCCTAGGCAACTACTACTGCCTGCAGTTCCAGTGGATGAATGAAACTTGAAGATTTCGTCTACGAAAATCGCCTAGAAAAGCGGCATTCCGTTAGGGACTGCATGAGTTAGACTTGTGGTTCCAACAATGGAGAGGTATTCTGAGTCACAAAAGCCACCGTTTGATTCGTTGTGTGTTACTATAACATCCGTTATGGTCGGAATAAGAAAAGGACCATAGCACATTCGTCGTAATGAAAAAACTGAACAAGTATCGCGGACCGTACCAGCATTTTTGCGGGACGTTTCCAAAGTATTTGTGTACTGCGTTAGACAAAGCAAAGGATAGCATTCAGAGAAAATAAACGTAACGAATGTTTTCATCACAAATCCTAATTTCGTACAATCTTCGTTTGAACATAAGCCTAAATACTGCAGATTTTGTGAGAAATGATCAAAATTTTAATACAAGTTTCCAAAATCTTATGATCCCTAAAATATTTTACTGCTGTAGCTCCGAAACGTCTCATTGGAGGGCGTACCTACCTGTCACGTGTTAGAGATTTTGCCTTTATAGAGAGGAACAAAATATCCTTTCATCCAGACAACAGCATTCCAGTCATTTCCAAGGGGAAGGACAATTGATTCCTTCTGTGCAATGTGGAACCGGAGGATTTCAGGGACATTAGCGTACGAGATGAAAGTTTCGCAGAGGCTCTTTCAAAACAACTATGTCTGGCTGCACATTCCACGACCTCAGTACAGCTATTTCTTCATACATCTATTGATCGCTACACAATTTATATATCTGTTGTAGCTGTTGTTACGAAAATCCTCTTTTTCCAGATGGAATGCCCATTTGATGGGATGAAACTTTCAGGTAGTGTAGGGTTTTTTGTTGATAACACGAATATTTTTCCAGTTGTAGTGGGTGGGAATGGACGTTTTTGATGTTTTCGCAGAACGGCGAAGAAATTACTGCTTTTCAGCGGTCTCTAGCACCGACACCGTTCGACAGGAAAACGATTCCGGTGAGGGAATCTGCGATGTAGTCGAGTATCGAAGCGCAAGTAGTACCCACCACTGCAGAAAAATGAAACGATGATGTGGCATCGAAGGCCGGGAGGCCCCATCTGGGTAGTACGCCCGTCGGGTCTAAGTCTTATTTCAGGTGACACTACAATGGGCGACTTGCGCGTCGGTGGTGATGAAATGATGAGGAGGACATCTGCGTGACAGACAAACACGTTACCACTCAGCTAAGCAGAAGGGCACCACAGCAGAGATACTGCACTGTAAAGCAGTATCACGAGATGCCAATGAAATTCTAGGAAGAAGCCGTGCCTCTCGTAGTTCCGACGCGCCACCGCCGCGTCTCTGCCGTGAAATAGAGTTCCGAGAAGCCGGGAGGGCAGTTCTGTACGAGGTCGGATCCTGCCCACTTCCGGGAAGTTGATGCCGGAGTAACGTCGTTGTACTGCGTACTCGCCGTGACAATGCCCGCGTCAACCGTTGGGGAGTGAACAGCCTTCCGTCTCCTGGAACCGTACCTACGGACCAACGATGTCAGAACTGTGTCAACAAGTGTCTACGAACTTGGGTTTTCCAGTGACTGTAGAGAGGCCACAGTACGGCCACTCTGAACTTGGGTCAATACGCCACTCAGTAATCACGGCTCATTTAGTGTGTTCTGGACTACAAGTCCACGTGTGCAGTTTGATAGCTATAGCTGAGCCTAGCGAGCATAGATAGGTTTCGGTGTAATTAATAAAGTATTACTTATTCAGAGTGTTCTAATTAACTGCATTTATACTAGTCACCTCCGTGTCCAAGAAGTCGAACACAGCATAACTGTGCAGGAAATTTAGTCTTATTTTGTATCTGGTGGTTGTCTTCGAAAACACATACTTTTGGAGTTACAAGCGAAAAATGGAAAAAAGGGCGAAAATCAGAAACGTACAGAACCGTTGAGAAAAAACTACCGCAATTTTGTTACAAAAACGGCTGTTTTGTACACCAATATACTTGACTATTTAGGGTAACTGCATCGGGAATAGTGTCAAATTTTTCCGTAACTTCTCCTGCTGCTTTTCCAGATTTGTATTGCAATAAGTTTTGGCCTGAGTTCTTGAACTTCCTCAAAACAAGGTTTATGTTTCTGCAATAAATAACAAAGAAATTGATGTTGCTGCCATACAACCTTGTGACTGCACAGAGTTTATGTTGTTCGCCAGGAAAATAAAAAAGTGCTATTTTTTCAAAGATAACATACGGAATTGCTTAGCGAATGTTAGAAAAATATGCAAAATAGCGTTTCATCTCTCCTACACTGCTTGCATCAAGAAGGCCCACATCGTTAAGCATAAATTAGGTGAGAAAAGCACATACAGAACACATTATACACTCCTGGAAATGGAAAAAAGAACACATTGACACCGGTGTGTCAGACCCACCATACTTGCTCCGGACACTGCGAGAGGGCTGTACAAGCAATGATCACACGCACGGCACAGCGGACACACCAGGAACCGCGGTGTTGGCCGTCGAATGGCGCTAGCTGCGCAGCATTTGTGCACCGCCGCCGTCAGTGTCAGCCAGTTTGCCGTGGCATACGGAGCTCCATCGCAGTCTTTAACACTGGTAGCAAGCCGCGACAGCGTGGACGTCAACCGTATGTGCAGTTGACGGACTTTGAGCGAGGGCGTATAGTGGGCATGCGGGAGGCCGGGTGGACGTACCGCCGAATTGCTCAACACGTGGGGCGTGAGGTCTCCACAGTACATCGATGTTGTCGCCAGTGGTCGGTGGAAGGTGCACGTGCCCGTCGACCTGCGACCGGACCGCAGCGACGCACGGATGCACGCCAAGACCGTAGGATCCTACGCAGTGCCGTAGGGGACCGCACCGCCACTTCCCAGCAAATTAGGGACACTGTTGCTCCTGGGGTATCGGCGAGGACCATTCGCAACCGTCTCCATCAAGCTGGGCTACGGTCCCGCACACCGTTAGGCCGTCTTCCGCTCACGCCCCAACATCGTGCAGCCCGCCTCCGGTGGTGTCGCGACAGGCGTGAATGGAGGGACGAATGGAGACGTGTCGTCTTCAGCGATGAGAGTCGCTTCTGCCTTGGTGCCAATGATGGTCGTATGCGTGTTTGGCGCCGTGCAGGTGAGCGCCACAATCAGGACTGCATACGACCGAGGCACACAGGGCCAACACCCGGCATCATGGTGTGGGGAGCGATCTCCTACACTGGCCGTACACCACTGGTGATCGTCGAGGGGACACTGAATAGTGCACGGTACATCCAAACCGTCATCGAACCCATCGTTCTACCATTCCTAGACCGGCAAGGGAACTTGCTGTTCCAACAGGACAATGCACGTCCGCATGTATCCCGTGCCACCCAACGTGCTCTAGAAGGTGTAAGTCAACTACCCTGGCCAGCAAGATCTCCGGATCTATCCCCCATTGAGCATGTTTGGGACTGGATGAAGCGTCGTCTCACGCGGTCTGCACGTCCAGCACGAACGCTGGTCCAACTGAGGCGCCAGGTGGAAATGGCATGGCAAGCCGTTCCACAGGACTACATCCAGCATCTCTACGATCGTCTCCATGGGAGAATAGCAGCCTGCATTGCTGCGAAAGGTGGATATACACTGTACTAGTGCCGACATTGTGCTTGCTCTGTTGCCTGTGTCTATGTGCCTGTGGTTCTGTCAGTGTGCTCATGTGATGTATCTGACCCCAGGAATGTGTCAATAAAGTTTCCCCTTCCTGGGACAATGAATTCACGGTGTTCTTATTTCAATTTCCAGGAGTGTACTTTAGGCATATCAATAGCAAACATCCATTTCACAATCATTGATCACTGAAACACATGTCATTTTTTTCCACAATATGTGAACAAAAACAGTTACATGATGTTTCGTGAATGAAACTGTTGGTACAGACAAGAAGAAATGACGTATGCAGAATATGACTAACTCAGATGCTGGATATGCCATTGTCTACCATTGGTTTTAGAATGGAAATTAATGTAATGTTAATTTAAAATTTGACAGTACAGTCGTGTTTCCACTTACAACATAAATGACGCCTCTTGGCCAACACTCGGTTAGCGTCAGCGAGGTTGGGTGTGGAAACACCCAAATTTCTGTGACGCCACTCGTGTAACGCTACTTTTAGCTGTACCACATATTTGTGACGCCACTTTTTCTTGCCACTCCTCCATCCCCAGCCCGCACTGCCAATCGATTAGCGTCTCTCGACTGCCATCTTGAAGGTGAATTTCGAAGCACCGTGTCAGTGTTTTGATTTTATTCTCGACACTTTTGCCGTGTATTTGTTTCACAGTTCTAAAAACTGTCTTAAGAGTGGTTGTTACCAACAACTATAAAGTTCATTGAACGGTACGAGGAGCGATCTTGCCTATGGGAACTCAAAAACGACTGCCTAAAATACAGTAATTTGAGCATTGATTGAAGCCATGGATTCTATGTGGGAATACATCTCCAGTTGTGATTTATTTACTGCAAATGCTAAAATAAGGATAACCAATGCCTACATCAGTGAGCATGAGAAAGTATTAAATTCCTATATGAGTGTTGTGTCTTTAAGTCATAAGGTGCCACTCCGTATTACTTATTGATATACATTTGATTATCATTTGCTACAGTGTAGCTAGTTGTAAAATTTAATCTATTTTATCGCGCCGTTTTTTCAAAATTTTACATTATTAATAAAGAGGATGCAATATGTGAACACTTTGTACATTACAGGTAATTTATTAAAGGACATCACATTCACCGTTGACTGCAGAAATTATTTATTTCACTATTGCAGACTCGAACCAAGGACCTCTCGTTCCGCAGCTGCTCACGCTACCCACGGGACCACGGCGCGCCTGAGCTCACACTGTCCTTGATGTTGCCTGTCCTGCGCATGGGCTACTCAGTTTGTATATTTTGCTTATTTTTTTCATAGTTCCACACAACTTCTTCCTGTTTTCTCGACTGATCTGTGTTCAGTTTTTCAAGGCCTATCCACTGTGCCAACTTATAACTAAATCTGAGGGGGGTGCGATGGGGAGGTTTCCTTGTCAGTGACAAGTGAATGATGCTCGAACCATGTCAGAGATGTGCGACAGGCGTCAAATGACATCAACCGATCCGACGTAACCACAGCGCCAACCTCCTCCCCCCCCCCCTCCCTTCACGACTTTTGCATACCTAACTAGCAAACTTGTTTTCAAACGGCTACCGTTTCCGGATATTACTTTATATTGTGAGTATTACGTACTCATTGCCCTCTGAAAATTTCAGAAGTCTGTAACGGGAATTTCTGAAACCCTGTATATTTGCGAAGTATCACTGTAACACTGGGCAATAATGAAAATTAGACTCGTTCAGTATCAAGTTACATTCCACCTCTAACATTTTTTACTGAGTTGTTTCCTCAGAAGCGAATGAGAAAGACTGCATAGCGGAGAACAGTGTTTTATTTTTTACTCGAAAACTAAAAGTTCTGCTGAGAGATTAACAACAGAGACGGATGCAGCTTTGCTTCATCTACATAAAACAGTTTTTTACCCACATCGGATAACTTCAAATTAATTAAAACAGCAATACGCTATTTGAGCGTCTCCACCTCGCGTCGCTTCACTGCCAAACTGCTGGCGTGAACGGCGAAGCTAGGTGTCTCCCCAGCACCACTTCATTTGTTGACATAGGGGTGGTTAGAAACAGCTCCACGTCACCGCCACATCATGTCAGTGTCAACTGGGCCTTATGAGGAACTCCTTGACCATTTTACCCCACTGTTTTAAACCTCTATGCTCAGTCATAGTTCTAGCTAGACTTGTGATAGTACATACGAACTCACCAATTTCCACTTCATATTCACATCACTAACAGTCCACCTCTGCACCTTTACGAGGCTTGAAATGCCCCTGACGAATGTGTTACTCACGTGACATCCAATTACTAGTCCGTCTTCGAAGTTACTGAGCTCTCCTGACCGAGCAAGTTTGCTTCTCTACCGACAATGTCATACTTCCCCGCCTCCTTCTATAGTGATCATTCTGCTTCTTGTGACTCCTAGAGGTCAATTATACATCACACATTGTGTCCTGACACTTTTGATTATATAGTGTACGTATGTAGATTTCACTGAGCGCTACCTGCGGTAAGCGGTTTGATGAATTCGGAGACTTCATCTTCTGTTTCGATTAAACCGGATTTCTCGGAGCTAGGAATGACAGATCCATGCAAGTAGCGTCCAACTACCTCAAGCCCCGACGTGTAAAATTGCCTGCCGGCCGCGGTGGTCTCGCGGTTCTATGCGCGCAGTCCGGAACCGCGCGACTGCTACGGTCGCAGGTTCGAATCCTGCCTCGGGCATGGATGTGTGTGATGTCCTTAGGTTAGTTAGGTTTAAGTAGTTCTAAGTTCTAGGGGACTGATGGCCACAGCTGTTAAGTCCCATAGTGCTCAGAGCCATTTGGACCATTTTTGTAAAATTGCCTTCCACGAAATCTACCGGCGGAAGCGGTGACACACAACATGTTAGCGGCGCTCTCGGAAGAAGCACATGTGTGTATTTGACGACTGTCGCAGACGCTACGAAACCCGCAAGGCCGAGCAGACACAGTGTAAATTTTGCTACAAGTACAGTATTTCCAATGTCTGTTAAATATACGCCTCGCAGTTTCTGATCCATTGCTTCTTACGAACAAGAGGTAACAGTTACTCTCAACTTCCGTTAGATCAACGACATTAAGCAACGCTGGACCTGACCAGTACGAGGCGCATTCAAGTTCTAAGGCCTCCGATTTTTTTTCTCTGGACTGGAAAGAAATAGAAACATGCGTATTGTTTTAAAATGAGGCCGCGTTCATTATCAATACGTCCCAGAGATGGCAGCACCGTACGGCAGATGGAATTTTACCGCCAGCGGCGAGAATGAGAACTGTTTTAAATACTTAAAATGGCGACGTTTTCCATACTTGAACAGCAACAATCATTAGTTTTCTGAATTTGCGTGGTGTGAAACCAATTGAAATTCATCGACAGTTGAAGGAGACATGTGGTGACGGAGTTATGGATGTGTCGAAAGTGCGTTCGTGGGTGTGACAGTTTAATGAAGGCAGAACATCATGTGACAACAAACCGAAACAACCTCGGGCTCGCACAAGCCGGTCTGACGACATGATCGAGAAAGTGGAGAGAATTGTTTTGGGGGATCGCCGAATGACTGTTGAACAGATCGCCTCCAGAGTTGGCATTTCTGTGGGTTCTGTGCACACAATCCTGCATGACGACCTGTAAATTCGGAAAGTGTCATCCAGGTGGGTGCCACAAATGCTGACGGACGACCACATGGCTGCCCGTGTGGCATGTTGCCAAGCAATGTTGACACACAACGACTGCATGAATGGGACTTTCTTTTCGTCGGTTGTGACAATGGATGAGACGTGGATGCCATTTTTCAATCCAGAAACAAAGCGCCAGTCTGCTCAATGGAAGCACACAGATTCTCCACCACCAAAAGAATTTCGGGTATCCGCCAGTGCTGAAAAAATGATGGTGTCCATGTTCTGGGACAGCGAGGGCGTAATCCTTACTCATTGCGTTCCAAAGGGCACTACGGTAACAGGTGCATCCTACGAAAATGTTTTGAAGAACAAATTCCTTCCTGCACTGCAACAAAAACGTCCGTGAAGGGCTGCGCGTGTGCTGTTTCACCAAGCCAACGCACCAGCAAATCGAGCTAACGTTACGCAACAGTTTCGTCGTGATAACAACTTTGAAGTGATTCCTCATGCTCCCTACTCACCTGACCTGGCTCCTAGTGACTTTTGGCTTTTTCCAACAATGAAAGACACTCTCCGTGGCCACACATTCACCAGCCGTGCTACTATTGCGTCAGCGATTTTCCAGTGGTCAAAACAGACTCCTAAAGAAGCCTTCGCCGCTGCCATGGAATCATGGCGTCAGCGTTGTGAAAAATGTGTACGTCTGCAGGGCGATTACGTCGAGAAGTAACGCCAGTTTCATCGATTTCGGGTGAGTAGTTAATTAGAAAAAAAATCGGAGGCCTTAGAACTTGAATGCACCTCGCACATGGATAGGGTACAGCATGCGCTGTTGGCAATTCTCCCTTTGCCTTTCTGTCGCGAACGAAAAGGGGTGATGGCGTAAAGTTCCTGATTATCAGACTTCTCGTCAGTGTCCTCGATTAAACTCCACGTCTCTCCTCTGTTTCTCATGGGGTCAGGCGTGTAACACTGTCTACGGTGATCCTTCCCTTGGATGGGGGCGGTAGGCTTAGCTGACTTTTTGGTGTTATTTGAGAGAAGTAGGCTATGTGCTATCCTCAGCTTTACTAACATCCATCTCAAGTCAGAATCTTATACTTTACGTTTTGTGGGGGATAGCTCCCATCAACTTCAAACATTTCCAATAACCTCTCGTCCGTGAGATCAATTTTTACTCTGAAAGTATTGGTGACGAACACAACCCAAAAACGCCGGCTTTCTCTGAGGGAAATTAGAAAGTCAAACCCTAATTTACAACCTACAGCTGGACATAAGACACATTCTTACAGCAAGCGGCAGTTTACATCAGTGCGTTGCAACACATAGACACTGATCTTCATGCCAGTACTGTGTCCTAGTGGGCCAGCCGCACTTTGCCAACGTGTTAAATTCACCAGACCTTACCTCTAGTGAAGTTATTAGAACGATGCGCTCCAGCATGTGAATTCTGCCCAGTTAAGTTTTCAACTCAAACAAACTTTGGAAATTTTGATACAACTGCCAATAAAGAGAAGTTAACTCTGGGAGAGGTCTTCTATATTGTGGGGGGCCCTGTGTGCTCAAGATAAGTAGTTATGCATTCGAAATTACATGAAAACAGAATCAAAGATGGCGCTTATCAGAATTGTCAGAGATGACACACAAACACAAGTGTGCCCATGGAGGTAAGAATAGAGGGAGACGCCGTGACGTCACAGCTGTGAAGCTATGTGAAGCCGAGGGTAGCCATCTCAATCCGACCAAAACATTGCTGCTGTAAGCTTGTGTGCATAGGCTTGTCGCTCGCTTTTGGAAGGATTTTGCGCTATTGTGGTGACTTGTGTGGTGTTCGGATGTACGAATCGTTCTGACTGTGATGCGAAATTGAAGTGAATAACATGTCATGTGTTAGTTGTCTCGTTAAGTGTGCTTTTACAACTTCATTGTGAAAGAACGTGTGCTACATCGGTACTTGTACTATAGCGTGTTTTTCTCCTGTATGATTTCAGATTTCCTAAAAATGAAAATCGGAAAGCTTTGTGGGAGAATGCCGTGAGGAGGAAGAATTGGCGTGCGTCTAAATGGAGCACTATATGTTCTCAGCATTTCCGAGAAGAGGACATAGACCGAACTTCCCTTTCAACAGTAAGGCTCCGAGAAAATGCTGTACCATCAGTTTTCCCTACACACCTAAAACATTTGCAAAAGGTATGTTAATTCAAAGAATTAAATTCTTAGTTTTCAAGTTCACGTTTCAGTATAATACGTACGTATCGTCGATAATCGAAGTGTTGAGTAACTCACTTTGTCTTCATCATGTACCAGATTAAAAGCTAATACTACATTAACTACATAGGCCTAAACAGGACACTGTGTAGATTTGCCATTCTATGTACTGTATTTCAGTAAATATTGGTGGTAATGAACAGTGTTTCCCAGTAGTGTAACGTAACTGAAATGTTCCAGTACGTATTACAAACAAGTAGTATATATGAGGCTTTGGAGGGAGGGTATAGCTAACTTAATTTTCAGTTTCTATTATTTAGTTTGTGATACACGTTTATTACTGAATTTACAAAATTGTATCGTTTACATTGAAGACTAGCTATTCGTAATATTACATTAAAAACTATTTTTAGTCAGAAGAAACGATGAATTTCGGCTTTACGGGATTTTATTTTAAACAAAAACTTTGAAACAACCAATCTGATAACGTTACTTGCGTATATGGTGCAATCAGCGACTGTAATACACGCAGCGCTATAGCACACTGGCAATGTTTTGGTCAGAGTGTCATGGCAGCGAGCCACGCCCCCATGGCTTCAAAATGTAGTACGACTGGGATACGTTTCGCCATCTCCCCTTATTCTTACCTCCATGAGTGTGCCGATACTAGTCGTGCAAAGGCCACGCATGAAACTTTACTCACGTAAGAGGTTACAACACAGCTGATCTATGATCGTGAGATACAATAATGCTCTTTGCGCTGTGGGACTTATCATACCTCGCTATGATAGTTAAGAAATCCAGAAATAATTAATTACATACTTCCCAGGCCAATAAATTGCATAAATTTCGAGCCGCGATCAGAGGGCTACCAGCGACGACAATCTGATAACGTTCCGTAGATGAAAATTTGTCGGTACACCGTGCCCACCCTACCTTCAAACTTGGCAGTGAAGCGTCGCCCATGCCATAAGCTTTGCTCATTCACAACTTGCTGGTAAGCCTCAGCAGTTTTGTCACCTGCAGAAATACGTGTAAAACACACTTGCAAAGTTTACTGCCTGTGCAACTTTAATTAGAAAACGTTCCTGGTAAAGTCCAAGCAAATGTTATTGCGTGAACATGACAGTGCGACACTCGACACACGTCCGTCTGCGTCTATCTCACAAAGGCCCGTCGCCTCACTACAGTTTATCAAGTACTGACCCTGCTTGTAATTATATCATTCCCAACGATATCCTGACCTGGGGACAAACTCTAAACGTAACTTAAATAAATACTGCCAACTCTCTACTGTCTGACACAATAAAATGGACTACTTCTCCTTTGGGCTGTATCCGCTGATGGACTCGTCCACAGGAATCAAAGTGAAGGAGTGTCCGCTCCCGTAAACTATGTATAAACCTTTACTCCAGGTTCTTTTTTTTATTATCCTGGCGCTTGTTCAAAAATTCAAATGGCTCTGAGCACTATGGGACTTAACTTCTGAGGTCATCAGTCCCCTAGAACTTGGAACTACTTAAACCTAAATAACCTAAGGACATCACACACATCCATGTCCGAGGCAGGATTCGAACCTGCGGCCGTAGCGGTCACGCGGTTCCAGACTGTAGTGCCTAGAACCGCATGGCCACACCGGCCGGCCTGACGCCTGATGGTCCACTTTGCAGAACCCGCTAGCTACGACCGCCAAACTGATCGGCAATATTTGGAGCCACCGACCATGTCTGCCTCCTAAAAAGCTATCCAAACACCCCACGCACCAGCAACAACTCGGTAAATTCTGATAGACTCTACTATATATACCATTCTTAATGTGAGAAACTACTGCATCAAATACTATGTTTTCCAACTAATTACTTTTCTTGATTTTTATGTTAAGTTATATAATTCGTTTCAGTATCAGCTTTATCATGAGCAGTGTTACGACAGCACACGGTCAAGTCTCACTTCACCTCTCTGTTTTCGGACTTTTCATGAGTTTTGAAGAACAATACCATTAACTAAAATTTTTATCATTATAGCTATTAGGTGGAAATATTTTCACCAATCTTCCTCTTACTAACATTATAATTTACAAAATTTTTGCCGTGGATTCTAGTTTTTCACAACTTCTGCTACTTACATTTAATTTTTTCTCATTAAGTGCGAATATCAACATTCACTATACAATCAAAACTCTTATTTATTATTGCCAAAATTTCGACCCTTATCATCTAATAAACATCTAAATCAAATTTTAGACAGGACCTTTTGACAGTGTCATTTCGTGCTAACTTGTACTTGCTTTGCTTAGCCACCACACTTTGCACTTCTTCATTTTCTATATTCAAACCTGTTCACTTTCTCACATACATCATCACTTTAGACTATGGGCACAATTAGAAAGGGAGCCTGTTTCTCCGCCTTGAGGTCTACTAAACTCAGCGGACACGGGAGGACAATGGGGATCACTTCATTTGTGTGATACCTTCGACTTCTTCCGCCCTGTTGCCATTGTCTGCACTATTCCATATCTGCTGGCTCTCTTTCCCAACTGCGGGGCCTGCAATGTCTAAATCAGTTTTGCCATGGTGTCAGCTCAACACCGATTGTCCAAATCCTTAACAATATTCTGTAACGACCATGAACTAGACACCTTAGCTAAATTTATTTGATAGTCTGTGCCTTAATGTTAATTTTCATCCACATCTTGAAAATGTTGGAAGCTTTTCGGCAATATTCACTCTCTTTCCACTGAGAGAGCCCACACTTCGTTGCAATGTACATTTTTACACAATGTATTTACTATAGTGCTAAGTATTGTATATCGCACCTTCTAGAGCATGTGACTTTCTCTTTCCTTTATCTCTACATACATTTATTTACATATTTTATCTTAGCTTAAACTATTCTTTCGTTGGTGCTCCTGACAGCGCAGTCTCTGTGAACACTTATCGTAATCCTAAATGTATGCAGTTTCCAACATGCAAATTGTAACCTACTCGGGAGCTCAATGCATCTCAGTCCCTCTGTGCCCTCACTAAAGCTACTATCTGCTGACCATTATAAAGCACAATTTTTGTTACCTACTTCAGCTTTACACTAACAAAATATTCTTCAGCAGACCCCTTTAGCAGTTTTTATAACGAAAATCAAAACTGTTCCGGTTCTCGATTTTTATTAGTACTTCGCCTGGTATTTCCGCGTTTGCTCGGCTCTCACCCCGCAACAATACAGTCAACCGCCTAAATTTAAAATATATTCCTTAAGTTATACGTACGAATACATTCACTCTATTTGTCTATGCATCTCGTGCAGTGGGTTATTCAGATTTATCGTTCTGTACATCAGCACTTCTAGGCGCTCTGCCATTCCTTATACGCTTCCTGGTAAATTTTCTTGACTCGTTTCAGTATTAACCTTTATACCACCAGCTTGACTCAAGCCGTTCTTTTTCTTTATTTGCCGTCCATTCAAGAGTGATTAAAACGTGAGGAGGTCCCCATATTTCTCAGATTTAAAAAAAGAATGTAGACCACGGAAGAAACTAAAACCAAAAAGGACCAGCCCTAGACAGCTGAGGTGCATGCAGCTGCTGTGCTTTGAAGTCTCTCGAAGAGTGAGAGGCCCCCTGCGCTTTTCCATCAAGATTCTTGTGTACACGTCTCTTTAAATCTAGTACGTTTCCTAACCTAAACACTCGTTTTGATTTGGGGTACACAAGCAATATGCATTTGTTTGCGGGGAACCCTCCACTAGAAATCGTCCACGATACACCAGCGACAACCTGAATGTTTTGCGACACTTTCTTAGATCTGTCTTCAGTCTTCCCAAACACTATGATCCGTTTGAATTATCTTTTCTCCCTTTTCATGTCTCTCCTCTGCTCTCTCTAACATTCGTTCCTTGGCAAATTTCTCGATCTCATCTCGTGTGAGAACCCTATCTCCGGAAACGCTGCTTCCTCCACAGTAATATTTGTAGATTAATGTCCAAACATTAGTTCGCACGGTGCGAAACTAGCAGGTGCATGCCAGAGGTTGTTGGCCACTTTCTCGAAAGCCACAATGAAACTGACCCATGTAATGTTGCGCCTCTGACAGAACGTGCTGCACAATCAATTTAGGTCTTTCACCACTCGCTCACTTGGGTTCACCTAGGGGATACATGGCGAAATGCTCTCTTTCTCCACGTTACTTTCTATAAATTTTGGACTTTATCCTCTTGAATTGATGCAAGCGAAAGTATTTGGGGAACGCAACTATAGTTACAAACATTTAGGTATACCAACCCGCCACCGTCTGAAAATCAGCAGTGGTTCGAATAAGTGAAACATCTTTAATTGCCTAGGGGCAACGATTTAGATACTCTAACAAAGCCCTTTATTTGGAACAGTCTCAGCTCTGACTTTCTGGCACTGCTCACAATCTCTGATCCGTCTCTGCACCTGCCTCCATTCATTCTCAAAAATTATGGTACCCTGTAATTTCGCTGTAGATTTGTTGGTTTCATAATTTCTATAACCCCCCTGAGCTGAGTTAATCAATACATCTACGACAGGGCTTAACAACTGGCCGGTTTTGAGCGCGAGTACTTGCGTCTGCTCAGGCACGTGCTCGCAAACAGGTGCAAGGTTGCGGAGTAGGGAGGGAGGGGAGGGAGGGGAAATGCGCGCGCACGTTTGAATGTGATCTCGCGTTCTTAGCAGATTTAACTAGCCATCTGAACGCTTTGAACATTTTACTACAAGGTAAAGATCTGCTAATTACTCATTTCATAGATCGAATACGAGCTTTTAAAATGAAATTGACACTTTGGGTGAGTCAGCTGGAAACAGGAAACCTAGCTCATTTTCCTAAATTATCATCCATGCAAGATGTTCACAAAGACTGTGAACGTTATTCACATAGTTTAGTTGATCAGCGCTTTCAAGATCTGACAGCACTAGACAGTGATTTTGATCCGTTCTCTCCATATTCAGCGTATATTTAAGAGATTCCTCCTGAGCTGCAGCAACATGTTATTGACCTGCAGTGTGACAGAGAATACAGAGACAAATTTCAGAACAAGAAAAACATTTTGGAATTCTACAGACAGTTCCCTCAGGATAGATTTCCTCGTTTGCACAAACTGGCGGCTACAATAACATCAATGTTCGGTTCCACATATGTTTGTGAACAATTGTTCTCTGCAATGAAATGTAACAAGACGCGCCTGAGAAACGCATTGTCTGATCGAAATTTAAACTGCGCTCTGCGCCTATAATGCACGAGAACAATTACTCCAAACATAGACGCAATTGTAAAGGGCAAAAAGTACAAGATAACCGAGAATACCACACTTCAGTGACACCTCTTATTGTGTAACAGTTCACAAATTAATGCGAATGTAGAGGCATACAGTAAGCTAATAAAAGTATGTGGCATGTCCACATTCTCCTTTATTTGTTTCATTTGTCGTAGTAATAATTCGTGAGTGACATCCCTGCAGGTGGCTGCGGATTTACATTGACTGGCGGCAGCTGTTGTGTGCCCCACGTGACTTTCCCCACTCTCCGCTCTGGTCCGGTAGTGGGGGTAGCGTGCTCGCGCTGCTCCGTGCTCGCGCCTTGCTGCTCACAGCTTGCTCCGCGAGCACTTATGTTGTGATGCCCTGATCTACGAGTTAGTTCGGAAAACACAATTCCTATTGCTCCTGATGTTTCTCCCTTCTTGGAAAAGTACTCGTTGGCGTCTTTTATAAAACACCCTCACCATCATATGTTGGTTCCATCTCAAAATGTATTTTACGTGTTTCAGATGATAATGGCTACACTCCTTGTCACTTTCGCAAATAATACACTCAAACCTTACCAATTTATCCGTTTCCTGGCTACATCTCTTTGTGTTGGGTGTGATCCAACGATCGGCTGTGACATCGTCCCTGACTTTTATGTACCCTAGATCCATGTCAAATCGCCGTAGGTACATAGTCCAGTGAGCTAAGTGAGAATGACTCAGACGACATCTCTTCATTAAAGTCATTTATCTATGGTCTGTTAACACTATTATACTGTTTCCTAACCGATATCACACAAATATCTGAAAACCATACAATGGTACCAGTGCCTCCAGTTCAACAACATAGTAATTATTTTCTGCCACCATCAAAATCCTGCTCACAAAAGTTGTAGTATGGAGTTGAGAATCACCCTCCTTTTCTTCCATTTGAATGATCTCTACCCCATCCATAGCGAGATGCACTCATAGACATACAAGAGGGCTTCGTAAAATCCGGATGGATGATATAAAATTTGACTTTGCAGCAACTGAGTCTTCAAGGGTTGAAAGGCATCTTCTCACTCTTCTATCCATTCCCATGGTACATTCTTCTTGAGTAGCTGGTTCAGTGGCAGATGTTTGAAGGGCTGAGATGAGACAAACCTACGATAAAATCCAGAAAGTCCGTACATGGCCCTGAGTTCCTTTTTCTTTCTCAGACAGGAAAATTCCTATTTGGCTTTGAGTTTACCAGTGTCAGATGTAATAACCTATGCATCTATTATATGCCCTAAGCATTTGATTCCACTCTTTAAAGTCTGTTTTACTGATTTTTAAGTATATGCCTCCTCAGTGCATAGCACATTATACTCTGCCCAACAATATACAGTGCCCTTCCCACATTAGTGTGGCTAAGAATGTGCCATCAGCATAAGAATGAAGCTGTTCCGTCAATTCTTGGCCCAAAATTCATTCCTGGCTCTGACAAATAAACAAACGGAAATGTTTAGCCCGAGTGGCAAAACAAAAAACTGAGTGTAATATCATTGTTGAGAAATGCAGGGTAGTTCCCCGACTGATTTTCTAATAGGATATTGCATTAACGACATGTCACATGCAGAGACGACAAAATCTTTGCGCTCTGACACCGTTGCAGTAACTCATCGGTACACATTGCCCTAATGGTTTCTCTCCCGACTATTTCATCAACTTTCGCACACACTACACCAAGCACATACAACAGTTCTTTTTGGAACAACAAATATGGAGCTTATGTACTGACTACTCACTCTCTCAATCACATACCGAAGTAACATCTACTGATTTCGTCCTGCACCATGTCTCTGTGTACAAAAGACACCACTTAGGTCTTAGGCGCAAATTTTTCACGCTCCTCGATGTTCAACTGACGTTCAAAGATCTTTATCACACTTATCACACCAGGGGAATCAGGAAACACAGCGCTGTTCTGTAAATTCATCGCCTTTGAATTTTCTAAATGGGGTCCTATCAGGATCGTCCGACCTTGTACTCACTCTATTATCACGTCTCTAATTTGCTTCTGATCTTTTGTGGCCAGGTCCTATTCTTCTATCTCTTGTTCGATTCTTTGTTGCGGGACTAATCTCTCACCGTATTCATCGTCCTCAGCATCAGCTATCCAGGCACTCCTAAGGAAGCCCTTTTCTCTGTATAAAAGACACTCTTACTGACTTACCTTTTATATGCAACTTCATAACACACAAATTAAAGTTTATTTCACAGTTGTATACATTTAAAAAATTACTCTGACCGGAAAGTTCACACTGAGTTTAGGAGTTATTAGGAACATGTGATCCAGCAGTACAATTTTCACTGGTAAAGCATAGCTTTGAGCATCTCTCCAGTCCGCCAAATATTTTCACTTTAGAGACGGGCCACATTGGCACATCGTTTTTGTTTCGCAAAACTGAAAATATTCTTACACAATGGCGAAATGCTAATAATTTACTTTTCAAACCACCCATACGTACGCCAACAGTAGATCTACATCGACCTAAATGGGAAACTGGCTCATTTTCTGTTAACAGATTGTTAGTTGCGGCACTTCAATCATTGGACTAGGTGGACTAACTTGGGCAATGTTTGGTAGTCCAGCCAACAAAGGAATTCTTTAGGCAGCCTTCTGCTGAACGTCAGTTCACAAATGTGCTGGGCCTCAGGCCACTCAGCCTGCGGGTCTAAACGCACAATTTCCTCGTTATCTACGCTTACGAGTTGTTCAATTTTACTCAAGCACAATCTTAAAAACGTCGCTTTCTCCTCTTGGCACCCACACGGTTTCAATTTTTACTCATCATCATCATCATCATCATCATCATCATTTAATACTGATTATGCCTTTCAGCGTTCAGTCTGGAGCATAGTCCCCCTTATAAAATTCCTCCATGATCCCCTATTCAGTGCTAACATTGGTGCCTTTTCTGATGTTAAGCCTATTACTTCAAAATCGCTCTTAACCGAATCCAGGTACCTTCTCCTTGGTCTACCCCGACTCCTCCTACCCTCTACTGCTGAACGCATGAGTCTCTTGGGTAACCTTGCTTCTCCCATGCGTGTAACATGACCCCACCATCTAAGCCTGTTCGCCCTGACTGCTACATCTATAGAATTCATTCCCAGTTTTTCTTTGATTTCCTCATTGTGCACATCCTCCTACCATTGGTCCCATCTACTAGTACCTGCAATCATCCTAGCTACTTTCATATCCGTAACCTCAACTTCATTGATAAGGCAACCTGAATCCACCCAGCTTTCGCTCCCATACAACAAAGTTGGTCGAAAGATTGAACGGTGCACAGATAACTTAGTCTTGGTACTGACTTCCTTCTTGCAGAAGAGAGTAGATCGTAGCTGAGCGCTCACTGCATTAGCTTTGCTACACCTTGCTTCCAGTTCTTTCACTATGTTGTCATCCTGTGAGAATGTGCATCCTAAGTACTAGAAACCGTCCACATGTTCTAACTTTGTTCCTCCTATTTGGCACTCAATCCGTTTGTATCTCTTTCCCACTGATATTACTTTTGTTTTGGAGATGCTAATCTTCATACCATAGTCCTTACATTTCTGATCCAGCTCTGAAATATTACTTTGCAAACTTTCAATAGAATCTGCCATCACAACTAAGTCATCCGCATATGCGAGACTGTTTATTTTGTGTTCACCTATCTTAATCTCACCCAGCCAGTCTATTGTTTTCAACATATGGTCCATAAATAATATGAACAACAGTGGAGACAGGTTGCAGCCTTGTCTTACCCCTGAAACTACTCTGAACCATGAACTCAGTTTACCATCGACTCTAACTGCTGCTTGACTATGTATGTAAAGACCTTTAATCGCTTGCAAAAGTTTGCCTCCTATTCCATAATCACGTAGAACAGACAATAACTTCCTCCTAGGAACCCGGTCATATGCCTTTTCTAGGTCTATAAAACATAGATACAATTCCCTGTTCCACTCGTAACACTTCTCCATTATTTGCCGTAAGCTAAAGATCTGCTCGTGACATCCTCTAAGAGGCCTAAACCCACACTGATTTTCATCCAAATTGTCCTCAACTAATACTCGCACTTTCCTTTCAACAATGCCTGAGAAGATTTTACCCACAACGCTGATCAAAGATATACCGCTGTAGTTGTTACAATCTTTTCTGTTTCCATGTTTAAAGATTGGTGTGATTACTGCTTTCGTACAGTCTGATGGAACCTGTCCCGACTCCCACGCCATTTAAATTATCCTGTGTAGCCATTTAAGACCTGACATTCCACTGTATTTGATGAGTTCCGACTTAATTTCATCCACCCCGGCCGCTTTATTGCACTGCAATCTACTGACCATTTTCTCCACTTCCTCAAATATGATCCTATTTCCATCATTATTCCTGTCCCAAAATTTTTACTGCTAGTAGAAATTCACTCGTTTGTGCCTCATCAGTATTTTTGTTCCTGCCATTCTGAATATCTGGCCATTTTGATTATCTGATTTTAAGCCCTATTGATCCCACACTAGCTGACTCACTAAACCATCCTTGTTTCCTATTTCCATTGCCATTGATATTTACTCTTCAGTCTCGTGATTCCGAACACTTCCCTGCTTCCAGTGTTTTGATCCTCTGCACGCCTCAAGGCTGGTCACACCTTCTGCCATTTTGTGCACTCTCTTCTTTCGTTTCGTGACAAGACTCGCCAAGGCTACCTCGTTATCCTTCTTTTCCAGGCTTTCGCTCGCCCTGGTAAATGCACCGGCGCGCTGGCTGCTTGGACGCTTACTCCTACCAACGTCTGCTCTTCACCGCCAAGTTCACTGTCAGCAAGTACCATCTACCCTGTGATTACATGCATCATGTACCTCTTCCGTTTCGAATTTTCGTTACCTAATGGGACCTTGGATCTCTCTGCTTCTGGCCGATTCCTGTCTACTTCAACGGTGCATCTGAAAGAGGTTGGTTGCCGTATTCCTTCTCTTCCCCATGCTGAACAGTATCCTGTTGATCATTATGTGCGTTACGCGAGTGCCTCTCCCTGTTCATAAACCAATCTGGCCCCACCTCTTCTCGGTGCAGCGGGATGTTTCCTGGCCGTTGTCTCCCCCATGCAAACATTTCACCCTTTCCATGTACCTCACATACCACACGTAGTTTCCCTTGGCATGGGTACCAACTCCTGACAAATATACAACATCAACATTCGTTCTGTGTTCATGGCAAATAATTCTATATCCATCCTAGAGTCAAGATATTTTGTTTGCTTCCACCAAATTAGCAAAATTTCTTCGTGGTGTTTGGTTGGTTGATTTGGTACAGAGGACCAACCAGCGAGGTCATAGGTCCACATCGAATTAAGGAAGTTTGGGAAAGGAAATCGGCCGTGCGCTTTTAAAGGGACTATCCCAGCATTTGCATGAAGCGATTTAGGGAAAACCTGATCTCCCCAACATTTACTTTTTAATCTATAAATTTTCATGACTGGTCACATTACTTATTTTATGTGACATTTGAGAGGTAATATAATGAAGAAAACTCACTTGTATTTACAGGAAGTTGTTCTGGCTTAAATTGCCGCCAGCACACCGGTCGGCAAATATGTAGCAAGAAGATCGATAGTAGGCGCTGGATCAAGTGCACCTATCAGGAGGGAGGCCAAAGACAGACTCACAAGTAACACGCCGCCAACGCCCTCTTGCCCACAAGTATTTAGATCGCCGCCATTGACCGGAGGACTCAGTCTCAGTTACTAGCACAGTCTCCATCAGTCTCCATTACTACTGCAGTCGCTCAGTCACTAGCTCAGTCACTGACGTACTGTCTCGCACTCAAGATTGGCGTCTGTCATTCGTCGCATAGCAGGACCGGTACTTCACCAGCAGTGAGGCTAACTTGTAGTATTATTGAGGAGCTTGTACCACAGCACAAAGACTCTATTGAATATAAATAGCTTTCTGTTCAGGTAAATAAAGAACCCTTTTAATCGATGTCTGCAGTTGTCTTGTAGAAAGAGGACACTGGCCACCAGATGACATCCTCTCCCTTGATTCCTACAGTGGCGAAAAGACAATACGGTGGCAATGAAAGATACTACAGAAGTAGTTGTGAATTTCATACGTTATTTGACTATTTACTATTTTTAATTAAATTTTAAAGGACGAGGGACAGGCTTGAAAAGCCCAAATCAAACCTCGATACATAATGATGTGAATGATGTTATTCACAATCAGTAATACAGTAAGTCAAAATGTGTCAGACCACAAGAGTAATGTACAGTCACTCGTCGGACGAGCTCTCACCATCACACGTTGCAGAATAGTGTATGTCATACAGAGACATGAAACATAAATTGAACCTTCATGCAAATACCTGTGGTTTTTTTATTTTTCATTGTAGTGACTCTCAATACTGTCACCAGTAATGAAAAACAGGTCAATAATTGAGTTCGAGCGGGAGTCGAATCGTCGCTTTGTACACGCTCGTCTCACGAAGCTCGAACATTAATTACTTGACCTCCATAGACTCTGACATCCAGTACCAGCTGACAGGTACATAAGCCACATAAAACGAGATGTTCAAAAAGTCTCTCCGCTGTGCCGTATGATTGTTAGCCACGCGTATCGTATGCCGCAGTGAATATACCGAAATGAAAGTGAAATATAAGTTTTTAATTTATTGAACATTGATTTTTACTTACAAATTTTCACATATTGAAAGTGTCGTGCCCCCCCCCCCCCCTGTTTCTGAATACACATATCAATTCGTCTGATCATGTTGTCAAACACAACAAGCAGTAACATTTCTTCTGTATCAGAAGCAGTGAAAGCGGATATTGCAGTTTTTAATACATCGACGGATTTTGGACGGTTTTTATAGACAGCTGCTTTCGCTGCACCCCAGAAGAAAAATTCAGTTGGTGTTAGGTCAGGCAATCGTGGAGGCCAAAGTCCCTGTGAAATTATGCGATCACCAAATACATCAGCATTGAAACGCGAGCTGTATGTGAGGTTGTACCACCTTGTTGAAAATAACCGTTCAGTATTTCACTTAACACAAGTTCTCCTATGAATGGGTTCATAACATCACTACGGTATCGTTGTCTGTTTATTGTTTCGTTGAAAAACATGGGAGCCACAATCCGAAGTCAAGAAATTGCAATCCGAACTGCTATTTTCACAGAATGAAGTGGTTCTTCAGGAATACACAATGGATTTGCAATACTACAAACACGAGAATTTTGCGAGTTCATGTACCAGGATAAATGAAATCACCATCAGTGAAAAACGTTTCATTAAGATTATCCCTTCCACTTTGTTGAACGAAATTTTTGAACTGTTCATAATCAGTATTTTCCCGTTCTTGCACGACTGTCACTTTGTATGGGAAAAGTTCTAATTTGTTCCTTACAGCTGTGTGGGCCGTTCCGACACTAACATCGATTTCCTGGGCGAGTTTTCTTACTGACTTGTTTCGACTCATGGACATTCTATCAGAAATATCGAGTTGTTTATCCTCAGACAAAGCGCTAGGACGACCACTTGTCAATGCATCTGTCACCGAACCCGTACTTCGAAATTTGTTAGTAAAATCTCGCACAGTATCGCGATGTGGGAGTGTTGTCTCCGGGAAAACTGAATTCAGTGTTTGACGAACTGAAACTGTGTATTTACCGCCAGCTTTGAACACTTGTTCGACTAAAATCACGTTCTTCAATGATTAACATTTTAACAGTGACAGAAACGAAACACGCGAACAAGGGAAGTGAACTTAAACGTTCACGTCAACACGTAACGATCACACACCAACGGTACTACTGTCGCTGGCTTAGATAAACGAAACAGTGGAATGTTGGGAGAGCCCACTTGAAGGGAAGTAACCCAGGCAGGCGAACAATCATACGGCACGCGCTGCTAACAATCATACGGCACTGCGAAGCGACTTTTTGAACATCCCATAATAGAAGCGTGAAACTTCTCCTGCGATTGTCTCGGAATTGACAGAGTAGTAGTGCACGTTACTACTTGCACATTGTGCTGCTTTTATGGCCTACTAAAAGTGTACAAAGTTCGAGGCAAATCTGTTATCCCAACGTCGTGGCCTGCGCTAGTGAGTATTTTATTTTATCAGACGTTTTGCACTCAAGAGTTACTAATGTGCCCAAAATTTGGTAAAGAATGTGAAAGCTTAACTTTCATTGCAGCTACCGGTCCGTGGTTTGCCTCTGAGTCCATACTGCCTTGGTGCATCGACCCCTCTGCTCAGATCCCAGGACCCCTTCTGCTCGCTCCGCACTATGTTAGTCCATCTGCTGTCCGGCTGTCGTATGAAAGACCGCTGCCGAGCTGTCACGACCAACCTCCGACCTTATCTCTGTTCCTAAACTGCTTTTCACGTCGCAACACTCCACCAGTACGGCGAAATCAGGATGCATTTCGAATACAGCTATTTTATTCCAATATTGTTTATTCCTATCTTACACTTGAGGAATATCTGACAAACTCTACGTACCCCAGTATTGGTTTCTCCGTAAACTTGCATGCCGATTTTCAGCACCACGATGCATCATTTTGAAACATCCATTACTGTTTCTTCGACATTATACCAAATCATTCATGGCTGATGCACCATTCTCATATATTTCCAATATCCTCTCCTGATCAGACTTATTATTACTCTGAATATAAAACCCGTGTTGCTGACGGAAGTAACCCAAACACATCAGCTGCTCCTGAGAGAAATTACAATGTAAAACCCTAATTTACAAAGCACATTTGGACATAATATGCTGGTACAGTAAGCGGCAGTTTCCAGGAATGTGTGGTATTACATCGACAGTGACCTACCTGCTGCTACTGAATTCTTGAAGGTGCCAACCACACCTCACTAACCTGTCGAACTCACCTTACCTTACCTTTATGTAGTTACCAGCGTGCTGCTCTCTAGGATGTGAATTCTGCCTAGTTCATGTTTTAACACAACCACACTTCGGGAATTTTAATACAGCTTTCAATAAAGAGAAATCAATTCTGGGAGAAGTTATTTCTATGGTGAAGGTCCAGTGTCCTTAAAATAGATGGTTATACATTTGTAGTTATATCAAAATAAAATGAAGGATGTCGCTGATACACACAAAATAGACAGGCCGAAGGCCGCACGTGAAACTTCAGTCACGTAAGAGTTTATGTTTTATAAGTGTTCCATCACAGCTAATTAGTGTTGGAGAGATGCAGTTAATGCACTTTGGCACATGGAACTTACGACACTTCGCGAGGATCGTTTGGAAAGCCGGAAATAATTGATTAGATATACTCCAAGCCCAGAAATTATACAAGTTTCGAGTCACGACCAAAGATCCATTAGCGATGACAGTCTCACAAGATCTGAGTAGTTAACAGCTCGATAGAAAGGGGCATCGACGCCACTTTCACACGTGGGAGTGATACATCGCATACTCCATACACTCTGCTCATTAACAATTTCTCCCTATGCCTCAGCAGTTTGTTGGCATCAGAAATACAAGTAAAACAAGGTTATTAAGTTTACTACCTGGACGACTTTACCTAGGCAACGTTATTGGCACAGTATTTGCTCAAGCTATGTTTATCGTGAAATAAGATCAGACTCAAAATTGGCATAGGTCCATCCGGTTCAGCCACGAAGCCATGACTCTCTGATAAAGGTGCGTCTCCCCATTGCCGACTATTCTTGGTGGCAGTGACGTCAGACACTACAGTTTACCAAATATTAATGATCCATAGTCAAACTCCAAAGCTCACATTAACAAATACTGAGAATTCTATACTGTTCACCACAATAAATCGTATGGCAGACTGTTCCCTTGGGCTGGGTCCTCTAATGGACTCGTCATGAGGAACGAAACTGAAAGTGTGTCTGCCCTCTAAGGCTTACTTTTGCTTTGAGTTTTCCGTTTTGAGTGGCCATATATGGCCGCATCTGACCACGAACGCACTGTCCCAGCTGGTCATGCCCCATCCACCTTTGAGTAAATTCTATATTAAGTCATATGAATTTCATCTAAGTACTTTTCTCAATTATTATTCGTAACGGTTTAATTCGTTTCATTATCAGCTGGAGCATGCACGGTATTATGACACAACACTGCCACGTCTTACACTACTCACACAAGGCTATATCTGAGAACATTGCTCATCTGAAGTCTGACACAATTTTAGAAAAGCCTTTTGAATTAATTAAAGCGTTTCTTATTTTGTTCACTTGTGGGCCCACAGCGTCTAAGAATACTGTGAAAGAAAACATCGTCTGTAGCAGGGTGTATAATAATCCTTAGCTTGTTGTGCGATTTGCCCTTTTATAGCTACTACAAAAATACGTGAACATGACATATAGCGAGAGTGTGACATGTAGTAAGGCGTTAATATAATATTCAAAGTAAATTTAAGAATAAAGCGAAGGCCTTTTGTATATTGCAACTAGAGTATATTGGGGCAAATAGGATGCTATCTCCATTACAGTTTGATGAGGCATACGAAGCGATAAACAAATATGTGCATTATACGAGTGATATGAGGAGATATAAACATGCTATGAAAATAAGTGACCTTACAGCATAGGTTTAAGACAAGGGAGAATAGATGTCTAAGAAGGGCAATTTTAATTTTTTTTAAAACGGATTTTCAACATAACTAATTCAGCATAACAAATATTAATATATTATTTCCATGGAGGAAATATATGTTTCAGATTGAGGACTGAAATTTAATATCAAGTCAAAGCTACATGATAGTGAACTTAAAAATGCTGAAATGAAACTTCCCTTGGCATGGCACAGTTGCCAACATATGAATACAATAGGATCACTTGACTTGTAAGGTAGCAAAATTAATTGAGAAATAAATTCTAAATGGGAAAGAGAATAGGTACAATGGCACTTTTAAAACTAGAACGCCATGGGAAATAAATAAGAAGTTAAAAGAGGGTGACGCAATAACATTTAAAGCAGGTAAAACTAACACATTGGTGGTAATGAGCCAGAAAGATTATGACTTTAAGATAGAGGATTTTTTTGCAAAAAAATAACGTCATTAAACTTCCCAGAGGCGCAACAAATAAAGTCAATGTATTAATTAAAGGGGAAGTAAAACAATGTAGCTTCTTTTTTCAGAAGGACATGTTAAAGAGAGCTTCATTTTGAACCCTAAAACTCGTAAGCTTAGGGCTCAAACTCAATTACGTAAGACTAATTTTCCGGCCGTGTGGGATTAGCCGAGCGGTCTAAGGAGCTGCAGTCATGGACTGTGCGGATGGTCCCAGCGGAGGTTCGAGTCCTCCCTCGGGCATGGGTGTGTGTGTTTCTCCTTAGAATAATTTAGGTTAAGTAGTGTGTAAGCTTAGGGACTGATGACCTTAGCAGTTAAGTCCCATAAGATTTCACACACATTTGAATATTTTTTGTTTTCCATTAGGTCCTAGAGTTAATTTTGTTAACAGTCCAGCATATATGGTTACCAAAGAACTTGACTGCTCTATCAAATAACATTAGCAATATGAAACTGGATATAATGTAAGAAATGTGACTGATGTCGTGGAACAAATTAAGAATATACAAATTCGTGCTGATGGAAATATCTTCTCGTTTGATACAGAAAATTATTCACATATGTGCCAACAACAGAGACCATTGAATTAATAAAAGAAAATTTCTTAAAATACAACCAAATTAGTGTACAGGAAACATAAGAAAACACAAATCTTCTTAGGCCCATTCTTTCATTCAATTACTTTAGTTTTCGTTACTCATTATACTCTCTGCATGATGGCTTGGCAATGGGCAGTTGTACTGCATTTACTTTTGGCGTCATATTTATTAACATTACTGAAAACAAATTTTCTAATAAATTTAAGACTACAGCTAGTAATGTAGGCTACTATAAGCGGTATGTCCACGAACCCTGACTTTATTTCATGGTACCAACAGTGAAATAGACTGCATGCTAATGCAGATTAATAGTCTGCACCATAATATTAACTTTTCATTGAAGTTATAAAAAGGAAAACACATTTAAGTTTTTGCATTTGAAAGTTACTAACGATAAGGGCTCCCACAGCTTTGGCGTTTATCGTAAACCAAAGACACTGGATGCAATTATGTTTAAAAACTGTCGCCCATATATTATAAAAGAGCCTTCTTTCATTCCATGATGAGTAGTATTTTAATGTTCCCCCTATTAAAAATGAAACAGACAAAGAGTTAAATATACTGGACGAAATAGCGATTAGAAATGGATATGAAGAAGGAATGAGTAAACAATTTAATGCAGCAAGAAGAACAGTAAAAATGGGAGACCTAATCATCTAATTATGCTAACAAAAGAACAACCAGAGAACGAAGTCAAATATGCTGTACTGCCCTGCTGTGGATTTATTTTAGAAGAAACAGCAAAAGAATTTCGTAACATTAAAGTGAAAATAGGTGTCTGCTCTCTCTATGAGTTGAATAAAATTCTCCAACACGATGCACAAAAAATGCAATCTATGAGACACTCAGGCACTTGATACGATTAAATGTGACGATTGTAATAAGTTCCAAATAGTGAAAGTGGGTAGGAAATTTGATATGAGGCTGAGAGAACACTTGAATGCCTGTAGAAATAATAAATCTTCTTTCAGTAGTCACCTATGTAATAACAAATATACAGCTAATAAAGGTAATACAATAGGACATACTTAATGAGGGCTGACTTATGAGCATTTAAGAAAAAACCGAAATTTATGCCGCCTTTAACAAAAAGCCAGGGTACATGCTCAATGAATAACTGATTTAAAAAACACAAGTGTCTTAGAAAACTTCAAGCAGGTAATATTCTGGAGACTAAAACGTAGTTAATGTGTAGACACTTGATATCTTAGGTGTGTTTGAGCCGCTTTTGCTCTTTTTGTTCATTTATCCTCTTCTACATACAAACATTGATATAAATAATTATTCATGTGTATACAAATGTTATGCCCTTACTTCTTTTACTTACTAGATAACCCCATATATAATTTTGTAAGGTGAAATGTAGACAGCATTTTCAGCTCGTGTAGGATATATTGCACTATAACTTTGTTTTACAAACAAAGATAAGTTCATTGTACAAATATAACGATATCACCTGGATGTTATATCCTCCAATTTATTGAGTTTTACTATGAATAACGCTGCACATATATGATGTATGTTTTATTGGTGATTTAATTATGGTTACGTTTTATATGAGTTGCGAACTCTTTTGATTCAGGTGCAATACATACCTGGAACCATGATATATTAAACTGGCAATAGAAGCTGTTTCATACATTTTCCTGCTATTTCTTTAATGTTTCATGACAGACTACTCAGTTTTTAATATGTACATCGTAGCTACTTGATGCACTTTACGTTTTATACACTGATGTAGAAGAACAGTATTTACAGGGGTGTAGAGCGCTGAGTATTGTATACTACTGATTAGAAAATTTGTTTCGTAAATTTTATTTCATGTATAATTACTGTATGCCACTGTCACTTTTCAAGACTGCAGGTACAATATGTTCATGTGCCATTTGCAGATAAATTTATCACCCCAGTTATGACTCACTTTTTTCATTAAGAAGGAAATGTATATTACTTCAGTTCAATTGTAAGTGCATCCAACAGTTGTAATACACTGACAAATAATAGCAATTTGTATAATGCAGGCATTGCATACATTTTCTATATTTTATTCAGCTAATGTATTTCTATACCATGTGTATATCTATTGAATTTTGGATGAAGAATATGACGATATACATCCCTCTCTGCCCTATTGTCCTTCAAAAAACTATCGTTAAGTACATTATTTTAACACCAGTTCATGTGATTTTTATAACTGATGGTAATTTTTGTCACTTAAAATGCATACTAGGATTTCTAGCTTCAATATGTTTAAATTCCTTTCTGTAATATGTATTTTATGCATACTACCTTAAGTCGTAATGCATGGTTCAGTAATCTCTTCTGACATTGTAAGGTATGTTTTACAAAATCTGTTCTTAGAAATAAAAGTAAATTGCACTTAGTAGAATGTCAGCAAAAAGCGTAATGTACACACAGGTGCATTAATGATAATCATCTATCTTACCATTCAGAGTATTCTTTGCTTGAAATTAGAACAGCTGATCTCTTTCACAGTCTGAATGTGGAAGTCTTATAGTTTACACATGAGAGGAAGTGGTTATTTGCATCGACTACAATGTTTTCGATTTCAAATTGCAATGCAGATGTATTATTCCACCTGTGTTTGAGGATATGGAATGGGCTTTCGATTAAACTCCACTACACATACGCCATATGCATACAATGTACTGCTTGTACGTAACTGAGTAAGATTGTGTCTATGGAATACAAACACAATTACAGTTATGGTTACTGATATTCCACAGTGTATATGTGCTAATGTGATTCTCGTCCATGTTGACCTACTTTTGTAGGCGCTAGGAAATGAATTAACATGTCTAAACTGGCCAATCACACTACACATAAAGGAAATTATAGAGCTGACTATTGACAATGCTTTCTTTCATTTAAAGTCTTTCAATCAAAGCACAAGGTCAAACTATCTCAGTTCTGATGACTGGTTTTATTTGGAGGATGGAGCTTTAATTATTGTTAATTAATTAAAGAGTGGTAAAGATAAAACAATGATACCTTGCCTGAACAAAATTCAATTTCACATTCATAATTCTTTGATCAAACGGAATCGTTTGATATACAACACAATAATTTTATTTTGGCAATAAATGGTTATTTTTGTTTTTGAAAGTTCTTAGCAATTCAAGTCCTTTTCAGCTCAGTTCAGTCAATGTATAATAAACACGAATTGAATGTGAACATCACTGGTAATTTGTGAGTGTCTCCAAATGTCATTTTTATGCACTGAATCTGTTTAGCTGTCTGCCAGCAAAGCTTAAAATTAATGAAACTTTATTTGAGTAATGAACCTTTGTGAAGAAAGCAACGCTGATCCAGTGAGTGTGTTATTTCAGGGTAACTCACTTGTGTTCTTGTTTTTATATTGAAAAATAACTAACAATGATAGAAACACCTCAGTCAAAAGATGAAACCATGGAACAGCAATCCTAGACAAACAGCGACCACAAGATAAGTATAGTCACAGGGAGTGTTGGTTTGAGAGTGCTAAGAGGGCCAAACATCTTGTAAAAAAACAATAAACAGTATGTAGATGTCGATATGACACCTACATCAGAAGTGCGTCCTGTAGACAACTTCTGGTTATCAAAGTATGGCTCAAAATACCAAGCACAGGTGTTGTAATAGCAGCTATTAATTAGGCAGAAAACAATGCTTCTCTGAAAATTATTATTCATCCATTCATTCGTTTCATTTCATTCTTATTCCGAAGTGGAACTGCTCATATATCTTCCGTGTAATTCCATGGATCTCTTTCCAATATATTCTGCTTCGAATACTGCGGTAAGCGCCCGTCTCGCGCTGGTTAAAACTTCACTACCTCAGAGCTTAACTCGTATCGATTCATCGAATTCCCATCACGTACTGCAAGAACACACTTCCTCTGCAAGCAGCAGACCGTCTGCTGGAGCCTCCCTCAATAGTATAACACATTATTCATTGTCTCCCGAACATGGCAACGATTCGAAACGGAAAACTGGAGCGCTGTGTCAAAGGGCCCCAGCTAAAATATAGATAGATGCATTCAACCTGCGACGTTTCTGAGCAGTTGTCACGTTTTCAAGCACGTGGCGAAATATCTGTGACAATCGCCGGACATGCAGATATCTGTTCCAACACAACATTTGAAAATACTTGAACGCATTGTTATGCTCCATTGGGTCATGTGTAAGTCCACAGGTTCCCTGTTTGGATATTACTGGTTTGTTGGTTGTCAGGTCAGTATTTAAAAAAAAATAGTAGTCAGTTTAATAGTTAGTTACCTTTGTAAATAAACTTAGTTTCAAGACAGAATGAGTAACATGTTGCTAACCTAAAATTCCTCAGAGAACGTATCGTGCAGACGGTTGTAGCAGACACACTAGCGGTTCATGAGGCAGCATCATACCAAGAGCCTTTTCTCTGTGAAGCGGTACTTTTTAAAAGCTGTGTCTGCCTGCTCATCACTTTTCGGTCAAAAGATACTTTGACTGACACTAAGGTTGACTGATGACAGGATACAAACATAATTAAGAGGACGACTATTTTAAATTGTGCAACATAGTAGTTCTTTTAATAACAAATCACTATTTACGATGATTTGATTGAAGAGAAAATTTTGGTGAAATTTGAAAATAACAATACCTGCACTTCTACAAAATTTTATATTGTCAAGATCATCGATTGGAATTAATGGCTAAGGTTGTGGCTGGCATAATTATCTCCCTGTGATGAATGTGGCTAAATTAATTAATTAAGCAATGCTAATGAACTCGAAACCTGTGCTTTAGGAGATAAGACCGCATCAACTCCCACAGCCTTTGATTTGTGTGTTTATTTTTGTGTATTTATTTTGTAATGAAAGACTTTATTTTGTAGTACTTTGTTTGAAAACAGTTTCCTCTTATCATAATTTATTCTTATAAGTATACTTTTACTACTAGTTTGATTTTCATACTTTCCACAAAAATATAGTCGTTACTTCACCATTACTGCGCTATTGTCGCAAGGGTTGATGAAGATGATTAATATACTATCAAATTACCATTCTGTTCATTAGAAACATAATGACTACAGTGGTGGAAGTGATTCTCCAAGTCAATGCTAAAAGAGAGGAAACTACTTTTTACTTTTTTGCTATCCCACGGTGGCGAGAACGCTCTGGCGGGAAGATCACAACTTGTCATTGTTGGATGGGCTGCGACGTCTGTCCTTACGTTCCACTTCTTGAAGCTGAGAAACACGATGAAGAATAGGGCTGGAAGAGAAGATTTTATGGCTCCAATTGAAGGAATAAAAGAGATTTTATAAATTTAAGCAATTAACCAATTTTGGCAACAAAGTGAGTGATTGGGTAGGAAATTTGGGGAGGATGAAAGAGCTGTAGGCTGCTATGGAATATTGCACTTTTTAGAGGGATTAGTAGTCCCAAGGGGAACTCGGGGTAGAACAGAGGAACAGTAAGGTACTGACTAGCGACGCCGAGCAAATCTGACGATTGAAAAAGAGCGCACTTTCTTCTAGGATTTGGGGAGGGGGCAGGGCGGGGGGTGGGACATAAGTGTGCAACATCCCAGCACTGGCAGTGGCGAAGGACCCCATGTCACAGTAAACAGTGTTAGAGAGGCTTCAGAGAGACCCCGATCCGGATGCAGTGTTTACAGCCTCTTACTCCAGGTCGCGTTATCCAAAATATGTTGCGTAACTTCACTAATTAGCACTGTACGCTGAGGAGGGATCTGGAATCAGACCAGTCAGACTGGACAGTAGAAGTACTACTATGATGGAATTTTATATGCACAGGGGAGGTTTTGCTGTAGAGTATTTCGCACGGATCAGATGCCTGCACCTGGTTTGCCTGCTCATAATGTGATATTCACAACTTACTCGTTGCAATGTCCTAAGAACAAACCGCAAGTGACGAGCTATAGAGATTTTGAGCGCATGAACATGTCCGATCTTAGAGCTGACACCTATAATACATCTAGATATGTAACGGTACGAAATTACTTCGACATAAATACTGACGGATCTCTTTTCACTAAGATAATTTATACGATAAACAAGCTCCCCTAAAAACAGTATGAGTAAGCAGACAATCTTCACAGACCATCTGAAACACCTTACGACTGTCAGACTAAACACACAAGACATACAAACGCACCCAAATTCTGATAACCACTTCATCTAGAAGCAACTACTCAACTATGTTAGTCTGAGAAACGAAAAAGTCACGTACGCCGACTCGATAACTGAGGTCTCCCGTAGGCTAGCGTTCATGTGGAAGAATCTACGTGGTCTAGAAATAAAGAAACCTAAATCTGCAGCTGAACCTCTAGTTTCTATTAAGCATCTGAATGACCATTTCATTACTTGGCCAACGGACAAGGGCGCAAACGATCGACTCTCTTAATGTATCAGTGGTTGGTACAAATAAAAAATTTTTTCTGCAGCTGGTAAGCCCTAACTTCTTCAGGACTTTGGCTCTGAGCACTATGGGACTTAACATCTGTGGTCATCAGTCCCCTAGAACTTGGAACGACATAAACCTAACTAACCTACGGACATCACACTCATCCATGCCCGAGGCGGGATTCGAACCTGCGACCGTAGCGGTAACGCGGTTCCAGACTGAAGCGCCTAGAACCGCACGGCCACACCGGCCGGCGGTCAGGAATTTCATTGAACGAAGTGTTTGGTAGGTGCACAACACGACAGTATAACAGCATATAACACTACCGATTGCCACTACATTTGCATTATTCCAATAATGTTATTCCTGTGAGAGGATTTTTGTGACCGTGACTGTACTTACTGAAACGTATCAGACTATTTTTCGATTCTAGAAACATTGTTATTGAGACGAAACAGTAGCAAAACAAACGAAAGTCGAACCAAGATTCCATTAGCAATCACAAAAATGGCTCTGAGCACTATGGGACTCAACTGCTGAGGTCATTAGTCCCCTAGAACTTAGAACTAGTTAAACCTAACTAACCTAAGGACATCACAAACATCCATGTCCGAGGCAGGATTCGAACCTGCGACCGTAGCGATCTTGCGGTTCCAGACTGCAGCGCCTTTAACCGCACGGCCACTTCGGCCGGCTTAGCAATCACACAAATTGTAATTAAGTAAAAATAAAAAATCGCTAGCCTAATTAGGCAAAGCGATATTCATTACTAGTATGAGTCATAAAGAAAGTTAACTGTGTGGGTTGACTTTACTTGATACTAAACTTCTGTTTTGCTCATAAGAGCCGGCCGCTGTGGCCGAGCGGTTCTAGGCCCTTCAGTCTGGAACCGAGCGACTGCTTCGGTCGCAGGTTCGAATCCAGCCTCCGGCATAGTGCTCAGAGCCAATTTTGCTGATAAGATACAGGTCAGTGGCACAATTTGGCAAGTAGTGTTCCAGTGAATTGACTTGAACTACACTGGAGAAATATTAATGTGTTTCTGCAACAACTGGCTCTCAATAACACTTACAATCTATTCATTACAGTAGGAAGACGATGATAATTATTTGTAAATAGTTACTAATGGAGGAGCACTATTGAAAAGGACAAGGTTCTTGTGTCAGTTCGGTTATAGGAAATTATTACTACTGAAGAGTTATGAATTGCTTCGAAATTTGTTAATCAAATCTTGCACAGTATCGCGATGTGGGAGGGTTGTCTCTGGGAAAACTGAATTAAATGTTTGACGAACTGAAACTGTGTATTTACCACCAGCTTTCAACACTTGTTCGACTAAAAACACGTTCTTCAATGGTTAGCATTTTAACAGTGGCAAAAGCGAAACAAACGAACAAAGCAACTAAACTTACATGTCCACGTTAACACGTAACGACACACTCCAACGATACTACTGATGCTGGCTGAGATAAACGAAAAGGTGGAATGTTCGTAGAGTCCACTTGAAGGGAAGTAACCCAGGCAGGCGAACAATCATACGGCACTCGAGGCTAACAGTCATACGGCGCTGTGGAGAGACTTTTTGAACACCCCTTATATGGCCTTCGACCATCAGCAGATATGAGAATAATAACTTATTACAGCAGGAGACATTCACTTATCTATAATAGAAAACTGAGTAAAATGGGTACCATCTACTGCGTGCCTGGCTGTTACTAGCTACCGCAATCACCAGGCACCAACACTTGACATCTAGAAATTCAATGTTTCAGGTAACAATGTACGAGTAGATGGAGATGTGACGTGCTTAAAATGACATGAAGTTTTATTGAAACAAAAAAGGATACAAATGACCAACAGATGGCGCTTCAAATGACACAATAGCAATAATTAGCATAATAGTTGATTTTTCGCAAAGACTACGAGGAGCATTCAAGTTCTAAGGCCTCCGATTTTTTTCTCCGGACTGGAAAGAGATAGAAACATGCGCATTGTTTTAAAATGAAGCCGCGTTCATTATCAATACGTCCCAGATATGGCAGCACCGTACGGCAGATGGAATTTTACCGCCAGCTGCGAGAATGAGTACTTAAAATGGCGACGTTTTCCTTACTTGAACAGCGTGCAATCATTCGTTTTCTGAATTTGTGTGGTGTGAAACCAATTGAAATTCATCGACAGTTGAAGGAGACATATGGTGATGGAGTTATGGATGTGTCGAAAGTGCGTTCGTGGGTGCGACAGTTTAATGAAGGCAGAACATCGTGTGACAACAAACCGAAACAACCTCGGGCTCGCACAAGCCGGTCTGACGAAATGATCGAGAAAGTGGAGAGAATTGTTTTGGGGGATCGCCGAATGTCTGTTGAACAGATCGCCTCCAGAGTTGGCATTTCTGTGGGTTCTGTGCACACAATCTTGCATGACGACCTGAAAATGCGAGAAGTGTCATCCAGGTGGGTGCCACGAATGCTGACGGACGATCACATGGCTGCCCGTGTGGTATGTTGTCAAGCAATGTTGACGCGCAACGACAGCATGAATGGGACTTTCTTTTCGTCGGTTGTGACAATGGATGACACGTGGATGCCATTTTTCAATCCAGAAACAAAGCGCCAGTCATCTCAATGGAAGCACACAGATTCACCGCCACCAAAAATATTTCGGGTAACCGCCAGTGCTGAAAAAATGATGGTGTCCATGTTCTGGGACAGCGAGAGCGTAATCCTTCCCCATTGCGTTCCAAAGGGCACTACGGTAGCAGGTGCATCCTACGAAAATGGTTTGAAGAACAAATTCCTTCCTGCACTGCAACAAAAACGTCCGGGAAGGGCTGCGCATATGCTGTTTCACCAAGACAACGCACCCGCACATCGATCTAACGTTACGCAACAGTTTCGTCGTGATAACAACTTTGAAGTGATTCCTCATGCTCCCTACTCACCTGACCTGGCTCCTAGTGACTTTTGGCTTTTTCCAGCAATGAAAGACACTCTCCGTGGCCGCACATTCACCAGCCGTGCTGCTGTTGCCTCAGCGATTTTCCAGTGGTCAAAACATACTTCTAAAGAAGCCTTCGCTGCTGCCAAGTAATCATGGCGTCAGCGTTGTGAAAAATGTGTACGTCTGCAGGGCGATTACGTCGAGAAGTAACGCCAGTTTCATCGATTTCGGGTGAGTAGTTAATTAGAAAAAAAATCGGAGGCCTCAGAACTTGAATGCACCTCGTATGTTCTTTATAATAAATGTTCACAACATCGGTCGTCGTTCATCAACAACAACTGTAGCCAATGGACTATGCTGTGCACAAGACTGTACAACATATCGGTAGGTATGGTGATAAATTGCCGTCGGATGTTTTCTTTGAGCACCGTTAAGACGTCGGACGATCGTGGCAGCCTTACGACCTCAGGTAATCTCACAACCAATAATCACACGGACTGAGGTCTGGCGGCCTGAGAGGCCAAGCATGTCGGATGTGGCGGCTCAGTACGCGATCCTCACCATATTATGTGTGCAAGGGGTCTTTAATGTTTTTAGCAACACTTGGTGGAGCGCCGTTCTGCTTAAAAGTAGTACCTTCTGACGGGTGTCCATTTGTCGCTAAGGATGAGGTGATTCTGTAACATCTGGGCGTACCTCCCACCCATCACACTGACGGTTTCACAAGTAGCAAGCCGCATTTCGTCAAAGAAACAGGGACAGATCACGATTGACGTAAATCCCCACCACACCCTGACATTCTCGTCACGCAATGTGGTGCCCAAGAAAGTTCAAAGATTTTCGGTAGCCCAAATTCTGGATTCTGCAGTTGATGGACGTCACAGATTTATCCCTGTCCAGTGCCATCTATTGGCCAATTTTTGCACTCATCTCTTGTTTCAGTAAAACCTCATGTCGCTTCATGCATGCGTGTCCAGTTTTTCCTCTTTCCCTGTATTATTCTGTGAATTAGTGCATTTTCAAATGTTTGCGACTTTTGAGTTATCCCACACCTTTTAACTACCTAAACCTGCAAGTAAGTGATTAGTAAATTAATTACATATATAAGAGATTCACTCATAAAGAGATTATAGAAATTCTCAATGCACATGAATTAACCACAGGTTCAATAACAAGATCCGGACTGAATGAACGTAAAAAACCACAGAGTGCAGAACAGATCCGCAGTTCCAACGAGATTTTAAATAGGTTTAAATTTTACACAATCACGCACATTGCATATACTGATCTAATCTCGGCTTTCCTTATGACGCACCACCCAACGTGCAATAGCCACAAGAAGCTGTAACTCAACTCCCGCAGTTCCTGGTCGAAGAGAGCTACAATTGACGGAGTGAGGTACAATTCACGTAACGTATCTTTGCCTGTAACACTATCACTCAGCTCTAACTAAAGAGCAACACGATATCAGTATTAACTCAAAGCACTCCGATTTTGCTCCTTCCAATCCGCTGAAGCCGTTCGTGGCCTTTCTGCATTATCGTTTGTGTGACATCAGAGAACAGCACCTGCTCCAACAGTCTGCTGCCTACACGCCAGCACAGCTCATGCCGACAGTGTCCGTCCAGTGTTGAAGCGCACGCTAATTCGGAGAGCATTTTGGTCTTCCTGCAGAACCGCTTTCCTCGGCATCTCTCCAGCGACCCCGTCACTCAGTTCTCTCTCCAAGTTCCACCTACGTGGCACTCTCAGCAGTAACATGTCCTGCAGTAGCCTCCCTCTGGCGGCACCAGTGCAACACTCAACGCACCCAAAAATAAGATCGTTGACGCTCGGGAAAATAGCAAAGCACTTCGAAACGGCACAGTTTCCTTCTCCCGAAGCTTTAGGCCCCACCCTCGCCAGCAGACCCAGTAATACCATAATTAAATGAAAACCGATAAGTGGCAAAAAGCGCAACTCATATACAGAAACAGCTATTGTTCATAAGCTGACTTTATCTGAGAGATGTGTGCTCTCCACTCCTTAGCAGTAGATATATCTTTAATCATCAGAATAATCGGGATAACAAACTGTACAAACTCGAAGGGCCATTTAGAGCGTGGCAGGAGATTACACGTCATCCAGGCCTCCACCCTACTCAGCTTTACCAAGTTGCTAAGATTAACCCGATCCTCCTGCTCATATGACTTCGGGCGCCTCCTGTCGTAACTACGAGCCAACCCTTCGTGGGCTGCTCAGATGTTACTTAATGGCTTCCGCCATGTTTCTCTTATCTCGTTATCGGATATCTTCCTTTGAAACACGTTTTCTATAGATCATGGATTAGCTAATCAAAAATAAGTTTTACAGGCAAATATTGATGCCGAAGGAGTATTTTTATGCGTTTCATATCTACCTGTATTAAAGAGGTGCATTAGTTGCTCCAGAGTTTTGTCCCATATAGTGTGCCCCGAGGGATATTAAGCAATCAAGGCAGCTTTAAAGCAGTTGTGTCGGCTACTGTGGAAATCAGCACGGACACAAACAAGGAAGGAGAGAAGTTGCGATGAACGACGGCAAGAATCCAAAATGATCTGGACATTTAACTTTCTAATTAAGGAGACATTGTAAGTGAAATTCATTGAAATTTGACATTTTCTGTTTTCTTCTCTATAATATACTATCGACTTACATATACATATACATTTTCGTATATAATACATTAAAATCAGACAACTGTGAGCCTTTCAAATAATACTTTGAATGTTGACGCGTGACTATCAAATTTTGCTGCTACGCATATACTGCCACAGTTGAGCAGTCATATCGTGGGAACTACACAGTCTAGAAGGCTGTGAATTACTTTGTTTTGTGCCTACTGCTACGTCTCATAAGCTGGCATTACGAATAAACAAATCATTCCTTTGCTTCTGATACTAGTTTTCGTTGAAAGTAGTGTGATTGTCGGCTATTTTTGTGGTAAGCTAACTTCTGTTGTTTTTTATACGTGAATAAAATTACTAACGGTAAAAGTAACTTCTAGAAACGCAAATTTGTGTGTAACAGATATGTGAGACCTAAATTTTCTTCTGAATTACTTGAAAACACCGATGAAAAGCCATGTCATGCTTTGTGTCCACCTCCACTTGGTGCAAATATAGGCAAGCTGAATTTTCTGGTATCCTGCATGAATTTACACATAAACATTCTCTTCCTTTGGCAGTAATAGAGGCAATCAAACCTATTTACTGAGAATTGGCAAATCCTGAGCTACTAAAGAAGTCTTTATATGGGAAGACCCAGAATGTGAAGGAGTCGTTCAATAATGTTTTGTGATGCCGTGTGCCTAAAAATGTATTTGTTGGCTTTATTACTCTGAAGTTAGCAGTGCCTGATGCTGTAATAACTTTTAATTTTGGGAACTATGAAAGACGTAAGGTTCTGGAGAAGTTAGGGGTAAGATTTGGACAGAACGCAGCTAAAGGACTCCGGGAACTGGATGAGCTTCATGTACGTGAAGCAGTATTTGCTGCTCAGCAAATGACAAAAGAAGTATGAAAGAAAATGAGGAGGCAAGCAATGGGTTGTTGTGACACTGAAGAAGACACAGAGTATGGGCCAGGGCAATTCTAGTGCAGAAAGGAAGCAGAAATGTAAGTCTGCATAAGAATTTGTAATAAAAAAATTTTAAACCTTAATATCTCTGAACAACATTTTTTGCAATAAATGACCCGTTTTCTAAAACAGTACTGTTGGTAGAGAGATGAAATTTTCACAGCATGCCATGTGTGAGATTCAACACATTTGGAACTATAATAATGAAAATACCCTGAGTTGTTTTGTTTTTATGTTCATGTATTCACAAAATTCTGTCAAACAATTGAGAGTTTGAAGAAAAAAAGGATAACATGCCCCAGAATACAATTTTAATAATAATTCCATTTCAGTATATCTAGAAAGGTGCATTCAATAACTATGGAAAATTGTAAGTTGGTGTCTTAAAAAGTTTCCAAGATAATGGGCCACAAATTTCGATAATTTAACATTGGCGGCATAGGACATACAATGTCCCATTAATAGGACACGTTATTTCTGAAAAGAAAATAAATGTAACCTAAGTAAGATCTTCCTACTACTCACTACTGATGCTATAAGTAGGCTGTTTAGGTTTTTATGTTGGTAACGCCACGTAGTGCTCTGTATAAAAATCACTGACTGCGCTGTGTGCAGTCTGTGGCTGGTTGGACTCATTGTTGGAATATTCGCTTGTGTAGTGTTGGGCAGTTGGATGTGAACAGCGCGTAGCGTTGGGCAGTTGGGAGTGAGCCACCAGCAGTGGTGGATGCGGGAAGAGAGGTGCCAGAGTTATGGGTGGACGATCTGGTCGTGTGTCCGTCAGAAAAAGGAAATTTGTCTAATTTGGATGTCACAAAATTACACACACACACACACACACACACACACACACACACATATATATATATATATATATATATATATATATATATAGTGACTTTTGAACACTATTAAGGTAAATACATTGTTTCTCTCTGTCAAATACTTTTCATTTGCTAACTGTGCCAATCAGTAGTTAGTGCCTTCAGTAGTTAGAATCATTCCTTTAGCTGGCAGTATTGGCGCTCGCTGTATTGCAGTAGTTCGAGTCACGAAGATTTTTGTGAGGTAAGTGATTTATGAAAGGTGTAGGTTATTGTCAGTCAGGGCCATTCTTTTGTAGGGATTGTGGAAAGTCAGATTACGTTGCACTAAAAATATTGTATGTCAGTTTAGTGGTGATCAGAATAAGCAAAGAGAGAACTGTCTGATCACGTTGTGTATTAATCAGCTGTTTCTGTATCAAATAACGTAAGAGTATTTCCAGCACTGTCATTTATAATTTTTCTAAGGGGACGTTTCAATGCTCTCGACGTTTGTGACTGAAGTGGGGCCGACCAACGATGGGCAGCTGGGTGAGTCAGCGTTGACAGAGGGTCCTGAATTTTGTTTTCGTGTAGCTGTTGCGCTGCCCGCTATTTCCACTGGCAGGTGGATCAGCGCTTTCTTGATGAAGTTTCACAGCGCTGCGCTGGTCGGTGTACAGTCTATGCTTTAGGGCTGCACAAAATGTACTGCTCACTGTCTCCCTTCAAAGGAAATATTTGAATAATAAGTTGTAGTGGTAGAATAAGCTATGCACTGGCTTCTATCGACGAGTTACGAGTATGACAGATACTTTGATACTCCGCCTTTAGATAGAGTATTTCGCGGCGTCCCAATAGAGCATAGGTCTTGGTCCGAACGCTTGGTAGTGTTCGTTGGAGTACTGGAGGAGTGGGTTATGTTTTGGACGGCTTGCAATGAGCGCGTATGTCCCAGATGAGACAGGGCGATGGGAACCCTGACATAGCCTAGCATTTACCTGTAATCATTCCCTGTGTGATGCGCACACCCAATCGACGGAATTCTCTACAATCGAGCAGGCCTGAAACACTTGGTATCGAATTCTGGAGCCATGCTCGGTGTGCTGCTTGGCGTCTGACGCCCATCATTACTTCATGGTAAAACTGTTCGACTGGGTAATGGACGGTAGATGTGACTACTCTTGTAGCCGGATACTTACAACTACAACGTTACTGCGTGGCTTCTACGTAACCAAATGATCATACTTACTCCGGAGATTTTCAACTTATTTTACTCATCAATTGCTTATACAAGTCACTGAGTTCATTCGTAAAATAATTGTAGAATAATTATTCATTGAAATGTACCGTGACGTTTATCATTTAATTACGTGTTTTTCTTCACCTTCTTGTGTAAGTCTGATGGTCTCATTAGGAACATATTCTACTATGCTACATGAAGTAACCATTGCGCGTGTGTACTAACTGATTGAAAGGGACCTACAGAAGAAAGTTATTCACAGTTTTCATATTTCGTACCGTTATATTGGATAAAAGTTACAAACTCAGTGTACAGTGTATCCACGCGAAAGCTACCTTAAAACGTAGTTAGGGAAATGATAATAGATACACACCCAGTCACTCGTTGAAGTATAAACGTGAAACTGACAGCTCGTAGTGGATGGGAATACTGACCTTTCTAGCCATCCTAAAAGTATCCTTGATAGATATTACCAAGAAGCTTTCGCTGGGGTAAAAAGGCTGTCTCTTCAGCACTTTTTATGGGGCCTGTAACTTCTTCGTTGAAGGGACGTTAAATATTAAGTTTCTTCATTTTTTATATCTTGGATATCTCTCATTGCAGATAATGGACACGGAACAATCTCAGGGCGGAGAAGAGTAGGATTCATAATACACTCCTGGAAATTGAAATAAGAACACCGTGAATTCATTGTCCCAGGAAGGGGAAACTTTATTGACACATTCCTGGGGTCAGATACATCACATGATCACACTGACAGAACCACAGGCACATAGACACAGGCAACAGAGCATGCACAATGTCGGCACTAGTACAGTGTATATCCACCTTTCGCAGCAATGCAGGCTGCTATTCTCCCATGGAGACGATCGTAGAGATGCTGGATGTAGTCCTGTGGAACGGCTTGCCATGCCATTTCCACCTGGCGCCTCAGTTGGACCAGCGTTCGTGCTAGACGTGCAGACCGCGTGAGACGACGCTTCATCCAGTCCCAAACATGCTCAATGGGGGACAGATCCGGAGATCTTGCTGGCTAGGGTAGTTGACTTACACCTTCTAGAGCACGTTGGGTGGCACGGGATACATGCGGACGTGCATTGTCCTGTTGGAACAGCAAGTTCCCTTGCCGGTCTAGGAATGGTAGAACGATGGGTTCGATGACGGTTTGGATGTACCGTGCACTATTCGGTGTCCCCTCGACGATCACCAGTGGTGTACGGCCAGTGTAGGAGATCGCTCCCCACACCATGATGCCGGGTGTTGGCCCTGTGTGCCTCGGTCGTATGCAGTCCTGATTGTGGCGCTCACCTGCACGGCGCCAAACACGCATACGACCATCATTGGCACCAAGGCAGAAGCGACTCTCATCGCTGAAGACGACACGTCTCCATTCGTCCCTCCATTCACGCCTGTCGCGACACCACTGGAGGCGGGCTGCACGATGTTGGGGCGTGAGCGGAAGACGGCCTAACGGTGTGCGGGACCGTAGCCCAGCTTCATGGAGACGGTTGCGAATGGTCCTCGCCGATACCCCAGGAGCAACAGTGTCCCTAATTTGCTGGGAAGTGGCGGTGCGGTCCCCTACGGCACTGCGTAGGATCCTACGGTCTTGGCGTGCATCCGTGCGTCGCTGCGGTCCAGTCCCAGGTCGACGGGCACGTGCACCTTCCGCCGACCACTGGCGACAACATCGATGTACTGTGGAGACCTCACGCCCCACGTGTTGAGCAATTCGGCGGTACGTCCACCCGGCCTCCCGCATGCCCACTATACGCCCTCGCTCAAAGTCCGTCAACTGCACATACGGTTCACGTCCACGCTGTCGCGGCATGCTACCAGTGTTAAAGACTGCGATGGAGCTCCGTATGCCACGGCAAACTGGCTGACACTGACGGCGGCGGTGCACAAATGCTGCGCAGCTAGCGCCATTCGACGGCCAACACCGCGGTTCCTGGTGTGTCCGCTGTGCCGTGCGTGTGATCATTGCTTGTACAGCCCTCTCGCAGTGTCCGGAGCAAGTATGGTGGGTCTGACACACCGGTGTCAATGTGTTCTTTTTTCCATTTCCAGGAGTGTAGAATGAAGTGTGTTTGGGGATAACTGATGAATTCTACTCTGCTGAAATTATAAGTGCCAACGCCATGTGTAAAACTAGAGAGCTATTGTGTTACGAATTTCTGAATTTCCCTTTGGATAGCGTGAAGGTCAAACTGGGAGTGGGATATTTATTGCCACGGTGAGAAGACTGTTTCATGCACGTCGGCAAGCTTTCGTGGCCTTGTCATTTGCGGTAAAATCGGTGCGATTAGAAGGCGTCTTCTTTCCCTTCAAATCACTTCTTTAATACTCACCGTTTCGACAGTGCGAGAGGACCACATACACGAGGAAACCAAATTGGCAGCATTTAAAAGTATTTTCTCAGATTCCCTAGCCGGCCGCGGTGGTCTAGCGGTTCTAGGCGCTCAGTCCGGAGCCGCGCGACTGCTACGGTCGCAGGTTCGAATCCTGCCTCGGGAATGGAGGTTGTGATGTCCTTAGGTTAGTTAGGTTTAAGTAGTTCTAAGTTCTAGGGGACTGATGACCATAGATGTTAAGTCCCATAGTGCTCAGAGCCATTTGAACCATTCAGATTCCTTCTCTCTTCCTCTACTAATTATAACAATCTATGCAATGACGATGGCCCTGTAATGTTAGCCCAATAACAGTAACTCTTCGGAGCACGTGTGAACAAACATCCATTTATGAGTCGACACAAAACTAGTTGTCGGTATGTTCAGCCAACGTCCTCGTGCAGAAATAGAGGGTTGGACACATCGAGTATTGATGAGTTTGAAGAGCAATATGACGGGACCTAATCACCCGTACTTTACTTTCACGGTAGGTCGACCTATTAGTCATCTCAGCTCGCTATACACTGAAGCAACAGAAGAACTACTACGCATGGTACAAAAGGACAGTGCATTAGCAGGGCTGTCATTTGTGCTGAGATGCGGAAAGGTTTCCGACGTTATTATGGCCGCTCGTCGGGAATTAATAGACTTTGAACACGCATTGATTGTTGGAGATAGACGCAAGCGACATTGCATTTCGGAAATCGTTGAGGAATTCAATATACCGAGATCCACAGTTTCAAGGGAGTGTCGAGGATACCAAATTTCAGGCATTACCTCTCACCACAGACAATGCGGTGCAGACGGTCTCCATTTAACCCTGGAATGTTACCCAAGAATTTTTGACGATCACTGCTATCCATTCGTCGATTAGACGAACACCACCACGGCCAGCCGGAGTGGCCGAGCGGTTCTAGGCGCTACAGTCTGGAACCGCGCGACCGCTACGGTCGCAGGTTTGAATCCTGCCTCGGGCATGGATGAGTGTGACGTCCTTAGGTTAGTTAGGTTTAAGTAGTTCTAAGTTCTAGGGGACTGATGACCTCAGAAGTTAAGTCCCATAGTGCTCAGAGCCATTTGAACCATTTGAACACCACTACTTTTCATGTGTATAATGAACAATAACAGGAGTGTATGTAGATTTGAGCCTCGGAATGTATGTAATACTCGTTTACAGTCAATAACATACCAAAATCTGAAAATAAGTAGGGTTCAAACGAGGACTAGTATGGGCATATGGGTAAAGAACTATTTCAGAAGTAGGTTTGGTTCGATGTTTATTAATGTAACAGCAAGCAATTAAATTCTTTCTGTCTTTTGGACAACAATCACTTGAAAATCTGTAACAAATGAACACTATAACTATGTAACAATAAGCATTACAATAGATTCTACTGTAACAATCAGAGTAATGCTGTAAGAATAAAAGTAACACATTAGTCTATAGAGATTTAGAAACAAAACGAAACACCTGTTTTTCAGGGGCTCCTCACCATGCATGTTCGTGAATTGAAGACTAGTAAATAAATGCTTTTGGACGTGTACTTTACATGCTACTACAGCCAATCAGTCTCGGTAATTTACGAGTACACAAATAACACACACACACACACACACACACACACACACACACACATATATATATATATATATATATATATATATATATATATATATATCAGAGCTCGCAAAGAAGCCAAATAATCTCCACAAATCCTGTGTTTATGATCCACACAAATAATTTTATTGCACTTTTCGCATGTTGATTTCGTCATTCTTCGTTTTTTGTAAGGACAGTACGCACATATTTTTCTATCACCATGAAGACGACTAGGTTGTTGGATAGGTTGTTGGTGGCTATTATCAGCTGGTTGCATCACATTCAGGCACCTGCATATCATACTGTTGAGAAATCGTGGGATTGGTTGTGTGAATCAAATGTGCATCCAAGGCGACATCAATTCGTCAGCAAATGTCATGGCGAATGCAAACTTTTTAGATGCTCTTTGGTTATTCGGAGGATTGGCAACATAGATGAGATAGGAGTTGTGAATAGCTATGTTCACCATGTTATAGAAGAAGGAGAGGGGGCAACGTCTAGTTTTTCTACCACAATTCATAATACTGCACACTTGGTCCAAGGTATCCACTGCTCCTTTTGTAGGATTATAATTCATTACAATTTGTGGTTTGCCAGTTTCTTCATTTATGCTGTTGTCATAATGCATCGTAGAAATAAGAATAACCATTTTATTTTCCCTGGTTGGTTTGAACGGAACTGCGGTGATGTGCTCTGTAAACAAGAAGAAGCTTGAGCCGGGTCCCCTATTCATGAACTTGGTATCTGTAAAATCCTTCGGTAGTTCTCGCTTATTTTTCTTTATGGTCCCAAGCATAGTTATTCCATGACTGGTGACTAAGGTCTTTGCAAGAGGTATGCTACTCAACCAATTATGACACGTGAAGTTACGGTTAGAATTGCTCAGAGGCTCCACAAGCTTAGTAGTGATGAATGCGCTAAAGGACATTTCTCTTGGGAGCGTTGTTTTGACGGTGTATATTTCAGCATTGAACATGTAGCTTGTTGAATGATCGTATATCATGAAAATTTTAACCCCGTACTTATTGGGTTTCGATGGAAGGTACATCTTGAAAGGACAACGGCCTCCAAATCCAACCAGCTGCTTGTCAGTAGTAACATAAGGGCTTGGTCTGTAGTTGCTTTTACAATTTATAAGGAATGGGTCCCATATGGCAGACAAGAGGGCCAATCTGTCTATCTTTCGTCTTTCTGCTCTCGTTTCTTTGTCATCGAATCGCAAGTAACTTATGAGAAACTTGAATCTGGATGATGACATTGCGGCTCGATATATTTCTCCGGACCTCGTTGTATCAAACAGAACGTTAACTGACATGTGATTGCCCTTTTCAGCAGCACTCATCAAGGAAATTCTAACAGGGATTCGAATTAAGCATTTGTTACTGTTTTGTGAATCTAGGCTAATCTTTGTATTGATAACGTTGTGTTTTTATTGCATCGTTGGTGTAAGTAGTCACTGCGGCCAACATATTTGAAGTAAACAATAAATGAAAGCACTGACGTGGACTTTGTGCAGTTTTCGCGTGACATGCAGGGCCTGGAGTGAAGTGAGTCACATTCCTCTTCGGCGTTTGACCCGGTTGTTTGATATATGTTGTCTTCCAGCTGTAGCTACCACCTTTCCAGGTACTAAGAATTTCACTCTTCTCAGGTGACAAAAGAGGTGATGTAATGGTTGAGCTGTTAGTTTCAGATACCCTTTATTATGACGCCCTGTTCGTTTGCTTTTCTGCACGGATTCGGAAGTTGAGGTTGAGGCTTGAATGATGTGGTTTGCAATTTCCTGTTCCACGTAGTCGATGGGTCGACGATTGGTCTCACCTCCATCTGAGTCTGAACTCGAGGAAGGCTCGTAGTTAGGATCGGCCTCTTCTGACATGTTCAACAATTCATCTTCAGAGTCCTCTTCCTCCGACGACAGCAAGTCGCCCAAATCTTCTTCTAAAAGTGCCCTAATATCGTCATCATCCAAACATCTTCTACTCGAAGCCATGTTCTACAGACAAAACGAAGAGTGTTGTTACTACTACCAAAATATGTGACGAACTTACTAATGGAACTACACTACTTCCAGTAAATGTCCGCTGTTACTGCTGCCCCATCGACATATCAACGAAGAAATTTTATTCTGTGATGCTACCCATTAGTCGCTCTGACGAATATGGTTTCTTCTCTTACAGCTACTCATTCGTAGTATCGACGAACCGACATCTATCAATGGACCACTGTATATGTGGAAGGACGTGCAGGAAACGTTGGTAGGCTGCATCCGATGCCAATTGAAATGCTTGTGTACACAACAAATTCACACTGCAGGTGAGACATTACAAATACCTTATAAACAGGACGGAACAGAATCAAAACTGAACGTAACTCTTCCAGAGAAGAGCCTCTGAATTTTTAGTACACCAACCGGAGGCCTGCATGACAAGTCACGTCATTATGCGCCAGGGTGTAATCATAAAAGTTACCCCTGAAACTACTCTGAACCATGAACTCAATTTACCGTCAACTCTAACTGCTGCCTGACTATCCAAGACCTTTAATTGCTTGCAAAAGTTTGCCTCCTATTCCATAATCTTGTAGAACAGACAATAACTTCCTCCTAGGAACCCGGTCATATGCCTTTTCTAGATCTATAAAGCATAGGTACAATTCCCTGTTCCACTCATAACACTTCTCCATTATTTGCCGTAAGCTAAAGATCTGGTCCTGACAACCTCTAAGAGGCCTAAACCCACACTGATTTTCATCCAATTGGTCTTCAACTAATACTCGCACTTTCCTTTCAACAATACCTGAGTAGATTTTACCCACAACGCTGATTAAAGAGATACCTCTGTAGTTATTACAATCTTTTCTGTTTCCATGTTTAAAGATTGGTGTGATTACTGCTTTTGTCCAGTCTCATGGAACCTGTCCCGACTCCCAGGTCATTTCAATTATCCTGTGTAGCCATTTAAGACCTGACATTCCACTGTATTTGATGAGTTCCGACTTAATTTCATCCACCCAAGCCGCTTTATTGCACTGCAATCTATTGACCATTCTTTCCACTTCCTCAAATGTGATCCTATTTGCATCAACATTCCTATCGCATTCAACCTCGAAATCTGAAACATTACTGATCGCATTTTCACCTACATTGAGCAACTCTTCAAAACATTCCCTCCATCTGCCCAAGGCATCCACAGGATTCACCAGCAGTTTTCCTGACCTGTCCAAAATACTTGTCATTTCCTTCTTACCTACCTTTCGAAGACTACTAATTACACTCCAGAATGGTTTTCCACCAGCTTGACCCATAGTCTCCAACCTGTTTCCAAAGTCTTCCCACGATTTCACATATCAAAACAAAATTGAATCATTCTAGATTTCACCGAAGATGCCTTAAAGTAAAAGGCGAAACGCATCTTGAACAAATTAAGTACACTGCAGCAAGACAAAATCGTTTGTTACTTAAAAAACGAAATAATTAGTAGCTCTAGATACTTAGCAAATTACGTCTCATGACATAACAGCAAATTAGTTTCCGTTTAACCTCTATAGGTCTATGTACAAAACTGTACTCACCAGACCAGAAGTCTTGTTCCTCTTGCCACCGAACTTCACTAATTCCGATTATATCTAACATTAACCTATCCATTCCCCTTTTTAAATTTTCTAACCTACCTGCCCGATTAAGGGATCTGACATTCCACGCTCCAATCCGTAGAACGCCAGTTTTCTTTCTCCTGGTAACTACGTCCTTGTAAGTAGTGCCCACCAGGAGATCTGAATGGGGGACTATTTTATTCCGGAATATTTTACCCATGAGGACGCCATCGTCATTTAACCGTACAGTAAAGCGGCATGCCCTCGGGAAATATTACGGCTGTAGTTTCCCCTTGTTTTCAGCCATTCGCAGTACCAGCACAGCAAGACCATTTTGGTTAGTGTTACAAAGCCAGATCAGTCAATCATCGAGACTGTTGCCTCTGCAACTACTGAAAAGAAATGATAATTAAATCGTCACCCTAGCTGCTATAAAGCGTTGATATACATCATTGTTATCATGTTGAAAATGTGTGCTCCGACTGCGACTCGAACCGGGGCACAGAGGATAGTGCGGCTGCAGGGACTTATCCCTTGCACGCTCCCCGTGAGACCCACATTCCCAACATGTCCACACCATTACATTAGTAGTGCACCAAATAGATGTTTGCCCATCACACTCATTACTCGTGGCAGATTAATCTACCAAGTCCCTTACGAGTTAGAGCTTAGCGTGTGACTTTGCACAAGATGTTCTGTGGCCGGGTAGCCATATTTTAACTTTATGTGAAGGTAGTATCTGTTGCCGAAAGAACAGATACTACTGATGACCGTGCAGCTTATCTAGAATGAAATGATAATTAAATCGACACCCTATCTGAAAACAAGCGTTGATATACATCATTGGGGACATGTTGAAAACGTGTGCCCCCACTGGGACTAGAAACCAGGATCTCCTGGTTACATGGCAGACGCTCTATCCAACTGAGCCGCCGAGGGCACAGAGGATTTTGTGCCTGCAAGGACTTATCCCCTTTCTGTACTCATTACATTGTTCATTCCATTCAGCAGATCCTACAATTCTTCACTTTCACTCAGGATAGCAATGTCATTAGCGAATCGTATCATTGATACCCTTTCAACTTGAAATTTTCTATTATTTCCTTTATTGCTTCTTCAATGTACAGGCTGAACAGTAGGGGAGAGGGACTACTTCCGTATCTTATACCTTTCTTAATCGGAGCACTAAGTTCTTGGTCTTCCACTCTTTTTGTTCCCTCTTGGTTCTTGTACATACTGCATAGTACCAGTCTTTCCCTGTGGCTTACCTCTATTTTTCTAGAATTTCTAACATCTTGTAGCATTTGACATTGCTGAACGGTTTTTCTAGGTCGACAGATCCTGTGAATATATCTTGAACTTTCTTTAGTCTTGTTTACATTATCAACCGCTACGTCAGAACTGCCTCTCTGGTGCTTTTACCTTTCCTAAACCAAAACTGATCCTCATCTAACAGGTCCTCATTTTTACTTCATATTCTCCCATATATCTTTCTTGTCAGCAACTTGGATGCGTAAGCTGAAAAACTGCTTCTACAATAATTCTGGCACTTGCTGGCTCTTCCTGCCTTCGGAATTGTTTGAATGATGTCTTTCCCAAAGCTTGATGGTATGTCGCCAGACTCATTCATTCTACACACCATTGTGAATAGTCATTTTATTGACACTTTCCCCAATGATTTTAGAAAGTTTGATGTAATGTTATCTATCCCTTTCGCTTTATTCGATCTAAGTATTCGAAATCTCTTATGAGTTCTGATTCTAATATTGGATCCAGTATCTCTTCTACATCGATTACTGTTTCCTCTTCTATTATGTCATCAGGTAAGTCTTCCCCTTCATAGAGGCTTTCAACATACTCTTACCACATATCTGAGCTCTACTGTACATTTAACAGTGCAATTACCATTGCTCTGTTAATGCTGCGTCCTTTGCTTTTAATGTCACCGAAGGGTGTTTTGAATTTTGTATATGTTGAGACAGACCTTCTGACAGTGATTTCTTTTTCTATTTCTTCACTTTTTTCATTCAGCCATTTCGCCTTAACTTCGTTGTACTTCCTATTTATTTCATTACTTGCAATTTTGTATTCCTGAATTTCTCTGAACATTTCTGTACTTCCTTCTTTCATTGATGAAATGAAGTATTTTTTCTGTTACCCTTGCCTGCTTCACAGTTACCTTATTAGGACCTATGTTTTACTTTACAACTTCTGCGATTGAATTTTTAGAGCAGTCCACTGCTCCCTCAACTGATGTGGTTACTCAGCTATTCGTTATCACAGTATATATAGCCTTAGAATACGTCAAGCGTACTTCTTCATTCCTTACTGCTTCCGTAATTCACTTCTTTGCTTATTGATTCTTTCTGACAGGTATCTTAAACTGCAGCTTACTGTTTGTCACCGCTAAATTGTGATCTGAGTTCATATTCACTAGCGGGTATGCCTTACAATCCACTGTTTGATTTCGGAAACTCTGCCCATCTTTGATAGAATCTAACTGAAATCTTCCCATACATCCCAGCCTCTTCCAAGTATTTTTCTTCTTATTCTGGTTCTTGAACAAAGTACGAGGGTATTTCGGAAAGTAAAGATACACAGTACGTCAGAGGAACACAAGAGCTTTGGCGAGCAAGTTGGCAACACTGGTGTTAACCTTGAACCGTTAGCTTTCTGCTCGCGGTCGTTCGGCAGTTGAACGTTGCTTCTGGTTGGAGTAGGACGTGTTTAAAATGGCTGCGCCGATTCAGAATGCCGCCAAATGCGAAGTGCGCTCCATCATACGTATTCTTCATCCAAACGGTCAACGACCAGCGGATATTCACAAAGAAATTGTTTCTGTTTATGGGAACATTATGAATCGACAAAATGCAACGAAATGGTGTCGTCGTTTCTCTGAAGGTAGGACCGATGTTCATGACGAACAAAGAACAGGTAGGCCATCTGTGATCTCTGATGCCCTTCTTCGGAGAACAGAGGAAGCAGTTCGTGCGAATAGACGTCTCACATTGAAAGAATTGCATCAGATCATACCGGACGTGTCAATGACAACGCTTTATGACGTTGTGACTGTCAAGTTAGCGTACAGGAAATTGTGTGCGCGCTGGGTTCCAAAACTGTTAACGGAAGAACACAAAAAGAAAAGGATGTGCTTTGCATTCGACTTCCTCACACTCTGTGCTGAACCAGGTGTTGAGTTCCTTGATCAAATTGTGATAGGTGACGAGACATGGGTTTATCACCATACACCTGAATGCAAGCAACAATCAACGACAATTAATGCTGCTGCATACTACCAGACTTTGAAACGTCTTTGAAGGGCAATTCAAAACAAACACAGGGGAATACTGACAAGTGGAGTCCGCTGCTTCATGACAACACTCGGCCTCACACAGTGCTCGTAACCAAAGCACTACTCAAACAATTCAAATGGGACGTATTTGATCATCTGCCATACAGACCAGACATTGCGCCCATCGACTTTCATGTCTTCCATTACTTGAAGTCACATCTTGGTGGAAAATTATTCCACGACGATGAAGAGATCAAAGATGAAGTTAAAATGTGTTTCCGACAACAGGTGGCAACCTTCTATGACTGCGGGATACAAAAGCTTGTGCACCAACTTAACAACTGTTTGGATAATGGGGGTGATTATGTCGAAAAATAACAAATAATCCAGTTAATAAGGTGTAACTGACGTTTTCTAAATAAATGTTCTATTTAAGGACTGCGAGACATTGTATCTTTAATTTTCGAAATGCCCTCGTATTTGCTGTTAATAGCTGATATTTATTGCAGAACTCAATTTGTCTTTCTCCTCTCTCATTACTACCACCACGCCCATATTTTCCCGTAACACTTTCTTCTACCTATACCCCTACAATGACATTCCAGTCACCCATGAGTGTTAATGTATCATATCCCTTTACGTATTGAATTACCCATTCAGTATCCTCATACGCTTTCTCTGTCCCTTCATCTTCAAATTGTGACGTCGACATTTATACCTCAGATATTGTTGTCGGTGTTGGTTTGCTGTCGATTCTAAGGAGGACAACCCTATTATCGAACTATCAACAGTAACTCATTCTCTGTTCTACCTTCCTGTTCATAACGAATCATACTGCCGTTATAACACTGTCTATACTCATCTGACCATGAATCCTTTTCTTCTTTCCATTTCGCTCCACTGACGCCCACTGTATCCAGATCGAGACTTCAAATTTCCCTTTTAAGATTTTCTAGCTTCACTACCAAAGTTTTGAGATTCCACGCCTTGACTCGTAGAACGTTATTCTTTCCTTTGTTCTTAAATCTTTTCTTTGGTAGTCCCATTCCGGAGATCCGAATGGGGCAGTACTCTGGAATCTTTTGCTTATGGAGAGATCATCATGATTCTTTTCCAATTACAGGCTACATGTCCTGTGGACACACATTAAATATCTTTAATGTTGTGGTTTCCATTGCCTTTTGTATCCTGATGCCGTAGATCATTGCTGATTCTTCCGCCTTTAGGGACAGTTTCCCACCCCAAGTGCAAGAGTGTGCCCTAGACCTCTGGCGCACCTCGGCTGTCTTTGACAGAGGTGACTTCTTTTGCCGGTAGTCCTCGGCCGCCCAAGCTGATGGTTTCTATTCAAAATTTAAGCGGTTGTGGGGTTCGAATCCGAGACGGAGAACGTTATTTGATTGCTAATCAAAGACACTACCACTTTTTTTAATCAACTGTTAACAATCGGCAGAAAATTTCGTGACTTACCACGCACGTCAAAGCTCACCGAATATTTGTGCAGACAGCTCACAAAAAAAGCATTACGGAAAGGGAGATTTCATCCTGAAACCTCGCGCTTATGGCTCTAAGAGCTTACTGTCTTTTTTAATTTTTTTAATGGGCAGGTGCGTTTCTACATTTTTTTTTACACTGGATTGGGATTAGAACCAAGGGTCTCCTGCTTGCCTTACTTTCTCGAGAATTGATGGAGACAATCATTTTTAGGTTGGGTGGAGGCAAGGTGGGCAGGGGTCGAAACCTGAGCCCTGTCCACGGTGCCTCCACCTCGCGTGCTTGCCCCTCACCTGTCACTGTTCTTGTCCCCACATGATAAAAGGTTGGTATCTTTATTTCGTGTTTTTATTTTTTTATTTTTTATATATGTTTTCATTTTTCTTTATTTTTGTTGTTATTTGTTTTATGAACAGAAAACTTGATAGGTATGGGATCCACAGTTTTGGGACTCAAAAGGTAACAGGTTTTTTTCTCAAGGAAGAACACAATGAGTGAAGGCTCGAGAAACCGGAAAAAAGTTATCAATTCCTTGACGGTTAAAGAGAAGGTGTAACATATTTGCAAACAAAGCACGATAACGTGGAAGCCTCTGTCACTTCCAATGAGCATTCACCATATATTGACCAAAAACAAGGTGGTTGGAATCGTTCTTATATCCGACCGCATACTGGGCATAGTGTCGGAGGAGCCATATGATCGAACTAATCTCGGTGCGAAGGAAAACCGGAAATTTGGACACAGAAGAAGTTAAACCGAAAAAAACAGCTTCAGTTGATCGGATAAGGAAAGCCAGTTGTAGGCAAATCCAATGCCCGTGTTCTCGTCAACAAGAGACAGAACTGAGTGTTAATGTATCAGTTAATAACATGCATAGCAGAGCTCAGTCGGACTAAGAACAATGCGTTGGAGGCGCTAGTTGATCTGGATCAGACTGTGATGAGGCGGCATCTACCAGGAGGTAGGAACATTAACGTAAAACCACTCTGTTTTACGTTGGCCCCAGAGAGCGGACAAAGGAAATCCAATATGTCCTTCAGCAACAAAATGTCATCGATACGACGTAACAGTACCATAACATCATCCGCTGAGAAACTTTCTCATAGTACCTTCAAGCCACATAATTGATCAGCAATATGGCGAATCAGAGATTTCAAGGACAAGTCAAAAAGCGACATCATGGAGAGGCGGCTTTCGTGCAGTCACTCCCGTCTGATGGTGATCTGGCGTATAAGCTGTCCATTTGCTACCACACATGTGTGAATACCAGTAAAATGACAGGACAATACCTGACATGCAGTATGATTGAGAGCGGCCGCCTTGAGCACCAACATTAAGAACCCGTGGATGACTAGTAAAATGCCTTATTGAAATCAATAAAAAGCAAGGCTCCAGAGGCAGAAGCTGCTGCGGCCACCGAGACAACGTCGCGGCAGTCGATTACGGAAGTGAGAATCGTGTGTCCATGCATACAGCATTCATGGACAGCAAGTGTTTCCTCTAGCAGTATCAAAAAAGGGCTTTCAACCGCTCGGGCGACAGCTTTTTGATTGACATTAAGTAGTGTGATCGGTCCAAATTTATCAGTGTCTGGACGTACGGTTATCTTCGGAATTAGAAAAATAGAATGATTTTACCAACCTTGAAGAGATCAGGAATCAACCCCCCCCCCCCCGAATCGCCTCGTTTATCAGTGCCGTAATTGTATGACGTATAGGAGACCAAAAACGCACAAAATTCCTTACGATACCATCGATTGCGGGCAATTTTTGCGATGGTGAATCAACAACAAGGCGATGTATTTCATCGCAAGTAAAATCACTTAGAAAGTCATCATTTAATGCGGGAGTAGCCACCAATTCAGGAGAGGAATAAATCAATCAGGGACAATCGTATCAGTGACAGCGACATCGCAAAGGTCGGTGAAGTAGATGTAGATCGCTCTGGATATGTCACGTTGCGATTTCAGTATGCGACCATCGGTGTGAGTAAGTGACGTGATATATGCTCGTTTTCGACGCGTCCGCAACCAGATAAGGTGACATAAGGAGGCCAGTTAGTCCTGTAGGGAAGAGTGGGATTTGTATTAAATCTTTAGTCTTTCCAGCTGTTGCCTCTTTAATTAAAGAAGCTTCGCCTTAACATGGCGGACATTCATAACACGTAAAGGAGCTAGTCTGGTACAGTCATGAAGTTGACATAAGAGGGAATAATAAAATTCCTGGATCCGACGGAGGTCCATCGCCCTCTCAGCGCTGTAACACATTAACGCTTTCCGGAGCAAAGGTTTGATATGCCGTGATCACCATTCCATAAGTCAAGGATACTAACTGGTCCTGCGAACGCAAGCTAAGGGCCTTGACCTCTCGAACGATAATCTCGAGGGAAGGATCCTTTAAGAGGGATGTGTTCAATATCGATAGGACGCGAGACAGTTTTATTGGTTGCGGTACATGATTTACTGTTACAACATGTGAGTATCACGTCTGTGGCTATCAGCTGTCCACATGAAGAGTCAGAAAGATAAAAGCGATCGAGCCGGCTACTCGAAGTAACTGTAAACTGCATATACCTGACGAGAATGGGATACTGACAGACCCACGCATCTCGTTTTTGCGAAGAACACACCGAATCGTTTAGTTCCTTACTGAAATTAAAATTAACGGAGTGATTCATAGGACGCAAAACGCAACTAATATCTTTGCCTAACAGAAGTTACTAATGCGTACAATTTGTGGAACGACCAGATCCTGAAGGGCGAAAAGAACTTCGAAATCAGTCAGTGGTGTTACCTCTCTGTAAAATAACGCAGTACCAGTAGACAGCTCAGTAGGCACATTAAAGAAAGTAGAAAATCCGGGTATAGAAAAATGGTCAAATAACACTTATCGCGAAAGTATCACGTCTATACTGGAATCGTAAATAAATTGTCGCAGCAACACAATCTAGTCTCGGAACTAATTCTGTTCACATTCAAGGTAAGAAAGCTATAGGTCTTCATATATTTATTACCAAAACTATGGAGCTGATTACTTGTAAATGACGTTGACAGTGCATGTCAGAGTCAACGGATGAATCTGAATGTAAACAGGTAGATCCCTCTCTTCCACTCTCCCAGTTTTTTTCTGTTTTCGCAGTGAAAACAACGCTCTTTGTTGCGGCAGTGCAGGAAGGCGAAAGTCGCATGAGGCAGATTTCTTTGGGGGTGGGGGCTAGTCCATCAAAAATTCAGTATCACGTACAGAGGCTATATTCCACTCTTCCACAGGTGGGTGGTGCGACTTCTGGGAAGCAACGGAAGCGGCACACTTGAGCCGATGTGGTTCTAATCAGCAGCAGCTTGTGGCTTGTTTTCCCAATCGAGGGGCGCAGAAAAAGGATGGGAAGACGTTACAGATTCAGGGATGTCTGCCAAGTCTGTAGATATAGTACGGAGCTCCACAACAGGTCTATCCTCAATTTATTTCGGATGGGAGTGGCCTCCTCAAATGGAATAATTTCAGAAGAGCGGAGAACCGAAGGTGAGTCGTCTGCCTCCTCACCATCTTGCGTCCGTCTACTCTTGTTTTGCGGTGGAGGTGGTGGCGGAGCGAAAGCCATACTGGTGAATTTCGCAAGGTTCACAGCGGAAATGCATCATCACGCAGTGGCTCCCGTTACCCCTCAGCATCTTGGTTAGGCATAATGTCTGTCACTTGGGGAACGAAATCGGCCAAAGTTAGCCTATTACATTGTTCATGGGTGGATTTTAAGACCGTGAAATTTGTATTGAGGTGCCCACTCTCATTGCATATGAAACAGGTCGCTTCTTGACCTGCATAAATTATAACTACCTGTTGTACATACACCCGCAAATGAGAGGGGATACTCCGTTGGACCACCACAAACTCCGCTCGGTCGGACTCCGCTTCTTTCTTCTGTTTTTCTTGACTCGTCAGTTTTCTGACTGATTTGACGCAGCCTGCCACAGATTCCTCTCCTGTGCCAACCTCTTCATCTCAGAGTAGCAACCTACGTACTCAATTATTTGGTGGATGTATTGCAATCTCTGCCTTCCACTACAGTTTTTGCCCTCTGCAACTCGCTCTAGTACCATGGTAGACATTCCCTGATGTCTTAACGGATGTCATATTATCCTGTCCCGTCTCCTTGTCAATGTCTTTCACATACTCCTTTCCTCTCCGATTCTACACAGAAGATCCTCATTCCTTACCTTATCAATGCACCTAATTAAATTCCTCTGTATCACCACACCTTAAATGCTTCGATTCTCTTCTATTCCGGTTTTCCCGTAGTCCATGTTTCATTGCCTTACAACACGTTCGACGGTCATTCAATAAGTAATGCCCCACATTTTTAAAAACGCCATTAATATACATAGACAAACGTCCTTATTGGTGCTTCACATTTGATGTTAGTTCTGTGCGCCAGTGAAGTTTCGAACCGTTCTGGCAGATGGCAGAGACGTAGTACAGCGTCAAAATGGCGTCTACATACTACTCACTTTACAAGCAGCGTGCTGTTATTGAATTCTTGTGTGCAGAAAACAAACCTTGGTGAACATCCATAAACGTTTGTGTGCAGTGTATGGCGATGCTGCAATTGATGGGAATAGAGTTGGGCGATGGGTAAAGAAAGTTACAGCCTAAGGAAATGCAGATACTGCTCCAGACATGCTGAATCGTGCTGATGCCATTATTCGTGCTGATCGGCGCATCACAACTCGACAACTGTCTCTACAATTGTCGGTCAGAAGTAGAAGAGCGTCTGCAATGTTCGAGACTCTCGGATATTCAAGAAGGTGCTCATGATGGATTTCACGAATGCTTACAGTGGCCCACAAGATTGAATGAAGGGCCATTTTCATCTGAATTATAGGATCTTAAAGGTTCTCTACGGGAACACACTTTGAAGGTGACAAGAGTGTCAGCCATGCAATGAAAACATGGCTACGCCTACAGGATAACAGCTTTTACCAGCAGAAAATACAAGCTCTTCCACAACGTTGGCGTGCGGCCACAGAACCTAATGGAGACTACATAGAAAAATAGGACATGGACAAGACATGTTGATGCATATTGTCACAAAATTCTGCCTCTTAATAATAAATATGACCTGAGAAAAAAACATGTCGGGCATTACTTATTGAACGACACTCGTACATTCTCAGAAATTTCTTCTTCAAATTAAGACATGTTTGGTATTAACAGTTTTTTGCTAGGAATGCCCTTTTTGCCTGTGCTAGTCTGCTTTTGATGTCCGCCTTGCTCCGTTCGTCATTGGTTATTTTGCTGCCTACGTAGGAGAACTTAACTTCATCTACGTCGTGACCATCAGTTCCGATGTAAGGTTTCTGCTACTTCTCATTACTTTTATCTTTCTTCGATTTACTCTTAATCCATATTCTGTACTCATTAGGCTGTCCACTCCAATCAGCCGATCCTGTAATTCTTCACTTTCACTCAGGATAGGTATGTCATCAGCTAATCGTATCGCTGATATCCTTTCACCTTGAAATGTAATCCCACTCCCTCACCTTTCTTTTATTTTCACCTTTGCTTCTTCGCTGTACAGATTGAACATAAGGTCAAAAGACTAATCCCTGTTTTACATCCTTTTTAATCCGCGAGTACTTCCTTCTTGGTCACACACTTTTATTATTCCCTCTTGTCTCTGGTACATAGTGTGTATTACACGTCTTTCCCTGTAGCTTACCCTATTTTCCTAAGAATTTCGAACATCTTGCACCATTTTACATTGTCGAACGCTTTTCCCAGATCGAGAAATCATTTGAACGTGTGTTGATTTTCCTCAGTTTTCCATAATCGCCTCTCGGATGCCTTTACCTTTCCTAAAGCCAAACTGATCATCGTCTAGTACATCCACAATTTTTTCTCCGTTCTTCTGTATATTTTTCTTGTCAGCAACTTGGATGAATTAGCTGTTAAGCTGATTATGCGACAATTCTCACGCTTGTCAGCTCTTGCAGTCTTTGGAATTGTGTGGATGTTATTTTTTCGACATTCATATACTCTGCACACCAACAGGGACAGTCTGTTTATTGCCTCTTCCCCCAGTGATGTTAGAAATTCTGATAGAATGTTATCTGTTCCTTCTGCCTTATTTAATCTTAAGTCCCCCAAAGCTCCCTTAAAATCTGATTCTAATGCTGGATCCACCATCTCTTCTAAATCGACTCCTGTTTCTTGTTCTAACACATCAGACATATCTTTCCCTCATAGAAGCCTTCAATGTGCTCTTTCTACCTATCCGCTCTCTCTTCTGCATTTAAAGGTGGAATGCCCATTGCGCTCTTAATGCTGCCACCGTTTCTTTTAATTTCACAGAAGATTATTTTGATTTTCTACATGTTAAGACAGTCCTATCGGCAGTTATTTTCTTTACGAATTTATTACATTTTTTATGCTGCCGTTTCGTTTTAGCTTCTCTGCACTTCTTATTTACTTCAATCCTAAGTGAGCTGTATTTCTGTATCCTGAATATTTTTGTACTTTCTTTTTTCATCGATCAACTGAAATATTTCTTCTTTTATACGAGTTTTCTTTGTAGTTACTTTCTTTGTACTTATGTTTTTTTTCTAACTTCTGTAATTCCCCTTTCTAGAAATGCCCATTCATCTTCAACTGAACTGCCTATTGAGCTATTCATTTTCACAGTATCTGTAGCGATGGAGAAATTCAGGCTTATCTCTTCATTCCTTAGTACTTCTATATCCCACTTCTTTGCACATTGATTTTTCGTGACTAGTCGCTTAAACTTCAGTCTTACGTTCATCACTACTAAATTGTGATATGACTCTACATCTGCTCCTGGGTAAGCCTTACAATCCAGTATATGATTTCAGAATATCTTTATAAACACGATGTAATAAAACTGAAATCTTCATGTTCACCTGGCCTTTCCCCAGTGTACCTCCTCTTGTGATTTTTGAACAGAGTATTCGCTGTTACTAGCTGAAATTTATTACAGAACTCAATTATTCTTCTCTTCCATTACTTGTCCCAAGCCCATACTCTCCTGTAAACTTTTCATCTACTTCTTCCTCTACAACAGTATTCCAGTCCCCATTACTATTAGATTTTCATCTTACTGCATGTACTGTATTACCCTTTCAAAATGCTCATATACCTTCTCTGTCTCCTCACTTTCAGCTTGCGACGTCGACATTTATTTCCTCATTCAACAATGGCTGTCGGTGTTGGTCTTCTGCCGATTCTGATAAGAAAAATCCTATCACTGAACTGTTCACAGTAACTCTCTCTCTTCGTACCTTTCTATTCGTAAGAAATTCTAATCTCGTTATATCATTTTCTGCTGCTGATGATATCACCCTATAGTCATGTGACCAGAAATACATTTCTTCTTCCCATTTCACTTCACTGGCTCAATCTCCAGATTGAGCTATTGCATTTCCCTTTTCAGATTTTCTAGCTTGCCTACAACTTTCAATCTTCTGACATTCTACGTTCCGAATTGCAGAACGCAATCGTTTCGTTGGTTCTTCAATCTTTTTCTCATGGTCTCCTCCCCTTTGGCAATCTCCTCATGCAGACCCGAATGGGAGACTATTCAGGAATCTTTTGCCAATGGAGAGACCGTTATGACAATTTTCAGTTACAGGTCACATGTCCTGTGGATACGCGTCAAGTATCTTTAATGCAGTGGTTTCTGTGGTGTCACCGCCAGACACCACACTTGCTAGGTGGTAGCTTTAAATCGGCCGCGGTCCATTAGTACATGTCGGACCCGCGTGTCGCCACTGTCAGTAATCGCAGACTTAGCGCCACCACATGGCAGGTCTAGAAAGACGGACTAGCACTCGCCCCAGTTGTACGACGACTTTGCTAGCGACTACACTGAGGAAGCCTTTCTCTCATTTGCCGAGAGACAGTTAGAATAGCCTTCAGCTAAGTACATGACTACGACCTAGCAAGGCGCCATTAACCATATCTGGAGAGTGTCTCATTTGTATAGTCAAGAGCGATGTACCACAATGATGGAATTAAAAGTTGAGTATTAACTTAGCTACGTACTTTTCTTTAGTGCATTCATAACATATCCTGTTCCAGACTTCACGCCCGTCTGCGTTAGATAGCGTGCATTTCAGCCTCCTCTATCTACAAGGTGTTGGCACATTTGCCAACACAACAGTTTCCATTGTCTTCTGAATCCGCATGTCGTTGATCATTCCTCATTCTTCCACCTTCAGGGGCAGTTTCCGACCCCAAGGACGATAGAGCGCCCTGAACCTTTGTCCGCTCCTCTATCCTCCGTGGCCGCCTCAAGTGGTGGCTGGTTTCGAACCCGGGACCGATGATGTTTTGGTTACTAATCAAAGACTCTACTCCTTGTTCTTTTTTTTTTGTTGTTGTTGTATTTGCTGGTAGTGGGCGTCACATGACATCCGTTGAAGTTCGTTGCTGATCCTTTCACTCAGTTTTTTTATTACAGCGAGCAGCCAGCTCTCTGAGCTACCGTGCCAGATAGACCACGATGTTGAGCGGACCAGCGTTCCTTCTGTATATCCATACATCTCCAGACGGAACCCTTGAGGAAAGTTTTATCAAATTCGGCCAGAAGTAAACATCCTAAGGTTATTTTACTTTCAACGATGCACCCCAGTCAGCAATCGTGATAATATAATATATGAGAAACTATCAGCCTCAACTGCGGTAATGAAACCAACCTTTACCTAGGTTTCAGTCCACATAATTGAGCCTCCTTCAGAAGATATACCTGAATCTATAATTTGTCTAAGAGGCCATGGTATAGAAATAAAACTAAAGGAGCCTCAATAGGCGTAGTCACATTTTAACAACGCGGTACATAAGTACTAAGTCAACACCAAGACTTGACTTAAGCTCTGGCGTGCGCCTTGTCTCCATGGACGCCATACGGTGGTCCTCGGGAGCTCACGTGAAACTAAGTGGGACTAGATGAAGCGCTGGAAATCAACAAGGCGGGGAAAACTGCGCATGTCTAACTGAGACCATGGCTGTCAAACATAAATGACCAACGCAGTTATATCCCGAAACAAATAACTTATAGTAAGGTTGAAAATCTTAAACAGAAAGCTTCTGCACCAGATTATGACTAAAATGTAACAAACTATGCAAGGATTTATATAAATTCGAGCACACTACCCCGATTTACACTATTAGAATATATATCGGCCCTTTCACAACGAATGCTGCATAACACACTCATTGTTGTTAATGAAAGATGACATAGGACATAAAACTGTAGTATGTAAACGCCATAATGGAATAATCTCGGTTAACCTGTACACAGATGGTCGAGTAGGTGTTTATATAAGTTGATGTAGATATACTTCTTATTGCTGTCAAGCACTGAACGAAGGACATTATCAAGATTAATTTTTTATCTTAATACTAAAAATAAACGCGTGAGTGATCGAACAACGCCACTTCATCGTCATGTAATAGCAAATTTCCAGCATAGTTAAATTATGTTGTACGTGTAAAAATATGGTAACTGCGTGAACGGACGTGCAACGCCCTTTCATCGCCCTTATACTCTATCGACCGACAGAGGTCAATTTCACTACGCACTACAAAAAAGAATTATCGCCTTTTATATTAAAGGCTATTGTTAAATAGATATGATATGATATGATAAAACGTGCTTGACCCCTAAAGACACATAGGAAAATTTTATGGACACTTGATAAGGGAAACGCTTTATGTTTAAGATTTGCAACCTTACTATAAGTAATTTGTTTCAAGATATAACTGCGTTGGTCTTTATCGTTGACAGTCATGGTCTCAGTTAGACATGAGCAATGTTCCCCGTCATGTTGATTTGCAGCGCGTTATCTAGTCTTACTTAGTTTCACGTGAAACGTGAAACAGGATCCATGGAGACGAGGCGCACGCCAGAGCTTAAGTCTTGGTGTTGACTTAGTACTTATGTACCGCGTTGTTAAAATGTGATTACGCCTATTCAGGCTGTTTCAGTTTTATTTCTAGACCATGGCCTTTTAGACAAATTATAGATTCAGTATTATCTTCTGAAGAAGGCCCAATTATTTGGGCTGAAACCTTGGTAAAGGTTGGTTTCATTACCGCAATCGAGGCTGATAGTTTCTTATATATCCGAACATTCGTATACTGTGCGTCCGCGTTCGGCAGAATAACCATAGTATTGGAGCCATTGCGACGAATGAAAGGGACTTATTGTCCGTGCTGCAAAAGAAGCCTCTCAACCTGAAGTGGGTCTACATACTTGACATAAAACACTAACGATACAGCCGGCCGAAGTGGCCGCGCGGTTCTGGCGCTGCAGTCTGGAACCTGCAGTCAGGTTCGAATCCTGCCTCGGGCATGGATGTTTGTGATGTCCTTAGGTTAGTTAGGTTTAACTAGTTCTAAGTTCTAGAGGACTAATGACCTCAGCAGTTGAGTCCCATAGTGCTCAGAGCCATTTGAACCAACTTACAATACAGAATCGAAGTAAGCCATGTGAACCTGTTGTAAAGTGACCTTGATTGTATCTACAAGTCAATCATGAATTTCTAACCTGGATACGCATGACGCGTGGACTTGTCAAAACTAAAACTGACGGTACCTGTGCGTGGAATGTTCCTGGGAGGCATGGACGATATCACAGCGCAAGACAACGCCGCGTCAAGGTGGAATCACAAACACGAGACGCAGAGAGCCAAACAACGATGTGACGCACACAACGACTGACACGACACTGAGGACAAACAAGAAGCTCTCACAGCGGTATAATGGAGTTTGGAACAGACAGAACCTTCTCTCCCGACGTGCGAAGTGGGAATGAACTAGACCACGGGTTCAGTACCCACTGAGTGTATCGATATGTAAATTTAGGTGACTACGCTGCAATTTACATTATGTGCTTGGCGGAGGGTTCACCGAGCCACTTTCAGACTGTTTCTCTACCGTTCCACTCTTGAAAGCTGATTTATTTTATTACGATTTTCATTTCTCTCAATGTAGGTAGGAGGCAACGTAATGTAGGTGTCTGATATGTGGTGTCACCGCCAGACACCACACTTGCTAGGTGGTAGCCACTGTCAGTGATTGCAGACCGAGCGCCGCCACACGGCAGGTCTAGAGACACTTCCTAGCACTCGCCCCAGTTGTACAGCCGACTTTGCTAGCGATGGTTCACTGACAAATTACGCTCTCATTTGCCGAGAAGATAGTTAGCATAGCCTTCAGCCACGTCATTTGCTACGACCTAGCAAGGCGCCATTACCAGTTACTATTGATGCTGTAAAACATGTACCGTCAAGAGCGATGTTCACCAATTATGGATTAAAGTTAAGTATTCCAGAAGCTACGTACTTTATTTGCTAGTCTCAATTACTTGACCTGTTCCAGACCTCACGCCAGCCTGCGTGAGCTAAAACGCGTGCCTTTCGGCTTCCTGTCATAGTGGGTTGGCTGTCTTGCCAATCCACAACATGATATTTCGTGGAGAGATCGCTTCGCATCGAGAAACAGCTTTCTTGTGATCGCCACCTAGCACATATCATACCTGTGACACTCTGTTCCCTTTTCTGTGACAATACAGTCCGCCCCAGTAGCTGAGTGGTCAGCGTGACGGATTGCCGTCCTCCGGGCCCGGGTTCGATTCCCGGCTGGGTCGGAGATTTTCTCCGCTCAGGGACTGGGTGTTGTGTTGTGTTCATCATCATTTCATCCCCATCCGGCGTGCAGGTCGCCCAATGTGGCGCCGAATGTAATAAGACCTGCGCCAAGGCGGCCGGACCTGCCCCGCGAGGGGCCTCCCGGCCAATGACGCCAAACGCTCATTTCCATTTCCATGTGACAATACAAAATGAGATGCCCTTCTTTGAACGTTTCCACTGTGATCCATCAATCGTATCTGGTATGGATCCCATTCTGCACAGCACTATTCCGTAAGATAAATGTGAAATGCAGTGTAAACAGTCTCTTTAGTAGACTTTTTGGTTCTTCTAAGTGTTCCACGGATGTACCTCAGTCTGCGGTGTTTCCCCAGCACATTTTCTATCTGATCGTTCCAGTTTAAGTTGTTCGTAACTGTAATCCTCAGGCATTTAGTTGAATTAACAGCGTTTAGATTTGTGTGAATCTTAACGGATTCTTTTTAGTACTCAATTGGATGGTCACACACTTTGTATATCTTCAAGGCAACTGCTGTTCTTCGTACCATACATGTATCTTATCTAAATCATTTTGCAGTTGGTTCTGATCTTTTGTTGATTTAACTAGACGGTAAACAATAGCATTATCTGCAAACATTCTAAGAAGACGGCTCAGTTTGTCTCCTAATTTTAATAACAGTAGCCGGCCGCAGTGACCGAGCGGTTCTAGGCGCTACAGTCTGGAACCATGTGACCGCTACGGTGCCACTTCTGCTTTCCTTAATATCCTCCCGTAAGACACTACTATCTGTGTCCGTTTTGATAGGAAATAACAAATGCAGTCGTACAACTGCGCTGATACTCCATAGGCACGCAATTTGATTAGAAGCTGCTTGTGAGGATAGGAGTCAAAGCGTTCTCGAAATCTACGAGGGGGCGTTCAATAAGCAGCGCAACAATTTTTTTTTGTGAAAGCAGGTGTGTTTTATTGTGGGTTCCAATACAACAAATTATTCTCCACTCTTTTAGCTAAAAACTCTTTTTTTTACCATATCTCCGTGAAAGCAGCAGGTCTCTACATCCTCATATATACTCCACTAGCCACCAAGCGGTGTGTAGCGGAGGGCACAATTCGCGCCAAAGTCATATTCCCCCCCCCCCCCCCCCCCCCCCCACACACACAACCCAGATACTTGACGGATGTTACCGCTTCGAAAGATTGGGCATTTATTTTTTACTCGTACATTAATCGGGATTTTCGCTTTGTTATACGCAGTACATTACACTTGAGAGATAACTGCGTCATTACAACACGAATTTATTTTCTGCAAATACTCATTGATCTGTTCACAACTTTCGTGTGATACTACTTTCTGTAGACTACAGCATCATCGCCAAACATTCCAATGCCGCTGTCAGTCCCATCAACCAGATCGTTTATGTAAATCGTAAAAAGCAGCGGACCTATTACGCTGCCCTGGGGCACACCTGAAGTTACGCTTGTTCCTGTTGAAGTCACCCCATTCAGGACGATATATAGCTCCATGTCTGCTAGAAAACTTTCTATCCAACCGCATATGTCATCAGATAGACTTTTTGGAACAAGCGACAATGCGGAACTGAGTCGAACGCCTTTCTAAAGTCGAGAAATATGGCATCAACCTGGCAGCCGGTATCTAGAGCCTGTTGTATATCATGCACAAAGAGAGCCAGCTGTGTCTCGTATGACCGCTGTTTCCTAAAACCGAGCTGGGTTCTGCATATGAGCTTCTCAGAGTCTAGAAAGGTCATTATGTCTGAACACAAAATAGGTTCCATGATTCTACGACAAATCGATGTCAGTGAAATTGGCCGGTAATTATGTGCATCCGATTTTCTATCCTTCTTATTGATTGCTATTACCTGGGCCTTCTTCCAGTCCCGTGGAAGTTTCCTCTGTTCCAATGATCTCTGATAGATGATTGGTAAGAATGGTACTATATTTGTAAAATAGTCAGCATATAATCTTACGGGGATACCGTCTGGGCCAGATGCCTTCCTGGCGTCTAAGGACCCTAACTGTTTTATAATCCCAGATACAGGAAACACTATGTCAGCCATCCTTGCGTTTGTTCGATAATTGAAAGGGGGAATGGTGCTGCAGTCCTTTACCGTAAACGAGTTTTTGAAAGCTAGGTTTAGAATTTCCGCCTTCTGTTTATCATCATCAGTTACATTACCCGTACTGTTAGCAAGGAGACGTTCGTTTGCATTTTTGTGGTGAGGAACACTCTGAAGTTGTTTCCTCAAGTTCCTGACGGTAGAATAATACACTTCAAAGTTGGTCGTTACACCTCGAGGGAGGATATCAAGCAGAATAACGCTTTCAAAGTTCGAAAATACGGTCGCCATGACTCTGTCGTCTGAAGCTGCGTCTTTGAACTTTTTTTTTATTTTTATTTTTTATTTTATTATTTTTTTTTAGGAGAGATGGTGTAGCGCCATGCCATTGAATCGAAGCGGTGTACCCATGTTTCATAGTCTGTGACGATGTTCGATAAGAAAAAAATTAATTATTTTGTGTAAAGAAAACTTATGTTAAGGTAACATGTTCCACATCATTACGAAATGTCGTATTCATGAACTATGGAACAAGGATTAATGTATGTATGTAAGTGTGTATCACATCAGCCACGTAACGCGCAAGTAGTTGCGCACAGATGATCCTCCGTTGCTCTGCACGGTGTTCTGTTGGTGAGGAACCGAGCGGGCACGCAGCTTTCAGTGCCGCAACTGGAAGACAAGTGTGTCAGCACAACCAACAGAGGCGTCCAGTTGAGCAACGAGGTGTTTGATTCTCATCCGTCGATCACCTCGAATGAGAGCGTCCGCACGTAAGAACATGGGAGGAATCACAGCTGTGTGCGGCGTGTAGACACCCCGGAGATCGGAGAGGTTTTTATGACCTCGTTACGATCATAACATCTACATCTACAGACATACTCCGCAATCCACCATACGGTGCGTGGCGGAGGGTACCTCGTACCACAACTAGCAACTTCTCTCCCTGATCCACTCCCACACAGAACAAGGGAAAATGACTGCCTATATGCCTCTGTACGAGCCCTAATCTCTCTTATAACGGACGCCTCGCCCAACTAATCAGCGTACTTTTGTTCACTGCCAAATTTTCGTAGACACTCTGCAAGGCCTATGAATATCTGCGATGCTCTGCTTTTCCGCGAGAAGAAAGTCAATGACAAACCTCCGTTACACACACCATTTTGAAAGCTACGCGTATCGTCACCACCTACGGAAGCTCATGAAAATATAGGGGTTGAAGCGGGAATATTCCAAGTTGACCCACAACAAAATCCACAATTTTTTCAACCGGATTTGACCGAGGCAAAAATGCTTTGTGTTACATATTGAACTACCGTCGTAAAAATATGATATCTATTCGAGATCACCTGTCGATAGCACTCATTACTTCGTGTGAGTAAGGACTGAGTTGTTTTTCGTTGTAAATTATTAATGAGTGCTGGTCGGTTGCAGTTTAAAATAAACAGCATGTTGGCAAATGCTTCTAGGACAACTGTAAAGTGAATCGACAGCTTAGGATTGGCATCACGTTATCTTCACCTATGAGTGTCGCAATTGCCTTCAACCAGACAATCATTGAATACGTGTTTGGAGGCAACCCTATCAGTCTGAACGCCTTACAGTGTCCAGCAAGTGAGCTAGGTGGAGGTTCCCTGATGTTTTGGGGTGGCATTATGTCGGGCCGACGTACCCCGCTGGTGCTCATGGAAGGCGCCGTAACGGCTGTACGATAGATGAATGCCATCCTCTGACCGATAGTTCAACCATAGCAACCATATCGGCATCATATTGGAGAGGCATCCATTTTAATGAACGACAATTCGCACCCCCACAACCCGTCCATCGTGCACATCTTCTGAATGACTTCCTTCTGGATAACGACATCGCTCGACTGCCTGGGATAGATTGTAAAGGGCTCTTTGTGGATGACGTGACCCACCAACCACTCAGAGGGATCTACGTCGAATCGCCGTTGAGGAGTGGGACGATCTGGACCAACAGTGCCTCGGTAAACTTGTGGATAGTATGCCACGAAGAATACAGGCACGCATCAATGCAAGAAGACGTGCTACTGGGTATTAGAGGTACCGGTGTGTTCAGTAATCAGGACCACCACCTCTGAGGTCTCTCTCCATGGTGGTACAACATGCAATGTGTGGTTTTCATGAGCAATAAAAATGGCGGATATGATGTTTATGTTGATCTTTAAGCCAATTTTCTGTACTGGCTGCAGAACTCTTGGAACCGAGGTAATGCAAAACGTATTTTGATGTGTGTACTTAGGCAGATAGATGTCACGGCAGGGAACTATCCATTGGAGTTACTCGTAAAGGATTCGAAGCCCGCAGGAAGTACACACATCTTACAATACATCCAAGACAGGCGCAAGTACGTGTAACTGCTTAGATAAAGCCTTTAACCACGCGTTCCGTAATTACAATGTCCGAAGAAAGTAAAATGGCGTGTATGTGATGTATGATTTCTATAAAAAAACGGAGAAATCAGAATTAATACAAAAGGTAAATGAATTCTTCACCCTAAGGCAAGTAAGTGAGACAATCTGACACATCATCACGAACATTTCAACGTTCATTTTTCATTTTAGTACCGACACATATGTTAGGTTACCGGAATCGAATATTATAAGAAGACATCTCGTTTTAGGGGTTGTATGTTTTCTTCATTCCTACATGTTTTCCCTTTTATTAGTGCAGTGACTATTACTGAACGTAATATCATATTTACTATCATCATTGAAGTAAACTGAGACATCAAAATCCCTGTATGTGTCTTAAACCCGTGTTTCAGTGTTTCGTCTGTGTTCATCAGAAGTTCGTCTGGTTAGACGTCAGCATCCGGGCCCCACCAAATTGCGACAATCAGAGAAAAAGTGCCTCGTCAAACACCGTCTACGTATTGTTGTGTTCTCTCAGGCACTATGTTAAAACCTGCCCTTTTGCTCCTGCGGAGGTCTTTGACTTTTAGCGTCTACTCCGCGGCTGTATCGAACTTCCGCGTCGCTTCCCCGAAATTAATTAGAGCAAAGAACTCTTTCCTGCCCTGCCCTCAGGGTACACACTACGGACCACCAGAGCGCTATGAAGCTTGGGTTACAGGTGATCCCATCCCGACCAGACGCACTGCGCAATAAGCTACACACACTCAGTGCTCGCACGTCGATGACATAAAACCAAATACACATAAGAAAAAGGAAAAAAATAAAGAATAAACTACGACGAACAATGAAGGAATTATACGAATGAGCCGGAAATTGGTAAAAGTGACTTACATGTACAGACATACGTATGATTACAAACTTTGAAATTTTGGATTATTTACTCAAAAGAAAAAGTTTCACACCTTGCGAAAGTCAGTAATGCTTTGAACTACCTCCGACCTTATGCATGCAACTGGCATTGATTGATAGAGTTTTTTTATGCCCGCCTGAGGGATATCGTGCCCATTTCTCTCTAAATGGTGCATTATACGGTTAAAATTTACGGCTCATACATCATCATTTACGTGAATACTCTGCAAATCACACTGCAGTTCCTGGCAGAGGGTTCACAATGATTCTCAATGATTCATATCTCGAACAGCGCGCGGAAGAAACGAACACTTACATCTTTCTCTGCGAGCTCTGATTTCTGTTATTTAATTATGATGATCATTTATCCATATGCGGGTCGGCGTCAACAAAAATTTTTCGCATTCCGAGGAGAGAGTTAGTGATTGAAACTTCGTGACAAGATTCCACCGCAACTAAAAACGCCTTTGTTTTAATGATGTCCATCCCAAATCCTGTACCATGCCCGTGAAACTCTCTCCCCTGCTTCGGGGTTACACAAAATTTGCTGTTCTTCTTTGAACTTTGTCGGTGTGGTCCGTTAATCCTATCTGGAAAAGATCCAAAACCACGCAGCACTACTCCAAAATAGGATGGAGAAACGTAGTGTAGGCAATCTTTTTAGTAGATCTATTTCGTTTTCTAAGTGTCTTTCCAATAAAAAGTAATATTTGGCTTGCCTTCCGCACAACATTTTCTATGTGTTCTTTACAATTGTTCGTGATTGTAATTGCTAGGTATTTAGTTGAATTTACAGCCTTTAGATCTGACTGATTTATGGTGTAACCGAAGTTTAAGGGATTCCTTTTAGCACTCATGTGGATGACCTCGCACTTTTCGTTGTCTAGTGTCAATTGCTAAATTTTTCTCCAAACAGATATCTTTTATAAGGCGTCTGCAAACTATGTAATACGGCTACTCAGATTGTCTCCTAAAGCGTTTATATATATAAGAAACAGCAGAGGGCTTATAACGCTACCTTGGGGAGCGCCATAAGTCACTTCCGTTTTACTCGACGACTTTCCCTCAGTTACTACTGACTGTGACCTCTCTGACAGGAAATCACGAATCCAGTAATTTCACCACAAGCCACTTTTGTGGTACAGCGTCAAAAGCAGTCTGGATATCTAGAAATATGGAATCAATCTGAAATCCCTTGCCAGTAGCACTCAACACTTCGTGTGCGTAACGAGTTAGTTGTGTTTCAGAAGAAGGATGATTTTAAATCCGTGTTGACTGTGTGTCAATAGACAGTTTTCTTCGAGGTAATTCCTAATGGCTGCGTGGAGTGTTCGCGCGGTTTGAGGCATCAAGTCACGGACTGCGAGGCCCCTCCGGCCGGAGGTTCGAGTCCTCCTCGGGCATAGGTGTGTCTGTGTGTTGTTCTTAGCATAAGTTAGTTTAATTTAGTTTAACTTAGACTTGTTGTAGCTGGGGTTCACAGTCATAAAAAAGGTTTTGAAGGACATCTTTAAGCCATTGGCTGGTCCGCAGCTCGTGGTCGTGCGGTAGCGTTCTCGCTTCCCACGCCCGCTTTCCCAGATTCGATTCCCGGCGGGGTCAGGGATTTTCTCTGCCTCGTGATGACTGGGTGTTGTGTGATGTCTGATGACCGTAGATGTTAAGTCCCATAGTGCTCAGAGCCATTTGAACCGTTTTTTCTGAGCCAGTGGCTGTTATAAGTTTTTGTTACACGCTATTTCAATTCGGCCTTAGGACATTATCAAGTGATATTACGGCTTTAAGCCATGTCAACGTAATTTAAGCTGACACAATTATATGAGGTTGTCAATCCTGTTAAATACATTCGTGCCGTTGTTACACAGTGCGGGCACACGTAGTTTGCAATAAAAACTTATAACAGCCACTGGCGTAAAGATGATGTCCTTCATATAGTTGAAGTTGGTTTAAGTAGTGTGTAAGTCTAGGGACCGATGACCTCAGCAGTTTGGTCGCTTAGGAATTAACACACATTTTTTGAATTCATTATGTTCGAACTCAATATATGTTGCAGAATCCTGCTGCAGATCGACGTTATAGATAGTGGCCTGTAATTTAGTGGATTACTCCTACTACCTTTCTTGAGTACTGGTATGACCTGTGCAACTTTCCAGTCTCTGGGTACATGTCTTTCTTCGAGCAAGCAATTGTATGTGATAGCTAAATATGGAGCTATAGCATTAGCATACTCTGAAAGGAACCTAACTGGTATGGAGTTTGTGACGGAAGACTTGCTTTTATTAAGTGATTTAAGTTGCCCCACTTCTCCAAGGATATATACTTCTAAGATATTAATGTTGGAAGCTGTTCTTGATTTGAATTCTGGAATATTTATATCGTCTTATTTGATGAAGGATTTTTTTCGGAAAACTGTGTTTAGTAACTCTGCTTTGGCAGCACTGTCATCGATATTATTTACATTGATATCACGCAAGGGCTCTGTTCATAGCGCTCAAAACACTCTCTGGGGAGGGGGGGGGGGGCATCAGGCGACTTTGTTGCTGAAGGTAATGTGTGGCAAGCACGAAGACCGGCAATAGAAGCTCTCGCCATATGCCGGTGGGCATTATCTTGCTCAAATGTTGGCTGAGGATGGCTTACTATGAAAGGCAAAAAACATGGCGTGGAATATCGTCGACGTACCGCTTTGCTATAAGGGTGCCGTAATTAACAACCTATGGGGTCCTACCATGAAATAAAATGGCATCCCAGACCATAACTCCTGGTTGTCGCGCCGTATTGTAGGCGATAGTCTGGTTTGTATCCCACCGCTGACCGATGCATCTCCATCCATGTCTTCGATGGTTATCGGGTGTTAATTCGAAGCGAGACTCGTCACTGAGGACCATCCTATTCCTGTGAATGAAATTATAAGCTCCGTGTGGCCGACATCACTGTAACCGGGCTTATTGGTGTACATAGGTCCTTGGTAGTCGGGGCAAGGGTGCTGAGAGATCAGCTTCCTTTCTGTAAACCGCCTACTAATGGTCCTTCTGGTCACTACAACACCAGCTGCACGTCGGATCGATGTTAATGGTGAATCCGGGGCTGTGAATGACTCTCTGACGACTGTTCGGTCCTCACTCTCTGTCGTCTTCCTAGGTCGACTGCTTCCTTCTTGAGTCTGGGTTCGGCCTTCGTTCACCCATTCCTGCCAACATCGTCCAATATTTGCATCGTTCCTATTCAACTCTCGATCGATTGGCCAATTAATCCAAACGTCTTATTTGAACCCATTTTGCGCATCCCCTGTGAAATGCGCATATATGTGTGTATTGTTCACGTGCCCGTATTTGAGAAATAGTTACTGTTCAACTGAGTACACGGAGTGATATTGGCGAAAACTTTATGTCCTGGTATTCACACATCGCCTGTTTGCTATTCTTGCCAGCTGCACAGTGAAATTTCTCAGCAGCGTCGCACGTTCATTCATCGACCAGCAAAACTTACCATTTCGCATTTTCTCTCAGTATATGTGATACCTGTAAGAACATCGAGTAGTGACCGATTTGCATAACTTCGTCGTGGTGCGTCGTGCCTGTTTATTTTCTTTTTTGTCTTTTTTGTCGTCTCAGAGTGTATTTTTCATATTGACACAATCAAGACATTTTTTACATTTCCATTCGAGACGTTTTCGAAAACGTTTCAGTCTAGTGCCTAAATACGTGAAAAAATTAGGCATTGAAATTAAGGAAAAACAACTGAAACAATACAAACAATCATGTTGGAGGAACATCCGCATCTGAGCCTTATACCAGAGGTTGAAAATACCGCTTCACTTGTAAAGTAGCGGATCCGAAGGAGGAAGTAAACTGGTAAACAAGATTGGCAAAAGTGCTGCCATCTGTTGACGGGGAGAAGAACGCGGGACCACTAGCCCGTCCGTTCTCAATTTTAAATACTGATTTCCATCCACTACTCCCTGTTCTGGGCTCGTAGGTAGCGCACCGCGCCTTGTACACGTCCACCGCGGTGCTCGGGGGTCACAGCACAAAGTGTTAGTTTCCCGGTATCATCTGTATATTTCCCTACCCAGGCAGTCGTCCGTAGTACTGTCAGGTGTGACTTTCGCATTGACATAGGTTTCACAGCACCTAGCCTGACCGGTGGTTTTGAAATGTTTTGTAAAAGTTTTTAAAACGTTTTTATGGAATTTTTTGTTTTTTATGTGTGTAGCTGCCTGTGGAAATTATATCCCGTCTCTTTTTATTTCCAGTACGACACCTGAGGCTGGGATTATAACATCCCGGAACCGGTCGTGCGATAATAAAAGAACTTTACAACTGAAACGGTATTTTCAACCTTTGGCAACTGAAACAACAGTGAGAGCAATAATGGTTACGATGTGAGTGCACGAATCAGTCTGCTGGTACTGTATGAATACAGGATGTTTCGCGACAAACAGTAAAACACAGTTTTTTTAGCTACAGAGAGACAGGTGCATGCAGAATAGATATTCATTTACGTGCTGGTGCTCCAGTTGCTATGCCTTCATTGATCACATCTCGTTATTATTTAGAACGTCAATATTTGAAGTAGTGCTTGAGCTTGCATAATTGAATTTATAATTGCGGTTGTTATTTGTTAAGGAATTCTAATGTAGTTTGGAGCAAAGTATTACGTTTTTTCGATTATTTTGGTACAATAAGGTTTAGCGCTCTTTCAGTACGACGTATCTTGCAATGTAGAACCATTATTACACATTCATCACAAATTTTTCCCTTGTGTTTAACTATCACGAATCTGATTAGATATTATTTCTGGTCACGCACATTGTGCTAACTTATCCCACAACTTCACAGGTCTTAACAGTGATGGAGCTAAGTAGCTGTACATAGTGTAGCTCATTAAACATTGATGAGAGTTATTATGACTTTGAATTATTTATTTTGCATTTATTTTATACAAGATTTGTTACCAATATTGTAGACAAGTTTGTCGTGGTATTATAAATTACTGGTAATCTTACATCTTCAGTTTCGTTTTGAGACTCAATTGTTCTTTCAAATGTAATAAACTTGGAAAGCTGCACAATAGTCGTGAGTCCGCTCTCTACACATACACTCCTGGAAATTGACATAAGAACACCGTGAATTCATTGTCCCAGGAAGGGGAAAGTTTATTGACACATTCCTGGGGTCAGATACATCACATGATCACACTGACAGAACCACAGGCACATAGACACAGGCAACAGAGCATGCACAATGTCGGCACTAGTACAGTGTATATCCACCTTTCGCAGCAATGCAGGCTGCTATTCTCCCATGGAGACGATCGTAGAGATGCTGGATGTAGTCCTGTGGAACGGCTTGCCATGCCATTTCCACCTGGCGCCTCAGTTGCACCAGCGTTCGTGCTGGACGTGCAGACCGCGTGAGACGACGCTTCATCCAGTCCCAAACATGCTCAATGGGGGACAGATCCGGAGATCTTGCTGGCCAGGGTAGTTGACTTACACCTTCTAGAGCACGTTGGGTGGCACGGGATACATGCGGACGTGCATTGTCCTGTTGGAACAGCAAGTTCCCTTGCCGGTCTAGGAATGGCAGAACGATGGGTTCGATGACGGTTTGGATGTACCGTGCACTATTCAGTGTCCCCTCGACGATCACCTGTGGTGTACGGCCAGTGTAGGAGATCGCTCCCCACACCATGATGCCGGGTGTTGGCCCTGTGTGCCTCGGTCGTATGCAGTCCTGATTGTGGCGCTCACCTGCACGGCGCCAAACACGCATACGACCATCATTGGCACCAAGGCAGAAGCGACTCTCATCGCTGAAGACGACACGTCTCCATTCGTCCCTCCATTCACGCCTGTCGCGACACCACTGGAGGCGGGCTGCACGATGTTGGGGCGTGAGCGGAAGACGGCCTAACGGTGTGCGGGACCGTAGCCCAGCTTCATGGAGACGGTTGCGAATGGTCCTCGCCGATACCCCAGGAGCAACAGTGTCCCTAATTTGCTGGGAAGTGGCGGTGCGGTCCCCTACGGCACTGCGTAGGATCCTACGGTCTTGGCGTGCATCTGTGCGTCGCTGCGATCCGGTCCCAGGTCGACGGGCACGTGCACCTTCCGCCGACCACTGGCGACAACATCGATGTACTGTGGAGACCTCACGCCCCACGTGTTGAGCAATTCGGCGGTACGTCCACCCGGCCTCCCGCATGCCCACTATACGCCCTCGCTCAAAGTCCGTCAACTGCACATACGGTTCACGTCCACGCTGTCGCGGCATGCTACCAGTGTTAAAGACTGCGATGGAGCTCCGTATGCCACGGCAAACTGGCTGACACTGACGGCGGCGGTGCACAAATGCTGCGCAGCTAGCGCCATTCGACGGCCAACACCGCGGTTCCTGGTGTGTCCGCTGTGCTGTGCGTGTGAACATTGCTTGTACAGCCCTCTCGCAGTGTCCGGAGCAAGTATGGTGGTTCTGACACACCGGTGTCAATGTGTTCTTTTTTCCATTTGCAGGAGTGTATTACAGTGAAACAATATTATTGGTTGCACCGATTTCTAATGGGGCTCAAGACATAAGAAATACAAACATTCATTTTCCTCTATAGTCGCACATTTTTTTATACGCCCTTATCTTTGTGCTCGTTTCCCCCGTGCACTAAGGGGCAATTGTGTTTTCACAGATGTTGAAAACAAGGATTTCTGATCAGTGGAGTATAGGGTAATATTAACAGCGGCAGAAAATGATGTAACTGGAGTAGGATTCGTTATGAATAGGGAGGTAGGACAGAGAGTTAGCTACTATGAACAATAATAACGTTGTTCTTATCACAATCGTCAGCGAAACAACGTATGTCAACGATAGTTCTTGTATACATGCCGATATCGCTAGCGGAAGGCGAAGAGATAGAGAAAGTATACGAGAATATTGAACGGGTAATTTAGTGAGTAAAGGGAGATGAAAATCTAATGGTCATGGGGGGCTGGAATGCGGTTGCAAGGGAGGGAGTAGAAAGAAATGGTTACGGTATGATAAGTATTGGAGCTAGGAATAAGAGAGGAGAAAGACTAATTGAATTTTGCAATAAATTTTAGCTAATAATAGCGAACACTACGTTCGGGAAGATATCAATTAGACTAAACCATGGTCAGGCAGCGATTCCAAAATGAGATACAGCCAGATACTGTACTGTAAGGCTTGCCCAGGAGAAGAAATAGATCACAATTTAGTAGTGATGAAGACTGAAGTTTAAGAGACAAGTCAGGAAAAATCAATGCGCAAAGAAGTGGGATATAGAAATACTAAAGAATAAAGACATACTACTGATATTCTCCATGGCTGTAGATATGCGAAAATGAATAGCTTAGTAGGCAGTTCAGTTGAAGAGGAATGGGAATTTCTAAAAAAGGGGAATCACAGAAGTTGGAAAAAGACAGAGGTACAAAAAAGATGACTGAGAAGAAAATGTAGGTAAAAGAAGAAATATTTAAGTTGATCGATGAAAGAAGTTCTAAGTCTAGGGGACTGATGACCTCAGATGTTGAGTCCCATAGTGCTTAGTGCCATTTTTGATGAAATAAGCAAGTACAACAATGTTCAGGGAAATTCAGGACACAGAAATACAGCTCACTTAGGAGTGAAGTAATCAAGAAACGCAGAGAAGCTAAGACGAAATGGCAGCATGAAAAGTGTAAGGAAGTCGGGAAAGAAATAACTGCCCAAAGGACTGTCTCAGCATGTAGAAAAGTCAAAATAATCTTCTAAGAGATTAAAAGGAACGCTGGCAACATTAAGAGTACAATGGATATTCAACTGGTAAATGCAGAAGGGAGAGCGGATGGGTGGAAAGAGTAAATTATAGGCCTCTGTGGGGAAGAAGGCCTGTCTGATAACATGACAAAAGAGGAAAAAGGAGTCGATAAATTAGGAAAAAAGGTATCCACTACTACAATCAGAATTTAAAAGAGCTTTGAAGAACCTAATATCAAACAAGGCAGAAGGGATAGATAACATTCCATTACAATATATAAAATCCTTGGGGGAAGTGGCAATAAAACGGCTATTCAGGTTGGTGCGTAGATATACCGTCAGACTTTCGGAATAACGTCATCCACACAATTCTGAAAATCGCAAGAGCTGACAAGTGGAGAATTATCGCACAATCAGCTTAACAGCTCAAGCATCCCTGTTGATAACAAGAATAATACACAAAAATAATGAAAAAGAAAACTGAGGATGTTTTAGACGCCAATTAGTTTGGCTTTATGGAAGGTAAAGACACGAGAGAGGCAACTCTGACATTGCGTTGATAGTGGAAGCAGCACTGAAGAAAAATCAAGAGACGTTCACAGAATTTGTCGACGTGATGCAAGATGATCCAGATTCTGAGAAAAATAGTTGTAAGCTTTAGAGAATGACGAGTAGTATACACAATGTATCGGGATGTTATAGCGATAGATGGATAATATACATGATGTACTAGAACCAAAAGCGAACAAAGAGTTGAAGAGCATGAAAGAATTACTCGGATTAAAGTGGGTAAAAGACAGAAATGTAGCCTTTCGCGCTTCTATTCAATCTATACGTTGAAGGATCAATGACCGAAATAAAAGAAAGGTTCAAGAGTAGAATTAAAAGTCAAGTGAAAGGATACAAATGATTAGATTCCTCATTGAAAGTGAAGAAGGATTACACGAGCTGCCGAATGGAATGAACAGTCTAATGAGAACAGAATATGGAATGAGATAAATCGAAGAAAGACAAATGTTATGAGAAGTAGCAGAAATGAGAACAGCGAGAAACTTAACATTGTTGTTTCCTAAAACAGCGTAGAGGGAAGACAAGCAGTTTGAGGTCAGTCTGCAGTTTCCGAACGGTGAGAAGCAAAAGCAGAATGGATGACTTGGATCAGCGTCAAACACTGTCACAGGGCACCTACGAGAGGCACGGATTCTGAGACTCGACAGTATGCCTGCGGAAGGAGACTCATGGAATTCAGGGGTCTGATTAACTATATTCGTTAGCGGTCAGACTAACTACTACACTGAAGGCTAATTCTAAACATTAGATAAATCAAAGGAGACAGCTGGTTGCACAGCAGAATCCATGGGAGCGGGCACTAACAGTAGCAGAAAACACCAGTAGTTTATTCAGCATATTAAGTACGACCTTGCGAGCAGCACTCCAAATGAGAAAAACAGGCAGGTCGGAGATTAGCGAGGTTGGCCACGAACGACACGAAGTCGGCGCCCCAACCATCTGACTGAGTACTCCTCTGAATAAAAAAAATTTGAAAAAATGGTTTTTAAAGGATGTTCCCCTTCCTATGCTCGACCCACCAATCCTCCAGCACTTAACAAACTTTGACCAATCCAACGAGTCGTTCTGCAGAGCGCCTCTGGCCATCTACATTTAAACTCGTTAAATGTATTAGCAATTGCGAATATGGACAAACTTCAGCTGTGGAATGGAACGGCGACAACGAAAATTAGAAACGCAAGCAGGTCCAAAGGAACGTTGCATCCTAATTCAGAATAACACAGGCACTGCAATATCACGTTTATCCGCCGACACAGGAAAAAGCGACTTTCAAGTAAAATGTTTGCCCTATACGGGAAGATACGTAATGTACGAGCACAGGTCGCAGACTTGCACGGATAGCCAAGTGATAAGCTGACCCTCGAGATAAACGAGAGATCCGGGTTTGAGTCCTAGTCGGCAAAAATTTTCACTATCGTTCTATAGCTGATGGTTGTCCATATTCGCAATTGTGAACGCATTTAATGAATTTCATAGCGGCTGCCGCAGCGCCTGTTTCTTAGGACATACATGCATGTCCAAAGGCACTTGGCATCATAATACAGAATAATACAGTCACTTCAACATCGTGTCACATTTACATTCTTCGCCTTCTTCTAATAGGTAGGTAGGGATGCTTCTGGACTTTACATTAACAAACTCTAAGTTTGGGAGCAACAGCGTACAGCTGAGAGCCTTATTGACTGCCAGTCCTATTAAGACCAGCAACAGCAGTGTCTTACGTCACTTGGTCCCGGTATCAGTCCTTTTGTATGTGGGAATTGCTGCAGTACCACTCAAAACTACGTAAACTCAATGACCTTGCAGTTCTCAGTAGCAAGTATCAAGCTTGTTGCCTCTGCTAAGGCGTGCCTTTTCGTGGCCATTTTCTACTGTAACGCCTTGCAACAGCGTATAGGCGGTGGATGGAGCTCCCAGTTCTCTGAAGCGAAACTTCTGCCCTGGGACAACTGCCCAGAGCGTCTGCAATTTGCAGGGCTCTAGTGTTGCTGTTTACCTTCGCTAACTTAAACACTATCGCTTTCGCTTGCTCTATGCGTTGTGTGTCTATCTTGGAGTTCCCAAATGGCTCCCAACAGTCTTAAGCGTTAACAAGGCACAAGTCATTACGTCCTCAAGATATGACAACTGCCCACCATGAGAAAAATATGTTGGTAATTACCAGGGTTGTCCAGAAAGTAAGTTCCAATCGGTCTCGAAATGGAAACCACTGGGAAAATCCGGTAAAGCTTTGCACAGATGTGTTGGGCATGTATCTAGTATGCCTGTCGATCATGTCGCGTGGCTCTTTTCAGTTTTGAGTGAACAGTCAGAACGTAAAGATGCGTAGCAAATGGTGTCTCCCGCCGAGTATGAGGGCCTGGTTAGAGATTTCGCCTGTGTCATGCAGCCCACATAACACAACTGTCGAGCAGTTCCTTCTGCATGCCAGTTCTCGGCCGCACACTGCAGGGGCAATGAAGACGCTCCTGCAGCGTTTCCGATGAGAAGTGTTTGATCGCCCACAATAAAGTCCGTAATTGGCTCCCTCTGAGTCTCATCTCTGCTCACAAGAACCGCTGGCTATGAAGACAAAATTTTTCCACAGACAACGAGCTGCAGACCAGTGCAGATAACTGGCCTAAAGCACAGGCGGCTGCTTTCTATGACGAGATTATTGGAGAGCTGATGCGGCACTACGACAGAACTCGAAGCTTTAGCGGCGACTATGTAGAGAAGTAGCTAGGAGGTGTACCTAATTATTGCAGATAAAACGTTTCTAGTTTTCACTGTGGTTTCCATTTCGAGACCGATCGGAATTCACTTTCTGGACAACCCTCGTATTAGGCAAAAAATTTATAGTCTGGTTGCTGTCGCAGTTAAAACATCTTAGCTCTAGAAATGTAACTGCAGACATTCTTAGTTAATGATTCTAGTCCTCTTCACATTTTGCACTCTGTAAAGCTCGTATTTCACTTAACTTTTGAACACATGTAACACTTTCTCATTTTCACTGCACTTACATACACATGAACATAGAAGTATCATTGTAATACATTGGTTCATTTTTCACGAAGACATACATTACATAAAATTAATTCATTGTCTAATTAACATTTCCCTGTTTTACATTACAGACACAAAAACATAATAAATAAAATATTATGTTGCATATACACGTCTATATTTATTTGTTTATTTTTCTTCATATCACTTATACATTAACTTATCAGTACAGCACATTACGTCATCATTACAAGAAAAAATCTGAAAGAGACCACACAGGCTTAAAAAATTCTTGTTTACCTTTGACTTAAGTGATTCACAACAGTAATTTCTTAGGTGCTAAGGGAGTTTTTCAGTGCCTTGCATTATCTTTGATCTGTACGTGGTGCTGAAATACACTCCTGGAAATGGAAAAAAGAACACATTGACACCGGTGTGTCAGACCCACCATACTTGCTCCGGACACTGCGAGAGGGCTGTACAAGCAACGATCACACGCACGGCACAGCGGACACACCAGGAACCGCGGTGTTGGCCGTCGAATGGCGCTAGCTGCGCAGCATTTGTGCACCGCCGCCGTCAGTGTCAGCCAGTTTGCCGTGGCATACGGAGCTCCATCGCAGTCTTTAACACTGGTAGCATGCCGCGACAGCGTGGACGTGAACCGTATGTGCAGTTGACGGACTTTGAGCGAGGGCGTATAGTGGGCATGCGGGAGGCCGGGTGGACGTACCGCAGAATTGCTCAACACGTGGGGCGTGAGGTCTCCACAGTACATCGATGTTGTCGCCAGTGGTCGGCGGAAGGTGCACGTGCCCGTCGACCTGGGACCGGACCGCAGCGACGCACGGATGCACGCCAAGACCGTAGGATCCTACGCAGTGCCGTAGGGGACCGCACCGCCACTTCCCAGCAAATTAGGGACACCGTTGCTCCTGGGGTATCGGCGAGGACCATTCACAACCGTCTCCATGAAGCTGGGCAACGGTCCCGCACACCGTTAGGCCGTCTTCCGCTCACGCCCCAACATCGTGCAGCCCGTCTCCAGTGGTGTCGCGACAGGCGTGAATGGAGGGACGAATGGAGACGTGTCGTCTTCAGCGATGAGAGTCGCTTCTGCCTTGGTGTCAATGATGGTCGTATGCGTGTTTGGCGCCGTGCAGGTGAGCGCCACAATCAGGACTGCATAAGACCGAGGCACACAGGGCCAACACCCGGCATCATGGTGTGGGGAGCGATCTCCTACACTGGCCGTACACCACTGGTGATCGTCGAGGGGACACTGAATAGTGCACGGTACATCCAAACCGTCATCGAACCCATCGTTCTACCATTCCTAGACCGGCAAGGGAACTTGCTGTTCCAACAGGACAATGCACGTCCGCATGTATCCCGTGCCACCCAACGTGCTCTAGAAGGTGTAAGTCAACTACCCTGGCCAGCAACATCTCCGGATCTGTCCCCCATTGAGCATGTTTGGGACTGGATGAAGCGTCGTCTCACGCGGTCTGCACGTCCAGCACGAACGCTGGTCGAACTGAGGCGCCAGGTGGAAATGGCATGGCAAGCCGTTCCACAGGACTACATCCAGCATCTCTACGATCGTCTCCATGGGAGAATAGCAGCCTGCATTGCTGCGAAAGGTGGATATACACTGTACTAGTGCCGACATTGTGCATGCTCTGTTGCCTGTGTCTATGTGCCTGTGGTTCTGTCAGTGTGATCATGTGATGTATCTGACCCCAGGAATGTATCAATAAAGTTTCCCCTTCCTGGGACAATGAATTCACGGTGTTCTTATTTCAATTTCCAGGAGTGTAGGTAACGCAACTCTATCCTCATCACGTTCAAACGTAACGGAGGCTTCATCACGCTCTTCACTAATTCCTCTGCTCGCCCGAAGAGGCCGTCTACTACGAATTCTGACCTTTCACATGTGTTTACCGTAGTCCTTACACACACTCTGCCACGACGATCATTGCCCATGCCTTTCCAAATGTACTTAAAGCAATCTGTAAAACATTTGCAGTATCTGCAGGAACAAAGTATAAACAAAATGGCAAGTGTTACAACTCCTAAGTAAGATCGTAACGAATAATGATACCAAGGTATTTCTGAGAAACTATGTTGCTTTTCGAAAGCTTTTTCCTCTTGTATTTCTGTTATTTTAAGACCTGCTACTTTAGTGTCGTCTAAATGTTGTATTACATGTTCGAACGGTATGTATAACTGTAAATCAGAAATGTTTCTCCTTTTCTTATGTATAATACAGCAATAAGTCTCCATGTTTAAAGCTGGCACTATGTCTTCATTGGCCACATTAATAATAATTATTTTTTCGGACTGTGTGAACACCTGTGTTACATTTTCCGTAAAATTATAGTTTCCCTCTATATGTAACGAGTACATCTGTTGGCTTGTTGTCATTAAAAATATTGTCAGCCTTCCTCTTTTGCAGCAACGAATAACAATTGGTCCTGACTCAATGGGATCCAAATTCTATCACTCATCTTCCCAAATTTCTTGATCAATCTTTGGTAATTTTCCTTATGGGTACCACATCCTTGTAGCACACGTTTCGTTATCAAATGTGGGTATTAAAACTAGGTTTTGTTTACAAATTTTGAGAATGCGATATAAATAAACCTCGACTTCCATGAACTTCAGAAGGTAAGGGTAATACTTTGTACAGATTAAACCAATTGGGTACTTCTCCTGTTTAACATCATCCTGAATTAAATGCAAGTACCTAACTATTTGCACTGGTTTAATTTTATGTGGTTCCAGTATTCCTTTCCGAGCATTTTCTATGGCACAAAATAGCATGTCACATTCCCTTTCTAGCTCAGTGTTAATCGATACAAACTGTATTGTTCATTAACAATACTGATAATAGCTAAGTGCTGTATCTTTTGGTTAGTACTATTAGCATATTCATTCGTGTACCTATTTCCATGTTTTTAATAATCATTTCCTCGCTACGTGCAAGGGTAGGTATTGTATGACTGAAACTTGTCAAAGTTGCTTTTACTACTGTTACTTGCTCTTTGGTCAACTTAGGCAATTGCTTCTGTTGATTTTCAATTAAATCAATTTCTGATTTGAAATAGGAGGAATCCTGTTCGTCCATTGTCCCATACAATGTTTTACTAATTTCGCCCACTAAATTTAAGACACCTCGTTTCCTACGTGTCTCATGTCTGGTTGACTGTCCAATTACACCTTGAGAATTCTGGACTTTTTTGATATTCCATTCTAAGACTTGCTCTACAGTGATAATTTCTTGATCGTTTGTTGCCAGATTTCTTAACTTTTGTTTACGATATCCTACCGATAAATGTGCGTCTGTCTGTCTCATCAGCTTTTCCGTGACGTTCTCTCAGATTAATATAAATGACAATTTTGCAGGTCGCACTGTAGATCTGCACCTAGCCAGTACCGTCACAATATAAGCCTGCCAATGAAGTAAATTTCTGTTTGCTAAAATCTTGAAATCGTGCGATGGTGTACATTGGAAAAATATAGCTCACCAGGTGCAACACCCCCATCAGTTTCCTCAACTGAAATTCATGAAGAAGTGTTATTTCCGCAGAACGTCTTTAAGCTATTCGCATGCACCGTTAAAAATTATTTTCTCTTTGAATGAATGACCACATTTGAGTCCTTTTTCCTCCCTACAGTGTATAAGACACACCACTACCTGTCTAGTTTACGGCATCTGCCCCCTCTATCTTACATTAAGGCTTTATCAACTATTTAAAAACTTTCGGATTCTGCTCTCCATCGTAGTACTCTTTGTTCTTATCCTTACACTGTTTATTACAATCTTTGGCAAACTGGTGCATCTGAATTTTTTTTCGATAACATAATCATCGTAATTATAAGTAACACGTCGGCGTCGCGCTGTAGTATACAAAAAAATACAAAAAAATAACTCATGTGGTGTAAAATTCATGGTCCTATGGGGCGTGTACATGAATACGGTGTATTGTGGCCATTCGTCCGAATTTGATTGAGCCCTATTGACATAGTCTCTCAAGGATTCTGTCATAGTTGAAGATGATCTTTTCAATGCTCTGTTCAGTTGAGGATGGTAATAGGGAGTGTGAACCCTGCCAGTTCATATCAATCTACACTCTCTCTTTAGTGTGTCATTCACGATATTGCTGTCATTGTCACTGAGTATTAGTGAGGGTATCCCAAAACTCAGAACTGCTCTTCCCACCAGGACACGAGCTACTTTATCTGCGTCTTGCCTTTCTGTAGGTTCTGTTTCAATGAACTTTGTTAGAGCACCCTGAAATATTAGTAAATATCCGTTATTTCTGTCTGGTACCGCCAGTGGACCGACGATACAAATAATCAATATCACAGCTATCAAACAATCCTAATGGTGCTGGTGTATCTTTTCTACGAATAGCTCAGTATCCGATGTAGGGCTCAACATTCTTATTCATACCGAAACACGTAGGTATTTCCTAAGTCGATTATGACTCGATGACCATCTACAGACGCGTCATTGGACTCCGACAAAATTTTCGCCTTTTTTTCAGCAGTTATCTCCTGTCGTTCGTCTTCCTCGATTGCCAGAACTTCCTCACTTTCATTTTCCCCTGTTTCGGTATCAGCTGACTGTGAAAGTTTTGTTATCAAAAATTATTATTGCTAAACAGACGTACGGAAATATGTAAAGCTCTACCTCTGACAATATTTTCGTTATTCTTACTCTAAAACTTGCTATGCTTTCTAGTGGAACTTTATTACCGTTATCTTAAAATCTGATATGTAAACTTACAGCTTGTGTAATGAAAACCGTTATTCCGACATGTCAGTATTCAAACATTTTCTGTAACTTCCTACTATCGGCCATGTCTACTATCATTCTGATAGAGAACAAAAAACAGAAATTAATTAAATCATTCAAAATAAATTCTTTAGTATCTGGCTGCGATTTTTAAAATATTATCTAACATCTCCTAAAATTATGTTATAATGGGCCACCACGCTACAGACAACCTTATCTCGTCTTGTCGCTGCGGCTGTATAAATATTCTACGTCCAGCAACATACTAAAATAAATCAAGAGAAATACTGCTGTCCATGCAGAGAGCAATGCTTGGTCACAACTACTGATGCAACTGCTGCAATTATTTTCATAAAATTGAATAACAAGGAGGAATTTGATAATCAATTCTTAAGAGATGTAAAAATGAGAGGAACCGACAAAATCTTTCGATTTACTACATTCTGAAAATTGAAGATTCAGACACTAACAAACTTTACTCAGCCCATTTCTTTTTCTTCAGCAGTCCGGTTAGCAAAAACTTTAATTATTCCACAAAGTCTTTAATCAATAATCACTTCTCTGGTCACAACAAAGCTTAGGACATTACTTTCAATGTATGCATTCACAAATCTGCCAAAATTCCATCAGTGCGAAAGCAAGCAACAACTACGCAAGCAAAAAAGGCAACTTACCAAAAATCCTCGATTAATGCCGAACTCTATTCTGGCGCCACTAGCACGGTCAGGGCAGGCTGCGACCTCTTCAGATCTACGGCTTCTCTCCACACCAGGCTGCGTCCGACTACTCTCAACAACCGTTCGCTCGCTACCACTCGCGATACTAACATCTCAGACTCATACTTCGTGAATGCACGCAACAGCAGAATCAGCAGACAACTTTCCAAAAGCAGATATGAAAGTCCAACTTTCATAAGCTCCACCGTCACTTTTAAGATTTTTATGGGGTGATTCTTGCCTAACATGCTGGCAAGGACCGAAGACAAAATTCTTAGATAAGAAAACTGATAAAATAGCATCAGATGTCTTACAAAGGTAATAAAATAAACATCAGCTTTAGATTACATAAATTATACACATAATAGGAAACTCATATCTGTACAATATAGTCAAGGAAAATAATATACAGGTACCATCTTGTGCATGTAAGCACTCAAATCCACATAACATTGATAGCACTTCATCTCACAGGCTAACAAAATGTTATTTATAGTACTCCAAGAGTGTAATAATGATGTCCCTCCGTTCTGTGGATACAATTATTACAAAGAATTGCAAATAGTGCGAACAGGAAAAAATCAATGTAGAAGTATAATTGTGCAGGTAATCACTCATACGTGCATGGTGGTAGTTCATTTAACAATATAACAAAATGTTATTTATGGTTCTTCAATAGAGTAAAAATCATATGACAATAGAAAACCAGGTAAAGAAACACATGTTTTAGATGCAGCAGACTCAGGAACCACTCACATTATGTCCACTGATAATCACACCGAAAAGTTAATATATTCAGGTGAGAACACGAGTCTGAGGTGCAAGCAGACTCACGAACAAGCTACATAGCTGTGTCCACTGACAATCACACCCAAATGAGTTATAATGAGTAAGTTATATACACTTAAGTATGAAATCTACATCATGTGAACAAGAACTTAAGCTCAGTGCTCAGTAAATGACTCAAAATATGTATGTTCACAGGTAATTACATAAGTGTGCAAGTTTCTTCAAGTACAGTTGTAAGTATTAAGCCCAGGCCAACCACATGGTGGCAAACTTGTTCCATACAAATACATTTTGCGATGGTACAATATGTGTCGATCAAAAGCACGAAATATATGTCACATATAATGTCATTGAATGACATACTGATTTATCCAGAGACATGAATAGTGACACATTTAAAAATGTTACAATTAATTGTAGATCCTAGTGTGGGCATCTACACAGTAATTACATGTGTTAGATTTTCGTACAAATAGAAAAATATAATTTCTCGAAGGTACAATCACCTACAGAGTAAGATTTACACGAAAATAATCAAAAAATGAAGTTCTGGTAGATATTTAAGAAAACATGTATGTGAATATACATGCAGTTCCTTCTTATACATTATAAGGAACGTGAACTCAATTTACCATAATCACATCAGTTTTCATAAACCTTTTTTTACAGATTTAAAAATTGTGCATGGGGAAGCGATAATTACAAGTAAATCCTCATTATAACACCACAAATACTTCATTTTTGAAAAATCTTAGTAATGTCTACGTGATGATCAACGAACAGAAAATTACAAGTAGGATCACTAAGTCTGCATCTTCAGATGTCAAATGTCAACTTGTCTGTCTAGCGAGTCAGAATTTTTTGGCCATTTGTAATTAGTCACTACAGCCAAATAAACACAACATTCAAAAGAAACATCTTGTAAAACAATTAAGAGTGTCATAACTTACCCTAAGACACAACACAACAAAATTCATCTTCGAAATGCCCAGTAGTAGCTGATGGGGATGGTTTATTAATCAAAAATGAAACAAATAACTCGCCTTGAGCTACAGCACAGCTTAATGACAAGCAAAAAAATCATCATCTTACAATCATTAACTTAATGTGCTAGAATCGGCACTGTATCATTACTTTGGCAGAACCTACATCCTTATTCATCACCATAAAAGAAAATCTGAAATAAAAGTGCATAAATTGAAAGATATTAACGTGTTGAAGCAACTTATTTTACATAATGATTTTACAACATGTATGAGAAATGTAGCAGATCAACTTGCATCAAGGCGTTCAAGTACTACAAGCTGAAAAGACAGTTTTCAAAAAGTATAACATATTTATACTTCTGGAATGTCTACTAAATCCGCCTACATTACAGTAGACAGATATATCAAAAATGTTTATAATCACCACTGACGTGAGACAGGACCCTATGCCGACCTGTGTGACCGAGCGGTTCTAGGCGCTTCAGTCTGGAACCGCGCGACCGCTACGGTCGCAGGTTCGAATCCTGCCTCGGGCATGGATGTGTTTGATGTCCTTAGGTTAGTTAGGTTTAAGTAGTTCTAAATTTTAGGGGACTGATGACTTCAGTTGTTAAGTCCCATAGTGTACAGAGTGAGGACGCTATAGACTCAGTTCTTAGCCAGTTACACGTACGTCCAGAACTTTGAACAATGCAGAGCGGAAAGATTGAGTAGCTTCCGCTTACTACTTGGAACTCCTCTTCTTGCTCGGCGCCTGTCATATTTGAGATCTTTTATCAACTGCTCATCTACTCATGGTGTGGTGTTGCCTAGTTACTAAAGTCACATGAGAAGCGTCTATAGTACTCGACTACCCAGGTGAAACTTTTTAATGCTTTCGTTGTTTCGGACTGGGGATAGGCCACCACTTCGTTTGCTTTGTTTGAGTCTGGTTTTAACCAATATTCGGTTACGACGTGACACAGATATGTGACGCCCTTCCTTAAAAATTCATATTTATCCCCCTAAAACTTCAAATTATGTTGTCTTACTCTCTCGAGAGCCTCGCTCAATCGGGCACTGTGTTCTTTCAGCGATGGGCCAAAAATTACTACGATGTCTAAATAAATAAGCATGTTTTCACGCTGTGAACCCATTAGAACTGAATCTATTAATTTTTGGAATGTGGCGGGCTCAGAACGGAGTATTATTGGCATATAAAGGGCGTACTTTGTACTAAAAGCTGTAAGCTCTCGGTCTTTTCCTTATAGTAACTCCTGGTAGTATCCCTTAGCCAAATCAGGCGTTGAAAAATATTTTGCCTTGGCCAGTCCGTCCAATATTTCATCTATTCACGGAAGTTGGAGGACTCTGTTGACGGTAATGTCACTGTGTTTTCTCTAATCAGCTACCATCCTTCATTTCCTTTTACTAGATACATCCATCTTTTTGGGAATCATGAGCAATAAGAAATTATAGGCGCTTATTGAAGGTACTACTGTATCGTCCTCTAATATCTGATTTATCTCCTGTTATAACGCTTCTTTCTGCGCTTTTTTCTGGTATTATTTAAGGTCGAGAGTAAATTGCTCGTCCTTCTGCTTCGGGAATCACATCTGTATACATCAACTCATCCTCTAGTAAATGGAAGATTTCATTATACGGAGAACATTATGGACTGTCTTTTTACAGCATTTACATTATCTAACTGCAAATTTTCTTTTAATGAACTGATCCTTGATTTTTTTTCTCGCTCAAGACCTCATCCACCGTGTGCACCGTCTTCCTAGGTCTAGGGCTGAATGGCGGAACTTCTTCCACCTGAAAGAGAGGCATCTCCATAGTAACCGTCCCTTCTTGTGTATGTAGCACGGTAATTAAACAAGAGATTTTTCGTACTCTTGCCAGAGCCTCTGGTAGGTACATGCCTTCCTGCAATTCTTGTTTCTTGGACTAGTATTTGCAACCTCTTTCCTCACACTCCTCTCCTCACGAGGACACAACATTATTACAGCTGACTGGCCTGCCTTAGGCTCTGTAGCGTCTATCTAACGGCGCCTTGTTTACTTCGCCATTTCTTCACCGTACTATTTTTACTGGCCCCTCTGAACTGCTCAGAGAACTTTGAACTGCACTTCGCTCACACCTTGGAGTTTCAAAATCTGTTTGTGGCTTTCTAAGTGCCTCTCCCTGTGAACCTGCGCATTGCGCTTCTATATCTGTAACGTACGTACCCCGATCTATAGGGTTCCCTAGGCGTAATCTATTACTACACCGTTCTTCGTAATGAAGTCTCTACCAATTAAAACGATGTAGAGAATACCTAATTCCCCTCCTACCACATGAAACTCGCGTCTCACTCTTAATTCCCGATTTAGACAAGATCTAAAACTGCCGTCCCATACTTATATATGACCAGATTTGTGATACATTTAATCATTATATTTTCTTCTGGTCTATACCCAACTTGGCTCCGCAGATACTACATACTGAACAAGCTAATTTGTGCTCCATTACCTAGAAACAGCTGACGTCCCACTGTCCTCCATTTCAACTATGGATGTACGAAGATTAGGTTAGTTAGGTTTTGGTAGTTCTAAGTTCTAGGGGACTGATGACCTCAGAAGTTAAGTCCCATAGTGCTCAGAGCCATTTGAACAATTTTTGAACCTAGAAACAATTTTAATGGGCTTTCTCTATTCAGATTTACAAGTTCATTTTTACTTTAACGGTCGACTTTGAATACCTTTCCCCATTCAGCATAAGGTGACGGTAAACGTACACTTTTCTTTCGTTTGCCTGCTTCTTATTTTTTAGAAGACACTCTCCAGCTATTTGGCCTGTCCTATAACATGCCAAACACACTACTGTCATCGCTTTCTTACAAGATCCTCTATGTCCCAAAAATTGCAACTTTCGCATCTGAAAATCTTTGGAGCTTATGACTCTCGACGCGCTTGCGCCGATTCCACTTTGCGGTCTCGTGTTGAATTCCCTGATTTTCCACTGTTTTTACTCTTAACATTACCTCTGCAGCCCTTACACGTGTGCCCTAGACGTCATAATTGCCAATTTTTCCGCCAAAGCTATCTCAACAGCCTCAGTGATGGCGTGCGACCCTTGCACACATAACTGTCTTTATGCGCTCATCAAAGATACGCTGAATGAACACTGCTCTTCTTAACTTTCCTGCTAATGACAAAGATACCGCCAATTCTGATACTGGCATTGCACCGTGGACAGCTTCACGGAACTCATGTTGAAGTTGAAAGGTGCCTGTTAAACTGTGAATTTACTTTCAAAACCTTTTCTTAAAGAATTTACTTTATTTACTAGCGACTCATCAAGAACATTAACAAATTTAATCACAGTATGTGAGCGTGGAAGTAGTTGCCAGTGGGTAACTGATGAAAACAAATTTCTTTCAACAAAAAGGAAGTTTTATTCCTAAAAAGCCTTCTTTTTAAACAGATTTAAAAATTATAATCAGAAAGAACCCTCTAAATATCAAGTTACAATTTATTCAGAGGCAGAAATAACTTCTTTTTTTTTGACAGTATCTGCTTTCGGGCTGAGAACCTTGTCGCTCCCTTTTAACACGGCCATAGTCACGACTGCTCACAACAACCTCTGAAAGACTACACTGGTGCAAATCTGCAACACACCAGATAACTTTAAACAAAAAAATTTTAACAACTCACACAAACACATAAACTATGCATCCCGTAGGAGGGGTGGAAATGGTGCAAAACACACACATTAAAAAAAATTTACTTGCCACAGATAGTGGAACTTGTTTTTAAAGGAAACCTCTTACGGTGGAAGGGTGGCAACTTTATATACTAAATGACCATTTAAATAAAAACCCATGAAATGCAGTCTTACATAAAATGTACAAACATGTTCTACATTACACATATACCGCCTCTCAAAATGATAGGCAAGATAAACACATATTTCAGGAATTCAGTCTTTACTCCTTAAGCATTAAATTCGTTAACCCCGAATCCGACAAACATGACAGAGGCAGCTATTAACGTATGGCAGACCGACAAACAGACAGACAGACACTAACTGCCTAACAAATATGGACGGGAGACGGACGAGCAAGCTGGGGACGAGAGACTGGCCAAGAAAACAAGTAGAATTTAACAAGTAAATGAAACATCATATCACGAATCACTTAAATTATAATAAACTGCGATATCTGGCGAAGACCTGGCGCAGCACCCCCAAAACGCTCTCCCGAACCGTCCGCTGCTAGTCGCTTCAACGGACGGAGGAAGGCGCGCTGATCTCCCATCTCACGGCGTCGTAGCTCGCGCCGGCCAGACCGATGTCGTGGGTTGACTCCTGTTGCTCTCATGTCGGCCGCGAAACCACTACCCCACGCTATACGGCGCAGCCCACTGGACTGACGTGGCGACCTCACATGCACCGACGCTCAAGGCGGACAAGTCATCTTGTGTCCCAGTGCATAACGGATCAACCGATCGATCCAACCGCCAATGACCACTGCCTGCACAACTCGAGCAGACTGGCGACCTAACACATATTAGCACTCCGGGCGACAGACAGACACTGACCTGGCTGGCCAACTGACCATATTCGCCGAGACTGACAGACTGACCGACTGGCGAGTTTTTTTTTCTTTATTGTGATTTCATTCCCCTGCCCCATATGGGCAGGCGAGGGCTGTCAGCGGCACAATCCGCCGCTCTTCAGCCGAGAGACACGACAACTAAAACAAGAAGAAAATGATACATACATAAGGAGATAAAAAAAGGGGAACATAAAACAGAGTAAGGGGAGAAAATGGAGGTAAAAAGACATGGACATGTAGACGTTCATGGGGGACAGTTAAAAAAGTCACCAGAAAGTTAAAAAACACAGTTGGCAATTCTTGACACACAGAGAAGACACTGAATGCGCATGCACAGGTTAAAAGTTGGCCACAGTATTAAAAAACACTCCAAAACAACACACTTAAAACCCACTTGGAGCAAGAGTAAAACTACCAGGTGGGACCTGCCGAGGGAAAGGTTAGAGAGGATGGAAAAGGAAGGGAGAGCATGGTGCAGCTGAGGAAGTGGCGGGATGAAGAGAGGAGGGGCAACCGTGGGTTCACGAAGAGGCAGGAGACACGTGGGGTGGGAGAGGAAAAGGGAAGACAGGGCAGGAGGGAGGGCAGAGACACTGAAAGGAGGCACAAGAGATGGAGGGGGAGTAGGAGGGGAAAGCCGTTCAGAAGGAGGGAGGGGGAGGAGAGGGAGCCCGGAGGCGGAGGCAGGAAGAGGGGGTTAGAGTTGGTAGGAAGGGTAGATGTCAGGGCGAAGCTCATCATCCGGGATGGGTAGATGGTGGACGTTGTGTTGGGAAAGGAGATGGAGGGTGTGGAGATGGAGAGAGGGAGGGACACAATGATAAAGGCACGGCAACTGGTTGGGAGTGGAGATGAAGGGAGACACCAGGGGGTGAGGGGGATCAAGGCAGCGGACAATATATAGTGTGGGGATGTGTTCAAGGAAAAGGAGAAGGTGGGGGAAGGGGATGAGGTCGTAGAGGATGCGCGTGGGGGACGGAAGGCGGTTGCGGAAGGCGAGGCGGAGTGCATGGCGTTCGAGGATTTGGAGGGCTACCGACTGGCGAGCTCATAGCACTCCTTAAATGCACGTGAGCAGGCAACCTTTCCCACTAGAGGAAGACACAAAAGCTGCGATAGCCACAGCCGCGACACCCCCAGAAACGGAGGACGACTGCTTTACACTACGCGCTGCGGCGCGCTCTTCAAAACAGCAAATTTGACCACGGCTCACCTGTCATAAGCTGTTCAATTTCCACGAACATTTTCAGGAAGTTTTGACCATAAATGTGAATGAAGTTGCAAATTTAATAAATGTACTCAAATTCTGTACTGTAGGTATAACCGCATTCATTGTAAAACTGTGTCTGGGACAAGAGATGTTGGGCAGAGTGAAATAGAGTAACAGAGACAGTGTGTGTTGGGCAGTCGGGGAAGGTACTTAGTTTGAAATAAAAATGATCGAAGCTGGCCTGCCATATTGTGGAGGCAGCGTTATTTCAAGACTTGCTCGCTTTAATCATAAATATATGTATGAGTGAAGGTATACATGTACCATCCACAATCAAATAAAAACAGTGAATGTAGAGGTAGTATGAATGACAACAGTGGCGTATTAATCTCTACAAAATAATGAGAAGTCTTATTAAACCTTTAGTAAATACAACTAGACGATAAATCTTACACAAAAAATTACAAACACAAATCAGATAAGAAATGCTGCTTGACAGGCGAAGCCTACTTTGGGCTGGAAGCTATACAAATTCTCCCCGGAATTAATTCCTTTCACAACGCAATCTGGCATTGTTTATTTTGTGTTAGCAGAAGAGCCAACAACGTGTTACGAGTGGAAGCTGAAATGCACGCGTTTTAGCTCACGCAGTATTATATCTCTTAAAAGAAATATAATGTAATGTTATGTTATTTATTTATTTAGCGGAAACACTCTCCTAGTAAATTTGTTTGTCCTTTGATTTTCGTGATCTGTTACTGATTTTTAGTGAAGTTAGTTTTTACGTTTAGCTTTCTGAACAATACAAAAGAGATATAATAAGCAAAATAATGAATTTCGTAGGTTGCCAATTACGTATTATATCTGGTTTTATCGAGCGCCAGGCTCCCTACAAATTACTGTAAATGCAATAGCGTAGTATTACTCAACTCTGAAATTATTACTATCACAGAAAATAGACAAGTTTTAATAAAATTATTTCACTGGATTACTTCAATTAATCTCGCTGAATATTTTTACATAATTTCTTCCGCTCCGGCTATCAGACATTGTGCTGTGAAAAAATATTTTTAAATGTACTGCGTAATGGCGGCTAATTGTTAACAGTCAGAGATTACTGTTACTCGCTCCGCAGCAGCTGGAAACATGCTAAATAATTTTCATTAAATATTCTTTTCATAAGATAAATGTGGCGTAGGTTCTTGAAATAACACACGGAGATCACTTTATACTAATATATTCGTACTAGGACACAGTTTACACCATTAAATATTTGCAATTACGTTACGACAGAAACAAAATGCTAGCGCAGCATAATAGCTTGCGTACCTTATTCCAGCTCACACCAGAACGAACAGAACAAAACAGACTAGACAGAAGAATGAGCATTGCATTGTATTTTATACGCTTACAAAGATAATCACAGTATAATCTCATACAATAAAAATAATGTCTTTTCTGCATTTATCGATATATATATTGTATGTTTTTACAGTTAAATCAATGATAAATCAATGTTTGCAATTCATTTTGAGTCACAAACTGTCGGTTTTATTTATGTTTCACCTTAATAAGGGTGAATATTGCAAAAGGGACACTACAGCAGGCTGGCGTGAGGAGGGAAGCACTATACTGACGTGAGGTCTGGAACATGACAAGGAATGAGAATTTAGAAAGCGGACGTAAGAAGTATGATACTTAACTTTAATCCATTAATGATGAACGTCGCTCTTGACCGTACATGATTCACAAATTATCTGTTCAGAATACATTCTTGAAGAAAGTACTTATAGTAAGTGAATATGGCGCCTTCCTTGGTCGTAGCAAATGACGTAGCTGAAGGCTATGCTAAACTGTCGTCTCTGCAAATGAGAGCGAATGTAGACAGTAAACCATCGCTAGCAAAGTCGGCTGTACAACTGGGGCGAGTGCTAGGGAGTCTCTCTAGACTAGACCTGCCGTGTGGCTGCGCTCGGTCTGCAATCACTGACAGTAGCGACACCGGGTCCGACGTATACTAACGGACCGCGGCCGATTTAAAGGCTACCACCTAGCAAGTGTGGTGTCTGGCGGTGACATCACAGTTTACATGAATCCACTGTGAGTCCCAACTCTATTTAAATAGAATCAGCTACGATCAACTATGATTCACCTGAGCTGTGAATTTCATGTATTAACCCTACGCTGGTGCAGCAGAACTTTATCCTTTCACCTTGATTCAGGCGGCAGCAGACTGTTACTCGCTTTGGGGGAGGAGCGGTCGCTGCGACAGCTGTAATGTTCTGAGGGATCATTGAAAACCTGCAAACTATGAGGTCTGATTATCAGAACGCGGAAAAACTTCTCTATCAGAGCTCTGAAGTACTGGCAGATTTCAGTGTGAGAAGCATCTATTTTCTGGTCTGGCCAAACCGATTAGACTCACAGAGACATCGCTGCATGCTGAAATTGTCAAACATCTGACGTCTTATCCGGGACGAATAGGTCTACTCTCGTGGCACACAATATGTCCAACATGATACGCAGCTTCACTGTTGGTACAGTTGGGTACTGCAACGGAGTCTCTGTCAACCACAAGATACAGACCACAAGTCTCACCCACTAGCGAAAGACCTGAAGTTCTCCACTAACGGAGGACCAGAATACGAAGATCTCGAAGAATTACCACCACTTTCACCAAGCCTCGGTAAGGGAGTCGATTAGCAAAACGAAACCACCCTCACATCGCACAAACCTATCGAACTATCCTCTACTCATTGAATCTCCAATCTTGACTGTTCTGTTGGCCTGGTAGCCAATCCAGACACAGCACTGGGGCTCCCACACTGGGGAAACAAGCCCCTACTTTGCATATCTTGAGACGAGCCAATCAGCGACTCCAAATCTCTCTTGTTTGAAAAACGAAGATCTAACAATACGGAGACGTCTTTCTCACATTCAGTGTGCCCATTTATTGGCAAAAAACATATACCTAGACGGAGCCACAGTCGCTCATTTACAGATCTAATCTCTCTGGGCTGACAGTTTCCAGTGTGTGAAAGAAGGCTGTTAAGCTATTCTAACAGTTTTCGCCGCTCACAAAAAGAATCTGGTGACTTTCTAGCGTCAGAGGGAGGGGTTACAGTCCTTTCTCCACTAGACAACTGTCTGTATGCGCTCATCAAAGATACGCTGAATGAACACTGCTCTGCTGAATTTTCCTGGTAATGACAAAGATCTCACCAATTCTGAAATTGGCATTGCACCATGGACAGCTTCAAGAAACTGATGTTGAAGTTGAAAGGGGCGTGTGCTAAGCTGTCCCATTGGAAGTGTGTGATGTCCTTAGGTTAGTTAGGTTTACGTAGTTCTACGTTTAGGGGCTGATGACCTCAGATGTTAAGTCCCATAGTTCTTAGAGCCATTTGAACCATAAATGGCTTGCTCCACTCATTTGCACAATTCTCAAGGCTGTCAATTCAACTAAGTACCTGGGTGTAAAAATTACGAACAACTTCGGCTGGAAAGACCACATAGACAATATTGTGGGGAAGGCGAGCCAAAGGTTGCGTTTCATTGGCAGGACACTTAGAAGATGCAAAAAGTCCACTAAAGAGACAGCTCGCACTACACTCGTTCGTCCTCTGTTAGAATATTGCTGCGCGGTGTGGGATCCTTACCAGGTGGGATTGACGGAGGACATCGAAAGGGTGCAAAAAAGGGCAGCTCGTTTTGTATTATCACGTAATAGGGGAGAGAGTGTGGCAGATATGATACGCGAGTTGGGATGGAATTCATGAAAGCAAAGACGTTTTTCGTCGCGGCGAGATCTATTTACGAAATTTCAGTCACCAACTTTCTCTTGCGAATGCGAAAATATTTTGTAGAGCCCAACCTACATAGGTAGGAATGATCATCAAAATAAAATAAGAGAAATCAGAGCTCGAACAGGAAGGTTTAGGTGTTCGTTTTTCCCACGCTTTTCGGGACTGGAATGGTAGGGAGATAGTATGATAGTGGTTCGATGAACCCTCTGCCAAGCACTCAAATGTGAATTGCAGAGTAATCATGTAGATGTAGATGTAGATACAATCATGTACGCAACCTGCTCTGTCTGCATCGTCCCAGCTTCCAACACAAGAATGCATGAAGTTTTGTGACCTTCCTACCATTTGCACAAAAACTCAGTTTACAGCAGTCTCTATTAAATGGCTTGTACCGGCCGCTGTGGCCGAGCGATTCTAGGCGCTTCAGTCCGGAACCACGCTACTGCTACGGTCGCAGGTTCGAATCCTGCCTCAGGCATGGAAGTGTGTGATATCCTTAGGTTAGTTAGGTTTACGTAGTTCTCAGTCTAGGGGACTGATGACCTCAGATGTTATGTCCCATAGTTCTTCGAGCCATTTGAACCATAAATGGCTTGCTCCACTCAAATGCAGTCCGCTGGCTGTCCGCCGTAATTGACTGGCATGCCCGGGTAAAATGTTTTGTGAACCACGGTCCTTCTGTCCAATCTTAAGCTGAAGGGGGAGATTCAACCAGAAGCCCCTGTGCAGGTAAGAGCCACTGAATGATGTTTCCCAGAATCACTCACATGATCAGGTCACTGTGTTCAGCATTTATGGTCTCCAGTTCATTCCCTGTTCCCAGACACATTTGCACCCCGGGTGCAAGCTCTCCACTGGTCACACATGCAATTACAAAGACATTCTGCCCACAATTTCCTGATGTAGAAAAAGTCATTAACCACACATTGCAAATGTAGTACCGGGGAACAATGAGCTAATGCCCTTAAATATGGATGTTAATCTGACTGTCAGTGTTGTTAAAGTGAGACAGTGGCATGCCACAGTCTTACTTCCACTGGACACGCACACCAGCCTCTCTGTCTGTATTGTCCCAGCTTCTGACATGAGAATACAGAGGGTTTTATGATATTCCCACCGTTTGTGCAAAAGCTCAGTTTACAGCAGTCTCTCGTAAATGGTTTGCTCCACCGAGTTTCAGCCACCCGGCCGTCTTCTGCACTAGACTGGCACCTTGCCCAGGTAAAATGTTTTGGAAACCAGCGCCCTTCTGTCTGACCCTAAGTGGAAGGAGAAGAGCACTTCAGCCAGAAGTACCTCTCCAGGTACAAACTGCTGAATACTATTTCCCAGAATCACTCGCAAGACCAGATCCCTACTCTCAGAATTTATCGCTCCCAATTCATCTCATTCGCTGTTCTTGCTCACCTCTTCTATCGCCCTCAGGGTACAACAGGTTACATATGCAGTTACAAGAACGTTTTGCCCACAAGTTTTCAAGTTGAAAATGTCATTAACCACACATAGCAAATCTAGCACGAGGGAATACTGAGATCGTGTCCTAAAATTTAATGTTAATCTGACTGACAATGTTGTTAAAGTCAGACAGTGGCGTGCCACCTCTTATTATTCAAAATGGGATTTTGTAATAATGTGTTCTGACGGAAGATGTTGATGACATTATATAAATGGAAGAATGACGAAAGACAATTTTTAAGGGAATCCAGTCTTTTTATATTTGTAGCTGTGTAGTTTCTTATTGTTAGGACATTGCATATGATTATAGCTTGCTGTATAAATTTTATAATGCATCGTATTGTCTTGTCTTGTAGTGGAAATAGTGTCAAGGGAGTTGCACACAGGAAAGTTCGTAAGAAAAATTTTACTAATTTGTCTGGGTGTTAAAACTTTATGAAAAGACTGTATCGTTGTCGTGCCCTAATGAAGCATACTTAAACTTGGAGTATTCGTTCTCATTTATCAGGCTTTGAGATTAGTTCTTCAATTTCATTTTTACTTTCATGACTATTTGCACACTCACATTGCATACCGTGTTTGAGTTGTGTACTGAGAAGTAATTTATTAAAACTGATATGATTACGTTTTGCATTGCACATCGCAAAAACGTTAAATGAGATTTGATTTTTGACAGTCACAGCATTATCTTAATAGTGACAGATTGCAGAGCAGATGGGTATTCCGTGTACACAGGAAGGCCAATAAATGTAATTGCTATCGTGTTCATGTCTAATGTAAGTTATAGTAATTGTCAGAGTGCATTATCATTTCAGTTCAGAGACTTAACACCAATATAAGATCTCAGTAAAGTGCTATCTTGAGAATTTTCAAGTAGTTTTACTAGAGGCTCAGATGCGTTAATTTTTATGTCCATTTGATGGGTTATTACAATAACAGTTCCCATGCAGTGACTGTTGCAAAATTAAAGGTGAAGATTATCAGTAACATCGGCATTCTTAGTAAGCCTGCATCTGAGACCAGAGATGTAGAAAGTTAAAAACGTAGATTTTATTTAAAAAAAATTCATTTTAAGTGTTTTCTTACAAAAAGTACCGGGGCATTGCTTTACAGTATACTCTCGTATGTCCATAATCTGAAATATGTTCATACAAAATGCAAAATTATCTTCATTTTCCTCATATGTGTACCAGATATCGCTGTTTTGCTATAAGCGTAATGTAGCAGCCGGAAACAGTTTAATTATCCGAAAAGTGTATGAAATTTCATTTGCATCCTAAATAATAATGAATAAAGAATGGTTCTTGATACAGTTTATACACAATTTACTAAGTTGCTGCGCAATAATATGTCGCTCTGCAACTCATTACAGGGTAAACGAGAATTCCGGGCGTTTTTCCTGGACCTCATACATAAATTACTCTGGTACTATGCACTAATGCGCTGTAACAAAATTGCCGGATGTTTTTCGTGGTCCTCATACATAAATTACTCAGGTATTGTGTATTAATGTCTCTCTCTGTAATACAAACTTGGACAAACGCAGACTGAACTAGACCTTCATCGAAAATTTACGGAGATTGTTCAGGTAAGTTACACATTATTTACTAAGATGCCCTGTGTTAATATGTCGTGCTATAACTCAAACTTGTACAAATAGAGGCTACATGAGAACTCTAGCGATAAAAGTCCGGACTATTTCATGGACGTATTCATAAATTACTCAGGTGCTGCGCATTAATATGTCTCACCATAAAATCAAACATGTACAAATACAGAGAGACGAAAACTCTATGCACAAAATTTCGGAGGTTATTCAGGGACATTCTTTGAGTATTTTCGCATGAGACACGTGTTTTTCTTTGGTTTGTTACAGAGTATTTGCATTCCGTTTAATTTCTTACCCTCATTTATCTCTCCATAGTTATTATACAGAAAAACAACAGTAGGGCAACGCAAATACTGATGACATGCTGTGTGCGTCTCGTTTAGAAACAAATTCGTTTTAGACATACATGCCGGCCGGTGTGGCCAAGCGGTTCTAGGCGCTTCAGTCTGGAACCGCGCGACCGCTACGGTCGCAGGTTCGAATCCTGCCTCGCGTATGGATGTGTGTGATCTCCTTAGGTTAGTTAGGTTTAAGTAGTTCTAAATTCTAAGGGACTGATGACCTCAGATGTTAAGTCCCATAGTGCTCAGAGCCATCTGAACCATTTAGACATACATGGTACCTAATGTTGTCAACAGTCTGTACCTTCTGCATTCTTCGACACCCCACATGTGCGTAGCCTTCCTGTTTGTCAAACTAGTGAACTGAGCCACAATATGCTACACTGTAAAAGAAAGTTATATTACAGTTTGTGTACTGCTATAATGACGCTATCTACCATAGTTTTGAACAACTATTTAAATTAAATTTTTATTCTATATTATAATACTGATTCTGACATAAAATATTTTTCAGGATTAATTAATTAAACTGGAATACAATTTCCATTCTTGAACGCTCTGTTAAAATACGTTTCAGGTCCTTTTTGTAAATTAATAAAAGCTATTAACTGTAACATCCCATTAGAAGTTCCTAGAAATCGTCTTCTCTGTTCGGTTATTTCAAAGATTCCGGCGTTATCACTTAATGACCCTGGATCCGGCGCTTCGTGAACCATTCTTTGTCTGTGCATTAGATCTGGTTCGTTTGGTAAATATTAACTGCCTTTCTATGTCATACGTCATATGAGAGTTGACTGATATTGCCACACCTCATGTTGTCCTCATTAGAAACAGACAGAGAAAAAAGTCTTCAGAACTTTATTTGGTCTTCGCGCATGCATTATTTACTAATTCCCAGAGAAAAATGAAAAAAGAACGTAAATTTTTACATAATTATTACGTACTTGAGGGCAGAACATGAACTGACGATATGCATGTCGTTTATGAGTTCACTAAATGCAATGGAAGAGACTGAACACATTGTAATAAAAGTCTACGCTGTGCTGAGATGTTCCTGCACCGGCGGTAACCGCGTCACAAGCTTCTTCATGTACCTGAGAATTTTCGTTTTAGTCTCTGTGTAATGTTGCACATTTGTCTCTCGTGAACGTATCGTATTTTGACAGAAATAAAGATACTTGTGGTACCAAACAGCATAATTCGGAATTATATACTTACTCTCTGACGAGTCACAGAACAGCACATATCCCTTATAAGAAATGTCTCAGCATATATCCTTGAACAACTTCCGGTACTTTCTCGGTCCAGCGCAGGTACCACAAACTGTTAATCGGAGACCTGGAGAAGCACTCAGAGAGAAATAAACAAGCAGACATAACACGGGTGCAGCAGTTTACAACTTGTAATGCTGAAATTGCGTTCAGGAAGTGGAACTTCCTCAGTACATATCAACCTTAATAACTTCAACAAATTAGTCGTAGTAGCAGATACCACTCAAATGATTTACTGAACAATTAAAATGGAAAACAGAAGCTGTCTAAATGTTTCGTAAAACATTACCCACAAAATTTGTAGATGCAGGAGTAAAAGCTTATTCCCTTTCTGAGAGTAAACAGTTACAAAATTCACGATTCTAACATTCCTTACCATCCTACTATTTCCCCGGTTGCCGGTTTCCGTAGTGATGATTCCACCATGTACCCGGAATCATATTGAGGATCTAAGAAGCCGACGGCAACAATTTTCCCAGAATTTTTTGCCGATAAACTTGCCAATTGTCCTCGTATCTGTAAAGCTGCACGCAACAAGTTCCAGAGTTTAGACACATACGATGCCAAAGCACATCAGGATAATGTCGGAAATGTGATGGAAGACAAAACAGTTCCTCTCTGTATCTTTACAAAAAATATTGTCATTAACGCTTGTTACAACTCAGTTTCCATTACACTAACCAGGTTACGCTGTAAAACATATTGGATTAGGAATTACGATTTTTTATTGTGATCTTCATTCCAAAGTCTGGTTTATGGAACTATCCATGCTAATATATCCTGTGTTAGGCTCCTCATCTCTGCACAAGTACTGCAACCTACATACGTTTGAAGCTGTTTAAGGTATTGAATGCTTTGCATGCCCCTACAGTTTTGATCCCCCATCCTTTTGCTACCAAACTGACAATTCCTTGATGTCTTAGGATGTGGCCTATCAACTGGTCCCTTTTATACTTGAACTCTGGCATAAATTTCTTTCTTCCCCTATTCGATGCCGTACCTCCTTAACTGTTATTCGATCTACTCACCTGTTCTTCAGCATTCTACTGTAGCTTTTCGTTGCTAAACGTGTATGATGTTCTGTTTGTTGAATTGCCTGACGTTCACGTTTCGCTGCCGTACAAGATTACATTCCAGCAGAATACTTTCAGAAAAGACTTCCTAGACGTTAGCAAGTTCCTCTTCTTCTGAAACGCTTTTCTTGTTACTGCCACTCAGATTTTGTACTTTCACTACGTCGCCCATTATCAGTTATTTTACTGTCCAGATAACAAAACTCACCTACTACTTTTAGTGTCTCATTTACTAATCTAATTCCCTCAGCATCGCTTGATTTAGTTCGACTACATTTCTTTCCCCAGTTTTACTTTTATTGATTTTCATTTTGAAATCTCTTTTCAAGACGCTGTCCGTTCCGTTCAACTGTTCTTCCAAGTCCATAGCCGTATCTGATAGAATTACTGTGTCACTGGCAAATAGCAACATTTTAATTGCTTCTCTCTGAACTTGAATTCCCTTCCGAATAATATCCTTGGTTTCCTTCACGCCTTTGTACAGTGTACAGATTGAATAAAATAGGATATCGCCTACAACCCGTTCTCACCTTCTTCCCAGCTATGGCTTCCCTTCCATATCCTTTGAGTGTAGCAACTGCAGTTAGACTTCTGTCCACATTGCAATTAAGTTCTCACCCTTTATTGCTACATTATAAATGTCAAAGAGTACAGTGCAGTCCATATTGCCAACAGCTTTGTGTAAATGTACGAATGCTGTAAACGCAGGTATGCCTTCCTTAAACGTATCTTCTAACATAAGTCTTAGGCTTACTATTGCCTCACGTGTTCGTGCATTTCCCTGAACCCTAATTGGTCTTCCCCAAGGTCGGCCTCTAACAATTTTTTCATTGAAATGATAATTAAATTGACACCCTAGCTGCAAGCAGGCGTTGATACACTTCATTGGGGACATGTTGAAAATGTGTGCCCCGACCGGGACTCGAGCCCGGGATCTCCTGCTTACATGGCAGACGCTCTATCCATCTGAGCCACCGCGGGCACAGAGGATAGTGCGTCTGCAGGGACTTATCCCTTTCACTAGAAGATCCCGTCGCAACGAAACACGCCTTTGTTTTAATGATTGTCACTCTAATTCACATATCATGTCCGTGACACTATCTCCCTATTTCACGATAATACAAAACGAGCTGCCCTTCTTTGTACTTTTTCGACGCCATCCGTCAGTCTCACCTGATGCGGAACCCACACCGCACAGGAATACTCCAGAACAGGGCGGACAAGCGTGGTGTAAGCAGTCTCTTTAGTAGAACTGTTACACCTTCTAAGTGTTCTGCCAATGAATCGCAGTCTTTGGTTTGCTCTACCCACAATATTATCTATGTGATCGTTCCAGTTTAGGTTATCTGTAGTTGTAATCCCTAAGTATTTAGTTGAATTTACAGCCTTCAGATTGCACCTCCTTAATTTCCAAACTTTTTGCAATATCTTCAGTGTTAGTCTACAGTTCATAACCAATAAATCATGGTCAGAGTCTACATCTGCCGCGGGAAACGTTTTCCAGTTTAATGTACTATTGATAACTTTGCTTATGTCTTGTCCACTCTTTTATTTTTCCAACAAAAACTTACGCCTTTCGACAATTTTAAAGGCTGTATTATGTTAATCACATAAAACTGTTCATTGGATACATTGTATTACGTCAACACTCTCAGTCACGAGACAAGTGCAAAGTGTTGTTGTGATACAATGTATTTAATGAACAGTTTTATGTGATTAACATAATAGTGCCTTTGAAAATGTCGGAAATGTCGAAAGGCGTAAGTTTTTGTTGGAAAAATAAAAGAGTGGTCAAGACATAAGCAAAGTTATCAAAGTACATCCAAATTGCCGCTCCATCTCACAGCATTTTCATATAAATTCCAACAGTTTAAAGTCTGGTTTCAAAATCTCTGTATTACTGTCATATAATCAATGGAAAGTCTTCCATTGTAACCAGGTCTTTTTAACGCACAAACCTTCTTTTAGGATTCTTCAGTCCAAGTCCTAGCGATGGTTAAATTATGCTCTGTGCAAAATTTTACCAGAGGGGTTCCTCTTTCGTTCCTTTACCGCTACTCATGCTCTCATACTACTTTTACTTCACTTCCTTTCCCTACTGACGAATTACAGTCACCTTTCATAATTAAATTTTAAACTCCTCTACCTGAATAACTTCCTGTATGTCACCATACGCACTGTTCATAATAGCCTACACGAAGTTCTATTTCCTGTATTATCCATATCTGATTTTGTATCCCGGCCTTACGAAATGTCCTGCTTTTCCTGTCATGAGAATATGCTAATATCCGCTATATTTAACTTCATACTATTTACCTTTTAAAATTTTGTAGCCTACCTAACCGATTAAGGGATTCTAACGTTCCGCGCTCCGACTCTTAGAATGCCAGTTTTGTTTTCTCTGATAACGACATCTTCATTAGCAGTCGCGGCCCGGAGACCCAAAGGGGGAGTATTTTACTTCTGGAAGACTTCTTCGAAGTGGATGCTGCAGTGTCGTCCGAAGAACGAGGTCCCATGGAAAGCTGGTACCTCATGACTGAACCACAAGCAATGATAGTCGCTGCCTGACGCGGCAACAAATGAGACACTTCGGTGTAGTCAAGACCGCAAAACGTTGTACCATACGTCACCGCTGCTGGAAGAGTGCTTACGTCAGAACGCAGCGTCGGTTAGTTCACTATGCAGTCATCGCTTACAACGATAGTGTACCGTCTTACTTCAAATCCAGCACCACGAGTTGCATTAGAAGCCAGAGCTGTCAATCGACGTTTATAGCCTATCGAAATTTACAGTCAATCGTTCGTTGAGAAATGACTATCAGTCTGTACTGTATTAAGTGATACGTTATGTGTTCAGCGGCAGTAACAAGTAACTAGACATTCCTGTGGCCATGAGTTGTTTCCAAGGTCATTCAGATTGCTCAATTTTTAATAAATTGGTCTAATTATTTTCTGCATGTTATAGTATCTGCTCGATCCCCTCCAGAAGTTAATATAAGCTTGCTAGAGCCCAATACAGTGCAAAAGCGAATGCTTCAAGTGTATTTTTCGTTCGGCACTACAGATGCCGTCATCACTAAGCTATACTCGTACAGTAGAACAGCATACCACTGGGAAAAAAATAATGGCTGCAGTTTCTCCTTGCTTACAGCCGTACACAGTACCAGCACAGAAAGGCAATGCTGGTTAATGTGACAAGGCCAGTCATCTAGACTGGTGCCCTTGCGACTACCGATTACGCTTCTCTTCCTTCCTTCCTTCCTTCTTCAGGATCCACGTATTAGTTTGCCCTCTCCACAGGTAGCGCTCAGTTGTGATTGCACCTACCACACAACTGTCTGTACCGTTCAGGTACGTGAAACATCCCAACTCGTCGTGGAACACGGTTCATGCTGATGATGATTTTTGGTTTGAGGGGTGGTCAAACGCGTAGTTATCAGCACGCGTAGAAATGCCCTACCTTACACTGTTAAGTCTCGCCGCTTTCTGAATGATGATGGAATGAGGAGGACAACACAAACACACAGTCCGTGGACGGAGATAATTCCCGATCCGGCTGGGAATAGAACCTGAGACCCCATGATCCAGAGGCAGCCACTCTAACCATTTCTTTTTTAAATCTCGTTTTGTTCGTTATTTGTCATTGTACTTGTACCGGGCGGACGTCCCATGATATTTGTTCAAGTTCATCTTTGATGCATTCACTCTATTGTTTTATTACACAGGGTATCTATCCCTCTGAATGAACACGCTGAGCTACCGGGCCGGCAATCAACTTGACCACGAGCTGCGAACAACACGGTTCAAGGGAGATTACGTGTCACCTCGTGATACTGCATGTTATCCAGTCAATAATGTACAGTTTACTATGCTATGAATCATCCATTACTGCTGTAGATTTCTTGCACTCAACGAACAAATATGTTTGTAAAAATAGGACATACGTGTCAGCAGGAGAGTAATCCGCGATGCTTATCTCTAGAAAATACAGATTGTTTTCGTGCATCGATCGTTATGTTCACTATCTCAGTCTGACTGGTTTCGGGCAATGTCTCCCATCTTCAGTTCATTTCATGTAGGTCACGAGAAACCTGTCTTAACGGAACGCTGTCAGTTTCTTTGTCACATTGTAATACGTTCTCCTCTGTAGTTAGTTATTAACTGAAGGATATATGCCGGGTATTTAAATTTACTTACCTTTTGTGTTAGACGTTTATCAATATTGCTTTAGGATTTTGAAATAAAGTAAAATTCCTTGAGATGCTGGTGGATTTTGTTCTTTTCGTGTTGATGTTTAGACCCCAAGGTTTACTATTTACGCCGGCCGAAGAGACCGAGCGGTTCTAGGCCATACAGACTGGAACCGCGCGACCATTACGGTCGCAGGTTCGAATCCTGCCTCGGGCATGGATGTGTGTGATGTCCTTAGGTTAGTTAGGTTTAAGCAGTTCTAAGTTCTAGGGGACTTATGACCTCAGCAGTTAAGTCCCATAGTGCTCAGAGCCATTTGAACCATTTATTACTATTTACTCCTCTAACGTTGATGAATTGTAGTTATCTATATTATCAGTGATTATGACCGGATTGTTAACACAGCGAACAATAGTGAGTGCAGTCATTCGGCTGCAGGGGGACAGCGGCCGTCAAAAATTAAAACTGTAGAACTGCTACAAGGCGCATGTAGCTTTTCCTGTATTTCATATGTTTCACTCGACCACCTCGAGCATCTTCAGAAATTACGTGGCCGAGGGTCACTCGTTACAAATATCGGCTGTGTATAGTACAGCCGTCATAGATAAAAAAAACATTATGTATGACGGCGGCGCTAGAAGCAGGCCGCTATTTGCATCTAATAGTCGTCGGCCACGTAATTTCTGAAGATGCACGCAGTGGTCGAGTGGAACATGTGAAATACAGGAAAAGCTACATGCGCCTTGTGGCAGCTCTACAGCTTTAACAGCGAACGTTGTTGATCCACTTTCTATTTACTTTAGCTCGCATACCCAAATCTTCCAAAGTTTCTTGAACTGCTTCTGAAGAATGATTGTAGGGTATAAACATCCAGATGGCACGCATCCCTGTCTTAAAATGCCCTTAATTATAGTGTGTTGGACATATCGTCTCCTGAATTAACCACAGCAGTTACGTTCTCACACACCTTTTTGATACATAGGCTGTGCATTGGAGGAGCTGCGTTAGATTATGATGCTGCACCCAGTCAAAAGCTTATTTGCACTCTATATATTGCTAGCACACATATTTTGTTAGATAGTAGCGATTCTGAACGACGACTTATATTGCGCTAGTCGCTTTTCTATTACTCAGCCGTAGTATAAATCTGAATCGTAACTAGCTTCTGTTCACTTCCGCTACGTTATGCAACATTCAGTGAAATAATATCAGTGTATATCAGAAAGTGTATCTTAACGGAAGTATTATCAATGAATTCAAAACCACATTCCTCTCATTGTGTGTGATCTTAGTTGCCTGGCCAGGTAAGTAACGCCAGAACGAAGTATTAAAGCTCTGGTTCCGCTCAGGGACTTAGAGAAAGTAAGATACACATGTCGTCCCACGCTTAGTCAGTGCATAACTAGAGTGGTGAGATATCGGACGAGCGTACGTGTTCTCGGTGTGCTGCAGGCACAGTTCTGCTGGGGTACGGATTTACATGTGCATCACAGTGTGGGAGTGATGCCGTGACAACCGGAAACGTACTCCGAAGTCGAAATACGCGGTACTGTACGATTCATGCGTGAAAAATGTCTGTATTATGCACAGATTCACCATTAAATTCTTTAGTTTATGGATCAAATGCGACGTCGCGTACGTGCATTGCGAAATGTTATCGAGAACTTTGCAAACACCGCACTCATCTGGGTAACACCTATAGGAGAAAAAGGGCATTGACATCGACTACAGACGACAATTTCCAGGTTACCGAGGACCTGATTCGAAGTAATCACAGAGTTTTCATCCATGAAGACGTTCGCACGGTTGTCGAATGGCTTCCTGACCAATGAGAGGATTTCTGTCTTTGAGGAACTGAGCGACTGACGAACAATTTGAAGTGTATCAAAGCCTTTCAACAGCAGTTACTTGGTCTGCTTTAAAAGTGAGTATCTTACTTTTTGGCGTTCCTTCGTGTGTATTGCTTGACTTGTGCTTTGTCGCTGGCAACTGATCATTTAACTAATGGCAGCATTCGACTTAGTTGATGAAACTGAACAGACACGTGCTTCTGCGTAAACGCTTGGAAACATAAGTAATAAGAATTCAAACTCGTTAGGTTAACACCGTAACTGACGCTCGCTTGTATGACTGCAAACATTTTACATTCTGTTCTGTCATGGACTCCACATTCGGCAATAGGTCTATTAGGCAGTGCACAGAAAGGCGCTGACCCTATGTTATGCAAGTGTTCCTGTTACACTGAAAGTACTTCGGAAGAGTCCGGTGATTCAAGCGGATCGCACTCGACGGAATATCAAAAGAAGGTCATGTCTCCTGTCTACCATTTTAATGGTACAGCTGTAGCACCGCGCAATAGACCGTGCTACTCAAATTACTTCATTTGTGGGACTGAATGTTTAATTTGGGACGGGAAAATCTGAATGTGCAAAGCGGCTGACCGTTAGAAACGTTAGACTGTTTGACAGAAAGTGTAGCCACGTGACTATAAAGAAACAGTTATTATATTTTTCATTACTACAGGCAACAAATTTTTAATCATGTGCTCAGAAAATGTGGCTTCGACAGTATCTGTTTCGCCTGTCTTACCACTGGAGGCTACTAGATATAAACAATTACGGTGATTTACAACCTGTGTAATAAATATAGTTGCCACTGCGATTTATGTTTTGTGTGTGTGAATATATATATATATATATATATATATATATATACACTCCTGGAAATGGAAAAAAAGAACACATTGACACCGGTGTGTCAGACCCACCATACTTGCTCCGGACACTGCGAGAGGGCAGTACAAGCAATGATCGCACGCACGGCACAGCGGACACACCAGGAACCGCGGTGTTGGCCGTCGAATGGCGCTAGCTGCGCGGCATTTGTGCACCGCCGCCGTCAGTGTCAGCCAGTTTGCCGTGGCATACGGAGCTCCATCGCAGTCTTTAACACTGGTAGCATGCCGCGACAGCGTGGACGTGAACCGTATGTGCAGTTGACGGACTTTGACCGAGGGCGTATAGTGGGCATGCGGGAGGCCGGGTGGACGTACCGCCGAATTGCTCAACACGTGGGGCGTGAGGTCTCCACAGTACATCGATGTTGTCGCCAGTGGTCGGCGGAAGGTGCACGTGCCCGTCGACCTGGGACCGGACCGCAGCGACGCACGGATGCACGCCAAGACCGTAGGGTCCTACGCAGTGCCGTACGGGACCGCACCGCCACTTCCCAGCAAATTAGGGACACTGTTGCTCCTGGGGTATCGGCGAGGACCATTCGCAACCGTCTCCATGAAGCTAGGCTACGGTTCCGCACACCGTTAGGCCGTCTTCCGCTCACGCCCCAACATCGTGCAGCCCGCCTCCAGTGGTGTCGCGACAGGAGTGAATGGAGGGACGAATGGAGACGTGTCGTCTTCAGCGATGAGAGTCGCTTCTGCCTTGGTGCCAATGATGGTCGTATGCGTGTTTGGCGCCGTGCAGGTGAGCGCCACAATCAGGACTGCATACGACCGAGGCACACAGGGCCAACACCCGGCATCATGGTGTGGGGAGCGATCTCCTACACTGGCCGTACACCACTGGTGATCGTCGAGGGGACACTGAATAGTGCACGGTACATCCAAACCGTCATCGAACCCATCGTTCTACCATTCCTAGACCGGCAAGGGAACTTGCTGTTCCAACAGGACAATGCACGTCCGCATGTATCCCGTGCCACCCAACGTGCTCTAGAAGGTGTAAGTCAACTACCCTGGCCAGCAAGATCTCCGGATCTGTCCCCCATTGAGCATGTTTGGGACTGGATGAAGCGTCGTCTCACGCGGTCTGCACGTCCAGCACGAACGCTGGTCCAACTGAGGCGCCAGGTGGATATGGCATGGCAAGCCGTTACACAGGACTACATCCAGCATCTCTACGATCGTCTCCATGGGAGAATAGCAGCCTGCATTGCTGCGAAAGGTGGATATACACTGTACTAGTGCCGACATTGTGCATGCTCTGTTGCCTGTGTCTATGTGCCTGTGGTTCTGTCAGTGTGATCATGTGATGTATCTGACCCCAGGAATGTGTCAATAAAGTTTCCCCTTCCTGGGACAATGAATTCACGGTGTTCTTATTTCAATTTCCAGGAGTGTATATATATATATATATATATATATATATATATATATATATATATATATGTGTGTGTGTGTGTGTGTGTGTGTGTGTGTGTGTGTGTATGAGAGGAGAAAGAGATAGATAGAGACAGAGAGAATGGGAGAGAGAGAGAGAGAGAGGGAGAGAGGGAGGGAGGGAGAGAGACAGAGAGAGAGAAAGGGAGAGAGGGACAGAAAGATGGAGAGATAAAGAGTGACTGAGCGAGAGTGAGTGTCTGTAAACTGCTTTTCCATGGATTTGCAAATAACTTTGGACGACTCCCGGTAATGGGTTCGACTTGCTCGAAGATAACATGCAGCAGACTGGCATCAATCGAAGCCATTAAAACTTTTAAAGTGGCAGCAGCAGCGTCGCCCAGCGTCTTTCCAACGCCTTCTAACATGCGAACAGACGTGTCTTTAGCATCACCATCATGCGGATTTTGTAGACACGTGCATGTAAGGTCCTATCAGGCCCTTTAAGGGCAGTTAGAACGGAAAAATTATCTTCAAATTTTACGATTTTTATCTGATTATAACATAAGTAATTTTCCGAATAAAATTATATATATATATATATATATATATATAAACTCACATGGGAAGTATTTTACTTTATTTTTTAAATATAATATACACTGTTGGAAACCTTAAAATTTTTACGTGCATTACTTCAAGATCTAATAAAACCGACAATTTTTTATATAGAAGGCTGTGGATTGCTGTGTTATCAAGGTTAAATTACGTGTTTGTATAAATCATGTCCAGAAGAAGATGGGCACCAGGTTGAGGAAGTTGAAACAAAGTTTGAGAGACAAGAAACTTCCTGATGGTAAAACCATAAGAGGCAGGCTGACAGACAAAATGATTGATGAACTATAATAGTCTTATGGGATGGCCATTAGAAATAATAGTGAGGATTTGCTGAAAATGAAGCAGGCAGTATGGGCTTCCTTCTTTCACAGACTGTCAACTGATGAAAAGTCAGTACACCGCCTTTACCAAAAAATGGTTCAAATGGCTCTGAGCACTATGGGACTTAACATCTATGGTCATCAGTCCCCTAGAACTTAGAACTACTTAAACCTAACTAACCTAAGAACAGCACACAACACCCAGCCATCACGAGGCAGAGAAAATCCCTGACCCCGCCGGGAATCGAACCCGCCTTTACCCTCCTGGACCTGATTCAAGGTGCAATTACCACAATGCCCAGTAACCAAACACTTCATACAGCCATAAACATTCCATCCCAGTAGCAGTCACAGATTTCATCAAACCTATTTGCAGAGACCTGGCAAATCCTGAATTATTGAAGAAGGGTCTGCGTCGTCAGACTCAAATTCAAAATGATTCCTTCAATAATCTTATATCGACTTGCTTACCAAAAAATGTTTTTGTTGGAGTGAAGACACTAAAGTTGGGGGTTAGTGATGCTGTTATTGCTTTTAATGATAGCAACATTGGTAGGATGGAGGTGCTACAGCATATGGAAATTAATCCTGTAGCAAACAGCATCAGAGACCTTGAACGGATGGAGAAGGTTCGCATTGATAAAACAGAGTATGAAGCGGAGTTGACCACTATGGAGTCCAAAAAGAAAAAAAAAAGAAGAAAAAACTTGGAAAGAGATCAAGAGGATGGTATACAGTATGGTGCAGGGTGTTTCTGAGTGACTAAAAATAACAAAAAGCATATATTAGGTGGGTTACAGTCTTTTCAAACTTTAGAAGCCGTTCCTGAAAATTTACTTTTTCTGTTGCATTTTTCGCTAAATCTCAGAAACCACTTCGAGTAGAGTACTCAAATTTTCAGGGACAAGTAACATACATATCCTGAGTCTACTGAAGAAGAATATAATGTTAAGTATTATTTAAATTATTTGGGATAATGTACAAAAAAGTACACAAAACTTTAACTGTGTAATTAAAAAATTGTATTTCCGAAAGCAGTGGCTGAAGTGTAATTATTTTAGGTCAGTAGACGCAGGACAAACAGTCCTGTAAAAGTTTTATGTGAATGGCATCAGTAATTCCTGAAATAACGGAATACAAGTTACTAAATTTAACATTATTGGGATAGGGCATTCCAACTCCCCTTAATGGCAACATTGCAAACACAAACAATAAAATAATTGAAGAAAACTTCATCTGCATATATAATCGGCAACCCACCATACGTTCCTTGCTGGAGGGTATCTAAGACCATTGCTTGTGATTCCCTTCGGTGTTCCACTCTCAAATGGATGGAGGAAGAGGAAAACGACAGCATAGATGCTTCCGTACGAACGAAGATTTCTCATATTTTTCCTCTCAGTCCATACGTGAGATGTATGTTGCCGGTAGTGTGATAGTTCTGCGCTCTGACTCACATGTGACTTCCCTAAAGTTCGGCACTAAAGTTTCGTGATACTCCAAAAAGCATGACACACTTCGTTAACTAGATCAGGAATGCTAATTACAGTAACGCTATTGAGTGGTCTGTGCACAATAGCATTGAGATCCATACTTAAGCAACTCTTGCTGAGATATTAGTCTTATACAGAATGGACGTGGATCCAAATGGAGATTTCTCGGATTTTGTATCGGATGAAAGGTGTACATTAGGTGGTAGCGGTGAGTGTTACACGCTATTAGATTCTTTCTGACATTTATAGCACTTCACGGATTGGAACCCTAGTTTCTCTGTGTTCTCAACTGACGTAAGCGATACTGTCTTGGCTGACGGAAATTTTCAAAATTGTAGATGTTGCTAGCATTTTATGTGGGTACCTTGATGAGGATGCTGCACTGCAGGAAGTACTCGTCTGGTTTATTTACGTCGTCTCCAGTAGCACACGGATATTGCTAAGCACGTCTCGTGTGTTCATTTCCAACATGATAATTACGAGGTGTATTGCAAAACTCAGGTCCGGTGACCAATATGCAACTGGTAGTAGTAGGAGTAATCCACAAAATACAGGCCCATATCGTTAACGTAGAAATGCAGCAGGATTTTGGAACATATATTGTGCTCGAACATCATGAATTACCTCGAAGAATACGGTCTATTGACACACAGTCAGCATGGGTTTAGAAAACATAGTTCTTCTGAAACACAACTAGCTCCTTATTCGCGTGAAGTGTTGAGTGCTATTGGCAAGGCATTTCAGATAGATTCCGTATTTCTGAATTTCCGGAAAACTTTTGACACTGTACCATACAAGCGGCTTGTAGTGAAATTTCATGATTATGAAATATCGTCTCAGTTATGTGACTGGATTTGTGATTTCCTGTCAGAGAGGTCACAGTTTGTAGTAACTGACGGAAAATCATCGAGTAAAACAGAAGTGATTTCTGGCGTTCCCCAAGGTAGTGTTACAAGCCCTTTGCTGTTCCTCATCTATATAAACGATTTGGGAGACGATAATGAGCAGCCGTCGAAGGTTGTTTGCAGATGGCGCTGTCGTTTATCGACTAATGCAGGCATCAGAAGATCAAAACAAATTGCAAAACGATTTGGAAAAGATATCTGAATGGTGCGAAAATTGGCAGTTGACCTTAAATAACGAAAAGTATGAGGTCATCCACATGAGTACTGAAAGGAATTCGTTTAACTTCGGTTACACTATAAATCAGTCAGTTTTAAAGGCAGTAAATTCAACTAAATACCTAGGAATTACAATTACCAACAACGTAAATTGGAAGGAAAACAGAAAATGTTGTGTGGAAGACTAACCAAAGACTGCGTTTTATTGATAGGACACTTAGAAAACGTAACAGGTGTACTTAGGAGTCTGCCTACACTACGCTTGTCCATCATCTTTTAGAATATTGCCGCGCAGTGTGGGATCCTTACCAGATAGGACTGACGGAGTACATCGAAAAAGTTCAAAGAAGGGCAGCACGTTTTGTATTATCGCGAAATATCGGAGAGTGTCACAGAAATGATAAGTATTTGGACATCACTAGAGAAAGGTGTTTTTCGTTGCGACGAAATCTTCTCACGAAATTCCAATCACTAACTTTCTCCTCCGAATGAGAAATTATTTTGTTGACACCGACCTACATAGGGAGGAACGATCACCACGATAAAATAAGGCAAATCAGAGCTCGTACGGAAAGATATAGGTGTTTGTTCTTTCCGCGCGCTATGCGAGATTGGAATAACAGAGAATTGTGAAGGTGATTCGATGAAACCTCTGCCAGGCTCTCAAATGTGATTTGCAGAGTATACATTTAGATGTAGATGAAGATAGCTCTGGATGACGTTTATGGCAGCGCTGTCTACCAAGTCTTTAGGAAAATATTGCAGCGTTGATTTTCCACTCTGTGAGAGCGGATCTCAATAGCCGAAACAATCGTAGATCCCGCCAGTTGTGAAGTGTGCGATGTGATTAGTCTTTTGATGGAAAAAGGATTTTCAGCTGCTGGTATCCATCATGAGTTAGGCCAAGTATATGCAACAGAACAAATCAGCGACAAACAAGTCCGAAAATGGTGTCCATAATTTGAAAATGGTCGCACAAATGTTCATGATGAACAGTAGAGTGGCACGGTCAGTATTCGGTCCGGCATCGTTGATGTAGTTAACCAAAAACTTCGAAGTGATCAGCGATTCAGGATTCGTTGATGTAGTTAACCAAAAACTTCGAAGTGATCAGCGATTCAGGATTAGTGGCCTAGCTAGTGAATTCCAAAATGTTGCTCGAACTTCAATCTACTTGATTGTCACTGAATAGCTTGAATATCACCAAAGCGTGTCGAGGTGGATCACAAAAATACTCGCTGATCACCGCAAGGAGCAAATATTGGATGGTGTAAGACGGTTTTTTTGAGCGTTATAAACAAGCTGAGGATGATTTGCTTTCCCACATTGTTACTGGTGACAGGAGGTGGATATCGTAAACCATTGCAAAACCGAAACAGCAGTGAATGCAGTGACGCCGTTCAAGTTCACCCAAACCAAAAATGTTTAAGCAATCTCTGCTCTCGAAGGAAAAAATAATGGCCACCTTTGTTTGGGACGGAAAGGGCGCCATTTTCATTGGTTTCATGCACCGTGGTTCAACAATTACAGCTAACGTATACTGTCAAATGCTAACCAAACTGAGATGTGCGATCCAAAACCGGTGCCGCGGGAAACTGTCGTCTGGCATAATCCTTCGCGACAACGTACGCCCTCACACCGCTGCCATAATCACGGAGAAGATTCTAGATTTTCGTTGGGAACTTTTTGAACACACTCTGCACAGTCCCGACCTTGTAGGAAGCGACTATTTCCTCTTCTTGCATTTTAAAAAGTGGCTGCGTGGACGACAAGTTCAAAACGGCGATGAACTCAAGACTGACGTCACCAGTTTGTTCAGTTCCTAGTCGGCAGACTTATATGCAAAGGCATTAAAGAATCTGGTGCAGCATTACGAAAAGTGAACAAATGTAAACGGCGATTATGTGGAAAAATAAAGTAGATATGGAGTAAAATGTTACTGTCAACAAAAACCTTTTCTCGTTAGCTTATTTTTTTTTATGTCAAAACGGAGCTCAGTTTTGGAGTATGCCTCGTATAATAGGATAAAGTGAGCGCCTCTGCAGAAGTACGCCAAAATAAAGCAAGGAGTTTTCGATTCAATTCAGTAAAATTTATGATAGGGAACGCTTGTTTAGCGAAGCAGGTTTTCCGACGTATAAAAATCAAGACGTACGCTGTCACAGCGTTGTGCCCCACACTTTATTTCGTTACTACGATCTTCAGATCAAAGGTAGTCCTTATCAGCGACTAAATAAAAAGACTGTTTGTTTGTGTACGGTAAGCCTTTCGTTTCTCTTAATTTTGAAGCATCCTCGGTAGTCTGTAATCTGTAATTCAGTTCTCGCTGACTGTATACAGTAGATACGCGATGAAAAAGTTATGAACATGATTATAATGCGATTTTTGGCGTTGGGAAACAATCTGGTGGACAAGTTACTCAAGGTTTTAAAGTTTTTTGGCATTTTACAATATCAAACAATCCCTCTGTAGTGCAAAGGTGATGTACGATCTAGACATGATACATAACATTTGCCTGACAACAGATGCATCAGATATTCGTCTGGAGTCATGTCTGTTTCATATTCGACCAATAAATAATAAACTAACAGTTTGGACTATAGATTTTGATAGCCACATCCTCACAAACAGTGAAAGGTCGCAATGCTGAGCTGAACTAGAAGGTCCATCTGTGACATGGCCCTCCAAAGGATTCCGCTATTATCTGTATGGTCATCATACAAATGCGTATTGTGATCACAATGCTTATACGTACATCAAAAAAGTTTTGCATCACCTCGGTTCCGAGAGTTACGGAGCCTGTACAGAAAACTGGAATAGAGATCAACATAAACATCATTTACGCCAAAGTTACCCCATTCAGAGTCCGTATACCAGATGAGTTTATCTGCTGCTAAAGCAGGTGTAGAGACACCAAGCATCAGATTCAGGATGATCATGAAAACCACACATTGCGTATTGTACCACCATACAGTGAGACCTTAAGAGGTGGTGGTGCAATTGCTGTTAACACCGGCACCTGTAAAACCCAGTAGCACGTCCTCTTGCTTTGATGCATGCCTGTATTCGTCGTGGCATACTATCCACAAGTTCATCAAGGCACTGTTGGTCCAGATTGTCCCACTCCTCAAGGGCGATTCGGCGTGGATCCCTCAGAGCGGTTGGTTGATCACATCTTCCACAAACAGCCCTTTTCAATCCATCCCAGGCATGTTCGATAGGGTTCATGTCTGGAGAACATGCTGGCCATGGCGATGTCATTATCCTGAAGGAAGTTATTTACAAGATGTGCACGATGGGGGCGCGAATTGTCGTTCATGAAGACGAATGCCTCGCCAATATGCTGCCGATATGGTTGCCTTAACGGTCGGAGGATGGCATTCACGTATCGTATAGCCGTTACGACGCCTTCCATGACCACAATCAGCGTACGTCGGCCGCACATAATGCCACCCAAAAACATCATGGAACCTCCACCTTGCTGCACTCGCTGGACAGTGTGTCTAAGGGGTCCAGCCTGAACAGGTTGCCTCCAAACACGTCTCTGACTACTTTCTGGTTGAAGGCATATGCGACACTCGTCTGTGAAGATAACGTGATGCCAATACTGTGCGGTCCATTCTGCAAGTTTTTTGGGGCTTCTGTAACGCGTTGCATGGTGTCGTCGTTGCAAAGATGGACCTCGCCTTGGACATCGGGAGTGAAGTTGGGCATCATGCAGTCTATTGCACGCAGTTCTGTGGCTGCACGAAAAGCATTATTCAACATGATGGCGTTTCTGTCAGGGTTCCTCCGAGCCATAATTCCTGTGTAGCGGTGATCCGCTGCAGTAGTAGCGCTTGGGCGGCCTGAGCGAGGCATGTTATCGACCCTGTCTCTCTGTATCTCCTCAATGTCCGAACAACATCGCTTTGGTTCACTCCGAGACGCCTGGACACTTCCCTTGTTGAGAGCCCTTCCTGGCACAAAGTAGCAATGCGGATGCGATCGAACAGCGGTATTAACCGTCTAGGCAAGGTTGAACTACAGATAACACGAGCCGTGTACCTCTTTCCTAGTGGAATGACTGGAACTGATCGTATGTGGGGCCCCTCCGTCTAACAGGTGCTGCTCATGCATCGTTATTTACATCTTTGGGAAGGATCAACTCTGAACAGTCAATGGGACTGTGTCTGTGGTACAATATCCACAGTCAACGTCTATCTTCAGGATTTCTGGGAACTGGGATGATGCAAAACTTTTTTGATGTATGTAATTTTTTACTACACAGTAAATAATTCCACACAACAGTAAGAAGATTGTCGCTAGTCTTGCAGGGATATGTTTTTAACATTGTACCCTGTAACAAAGTGACAGATGCCCTATCGCGGTTACGTGAAGGAGTGGTAAATACACCATGTGTTAATGATCATGACTGTAATATTAAGTTTAATGAAGTTGTAAGCGAAAAAGAATTCTTCGATTTACACAAAAGTATGGATGAATTGCAAGGGACTGATGAGTTAGCTAAAAGTAAAACAGCAACTATGAAATAATGCACCCAAACAGTTAAACTTCCATATTAAATTCCATAATGGATTGCTATGTTTTAGGAGACATCCTGAATCTGATGCTTGGTGTCTCTACACCTGCTTTAGCGGAAGATAAACTCATCTGGTATACGGACTCTGAATGGGGTAACTTTGGCGTAATGAAGTGTGCCAAAAGGCTTGGTGAATACTCTTGTTTCAGTAACGTGAGACGGAAAGTGCAGCAACTATCGAGAACTTGTCGGCTTTGCCAAAAGGCAAAACCTTTATATATATATATATATATATATATATATATATATATATATATATATATATATCATTACAGATTGTAGCTATTGACATCTATGGACAACTCACTAGAAGAAGAATAGGAGTGACGTTTGCAGTACTTTTGTACAATATTTGTTTTTAAATATGTACGATTGTATATGATGTATTTTGTTACCAGTGAACCAATCCAGAAAAATTGAAAGTGATTACACATCTATATTTGGTCAGACAAAAGCAATTATCAAGGACAATGGCAGTGCTAGCACAAGTAATAAATGGGATAACCTTCAGCAAGAAATGGTGAGCAAGCAAATATTAATATCTAAGTATCATCCTGAAGCGAAACCTGCAATGGGGAATTAGGAGAATTAAGTCGGTTTGTCGAATCTTACTGTCACCACAAACAGAATACAGGTCTTCAGTACTTAGTTTAATTTGAACAAATAGTGAATGATTTACCATGTACCTCCACATACTGCAAATTAAGAGAACTGTAGTGGGAAAATGGCATCAGTCATCAAAGCAGATTGCTCACAAAACACTAGTACGTCTCGTTCTGGAATATTGCTCAAGCGTATCAGCCTCATACCAAATCGGACCTACAGGGAATACTGAATGGAAGCCGGCACGAATAGTCACAAGTTTGCCTGAACCATGGTGCGTGCCACTGAAATGCTGAGAAACCTGAAATGGAATGGACTTGCAGATAGACGCCAGATATTCCGGAAAAGCCTGCTTACAGTGTTTTAAGGACTAGTACTAAGTGGAGATTCTACGAAAATTCTAAAAAAAACCATGTACTGCTGGATCACAGACACAAGAGTAGATAAATAACAGCGTGCACAAAAGCATTTAACCCATCGTTCTTCTGTCGCTCCATATACAAATGAAATGTAAAGGAACACTAATATGAATGATTTACCATGTACCTCCACATACTGCAAATCAAGAGAACCGTAGTGGGAAAATGGCATCACACTGAGACTTACCCTCTGCCAGGCACTTCACAGTGGTTTGCGGAGTGAGGATATAGATATAAATGTACAGTGCCAGCTCTACACAATCCACCTGATTCGTGCAGCACAGAACACTGTGCTTCAAGGATTAAATGTTATCCAGCAGCTGGGAGGCAAGACGACGACTTGGCTGCTGTCTCACAAGGAGCTGTTGGCATCTAAGAAGCATTTATAAAGTTCGTTAATGCTTTTTCCTCCTATCTGGCACGTCCAAAGCTTACCTCAAAATGGCTATGCACCATTCAGTGGACAACAAAAACTTTCTTCGACGTAAGTCTGACACAGTACTTTACAACAATAGCAACCAGTTTAAAAAAATAGTTTTATTTTCGTTGATGGTAAAGTATAATTTACATAAAATCATTTTCTGCATCTATGTCAAATTCATGATCTTCACTTTCATGAAAGGTTCTGTGCTTTGGGAATCAATTGATATAACCCAGGTGGTACAAAAGAAAACAACTAATTCTGAACTAAAGATGTGTTATTTTTATATATCTGCATTTAGGTAAGGATTTAATTTACGCTGAAGCGTCAAAGAAACTAGTATAGGCATGCGTATTCAAATACAGAGATATGTAAACAGGCAAACTACGGCTCTGCGATTGGCAACGCCTATACAAGATTTTTGTAGCAGGCTCACGAGCGATGGGACACATCATCTCCGAGGCAATGATGAAGTGGGGATTTTCCCATACAAACATTTCACGAGTGTATCGTGAATATCAGGAATCCGATAAAACATCAAATCTCCGACATCGCTACGACTGGAAAAAGATCCAACAAGAACCGGTCAACGACGGCTGAAAAGAATAGTTTAATGTGACAGAAGTGCAACCATTCCGCAAATTTCTGCAGATTTTAATGTTGGGCCATCAACATGTGTCACTGCGTGAACCCTTCAACGAAACATCACCGATTATAGGCTTTCGGAGTCAAAGGTCCACCCGTGTATCCTTCATGTCCGCACGACACAAAGCTTTATGCCTCGCCTCCGCCCGGCCCGTCGATACCGACATTGGACTGTTGATAGATGAAAACATGTTGCTTCCTCTGACGAGTCTCGTTTCAAATTGTATCGAGCGGATGGAGGTGTACGGGTACGGATACAACCTCATGAATCCACGGAACCTGCATGTCAGCATGGGACTGTTCAAGCTGTTGGAGGATCTGTAATGGTATGGGGCGTGTGCGGTTGGATTGATATGGGACCTGGAATACTTCAAGATACGATTCTGGCTGGTGATGCGTACGTAAGCACGCTGTCTGATCACCTCCGTCCATTCATGTCCGTTGTGCATTCCGACTGACTTGGACAATTCCAGCAGAACAATGCGACACCCCACACGTCCAGAATTGATGTAGAGCGCCTCCAGGAACACTGTTCTGAGTTTAAACACTTCCTCTGGCCACCAAACTCCCCAGACATGAACCTTATTGAGCATATCTGGGATGCCTTGCAACATGGTGTTCAGAAGAGATCTACACCCCCTCGTACTCTTACGGATTTATGGACAGCCCTGCAGGGTTCTTGGTGTCTGTTCCTCCAGCACTACTTCAGACATTAGTCGCGTCCATACCGCGGCGTGTTGCGACACTTCTGCTTGTTCGCAGGAGTCTTACACTGTATTAAACAGGTGTATCAGTTTCTTTGGCTCTTCAGTGTATATTCTTGATTATGTGATTATTAAATACCTCCTTGAACTTTCTGACAACGTGGATAATTGAGAAGGTCATTTTCCTGCCTGCCCTGAGGTTCAGGAGACAGCAAAATTCGTGCCATAGCAATTCCTCATAATCAGAATGATGGCAGTGAAAGTAAGAGATCCAATAGTAATTCTAATGAAAGACGCTGACATTAATACACCAGATTATTTTTTGTACCTATATACTCTCCCACCTCCAAATGGCATGCCAGATGAATGAGAAAAAATTTCAAAGCTTTATTGACCAACAACAGTGCCAAAGATCAAGCCAAGGTAGACAACTAACCAGTATCTAAACTGAAATGCTGAAGGGGATGAGCAGCCGTCACTGCTTGTAGCAGGACAGGGGCACACCAGCATAGCTGGATGACCAAACTGCAGATGCAGCATAGTAGCCTCATAGAGAAGAGTGCACGATGTCTGTCGTTCTGTTGATCGCACACTCTGAGGTAGCATAACTTGTACGCAAGAGTGCCTTTACAGCATACAGATGCTACAGAAATAACCAAACTGAGGGCCTGGATTTTAAAACTGAGACACCACAGCATTGTGCATAGTACTGATGGGTCCATAAAACTAGGCCACATTAGGTCATGCTTGCCACATTATAATGTCATTGGCATTGAAAAATTGGTACAAATACTCATACTTCCAAAGCCCAGTTCTCATTTGCAACTAGGCAGTCCCAATGTGGGACACATGACACTACATCCACTGTCCACTTAAATGGCTTCGATCTAAAATTCAACAGTCAGCCGAGATTTAAGGGCTTGGAAGCCGTGTGCTGCTATTTCCTTGTCCTGGCTTTCGCTGATGAGAAGACCGCGATGCCACCTACCAACATTTTCCCAGGAGGCCTAGTTGACAATAGCTTGTCGAGGTATCAAACTGCCATCATTCCGGGGAAGTACGATAGATGCCGACCTTGGGCACATCTCCCTGCAGGCATCAGCATCGCTTCTCTTTGCTGAGACGCCATGACGTAACTCTTCACGACTATGGCCACCTCGTGCAGAGCTGCTGGATGCCATTTTGAGGTGCCATCTATGAGAGCGTCCACGTAACCTGCTAGCTGTGCTGCTGATCGTTGTTGCCGTGAAGGCAACTTCCAGTCAACAACCTTATGTGTCGTAGCTGTCAGTTGCGTGCACAGCTCCGTCGCTGCGGCGGCTGTGTGTGCAAGACGCGCAGGTGTCAGCGCAAACCATCCTTATGTGAGTTCCACCTGCTCGTCTAGCTACTGGAATCTGTAAGAAGACAGTTGTGTATCTACTATCAATAAATGTGTAATCTGAAACTTCATGGCAGATTAAAACTGTGTGCCCAACCGAGACTCGAACTCGGAACCTTTGCCTTTCGCGGGCAGGTGCTCTACCATCTGAGCCACCGAAGCACGACTCACGACCGGTCCTCACAGCTTTACAGAAGTAAAGCTCGTTTATTATTATTTGGATTCTAAAATAGCGATCATGAATTACAGAAGTAAAGCTGTGAGGAGCGGGTGTGAGTCGTGTTTCGGTGGCTCAGATGGTAGAGCACTTGCCCGCGAAAGGCAAAGGTCCAGAGTTCGAGTCTCGGTCGGGCACACAGTTTTAATCTGCCAGGAAGTTTCATATCAGCGCACACTGCAGAGTGGAAATCTCATTCTGGAAATGTGTAATCTGTTAACTATATCTTATTAGCGCCTTTGGACATCGACTTATCTTCATCCTCACCTTCCCCACACTTAGATGACACTGCTCCCGCATTCTTCAATTCTTAGGCACGGACTTTCTAAAATCCACTTCCAATCATATGAAATAAGATAGGTGACATTATTTATTGCGTGGACATAAAAGACGTATAAATTTTTGAAATAGTTGCCACTCGCGAAGCAGAAACTTTAATCCATCCCTAGTCCCAAATGGGCAGCTCACGTGGTACTTTTGATAGATAAAACTGCATTTCAGATCCCTAATTAGTTCAAACAGTGTATCACTGATGAGCTATGGCATTTCAAAGTGTGTAGCTCTTGTGTAACAAACACAAAACTAAACGATCGGTATTTCATTTTAGACGTGCTTTAACTGATAAGGTTTATTGGCATCTGCGTGATAATGAGTTACTTACATTATCCAATAATCAGAATGTATTTGGGTAATAGATGGAAGGTACCTGTTATAAGTGACAATACGAGGAGGAATAGATTTATCTCCATTATTACTGGAAGTTGTTTTGAGGGCGATATTATACAAGAAGAACAAAAGAATGGTGGACTATGTAAGGTGCACCTACTTATTAACAGAGTAAGAGAAGTGTTGTGGGTTGGCAAGACAGCCAACCCACTACGACAGGAAGCCGAAAGGCACGCGTTTAAACTCACGCAGGCTGGCGTGAGGTCTGGAACAGGTCAAGTAATTGAGACTAGCAAATAAAGTACGTATCTGCTGGAATACTTACCTTTAATCCATAATTGGTGAACATCGCTCTTGACGGTACATGTTTTACAGCATCAATAGTAACTGGTATGGCGCCTTGCTAGGTCGTAGCAAATGACGTAGCTGAAGGCTATGCTAACTATCGTCTCAGCAAATGAGAGCGTATTTTGTCAGTGAACCATCGCTAGCAAATCGGCTGTACAACTGGGGAGAGTGCTAGGAAGTCTCTCTAGACCTGCCGTGTGGCGGCGCTCGGTCTGCAATCACTGATAGTGGCGACACGCTGGTCCGATGTATACTAACGGACCGCGGCCGATTTAAAGGCTACCACCTAGCAAGTGTGGTGTCTGGCGGTGACACCACAAGATGTATGTTATAAGTAGGAGAGAGGAGACACTGTGGCTATAGATAAAATGTTAGTATTATATTCTGTTGTTTGGAGTTTGAAACAATGTTATCTTAACAAATCGAATATAGTTAGTTCCACAGTTTTTATTCTGACAATTTCCAATGCTATTGTGTTAGATTTTACATTCTGCCAGGGAAAGACGGTATACAGAGAGTAGTGTGGCAGGAGTTGTGTTTAGGTAGAGCTGAAGCGCATCATATTACGGGAAGTCTCATTCCATTGCACTCAGTTTATCATTATCGCTATTAGACAATCCAAATAATAATAAACGAGCTTTTTATAAGATGTTTCAGGAAAATTGCAATAATACAGAAGAACGGATTGTCAAAGAATACGTAACTGAAAAGTGATAGACAGCTAAGGAAAGAAGGTAGGTAGTCCCAAGGCATATGTGTTAACCATGATGGCGATACATGCATTACAAAATAGATGGCTACATTGATGATATCCAACCATGGACAAATTCCTATACGTAAGTGCAAGGGACGCAACAGGAAAGAAAAAGCATACACTCCTGGAAATGGAAAAAAGAACACATTGACACCGGTATGTCAGACCCACCATACTTGCTCCGGACACTGCGAGAGGGCTGTACACGCAATGATCACACGCACGGCACAGCGGACACACCAGGAACCGCGGTGTTGGCCGTCGAATGGCGCTAGCTGCGCAGCATTTGTGCACCGCCGCCGTCAGTGTCAGCCAGTTTGCCGTGGCATACGGAGCTCCATCGCAGTCTTTAACACTGGTAGCATGCCGCGACAGCGTGGACGTGAACCGTATGTGCAGTTGACGGACTTTGAGCGAGGGCGTATAGTGGGCATGCGGGAGGCCGCGTGGACGTACCGCCGAATTGCTCAACACGTGGGGCGTGAGGTCTCCACAGTACATCGATGTTGTCGCCAGTGGTCGGCGGAAGGTGCACGTGCCCGTCGACCTGGGACCGGACCGCAGCGACGCACGGATGCACGCCAAGACCGTAGGATCCTACGCAGTGCCGTAGGGGACCGCACCGCCACTTCCCAGCAAATTAGGGACACTGTTGCTCCTGGGGTACCGGCGAGGACCATTCGCAACCGTCTCCATGAAGCTGGGCAACGGTCCCGCACACCGTTAGGCCGTCTTCCGCTCACGCCCCAACATCGTGCAGCCCGCCTCCAGTGGTGTCGCGATAGGCGTGAATGGAGGGACGAATGGAGACGTGTCGTCTTCAGCGATGAGAGTCGCTTCTGCCTTGGTGCCAATGATGGTCGTATGCGTGTTTGGCGCCGTGCAGGTGAGCGCCACAATCAGGACTGCATACGACCGAGGCACACAGGGCCAACACCCGGCATCATGGTGTGGGGAGCGATCTCCTACACTGGCCGTACACCACTGGTGATCGTCGAGGGGACACTGAATAGTGCACGGTACATCCAAACCGTCATCGAACCCATCGTTCTACCATACCTAGACCGGCAAGGGAACTTGCTGTTTCAACAAGACAATGCACGTCCGCATGAATCCCGTGCCACCCAACGTGCTCTAGAAGGTGTAAGTCAACTACCCTGGCCAGCGAGATCTCCGGATCTGTCCCCCATTGAGCATGTTTGGGACTGGATGAAGCGTCGTCTCGCGCGGTCTGCACGTCCAGCACGAACGCTGGTCCAACTGAGGCGCCAGGTGGAAATGGCATGGCAAGCCGTTCCACAGGACTACATCCAGCATCTCTACGATCGTCTCCATGGGAGAATAGCAGCCTGCATTGCTGCGAAAGGTGGATATACACTGTACTAGTGCCGACATTGTGCATGCTCTGTTGCCTGTGTCTATGTGCCTGTGGTTCTGTCAGTGTGATCATGTGATGTATCTGACCCCAGGAATGTGTCAATAAAGTTTCCCCTTCCTGGGACAATGGATTCACGGTGTTCTTATTTCAATTTCCAGGAGTGTATATTGAAGTTACAAGACCAAATGCAAAATGTAGTCATATAATGCCTACGGAGGCAGCGTTGACTTGTTCAACAAAATGATATCTTACTGCTCAGTACAGGCAAGAACAAAGGAATGGAATATTCAAACAATTCTCCGATAATTTGACATGTCTACTGCGAGTTCTGAGTTGAAATGGAGAAATTATTGAAAACAGAGTAGGGTCTATCCAAATTAAATGATACAGCTAAGAAAATAAATGCTCACACTTGGCAAAGCTCTAATACACTGTACAATATCGTGCCAACTTTTCTGAAACTACTACTCCTGACAGATATCATATAGAAAGCAATACCCCAACTCAGTTAAGTACCTACCTAAAGGTTTAACTGAAAAGAAAGCTGCACTATTATTTCAGGTGTACTATTTTTGTAGCGACACCACCGTTTAGGATAGGGAAAGTTAGTTTTTTCCAATATTCTGAGCACAAGTTACAGACAGGTGTGGGTCGGATTGGAGTGAGTTACTCATACCAAAAGTTGCGTAGTAGGCTACAGGGCCGTCAAATTGCTGAAAGAGTCTACGTAGCGGTTCTGCATGCTTCAAATCGTGGGCAGAAGGGGCCCACTGGTCAATCTAGCGTGTTATGAGTACGTGACACGAAGCAGTGCATATGGCAAAACAGGTGCACAGCCGTGTATAAATAGGTGCGGGTTTCTAATTAGATTCATTCAAGTGTGGAAGCTCTCCTGGATGGTGGGGCGTGTCATACCACCAGCTACACCTAGCAGCAGACGCGGCGCCAGCGTCCCAGTCCACGGCAGGTTGCTGGTTCGATCCTCTGAGGCCGATGCGGTATCCGTAGCCAGCCAGCAGAAGGCTACTCCACGGCTCATTGCCGAGGGCAGGGAGGCCTGACTTCCAACACACGCCAGAGGCATCCAAAGGCGAGGGCCGCAGATTCCGACTCTGGGTCGTGGATGCTTGTTGTCGTCGCGATCTTAGCCACGCCGGAGAGAAGGACGCAGCTGGCTGCCTGTAGCTCACACCGAGCGGCACTGCGTCGGCAGGGCCACGGACTACTGATTCGACTGCCGGCATCCTGACGATGACGCAACTCCACTTCATACAAGGCCGGCTCGACACAGCATTGCATTGCACGGGCCGCTGGGGTGCTTCCTCAGCACCGCCGGGCCCTGCCATGCAGACCGAGGTGTACGCTGTCACTGTAGTTGGAAACAATAAATCACTTGGAAAGCTCGGATGAGTCTTCCCGCTACATTGGGTCATCCTGATACATTAGGTGGCCGAACTTGCCACCAGAATGTTATCATAATACAACAGTAAAAAGAGATATTTATATTGGTACAAAGGGGAAAAGAAAAACAGTTTAATGACTACAGTTTACTGTGGTTACAAAGGAGGTGGTCCTAAACAAAAAGTTTCAAAGTAGTTAAAACATCCCAGGCTTACGAGTCCTATCCTGCCCCGTCTGAACTGCAGTGTTGACTCATTATCCTCTGAATGAATTTCAAATTCTGAGTCCTCCTCCACGTTGTTCAAAACACAGATTTTTTTTTCTTGTAGAAAACAAGATTTTCATTATCTTCCTAAGTCTGCCCGAAATCGTTTTTCTGATGGAAATCAAGTCCCTTACTTTTGATTCCCTTCAAGCTCTTCCAGTTCAGACAATACTTGGTTCCATGGACGTGTCCATATCTCGCTTCATTCACCAGCGTCCATTCTGCAGTCCAGTTCCCCTCTTACTAGTGTAGTGCCATGTTTCCTTCTGGCTATTACAACTCGTTTTATAGGGGCAAATCTCAAGTTCCACTCAGAAGGTGGCTTAATCATATCAGTAACTGCATCCTTCTAAAATCGATTGTCGAGTTCTATTCCTAATTGGAAAACTATTCTGTGATCCTTGAACACTTAATTAAAGTCACTCGGTAAAGTAATTGTGCCTTTAGACCTAAGAACATTTTCAAGTCGCCCAAACCTACTGGTGTAAGAAGTGGCCACCATTATCCTAGTCGCCAAAAGGTATCAACTAAAGATGGGGGATCCGCTCTTGAACTAATTCATAGAGTTGAATCTTTCAAAGGAGTGAACAATCAGGGATTCAGAAAAAAGAACGGTAACTCCAAACGTTTCCCACGGCAGAGAGAGAGAGAGAGAGAGAGAGTGAGAGAGAGAGACGGAGCATATCAGCGGCACCTCTGCTGGTCAGAGCACAGTGCACGTCACACAACATAGCCAGCGCCGGCCTCTGCCCTCCTTCTGCCTCGGCTGCCTGCATCGTGCAGTGAGTGCCCCATTGGATTTTGTGTTTCACATATGCCATGCCGTCTCTGTGCGTCGTCTGCCGTGTGCACTGTGCAGTGTCTGGCGCAGCTTAACTTCGCATCGCACTCTGTCGGCGATCGTTTCAGTCGCACGTCCTGCCCTCTGGGCAGTTGATGCGAGCAACAGGACAGAGAGCCACCTAGCGGATAACATAGGAACTACTTGCAACAACCTGCTCGCAAGGGAATGGACGATTTGTCTCGGAGCGGATGAGTTCACCGCTTCCCCCACCCTCGGAACTCGTCCGCTCAACGCTCACCCCACTGTCTCGACTCTAGCCAGAGCGTTGAGCAAAGCGACTCAGGTGTCACTCTGGTCTCTGCGGTCTCAGCTCACGCAGTAATACAGCTCGCGGCTCGATCTGCTCGACTCAGCGCCTCTGCATCGGAGTTCGTCCCTACTGGATATTGTTCTTCGTAGTAATACCGCTATGTATATTACATTATTATGTTATGTATACATCAATTGTTTTTATTTAATTTTTATTTGTTTAAACTGATTAGATTAGGTTCCTGATGACTCCTCTTACTATAGGATTTTTATTATGGACACTCGAATTTACGCTTTAATTACGAGCGAACCGATAAATGTATCGCAAAATGTGATACACCAATATTTTCCTTGTTTTATTCTGCGTAAGGCTATATGCAGCACTTTCGTTTTACAGTCAAATTTATATTTTTTTTTCTTATTCTGGTACGGATTTTGCGATTTTAGGCGTCTTCGGAAGGAAACGTTCACTTTAAGAATATATGGCTTGCGATGTATTTGTATGAGGTTAATGAAATTTTAATACATTATAGCCAAATATATTGTTAATGTAAATCTCAAGTTACAACTTTTCCGATCACCCAAAAAACCACGATAGTGCAAAATAAATCAATAATCAAAAACTTTGTCATATCGTGGAAATTTCAATAAACAATACAAAATTCTTACTCATTATCTGTGTTACTTCAAAATAGGATCAAATAAGATCAAAATACAGGTATAGTACTGGAATAAACCAAGTTTAAAGAGCAATGTGCCTTCCATTTATTTTATGTTGTAAATGAATGGTGAGTCATGAAAAAGAGCTAATTCATTTCAGGGAGTGAACAGTTCTGATCCAATCTCTGAAAAGAACAGTTTTGCCCATCTCTAGTATTAACCACTGCCGGCAGAACAGAGGAATTTGGAAATTTGTGATAAGGTCTTATGGGACCAAACTGCTGAGGTCATCAGTCCCTAAGCTTACGCACTACTTCATCTAACCCAGGGCTTAACAACTGGCCGGTTTTGAGCGTGAGTACTCGCGTCTGCTCAGGCATGTGCTCACCAGCAGGTGCAAGGTCGCAGAGTAGGGAGGGAGGGGAAATGCAAGTACGTTTGAATGTGATCTCACATTCGTAGCAGATTTAACTAGCCATCTGAATGCTTTGAACATTTTACTACAAGGTAAAGATCTGCTAATTACTTATTTCAAAGATCGAATACGAGCTTTTAAAATGAATTTGACACTTTGGGTGAGTCAGCTGGAAACAGGAAACCTAGCTCATTTTCCTAAATTATCATCCATGCAAGATGTTCACAAAGACTGTGAACGTTATTCACATAGTTTAGTTGATCAGCGCTTTCAAGATCTGACAGCACTAGACAGTGATTTTGATCTGTTCTCTCCATATTCAGCGAATATTTAAGAGATTCCTCCTGAGCTGCAGCAAGAGATTATTGACCTGCAGTGTGACAGAGAATACAGAGACAACTTTCAGAACAAGAAAAACATTTTGGAATTCTACAGACACTTCCCTCAGGATAGATTTCCTCGTTTGCACAAACTGGCGGCTACAATAATATCATGTTCGGTTCCACGTATGTTTGTGAACTACTGTTCTCTGCAATGAAATGTAACAAGACGCGCCTGAGAAACGCATTGTCTGATCGAAATTTAAACTGCACGCTGCGCCTAAAATGCACAAGAACAATTACTCCGAACATAGACGCAATTGTAAAGGGCAAAAAGTACAAGATAATCGAGAATCCCACACTTCAGTGACACCTTTTATTGTGTAACAGTTCACAAATTAATGCGAATGTAGAGGCATACACTAAGCTAATAAAATTAAGTGGCATGTGTACATTCTCCTTTATTTGTTTCATTTGTCACAGTAATAATTCGTGAGTGATATCCCTGCAGGTGGCCGCGGATTTACATTGACTGGCGGCAGCTGTTGTGTGCCCCACGTGACTTTCCCCACTCTCCGCTCTGGTCCGGTAGTGGGGGTAGCGTGCTCGCGCCTTGCTGCTCACAGCTTGCTCCGCGAGCACGGGGGGAGCCGTGGTGGACCGTGACAAGACGCCCCCTAGACCGCTTGGGTACCCCGCCTGGCTCGGAACAGAGGAAAGCCGTGCCAAGGTCGAAAACTAACGCACAGAGCATATGATCAGCTTTCGCTCGGCATTTCTTGTAAGTTGGTTTGGTCATTGGCTCACACCCATTTTCATGAATGTCAAGATGGATTACAAGTGATTCCTGCTGTGCCTCCAACAGTGGACGACAGCCCCCTTCACTATAAGAGCTGCGGGAGATGACAATGTGCGAGTCCAACTCTGAAATGACGAATTCTTCGGAAAGGTCGCTAGCGAGGCAGCCGAGCTCTGTCTTCCTTTCTACACTGACGATGTTGTCTAACACAATCCCATCAAGGTGGTCTTCAAGAGCTTTCCCAAAAGCGCAGACCCTGACCTCCTAATCGAGGCACTGGAGAACACCAGATTTGATGTGCGCACAGTGATGCGTATCAAATCCACTCGGACGCAGTGTCATCTTCACTTCTGGCGATCGCCAGCCACAATCGGGGGCTCAAGAAGCTCTTTTCGATGAAGAGTGTGGCTCGCCCCAGTGCTTCCACTACCTTAGGGTGCGACATGTGGCACACCCCTGTACCTTACCTGTGACACTCGTGAAATGCGCGGGAAAATACGTGAGTGCAAGATGGCCGTTACCAAGACGCACTCTCCCAATCGCAACAACTGGTGGCCTTCGCGTCGCGGACTGCCATGCCGCAAAGTGTTTAATGCCGCGGTAGCCCTCCAATGCAGAATTCCTCTCAAGAGGATGGTCAACCGTTCCGTCCGACATCCGCGCACCGGCACACGGACGCCAGCCAGGGCCACCAACAGCTGAAGATCCTGACACATCACAGCGCAATGTACAGTTTACAGATATATTGATAATAAACTTCAACGCAGAGTAATAACACAGAATACGAGAATTGACGATTCAATCTTACCTGATGCGCTTTGCTTTGTTCCTGTTGCAGGCAGAAGGATTTGCTGATCTATTACGGCCTTTCTCTTCTGTAATTGGGTGCACAAGTATTCCATCAGTACTATCTATGACTATGGAGTGAAAAAATAACACAGTCTTCATATTTCTACCTACAAAACGACTATAAACGATGTCCATGCACACAGAAACAGGCCAACCAAGAAAAACGACCCAGCATGGCTGAGTAAACAGCCTTCTGTTTCACGGTAGCATGTACGTAGTAGGGACAACTTCACTAAACTGCCACACATAGGTTCAAAATTAACGTTTAGGAAGTAATAACTGGGAAAGTAGCATTATTCAGACAAAAAACATAACGTATACAAAGCGACTTTTGCATCTTGAAACAATAGATAATTGCGCTTGCTAGGGATATAACAGGTTGTGCTACTTCATCCAGTGGATTCACTCAGCTTTCCTTTGTAGCCGCAAATGGATACACCAACTTTAGCAACTGTTTACTGCTTAGCAGATATGTTTTAGAGAAGACATAAGCTGTTGTGCTCGAGTTTTAAGAGCGTGATCGATAGACGGGATGACCAAAGCAAAATTTACATCTACATCTACATTTATACTCCGCAAGCCACCCAACGGTGTGTGGCGGAGGGCACTTTACGTGCCACTGTCAATACCTCCCATTCCCGTTCCAGTCGCGTATGGTTCGCGGGAAGAACGACTGCCGGAAAGCCTCCATGCGCACTCGAATCTCTCTAATTTTACATTCGTGATCTCCTCGGGAGGTATAAGTAGGGGGAAGCAATATATTCGATACCTCATCCAGAAACGCACCCTCTCGAAACCTCGACAGCAAGCTACACCGCGATGCAGAGCGTCTCTCTTGCAGAGTCTGCCACTTTAGTTTGATAATAATCTCCGTAACGCTATCATGCTTACCAAATAACCCTGTGACGAAACGCGCCGCTCTTCTTTGGATCTTCTCTATCTCCTCTGTCAACCTGACCTCTTACAGATCCCACACTGATCAGCAATACTCAAGTATAGTGGTTTCTAAGCCACCTCCTTTGTTGATGGACTACATTTTCTAAGGACTCTCCCAATGAATCTCAACCTGGCACCCGCCTTATCAACAATTAATTTTATATGGTCATTCCACTTCAAATCGCTCCGTACGCATACTACGAGATATTTTACAGAAGTAACTGCTACCAGTGTTTGTTCCGCTATCATATAATCATACAATAAAGGATCCTTCTTTCTATGCACTCGCAATACACTACATTTGTCTATGTTAAGGGTCAGTTGGCACGCCCTGCACCAAGTGCCTATCCGCTGCAGATCTTCCTGCATTTCGCTGCAATTGTCTAATGCTGCAACTTCTCTGTATACTACAGCATCATCCGCGAAAAGCCGCATGGAACTTCCGAGACTATTTACTAGATCATTTATATATATTGTGAAAAGAAATGGTCCCCCCATAACACTCCCGTGTGGCACGCCAGAGGTTACCTTAACGTCGTCTGTCCATTGAGAAAAACATGCTGTGTTGTGTTTGCCAACAACTCTTCAATCCAACCACACAGCTGGTCTGGTATTCCGTAGGCTCTTACTCAGTTTATCAGGCGACAGTGCGGAACTGTATCGAACGCCTTCCGGAATTCAAGGAAAATGGCATCTACCTGGGAGCATGTATCTAATATTTTCTGGGTCTCATGAACAAATAAAGCGAGTTGGGTCTCACACCATCGCTGTTTCCGGAATCCATGTTGATTCCTACAGAGTACATTCTGGGTTTCCAGAAATGACATGATATGCGAGCAAAAAACATGTTCTAAAATTCAACAACAGGTCGATGTCAGAGATATAGGCCTATAGTTTTGCGCATCTGCTCGACGACCCTTCTTCAAGACTGAGACTACCTGTGATCTTTTCCAATCATTAGGAACCTTCCGTTCCTCTAGAGAGTATCGGTACACGGCTGTTAGAAGGGGGCAAGTTCTTTCACGTACTCTGTGTAGAATAGAATTGGTATCCCGTCAGGTCCCGTGGACTTTCTTCTGTTGAGTGATTTCAGTTACTTTGCTATTCCTTGGACACTTATTTCGATGTCAGCCATTTTTTCGTTTGTGCGAGGATTCAGAGAAGGAACGGCAGTGCGGTCTTCCTCTGTGAAATAGCTTTGGAAAAAAGTGTTTAGTATTTCAGCTTTACGCGTGTCATCCTCTGTTTCAATGCCATTATCATCCCAAAGAGTCTGGATATGCTGTTTCGATCCACATACTGATCTATTGTAAGACCTGAACTTCCTAGGATTTTCTGTCAAGTAGGTACATAGAATTTTAATTTCGAATTGACTGAACGCTTCACACATAGCCATCCTTACGCCAACTTTGACATTGTTTAGCTTCTGTTTGTCTGAGAGGTTTTGGCTGCGTTTAAATTTGCAGTGAAGCTCTCTTTACTTTCGCAGTAGTTTCCCAACTTTGTTGCTGAACCACGGTGGGTTTCTCCCGTCGCTCACAGTTTTACTCGGCACGTACTTCTCTAAAACGCATTTTACGATTGCCTTGAACTTTTTCATAAACGCTCAACATTATCAGTGTCGGAAGAGAAATTTTCGTTTTGATCTATTAGGTAGTCTGTAATCTGCCTTCTATTACTCTTGCTAAGCAGATAAACCTACCTCCCTTTTAAGATGGCAGCAACAACTCATTTTCCAGGGAAAGTGGATTTACTGTAGTTCGCTTCTGGACACCTCAGTTATTCGTAGTTTAGATGCAAGATTGATCAAGGACTTCTATCAAAATTCAATGAAAATTTTTGGAAGTTTTCGTTCTCGCCAGTTTGCATCTACTTCGCTGGGGCTTTTATCTGCCGTGCAGTTGACCTACATATTTACACTGGTGTTACTCATTGACCGGCTTACGCCTTTTCTTTAAATGACGGTGCAGCACAATAAATGCGGCACTTGCGTTCTTGACTAGCTCCAGCTGCATCTGCTAAATGCGACCGTTATGCGCGGAACGTCGCAGCTGTACACAGCTATGCGCGGTATGGCGCAGCACCATCCGAAGTGAGATCTCGAGAACGTTCCACTGCCTTTGACACACCGACAGCAGGCGGAATGCGTTCAGTACAGCACCCTCAGTGTCGACACGCCTTGATGCAATCAGATGTTATTAGTCTGAACACTGTGAAATAACAAATGAGGCTAATAAAAGAATTTACACTGGTGAGAAAGAGATATACGGTCTTTTCGACCATTAAAAGCTTTTCCAATAAGGTAACTATATTTTGTACACAGAAATGTATAATACAGGGTGCGTCAAAAAAAATGTATACACACTTTTAACTGTCATATACAATTTATTTCCCGTTCTACAAGGTTAAATATATGTGAGAAAGTAATGTTATGTTTCTTCAACAGGTGGCAGCAGTCGCAAGGAAGTAACTGCAACATGGCGGACGTGCGTTTCAGCTTTGAAGCGCAGAAACAGATAATTAACTGGTACTGGAAGTTTGAGAATGTAGCTGCGGTTCGAAGACAATGGAGAAGTGAGTACGGTACAGAACCACATTGAAGGTTAACAATTACATGTCTACGAAATTCATGGAACAGTGTGTGATGTGCATAAGGGTCGATGAGGGCGACATCGTACAGCTACAAGTGATGATTCCACAACTGCGGTCTTGGAACTGTTTCAGCGTTCGCCTCAAAAATCTTCAAGGCAAGTGGCACGTGAGAGTAATGTAAATGCTAGTAGTGTGCTATGCATTTTGAAGAAAGGCAAGTTTCGTGTGTACATTTCAAGGCTGGTGCAACAGCTAAGTGACGACGATCCAGATCGAAGGTCAGAATTTTGTGAATGGGTTTAGGAGATGGTGAGACGTGAATCGGAATTTATGGGTAGCATAATTTGGTCGGATGAAGCCCAATTGAAACTCAATGGAAGTGTCAATACGCACAATTGTGTGTACTGGGCTGAAGATAATCCTCACATTACAGTTGAAAAGGCTGTGCATTTGCCTGGTATAAATGTGTGGTGTGGTTTGTCTGCAAGGGGACTCATTGGGCCTTCCCGCTTTGAAGGTAGTGTTACTGTAGAAACGTACCTACCAATGCTTGCTCACTCCATATTCCCTGCCATTCGTGCATTATACGGTAATGATGAGTTTTATTTCCAACAAGATGGCGCCCGGCCGCACTATCATAGGGACTTACGAGCATACCTGGCGCACAATGTGCCAGGCCAGTGGATAGGACGCAGGGGACCAATCGAGTATTCTGCACGCTCTCCAGACCTCACGCCCCTGAATTTCTTCTTATGGGGCACAGTAAAAGATAAGGTGTACAAACGTAAACCACATAACCTGGACACACTTTGGAATGAGATTCAGGTGGTGTGCGCAGAAATCTCATTGGACACTTTGGTATCATGTACGGAATCAGTGGTGACTCGTACTCAGAAATGTATTGATGCTGAAGGCCACCAGTTTGAACATTAATCACATTTTCCAATTGGGCTGTAAGCTTTCCATTTCCAGAAATTTAACATTGTAGAACGGGAAATAAATTTTCTATGACTCTTCAAAGTGTGTATACATTTTTTGACGCACCCTCGTATAAGTGCACCTAAACCGAAAACTACCAGCACAGCTCATAAACGTTGGTGGAATTTGTGAGCTTCTTAAGGAATGAAAGAGACATGGATAGAAACGTCTTCACGTTTTAAAAAATCAGTGACTGAATGGAATACAGAAATTACTTATGGATGACTTCAGAAAATTCCGACATTCGTCTGAAGATGATTGAAAGATGCGTTCCGAAACAAGACACACTTTCAAAAGACTTCAAGAGATGACTGGGGGCGCATTTGGAGAAAAGACGACAAGTCCATACCGCCAATTTTTGCTACTCTCAGAATAGCAATCGAACGTTGCACACATATACTGCCAGACTAAAAAACGCGAAATACATAGAAGACGTGGTTGGATGGCAATGTAACTTTTGACACATACACACCATTAATGGGTATGTAAATGATCAGATTTCCAATTATTCTCTGTGACGGGCAGAGAGACCTCTAGAGTGCATTAGTATCGTTCGTGTTTAACGATGTTACCTGGCCTGCTTGTGTGTGTAAAGGGCATGAACAGCGTCAAACGGTCAGTAATCACTGTAAAGGATACACAGACGCTGTGTATTCGTGTGAGACAGCGGTTTCAGCGCTTGACCGAATGTGAAAGATGTCTCATTGTGGGTCACCATTTGGCTAGTTCACTGAATCATGCAATACTCATTATTTTTCAGTTTCTGTGTACCTCTATAGTTATTATCGTCTACAGTTATTATCGTCTCCCTCTAGTATCATGGTACTTATTTCCAGATGTCATAACAGATTCTTAGCATCCTATCCCTTCGTCTTGTGAGTTTTTTCCATGTAGCCTATTCATTTCTTCACTTATTCTGCGCCCAAATTCTTAGTTCCTTACCTTACCAGTCCACATAATTTTCTACATTCTTCTGCAGCACCGCATCTCAAACCCTTCGATTCTCTTCTGTTCCCGTTTTCCCACAGTCCATGTTCCATTACCATACAATGCAGTACTCCAAACATACATGCAGGAAAATTTCTTCCTCAAATTAATCTCTATGTTTGATACTAGTAGACTTCTCTTGGCCAGGAATGCCCTTTTGCCAGTGCAAGTGTGCGTCTTACTATCTCAGTGACCGTCCGTCATCCATTATTTTGCTGCCTAGGTAGCAGAATTCCTTCACTTCATCTACTTTGTAATCACCAATCCTGACGTTGAGTCTCTACCTGTTCTCATTTCTGCTACAACATTTATTTGTCTTTCTTCGATTTACTCTCGCCCCACATTCTTTACTCAATAGACTGTTCATTCCATTCAGAAGATCCTGTAATTCTTCTTCACTTTCAGTGTGATAGCAATGTCTTCAACGAGTCTTCTCGTTCATATCCCTTCATCTTGAATTTTAATCCCAGTCTTGAAGCTTTTTAATTTCCGTCATTGCTTCTTCGAAATACAGATTGAACAGAAAGATTACATCCCCGTCTTACACCCTTTTTAACACGAGCGCTTCGTTCTTGGTCCTCCACTCTTATTTTTTTCCTATTCACTGCTGTACATATTGTATGTTATCTTCAGAATTGCGAATATCTTGCACAATTTGACACAGTCGAGCACTTTTTTCCAGATCGACAAATCATATGAACCTTTCTTGATTTTCCTTTAGTCCTGCTTCCATTATCAACCGTAGCATTAGAAGTGTCTCTCTGGCGCCTTTATCTTTCCTTTACCATCATTAATACATATTCAGCTTTCTTCTCCATTCTTTTGTGTATTATTTTTGTCAGCAGCTTGGACCTGTTAAGGTAATTGTGCAATTGTTCCCCAACGATTTTAGAAATTCTGATGGACTGTTAACTATCCCTCTTGTCTTGTTTGCTCTTAAATCTTCCACATCTCTTTTAAATTGTGATTGTAATACTGGATCCCCTAACGCTTCTCTATTAGTTTCCGTTTCTTCTATTACGTCATCAGACAAGTGTTCCCCTCATCGAGGCCTTCCGTTAACTCTTTGCAGGTATCTGCTCTCTCCTCTGCACAGTGGAATTCCCATTGCCCTTTGAATGTTACTAAACCTTATTTCAATTTCACGAAAAGTTGTTTTGTCTCCTCTATATGCTGAGTCAGTCCTTTCGATGGTCATTTCTATTTCTACACATTCTTCACGCAGCCGCTTCGTCTTAGCTTCCATACACCTCCTATTTCTTTCATTCCTAAGTGACTTGTATTTCTTTATTCCTGAATTTCTCTCAGCATTTTTGTACTTCCTTCTTTCATCGATCAACTGAAGTTTTCTTCTGTTACCCATTGTTTCGTCCCAGTTACCTTCTTTGTAGCGAGGTTTTTATTTCCAACTTCTGTGTTTATCCTTTTACAGATGGTTCAAATGGCTCTGAGCACTGTGGGACTTAACATCTGAGGTCATCAGTCTCCTACACTTAGAACTACTTAAAACTAACTAACCTAAGGACGTCACACACATCCATGCCCGAGGCAGGTTTCGAACCTGCGACCGTAGCAACAGCGTGGTTCCGGACTGAAGTGCCTAGAACTGCTCGGCCACATCGTTGTTTTACATAGATATCCCGCTATTTGTTCCGTAAAAATAAACGGTATTTATACCAAAACTGAATTGTTAATGTTTAATTCAGGTTTATTTGAAAATTGTTGATTTGTAAGTGAAACAGAGGGAAGCTATAAATTAAAAAAAAATACAGATGCATCATGTAGAGCAAGAAATCGCAATTGTCTCAAAAAATGGTAAAATAAAAATATATCAAGCATCATTTCAATACTTCGTTCAACTTATATAACATGTGTCTCCGTTATTCATAAAAAACTTTCACATTCGTCAATAATAACAGGAAAATCTTTCCTAGAACCATGATGAAGAACTTTCTATTGAGTACAAAATAAGAAGACTAACCTTTTCATGTTTGTGCATGTAAACTGTACTTGCATTAAAAGTAATGGCTTATTAATTTGAGGATAATGGGAAGTTAGTACGCTGAGGTAGTGGTACAGCTCAGCATATGTTCCTGACATTTATTAATATATGATTATGGCGATGTATTTTATTCGGGAAGATAGCACAAAAATGTTACAGCTGTCAGCTAAGTATTATGAGAGGTGAAAGAACCGATAACTGATAGAAAAGTAAAGTAATAAATAATTCTTAGAAACGACTGATGAATGAACCACATTTTCCGATCGGTAGAAGCTGTCCGTTTGCCTGTATCTTGGCTTGCGACATTCTTTGTGCGTGAAGAGAGCGAGACACTTCGCATTAGGCTGTTCGTCAAAATTTTGAGCAATCTGTTCAACAATACATTTTTCTCTTTGGAAGACTGTAACACTCGAAAGCATAAGGCAGCCAACACTGAGACTCCCCCTAACCATTCATCCAGCGAGAGCGTCTCACTCTGAAAACATGGGTGGTAAACAGGAGTCTTATAGCCGGTAGGCCAGAAGGAATAACAAGAACGCCCCAGTTGTGTAGCCTTTGTGCGTGAGATCTTAAACAGCTGTGACGCACAGACGGTTCGCAGTTACTCAAAGGGACAACAGCCAGCGGCCTCACTGAAAGGAAGCGGCGGACTTCATTAGCTTCTCCACCTGGCACCACGTCTTTAGGAAGCCCAACAGCAGCGTCGCAGTCATTACTGACACTTCATAAAGCTTTGACGCGCAATGGAAAAAAGAGTCTATGCGGCAGACTGTGATTGAAGATTAAGAAAAACTACCGGTAGAACTGATAATTCATAAGAATTGAGAATTTCAAAGACTGTCTTCCAGTCAACATTCTCAAAAGCATTTTCCATGTTACGAATGCTGTAAATATGTTCGAAAAACTGTCTTATAATTTAAATCGTAGGGTCAGTATTCCTGCGCATCTCCCATTAATTCATCGGAACCCAAACTATCTGCCGCAGGTCGACTTTTTCAAGGCGTTCCAGCTTTCTGTACATGATTTGTGTTAATATTTTGCAACCAAGAATGATTCAATTGATGCTTCTACAATACGCCTGTGGACACGTCCCTTCTTTGGTAACAGGCGGACAATTTTTGTCAGAGGGGATACTTCTGTATGACATCCGTTTACTTGAGTACATCTCTCATGAGAGTCTAACGTACCAACTCGATATGGTATTTTATCATTCTCATTGCTCTTTTTATCATTTTCTACCTGTAGGAACTAATCTATAGAGCAAGTGTTTTGTTTAATCCTGACTTTTCCCTTATGATCAGCAGTCGGTATTTCAAGAACACTCCCCGTCCTGTATAAAATTAATTTTATTAATCTGGCTGGCTGCTAAGACTATTTCTCTGCTTTCTCCAAGCTTAGAAATGGAGGGCTGAACCACTGAAACGAACTGGACAATTGCGGTGGAGGAATCGAAGAACCAAGAGAGAGACGGTAGCAGAGGACACCAGCCCTCTCTGTTTTGGCGTACACAAGTGGAACGAACTTTATAGTCGAATTCATGAGCGAGTGTTTCCCTTGTTTGTTGGAGGTTCGCAGTAGAAGTTTCGAGGTCTTCCGAAAGAGTCTGTCCGTTAAGGCTGGCTGACAAGGAATCCACACGGCTCGCTTTGGACGCGAGCAGATTGGGCCTCAGTGTTGTACGCGGTAGCTACAGCTGTGATTGGCCAGAAGGTGAGCACTAAAGTGAGTTCTCTCACGAGTGTAGAGGAGCAGAAGGGATAGCTACAGACTGGACATGCTACAGGCTGGACGTTTTGGAGAGGCTGTTGGTTGATGGAGACACGCTGTGCAGCTGTGCGTCGGGGCAATATCGGCGAGACGCAATGCGACTGCTTGCTCGCGTACCATTAGTTATGTCTCGACCAGATTGGCAGTAATCAAAATGGGCTCTGCATCAAACTCGTTCCAGATTGCTGAAGACTTTGCCACGCGTGTTGTGAGCTGAATTATTTACATCGCTCTGTTTTAGGTCGAGCAGAGTGCTGGTTCTCTTGTTTCAGTTACTGTAATTAGCATCAATTTTTCTCTAGCTCTCCTCTTGTCCTGTGCAGATTGGTTAACCAAGATTTAAGTTTATCAGCATGGCGAATTTCTTTGTATGTGTAATAAAAATTTCTCTCTTGTTGTGTGCCCTTAGGAATTCTTATCTCCCTTGCAGCATACTGGATCGTGCACAAGCCTATAAAATACTTTCCCTTGTCCGCATAGAAGCAGTCCCACAATTCTAATGTCTTTATCAAGCCTGCATCTCGTAAAATTACATGAGATACTGGTCAACCTGGTTTAGTCCCGAAAAGGCCACAATGTACTGCCTAATTCCGTTGCGTCGGGTTAAAGAAATTGTCTCACGTGATTTCAGGGTAGGAATTCCTCCTACTTTAGTTGAACACATCGTGTCATTGCACTTACGAGGCACAACATCAACATCATTGTATTTTATAAAGAGCAGTAGGGATTGGTAGTTAATTTTCAGGACCCATTTTTGACTATTCTTCTCCCGAATCACAGATTTAGATCAGCAGTTTAGCATCATATCGCACTATACTACGATACATACTTACAATTAAAGTAATAATTCCTAGGGCTGGCCGGGGTGGCCCAGCGGTTCTAGGCGCTACAGTCTGGAACCGCGCGACCGCTACGGTCGCAGGTTCGAATCCTGCCTCGGGCATGGGTGTGTGTGATGTCCTTAGGTTAGTTAGGTTTAAGTAGTTCTAAGTTCTAGGGGACTGATGACCTCAGACGTTAAGTCCCATAGTGCTCAGAGCCATTTGAACCATTTTTTGTAATAATTCCTAAAGAACTTCACCTATTCCAGGTGCCTTGTTTACTCAAGGACTAACATATTTGTTGTATAATATACTTAAACATACAGTGAATGATGATACACAGATAATATATTACGAAAACAACACGCAAGAAAGAATTAAGGAATGTAAATGGAAATGCCGTGTGGCTAGGGCCTCCCGTCGGCTAGACCGTTCGCCTGGTGCAAGTCTTTCGATCTGACCCCACTTAAGCGACCAGCGCGTCGATGGGAATGAAACGATGATGATAAGGACACTTTTTTCTTTCGCTGCTACTGCTCTTTCTTTTGACCCGACGTCTTTATTCATAAGACGGATCTTCAATTCTGATGTACTTGTCTATTAGCTGCCACATAGAACCTGTCTGCTCTGTGTGCCGTTGCCCGAGTCCCACCGTGTGGAGTCGGATCAGTGCATCTGCGTTTATGGAGATTGTTTGCAGTGTTTTAATACTTATCTGAAATAAATGTAACGGTTGAATGCTATTAATGTACAAAAAAGAAAAATATTAAACTAAAACAATTTTCCATTAAAAATATACTTAAATATAATGAAATAAATAACTAACAAATATTATTTAGAACAATGGTTCAACTTACAATTACATTGATAATTTCTGTATGTGTGGCCCTCCTCTCCCTGTTACCAGAAATAGTGTTTGAAATTGATTAATATCTTCGGAAAATTCCTTTCAACCGGTCCTCGATTTTAGTTACATTTATTATGAATATAATAAGAATTTCAACGTAGTTAACAAATGATCTATACTAGAGCATAATACACTAATTTAAATTTGTTATGAATGAAGAGAGCTAATTGTTTGATGTTATTAAAACACTCAAGTCAAGATACTGTAAAATTTTTGTAATGGCCAGTGTCATCACCCAAAACAGTTTTCTTCTGTTAGGTAGAGAACTTTAATCTTCTGAATTACTGCCTGTTCCACTTTCTTCTGGTGATTCTGCGCCATCGCTGCTGTCCCCGCTCTCCTGGTGTTGCGGCCTCTGCAGGGCTCCCTTGTGTCGCCCTGCTCCTCTGAATTCCGCGTGTAGTGATCCCGAGGTGGTGTCGGCTGTCTCATTTAATTCCTTCCATCTTTCTGGATCTCTAAGTGACTGATTGATGTTATCATACGCCAGCTGGGTAGGCCATGCTTGTGCATTTCTTATACGATTCTACATGAGATGCTCTGGCGTGCGATGTTGTCCACATTCGCAGATGTCCGCCATACTCAGGTTCATGCGATTCAGGTACACTGGTTAAGGACCATGGCCGGTGAGGAAATGAATCATACTTCGGCTTGGGTCGGCATGCTCGATGTTTAAACGCTCCCTTATGTTGGGGAAGAAGGAATACACTCGCCTGTCCTTTTCAGTGTTGTCCCACTCGTGTTACCAGGCATTTATCCTTTCTTATTTCGCACATCTTCACCTGTTATTTGGAACACCTTGTCATGCTGGCTTAGCCTTAACCAATACACTGATGTTCTGTACCTGTCTATAGGGTAAATGCCCAGTACTACACACAGGACTTCTATTGATGTAGTACTAAAAGCTCCTGATAATCGTAAGAGAATTTTTCTTTGGCCTCTGCGTGCAGCTGTAACATTAGTTGATACGCTGAGTCGATGTGCCCATTTACTCGCCGAGAAACTCACTATCGACTCATACACTGCATAGTAATACGTTTTTAAGGGTATTCTGTACTGAGCCGTATTGATCTTTGCTAGTTTATGCAGCACCGTGATTGCTTTCTCAGTTATTATCCTTACGTGGTTGCTGAATGTAAGTCGATCATCTAGGTGGACTCCGAGGTATCTGGTGATCTTCCTGGCGATGTTGTTGTTCATAAGACGAACTATAGGGTCTCGTTTCAAACTCCATTTTACCAGCATATACTGTGTTATGCTTGGTACCATGGTAAATTTATTGGTTTCGCACCACTGATGCATTTTCAAGAAGGTGCTACAGGCCCTGTTCTCTATTTCGACTCTGGAGTTGGCTGATACTGCTGCTAAAAGATCGTCTGCGTATGCCACTATATCTGTGTCACGGTCTTCCTTAATAAGATTGAACAGAGGCTTAATGGTCAGGTCCCAGAACACTGGTCCGAAGTTCGAGCCTTGTGGGCGCCCTTTTGTTATCTTCTTCATTACTTGTCGATTTCCCGCACACCACTGTGACACCCTGTCCCGGCAGTAATCTCTCACACTGTGGTTTAGGGACGCTGGAACTTGAAGCCGTGTAAGACGTGCAAAAAGTGCAGGCCACCACATATTATCAAATGCCCCTTGAATATCTATGAATACGGCAATGACATACTTCTTTTCTATGTTCTGTACCATCTGAAGCACTCGATTTATGGCGTCGTCTATGGACTGTTCCTTCTTGAATCCAAATTGATGTTGACTTAGGCCCATAATTTCTCTGTGTGTTTGTAGTTGATCACATAGTAGTCGCTCCTGAAGTTTGGCTATAGTATTCAAAAGACATATCGGCCTGTAGGACCTTGGCTCTGACGGGTCTTTATCCATGGACTTTTTAATAATAACAGTATTAGCTATCTTCCAAGCGATAGGTACTTTGCCTAGATCAACGCTTCATTTGGTGTATTTGTCAGAAATGGCGTTATCAATGGAGCAACTTGATGTAGCGTCTGTGAATGGATTCCGTCAGGACCTAGCACATTTTTCTTCTTCTGTTGTAGAATTGCATTTAATACTTCTTCATTAGTGAATGGACTGGTCTGCATCTCAGTTGTATACTCAGCGTCGAGATTTCTTCGTGTTTCTGCGTGTCTTTGATCATCTGTTGTTTGGTCGTCGTCCGGAAGAAGTTGAAATAGCAGGTATTCAGCTGTGCTCCTCCAACCTTTTGTCATGGCTCCGTTCTCTCTTCTCAACGTGGATAGCACCATTGGAGATTTTACTTTTTCAGTTAGTAGTTTATATGGCATTCCCCAGATGTTGTCTGCCAGTTGTGTCCTTACGTAATTATCCTAGTGCAGCTGCCTTGTTGCCATGAGTTTGTCTTTATATATTAGTTTTGCTTGCAGGTATTATTGCAGTCTTATTTCTCTATCTTGAGTAGATATTGCCCTTTGATAGAGCCTTCGCTTTTTTCTTGAGTCTCTTCTGAGTATTGTTAGTTTCTGCGTCCAGGGTGTTCTTAATTTAAATCCGCTTTTAAACTTAGGAATTACTTCGTCCTGCGCCGTTTGTAACAATTCAGTGAGAACATGAATTTTATATTCTGTGGTGCCATGTATCGTCTGTAAGTCCGTTGTTTCTATTAGGTGTCTGACCTTCCTCGAGTCGGCTTTTTGCGTTCTCGCTGTTTGCCTCGTGTTCATGCGCTGACTGCAATTGTATTATAATTCCGTTGTGATCGCTATGCGATATACTTGGCCGAATTTCCCATGTGTTGCAATACGGTAGTTCTCTATCATGTACTACTGTAATGTCGATGTTACTCTGCGCCGTATCGTTATCAAATGTAGATTTGGTATCACGGTACCACAACTGCAACCGCCTATTTATATCGGTTGCAATCAGCAGCTTGGTGCCTGTCGTATATTCGCCTGCTGTTTTAATCCATTCTGCATATGGATTTATATCATGAGAGTACTGCGCATAGAGAGAGGCTATTATACAGGTATCGTTTTCTGTCCTTATCTCGACTGCTACCGTATGTCTGCTACACAGCTGCGCTATTTTTGTGACTGTAACATTCATAGCGACAATTATGGCCGCCATAGGTTCTGGCCCACCAGTTGTAGTCATACTACCTTCTAGAATGCAGATCAGCTTATTATTAAGTGAGTATGGTTTTTGTACACACGCAACATCTAGTTTTTCTTCTGCCATAATTTTAGGAAGCTCGTTGCTCACAAGCTTCATGTGCCTCATGTTCAGCGGTAATATCCTCATCTTGTCATTCTTGATGTTGTAACTACTCATACTCAATCTTAGCTAAAAGTCTGTCACGGCGCTGTGGGTATGTAGAGCACTGTTCCTCCTCGTTTATTACAAATTTTATTCCATTCTTCAGAGGGGATGCACCCTACTGGAGGACCTGTTGATTTGCACTCTGCTTGTTGTGATCTTTCTCTCCACATTTTTCACATGTTATTTGTGTCTACTAACAGGATTTTATTGTGTGGGCTAGACCGCAACATTTAAAACACTTAGTGATGGTATCGAAGTCTTCCACACTCAGTGCTAGAAAACTGATGAATATTATCTTTTGTTTCAGGAACACTATGCTCATCTTCGGCGTCACTTCTAAAACCGCGTTTATCGTACTTCTTTCATTGGTTCCTGTTCTGAACTTAATTTTCACCTGTTCCGAGAAGTCCTCTGGAGATAAGAGACCTTCCAAGTTTAATTTGCAGAGCTGGGATACAAGTTCATCGTCAGTTACGGTTGTTGGAACTCTGTGAATTACTATGAGAGGTCTCCACTTTTTGGTTTCCTCGCATTTTATGCTCTGAATGGTTTCTGCTTTGGCTAAAACTTTTTTCAATCTTCTTGTGTCGCTGTCTCAACTGTTACAATGGTCGGCGTTGTCCTTATTGCTTTTATTCTCAGTTTTTCTTGTTTCTGATCAGTTTCCTTCGTAAGAATGTCTCTGACTTCTAGTGTGGTCTGATTGTTCGTTGGCCTGATAAAAAGTGTTGTTGCCTGTCTCTCTCTTTTGCTTCTTCTATTTCCACAGCAATTTTGCGTTGTTTCCAGCTTCCAGTTGCCGCTGCAGTCGCGAACGACTGCGGAAAATTACCTCTGAGCACTACGGGACATAATTTCTGAGGTCATCATTCCTCTAGAACTTAAAACTATTCAAACCTAACTAACCTAAGGACATCACACACAGCCGGCCGGAGTGCCCGTGCGGCTCTAGGCGCTACAGTCTGGAGCCGAGCGACCGCTCCGGTCGCAGGTTCGAATCCTGCCTCGGGCATGGATGTGTGTGATGTCCTTAGGTTAGTTAGGTTTAATTAGTTCTAAGTTCTAGGCGACTGATGACCTCAGAAGTTAAGTCGCATAGTGCTCAGAGCCATTTGAACATCACACACATCCATGCCCGAGGCAGGATTCGAACCTGCGACCGTAGCTGTCGCGCGGTTCCATACTGTAGCGCCTAGAACCGCTCGGCCACCCTGTCCGGCCCCTTTTCAGTGTTGGGCAGCTTGTTATTTTCCTCTTGGAGGTTTCTCAAGTCTTCTTCTAAGGCTTTGATTTTGTTTTCTTTTGCACTAGGTACGTTTTCATTTAAAAGCTCTTCAACTTGATGACGTTATCTTTCGTTTTTTTCTCTCAATATGTCAATTTGATCTTCTAGCCTAGACTGAGGGAGGGCTTCCAAAGAATGTGAGTCCTGTATTGCTTGTGTTGAAGTCAGTACCTCTACCTGTTACTTCAGTGTTATATTTTCCGTATTCGGTACCTCTTTTTGTCCCTCTAGGTTCGACTGAGTTAATACCAGTGACCATACTTTATTCCTCACGTTAGGGGAGACTGTAGCTGAGACTCTTTTGCTTTTAAGTTCGAGGGAGAATTTATTTAGTGTATCCTCTACTGCGGGAAATTTTTCTGGTTTTGTTGCGCATGTCAAGATATCAACGGTTGCCATCATCTGCCCTAAGGGCTTTTCACCTTTTTCGCATAAGTCTGGTAATGTATTGGGTTGGTGATCTTCTTGGTCTTACAGCTTCGGCAGTCAACAACTCCGCCGCTACCTTGTGGTTTCTGCTGTAGCCTTTCCCATGGAGTTTACTTTGTCGCTCTCTAAGTGTGCTGGTTTTGAATATCACTTTTAGCCAGTAGCAACGATTGCCGCCAGAATTACGTAGCTGTAAATACAGCGAATCATCCGACGGCAGCCAAGCAGCCGGTTGGAGTGTTTCCCTCCCACGCGGCTTTCGTCTAGCCAATACTGGGCTCCTACCAAGACACGCTTTTCCGCATACAGCGAATTACAACAGTCATGCGTGTTTTCCAATAGAAACCTTTCCCGTCTTGATTACATCTGAATCCCTTCGACAAATCACCTTCCTTCGACTATTCAGCCAATGAATGCTATTCCCTCCAGGATGACGTCACTGCTGAAGCAGCGATAAACCTCTCAACAAACCATCAACCAATCGCATTTCCCGGCATTTTAACGACACAACGTTTACAGCCAATCAGAACACTATTTTTCCCGCCAAAGAAATTGAATTTTTAGGTATTTCCTATAAATTCTATTTCAGAGTATGTATATTAATTCACGGGTTTTGTAAACACTTAGTAAGGTATTAATGAAAATGTTAAGGCCAATTTATAGATAAAATCACCAGAAAGCCGATAGTTATTAGGTTTAACATGAAGGACAGCTCTGAGACTTCAGTCAATACGAAAGACATAAAACACTCTTCTAGGCCCAATATAGCACAGATTTCTGCAGGATTTTCATCACAGAATACAGTACCTTCAATTTAGAATCATCTGCAACACTTTCAAGAAGAAAACTTTAACAAAAACCACTAAAGCACTATCACATGTGGAGAGCACACATCAGTGGTTGACAACGCCATAGGGACAGCGGGAATGATAAGGAAACACAACACCCAGTCCCTGAGCGGAGAAAATCTCAGACCCAGCCGGGAATCGAACCCGGGCCGTTAGGCAGGACATTCCGTCGCAATGACCACTCAGCTACCAGGGGCGGACAATTAAGGAATGAAATATAAGGCTAAACAGCTCAAAAAGAAACAGGCAAAAGGGGAACTGTAAGTGGCGCACACATTATCCTAAGCTACGCATTATAACATGGCTTTCGGAGTATAAACAAATGTGTAAGTGACCGGAGAAGAAAGGTGAATGAAAAAAGACTTGTCGATTTCAGAAGATTAATCTTAGCCTTTGACTGAATGAACGACGAATACACGAGTCTGGCTGTTCTGCTACGAGCTGTGTGCTGATATAAAGATTGGTCAGGTTTGGGTTCTTTTACCTATAACTGAGAAATTAAAGGAATGAGATGGAGTATGCTTCCTTATCTATTGGTAACAGCAGGTTCAGCAAAGGGCAGACAACTCCCAAATAATATAGTCTTTCATAACAAGAGTCATTTACTAATGACAAACTCGGCAGTTTAGTCCGCTCGCTACTCGAAGTACTCTGTCTCAAGTGAAGCGCCAAATTGCTTAACTCAGTAATACATGAAATCAGCAGTTGCGATTATGGACTACCATCAGCTGTATAATGGAATGGCGAAGATGAAAATTTGCGCCGGACGATAACTCGAGCCCGGAATTTCCGCCTATGGCGAGCGGTCGCCATACCATTAGGCTAACCGAGGACGACTCACGGCCAGACCCAAATTTCCATATGCCGTCAACCATGTGTGTACAGCCTGCACTTATAAATTCATCGTATAAATTCCCCTACCGGAGAGACATTTTAATTGAAAGTTGCTTATCCGGTGTCGACAGATAAATACGATATTTGAGTTCCATGTTTTTCAGAAATACGAAACAGTGTTCTGTGTTTTATAACGGCTGCAACCTAAGCAGTGCCTGTTCCTGCTGACATGCATGCATGCCTGAACCACATTTCATTGTATTTCTGAACAACAGACACACTGCAATATGGTATAAACTAAATAAGGCCCTTGAGCCGCATAGGTTTCCTCGAGTGACATATCTCAAATCTTGACAATAATTTACCACAGGCCATGTAAGCAGTGAAATATTCCTTGTTGCTGGAAAAGAATATAGGGTACGCACCACCTACAAAACTTGAAGTGTACATGATCGACATAACTACGATCCCACTACACTCTTTACTATTGGGCGTGAAGTCTGTTATGCCGGAGCCAAGGTAGCCCCTAAGTCCCGGCAACCCATATTACACCACAGAGGATGGTGTTGTCTATGTCCAAGGCGTACCAAAAGCACCGTGGTCATCACCGGCTATTTACATAAAAGATAATGGAAACAGACATTCCGAGACACGGCCTACAGGAAGTATCACTACGCTAAAATCTGACTGGCTGGAGACAGCTATTTAGGGGCTAGAACTAGCCCCGAAGTACAGTTCACTCTGGATGCCACCCTCGTGGACATCGACTGTTGAAGATTAGGTCTTCGTCTCTGAATTGGACTTTTAGTAGTGTTTGTGTGTGTGTTACCTCGAACCTTTGTGGAAAATTAGAAGTGAACTTCGGTTTGCTTCAATTAGGAGGCTTTTACTGGCATCGTAATTGTTACCTTTCGTTTGTTGTTGAGTCATCAACCTTCTAAACTTAGATAAATAAAAGTTGTATTTCTGAAAAATTGTGAATTCTCAGTCACAGCAAAGACATTTTCTAAATGTGAGTGTTATTCTGTCATGAAATCGAAACCATAGTGAAAATTACAGCTCTTTTATTTGCAACAGTTAGCTATAACTTCCAGCTATGTCTCTTCGGCCGGCCGCGGTGGTCTAGCGGTTCTAGCGCTGCAGTCCGGAACCGCGGGACTGCTACGGCCGCAGGTTCGAATCCTGCCTCGGGCATGGGTGTGTGTGATGTCCTTAGGTTAGTTAGGTTTAAGTAGTTCTAAGTTCTAGGGGACTTATGACCTAAGATGTTGAGTCCCATAGTGCTCAGAGCCATTTGAACCATATGTCTCTTCATAGTCGTCGCACCTACCGACTTAGACATTTGTCGTAGCGTTGTACCAGCTTTCCAATAACCTCGTCATAAAAGGCAGCCTCTTGCGCTTTCTTACGATTTTGTACGCTGGATTGCAGCTCGTTGTCTGTGCCAGAATGCTGTCTTCACAGCCAGTGGTTCACTTGAACAGAGATGAAAATCAGAGGGAGCCAAGTCCGGGCTGTGTAGTGGGTGATCAAACATGCCCCACCGAAAACGCTGCAGGAGCGTTCTCATTGCCTCTGCATTGTGTGCCAGTTACGTTATGTAGGGGTGCATGAAACCAGGTGAAATCTCTTTGCTGGCACCCATACTTGGAGGGAAACCCTATTTTCTGGACGTTAACGCCTCATAATGGAACATGGAGTTTGGGCGCTGGTCCGTTCTGTAATCCAGGATATTTATGCCTGATATGACGACAGACTACATTTCTGATGCAGGAGCAAGTGTTTCGGAGCACATCGTTCAGCACACGTCTCCAGTATCGTTCGAATGGGCACGGAATCATAGAGATTAGATCTTGAATCAAAGAAACGTGTCGCTTCTTCGACAGATTGATATTTCCTTTTACATCATTTGGAATAGAATCGGAAGACACGTTGTCACCCACGTGAACAACCGCTCTACATATTAGCCGTGGCACTGATGCGGGTTACTCGGGACAGTGTTATGCTATGGAGGACGTTCAGCTGGGTTCTCATGCGACCATGTCAACTGTTGTCGAACTGAACATTATTGCGGATTGATGTCTTCCCCAACGGCCGTGGGATGTTCCAGCAAGGTAATTATCTGTGTGAGAAGACCAGACTCGTGTTACAGTGGTTTGACAAGCTTGATAATGAACTTGCTTTGATGTCTTGTCCACCATATACGCCTAATCTAAGCTCGATGAAACGCATCTGGTACGCTGTCAGGCGTGAGCTTCACGCCTGCAAACCTCCTGCCAGTAATTTATGAGAACTGTTTGAGCCGTGCTCAAACATCTGAATCTACGTGCCTCCGGAAAACTAAATAGAACTTATCGAATCCATGTCACGCAGAATCTCTGTTTTTCAAAAGTGGACCAACGCCCTCTCGCGCAGTTTGTCACAGTGTTTTCACTCAACACTGTTGGTGTATAGTCGTGCGGATATCAACTATTGGAACCGAATTCATATTCTGACGTTTCCCAAGATACTGTAATAAAACCTTTTTAAAAAGCAAAAAGATTTAATTATTAAGAGTGGAAAAGAGTAACTCTCTTAAAATACACTACTGGCCATTACAATTGCTACACCACGAAGGTGTGCTACAGACGCGAAATTTAACCTACAGGAAGAAGATGCTGTTATATGCAAATGATTAGCTTTTCAGAGCATTCACACAAGGTTGGCGCCGGTGTCGACACCTACAACGTGATGACATGAGGAAAGTTTCCAACCGATTTCTCATACACAAACAGCAGTTGATCGGCGTTGCCTGGTGAAACGTTGTTGTGATGCATCGTCTAAGGAGCAGAAATGCGTACCATCACGTTTCCGGCTTTGCTAAAGGTCGGAATGTAGCCTATCGCGATTGCGGTTTATCGTATCGCGACATTGCTGCGCGCGTTGGTCGAAATCCAATGACTGTTAGCAGAATATGGAATCGATGGGTTCAGGAGGGTAAAACGGAACGCTGTGCTGGATCCCAACGGCCTCGTATCACTAGCAGTCGAGATGACAGGCATCTTATAGTCATGGCTGTAACGGATCGTGTAGCCACGTGTCGATCCCTGAGTCAACAGAAGGGGACGTTTGCAAGACAACAACCATCTGCACGAACAGTTTTACGGCGTTTGCAGCAGCATAGACTATCGGCTCGGAGACCATGGTTGCGGCTACCCTTGACGCTGCATCACAGAGACGAGCGCCTGCGATGGTGTACTCAGCGACGAACCTGGGTGCACGAATGCCAAACGTGATTTTTTCGGATGAATCCAGGTTCTATTTACAGCATCATGATGGTCGCATCCGTGTTTGGCAACATCGCGGTGAACTCACATTGGAAGCGTGTATTCGTCATCGCCATACTGTCGTATCACCCGACGTGATGGTATGGAGTGCCATTGGTTACACGTCTCGGTCACCTCTTGTTCGCACTGACGGCACTTTGAACAGTGGACGTTACATTTCAGGTGCGTTACGACCCGTGGCAATACCCTTCATTCGATCCCTGCGAAACCCTACATTTCAGCGGGATAATGCACGACCGCATGTTGCAGTCCTGTACAGGCCTTTCTGGATACAGAAAATGTTCGACTGCTGCCCTGGCCAGCAAATTCTCCAGATCTCTCGCCAATTGAAAGCGTCTGGTCAATGGTGGCCGAGCAAGTGGCTCGTCACAATACGCCAGTCACTACTCTTGCTGAAGTGTGGTATCGTGTTGAAGCTGTATGTGCAGCTGTACCTGTACACGCCATCCAAGCTCTGTTTGACTCAATGCCCAGGCTTATCAAGGCCGTTATTACAGCCAGAGGTGGTTGTTCTGGGTACTCATTTCTCAGGATCTATGCACCCAAATTGCGTGATAATGTAATCACATGTCAGTTCTAGTATAATATATTTGTCCAATGAATACCCGTTTATGATCTGCATTTCATCTTGGTGTAGCAATTTTAATGGCCAGTAGTGTATTTACAGGTAATACGGTCCTTTATCGTCTACGCAAATAAACGGAACTAAATGATAATCAGTCCGGATTCCAGTATACACTATCAGCGCTTCAGTCACAATCTCGTTTTGTAATGCAACTGATGCCTGCAGCACCACTTATGTCGCTGGGTACGGTATGTTGTTGTGCTGTTCTTTGCCTTGGATTGTACACACCTGAGTTTTCACCGAGATAAATAGAATTCTGTATTTCCAGTCTTCTTGCACAAACCGTTTGCTTTAATTTCGATAACGTCAGGAATTTTGGTCACTTTGGAATTTTTCTAACCTTTCCCATAACATATGTCTTGTACTTAATGTTTCTGTTGTGTACATAGTTCCGCGTAGTCAGCGCGTACACAACTTTCCCACTAGAGCACGCACCGCTAAGCACAACAGCGCAGGCGCAGCGCTCGTGCGTCTCCGCACTACGAGATGGCGCTGTCTTAGAGACGGACCAAATTCTGCTTCCGCCGATCCGCGTATTCATATGTAACGCAACCAATGAGATTGCTGCTAACGTAGAACCTTTTCTCCTTGCGGACCACACTCGCGCAGTGATACCTGAACGCGCGAGGTATTATAACGAGTGTACAGACCTCCGATTAGTTAGTCTGCATCTGTCTGCATTAGTCTGTACGAGTCTGCATTTATCTGCACCTGTCTGTACCATCTACATTAGTCTATATTCAAGTTTCAGTCTGCGCCTAATAAGATTACCATATTCCTGTACATAGCCATGAAGAGAAATGTGTAGACACTTTGTCAAGTATCAGAGATATGTGAGAATAAGATTAACGTACCAAGACCAAAGAAACTTCAGATTGTCAGTTGTAAATAGCATCCAGAACCAAGTTAAGTTATTTTTATGCTTGTTATTATTTTAATAAATGTATGTGAAAATTAATCAAGTTCTGTTTAAAGTTGGTCACTGTCAATCTGCTACTCTAAGCGTGCAAGTGGCATTTCTATCGTCTAACCTAACGGCAGAAGATAAACACGCCACGATAAGACCACGAGACAAATTGCTGACACTCGCCTACTTCGTTAGATCGACAAGTAAAATAATCTGATGGTGTGTGTATCGCAGGTCTTACAGTACGCACACCACAGTTTCCATCGGGAAATCAACATCCTGTAAGGTGTCAAAGTATCGGAAGGATAACTGGTACAGACAAGAGGAGAAAGGAAGCTCTGCAAAAGTATTACGAGAGAATACGAAAGATAGGATAACAAAATAATGAAGAGGTCTTGCAACCAAAATTGGTAGGAAATAGCTAGGCACATCTTGACGAAAAGAGGGGATACCTTGATAGGGCATTTCCTGGTGCACCAAGGAAAAATTTAATAATGAGGGGCCGTGTGTGGGATAGGAACTGAAAAGGATGACAAAGACTTAACAATAATGAGCCGATTCAAGTCCATGTACTCGCTACGTACCTCCTATATGTATGTGCCTGAATACTGGCGTATCCGTAAGAATGACTATAATACCCAAATCTGTTTCTGTATTGAGTTCTCATGTCCTCACCAGACTTGATAGTTCTTTTAGATCTGCACAGATATTGAATTGCGTAGCCGCATGGCATAGAAGAGAGCATGGTGTTGTAAACTGAGATACATATTCATGACTATGGATTGAATCGGGAGTATATAAAATGTGTACCAAAGCGATTTATCATTTGTTATTGTGTTACCAGTATATTTTTGTTGCATAGCACACCTGTGTATCCTGTGTTACATTTTCGTCTTGTTTACTCGTTGCAGTGTACTGTGGATGTAAAATTAGGTTTCTGTCCGAATCTGTTCTTTGTTAAGCCTACGTAACTTCGTATCAGGGTAAGAATTAAAATTATGTATGCTATGGATTGTCAAAACCAACTGTTGTTCAAAATGGTTCAAATGGCTCTGAGCACTATGGGACTCAACTGCTGTGGTCATCAGTCCCCTAGAACTTAGAACTAATTAAACCTAACTAACCTAAGGACATCACACACATCCATGCCCGAGGCAGGATTCGAACCTGCGACCGTAGCAGCAGCGCAGCTCCGGACTGGAGCGCCTAGAACCGCACGACTACCGCGGCCGGCCAACTGTTGTGGAACATTCCCACTGCTGAGATGGCTGTACAGGCAGTTCTAAAAGCGAACAAATAATAATAAAAAAAAAGGAAAGTGCATGTACGCTACGGCCGTTATGCAGATCTGACAGGGTACAATATGGACGAGATCTGCTTCAAACCTGTCCCCGAGTAGGACACTATACCAAAAACAGGTCTTAGCACAGACTTCATTTGACCTGTTTGACCCGAGTGGATAAAAAGAACAGAAAAACGGAAAATCGTTAAAGTGCAGAATACAAAGAGATTACAAAGTGCATGTGTCTTATGCAGGAAAGAAGTCAAGGTGTCGTACAAGCGCGAATACAGCGTACTGATACCGAGAAATCTTCTTACTGAGAGTATTTTGTGTGGTCAACACGTTTACTGCTGCAGTTTGGGCCTTTCAAAGCCAGTTTGAAGATACACAAAACAGGAAGAGGAAAGAAAGTCTAAAGGACATAAAAAGTATAAAAGTCTCCGTGAGCCAGAAGTCCTAAACAAAGTTCTGTGTTCGATCCCTATTCGTTCCTACGATCCTTCAGAGATTTGTGACTTCTTTCACCGTTGTGAAACTGCTCTCTGATATGAATTCCATGTTCAATTTTATGTCCGTCATTGCTCCTTCGCTCTACAAATTGAGCATTAGGGGTAAAATATTTCACTGCTGTTTGTATTCTTTCTTATGTTGGAGCACTTCGTTCTTGGACTTCCATGCTTAATTTTCCCTCTTGGTTCCCGTACATACCGTAATTGCCCATCTTCCCCTACAGCTTACACCTACTGTACGGAGAACTTCGAACATCTTGGATCATTTTACATTGCCGAACACTTTTTCAAGATTGACGACTTCTATGAACGCGTTCTCCCGTACTCTTCTTCCATTATCAATCGTCCGGCACCGCCTCTCTCGTGCCAATATGTTTCCTAAAACGTAACATATCATCACCTCACCTATCCCCAGTTTTTCCTTTTCCGTTCTTCTGTATGTGGTCTTTGTCGGCAACGTATATTCATGAGTTATGAAACTTACTGTACAATAGTTGTATGACTTATTTGCGCTTGCCATCTTCGGGATTGCGCTGATGATACTCTTTCGAAAATCTGATGGCATATTTCCAGACTAATAGATTCTGCACACCAATTTCAATAGTCGTCTGGTTACCACTTCGCCCCTCACGATTTGAGAAACTCCAAAGGTATGCTGTCTGTGCCTTCCGTTTTATTTGAATGCACAGATTCGAAAGCTCTTTTAAACTGCGACTAATACTGGATCCCGCATGTCGTACATATCAACTTCCAATTCTTATATCATCCTATCAGACAGTTCTTCCTACTGGTAGAGAGAGGTCTTAATCTACTCTTTCCACTTAGAGTGGATTTCTCTTGTACTCTTAATGTTGACACTCTTACCTTTCATTTTAGCGAATGTTGTTTTGATTTTCCTATATGCTGAAACCGCCCTCCCGACGACCATTTCTTCTTCCATTTCTTCACATTTTTATTCATCCTTGTCGCCTTGGTTTCCCAGCGTTTTCCACTTATTTCCTTCGTAAGTTACTTTTACTGCTTTTGAGGGACATCTTTATTCTTCCTTTTATTGTTATCAGTTGTAGTATTTTTCCTATCACTCAAAGTTCCTTCGCTGCTACCGTCCAAGTACCTATATTTGTATGCCCATCATCTATGATTGCCCTATCCGGAGATGCCCGTTGCCCTTCAAATGTGCCGGCCGCGGTGGTCTCGCGGTTCTAGGCGCGCAGTCCGGAACCGCGCGACTGCTACGGTCGCAGGTTCGAATCCTGCCTCGGGCATGGATGTGTGTGATGTCCTTAGGTTAGTTAGGTTTAAGTAGTTCTAAGTTCTAGGGGACTGATGACCATAGCTGTTAAGTCCCATCGTGCTCAGAGCCAGCCCTTCAAATAATGTGCTATCCACTATACAGTTGGCAGTCTGTCAAGGAATATTTTAGGGAATTGGTTTAAAAGGAGTTACTCCAAAAGCTCGAGTCAAATCTTTACAAGCTAATATATTACCCATCTTCTTCAATAATTGCAGTTGTATGTAGTGAAGGAATCAGCAACCATTTGCATAAAAGAAATGTAATCTCTTAACAGGTTTCAGGGACTTACTAATAAGTTTGTTACAACCTTCTGAGGAAGTGCACGAAGTCCCAGGAATCGATTGAAAATTAAATTTATCTTATGTAACAAGTTGCTGATTATTTCTGTATATCTTTACAAGTTTTAATCCAGAGTAAGTTCGTCTGCACCTACGTGCTCCTTTCAGAACAGAGGCAGTTGTGTCTGGTTAAGGCTGCTGACAAGAAACACCTTCACCCCTCTGCTGAAGTTGCTAGCGAAAGCACGCGTTAGGTTTAAACAACAGGTCACGTGTTTGTGGCTAGAGTGTTCTGGAGAGTAGAACACAGTTGCTTCCCTCTCTTGTGATCCAGATCTCGAATAGGACAAGCGACTTTCTTGGGTGGCAGAGCCAGTCGTCCTCCTAGACTGGCCTACACCCGGTGGTTTCCTTCACCAGGCACTCCCCTCGTATCCAGTCTACCGAAATATGAGGGTCATTCCTAAACTCCTGCAACTGCGCATGCGCATCCGTTATGATGGTGCGATCAGGTTGGAATTCGTGTCAGTTGCGACCAAGACTTTAGGCATGAATGTCGTACATGTGTTCCCTAGTTCGTATGGCTGTGTCGTGAGTGATTCAATTTTAGAATGGAAACTGAAACTGAGTCAAGTCGGTGAAAATAACCCAAAGCAAATGTACAGCGTTTTGAGAGAAGTGTGTGGGAATAGTGTAGTAGATCGTAGCACAGTATCACGGTGGTCTGTTCGGTTCCGTGAACGTCGGGTAAGCACTGCGGACAATCCGAGAAGTGGAAAGCTATCAGCTGCAACAGACTACACCACCCAGGATATTTCAATGACATTTTGAGAGAGAATCAACGAAAAACATTAAAGGAAATTGAGTACGATGCCAGGATGTCTGTCATATCAGTTTACAGAAACACAACTGGAAAGTTAAAGATGAGAAAAGTCTCTGACAGATAGCTTCCGCATGATCTGAGTGAAGGGCAGGTAGCAGGTCGCAAAACAATTGCAGAATAATTGGATCAGCGTTATGTAACAGGGCAACAGTTTCTGGGAAGGACTATCGCACTTTCTGAAATCTGGATGCGTGGTTTTGAGCCAGAACTGAAGACTCAGTCTCACAATGAAAAAGTACCGACGCTCCACGCCCGAAAAAAAAAAATTCCGCCGACAATAATCGAAGGTGAAACTGATGATGATTTTTGCGTATCGCATGAATGGATTCAGAGATACAAACAGAGTGCCCCAGGGAACGTCTGTAACAGTCGCATACTGAAAACAGTTTCCGAGAAATGTTTTGTGCCTGACATGCTTGCTGCTGGTATCCTCATTTTGTACTATAAAGCAGGACAACATATTACCCTACCAGTGAGTGAAGCGCTCGACAAATATGGATCGGGATTACTGCCCCACACACCACACACTCCTGATATGAATCCAGGAGACTTTGATTTGCTTCGCAAATTGAAAGAACAGCTCCGTGGAAAACGTTTTGGTACAACTGATGAAGCTTCCTGTAAAGTGGCCCGAGTAATCAAACAGCTCAACGAAGCAGATGACCTATCCGGAATACAGAAGTTGCCAAAACGTTAGGAAGCTGTCATAAGCTAGAATGGAGATTGTATTGCATATTTGTAAAGGCATTTTGCAAATTAAACAAAAGTCTTCAGTTTATCTTACAGTGTGAAGAACTTTAGAAATTGTAACGCAGTAACTTCTTAAGCACAAAATGTACGTGCCAAGGTCACAGCCACTACCCAGACCAGTCCTCACCGCAAAGGAGAAGACAGTAATAAAATTAATTGAATAATTCTGATTACAGATGCGATCTCCAAATAAAATTCAGAGTAAATTGCGCTGGCCGCTGTGGCCGAACGGTTCTAGGCGCTTCCGTCCGGAACCGCGCTGCTGTTACGGTCGCAGGCTCGAATCCTGCCTCGGGCATGGATGTGTGTGATGTCCTTAGGTTAGTTATATCAAAAATGAAGAAATTCCTCCAGCTGTGTTTAAGGTGTAAGATATGGATGTGTTCCGTGTGGAAGGTAGTTAGTAACTAGTTACTAACGTTATCTCACCATTGACTTCTAGTATCAGCCGCATGCAGTTGACGTCAACAAGTGTATGGGCCTGAAAATGCCGTTGTTACAACGTTGAAACTAGTTGCCAAAATAGAATGTACACCTTAAATACAGCTGGAGGAATTTCTTCATTTTTAATATTAATTTATACCAGCTGACATCCCACTGTCCTCCATTTCAACTATGGATGTACGAAGATTAGTTTAGTTAGGTTTAAGTACTTCTATATCTAGGGGACTGATGACCTCAGATGTTAAGTCCCATAGTGCTTAGAGCCATTTGAACCATATGAATCAGAGTAAACTCATAGCTAACTTAGACTATTCAATTAATTAACTACCAATCCGTCAAACTTAATTACTGAACTGGTATTACTAAATTAATTTTTCCAAGTCCTCATACACTACCGAGGCATTTTGTACATATAGGACCGTCGGCTCGAAGGAACAGGACAAATTTAACGTTCCCCGTTTAATCAGTATATAAAAGCTCAATAATAAATGAAAAACACCAGTTTGCTTTTGTTCTACAATATTATTTTTATTGATAACCGGTTTTCGGCTTATAAGGCCATTTTCAGACATTTACTGAGTATTATCACCAAAGAAGTTAAATGTTAGCAGACAACATTGGAAGAGAAGTAACACATCTAGAGTGAAGTAGAAACATACAGCGGGTAACATCTTTGCAATGAAATAGTAAAAACTGAACAGTGCATAAATAACACTGGAGTTGACAGGAAAACCTTTAGCACAAAATAGGAATAGCATGCCTACAGAACAGTTTTTATTAATAAACAAAACTAATGAAATAAAATAAAATTAGTACTAGTTTACTCAGTAAATGTCTGAAAATGGCCTTATAAGCCGAAAACCGGTTATCAATAAAAATAATATTGTAGAACAAAAGCAAACTGGTGCTTTTCATTTATTATTATAATGGAAGATTCTGTTAATATGATAAAAGCTCAATATGGCGAAATCTAGCTTGGTTTTCTGACTGATATTTAGAAGCGTCGTTGAAGCCGCGAGGTGGTGGAGGAACACACAGTTCTCCCAAGTACCGAGAACTTAGGCCAGTGCTGCTCATCGGAACTCGGCCACTCCTGTCGGTCAGGCAGCAGGAACGGTTCCACCTCTCCCCCCTCTTAGGCTGGCTACAGCGACCTTTTCGTGCACTGTGGAGGCGCGCAGCTCATCGACAGAGACTCCAAATAACCTGTGGGGCAAGTTTCCAGGCCATTCCGTTGCAGTTCTCAGAGGTGTCAACATTACGGGGTTCAGCGTACTGCAATTACCACCATTTATTGGCTAGTGCTTCCCATTACATTGGGAACAGCCGAAATTAGTCTTCCGCGAACCACTCATGATGCTTAGAGTAACTAAGCACATCGCAAATACAGTGTTTGCGACTGTACTACCGCTACGTCCGCGCTACGCGATACTGGCGCAGCAGATCAACTTGTACGAGGGTCATTCCAAAAGAAATGCACACAATTTTTGTAAAAATACAGTTTTCATTGTGCATGTGTGAAAGTTTTACAGTGTATAGATACATCCTTCCTGCTTGTTTTCAAACTTAGTTCAACCTGTTCCCTTGAGTGACGCCGTCACAGCATGTCTTCAAGATGGCTGCTACACTTGACGTTCGTCAGAAGCAATGTGCTGTCATAGAATTCCTGTGCTGTGAAAACGAGACAGTGGGAAACATCCACAAGAGGTTGAAAAAGGTGTATGGAGATGCCGCTGTCGATCGCAGTACAGTTAGTCGGTAGGCAAGCAGGTTACGTGATGAAAGCGGGCACGGCAATATTGAGGATTGTCCTCGCAGCGGCAGGCCTCGTGCTGCACACACTCCAGACAATGTACAGAGAGTTAACGAATTGGTGACTGCTGACAGACGCATCACAGTGAACGAATTGTCACGCTACGTTGGGATAGGGGAAGGAAGTGTTTGCAGAGTACTGAAAGTGTTGGCGTTAAGAAAGGTTTGTGCCAGGTGGGTTCCCAGGATGTTGACAGTGGCTCACAAAGAAACAAGAAAAACGGTATGCAGCGAACGTTTGGACCAGTACATGGCTCCATCATTTTTCACCAGAAACAAAGAGGCAGTCAATGGAGTAGAATCATGCAAATTCACCCAAGAAAAAGAATTCAAAACCACACCTTCTGCTGTAAAGTTATGGCTACGGTGTTTTTCGATTCCGAAGGACTCTTGCTTGTGGACATCATGCCAAGTGGAACCACAATTAATTCTGATGCATATCTGATGACACTGAAGAAACTTCAAGCTCGACTGATTCGTGTTCGACCACATCGGCAGAAGCAGGATGTTTTGCTGTTGCACGACAATGCACGGCCACATGTCAGTCAAAAAACCATGGAAGCGATCAGAAAACTCGGATAAACAACACTGAAACACCCGCCTCAAAGTCCTGACCTGGTTCCATGTGACTATCGTCTCTTTGGGAAACTGAAAGACTCTCTTCGTGGAACAAGGTGTGAAGATGATGACTTCCTTGTGCACGCTGCCAAACAGTGGCTCCAACAGGTTGGTCCAGAATTTTACCGTGCTGGTATACAGTCGCTGGTTCCAAGATGGCGTAAGGCAGTTGAGAGGGACGGAAATTATGTGGAGAAATGAAAATATTGTTCGTAAAGGATGTATCTACACGCTGTAAGACTTTCAAACATGTAGAATAAAAGATGGAAAAAAAGTAGTGTGCATTTCTTTTGGAGTGACCCACGTAGCTTGGTAAGCTGATTTGGCGGATACTTGTTTCAGTTATAGCAAACGTGAGCCGCGGTTAATTTTTTCAGTTATTGTGATACCCGTTATTTCATTTCTGTGCTCCCTCTGGTGACTGGTCTTTCTTCTGACGACGATTTTGTTGTGTGAATATGTGTACTTTCAACTTGTCCTAGAGCAAGTCTGTTGCACGCCAGCCGCTATATTCGGTGAGTGATCGTTTATGGAAACTTGTGACAGCTGTACCTCTCATTTATGTGTTTGTTTTTGAAAATACAGTTCTGCAGATTATTCCGACTTCCACTGCTGCCCCTTCTGTAAATTAGTTCCTTACTAGGCGATGAAACACCTGTTGTAACAAACGATGCGGCGGAAGATCCGAAGGCGATTAATCTGGTGGGCAACACTGTTAGTCAATCCTTCGTTGCTAATCTGCTATAGTTACACCCACCAACACCCAAAGACTTCAAAATAACTCTCGTAAATGCTCTGTGTTTGTCCAAATTTCCTGTTGTGTTATTTAACTTCAGCCCTAGTTGTCGACTCCTAAGTCCTGACCGCTCGACCTCTTGTACATTGGTGCCGGAATCAGGATCTGTTCTCACACCCTTCGATCCATTGGGCCGCCGATTACTTTGGTTCATGTTTGATGTGTGCCCCATCAGTAATTGCCACTGTTCTTCCGCTGCAAACAGAGCCTCGGTGTCGGCCAGACGCTACCTTCCGACGTTGCAAGGCGCCATGGACGTCGTCCAGCTTGCTGCCACCTGACCACTTGCAGCGAGAAGAGACACGTGCTAGCGCGCTGTGCGCCAGGGGCCCTATTCTGTATCGTTCATACCGATCGGTGTAGTAGGTTAGTCTCGGTAGTAACGTCATTTTCGGTTCTTTATCGAAATATCCTATTCAGCAGGCTTCTGAGACTTGTTAACGAACGGTCCTCCCACCGATTTTACGACAATTGCACGAAGAGGTTTTGGATTTCGATCTGGCCCTGTCGATCGGTGAGCTGTGGTTTATGTACACCTATAATTTGTTATTTTAAACATATTTAGCGGTTTTAGCTTTGGATTTAGTGATTGTGTTACTAAAGAATCACCAGAGGGCGCATACAGTTGGAAAGCGAGTTCGTAACAGACTATTTTCCTTTTTTAGAAATATGGTTAGGTTAGGTTGTTATTGTGAATGATTACATAAAATAAAAATGTTTTCGGTCAATATTCTCTCAAAATAAGTGTTATTTTTATGCAAATAAGAGTTTAAAGATAATTAAAGATCAAGACATCAGCTCTGCTTACGTATATTACATGAGTGTGAGCTGACGTTACTAGTGCCTTTGTGTACTTTTTCCCACAAATAGGTAAGTTAGTAACTATGAAAACGTGTTTAAAACTTTCAAGTAACAATGGAAAGCAATTATGTGAAGCCTGATATTGGAAACCTTCCAAACTGTCACGCATTTGTGACTTACGTAGCACCGTTTGGCAACGAAGTCAGCCTACGTTCCTGTCCACAATACTACAACGAGCATTGCGTGTTTGTTGTTTGGCGTGGTCAAGTGGTTAGCGCACGGGAATGCGATACCAATGGTCACAGGTTCGCGCATGAGTGGATGCAAAAATTCTTTTATTCCTCTTCATATATGCAACACGTTCTGAGACATTGTTATTTGGTAAGTTAAGATTTTTCTGCAATATTCGTTATTACTTACATGTAAGAGCGCACTTCCTTAGTAATGATTTCGCGATTTCTGTGTGTTTAAAATACGAAATATGAAATTGTTGGAGATGAAGTTACTGTGAGTGAAACAACCGACAGTGACCTTTAGATTTTTTCTTGTCAGAAATAATTCATCATTTTTTCCGAATATGTAGCAATTTCCGAGTATGCAGTTAGACAGAAATCTAAGAGCACAACTTCAATTACTGGGAATGTAACTAGCAGCAGTCATCTTCATAATCTTGCTTTCACAAGTATTTATCTGCGATCGAATCCTCAACCGCAGTAGACAGAGATGAAAGATCTCCGCCATAATATTTTTAGACTGTAGCACCATATACGAAACATTTGCATTCATGAGATGCATGTTATAAACTTCGACGAACTGCAGGAGCTCTAGAAAATGCGTTTCTTTCAATTTTTGTTTTTAAGACCCAAATCGTTGACACATCATATAGGGAAGTGGGCTGCTTAATCATTTGGGTCTCTAGGAGCGTGTTTTAACCACATTTTGTTTATATTCTTATTCTTTAAAACCCTCAGAATCAATTTTTCGGGAGTTTTTATAGATGAATTAGTAGAATGTGGTACTACACACTATTCCTAACTCATTTTTAGAAACGTAAAATCCAAAACACGATGTCAGTGTGAATGAGAATAAGATGACACAATGCGGCGTTTACGACAGTCTGCAGAATGCAGCCAAGTACACTATCTTTATTATGCATGCATGGAAACATGCGCTCAGAGAAACTGTAAAACTTTTTTTGCATTTCAGTTGAGAATCATGGAACTGGATATACTGCGCCTGATACTGTTACGGAAGAGGCAAGGGCGATGAAGGCGGGCACATCAGCTCGATGGAATGAGGCGTCATGCGTTATGGCAACGAAAACGCAATCTTCGGTACTTGGAAGAATAGCGCGCCTGTGTTTTCCGCTAGCCGCTTTGTGCGCTGCAGTGCGCATGTGCGGATATGGAGCTGCTTGCTTTTGATTGGCTTGCGCGACACGAACCAACAACAACGCTTCGGTTCTCTGGACCAGAACGGTATCGCTACCGAAATGCATACTGAATAACGCAGAGACTCTAATTCGAGTACTAGACCGTTCGGTGCTATTGAGTACCGAAACGATCGGCACAATGGCGGAAAGATACAGAATAGGCACCCAGCTGACGTCACGCTGGGCACAGTTGACTCTCGACTCACCTTCGCTGCATGTGTCTCAAATGCGTCAGCGCGCACAGGGCGTGTAAAAACGCGCGATGCGTCGATTCAGATCCGGTGGCATTGGATCTGTTTGCGGTAGACTCGACTTCACTTGCTCACTTGCTACAATGTGTCCACCTGCGTCGCCCGCTGGCTCCACCAGTCCTCTAACTACAGCGTGACTGCCCATCTTGCCTTGCGCCACTCTGCTTATGAGGGAAAGACAGGGTGACGGCCAATAAAACTCGAAAATATATTTTACTGCGGATTTAGAATGTATATGCACTGAATAATTATTCCCCAACGAGCATGCACAACACAAAACGCCATTGCCATTTATACCGGTTTGAGTAAACCTGATTTGCTGGACCGTTGTTTGGACGGGTTTACTCAAAATGTAAACGAAAGTTTCAAAAGTCTCAATTCAAGATGCGCTCCATAAATAACATCTAGCAGGACCGAAATTGTCAACATTGCTTCATATGTGGCCCTGTGTCTGTCCAATGTGTCTCACACTGCAATAATGCACGTGGCAAATGCCCTTCAAATCAGAATCGGCGATGAAATGCGTCGATTCTGTGACGACAGGGACGCCAGTGCCGAAAAGGGCTTTGAGGACGAAAATAAGGTCTTATCAAGTCAAAGTAGCAGAAAGCGGCCATCCACTAGCCGGGGAGATAGTTATTATGGAACAGACTTCGAGGGGAGCCCGGAATTTTCAAGTTGCTTCGAGGGGACCCCGGAATTTTCAACTTTTGTCCATTTCTTTGTCTGATAAATACTTGCTTTTCGGCATCGTTGTCGTTGCCCACGCTACAAATTTCATTCACCTTTAACGATTTTCGGTCTCCCCTGAAGCACACTGAATTCTGTTTAGATCATTGCAGCCGGTTTTTTTATGTTGATATGTAGTATTTTTTTCGGCCAAAAAAAGAGGGGTCCAACATATGGCCATCTTTCCAAATACCTATAATTTTGCCAAAAATTATTTTGGCAATTCACTACGGTGATCCAAAATTCCGGGAGTATGCGTACAGAACGATGTGATGTGGAATTATCATATATAGTTAATTGTTGGTAACGGGGGTGCCAGTTTGAGATTCATTGGTAGAGTCCATAGAAATTGTAGTCCATCAACAAAGGAGGAGGCTTACAAAACACTCGTTCGACCTATACTTGAGTATTGCTCATCAGTGTGGGATCCGTACCAGGTCGGGTTGACAGAGGAGATAGAGAAGATCCAAAGAAGAGCGGCGCGTTTCGTCACAGGGTCATTTGGTAAGCGTGATAGCATTACGAAGATGTTTAGCAAACTCAAGTGTCAGACTCTGCAAGAGAGGCGCTCTGCATCGCGGTGTAGCTTGCTGTCCAGGTTTCGAGAGGGTGCGTCTCTGGACGAGGTTTCCCGCGACTTATGGTTCAAATGACTCTGAGCACTATGGGACTGAGCTTCTAAGGTCTTCAGTCCCCTAGAACTTAGAACTACTTAAACCTAACTAACCTAAGGACGTCACACACATCCATGCTTGAGGCAGGATTCGAACCTGCGACCGTAGCGGTCGCGCGGTTCCAGACTGTAGCGCCTAGAACCGCTTGGCCAACCCGGCAGTCTCCCCACCCCCCTACTTATACCTCCTGAGGAGATCACGATTGTAAAATTAGAGAGATTCGAGCGCGCACGGAGGCTTTCCACCAGTCTTTCTTCCCGCGAACCAAACGCGACTAGAACAGGAAAGAGAGGTAATGACAATGGCACGTAATCTGCCCTCGCCACTCACCGTTGGGTGGAGTGCGGAGTATAAATGTAGATGTAGATGTACATCTGTAAGGATCAGGGTGATACGTTAATTTCATGTTTGAGATAACCACAACCGGAGTTACTGCGTCAACCATCGATCTACTCCCTTTAAGATCACTCTCGGGGAAAGCCCAATTACACAGTGAGTATATTAATATTTTTTAGTAAAAAACTTCCCAAAAAAGCTTCAATGTACGCTTTATTCATTACAGAAAACCCCATTTGTCTATTACATGCCAATACGGAGGGAAAAATCTGAATTTGAGCAATATTTTCGGCCGCCACTCTGTCGTTCCGCCTTAAGCTACTTTTTCCTAGCTGCGGGAACTTCCAGCAACGTCCCACGTAAAACGTATGCGAGACCGCACACTCCACTCGCACAATGCAAACATGTCAGACTGGTTTCCTTGGGTGCGGATGACATTGGGCCCCTGAGGGCTCTACCTGCGGCAAACGCTTGGGTGCTTCGGGAGGAGTCTGCCCCGCACGTCGCAGCTGTTTGTTTTGTTGGAGGAGAGGGAGGAGTCGAAATGAGCAGCAGCAAACTACTAGGTACAGCTCCAGTATTTATTTCGTGCGCAGGGGCTGTATCAGGGAAGCTGATTCCTCCGATCTAAATACTAAAATATTCATCAGAAACGTCGGCTAACCCCTTCTCTACCTCAAAGGATGAGGGGCTTGTCGAGCGTATCTTGTGGCACGTGGATGACGCCGAATTGGAAAACTAAATGCAAAACGAGTTAATTTGGGTAGAAACTGGAAGAAAAATGAATGAAACACACAAGGACAAACATCTTCGTGTCAGATGTAATTCTTTCGAAAATATATTTCTACTGTGCCTTTAACCACAGTTTGAGTTGAGCATTGTTGTTATTGTGATCGCTACTGTGAACGACGATTGAAATTCGGCCCATCGAAGTGATAAGTGAATCCGCTCCTCACAGTGAATCTTTCAACTTTGCCGTCACCAGCGACACCTGTCAACGGTATTATATCGTCCTGACGAGCAACTGTTTTGTTTCTAAAATGTTGTACGCTCGCTCTTCTTCACCGTGTAAGAACATTTGTTGGACTGCTTTGCACTTCCAAAGTTCTCTTCCCAATAATACACAGCCTTTCTCTTCTTTCCCGAATTTCCGTGTACTTCCGGAGTGGCAAAATAAATATCTTTATACAGCGATGCGCCAAACAAATTGGTATAGGCAAGCGTGCTCAAATACAGAGTGATGTAAACAGTGAGAATACGGCGCTGTGGTTGGCAGTGCCTTTATACGACAAGTGTCTGGCGAAGGTGATAGATCCGTTACTGCTGCTATCAATATTTAAATGAGTTTGAACGTACTGTTATAGTCGGCGCACGAGCGAAGGGACACAGCATCTACGAGGTAGCAATGAAGTGGGAAGTTTCCAGTGCGACCATTTCACGAGTGTACCGTGAATATTAGGAATCCGGTAAAAAATCAAATCTCCGAAATCGCTGGTGCCGGAAAAAGATCCTGCAAGAACGGGCCCAACGACGAATGAAGAGAATCTTTCAACCTGACAGAAGTGGAACCCTTCCGCAAATTGCTGCAGATTTCAATGCCGGGCCATCAACAAGTGTCAGCGTGCAAACCATTCAGGGAAACATCATCGATATGATCTCTGCGAGCCGTAGGCGCACTCGTGTGCCCTTGATGACTACGCGAAGAAAAGCTTTACGCACCACCTGGACCGTCCAAATCGACATTGGATTATTGATGACTGGAAAGATGTTGCCTGGTCGGAGGAGTCGCGTTTGAAATGTTATTGAGCGGATGGACGTGTACGGGTATGGAGACAACTTTTGTATGGGTATGGAGACAACCTCATAAATCTATGGACCTTGCATGTCAGCAGGGGACTATTCAAATTGTTGGAGGCTCTGTAATGGTATGGCCCGTGTGCAATTGGAGTAATTTGGGACCCCCGATACGTCTAGACACAACTATGACAGCAGACACGTAAGCATCCTGTCAGATCACCTGCATCCATTCATGTTCATTGTGCATTCCGGCGGACTTCGGCAATTCAAGCAGGACAATGCTACACCCCACACGTCCAGGATACAGACTGGCTTCAGGAACACTTTCCTCAGTTTAAAGATTTCCGCTGGCCACCAAACTCCCCAGACATGTACATAAATGAGCATACCTGGGATGCCTCGCAACATACTGTTCAGAAGAGATCTCCACCCTCTCCTACTCTTACGGATTTATGGACAGCACTGCAGGATTCATTGTGCCAATTCCCTCCGGCAGTACCTCACATATTAGTCGAGTATATGCCACGTTATGTTGCGGCACTTCTACGTGCTCGCAGGGGCCCTACACGATATTAGGCAGGTGTCCAGTTCTTTGGCTCTTCACTGTAGGTTGATCACTGCGCTGCATGTCTTGCCTCGGTTGCCCCTGCTTCTATTGCCGGCCGTTGTGGCCGAGCGGTTCTAGGCGCTTGAGTCCGGAACCGCACTGGAGGTTCGAATCCTGCCTCGGTCATGGATGTGTGTGATGTCCTTAAGTTAGTTAGGTTTAAGTAGTTCTAAGTCTAGGGGACTGATGACCTTAGATGTTAAGTCCCATAGTGCCTAGAGCCATTTGAACCTGCTTCTATTCTCGTGCCGCACTGCGCCGCGCCTGCAATAGCACTATGTTCCTGGAACTCGGGTCGCGCCAATGAACCACACAGTACTGCTCTCGTCTATGGGAAACTGCAGCAGCCACCAACTTCCAGCAGACTGTAAAAATAAATTCAAACAATTCCGAAAATTATTCTCGCTTTCGTTCCCCCCGACAAGCACAAAGGCAAAAAAATTTATAGGCGACTACATTTCGGATGCTGGTTCGCTAAAATTTCAGCGTAATACGTGACCTTTCAATTTATTACTTTACTGTTACTTGCTCTGGTAGTTCTCGTGCCATCTGACATATACAGCTGTCAAATAATATAGAACACCATTTCAATTTGTTACGTGCTGACGCACACCGCTTCGCGCATGGAAAAAGGTTTTCACGCAGCGTCCTGTGCCCCGTATCGGAGGCAAGCTATTTCGCAGCACGCTGCTGTAAACTTCCGCACCGTAGCTTCAGTGCAGCGCGGCAGGACACGCAGCCTTGTCGTCACACTAGTTTACCTGCTGTAATGCCCGTGGCGCAGACACAACTGTTGCCGTCGCCCAGCTCTGCCGCCCACCTGCCGCCGCGCCGCCCATACACGCCGCCCACGTTCGCCTCCGGGCACTACCCTACTGCTGCCCCCATCAAAGATGATACCCGTTACTGTGCGGCAGCGCGGTATGCGGCAATGCCAGCGTTTCCCGCCGTGACTCGCAGGCTCGCTGAAGAATCTCATCTGGAAGCGGCAGACGCTAGCGGTCGCCAACGGTGGACCGCCACTGAGGTAAGAGGCGGGGCCCCACTGAAGAGCGCGGTGCGTTTGATTAACTGTATCGTTAAGCTTCACAAAAGAAACAAATGTTAAAAAAATGTTCAAATGTGTGTGAAGTCTTATCGGACTTAGCTGCTAAGGTCACCAGTCCCTAAGCCTACACACTACTTAACCTAAATTATCCTAAGGACAAACACACACACCCATGCCCGAGGGAGGACTCGAACCTCCGCGGGAACCAGCCGCACAGGCCATGACTGCAGCGCCTTTGATAGCTCGGCTAGTCCCGCGCGGCACAAAAGAAACACGAAGTTACCATGTATTCTTTCACATACTTCATTATTCATGTTTTCTTATTTCAGATTTGATGAATTACCGTTCATAATTGTTCCCTTTCTCATTATATAGTAGACAACTCTTAGAAAACCGATTGCTCCAGAACGAAATCTTGCTTTGAATCTTATAACAGCATTTAGTACTACAATTTGCAGTACCTAATGGCAGTTTAGTGCAATTATAGTACATTACCTTTAACTTCCCAACAGAAAAATTCCGAAACCTCCCAACAGTAAAAATATAGTTATTTATATCATTCACATTCCGAGTAAAGTCCCAATAAAAAAATTCCGTAACCTACCAATAATACAATGTAACTAATCTCTCAATAAAATAGTGGCTCATTTACAACCTTTCAATAATTAACTGACTGTGAATCGAAACTGGTAAATTTGGACGTCAGCAGTGCTGCGTCATTGCCCTGAAACATCATTCTCAATACATTGAAAATTCTTGCCTCAATGAGGTCGCCGGATAACGCGTATATATCTGCTCCTATAAGAAATTTTTCTGGCACAACCCAGTGCAGTGCTGGCCGATAGATTTGTCATGTATAAAAACAGGTAACTGATATTTCTTTGCAATAATCGGGATGTCCATGGATTGGAGAAATTAGTAAATTCTGTAAATTGAGATGAGTGATTGTCAAAAGTTAATTTTTATAAGAAAGATTATTATTAAGAGATTTTTAAAAACGTTTAGATGGGACTTGATACAACAATAGTACGTATGCGCGAGGCCGCTGTCACCTTATACTACAACGCTCAGGCACCGCCATCGCTCCCCACGACCAGCCCAGTCCACTCCATACGCTCCACCGCTCGCTACTACTTACTCTACTGCTGACAACACTGCTCTCTGGTCTGAGATTCTCTTATAGCTTACATACTTCGACCATAAATATAATAGACTGGCCCTGACGTCATTTTCGTGGCTCCAACATCTCTGGGCTAAAGTCACGTGAATGTTGGCAAAACATGGTTGCTTCGTGTTGCGCTTATTGCTGTACTCAGTGTTTTGTCGGGGAAATGGCATTACATTTCACGTGTAAGTGTTCCTACGACAGTGCAGATGCGTTTATTGAAATCTGCTGACGTGATTTTTATATGTTTTTTACACTTGAAATAGAGTATCACGTAAATTAAAGTGTTGAAAGTGATGCCTGTAAAGTCAGACTCATATTACATTTTGGAAAGTATCTGTGATAATTCGGTTACAGAAGTAAGTATAGCTGTTTCTTGTTCCTACTCGTAGGTTCCCTAAGGATGAAAACCAAAGGCAGCTTTGGATACAGGCCCTGAAACGAAAAAACTTTATGCCATCTGCACATACGCGCCTTTTCGTATATACAAGTGAAATTATAAGCAGGTAAGAGCACCTATAGTCGACACATGAAAAGAATTTTTTTCTACCTTCTAATACTATTAAATAAATGTAGGCTCCAAAATTATTTTCTCAAACTTCAAAGTCTCACCTTTCATCTAAAATAGCATCTTTTTAAACTGATAGTTTAAACTTTTCTAAAAATAGTAGGAACTGAACCTTTGAAGTGCACCTAAAATTGATACGCTAAATGGACCTGCTCCCAATTTTGGCACCTATAGTTGAAATAATTGCCATAACCCATTTTCTTTTATAAGTGACTAGAGCACAAAACGCGGCGAATCCAATGTTTAAAGTTTTGACACGAGCCCACTCTTACTGTTTGAAAGAATTCTAACGACATTTTACTTTAATTGATAGTTTATAGTAATTTCGCCCCACTGCCCACCAGAGGAGCGTTCGATGTATTTGTTAGATTTTATAAATGGTACTGTGAACAAATCCAGGTCAAATGTAGTTCTAACATAATTTTTCGCAAATAAAAAAGTAATTTTTGTTGGAAGCGTTTGGCAGTCAACTGAGAAATGTGGGTAAAATACGATACAAACATAGGATGGCAGACCGCTGGTTTGAAATCCGCCACGTTTTGCCAACAGTCACGTGGTTTATGTTGGAGCCACACCAGCCCTATAGCTTCTGCACAGCAAGGCCAGTCTACTAGTATCTATGGTTGAAGCTTACATATCGCAGGCAACGCGTGAGCAATCCATCGAAATTACATCTGCTCCAGTGCGCTAGCAACAAATTCCTAATCATGGACCTCTTACAACCTTTCACGCAGTAGCCACTTATTTATAACTGAAAATGTCTGACAGTTGATCTACAGCATTTGCTATATTAACATCATATATTTTAACCACACTGTCACTGCTGGATATTGACACATAATATTCAACTCCATATCTAAACCTCCATTTGTTGTGTTGGCTATTGTGGGTGTCAACATCGACACCAATAAGGAGGAGAAGAAGTTGTGATCGCCGGTGGCAGGAACCCAAAATTATCTATACATACGTTTGCAGATTAATAAAATACTTTGTTTCTAAAAAGCAAAGAAACATAACTTCTCGTTATGCAGTTGCTTCCAGTGCCTGCTAATTGCAGTCGCATTACTGTCCATTACTACTCGCAGAACGCAGGCTAAGTATCGTCTTCCTAATAGTCACTACTGATTCACTCGAAGTCCGTTCCCGAAAAAAGAGCCCGACCAGCGATGGGTGGCTGGTTCAGTAAGTGTTGACAGGTGGCGCTGAATACTGTATTCCTGGAAGTGTGGCGCAATCAAATCATTCCATTGGCACGTGGATCAGCGCCTTTATTTATTTATTTACACGTCAAGTCCCGTAGGACCAAATTGAGGAGCAAATCTCTAAGGTCATGGAACGTGTCAGTAAATGAAATTTCAACATAAAAGTAATAACAGAAAAAATAAACTTTCATGAACCTGAAAAAAGTCAGTCCGTAAGTTAAAGTAAACGCTATCAGCAATACAATAACAGTCAGCTTAGTTAGTCAAGGAGCTCCTCGACAGAGTAGAAGGAGTGACCCATGATGAAACTCTTCAGTTTCGATTTGAAAGCGCGTGGATTACTACTAAGATCTTTGAATTCGATTGGCAGCTTATTGAAAATTGATGCAGTAGTATACCGCATACCTTTTTGCACAAGAGTTAAAGAAGTCCGATCCAAATGCATGTTTGATTTCTACCGAGTATTAACCAAGTGGAAGCTGCTTATTCTTGGGAATAAACTAATATTGGTAACAAGAAACGACAATAAGGAATATACATACACAGAGGCCAATGTCAAAATACACAGACCCTGAACAGAGGTTGACAAGAGGTTCGTGAACTCACACCACTTATTGCCCGAACCGCCCTTTTCTGAGCCAAAAATATCCTTGTAGACTGGGAAGAGTTACCCCAAAATATAAACCATACGATATAAGCGAATGAAAATAAGCAAAGTAGATTAATTTTTGGGTCGAAGTATCACTCACATTTGATGCCGTTCCAATAGCAAAAGTGGCTGTATTAAGTATTTGAACAAGATCCTGAACGAGGGCTTTCCACGACAGCTTACTATCTATCGGAACACCTAGAAATTTGAACTATTCAGTTTCACTAATCATATGCCAGCTACGTGAAATTAAAACGGCAGGTTTTGTTGAATTGTGTGTTGGGAACTGTAAAAACTGAGTCTTACTGTGATTTAACTTTAGTTTATTTTCTGCAACCATGAACTGAGGTCATGTACTGCACTATTTGAAACCGATCCAATGTTGCACACAGCATCCTTTACTACCAAGCTAGTGTCTTCAGCAAATACATATCTTAGAGTTATCCGTAATACTAGAGGGCATATCATTTACATAAATAAGGAACAGGAGCGGCCCCAACACTGATCCCTGGGGCACCCCCCCCCCCCCCCCTCCACTTGACAGTACCCCACTCAGATCGCACATCACAGCCGTTATCAACATTGTGAATGCCTTTTGGTGGCGCTGCATTGGTCGTTATGCAGTCGGTGCTTTAGGACTTCACACCATTAACATTATCACAGCCAAGGTAGAGGTAGACCTAACACCCACCCACCACAATGGTACAAGCTAACAACACCACAGACAATGAACATACTTAAGTATGATAAGATAAAATAAATTATACAGACAGTTAAGAGAGGCCAAAATGTGATGACAGACAGAAATTCGATAGTAGGGATAGCAAGAGGAAATAGGAGGGCATAAACTCAGAGTAAAGAATGAAAGGGGGAGCCATCTGGTATAATTTTGCACAGAGCATAATTTAATCATTGCCATCACTTTGCTTAAGAATCATAAAAGGAAAATACATATATGAAACACAGTTTTCGAAACCAGATTTTAAATTGTAAAGTATTTACAAGTGCAGGTGCAGACTGAAGATAATTTATTGGTTATGAAATCCAGTTTACAACTAAAGATACAGCAACCGATAACGAATTACGGAGATGGATCCTGAATAAGTGAAGACCAAGAGTTTGTCGATAATCGTAAAGGGATCATTAGACCACAAATGACTGAAATAGAGGAACGGGTATCTTTAATAGTAGAAGTAGGAAAGGTAACAGAAGATGTAAGTGGGAAAGGATACAATAGAAATCCTTGGATAACACGTGATACATTGAATTTAATTGACAACAGGGGAAAATATAAAAATGCAGCAATTCAAGAAGCCCGTAGCGAATACAGATGTGTAGAAAATGACATCGGCAGAAAGTCCAAAACCGCAAAGAAAGAATGTCTAGGATGAAAATTCAAGGCGTTGAACTTTTCTTCTGGCTTTTCTTGCTTTGCGATTTTGCACCTGGAACAGGTACATGTCAACATTAAATTTAAAAAAAAAAACAGCCTTAGAGAAAAAGAGAAGCAACTGTACAAGTATTAAGAGCTCTGATAGCAAGCTGGAACTAAGCAAAGAAGAGAATCCTGGAAAGTGGAAGGAAACTCTAGAATAGGGGCTGTTCAAACTAACATGAGGATGTCGTTAGAACCGTGTCAAATGATTGAACACGTGTGCCAATACTGATCCTACCACTTAATTTAGTGCATAGACTGAAGTAAGGCAAACTTGTTTTCCTACCATTTGTAAATTTAGAGAAAGGTTTTGACAATGTCGGCTGAAATACTCTCTTTGAAGTTCTGAAGGTATTGGGAAGACACAAGATTATCTACAACTTGTACAGTAATCAGACAGCAGTTGTAAGGCTTTGATTACATGAAAGGGAAGCAGTAGTTCAGATCGCAGAAGTAGATAAGATATAGCCGGCAGCTGTGGCCGAGCGGTTCTAGGCGCTTCAGTCTGGAACCGCGCTGCTGCTATGGTCCCAGGTTCGAATCCTGCCTCGGGCATGGATGTGTGTGATGTTCTTAGGTTAGTTAGGTTTAAGTAGTTCTAAGTTCCAGGGGACTGATGACCTCAGATGTTAAGTCCCATGGTGCTTACAGCCATTTGAATCATTTTTTGTAGATAAGATATAAAATTCAGACTGGCAATAGCAAGAAAAAGTTACTTAAAAAGAAAAAATTGTGGACATCGAATATAAATTTCAATTTCTGGTGTGTAGCCTTGTATGTAATTGTAACATAGACAATAAACAGTTCTGTCAAGGAGACAATGCATGCTTGAAAGGGTACAGAACCATTGAAAATAGGTACAACATACTTCGTTATTCTTGTCAGAACAACATATTTTTTGTAATAATAACTCAATTTCACTTAATACACCGAAGCCGGATATCACTGTAGGAAAGAAGAACAATTTATTTACTTAATTGATCACATGTGCACGCCCACAAAATAAATCCCTACATGAAATTTGGTGAGATCTGTGAAATGAATGAATGTACGGTCGTCTGCTAACCGCAGATAGTGAATGTGCAATATATTATCATCTTTGAGACAGTCCTTTGGTCACCTTTGGTGAAAACAAAGAGATGAAATTTACCTGAACTTTGAGCGCCTGAAATGTGGCTGACCAATACGATAGCAAGGTGCTCCCCCACTTCGGCAGAGGTGCGAGAGGACCTGAAGAATGGCCATGTTTCAGCACTCTGGCGTTGGATCTTGTATTGGTAAGACCTGTCTTAGGTGTGCTCCGTAAAGACAAAAGAGTGGATTGCTGGTATGCATGTGAAATACTTGAGAGTAGTTTGGAATAATTAATTTTTCTCTATTTCAGGAACTTTCGTGGGGAGAATTAAATGACAGGTAATATTAAGGGGATCGTAGTAATCTACGGAAGTGACCAATGGTCACAATGAAACCACATGTAGCACAAAGTTGAAATACTTCCAAGTGCTAAAGTTAAGCTGAATTACTGGTGTGTGTATTATAAGTTGGGAATATTTAAGAAATGGCGTGTGCAGGACTTGAAATTAGAGACGAGCACTTCCACGTGGTGAGTACTGTGTGAGTCTCAATCTGGGTATGAGACAAAGGATAAAGAGAAGTGCTCGTCTAAGGTATCAGTTGAGGACTCACGTGTGTGACGAATATGATCTTAGTATTACTTTGCGTATTGTGTTTCCATGTGACGCTGGATTCAAACTCTAATACTCTGAGAGAGAAGGAAGGTGAGTCAGCCATCTATCCAGCAGCGCCACTTGGCTTGCGTTGCACAGGAAGACGTGCGTATATCCTCCAGAGTTCGTAGTAGGAAAGAAAAGTTACGAAGTGGGACAGTGTCGCGTGAAACTGGGATGAATACTAATTGAAGTGGGAAAGCTGAAAGTGAAGTGATTCTAACGTTGTGACTATTCTTTGTGTTGAATTCTATGTTGCCAGTGTGATGTATTTCATGTAATTGAAGTGTGTGTGGTTTGCATGGGAGAGTAGCAAGATAGTTTCAGAGGCAGTGGGTTATGCATGTTCCTTTTTGTACCGCTCGGTCGGGAGGAAATTTTCGTGATGATGGGTGTGAGAGTTGAAGTGTGAGACATAGAAAAAGATCCATCATCCTATCCAGAAAGTGACTTGTTGCGTTAGATAATTACGAGACCATAACATAGAGAATCACCAATGTAAAGCCATGCCCACTGGGCGGAGTTTCTCATGTGTAATTGTTGTATAAAATGTAATGGTGTGTTTAGGTTATCTTTGAATCATAATAGAATTTATCGGAATTAAAAAGATAGTGCAAAGAAAAAGATTGGTGGCCTTGTTCTTCGAATAGTGTGTACTCATGGTACCCATAATTTATAATGTGTGCGCCATTCACATTCAGTGCGATGGCAGCGTGTTGATCAAAGCCATTGGGTAAGAAAGAAAATGTGGCATTGCAGAGCGTAGTGAACAATCAGAGTTGTGTAAATTACTAATAGTCATATGTGCGTTATCCGTTTCCGTTGCGTAATATTATTTTACAGGAGAATAATTTGTAGCTTCACTGTGGGTACTAGAGCTCATAATCAGTCATTGATGTTTTTGCGAGAAATATGAATAAATCCACTCGCTTGGCAGACCACTCATCTTGCAGGCCTGACTGCTTGATGCCACAGTATGAGCAAGGCATGTAGGTGCCTCTCAAAAGGAAAAATTTGTTGACATCGAATATAAATTTCAATTTCTAGATTAATTTTATGAAGGTATTCCTCAGGTGTGTAGCCTTGTATGTAATTGTAACATAGACAATAAACAGTTCTGTCAAGTCTGTGGTGCTAAAGAATAATGCTGGAGATATGGAGATTGTATAAATAAATTAGAAGTACTGAATGAGACTGAGTTGAAAAAGAAAACTATGGCACAGCTTGTCTAAAGGAAGGGATTAATTCACAGGACATAATCTGAGGCATCGTCAGCTTGGTGATAGAAGCAAAATTGTTGATGGAGACCAAGGCTTAACGACGATAAGCAGATTCGAATGGATTAGCATGGAGTTGCTATGCAGAGATGAAGATGCCTACACAGAATAGATAAGTGTGGAGCACTGTGTCAACAAATTCTTCACGCTGATCACCACAACAAACATATAGTGAGACGAATTGTATTACTTGTTAACGCAACCCTGCAGCAACGAGCAACACCTTTGGTTAGCTGTGTCAGTTGCATATTTATTTGCAGAATATTTATTTAATGTAGTCTCTAGTACATATCACCTGTGATATATTTGTGTGTACATCTCTGTTACGCAAACAGCCTTATACTAGGAAAATGATAGAACTTGAATGCAGTTTTCATATGGCAAATGTCAGCAAACGATAATGTTGAATTACTGTTTTAGCCACCCTACCATTTTGCGTACTTTCCGGAAGACATGAATTCCTTCATGAAACAACTAACAATGACTGTTCATGTATCATCCATAACTTCCCAATGCACTGGAACTTCTCAAACTGTGAAGTCATTGATGGCAAATATGTCGTATTGCAGTTCTGCATATGCTGCCATACGTTTTTTGTGCAGTGGAGGCTCTTGTGCTAACTTCAAATATCATGTGAGCATTCTCACATCTATTAAATGATGTATTAACGTCGTATGAACCTATTTTTAATTACATTTTGTGTCGGTTAGCAAGCAAACAACTTGACGTTCGTCTCGAGGGAAATCGGCTCCGATCTAATGAGCATCCAAAGTACCTTGGAGTCGCTTTGGACAGAGCGCTCAGTTATGAACAACATCTCGAAAATATTTCACCCAAACTGAAGACGAGGAATAATATTCTCCAGTAGCTGTGCGGCACTACTTGGGGCCCCTAAGCTGACACCCTACACACGTCGGTACTCGGACTGATCTACTCGGCGGCCGAGTACTGCGATCCGGTCTGGATGAACAGTGTAAAAAAAAGACGTCCAGCTGAATAGCACGATGCGAATTGTCAGCAGAACCATGAGATCAATCCAACACATTGGCTGCCAATTCTGAGCCACGTACTACCTGCGGACCTACGTCGGGAGAATGATCTTCTCCGGGAATATAGGTAGATAATCGACAACGCCCAGCTCCCTATACACTACGACATGCCTGACCTGGAAAGAAACAGACTTCGGTCTAGACAAACAACAATGATAACACCTAAGGAATTGCAAAGTATAAACTTTAATGCAATAAGGTCCTGGAGGGAACATGGCGAGAGGTGTGCCCTGAACACTGTCAAGCCCTCCACTGCATCACTGAGAGATCGCCAAGGTATGAACTACCGCGTAAAATATGGCCATGCCTTAACAGAATTCGCACAAATCATGGAATAGGTGCAGATACTCTTTGCAAATAGGAAAAAGCACCTACTCCCAACTGTGACTGCGGAGCCAACAGGCAGACCATCCGCCACATCGTCCAAGGGTGTGACAAAAGGGCATACAGTGGCAAGTTCAGTCAGTGATTTTCTGATGACAACGGACGCCGTAAAAGACTTTATACACAGTCTTGATGTTTGTATTTAAATGTTTGACTGTATATAATATTGAAGATTTTATTTAATTTTATTGCCCATTATCTGTATGTTTTATACTTCTTATATAGTATGTTTTACTGTGTTTTTAAATCTATCTTTGTTTAAACATTTGTAAGAAGCATAAAATGATGTACATTGCCATAAGCTAAATAAATAAGCGTCGGGGAAGCAGGTAAATCAAATAATGAATACGGTTTTGGCAACCAAACATCGAATCGACCATCTAAAGCGGTAACTGTGAAGTTGATTATTTTGATCGTTCTTTCATAACTACTTGCAAGGCTGGGCTCAGTGACAAAGGTCTTCCTGTACAATATACTGTCCTCTAGAGCTTATGGATAATAAATACGATGCACAGAATATTGCACTAGGTACACTCCTGGAAATGGAAATAAGAACACATTGACACCGGTGTGTCAGACCCACCATACTTGCTCCGGACACTGCGAGAGGGCTGTACAAGCAATGATCACACGCACGGCACAGCGGACACACCAGGAACCGCGGTGTTGGCCGTCGAATGGCGCTAGCTGCGCAGCATTTGTGCACCGCCGCCGTCAGTGTCAGCCAGTTTGCGTGGCATACGGAGCTCCATTGCAGTCTTTAACACTGGTAGCATGCCGCGACAGCGTGGACGTGAACCGTATGTGCAGTTGACGGACTTTGAGCGAGGGCGTATAGTGGGCATGCGGGAGGCCGGGTGGACGTACCGCCGAATTGCTCAACACGTGGGGCGTGAGGTCTCCTCAGTACATCGATGTTGTCGCCAGTGGTCGGCGGAAGGTGCACGTGCCCGTCGACCTGGGACCGGACCCCAGCGACGCACGGATGCACGCCAAGACCGTAGGATCCTACGCAGTGCCGTAGGGGACCGCACCGCCACTTCCCAGCAAATTAGGGACACTGTTGCTCCTGGGGTATCGGCGAGGACCATTCGCAACCGTCTCCATGAAGCTGGGCTACGGTCCCGCACACAGTTAGGCCGTCTTCCGCTCACGCCCCAACATCGTGCAGCCCGCCTCCAGTGGTGTCGCGACAGGCGTGAATGGAGGGACGAATGGGGACGTGTCGTCTTCAGCGATGAGAGTCGCTTCTGCCTTGGTGCCAATGATGGTCGTATGCGTGTTTGGCGCCGTGCAGGTGAGCGCCACAATCAGGACTGCATACGACCGAGGCACACAGGGCCAACACCCGGCATCATGGTGTGGGGAGCGATCTCCTACACTGGCCGTACACCACTGGTGATCGTCGAGGGGACACTGAATAGTGCACGGTACATCCAAACCGTCATCGAACCCATCGTTCTACCATTCTTAGACCGGCAAGGGAACTTGCTGTTCCAACAGGACAATGCACGTCCGCATGTATCCCGTGCCACCCAACGTGCTCTAGAAGGTGTAAGTCAACTACCCTGGCCAGCAAGATCTCCGGATCTGTCCCCCATTGAGCATGTTTGGGACTGGATGAAGCGTCGTCTCACGCGGTCTGCACGTCCAGCACGAACGCTGGTCCAACTGAGGCGCCAGGTGGAAATGGCATGGCAAGCCGTTCCAGAGGACTACATCCAGCATCTCTACGATCGTCTCCATGGGAGAATAGCAGCCTGCATTGCTGCGAAAGGTGGATATACACTGTACTAGTGCCGACATTGTGCATGCTCTGTTGCCTGTGTCTATGTGCCTGTGGTTCTGTCAGTGTGATCATGTGATGTATCTGACCCCAGGAATGTGTCAATAAAGTTTCCCCTTCCTGGGACAATGAATTCACGGTGTTCTTATTTCAATTTCCAGGAGTGTATATTGTGCCAAGATGTTTGGCGCAAAAAAGTAATCAGGGTGTAAAAGAAACTCACTTTCCTTCCTGCCTAATAGGCCTGGTGGAAAGAGTAACTTGCAAGCGGGTGTCATTAAAAGTAGTTGTCAAGTATTCTAAACATCGCAAATAAACAAAATCTCTTGAGGCGAAACGAAGTATTTAACAAGTTTGCTTGCATTTCTATAATCCACAGCAAACACAGAAATATTTGTGTTGTAAATTTTGGTCCAGACGCGTTTCGCATTTTACTTTAAGACCTCGTCAGTGCAATCTAGTATGATACGGTTTTGTTTTGATATGCGATATTTGTAGATCATAAAACAGTTAAAGTTTTTTTTTTTTTTTTTTTTTTTTTTTTTGCTTGAAAGTGATTACTTACGGTTATTCGAGTTTAGCTCTCAACTGCGTTTACTCTCATCTGGGCACATGCTGGAGGTCGCACTGTAACTGCGCTTACAAAACATAAGCAAATTTTCACGTTAGGAACTATTTTCTTCGCCATTTTCTTGTTCTTTGTGCTGATTTCTGTGGAGCACTATTATTCTCCTGTCACTGGCTGTAGGTATTTTGCCGGAAACTGTGACTTAAAGTCGTAAATACAGTGCCTTCTCTCTTCCTATTTGGTTTTTTTAGGTACGTGTTGTGAACCTGACGAAGTATAAGCTGAAATCTAACATCTCTTTATATCTGTTTGTGTAAGAGTGTGTATGTGTGTGTGTGTGTGTGTGTGTGTGTGTGTGTGTGTGTGTGTGATTAGTCAATTCTTGAAAGCTGAATGTAATAGCTGCCAGACAGTGGTTAGAAGTTTTGGTGTTCAGCTGACTTCAGTTTTGATTTAAATGTTTTGTGGAAAGCCTCTTGTAATAGTGAGGCGAGAGGGGTTGAGTTGCATCATTATGCTAATAATCATCTGTTTAAGCGTTATTCTATGATTTTTATCGACAATGTAAAGAGTGAGCTTACTCTTACATGAACGTCTTCACAAAACATGTACACCAAAACTCAAATCAGCTGAACACCAAAACTTTCAAACGCTGTCTGACAGATAGGGCTATTACATTCAGCTTTCTAAATCTGACTAATCACTCGCTTGCTCACTCACTCATTCACTCAAACACACACACACACACAGAGAGAGAGAGAGAGAGACAGGGAGATATATGAAAAGAACAGTACTTTTCAGCATATAGTTCATTGGTTTGACAACGTGTGCATAATAAAGCCAAATAGGAAATGATATTAAGTTAACACTGTAGTTACGACTATAAATCAGAGTTTTCGTGAGATATCTACAGCTTGTAACAGAAGAATAATACTATTCCACAGCAGTTAGGGCAAATAATATGAAAATTGTAAAGAAAAGGTACGTAATGTGAAAATGTGTTTATGCTTCGTAAGTAAAGTTGTAGAGTGACCTCCAGCATGTGACAAAATGAAACTCAGATGATATCCTAAAACTAATAACTGTAAATAATCACTTACTAACGTAAAAAAATAAGACATGAACTATGTTGTAATCTACAAATATTGCACATAAAAACAAAACACTTTTATAATCTACGAATATCTCATATCAAAACAATGCTGCATCATTCTAGATTCGATTGAAGACGCCTTACAGCAAAAGGTGAAACGCTTCTGGAACAAATTAAATATATTACAGCTGAAAAAGGAGTCTGTTATTTACAAAACGATACAATTTCTGTCTGTAGATACTTAGCAATTACATCATATGATGTCCCATCAAATTACTTTCGGTTTAAACTCTATAGGTCTAATATAGTTTATTTTAAATGTTAATGTTTTCCGTGTCACTGTACTTCTCACTTAAATGCCATTTAAAATAGTACATCAATCCATTGTAAAAAACATTCAGTTAATTGCACTTCTCCAGATAAAAATGCTTAGCATATTTATGATGTAACAAAATATGTGCTCTTTATCAATTATCACTTGCAGTAAACATTTCGATATCTTGAACCTTTTACGAAATTTGAGCTGGTATAACCACGTTTTACGGGGAACATAGCGCACTACGTATATGGCGCGACCCATGTGGGACCCCGCGCCGCCCGTCCGCCAGCCGACATGTCATTCAATATTTCAAGAACAGTGATAGTTATCGTTCTGTTCTGAACTTAAACAACAATTTTGATATGATGGTGAAATTTCATATGCAGTACTGTATAACATAAAATGGACTATATGCAAAGTCTACAAAATCCGATTTTATCTCTGCTCACTCAATGAAGTACGACGTAATGGTTACTTCAAAGAGATACAGGAACTGACCACAAAGAATACAGGAAAAGAAATTCACTTCTTTATCGTGCGAAGATATCAAGCTGTAAAATGTCGAAGAATGAAAGGAGACGATAACTATTTCACAGATAAAGCCGCGTCACGCCAGCGTCTCGGTGCGAGCTCGCATGGCCGAGGTTTCTGTACCTGACGTCACGCTCAGCGCGTTCTCTAATTGGTGCAGCAGACCTGCAGCGCGGCACGCTACAGCGATCGCCGTTCGACATGGGCTGACCGCGACCCAGAGCCGGCTATGCCACGCCGCAGAAGGTACACTCCTGGAAATGGAAAAAAGAACACATTGACACCGGTGTGTCAGACCCACCATACTTGCTCCGGACACTGCGAGAGGGCTGTACAAGCAATGATCACACGCACGGCACAGCGGACACACCAGGAACCGCGGTGTTGGCCGTCAAATGGCGCTAGCTGCGCACCATTTGTGCACCGCCGCCGTCAGTGTCAGCCAGTTAGCCGTGGCATACGGAGCTCCATCGCAGTCTTTAACACTGGTAGCATGCCGCGACAGCGTGGACGTGAACCGTATGTGCAGTTGACGGACTTTGAGCGAGGAGGTATAGTGGGCATGCGGGAGGCCGGGTGGACGTACCGCCGAATTGCTCAACACGTGGGGCGTGAGGTCTCCTCAGTACATCGATGTTGTCGCCAGTGGTCGGCGGAAGGTGCACGTGCCCGTCGACCTGGGACCGGACCGCAGCGACGCACGGATGCACGCCAAGACCGTAGGATCCTACGCAGTGCCGTAGGGGACCGCACCGCCACTTCCCAGCAAATTAGGGACACTGTTGCTCCTGGGGTATCGGCGAGGACCATTCGCAACCGTCTCCATGAAGCTGGGCTACGGTCCCGCACACCGTTAGGCCGTCTTCCGCTCACGCCCCAACATCGTGCAGCCCGCCTCCAGTGGTGTCGCGACAGGCGTGAATGGAGGGACGAATGGAGACCTGTCGTCTTCAGCGATGAGAGTCGCTTCTGCCTTGGTGCCAATGATGGTCGTATGCGTGTTTGGCGCCGTGCAGGTGAGCGCCACAATCAGGACTGCATACGACTGAGGCACAGAGGGCCAACACCCGGCATCATGGTGTGGGGAGCGATCTCCTACACTGGCCGTACACCACTGGTGATCGTCGAGGGGACACTGAATAGTGCACGGTACATCCAAACCGTCATCGAACCCATCGTTCTACCATTCCTAGACCGGCAAGGGAACTTGCTGTTCCAACAGGACAATGCACGTCCGCATGTATCCCGTGCCACCCAACGTGCTCTAGAAGGTGTAAGTCAACTACCCTGGCCAGCAAGATCCCCGGATCTGTCCCCCATTGAGCATGTTTGGGACTGGATGAAGCGTCGTCTCACGCGGTCTGCACGTCCAGCACGAACGCTGGTCCAACTGAGGCGCCAGGTGGAAATGACATGGCAAGCCGTTCCACAGGACTACATCCAGCATCTCTACGATCGTCTCCATGGGAGAATAGCAGCCTGCATTGCTGCGAAAGGTGGATATACACTGTACTAGTGCCGACATTGTGCATGCTCTGTTGCCTGTGTCTATGTGCCTGTGGTTCTGTCAGTGTGATCATGTGATGTATCTGACCCCAGGAATGTGTCAATAAAGTTTCCCCTTCCTGGGACAATGAATTCACGGCGTTCTTATTTCAATTTCCAGGAGTGTATTTCCATGGCAACCACGTCGCTGCCGCGTCGGTTTACTGCGCTGCACCACTTCCATGGGAACCAACGCTCGGTTTTGCCGTGCGGCTACCCTAGTGCAACCTGGACCTGAGAATTTTTTGTGGGATCTAGAATGATTCAATTTTATTTTGATATGCCATACTTGTAGCTTATAAAACAGATCATATCTTTTTTTACCTAAATAAATGATTACTTACAGCTAATCCAGTTTTTGGCTGACATCTGCGTTTCCTCTCATCTGGTCACATGTTGGAAGTCATACTAAAACGTAGCTTACAGAAGATAAGTACATTTTCACGTATGCACTTTTTTCTTCACATTTTTTCATGTTCTTTGTGTTAATTGGTGTGGAGCACTGTGGTGTCTAGGAAGCCTGCGTACTCAGTTCGCTAGACAAACATTCAGACAAATCGTATTAATGAGTTTTAGTGCAAAAAGTAAATTACAATACTACTCTTTTGTAATTACACAGATGTGTCGCAAGCAAAAGGGCAACATACAAAATAATGAATCTTCTCAAGTCTGTGCTACTTAGAGAGTACAAGCGACGTAACTAGTGTTGACACTTCTATCCGAGTCGCTTGTCTTGAAGCTGCTATTGAACTGGGCCGTCATCAGTCGGTCGTGGCGCTTATGTCCTCTTCACATAGGGGCCGCTGCTGTCGCGTTGTCGTCCTGGAGAGGGGTCAGTCAGAATGCAATTGGCTGACGCCTTCTCGCAGTCTTCCCTTCTCTATCGTTCCCGACTGGCGTGCCGGCGCTTGGCCGTAACAAGCGCTATTATTCTTCTGTCACAAAAAGCACTCTGTCTTCCATGGAGGTAAGAATAGAGGGAGACGCCGTGACGTCACAGCTGCGAAGCTATGTGAAGCCGAGGGTAGCCACCTCAATCCGACCAAAACATTGCTGCTGTAAGCTTGTGTGCATAGGCTTGTCGCTCGCTTTTGGAAGGATTTTGAGCTATTATGGCGACTTGTGTGGTGTTCGGATGTACGAATCGTTCTGATTGTGATGCGAAATCGAAGGGAATAACATTTCATGTGTAAGTTGTCTCGTTAAGTGTGATTTTACAACTTCATTGTGAACGAACGTGTGCTACATCTGTACTTGTACTATAGCGTATTTTTCTCCTGTATGATTTTAGATTTCCTAAAAATGAAAGTCGGAAAGCTCTGTGGGAGAATGCCGTGAGGAGGAAGAATTGGCGTGCGTCTAAATGGAGCTCTGTATGTTCTCAGCATTTTCGAGAAGAGGACATAGACCGAACTTCCCTTGCAACAGTAAGGCTGCGTGAAAATGCTGTACCATCAGTTTTCCCTACACACCCAAAACATTTGCAAATGGTATGTTAATTCAAAGAATTAAATTCTTAGTTTTCAAGTTCACGTTGCAGTATAATACGTACGTATCGTCGATAATCGAAGTGTTGAGTAACTCACTTTGTCTTCATCATGTACCAAATTAAAAGCTAACACTACATTAATTGGCTTAAAGTATAGGCCTAAACAGGACACTGTGTAGATTTGCAATTCTATGTACCGTAAATATTGGTGGTTATGAACAGTGTTTCCCAGTAGTGTAACGTAACTGAAATGTTCCAGTACGTATTACAAACAAAATGTATTTATGGGGCTTTGGAGGGAGGGTATAGCTGACTTAGTTTTCAGTTACTATTATTTAGTCTGTGATACACGTTTATTACTGAATTAAAAAAAATTGTTTCGTTTACATTGAAGACTAGCTATTCGTAAGATTACATTAAAAACTATTTTTAATCCGAAGAAAAGAGGAATTTCGCCTTTACGAGATTTTATTTTAAACAAAAACTTTGAAACAACCAATCTGATGACGTTACATGCGTATATGGCGCAATTAGCGACTGTAATACACGCAGCGCTATAGCACACTGGCAATGTTTTGGTCAGAGTGTCATGGCAGCGAGCCACGCCCCCATGGCTTCAAAACGTAGTACGGCTGGGATATGTAGCGCCATCTCCCCGTATTCTTACCTCCATGCTGTCTTCAGACCACGAGAGGCCTACCGGGACCATCCGACCGCCGTGTCATCCTAGGTGGAGGATGCGGGTAGGAGGGGCGTGGGGTCAGCACACCGGTCTCCCGGTCGTAAAATGGTATTCTCGACGGAAGCCGCTACTATTCGGTCGAGTAGCTCCTCAACTGGCATCACGAGGCTGAGTGCACCGCGAAAAATAGCAGCAGCGCATGGCGGCCTGAATGGTCACCCATCCAAGCGCCGGCCGACCACGCCCTACAGCGCTGAAGTTTGGTGATCTCACGGGAACGGGTGTAGCCACTGCGGCAAGCGCGTTGCCATTCTTCTGTCACAAGCTGTAGACAATATTCCGATGACTATGATTTAAAATGAAACTACTCTGTGTTCACTTAATGTCTCGTCCTACATGGTTTACTTACGTACATGTTGCCAACCTAAGGAATTACATGCTGAAAACTCGCGTATGTTCATTTGTATTCTCAGTATATTTCTATGAGTATGTTACTAGTCAGCGCGAGGTATAGATAGTTGAATGTCAACGCAATAGCTGTCAGAGAGTGGTTGGAAGTATTGCTGTTCCGCTGATTTGCGTTTTGGTTTAAATATTTTATTGAGGGGTCAAGCAAAGTAAGCTCACTGCTTGCATTAATACATAAAATAGTAGACTAACTATAACATAAATAAATAAATAAATAAAATAAAATGGTAATTATTAATTATGTATTATTGTGAGTGTTGTAATTTATATTTGCTTATCTGGAACGTGGACGTTTAATTATTTGGTATCAGACGCTTGACAATGGCACTTTCGTAAGTGCAATGTTATTCGTAGTTGACCGTGAAATACACTCCTGGAAATGGAAAAAAGAACACATTGACACCGGTGTGTCAGACCCACCATACTTGCTCCGGACACTGCGAGAGGGCTGTACAATCAATGATCACACGCACGGCACAGCGGTCACACCAGGATCCGCGGTGTTGGCCGTCGAATGGCGCTAGCTGCGCAGCATTTGTGCACCGCCGCCGTCAGTGTCAGCCAGTTTGCCGTGGCATACGGAGCTCCATCGCAGTCTTTAACACTGGTAGCATGCCGCGACAGCGTGGACGTGAACCGTATGTGCAGTTGACGGACTTTGAGCGAGGGCGTATAGTGGGCATGCGGGAGGCCGGGTGGACGTACAGCCGAATTGCTCAACACGTGGGGCGTGAGGTCACCACAGTACATCGATATTGTCGCCAGTGGTCGGCGGAAGGTGCACGTGCCCGTCGACCTGGGACCGGACCGCAGCGACGCACGGTTGCACGCCAAGACCGTAGGATCCTACGCAGTGCCGTAGGGGACCGCACTGCCACTTCCCAGCAAATTAGGGACACTGTTGCTCCTGGGGTATCGGCGAGGACCATTCGCAACCGTCTCCATGAAGCTGGGCTACGGTCCCGCACACCGTTAGGCCGTCTTCCGCTCACGCCCCAACATCGTGCAGCCCGCCTCCAGTGGTGTCGCGACAGGCGTGAATGGAGGGACGAATGGAGACGTGTCGTCTTCAGCGATGAGAGTCGCTTCTGCCTTGGTGCCAATGATGGTCGTATGCGTGTTTGGCGCCGTGCAGGTGAGCGCCACAATCAGGACTGCATACGACCGAGGCACACAGGGCCAACACCCGGCATCATGGTGTGGGGAGCGATCTCCTACACTGGCTGTACACCACTGGTGATCGTCGAGGGGACACTGAATAGTGCACGGTACATCCAAACCGTCATCGAACCCATCGTTCTACCATTCCTAGACCGGCAAGGGAACTTGCTGTTCCAACAGGACAATGCACGTCCGCATGTATCCCGTGCCACCCAACGTGCTCTAGAAGGTGTAAGTCAATTACCCTGGCCAGCAAGATCTCCGGATCTGTCCCCCATTGAGCGTGTTTGGGACTGGATGAAGCGTCGTCTCACGCGGTCTGCACGTCCAGCACGAACGCTGGTCCAACTGAGGCGCCAGGTGGAAATGGCATGGCAAGCCGTTCCACAGGACTACATCCAGCATCTCTACGATCGTCTCCATGGGAGAATAGCAGCCTGCATTGCTGCGAAAGGTGGATATACACTGTACTAGTGCCGACATTGTGCATGCTCTGTTGCCTGTGTCTATGTGCCTGTGGTTCTGTCAGTGTGATCATGTGATGTATCTGACCCCAGGAATGTGTCAATAAAGTTTCCCCTTCCTGGGACAATGAATTCACGGTGTTCTTATTTCAATTTCCAGGAGTGTAAGACTCAAATAATCGGACTTCGTATTTAAATCATTTCCAAAGACTGCTGCGGTAGGTGCGGACTCAAAATCTAAATCTCAATATTACAATAATTTTCCAGCCATGTCAATACGTCGTACTGTGGTGACTGTCTGCTAAACATAAAAAAGTTTACACAGTTAGTTAAATCAGATATATTCAACGAATAAGCCTACAGTTAAATAAATCAACTTACTTTCATAAATATAAATTCTTTACAGAATCGAGTGCCTGGTAAGATTGCAACTCGCAGTGTTCTTATATAACATCAAAAATGGCGGTGTGCCAGTTAATAAAATATACGTACTTCCAGCCTCAGCTATTCTACGAGACCTTCTCCTTCTTAATCAAACATAAGAGTGTCATAATTGTATTTTGTTTTATCAGCGGGATAGCGCTGCAGTTCTGTGCCATAGGCTTTATTTATTTGTCAGAGATTAATTATTTAATTAAGATTTCGCGTTTCCGAGGAAACTCACGCACGGCATGCAAATGTGCCTTTGTATAACTCTTTAACAGCTGGTTATTATCACACTATTAGCACACAACCCCTTTGTCCTCACTAATACATGACCCCCTCCACAAAACACTTAAACCCAAACTGGAATCAGCTGAACACGAAGACTTTCAACCACTTTCTGACAGTTATTACATTTACATTCACCTTGCTACAGCTCACCCCATCTACACACACACACACACACACACACACACACACACACACACACACACAGACCTAAAGTGAACAGAAATGAACAGACGATAGTTTCTGGCATATACATCGTTAGGTTGGAAACATGTATATAAATAAATCTCATAACAAGAGACATAAATTGAACACCCAGTTGTTGAGACTCTCAATCAGTTTTGGTAAAATTTCCGTAGTTAGTGAGCAAATTAATAGTGCTCTACACAAATTAGCAGATAGAACCAGAAAATTGCGAAGAAAAAAGCTAGTGACTAACTGCCTATTGGCTTCTGTTTCGGGTTCTTCGGCCGACGTTCATCTAATGATTTTTCTGACGTTTCGCCAGCACGAGTGGCTGGCATTGTCAAAGCTTCACCCTCCATTGCCGGTGGTGAACTGGAGGCGAGCTCGCGGCCGCAGACTATATGTACCTGGCGCGCCAACGTCCGAGGGCTTCTCCACGGTCATTTCCGGTGCGGTTCTCCTCTTGCTACCTGCGACGGTCGTTCGCTGCAGTACGGGAAGCCAGGATCCGTTTACCTTAAGGCTTTCCTCCTTCTTGTTGAAACTGTTCGCGTGTTTTTGGATTTCTACAGCTTCTCTGAACAAGCGCGTGTGATAGTGCTTCTCTACAGCCAGAACTTCCGTGTCGGAGAATTTTATTACGTGGTCGGTCTCATTCAGTGCGTGCTCTGCCACGGCCGATTTCTCCACCTGCCCCAACCTGCAATGTCGCTTATGCTCTTTGATCCTGGTGTTAATGGATCGTCCAGTCATTCCGACATAAACTTTTCCGCATGTGCAAGGTATACGGTATATTCCCGACATTGCAAGTGGGTCCCTTTTTTCCTTTGCCGATCTAATACACTCTTTGATCTTCCTTGTCGGTTTGAAAATCGTCTTTACGCCATGTTTGCGCAGTACACGGACGATTCTGCCCGTCACTCTGTGAACGTTTGGCAGAAAGGCTGTACCCGACATTTCTTATTATGGTTCCTTACTTCGCCGAGTGTTTGGCTGTGTTACACTTCCAATATAATTTGTGGAGTACCCATTGCTCCTTAGAACACATCCCGGGTGTTGCATTTCGCGTCTGAGGTGCTGCGGCTCACATATTCGTCCTGCTTTTTGTGTCTAGAACTTCAATTCAGAATACAGTTTTGTGTTATTATACCAGATTGTGGTTTAAAGGTAACACCACGCTGAAGGGAAATGCAGTGCAGCCCAGCTTCGCTCCACGACGATGCTCTATTCAGTATACCACATCTGAACTGCAGCTGCTGTAATAATAATATCTTTGTTATGTGACGGAGAGGACTGTTTCAATGTATGAACCTTGGTGACCGTGGAAAGATAAGGAATCGAGGGTCTTTCCTCGGTCAGACCTAGTAATGAAACTGGAAACAAGTACTTCAGGCCCAAAAGAATTACCAGGCAGGATAGTTCGAGTGCTCAACGTGATTGTTGGAGTTCAAGCTTGTCCATTAAAATCTTATTTTGATGAGACTTTAACCTGGTACACAATTAGACGACCAAACGAAGAAAGTATAGGTTTACAGACATAAGAGAGGCCGAAGAATTTCAACAAACGCTTTTGGAATATTGTGCGGAAATTTACGATTTACTGCGTAAGATGCGCCTCATTCCGGAACGTGATTCTTGCCACTTCTATTTTGAAGAATTTTCTGAGACACGGTACATTGTTGACTGAGAATGGAGAGACCGAAGAGATACACTCAGACCTTTGTCATATAGGAGGAAATTTCGTAAGTAATAATATTCAGATACATTTTCAGATTATTTCAGTCGCCACTATCCCCCCTCCCCCTCAAACTCCAAAACGGTAGTCTTTCCCGATCAAACGACATGGTGTCACGGGGTGTGAGACTAAGTAGTAATAAATGTCATATAATTTCACGCAGACAAAGAAAAGAAAGACCTAAACGTCACTTTCACAAAATTAAAAGAAAATAAATTGTATGTACTCGTACGTTATACTACTCCAATTTCATAGCCAATTCGTTTCAAATAGTGCTTTTTTTTGTACTGTTCGTATAATGGACATTTTTATGATCATATAACTCTGGATATCTCCTTACACATACAGTTAACTTTTCGTCATCTGACGCCACTTCGTTCACCAGATCAGACGTCAAAAGAGCTAAGGTTTTAGCGACATGCATTGTCACGGCACTTGCTACACCGCACTACCGACAATGGAACTGCGCGACTCCGCACGGAGCGTGGCAGGTGGCCAGCTGGTCAACATTGCCTCGCAGAGCAGTGCTACGAGCTTTCGCTGCGGCGTACTGCGTTGTCCCATACGCTTTGATTTGGTCGCATTGTACCCCGACGTTGTTCGGCAGTGTAATTCCGCTCGTTTATACACCATTTGTGATGCTGCTGGTTTGAATTATCCCCCTCAATAATTAAAAATATGAGGTATGTAATTAAGTGTCTTATCGTATTTAGCTATTGCATTTCGTCGGAAAGTATCTTTATCTAGATCAGGCAACTCACCTGCTTTCTTCTACTTTTTTGTGTGTCAGCTGCACTGTTTGATTTCGTATTGATCTCTATTTACTTCACTGTCACTTAAATAATTTCATGCTTAGTTGTTGTGACGTGGAGAAATTTCCTTGGGTACATGTTTGAGAGTTTTCCATTAATTTCCAGGGCTTTGCAGCTTGCAATATGTGTTTGGGGTGCTTGGACAGCCCAAGCCGTTCACAACTGTCCTTCAGTTTTCATTTTCCTGTGGCGTTCTATCCCACTCTCATTTTGTCTTTGCTATCGAGCCCCAATGAACGTGGTGTTCCACCCCGTAGGCATCTTGCTTTGAACAGGCTTGAGAGCTCTAGGAACCACGAAAACCCATTGAGGAGGAAATTCATCATGTAGCAGGGAATCAAAACAAGTCTCTTTGCTAGGAAGCGAGCTAAATCCTTTGAGCCCTGACTGGAGTGTATTTTTATTGCAAGACCAAGCACAGACGTTAAATCCGCTACCAGACCTTGTAAGAAAAGCAGTAAATTCATAAAGATTTCCAAACGCGGCTGTGTCTGTCAGATTCCTAACGCATTTAGGCGGCTTGAGGACTGCATATGCAATACAGTCGTTATACGATTTGCGTCTGCTGCCGCCGGAACCATTATAACGCTGCCACCTTCCAGGTTAAACTGTCTTTCTTCTGCGTCCCTCTACACTTTATCTCCCCGTCTTTAAGTCTTTCTTGGTCCATGCCTTATGTTCTTCATAATACGGCAAGTGAAAGAAAATGAGAGCGATTGCGAGAGGGGTTTAAGTGTGTACGATAAACCCATTTCAGAATGGTATTTTCACTCTGCAGCGGAGTATGCGTTGATATGAAACTTCCTGGCAGATTAAAACTGTGTGACATGTATCCGCAGTATCCTTTCTTTCACGAGTGCTAGTTCTGCAAGGTTTTCAGGGGAGCTTCTGTAACGTTTGGAACATAGGAGACGAGGTAGTGGCAGAAGTAAAGATGTAAGGACGGGACATGAGTCGTGCTTTGGTAGCTCAGTTGGTAGAGCACTTGTCCGCGAAACGCAAAGGTCCCGAGTTCGAGTGTCGGTCCGGCACACAGTTTTAATCTTCCAGGAAGTTTCAAACCCATTCTCTTGAAAATTTCCTCCTTTGATGCCTCCTCTGTATTACCACAGATGACGTGTCACTGACCTCATTTGTACTGGCTGTGTTAGTTGCTTTAAGTGATGTTGATTCTCTTGTACAGATAATGTTTTTTGGTGGAGCCTAAAGAGGATACATTTTCCGATAATTTGGAGATGACTGAGTAATGTTAAATCATGTATCTCATGCTGTTGCCCCAAAGGGTCAGAGTGAAATCGTTAACCATGTTCCAGTTTCCCACGCAGAGAGTTTCCAGTTGAGACAGCAATCTCTTTTTGGAGTCTTTTGGATTGCCTCTGTTACCTTTGAACGCTTACTATAAACAAAGACCGCTTGGTGCAAACACGTGGTCCTCGCACAAGTCTCGCCTTGCGATAAGAGAGCCTCGTTAACAGGCTACCTCTTCTCTTCCCCGTCTTTGTCTTGTGTCCCATAATTAAGTCTAGTTTGGATATGGTATACTTTTTGTGTGAGCATAAACTGTAATGAAGTTTGTGGGCAACTATTACAGTTGTAAGAACTGGCGTGGGACAGTGAGCATATTTGGTTGGCTTCCATACTGTGTAAGTTTTAAGTGGCTGTAAACGTTAATAGTATTTGAAAGAAGGATGAACCAGGTGAATTCCTATTTGTATTTTGTAGAGAGTTCAGTACTTCTAAAGATTTTTGGGTGTTTAAAGGTATCCCCTCTCATCTGTTGTATAGGTCTTTATCATTTAATGATATTATGCTATTTGCATTATTCAGTTTTGTTGATTAACTTTGATGTTGGACCTTGCTACTTAGATTCGTCTACAATACGGTCTTGTAGTTCTGCTTTGTTAAGTATATCGTTGTGGCTCCCTGGTAGCTGAGTGGTAATTGTCTGCTATCTCCCAGTGCCACCAGACGCAATCGAACCTCGAATGTTTCTGTACCCGGAGCACAAACATTTTCCCGCCGAAAAATGTCATGTTATTACGAGGGTCAAAGGGTGGGCGGTCGCTTATCTCTTTCATCAGGAACCTAAATCCCTCCACAACTTCTGGACCTATTTACGAACAGCCCATGCATCTCCCGAAAACACGCCACGTTACCGAACATTATTTGCTAACTATCTTCGAGGGGTCTGTGTTAGACCTCCACTAAGTTGGGTGGTGCCTGGAGCTGAGGGGACCTGCCCCTCCCCCCCCGTCCCCACTCCGGCGGTGTCTGCGTTTAAGCCGACTATGATCGAGACTACCTCTGACCTCCGCGGATGGGAGGGCGCATCGTATATATATATATATATATATATATATATATATATATATATATATATAAAGAGGGAAACATTCCACGTGGGAAAAAATTTATCTGAAAACAAAGATGACGTGACTTACCAAACGAAAGCGCTGGCACGTCGATAGACACACAAACAAACACACACACAAAATTCTAGCTTTCGCAAGCAACGGTTGCCTCGTCAGGAAAGAGGGGAGGAGAGGGAAAGACGAAAGGATTTGGGTTTTAAGGGAGAGGGTAAGGAGTCATTCCAATCCCGGGAGCGGAAAGACTTACCTTAGGGGGAAAAAAGGACGGATACAACTCGCACACACACACATATCCATCCACACATATACAGACACAAGCAGACATATACAGAGGCAAAGAGTTTGGGCAGAGATGTCAGTCGAGGCGGAAGTGCAGAGGCAAAGATGTTGTTGAATGACAGGTGAGGTATGAGTGGCGGAAACTTGAAATTAGCGGAGATTGAGGCCTGGAGGATAACGGGAAAAGAGGATATACTGAAGAGCAAGTTCCCATCTCCGGAGTTCGGATAGGTTGGTGTTAGTGGGAAGTATCCAGACAACCCGGACGGTGTAACACTGTGCCAAGATGTGCTGGCCGTGCACCAAGGCATGTTTAGCCACAGGGTGATCCTCATCACCAACAAACACTGTCTGCCTGTGTCCATTCATGCGAATGGACAGTTTGTTGCTGGTCATTCCCACATAGAATGCGTCACAGTATAGGCAGGTCAGTTGGTAGATCACGTGGGTGCTTTCACACGTGGCTTTGCCTTTGATCGTGTACACCTTCCGGGTTACAGGACTGGAGTAGGTGGTGGTGGGAGGGTGCATGGGACAGGTTTTACACCGGGGGCGGTTACAAGGATAGGAGCCAGAGGGTGGGGAAGGTGGTTTGGGGATTTCATAGGGATGAGCTAAGAGGTTACGAAGGTTAGGTGGACGGCGGAAAGACACTCTTGGTGGAGTGGGGAGGATTTCATGAAGGATGGATCTCGTTTCATGGCAGGATTTGAGGAAGTCGTATCCCTGCTGGAGAGCCACATTCAGAGTCTGATCCAGTCCCGGAAAGTATCCCGTCACAAGTGGGGCACTTTTGTGGTTCTTCTGTGGGAGGTTCTGGGTTTGAGAGGATGAGGAAGTGGCTCTGGTTATTTGCTTCTGTACCAGATCGGGAGGGTAGTTGCGGGATGCGAAAGCTGTTATCAGGTTGTTGGTGTAATGGTTCAGGGATTCCGGACTGGAGCAGATTCGTTTGCCACGAAGACCTAGGCTGTAGGGAAGGGACCGTTTGATGTGGAATGGGTGGCAGCTGTCGTAATGGAGGTACTGTTGCTTGTTGGTGGGTTTGATGTGGACGGACGTGTGAAGCTGGTCATTGGACAGTGGCGAGTGTATACCCGTCCTTTTTTCCCCCCTAAGGTAAGTCTTTCCTCTCCCGGGATTGGAATGACTCCTTACCCTCTCCCTTAAAACCCAAATCCTTTCGTCTTTCCCTCTCCTTCCCTCTTTCCTGACGAGGCAACCGTTGGTTGCGAAAGCTAGAATTTTGTGTGTATGTTTGTGTTTGTTTGTGTGTCTATCGATGTGCCAGCGCTTTCGTTTGGTAAGTCACATCATCTTTGTTTGATATATATATATATATATATATATATATATATATATATATATATATATATATATCCGATGTGTTCCACATAATTTCATGAAAATAGTGAATATGTGAATATTACAAAAATACAATGCAAATAAATAAACAACAACAACGCCTTCCACTTCTGTTGATTTCTGTGTCTCCCACTTCCCTATGTCCCAATGTCCCATAGGTTCGGTGGTGGTGAGGGGTCACTGTGGCCAGGACTCGGGTTTCGACACCAGCCCACTTTGCCCCCCGAGCCCCCACCCCAGTCCACTTCCCCATACAAAATAAAAGAGTGGTCAGCGCGACAGAATGTCAATCCTCAAGGCCCGAGTTCGATTCCCGGCTGGTTCGGAGATTTTTCTCCGCTCATGTTCTGGGTGTTGTGTTGTCCTGATCATCATCATTTCATCCCCATCGACGCACAGGTCGCTGAAGTGGCGTCAAATCGACAGACCTGCACCCAGCGAACGGTCTACTCGACGGGAGGCCATGGTCGAACGACATTTACATTTTATTTGAGTATTTCGATTTCTCGTAAAGTAAAGAACGTGCAGTCTCTCTTTGCCGTATGTGTAATGTTTGTCGTTTATTGTTCACTGGACCATTATAGTTCGAATTTCCATCTAACTTTCGCAACTAATGCCCCAATGGTTTGGAGATGAGTCCATTGACGGTTGAGAAGCATTTATTTCCACTATTTTCAATCGAGGTGCCACTCATACTAGTTAAAAATATTTGAGCGTTATTAATTCTTAAGCCCGCAGACCTGGCCGTTTCCCATATAAAATTTTACTGGCCGGTGTCCCGCAAAATTATGTGCGCTTAATTTCGCAGTCTTGAAGCGACTCTGTTGTGGATAACGAGTTCATAAGACGAGTGACCAGCGTCTTCTGAACTTTGTGTTTGCTGAAAGTTAACATAAATGTGCACTCTGTCGTCCTATTTTTGTTTCAAAATTAATACTACTATTAAATCTTGTTTTTAGTCATACAAAAGGTAAGATCTTTTCATGTATGAATCTGGGTCCCCCTGTGCTAGCTGCCGTCGGTGTTTAACTTGATGTCAGGTAGCATGTTTGCACCATGTTTTTGCGCGTCTTTAACGTAATGTCGCCTGCGCACGTCACTAGTTGAGCTATAGCCCGTAGGCGGTCACGCATGTTTTCATAACGTTACTACTCGCGTGGTCACAGTAGTTCCTCGGAGATGAAGAGGATCGCACAGGATAGAGCAGCGTGGATAACGGCATGAAACTAGTCTTTGGACTCAAGGCAACGACAACGACAACGAAAAAAACAACAACTAGTCGCGTGGGGCGTTCTTGACACCCCAAACAAAAATGGCTATAACGACATAGTTGTGCAGCATATCGTTAATGTAAATATGTTTACTCAATAAATGGCTCTATAGAATGTTACCTTACCACAGTTGAGTATATATTTTTAGACTAATAAAGTATCAGGCTATTGTTCCTGAAACATATACGATATTTCCCGTATTCTTACGACTTTTTGTGAAATTATTTGTTCCTGATATTTTTAGTTCTGTACTACAGATTTAAGTCATTAAACATGTCACGAAAAATTTATTCTCTCCACTCATACAGAGGTTACATGAATTTAGTCAGCCACTGGCTACAACAGGTGCGTTGTTATAACACTTTTCACATACATTCTTCATGTGGTTTAGACACATAGCTTTCAGACATCGGGAACAATGTGATTTAACTCTGATGTCTTTATTCAGAGGACAAAATGCGCAGCACCTGGGCTTCAGCAGCCTTTCTTCAGAAGCTGTTACATTCTTGCTATCTTCAATTCTCACCATTTTAGCTTCCGTCTCTCTAACGAGTTTAGGCGAGGAATGAGTGGTTGCTCTGTTGGGCGCTATCGGGTTTGCTAATGTTTTTCCTACTTAATGTAAAAGTTTTCTTCAGAAATCCTCTCATTGTTGTTAGTTACATGTATGATGAAGGTGTTAATTCCAGTGATGTCAATGATTCGGAGAAACAGGGCAGTGTCCAGGTTCTGGTTTGCCTTGTAGTTGAAAGAGTAGCGAAAATCTTATCGGTTGTGTCTACTTTTCTTCTCCTGTTGTAAATTGTTCAAATATTTGCTTTCTTCTCATCCTCAATGACATGGACGTGATGCAAAGATGAAAGGCGGATAACATTTTTTTCCTTTCTTTGACACACAGGGAACTATTGGTGTTGTGAATTTGTCAGGAGCCAATTCACGAAGTTTGGAGGAAGCCGAAAGGTCTGGAACAGGTCAGAGAAATAAGACTAGCAAAACAAGAGTAACTGGTAGAATACTCAACTTTAATCCACAATTGGTCAACATCTCTCGTTACTGTACAGGCTTCACTATATTAATTATCAAATGCTATGGCGCCTTGCTAGGTCGTAGCAAATGACGTAGCTGAAGGCTATGCTAACTATCGTCTCGGCAAATGAGAGCGTATTTGTCAATGTAGCATCGCTAGCAAAGTCGGCTGTACAACTGGGCGAGTGCTAGTACGTCTCACTAGACCTGCCGTGTGGCGGTGCTCGGTCTGCCATCACTGACAGTGGCGACACGTGGGTCCGTCGTATACTAGCGGACCGCGGCCGATTTAAAAGCTACCACCTAGCAAGTGTGGCGTCTGGCGGTGACACCACAATTGGTACTATTCTTTCTGAATCCGGGAAGGCTGCTTTTTAAATCACGACCACCCGTGCAAAAGAACTATGGAGGTAGCTGCTTCTTATTCTTTGCGAGGCTTCCTGGTTGGTTCAAATGGCTCTGACCACTATGCGACTTAACTTCTGGGGTCATCAGTCGCCTAGAACTTAGAACTAATTAAACCTAACTAACCTAAGGACATCACACACATCCATGCCCGAGGCAGGATTCGAACCTGCTACCGTAGCGGTCGCTCGGTTCCAGACTGTAGCGCCTAGAACCGCTCGGCCACTTCGGCCGGCTCAAGGCTTCCTACTATCGTCAGTTTCTTCAGCCAGTGGGTTTGGACAAAACCAGTTGTCAAGTGTCACATTTCTCCCTGTCCCTTCCATAGGCCGTCAGGTTTATTTACTAACTCCTTAGGTGAGTTTGAGAAACCTCTGGTTATTTCCCAACATAGGTTTCCATCCCTAAAGTATACCATGTTCTTGCATTGCGCAAGGTGATGATCCTCAAATGATATTTTGCTGGCCTACTTGGTATGCAGTATACGGTCGGAAACAGTATTTGCCTCTAACGCAACCAGTTGTTCATTCACCGTCGTATACACAGATGCAGTACAATTACTGTCACAGTTCAACAGAAGTAATTTAAACACTTCTCTGAATGCAACTAGGCGATCGATCTCTCTACACTGTGGCCTGTCTCGAATTTCATTGAATCACAAACAGAAAAACAAGAAACGAAACCGTCCAAACTCATTGTTGCATGAAATATTTGAATTCCAAAACCATTCCTATCCCATAAGTCATTCGGATTTTGGAGTCCTGCTCAGTAATACCCTGCCAATATCAGTAGCCCAAGAAGATGTTGGGTTGTTTTTCGGGTAGGAGACCAGACAGCGAGGTCATCGGTCTCATCGGATTAGGGAAGGAAGAGGGAGGAAGTCGGCCGTGCCCTTTGAAAGGAACCAACCCGGCATTTGCCTGTAGCGATTTAGGGAAATCACGGAGAACCTAAATCGGGATGGTCGGACGCGGGATTGAACCTCGTCTTCCTGAGTGCGAGTCCAGTGTGCTGGTCCAAGAAGAGATTTGATTTCCTCCTCATTGGTTCAGCATCACGGTCTCTAGTGAAATTTGATGGAATGTGCTGCATTCAAATGTTGGTGCACGATGTAATCGTTGTAATGATTAAGTCATTCATATATAGCGAGAAACAGTTCTCAGCAGTTTTTGTAGATTTTGCTTACGAGATCTACAAGTCGAGTACTAATAGTGCGAATAGGGTACTTTTTCATCCATTTAGTAACTGTATCCTTTCCAACAGAGAAATCATGCGTATTTGATCAATTGCTGCACTTACCTGTGGTATTAGGTTGTCTTCGTTTTACGTTTCCCTGTGGCCGTGATCAGAGAGACCTTCACAGCACTCTCTTTCTTCTCCTTTCTCTTCCTCTCCATCAGGAGATTCATCTGATACTTCTTGCAGAAGATTCCGAAATCTTTCTTATTCTACTTCAAAGGGATCCACTGCTGAATTACCGAGCGAGGTGGCGCAGTGGTTAGCACACTGGACTCGCATTCGGGAGGACGACGGTTCAATCCCGTCTCCGGCCATCCTGATTTAGGTTTTCCGTGATTTCCCTAAATCGTTTCAGGCAAATGCCGGGATGGTTCCTTTGAAAGGGCACGGCCGATTTCCTTCCCAATCCTTCCCTAACCCGAGCTTGCGCTCCGTCTCTAATGACCTCGTTGTCGACAGGACGTTAAACACTAAACACCACCACCACCACCACCACTGCTGAATTAACCATACAGAATGACAACAGACAACCACCTCCTACGGAAGACACTTGTAAGCTTTCTAGCGAACAGTAATGTAAAGAGTAGCGCGGTGTTTTGACAACATCTCAGGGCTTATTGTTGCGTATTTTCTTGGAACTCAAGCTTCTACTATAGATTCTGTTTTTGCTGAAGGCTCGCACATAACTTTCTAGGGAGGTGCCAAGCGTCATGAGGATACACGCTACCCATTACGTAATAAAACGTCGACAAGAATAACTGGAGTATTGTGAACACCCCGCGCCACCACTAAAGGGTAAAAAGCGTGTTTTCTTCAAGGGAATTTTAGCAGATTAACTTGTGCGCATCCGTCGCTCTTTCCCGCCACCTCGCTTCTTTGCATTTTACCCTCCTCACCCTCGCGCCACTGCCAGATCTCATCCCCCCTCCCCTTCCCTCCCCGCCACCTGTAGTCCTTACTCCTTCGTTCAACGCACTGTTCCACCTCTTTATCCTGCCTTCCCGTCTTCGTAGTGATACCCCATTTTGCCTACCCCCCTTCCCGCCGCCTTAGTCGTCTGCAACACACAGTGCCTCCTATGCCTTGCGATGCAGTACTTATCTTTCCCCGTACTCAGGAGCACTGCGCCGCTAGGAATGCCCCCATCTCCGTCACCCTAACAGCGACAAGAAACATTACGTTTTAGTGACAGCACGCACGAATCTGTCCCTCCCTGTCAAGGCGTCCACGTGGTATTTTGGTGTCAATCTGTCAGGTGGAAGTTTGTTTACAAACATGTGCTCCTGTCTCTCCAAACCTAGTTCTAGGAGCGAATATTTTCATTTTTTGTGAATGGATCTCATTCTCAATGCGTTCCTTCCGTTCTTTACTGTGAAGTTTTATGATCAGGTCGAGAATATTGTTAGTTGATCTGTCGTTGTGTACGCATATTTTATTTTTTCAAGGGTTTTGTCTGTGTGTTTTCACCAGTTAACGGGCAATTTAAATTGAAACTCGATGATGTCGAAAAGAACAGACACCATGCAGTCATGTAAACGATTCACCTCGATGGGAAATGAATCCAACACCTTAACAGTGGATGCACAATAATGTCCGACCTCCTGTGGGAATCTCTAAGTGCCATGCATGGATGACATGAACAGGTTGCCCTGGATGGGAATGTGGGTCTACCGGGAGGTGTGTCGAGATAAATACTGTATCTGGCTGTTGTAGTGGTCAACACAACTGCGTATTAAGCAGCAGATCTCGAGTTCGAATCCCGGTCCGGTACAGATTTTCGCTCGTCGACGCTGATTCCGCATAAATTCCCGATACACTTGACATCTACAGTTCCTCCCCTTTCTTTTTATTTCTCCTCCAGCCACCTTCGTATTACATAAACTGTAATTATCGATAATAATCTCATTTTAGGAACTATTCATAAACACATTCACCAACTTTCACCCACTGCGACCAAGCTGCTTCACTAACAGCAGGAGACAAAGCGATATCTATCACCACAATCGCGAATGGATGGCAATGGATGGTCGTATATATATATATATCCAGGCAGCTGTGGACCAAATGTGTGGAACACCTGTGGTGGGGGATTAAATTTAATGGACAGAAGATAGACATTCGTTACACAAATGACATTTTTGTGGCCATAAAGACGAAAGATGATATAGAGAAGATCCTAAGCCCAATGGAAAGGATCTTGTCTGATCACTAAGGTGTGAGATTAGCAAGAGAAAGACTAATGTGAGGCAGTATTTAAGAAGAATGCGAGCCTTTAATAATGGAGAGTAGTTATAAGTGACAGAGAAGTTTACCATTTTCGGAAGCAGAATCACAAAGGCTCGTACAAACTAGAAAGAAGTTGTGGAAAGAATACGGCAGGCAAACGTTACATTTAATTTGAGAAAGAACTTCTTCGCCACAAGAGCATCAGTCTGAAAATAAGGAAATGTATAATTAAATCATGTATTTTAAATGGCCCTGCACGTATGTTAAATTTGGACGGAGGAAAAACAAGAGAGAAGATGGTCAGAAGCTTTGGAGATTTACTGCTGCGGAAGAGTATCCTTGCAACAATAGCAGACGGAGCTACTGAAGGAAGAAGTTCCTGGGAAAGACCGAGGACGTCATACATGCAGCATAGTGATGTGAGATGCGCTATGTAAGCGGGAATGAGAAGGAAGGCAGACAGAAAAGTGGAATGGCATATTGCTGCAAACCAACCTACGGGCTGAATTCTAAAGAAGGAAAGCAAGTATATAGATCTGTAATTGACAGAGTCATCGATAAATTGTTGCATGGGTGCTTAATTATTATGCAATAATTTTAGTAGCTGTGTGTCCGGTTACGAAGTCTCGTAACCGGTTGGCCCTGACTAGTATTAGTACGCAATCTGACTGCATAAAATAACAATAAAGAATGAAAGCAAGTTTCCGTTTACATAATTGATTAATTAAGTCCCCTGCAGCTATAAAAAGCTACGAAACAACAAAGCACAAGTGTAACTGTTCTGTGTATGGTAGTGTGATTCAACGTACATGTATCTGGCACGGTTCTTCCTCAATGCGACAAGATATTTTAAACGCCATTTACAATGAACTAATTGAAAAACCAGAAATACTATAATTGCACATAGAAACCAGAATTACAACTCTAATACATGAACACGAGCCAGATGCTTTGTTGACTGAACCTGTGACCGAGCGGCATTGCCATTACGGAAATATGATTTTTTTTTTTACCTCCATGTATATTGACGAAAAATACACTGTGATCATTGCAACATCTTCCGTCTAAACATTACACCAACCGAACAGCATCTACTGTCTCACCCAACAGAATAACAACTGCACACGACATCCTCTAAACTAGTACTGCTCTCGACATCCTGTCAACAAGTACTGCCCACGGCAACCTCTAAACTACTACTGCACCAGTGGAGGTGGAGGAATAATAATCTTTGGCGCAATCTCTGGCGCTGTGACTCAGTGTAGCCACCTTTCATATGCCCCTCCTCCACGGGCTAGAATTTGCTGGTATTTTTGCCAGAAATGGCGGTGAAAATACCACCAAATTCGTCCAAAAAAAATACAGACAAAAATAAAAGATGATATTAATAAGTAATTATCACATAACTAAATAAATTTTGGCTTTGCACTGACCCTTCAATAACCTAATATATAAAATACAGTAAGGAATACAAATGCTTGCGTACATGTGATTTTACATAGTAGTTTGCACAAGTATCATTTGTTGGAGTGGTTAAACAATTCAATCAATGGCACCAGCTATGACGAATAGGTACAGGAAAGAGTCTCATAACATTTCATAAACAGTAAATACACAAAAAATCAGTTTATACAAATATTCACATAAAATCTTTTCAATAGTTCAATAAACAAGTATCACTCCTCAGAGTAGTTGGCAGTTCCAACAGTAGCACCCAGCAATGGTCAACAGGTGCAAATAGCAGTCCCAAAATATTTCATAAACACTAAATACACAATAAATCAGTTTACACAAATATTCGCATAAAATCTTTTCAATAGTTCAATAAACAAGTAGCACTCTTCAGAGTAGTTGACAGTTCCAACCAAGCAATGGTCAACAGGTGCAAATAGCAGTCCATAACATTTCATCAGCAGTGTTTAAACAGCTCCAACAGTGGCACCCAGCAATGGCGAGCAGGCGCAGACACCAACAAGTCACATTATCTCAGTAGCAGCAGTTCCATCAGTGGCACCCAGTAATGTTGAACAGGTGCAGACAGCAACAAGTGACATTATCTCAGTAGAAACAGTTCCATCAGTGGCCCACAGTAATGTTGAACAGGTGCAGACAGCAATAAGTTACATTATCTCAGTAGAAGCAGTTCAATCAGTGGCACCCAGCAATGTTGAACAAGTGCAGGTAACAGTCCATAATATTCACTATCAATAATTAAACAGTTCGTCAGAGTTTATGAGCAGAAATTAAACATTTCCAAGTGGCACCCATCAATGTTGAAAAAGTGCAGGTAACAGTCCATAATATTCACTATCAATAATTAAACACTTCATCAGAGTTCATCAGCAGAAATGAAACATTTCAAAGTGGCACCCGTTAATGTTGAACAGGTGCAGGTAACAGTCCATAATATTCACCATCAATAGTTAAACAGTTCATCAGAGTTCATCAGCAGAAATGAAACATTTCCAAGTGGCACCCATTAATGTTGAACAGGTGCAGGTAACAGTCCATAATATTCCCTATCAATTATTTAACAGTTCATCAGAGTTCATCAGCAGAAATTTAACATTTCCAAGTGGCACCCATTAATGTTGAAGAGGTGCAGGTAACAATCCATAATATTCACTATCAATTATTTAACAGTTCATAAGAGTTCATTAGCATAAATTAAACATTTCCAAGTGGCACCCATCAATATTGAACAAGTACAGGTAACAGTCAATAATATTCACTGTCAATAATTAAACAGTTCATCACAGTTAATCAGCAGAAATTAAACATTTCCAAGTGGCACCCATCAAAGATAATAGGTGCAAGCACGAACAACTGTTTGAATGCACACACAACTGCTTTTACAAAATTATTATCAATGCTCTTACACTAATCATACAAATTATAATAAACACACAAATGACAGCAGATAATTGTCATATTAACTATTACAAATACATAAATATCAGTAAACCTATAATATTTATGGGTGTCAGTGCAAGCCATAACAAACAAGTAAAATAATATTTAGGAGGTAGGTCGGTACCAATTATTTGGGATTAGGAAAGGAAAACACACAAAACACACTCACTCATCTTTGTAATTGAATAGTGTTAACTGTGTAAATGCAATTCTGTCAAAATTTGATGTTCAACATGTGTATCAAGTAGTAGTGGCAACAGTGTATAACAGTCAATAATAGTTATTCATCGTCATAGTCATCATGTCAAGACCAATGTTTGCCAAGACAAATCAAAATGTACGGTTGCTGAGCAACTGTCAGTGTGCCAAAATGTGCAAATAGTTCCTCTCTCCAAAAAATAGTGTATACTGCTTATTGATTTAACGAAGTGTGTGTGTAGATAATTTTCCTTCCACTTGAGTGTTCTAGTCTGCCATCTTCATCCTCCTTGTTCGATATAAACAAAAAAAAAATATATGCTCCTCACTTACTTTACCTCTTATCCACAAAAACTCCAATAATCACAATACCTCAATAATACCTCTTCAATACGTCGATACATATAAACCTTATCACCAATATTATTTACCTTACCTCTTGTCCACCAAAACTCCAATAATCATCAACATCACACTATCTCAAAACCTCAATAATACCTCTTCAATACGTCAATACATATAAACCTTATCACCAATATCATTTCACATCCGTAACAACTCTTTCCTCTAGTCAGTCTCCTCGAACAAGTACAGATAAAATCCTAGTGCAAACTTCAATTCATCATCCCATACAACCCGAAGACACAATGTCCACACACAACCTATGTGTAATCCACCTGCCCAAATCTTCTACTCATTATGAATTATAAAATACATTTTGGTTACCTTGTCCATCATTAAATAAAAGAAATGCATACATGACCTCTCACAGCCTTTAGTTTGAATAACTTTCAGTAAGAAGGCACGAGTACGGAGTGTGAATGACCACATAAGACTTTGAATGAATAAATCGTAACATTTCACAGTGTGTACACCACTTCAAGAATCATGGCAAAACAGAAGCAAACATGTGGAGTATTTTTTTTTTGTGTCAAGTGTCACTTGTTATATCAATTGCTCACGTAGAATGCAGTGTAATAACTGTCAATGGTCTAAACCTAGTGTTGGTATTTCATGTCGTTAACTTCCTTCCTTTTAGTATAAATTTATACAGCTTCCATAAAACCTCCAGCTCATGTGACCTCAATGAAGTTTCTTGTACCAATGTCGTTTGTAGAATTATAGCAGTTCATTTTCTTATCTTAAAGTATAAAGCACTGAGCGTAAGCAAAACATGCAATAGCGAGTAAATATACCAGTAGAGAACAGAATTTCAACAAGTGGGTGTAGCACAATCCCTACAACGAGGCTCTGCCAAGTGTACAATCTATAATTAATACCATAGTGGGACCTAAACTCCATGTTCGTACGCAGTATATCAGCATTTCTATATACCAAATTAAAGAGAAGTAATGACAACAAAACAGAAATGTGTAAATATGCAATCCATACACAAAGCAGCAAGTATATATCTTACATAGTAAACAGGTCATTAGCATCATATCAGCATAAGCAAATAAATGTTCATATGTAATCTTAATAGGTAAACATGAAGGCGCAAGCAGATAAATCACAAAGTATAACTTACATACATAACCATATCAGCACAACTAATCAGGTGACAATTATAATTTAAATAAATAAGCACAGCAGGCACATAATAAAAAAAAATACGACATCAGTGATAATGCAGAACAGCCAAGCGATGCATAATATAAATAATTAACAACCCTGTTCTTTAATCAATCATTGTCAAAATCAGTTAACACAAAGTATAAATCACATAATCGCGAGCAGCAAATTTACGTATAAAGTACATACCTAAGTAGAAATATGTTACCTGAAAAATAAACTCAATTAATAGTTACCTTTTTCGTCTATTACTTTCTTCTTCGAAATTACATTCTTCCTGAAATTTTCTCGATAGCAAGTCCTCTTAACGTCGGACACACACAGATTTTACCTGAAGTTCTTAAATATTGTATACAACTGAATTCTAAAGAAACTGCACATAACAATTTATCAACTCACTATAGCTTTATACTGAATTTAATCGGAGAAATTAGGCTGTGTATTTGTTGACGGCTGTCAGTACATTCGCATTGAGCGCTCGATCAGCTGTAGGTACGCGTTACGTAGGAAGTAATTGTTTGCGGTCAACGACTTGTGCGGCGCGCAGACTTGACTGCTGCTTTGAGAATGTGCCGCCGCCAGAACACGGCGTGGTATCCTAGTATTCTCTGTGTGTTTACGTGTAACTGTTAATTTCTCAAAAGTATGTCATTCCACAAAAATTTGAACGTTCGATTTATGATGTATTCCCTTAGAGCGCCGTGATTTAAGAGTTTCTACTTCGACAGTGTTATCGTGAATAATTTTGTGAACTCTAAATGGACCGTTATAAAGCAGAAAAAATTTGCGACACAACCCTTTTCCTTTGTGAGAGAAACGATGAGACTTAATTAACACCTTTTGACCAAATGACAACGTTTTTCAACGACCAGAACGTTTAGCTGATTTCTCTCTTCTAGCAGCCGCAGATGCAACATTTTGTAGAGCCAGGTTGACAACTTCAGAATGCTGCAGTTTCTATGTAGTCGGAAAAGGATCAATTTCAGAAATGCGATTTATCGGTGCTTTATTTTTTAATACAAATATAGGCGGTAAAGAAGTTGAATCATTAGGGAGTTCATTCAGAATGTTTTGAAAAATATGAAGATACTGATCCCACGCTCTATGATTCTGATGACAATAAAGAAGACACAATTTATTGATTTCCTTCATCCAACTCTCTGAAGCGTTAGATTGAGGGTGAAAAAGTGAAATGAAAATTGGTTTAATCTTGCGACGCCGTAGAGTACGAAGCCAAATTTTAGAGCGAAACTCTGATCCATTATCTGATATAACTTTATCAACATGACCCACTTCTTTATGAAAATGTTTGAAGAAAGCCTTAGATACTGAACGAGCTGTTGCTTTGCGTAAAGGTGTAAAACACACATATTTTGATGTCAACTCCACTGCTACAAAAATGTACGCAAAACCGTTAGTAGAAAGAACCACTGGACCGAACAAATCGACTGCAGTCATCTCCTTTAATTCCGCTGGAATGATAGGAAACAACGGTGCTCTGTGTGGAATAGTTGGCAGCTTAAACCTTTTGACATAATATGCATTTGGCAAGAACAAATCGAATACGTTTTTCCATATTACTGAAGTGGAAGTTTTCTCGTAATTTATGAACGCATTTTCTGGGACCAAAGTGTGCATAACTGAAATGTGTGTACCAAATCAACTTATTGACCCACTCATCAGGAATGCAAACTAACCAAACAGAGTTGTCAACCGATTTTCGTTTAAAAAGAATATCATTACGAACTAAATAATACTGTCTAATCGCTACGATTTACATCCTCCTCCACTTCTCCTTAATGTCCTTCCAGATTGAATAATTGTTTTGCTCCTTAGCGATGTCCTGGAGCGAAGACGAAATAAAATTTTCAAACGCAATACCTTGAATACACATTGCAGTCCTCCTCAGCACTTTGTTTTAAACCCATAGGTGCACGTGATCAAGCATCAGCAATAATATTTGAAGAACCCCTTATGTTAACAATACTAAAATCAAATTTCTGTAGATACAGTGCCCATCGTGGCAATCTTCCATGTGTTAATTTTGTTGACATAAGAAATTCCAGAGCTCGATGATCTGTGTAAACCTTAGTTTGTCTGCCATACAAAAATATGCGATATTTTGTAAAAGCCCAAACAACAGCCAAGGCTTCAAGTTCCGTAATCGAATAATTCTTTTCTGATTTAGAGAGAACACGACTTCCAGATGCAATAGTTTTCTGTACTACAACGCCGTTTTCTTATATCTCTTGAAATAAGTGTGCACCTAGGCCTTTGTATGATGAGTCCGACGCCAAACAAAAATCTTTAGATAAATCCGGATGTGAAAGTCTTTCATGCGTACGTAGTGTAAGGTCGTAGCACCATTACTTTCTGAACCGTCTATATTGCTGCCAGAAGCCGAAGCTACAAGTCATTTTCGATTGTTTGCGTCACGTCTTTGATTATTCGCGTCATTTCGCGGATCAGTTTCTATGATTTGCACTTGTCTCTCTGAATTTCTGTCTCGTGGAGGAAGCCAATTACGTCCCTCCTGTCTGTTACATGTAAATTCTTGGCTGTGTCTGTTATTAAAATTTCTATCTTTCTGGCTATCTGCATGACTACATCTTGTGTAATTTCGACAGTCACTCCTGAAATTATTGTTATATGTACTACCCTGGTTATTTATGCAGTAGGAATTTCAATTATTGTATGAGTAATTTCTGTCTTGATGATACCGATTACTGTTTCCGTATGGTTGATCATTCCGGTAGGAATTTCCGTTATTATAATTCTCTGTGTAATTTCTGTTAGAACGTCTGTTATTGTCATAAGGCTGGTATATATTGTCATGTCTGTTTCGTCTGTCATTTTCAAAATTACCGCTATAACGCCCGTTCCGACCATTATCCCTTTTCTCTGAAAAAATTACAAGAAGTTCCGTCGTCGTTGTCATACTCAAGTTCTTGTCGCAAAGTCTTAAAAGTTTCAATGTCGCCCTTACATCTTCCGGCTAAAGCAATGTGTCTTATCGATTGTGGCAGCTTAGTTAAACAAATGCGAATTAATTCAGTCGGGCTATAAGGGTTGGAAAGGAATTGATTCTTTCGAATCATGTCTTCAAAGTATTCTGCAGGCGCGCGGAACTCAGAATCTTTAAAATTACGCTGCATAATAAGACTATGTTTGAGTCTGTCTTGCGTGTTTTATGACCAATATGCCCATAGAAATGCATGATAAAAATCATTTAAATTATTACAATCTCTAATAAGTGCACGCATGCGCGTCGCCGGTTCGTTTTCTAAATATCCACACATAAATTACAGTTTGTGACTTAGTGGCCAATTTGGTGGAAGTGCGTACATAAATTGTTCTAACCATGAACATGTATGTATGTCATTATTAGAATTGCGAAAGATCTTAAATTTCCGAACAGTTAAAAAGTGTTTACAGTCAAAGTTTTCGCCTCGTGGTGACAAAGACCTACCGCGTCTGTCCCAGTCCGAATGTTGATTATTGTCATGTTCGCGCGCCTGGCGCTCTCTTCTTGCATCTCGTAAATGAAATAAATTATTTTCTTCAAAACCCGCTGTTATCGGTGATTCCAAGTTTCTTCTACTCTCTTTTCCTACGATTTCGCTTTCAATTTGTTTAACTTGCTTTCGTAACGCCTCAAATTCCCTTTTAACGCGTTCATTAAATTTTCCCTGATTTTCAACGTGTTTATTTATATTCTGGTACTCTTCCGTTTCTGCAAATGGCAATGGATCCGTATCATCTGAATCTCTGTCCCCATTTAAACGAAGATTTGTCAATTTTTCTGAAATCTCCTCAACTCTTTCCGATAAGTCACCTATTTGTTCTCTCTGTTTATTTACGTCTTCCGTAAGTGTCGCGACTCGGGTTTCAGTATTGACATATTTAGTAGTTAACTGTTCATATTGTTGTGTTAGGTTATTTATTCTGTCATTTGGTACGGATTCTTCGATTCTTTGAAATACTTCTTCCTTATCGTGTGCACGTTGAAGATTTAACTCTGAAAATTTTTGTACTATCGCGCGATCTCTTTCTTCCTGTTCTCTACCCTGTTCTTTTTGTTTAATTTCTATTGAAATTAATCTATTTTCGCGAGCATTCAAAATCGGTTGTACTTCTTCTCTAATTTCTTTCTTTAATTCATCTTTCATGTGTTTAAAACATGTCCCGATTCGTGATTTTAACCGTGTTTCCATTGTTCCCATCTCAGTTTTTTATTGAGATCCTAACTGTGATCCCAAATTTAATATTGCACTCATCAACTGCTCCATATTAACTGGTTCGAAATTCTTTTCGCCCCTAACATTTCCCGTAAAACTAACTTCCTTCGTCGTAGCTGTAAAGCTATCTGTGTTCGATACTATTCCAGAATCTTCTGTCGTTAATCTCGTATTCTGTGAATTTTGTGATTGTGAAAAATTTTGAACTGGTTCCAGACTATTTTACTGGCTTATTAAATTGTTTTCTACTTCATTATTCATCACACTGTTCTCTTGTATTGGCGAGTTCGCCATATTAACAATTTCGTTATTCTGACTATCTATCATTTTTGCCTTTTTCATCGATCGCGTAATCATTTACAAAACATACAAAACTCGTCACTATACGAAAATTAGACACAATATAACACTTTATCACCAACAATACCATTCACACTAATGCTTCCCAACAAACACGATTGACGAACAATTAAAACCTTCATAATTTCACAAAATTGTTAAACCCATATATGAGACATCAAAAATTAAATTCTGCAGAAATACCAATAGAAGAATGACAAGACAACTACAAATGTTCAATTACCAAATCTACACATGCAATATAGGCTATAATTACTAAACTACAAATTACTACAACAATACTACTGAATGCTATTTTTGCTATCAGAAGATTCCAAGGGACGATCCTGGCAGGGATGGACTGTGACACCAATGGGGAGGCAAATGGAGTGGCGCCTAAGTCAACAAAAGTAACATGCTTCTGCCAGAGTTTGAAAGGAAAGTTAATGTCATAAATTGAATAAATTAGCAAAACAGTAAATTGGGTTGAAATGATCGTTACATAATAGCTTCTTGCGAGAGAAATAGTTAGCGTCTCTTTACATCAACAGTAGCTACAGAAAGTAATTCACTTTTACAGTCACCACTTCGAGAACATCTGATTCGACTGAAGAGATACATTCAATATCGTTGCAAATGTTTTAATTCCATTTGAATCATCAAATCTAGCATCTGCTGAAATTACTGCCTGAGTGAAATTTGTGGTTCTTAAAATAGTAATCCACCAGGCATCATTAACTCTCTCAAATGACAAATGCAAGACGTTCACGAAAAATCCCATTCACGATATACAGTGAAGTGAATGCCAGGATGCAATGAATTTAACTTAATTACAATGTCGTCAATGCGGTCACTGATGCCATTAATTAATAGAAATGTATCGTTGACATATCTACTATATACTATTATTTTACTCATAAAGTTCAGATAAAAGTAAAAAGAATCTGTTTCCTAGGTCGTTTAAGAAAATTCCACCATGGTACTAGGTATATTGATGGTTGAAAATATTGCTTACAGAATTAAAAGCAACTGAATTACAGGGAAGGTTCAAGCGACGCTTCTCAGGTTTTCGGTTGTGACGCCGTCTCAGGAACAAAGGTAAATTTCTACGATCGTGATTTTTTTTTTTTTTGGGAGCAAAGACCTTAACTATGGCAACTGAATGGGATCTATTTTTTTTTTCAAATATGGCAACTGGTAATGAGATGTATTATTCAGCAAAAATGCGACATATAAATTTTTAGCTTAAATAAAATATGTGACACATAAAACAATGATCGTCACTGTAAATTATACCAGTTGTTCTGAGAGGAAAAATAAACGGAACCATGTACGATAAAATTCTGTGACACTACCCAGAGGCGTGACTGAACAAGATAATCTTTTCCTTAAAAGTCCAACATTACAAACACTAAAAATATAAAAATGAAAGAACAGTAATTATAAAAGGTAAATTATTAACAGGTCAAGTGAAACCACAGTAATTTAAATAAAGGAGGAAATGAGGCGTGGCAGTAGGATGGTTTCTCTTACTCGCCCCTTCCAGCACCATGTGCTGCTAACAGACCTCTCTAGATCGTAAATTACAGATCCTACTCACATGTCTCATTTGTATTCCTTTTCTTCAGCTGCTGTGGTTTCACTTGCGCTGTTAAAATGATGCAGTGTATAATTAAAGATTATTATTTAGTGTAACACATATTTTATTTCACCTAAATACTTTGCCGTCGCATTTTTGCTGAATATTCCCACTCGCTTTGATCGTAGATCAAACATTGTCATCTTTTGAAATCAACTGTGTAACTCTGTAGATGCACTATTTTGAGTTCACTAAGGACAGAAAATAAATAATAAAGAGAAGCTACACATATTGTCCTTTGTACTGGACGAAGGCGTAACAGCAGAAAACTGCTATTTCCATAAAAGAGTAATGTGCCTCTTTTCTACAGAACGATCATCCCTTTCCGCTAGTTAAAAGACACGTCCATCCTATCTCCTTTCACACATCAACGTCCTGGTACCCATTAGTTCACTTCCATTTGTCACCTCCCTGTTAACAAAATGTTATACATATTGAATTTTTCATACCGATTCAAAGCATTTTGTTTTGCATATAAATTGCATGCAGTCAAAGTTATATACAACGTGACAACGTATTTGCAGCATACAGTGAATTCATTTACACTTGAATGAAAATAAAAACAAAAATTTGGCAAAAAGAAAATAGTGTAGAGTTACAATTATCTCCATCGTTAATCAGTGAAATATATGTTGTTTCATTAGCAGTGGAGAAAATCCCCTTTGCACTCTGCAGTAACCTCAAAACGAAGAACCCTGTACCTAAAGTTGCTGTCTGATTTTGGAGCCTATTTATACCTGATAACTTCATTAAAATACGGTAGTACAACAAAACTTTTGAATAACTTCTACTTGGCAGATGTTTCTATGGTGTCTCAGTTCCTGCTCAGATCCGTACAACAGCTTAAGAAATTCCCATCCTGGGATTATGTTTGATTAGATGGAGATAGTGCGAATTTGTAAGGATATTGTTCAGTGTTATTAAGGTAACCTATATCTATTCATCATTTCCATTGAGAGGAAATATGTGAGAAAATTTGAGAAACCGCGGCTTACCAGCACCCATGAATCATCGACCACATGATCTTATTACTGAAAATGAATTACTATAGTGTGTGTTTTATGCTGCACCATCTATTCACCTCCTAGCAAAACTTAGCACGAGTGTTAAAAACTATTTGCAATTAAACTCACAGAGCGAGGTGGCGCAGTGGTTAGACACTGGACTCGCATTCGGGAGGACGACGGTTCAATCCCGCGTCCGGCCATCCTGATTTAGGTTTTCCGTGATTTCCCTAAATCGCTCCAGGCAAATACCGGGATGGTTCCTTTCAAAGGGCACGGCCGACTTCCTTCCCCGTTCTTCCCTAATCCGGTGAGACCGATGACCTCGCTGTCTGGTCTCCTTCCCCAAAACCAACCAACCAACCAATTAAAATCTTTTTTTCTGACTATATCGCGAAGTTCTACTGTTATCATTTACGATTACGTCGTTTTACGTTCTGTGAGTTTATTGTGGCGTGCAAAATTTATTCACTGTAAGTAATTTTTGTGGTACTAGCGTAAATAGTATAGAATGGCATCTCCCGGCTGCAGTTTTATGCTTAATGCCGTACTATGCCACCTTAATATCTAAGCTCGTTTCAAACTGTATGACGGAAACGGTGAATTATACCAGCCCTAACGATGTAGAATTACGTCAGTACTATTTGCAAGCCTGCAAAATTATAACGCCTCCTCCTGAACAGTATTTCGCTGTCAAGTTAACAGTACTGTAACCTGTTAAAGTGATAACGCATTGATACGACATGGCTATTTGATAGTGGCAGGAGATGGAGGGAAGGGGGTGGTGGTGATCACATTGGCACGAAATAGGGAATCCGAACAAACATACTGATCTAATGTGATACCGGTAGCCGACGTGATACACACCCCTGGCCCCATATTAGCCGCCAGTGGCTACGGAGGTGCTCTCAGTAACGAGACTCAACTGGGAACGGAAGATTTGCTCAGATGTGGCTGTCGTATATACACCTGTATGCGTTGACAGCATCTACTGCTCCGTGCGCAACGGAAATGTTTGCGCCTGCAGAACATCCGGCACGGTTCCAATAGAGAGAGAACCGGTAATCGCAGTGACTGTAGCCAGTTGAGTGTCCCGCTGTATAGGTCGTGGCAGGTGGAGACGATTAAGATGTGGAGCTTAATGCTTACGGAATACATAAACCATTACATCAGGATTTCTCAAACTCCAATCTACAGAATGCTGATGTTCCATGGAATGTACTCTGCTGTAAACTAATAAAAAGGGCGCTTCTTGGACATTTTGACGATACTACGTCTTTTCTGAGTTATTATTTGTGATTCAAAATTGAAGTATTCACTGAATAAAACAACTTTCCATAGTTTTATAAATTTTTATTAACCTTCAAAATAAAAAAGGCGTTCCATCAAAGGATCAAAATTTTCCACGCACTCTCTGAGAGGAAATATTTGGGAGTCCTGCCGTTAAGTAAACCAGAAGCAATTAAGACACCACACAACAAATACTGGTAGTAACCTGTAAAATGCCTCATACTCTGTTGGATTCCACGAATAATTTCGTACAGGAAGATAATGACAACTATTATTACAGAATTTATGATTTTTTTACTTGTTCGACATTTAGGTACTTCTTTGCTCTTCTTCTTCAGTTTTTGCAGAAATAAAACCACGCAACACAGTTCCAGATAAAGTTTCATCAAATTCCTCCTTAAGGAAACTTCTCTGATATTCCTAAATAGAAGAGATAACAATTTCATATATTCCGCTTTCTGCCCTAAGCCATGTAAGGCCTAAATCCAACAAGCTTCCTTGCGAAATTTCTTTCCACCAACTCTTACCTTATATACTTATGTGGATATGGTGTCATGGACATGTCCGAAAGAACAGACACCGTATGCATATAAGTATATTGTTCTGGCAATAGCGGGGATGATCTTCTTCTTCTGTGGGGATGCACACATATTCTCCTAACTCTTACGGGACTTGGTAAGAATGTCTTCCACGAGTAATGAGTGTTTTGGGGTGGGTCACTACGAATGTAGTGTGTGGATTTACAAGGTGAGAATGTGGGTCTCGCGGGAGGTGTGCGCGAGATAGTCCCTACAGATGGATAGAGCGTCTGCCATGTAAGCAGTAGATCCCGGGTTCGAGTCTTGATCGCATCATACATTTTCACCTGTCCCCGTTGATATATATCAACACCCGTTAGCAGCTGAAGGTATTAATATAATTCTAATTAACACTTACCTTAGCCTTCAGTGAGGTGGCTGATGGCTGATGGTGAATAAGAAAGCTATTGTACGAGCTGCATTCAAGTTCTAAGGCCTCCGTTTTTTTTTTCTCCGGACTGGAAAGAGATAGAAACATGTGCATTGTTTTAAAATGAGGCCGCGTTCATTGTCAATATGTCCCAGAGATGGCAGCACCGTACGGCAGATGGAATTTTACCGCCAGCGGCGAAAATGAGAACTGTTTTAAATACTTAAAAAGGCGACGTTTTCCTTACTTGAACAGCGTGCAATCATTAGTTTTCTGAATTTGCTTGGTGTGAAACCAATTGAAATTCATCGACAGTTGAAGGAGACATGTGGTGATGGAGTTATGGATGTGTCGAAAGTGCGTTCGTGGGTGCGACAGTTTAATGAAGGCAGAACATCGTGTGACAACAAACCAAAACAACCTCGGGCTCGCACAAGCCGGTTTGACGACATGATCGAGAAAGTGGAGAGAATTGTTTTGGGGGATCGCCGAATGACTGTTGGACAGATCGCCTCCAGAGTTGGCATTTCTGTGGCTTCTGTGTACAGAATCCTGCATGACGACCTGAAAATGCGAAAAGTGTCTTCCAGGTGGGTGCCACGAATGCTGACAGAGTACCACATGGCTGCCCGTGTGGCATGTTGCCAAGCAATGTTGACGCGCAACGACAGCATGAATGGGACTTTCTTTTCGTCGGTTGTGACAATGGATGAGACGTGGATGCCATTTTTCAATCCAGAAACAAAGCGCCAGTCAGCTCAATGGAAGCACACAGATTCACCGCCACCAAAAAAATTTCGGGTAACCGCCAGTGCTGAAAAAATGATGGTGTCCATGTTCTGGGACAGCGAGGGCGTAATCCTTACCCATTGCGTTCCAAAGGGCACTACGGTAACAGGTGCATCCTACGAAAATGTTTTGAAGAACAAATTCCTTCCTGCATTGCAACAAAGACGTCCGGGAAGGGCTGCGCGTGTGCTGTTTCACCAAGACAACGCATCCGCACATCGAGCTAACGTTACGCAACAGTTTCTTCATGATAACAACTTTGAAGTGGTTCCTCATGCTCCCTACTCACCTGACCTGGCTCCTAGTGACTTTTGGCTTGTTCCAACAATGAAAGACACTCTCCGTGGCCGCACGTTCACCAGCCGCGCTGCTATTGCCTCAGCGATTTTCCAGTGGTCAAAACAGACTCCTAAAGAAGCCTTCGCCGCTGCCATGGAATCATGGCGTAAGCGTTGTGAAAAATGTGTACGTCTGCAGGGCGATTACGTCGAGAAGTAATGCCAGTTTCATTGATTTCGAGTAAGTAGTTAATTAGAAAAAAAATCGGAGGCCTTAGAACTTGAATGCACCTCGTACATACAATAGTGCCAGTAATGTGAGCTGCCCTCATGTGTCTCCCTGTTCCGTCGAGCATAGTTAGTGATGAGCGCCCTGCACCTCTATCCCCTCCCAGTGCTCCCTTCGTTCAGTGCATGAGGCGGCAGCATGCACTGCACTGCTGCCGAATGGGGCGTGCGGAGTGTCATGGGTAGGAGTGCGCCTCTATTCTTCATTTTACTGAAGTACTTCTTATTCAGTACTTAGTCTTGAAAATGTATCAGGTAACATTACTTTCGCATTTAATGATATTAGAATGGAAGTAAGGACTACACACTTTGAGAGTTGTATGAGCATTGTATTTACCAGTGAGAAAATGCTAAATTGGAGTACAAAAATGCCAATATCTTCATGTTTATTTAAAAGATCCTGACTGAAATGTGCGGTACCAGCTGCCCCATTGTACGTTCCTCAGCACCTTTAATAAATTTTCCAAAAATTTTCGCGTGCTAAGATATGCGCACTTTTTTTCAACATTCAGATCATGTCAAATTCCCGCAAGTTTCACTAAAGGTAACTCACTAACACCCGCATAACACTCTGTACGATGCAGAGCAGAAATTTCTGTAAACACTGCATTCACAGTGGTTGACCTCTAGCTAGAAATTAGCTGTAGCATCGTTGATCTCCAACATTGGAGAAACGAACTAGACAGTTAGTTGACTCTTCTTTCGAGAACTGAGAGGACATTATAATATGCACGCTGCTCCAGCCGTATGCGTGTATATTGCTATAGTCTGAGACTAGGGGTGAGTCCATGTTTTCTCACATATCGAGAGACATAGGGGGAGTTTCTGCTGGAAAATTCAGCAAAGGCTTAATTAGATTTTAAAGGAATTTCATTGGAGGAGAGCAGCCAGGCAGATGACAATTCATCGCAGCTAAGATAAATACCGTATGCAGAGGTGTAAACTTGTTGGTTCATCAGCTTGCGTCCACTGTAAACTCGAGCGACATTTGGTATTCTTTTGCTTGACTTGTCACAAAACTAACAATCCTCTGTAGACTTGATTTTCATCGTAAAAACCGGAATTGGATGATTTATCGTAGTACTGGACAACATCATAACGTAATCGTAAGAATAATTTTGTATAGAAACTTCTAGTTAAAATTTAATATTGTTGTGTTTAAGATTATTTAACTTTGTGAGAGTTAAAGTTTAATACTGTTGTGTTTAGGATTAGTTCACCTATAGAGGCCGAGACGCGTCATTTTGATAACTGTCTTAACATTGTCACATTGTAAACTGTGTAAAAGTGTGTATTCCTATGACAAAATTGCTTTATTAAACAATGTCATTACGGCTTACACAACTGTGTTCAATCATAGAATAAGGAACCACCTAACCAAGACCTTACAAATGGCGACCCTGCCAGGATGACAATTGGTCTGGCTGGATGGCAATTAGTCAAATCAGAAAGTGAAATTAAAATTTGTGAATTGAATTTTTTTCTTTTTTTGTTTGTTGTCTTTGTGATGAGGTTACCCAGTGTATGTAAATGCGTTGTGGTCACAATACAGTAAATGTGTGATCCAAAGTGTAGAAAAGTTGCTTTAATGGATAAGATAAAGTATATTTTGGTGTAAAGGTAGCTTGTGCATGACCTTGCTGGCAAATGTTCAAATGTGTGTCAATTCCTAAGGTACCAAACTGCTGAGGTCATCATTCCCTATACTTACACACTACTTAAAGTAACTTATGCTGATAACAACACACACTCTTGCGGGAGGGAGGACTCGAAGCTCCGGCGGGAGAGACAGTGCAATTAGTAACTTGGCGCCTCTAACCACGCGTCCACTCCGTGCGGCTGACCTTGCTGGCGCTACAAATAGTGAAAAGCGTTGATAATGATGTGTAAATAGTCTAAAAAAGTTTCTATGGTACTTTGGAATCGTGTAAGATCATGTAACTTGATGTTGATGAGAGCGCAAGTTCATGCAATTCTAGAAAGACAATGTTTAGTTAGACAATCGGAGATGGCGGAAGATCGGAGACTATCACAGATAGGGCAAACTGAATATCCTGACAAGATATAGACTGATGTACAACAAAAAGTACCGAGGGCGAGTCACGGAACGGAACGTAGTGATAGTGCAGAGGGAATGGTAGTGGTTTCACGATTGGTATCACAGTCTGAGAATTCACAAAAACAAACATATGACGGAACTAGTGGATCAGAAGTAGAATTAGAGGACGAAAACCTTCAGTACGTTGAACCAAATACTGTGATTCTAAATCGTACGGATCAGTTTCCAACAGAAAGAATATGTGTAAGTGCTTCCGCACTATGTACGGAAGTCGGTGAGACGCCGCGTGAAAGACGCGAACGGCCAGATTTACATCAAATAGTGACAGGTGACGATGGCGAAGAGTCAGATAGTGTGTTCGAACCACTGAAGCAACTCACTATGGTTGTAAGGCAGACAAATGCGTGGTTAGCATACTTTAAAACTGAAACGGCGGATCTAAGGACCAAATCGGCGAATTTAAAAACAGAAACGAATGAAGGGTTAACAGATTTAAAAACTGAAACATTGAAGTTAAAAACTGAGGCAAATGCTTCCTTCAATGGTCTCCAATTTGAAATCTATGTTGGGTTCGAAAAAGTACACGAAGATCAACAAAAACTACGAACAGAGATCAATGAACAGTTCACTGAAATCCGGAGAGAGGCGAGCGACTCGCGCGAGCTTATACAATCGTTAATGGCTGACCAGAATAAGATATGTTCTGACTTTGACCAGGTGTAGGATGCAGTGTCCAGTGTTAACCAAAGAGTCAACAACTTAGCACGGAAGACGTCTGATAAGGCCCTACAAATCGTGGAAGAGCTCAATGTCAGAAAACGTGTCACGTGATCCGCATTAAGGAGATTCGACACATGCATTGAAAACATAATCTCGAAAAATCAGAAACAGTATGAACAGCTTCGTACAGAACTGAAATGGTGTATCGAGAGCCGTACATAAAGTAGAAGTGAGGCAACGAAATAGGTAGTATCATCCGACATAGTGATGGTCAGAAACCCAGAAGTAAACAAGTCAGTTGTGCAGTCTTTCGCAACAATAGCGGAAACACAAAAATGGCATGATATCCCAGTCGTATATCCACAAGAGGCTGCGACAATGATCACCGAAACGAAACAGAAGCAAATAGGAAAAGAACAGCTAAAACAGGTGTGCGAAGCAGATAATGTGCAGTCACAGCTGACAATTGGGCGAGAAACGGTAAACATGCGCATTCCAACAGAACAGCAGCCGACCCTCTGAATGTACGCGAGTGACGCGAGAACACAGCAAGTTACGGCGACACATGTACCAATTACTCAATTTCCAAGTTACAGTGCAACAGGTTATAGACTGCAAGTCAATATGAATCAAATAGGAAGGCAAACTGCCGTCTGCGTCACATCTGATGTGCAGCGAGCTACGTTAATTTAAGTATTAACTGTATTTTTCTTACTTGTCACTTCTTCTTCCGTATGGTATTGCTTTTAGGAAGCTTTAATTTTCGAGTGAAAGTAATAGTGTACCATAGATTTCGTGTTTGTTTTGAATACAGTCAGAGAGACTCCCTTCAGTCAGCTGTAGTGCAGTAGTGCTGGTGTTTGTTTTGAATACAGTTCAGAGACTGGTAGTGCTATTTTCACTGTTTTCAACAAGAAGTGTCTAGTAACCACAGTTTAGTCAGCTATCAGCCGCCTTTAGTCAATTAGCAGTCTAGTTAAAAGTTGATTAACTCTCTACAGGAAAATGATTTCTTAGGATGGATAGGATGTGTGACTACTGTGTACGGACACAGGAGGAGCTGGCCACTGTTCGCGAACAGCTGAACAAGTTGATGGCCGCGGTCAGCCGTCTTCAGGATTCCTCGGAGTGTAGCGGCAGTGGAGAGTCTGGTTCGTCGCATGTTACATCCCAGGTGTTACATGCTTCACCCACTGTCCCTGCTGTCGAGACATCTTTGGAGTTACTGGGCGCGGTTGGGCCACCCTCTCCCCAAGGGGAATGGCGGGTTCAGCGTCGTTCGCGGCACACGAGGCGGAGGGTCAATGAGGAGGCTGGCCGTGTGGCATCGCCCGCTCTGCCTGTGAGTGGACATGTGGCTGCTCCTTCAGCTAGGTCCGAAGAGGCGCACGGGGGGAGGGATGTATTAGTAATTGGGAGCTCCAATGTTAGGCGGGTGATGGAGCCCCTCAGGGAAATAGCGGAAAGGTCGGGGAAGAAGGCCAGTGTTCACTCTGTCTGCCTGCTGGGGGGTCTCATCAGAGATGTGGAGGAGGCCCTGCCGGCAGCGATAGAGAGCACTGGGTGCACCCGACTGCAAATTGGTGCTCATGTCGGCACTAATGACTCCTGCCGTCTGGGTTCAAAGGACATCCTCAGTTCATACAGGCGGTTAGCGGAGTTGGTGAAGGCGGAAAGCCTCGCTCGCAGGGTGGAATATGAGCTATTTGTAGTATCGTTCCCAGAACCGATTGCGGCCCTCTGGTTTGGAGCCGAGTGGAAGGCTTAAACCAGATTCTCAGGCGATTCTGCGGAGATCTGGGGTGCAAATTTCTCCACCTCCGCTATCGGGTGGAGAAATGAAGGGTCCCCCTGAATACGTCAGGCGTGCACTACACTCAGAAAGCGGGTACAACGGTAGCGGAGTACGTGTGGAGTGCACATATGGGTTTTTTAGGTTAGAGAATTCCATCGCTAGGCCCGACAAGACGCCTCCTGAGACGCGACAAGGTAGTAGTAGGCAAAACGCAGCAGGGAATAACAATATTAATGTGATAGTAGTAAACAGCAAAAGCGTCTATAGAAAGGTCCCAGAACTGCACTCATTAATAAACGGTCACAATGTCCACGTAGTACTAGGGACAGAAAGTTGGCTGAAACCAGATGTAAACAGTAATGAAATTCTTAACTCAAATTGGAATGTATACCGCAGAGACAGGCTGGACAGTGAAGGGGGAGGAGTGTTTATAGCGATAAAAAGTGCCATAGTATCGAAGGAAATTGACGGAGATCTGAAATGTTAAATAATTTAGGTGAAGGTCACGGTTAAAGCAGGCTCAAACATGGCAGTTGCATGTCTCTATAGGCCCCTGGTTCAGCAGCTATTGTGGCAGAACGCCTGAACAAAATTTGGAAAATATTTCGAGTAGATTTCCCCACCATGTTTTAATTTGCTGGATATAGACTGGGAGACTCAAAGGTTTATAACGGGTGGCAGGGACAAAGAATCCAGTGAAATTTGTTAGTGCATTATCTGAAAACTACTTTGAGCAGTTAAACAGAGAACAGACTCGTTGCGATAACATATTAGACCTTCTGGTGACAAACACACCCGAACTATTTGAAACAGTTGACGCAGAACAGGGAATCGGCGGTCATAAAGCGATTACTGCATCGATGATTTCAGCCGTAAATAGAAATATTAAAAAAAAGTAGGAAGATTTTTCTGTTTAGCAAAAGTGACAAAAAGCAGATTTCAGAGTACTTGACGGCTCAACAAAAAAGTTAAGTACAGATAGTGTTGAGGATAAGTGGACAAAGTTCAAAACCATCGTACAATATGCATTAGATGAGTATGTGCCAAGCAAGATCGTAAGAGATGGAAAAGAGCCACTGTGGTACAACAACCGAGTTAGAAAACTGCCGCGGAAGCAAAGGCAACTTCACAGCAAACACAAATACAGCCAAAGGCTTGCAGACAAACAAAAATTACGCGAAGCGAAATGTAGTTTGAGGTGGGCTATGTAAGAGGCGTTCAGTGAATTCGAAAGTAAAGTTCTATGTACTGACTTGGCAGAAAATCCTAAGAAACGTTGGTATTATGTCAAAGCGGTAGGTGGGTCAAAACAAAATGTCCAGACACTCTGTGACCAAAATGGTACTGAAACAGAGGGTGACAGACTAAAGACCGAAATACTAAATGTCTTTTTCCAAAGCTGTTTCACAGAGGAAGACTGCACTGTAGTTCCTTCTCTAGATTGTCGCACAGACAAAATGGTAGATATCGAAATACACGACAGAGGGATAGAGAAACAATTAAAATCGCCAAAAAGAGGAAAGGCCGCTGGACCTGATGGGATACCAGTTCGATTTTACACAGAGTACGCGAAGGAACTTGCCCCCTTCTTGCAGCGGTGTACCGTAGGTCTCTAGAAGAGCGTAGCGTTCCAAAGGATTGGAAAAGGGCACAGGTCATTCCCGTTTTCAAGAAGGGACGTCGAACAGATGTGCAGAAAAATGGTTCAAATGCCTCTGAGCACTATGCGGCTTAAGTTCTGAGGTCATCAGTCGCCTAGAACTTAGAACTAGTTAAACCTAACTGACTTAAGGACATCACACACATCCATGCCCGAGGCAGGATTCGAACCTGCGACCGTAGCGGTCGCTCGGTTCCAGACTGTAGCGCCTAGACCCGCACGGCCACTCCGGCGGGCTGATGTGCAGAACTATAGACCTATATCTCTAACGTCGATCAGTTGTAGAATTTTGGAACACGTATTATGTTCAAGTATAATGACTTTTCTGGACACTAGAATTCTACTCTGTAGGTATCAGCATGGGTTTCGAAAGAGACGATCATGTGAAACCTAGATCGCGTTATTCGTCCTCGAGACTCAGAGGGCCATAGACACGGGTTCCCAGGTAGATGCCGTGTTTCTTGACTTACGCAAGGCGTTCGGTACTGCTCCCCACAGTCGTTTAACGAACAAAGTAAGAGCATATGGACTCTCAGACCAATTGTGTGATTGGATTGAAGAGTTCCTAGATAACAGAACGCAGCATATCATTCTCTTCCGAAGTAAGATTAATTTCAGGTGTGCCGCAGGGGAGTGTCGTAGGTCCGTTGCTATTCACAATATACATAAATGACCTTGTGGATAACATCGGAAGTTCACTGAGGCTTTTTGCGGATGATGCTGTGGTATATCGAGAGGTTGTAACAATGGAAAATTGTACTGAAATGCAGGAGGATCTGCAGCGAATTGACACATGGTGCAGGGAATGGCAATTTGATCTCAATGTAGACAAGTGCAATGTACTGCGAATACAGAGAAAGAAAGATCCCTTATCATTTAGCTACAATATAGCAGGTCTGCAACTGGAAGCAGCTGATTCTATTAATTATCTGGGAGTAGGCTTTAGGAGTGATTTAAAATGGAATGATCATATAAAGTTGATCGTCGGTAAAGCAGATACCAGAGATTCATTGGAAGGGTCCTGGGTAAGTGCAATCCGAAAACAAAGGAAGTAGGTGACAGTATTCAAGGGGACGGGTAATGTTGTGAAAACACAAACGCCGTATGGTGGAAGAGAAAAATTTGAAAATGATCATTTTTTGACAGAAATTTCCAACATTACAAAGAAAGCATTAATGGCTTACTTCCACGGACGTTTATAAATCAATTCCAGATTGGCTTACCAGAGCATTGGCGACTTAGACATTAACTTGACTTCATGTGTGGGCATATGGACGTCACGATAAAGGAAACAATGTAAAGAGTAGCTGCAAACTGTCATGATATGTGCAATTTAAATCCGCAGTCTTGGAGCGATATTGGTCCACGGAAGCTCAAAACAGGATAGAGTATGAATTGTTACAGAAAGAGTTATTCGAAAATTCAGGAGAAAAGAAACCAGTTAGATTACTCGAAGAAATCCATACAGCGATGGGGTACTGATCCGGATGCGCACAATGGTGTTACCGTTACGTTATCAGTAGTCACTGGTTGGTAGGACAGGATATAATATACAAGCATTTAAAGGAATGTTAAGGGATCTTGAATTCATCTTTAATGAAGATGACACGAAGAAACAACGTACACTCAGAGAAAACAATGGTACGGGGAATAACAGCAACTGATCAAGCTTTAATAATAATTACAATGGCAATGTTAACGTACAAAAAGGTAATCGTTTTGGAAGGAGTGGCAATCGTCCATGGGATAACAATAAGAACCATGGTCTTTTTAAACGCAAAGAAGACGAACAATAATTATGGTTTTGGTGGGCCGCGGATTTGCAATAGTGGATTTGGTCCTATAAACTACGGTGGTAACTATGATCCGAGATATAATCCACGTGCAAACGAAACTGGAAGGTTTAGAGGCTTTCAACAACAAAATCCAGGTTACTCATGAGGAAATGGAATGGCCACAACGCAGAATCAAGCTTCAGCAGGACAAAACAAGCGAAATGAACCGATACAGGAAGTCGAGTTGAAGCCACCAAACCCAGGTAAAAGACAGAATTGACGAGATGAACGGTACGAAGACCAGTCACAAGTGATTCAATCGAATAATTAAGTTAATTATATAAGTAAACACATTAATAGACTTACTTTTAATCAGCAAGATTCAGAAGTAGGTTTAGGGGGAGATCGGATAAAAACACCAGCATGCTGGAATTCAGTTGACTATGAAACGACCGATGATTAGGAACAGGAGTTATTAACGGTGAATATAGACAGTAGTACAAAACATGATGATAACCCGATTGTAAAAGGTGTAGCTTAGTTATACAAAACGGAGAGACAAATGGAATGCCCAGAGGATAATGTACCATTGGCAACACAAAGAGTGATACCTAAGGTGAATGACATATACAACAGGAACATATGAAGAAGTTATTGAAGCGTTTAATAAAGAATATGGGCAAATAACTTCATCCAAAAGCATTCAGATGACATGTGTTAAAAGTAATGATGTTCAGCAGAGACGTGGCGAGGCCCACGGCCGATCCTCGTCCCATGTTCGACGGAGGCACTTCGAATCGCGCGGCAAACAATAAACCATGTTAAAGACGTAGGAGAAAGAACTGTCTGTGACAGACTGGTATCCGAATAAAGGGAACTAAGACAAATTTTTGCAATTGTATTTAAAAATATTTGTATTTGAAGACTTTTATGTGATAGCAACAGATCCTTATTGGCGAAGTGAGTCATAATTTTTACCTAGACACAACGATAATATTTCCTAGTAGTTTATATTTTTCAACACATTTTAATTAAGAAAAGCAAAAATTAACATTTTTGGAAGGGATTAAGATTCTAGTCTGTGTGATAGGTTTTTCAAAAAAGAGAGGATAGATAAATGTAAATAGGTTTAGGTATTCCATGATGTCTAAGTTTTGTAAAGTAATTAATAGAAATTAATTAGAAATGTGGCATACTTGTAAAAGTAAAAATTTGAAAATTTTTGTCAATTTATAATGCATAGCTTTCTGATTTTGTGGAATATATACATCTTCATGAATACGATTATCCCTGTAAAGTCATGGGAATCATTTTGTGGAGTTTAAAATAAGTCATAAGACTTTATTTTAAAAAATGAAACTTTCTAAGATTAGGATTGGCATGAAAGCTGGAGATATTGAATAAGGACAGGATAATGTTAAATGATGGTTTCCTTAACTTCAATACATTTCCATCATCATTTAACATAAATCAGATAATCAAAAAACAGATCAGTCTCAAAATGATTTTTTTAAAGATAATACAAATTTACAGGTAAGATCCAATTGTTTGTATTTAAATTGAAATTAAAATGTAGACAACTATATTGAAAGAAATGGAGTTTAGATGAGTTAAATAGAATTGTATAAAAATCAGAAAATTATAAAGTGTTAAATTTTGAAAGAAACACGAACATAATGTAGGAGCTCAAATCCATATACATAAAATCAAGTACAGTGTGAAATAGAACGATAAGGACACTAGATCGATCTACTGTCTAAGGTATACAAAATTTTAAAATGGGAAGTTGGTCAGTCAATAGGTCAATTGTTACATTCAGCAGCTGCAAACAATTTTGCACTGGCTTCAATCAATATCTCAACATTGACTGACTGAGCAAAAATTGAACAAAGAAGGAGGAGGATATGTAAGGTGGCAAAATAAATGTAGGTCAGTTTCGCAGCTTACATGAGAGTTACACATAGCAACGGGAAGGTGAATAAGACACCTAACTCACTTCGGTGCTAGTGATTAGATTTTCCTTTAAATGTGTAATGCAAAAGAAATGACACTCAACTGGTGGTATTAACACACCACTCCTATATACTGCACTCCAATGAGCAGAGGGGGTGAAACAAGCAGTGAGATGAAACATTTTGTGTGGAAGGCAGGGCAGGCAGGTGCAGAGGTCGCACGCTGGGAGGCAGTGCAGAAAGCTCTTAAGGGAGCACGTCCTTCAGCGGCTGTTCAGCGACTGGACAGGTGACGCATACTGCAGGGCGCCTAACTGGGCCACCAGATGTAGGAAAGAAAGAAGCATTAGAGAACTACATTTCGGAATGCCAAAGGGATACGAACAAAACCAGTGACGCATTCGATCACGTGAACTGCCAGTGGTACACACACGATAGACACATGTAATTTTTAGGCGTATCGAGCAAGCACAAAGCGTTCGATTGGCGGAAATGCACCAGGAAGGATTAAAGTGTCGAGATTTCGGTGCAGTTCAATGATAGGACCCTTCAGATTGCTAGAGAGAGTTTCCACAAAATAAGAGGAACGCTCCTATTGGCCAAAAAAAGCCGTGACGTGGAGAATGAAAGAACCCAGGTGGGGAGAGAGTCCGGCTATGAGAAAGATGGAAAATTTTTAGGGCTCTTCTCTGAACTGGCATCAAGTACAGAACGGAGCGCATAACGCTCTATACGAGGCAGAGGAGACATTTGTGTGAACACTGCATTCACAGTGGCTGACCTCGAGATATAAATTAGCTGTAGCATCGTTGAGCTCCGACTGTGGAGAAACGAACCAGCCAGTTAGTTAATTGTTCTTACGAGAACTGAGAGAGCATTATAATGTGCACATTGCTCCAGCCATGTGCGTGTATATTGCCGTGGTGTGAGACTAGGGAAGAGCTCGTGTTTTCTCACATATCGAGAGATATAGGGAAAATTTCTGCTGGATAATTCAGAAAATGCTTAATTAGATTTTGTAGGAATTTCGGTGGGTGAGAGCAGCCTGGTGGCTATGGTAAATACTGGGTGCAGAGGCTCAGACTTGGTGGTTCACCAGCTCGCATCCACAGTAAACTCGAGCGACCTTGAGTAATCTTTTGCTCGACTTGTCACAAAAATAACCATCCTCTGTAGACTTGATTGTCATCCTAAAAACAGTACCGAACTTTGAACCGGAATCGGATGATTTATCGTAGTACTGTCCAACATCATAACGTAATCATAATAATAATTTTGTAAAGAAACTTCTAGTTTCATTTAATATTGTTGAGTTTAGGATTATTTAAGAGAATTGAAGCTTAATACTGCTGTGTTTAGGATTAGCTCACTTACAGAAGCCGAGATGCGTCATTTTTACAACTGTCATAACATTGTCACATTTTAAAATGTGCAAAAGTGTGTATTTCCGTGACAACATTGCAATATTAAACAACGTCACTACAGCTTACACAGTTGTGTTCAGTCATAGAATGAGAAACTACGTAACCATAACATTACACACTGATGGAAAAAATCACAACACAAAACAATAATCCATGTAGAGTACTGAAATTTCGGGAAAACGGAAGTCTAGATAACATACGTAAGTAATTAAAATTTCGAGATCATTGTTGTTGTAAGTACGAGATAAGTCACTGCAAATGTGAAATATTGGTGTGTTAACCGTTGTAACCGCTAGAATGCTGAATGCAAGTATGCAAACATGCATGAATTTTGTCGTACAGATGCTGGATGTCTGGTGTGGGATCGAGGTGCATGACTGTTACAGTTGGTCGGTCAATACTGGGACGGTTAATGCTGTTTGTGGATGTCGTTGGAGTTGTCGTCCAATGTCTCAAATATGCTTGACAAGAGACAGATCTGGTGATCGTGCAGACCGAGACAGTATGTCGATAATCCGTAGAGTATGTTGGGTTACAAGAGCGGTATATGGGCGGGCGTTATCCTGTTGGAAATTATCCTCTGGAATGCTGCTCATGAATTGCAGCACAACAGTTTGAAACACAAGACCAGATTTACAGTCAGGGTGCGTGGTATAGCCAAGAGAATGCTCCTGCTCTCAGACCTTAATTCGAGGTTCAGGTGTGATGTGTCTAGCATGCAGACAGGGTGGTTGCAGGCCCTCCACTGCCCTCCTTCTAACCTATACACTGCTATCACTGGCACCGAGGAAGACTCACCTTTCGTGAGAGAACACAACAGACCTCCATCGTGCCCTCCAATGAGCTCTCGCTCGACACCACTGAAGTGGTTTCGACTCAGTGGAACGCATGCTACCAGACATCTGGCTCGGAGGTACCCTTGAGGCAACCGATTTATAACAGTTCCTTGTGTCGCAGCAGTGCCAACTGCTTCTCAAATTGTTGCTGCAGAAGTAGTATGATGCGCCAGAGCCATAAGTCGAACACTATGGTCTTCCCTCTAGGTACCATCTCTTGACCAACGCTTCCAGCCATTACTTTCAGTGGCTACGTTCCTGCCAATTCTTTCTGAATCATCGCAGAAGGAACGTCCACTTTTCTCGTAGTCCTAGTACATGACCTCGTTCGAAATCATTGTGTTGTTGATAATAATGTCTTTGTTACCTTAAAGGCATTTTTGACTAACATCAGCTCACCACGTACAAGCTCAAAGGTACCTAACGCTCACGACCGTTAAAGCGGGAGTTGGTAGATTAATCTTCCACGAGTAATGAGTGTGAGGGGCAAACATCTATTAGGCGCACTATGAATGTAGTAATGTGGACATGTTGGGAAAGTGGGTCTCACACTATCCCCTGTGCCCTCGGTGGCTCAGATAGAGCGTCTGCCATATAAGCAGGGGATCCCAGGTTCGAGGTTCGAGGTCGGGACCAAACCAGAATAGGAAAAGAAGAATTCTGCTTATAGGTAGCAGTCATGGGAGGGGTGTGGGCCAACAGCTTCAGTAGAAATTAGGGACAGAGTACCAGGTCACAAGTCTTGTGAAACCAAGTGCTAGCCTTAGCCAGGTGACAGGAAACTTAGGTCAACAATGCAAGGACTTTGAGAAGGAAGATCAGGTAATTATAGTTGGGGGAGCAGGAAACAGCCTGGCTGTGAATCAAAGATATAGTATTAGGAGTGACCTGGATAAAAAGGAGCAGAAACTGGCACGTGAAACGAGCTGAAATACATACATAGTAACATAAACTTTGTAATTTTACGCCGAATCAAATAAATTTTCACATGACCACCAATCAAATAGATTATTTAGACCACAATCAGTTTAGGAATGAAAGACTTCTGCTTAACTACTGTTTTCTACAGACACTACAAACCAATAGTTTACACAATGGAAAAGGAAACTTCCACTCGATTTAATTGAATGACATCCACAAATAGACAAATAATAAGCATTTAATTTGACAATATCTTCCTGAACGACTCTACCTTGCCGTCTAAAATGCTTTTTCCGACGACGATATCACTTTAGAACTGTAGCGTGTCTCATATTTGAATTAAATTACTTGTGAACTAAACTTATGTAAAGTTTGATTAAAAACTTTTTGTTATAAGCAGCGTAACAAGATATATGGGTTTGAAACCGTATTAAATTTTTGAAATAGATTTTGCTATCCTGATTTGAGATTCGTTTTCCGAGTGGCAGTTATTTTAAGCTGTAAGTCAGCAATTGTGATAGCACCATGAATTGAAGTTATCAGTATCTTCGTCATATGAAGGCAGAAAAAAGCGAGTTGTCCTTACCTCGCAAACCCGAAGCCGACATCCGCCGTCTTATGTAGCCCACAACATTAGGTTCGCAGTATTTACACCTCCCTGGTTAACTGCGGTGATACTTCCTGCTGATGTCACTAGAACGTGCCCGCGCCCAGTCCCGACCGTTTTGTGGTCGTATCCTAAGTAGCATCTGGTGCTTTGATTGTGTGGAGAAACAGTTTCATCAAAAATGCCAGCTTGCGTCGTTTACCGGTGTACTAATCGATTCGCTCGTAATCCCTAGTTTAAAAGAATCACATTCCATCCGTATGTGGAGCCGTTCAAGTTATATTTCCTCTTGTATATATGCATTATGGTTGTGCTGTCTACTTTTATACTTTCACGTGTTTTTAATTACCTTCCAAAATGCAAACGCTCCGAAATCCGACCCACTCTGTATCAACAGTCTCGTCCCAGCACAACAAACGGCTACGTTACCGCACTGATTGTTTGTACGGATCTCATACCCTAAATTCCTCCCGCCGATAATTATTCACCGTTCACACATCCTCTCTCTATAAACGTACACAGAACTTGTAACTGTGCTGCCAGTTTACTCATAACTAACGCAGCTTCATATTTCATGTGTCGGAGGCCTTTTCATTTAACCACTGATTGGATTTATGGATTGTATAAGATTGTCGATACTTTATTGCGTAATTACTTTTTCACGCAAATTGAGTCGACTGAAATGTGTAATAATTACATCAAAGGAATTTTAATTACCAGAGAGAGAGTTTCATCTCTCACTGGGTTGACAGATAATTGTAAATCTCGGGACGTAACAACCTATGAACCGCCTGTGAGGTAGAAGCACGGAGGATACTAAAGCTGGCGCGAAAAGCTCAGTACGGTAACAATTCGTAGTGCTGTTTCGTCTTGGAAAGACATAGCTGTTCTACGCTGTACGCGAGGCGAGATGGAATCTTACAGCAGACAAAATGAGGCTGTTTTCTGCTCAAGATGAAGAGTATTGTCCTCCAAGCGATGTGCGCTGCTATAACTACAGCTGATGGAACTGTTATAGAGCTGAATTGCGGTTTGGGAGGGTAGGGGGATAAGTCTTGGTGCTCGGTTCCTATTTGAGCTAAGAACATGGGACAAAACGTTTTGCAGTTTAGCCACGATCAGCGATCATTTGTGTAGCCATTCGAATGTCAGTCTTACTGTAGCTTTGTTACGGTATATTAAACAAGGTGTGAACGATAAACCGAAACTGGTGCCCAGGAAAATTGTGCGAATCGAAAAGATTTTAGTGGCCCTCAAATTAATGCTGAGCTATTTTTTTTTCTTTTTTTTTTTTTTTTTTGCGAGGGTGTACGTCACATCTGTAACTGAAAATCGTACGAATCGGTTTAAACTTTCCACGAATCTAGGTAAATGGGTAAAGACAAAACGGATTTTTTTCATCCAATAATACTTATCCGTTGTCGAGATGCGATGTTTTAAAGTTTAGCTAAAAGTAACACATAAAATTCGTTCTTACGTGACTGAATGCGCGGAAACGGTTTAAAGTGAATAAAAAATAAAAAATGGATTCTTGAGATAAATTTAAAACCTTGTTTTCAAAAATTTAGCTTCATTCGAATTTTACGAGTAAAAAAACTCGTTTTCTGTGAGTTGTTCAAGCGCGCAACTTGTGTGTTTCAGACTTGTGCGAATGGTTTCAAACTCTGTCTGAAGGTAGACAATTAGATGTAATTAATGATAGTCCTGGAATGAGATTTTCACTCTGCAGCGGAGTGTGCGCTGATATGAAAGTTCCTGGCAGATTAAAACTGTGTGCCGGACCGAGACTCGAACTCGGAACCTCTGCCTTGCCCGCGAAAGGCAAAGGTTCCGAGTTCGAGTCTCGGTCCGGCACACAGTTTTAATCTGCCAGGAAGTTTCAATGATAATCCTACTGTTTTGTAAAGTCAACGGCCTTGCCGCAGTGGCTACACCGGTTCCCGTCAGATCACCGAAGTTAAGCGCTGTCGGGCGTGGCCGGCACTTGGATGGGTGACCATCCAGGCCGCCATGCGCTGTTGCCATTTTAGAGACAGCTTAGAGACAGAAGTGATGAGACTTTCTGTAGGACCTGACCATCATTTTGCAGGACAATGCTCAAGCACGTACAGTGTAAGCTGTTACTGATTTTTTTGACTGATGGGGCTGCTAAGTGATATACCACCTACTGCACTCCCCTGCCTTAAGCCCTCGTGAGCTCAACTCGATTTCTAAACTGAAGGAACGGCATTCGCTTCAGAATTACTACAAATTCGTCGGGCAGTAGACCGCGCTGCTCGAAATGTCAACACAACTGCCACTGCTAAGAGTATCCTACGTCCACATCGCTGGCAACGGGTTATACACAATGCTGGTGACTACTTTGAAGGTCAGTAAAATGTTGAAACACGTATCTATTTTGTACGAGCTGTAAATAAATGGTTGCCACTATTAAAGTTCCAAGCCTCGCATAATGGAAAGAGATTTTGGAACCAGATTTAAATGTAAGATGTTTCTAGGTGCATAAGTGGACTCTGACCACAATGTACTGGTTATGAACTGTAAATTAAAACTGGAGACATCGAAAAAGTTAGTTAACTAAGGAGATGGAAGCTGGATAAACTAAATGAATGAGATGTTGTTGAGAGTTTCAGAGGGAGCGTTAGGAAACTATTGACAAGTGCAGTGGAAAGGAATATATTAGAAGAAGATGGGGTAGCTTTGAGAGATGAAATGGTGAAGGTAGAAGAGGGTCAGCTAAGCAGAAAAACGAGATCTAGCAGAATTCCGTGGATAACACCAGTGAAATTGAATGTGACTGATGAAAGGAGAAAATATAAAAATGTAGTAAATGAAGCAGATGCAAGGGAACACAAACGTCTAAAAAAATGTGACTGACGGTAAGCGAAAAGTGGCTAAGTAGGAATGGCTAGATGACAAATGTAGGGATTTGGAGGCATATATCACGATGGGAAAGATAGATGCCACCTACAGGAAAACTAAACAGACCTTAGGAGAAAAGAGAACCAACTGTACGAACGTCATGAGCTCATATGGAATACTGGTCCTAAACAAAGGAGGGAAATCTGAGAGTTGGAAAGAGTATATCGAGGGTGTGTACGACGGTGATGTGCTTGACGGCAATATTATAGAAATGAAAGATGACCTAGATGAAGACGAGGTAGGAGATTTGATACTGCGAGAAGAATATGACAGAGCACTGAAAGACCAAGTCGAAACAGGGCCCCAGGAATAGACGAGATTTCAGTAGAACTACTGATAGCCTTCAGATAGGCAGCCGTGACAAAACATTTCCATCTGGTGAGCAAGATTTGTAAGACAGGCGATATACCCTCAGCTTCAAGAAGAATATGACAATTTCAATTCCAAAGAAAGCAGTTGCTGCTAGATGAAAAAAATACCGAAATTTCAGTTTAATACGTCATACACGCTAAATAGTATCACGAACTCCATGAAAAACTGGCAGAAGAAGCTGAGCTCGGGGGAAATCAGTTTGGATTCCGCAGAAATGTAGGAACACGCGAGGCCTTACTGACGCTACTACTTATCTTAGAAGTTCGTTAATGAAAGTCAAAACTACGTTTACATTAATTGTAGACATAGAGAAAGTTTTTAACGATATTGACTGGAATACACTCTTTGAAATTCTGAGAGTAGCAGGGGTAAAATGCAGGGAGCGAAAGACTGATTACAACTTGTACAGAAGCCAGACGGCGGTTATAAGAGATGAGAGTATAAAAGAGAAGCAGTGGTTGAGAAGGAAGCGAGACAGGATTGTAGCCAATCCTCGATGTTATTTAGTCTGTACACGAAGCAAGAAGGAAGCGAAGGAAGCAAGCAAGGAAACAAATGGAAAATTTTGCGAAGGAATTAAAGTTCAGGGAGAATAAACAAAAACTTCGAAAACTTCCTGGCTGATTAAAACTGTGTGCCCGACCGAGACTCGAACTCGGGACCTTTGCTTTTCGCGGGCAAGTGGTCTACCAACTGAGCTACCGAAGCACGACTCACCAGTACCTCGTCTCCTACCTTCCAAACTTTACAGAAGCTCTCCTGCGAACATTGCAGAACTAGCACTCCTGAAAGAAAGGATATTGCGGAGACATGGCTTAGCCTGGGGGATGTTTCCAGAATGAGATATTCACTCTGCAGCGGAGTTCTGGAAACATCCCCCCAGGCTGTGGCTAAGCCATGTCTCCGCAATATCCTTTCTTTCAGGAGTGCTAGTTCCGCAAGGTTCGCAGGAGAGCTTCTGTAAAGTTTGGAAGGTAGGAGACGAGGTACTGGCAGAAGTAAAGCTGTGAGTACCGGGCGTAAGACGTGCATCGGTAGCTCAGTTGGTAGAGCACTTGCCCGCGAAAGGCAAAGGTCCCGAGTTCGAGTCTCGATCGGGCACACAGTTTTAATCTGCCACGAAGTTTCATATCAGCGCACACTCCGCTGCAGAGTGAAAATCTCATTCTGGAAAAACTTCGAAGTTTGCCTTCACCTATGCGCTATTCCGGCATGTGACAAGCCGTGGCAGCTAGTTTTGAGTCGATTTCCATGCAAAGGGTAATCCTTGGTCAACTGTTGAACGAGGAAGCAAGATGACGTTCGGGCGAAGCAAGGTAAGGTGGGTCGCGGAGAGACAGGTGTTCAGCGGTGAGCGGGGTGCAATCACGTCCGTAAAAGCCAGAGATCGGGAAGACGCGTGCTTGACACTGCAGTGCGGTGATTGCAGCCGTGTTGTACTGTGGAGCTGGCGGTTTCATGGAATGGTCGCTGTCTTCATCTTGCTGCCGTTGATTTGTCAAGTATCTTAGTTAAAAAAAAAAAGGTTCAAATGGCTCTGAGCACTACGGGACTTAACATCTGAGGTCATCAGTCCCCTAGAACTTAGAACTACTTAAACCTAACTAACCTAAGGACATCACACACATACGTGTCCGAGGCAGGATTCGAACCTGCGACCGTAGCGGTCACGCGGTTCCAGACTGAAGCACCTAGAACCGCACGGCCACACCGGCCGGCCTGTCTTAGTTTCTTTTCATCTTTCCAGCTGGTTATTTTTAGGCAGACTTGAAGGTGAAGAGCCCGCATCTCGTGGTCGTGCGGTAGCGTTCTCGCTTCCCACGCCCGGGTTCCCGGGTTCGATTCCCGGCGGGGTCAGGGATTTTCTCTGCCTCGTGATGGCTGGGTGTTGTGTGCTGTCCTTAGGTTAGTTAGGTTTAAGTAGTTCTAAGTTCTAGGGGACTGATGACCATAGATGTTAAGTCCCATAGTGCTCAGAGCCATTTGAACCATTTTGAAGGTGAAGATTTCGGCTGTTTGGAAACCGGGTTGTTTTACATCGATATCCTCTTACTCCATGCTCTGTGGTCGCTTCTGCCTGAATGGTGACTTATCGGTTGTGTCAAAAGGAAAGCGACCCCTAATGTATTGTGGGGGTTTACCTACCAATACATTTATAAATATATTTTTGATGTGTTATTGCTCCTTAAGACTCGTATGTGAGCAGCTTGACTGGCGAAAGGATTTTTGCTTTACTTAAGGAACAGTTCCTTATCATACTGAATGTCTGACTTGCGTAATATGGTAATTTGGTGTGTTTTAGTGTTGCCTACGAATCTCGTGCAAGACTAAGCGTGTACTGCGTGGCCAGTGGTCGAGCTGGGTGAAGTTCTGAATGTGTTACTCTGGCCACGTGTGTGCTTGTGTGAATGGGGCATGCTGTGAGCTAGAGGCACATTTGTCTCTTCTCCGGCATTTAAACATTATGGCATTTCAATCTGTGGTATACACCCTCTCAGGGCTATATGCTGTTTGTAAATTTAAGATTTTGTGAAGCTGTTTTTAATCCCTAATTGCTAAGAAGGGTGCTTATCTCGAGTTTCCAATCATGCTTTTCTGTGCCTTCAGGCAAAAAGTGCTTTAGAGATGTTGCTTATGTTGGTTAGTCGGCATATGCACTTAAGTCCCTAAACTGAAGACGCACTTACGCCGATTTGTTTGGCGTCATTGTCCACTCGGCCGTGAGCATTATGCACAAAATGTTGTTTCAGCGTCACTGCAGATAGTAAGTGTGAAATTTGCATTCTCCGCTCGTTGCGGCTTGTTTGGGAAATTGTTTGTTCTCAGAATTTGCACATTGGCTGTTGAGAGCCTAAGGTGGGTACGTGACATTTGTACTTCAAGTAATAGGTCTGTTATTCAAAGGACTAGATGAAATTTGGTCAGGCGTGTGTTTGGTCCGGCCAGGCCTTGCAACCGACTCAGCAACCACGGCTGCCTTCCGTAGTGATCGGTCAGCTAAACTGGCGCATTGGTACCCGGACAGGCAAGCCACGCATTGGAAGTGTCACTTGGTTGTAACACTGGCAAACGGTCCCCATTATGTAATTAAAGCTTAATAGTATAAATACGCGGCCTCTACACGGAAATTTCGTTAAATTTCAAATCTTGGCTGATTGTTTGATGTGTGTGTTCATGATAATTGTATATTTTTTTCTTCTCGGTAAATGAGCCATGGGCGTTGAAAGCCTTAGGGGATTAACACAGTGTCGAAAAAAAAAAAGAAAATTGTTCTAGTACCTTCCGCCGCGGAAGTCGAACACGCGCCAGAACAAATTGACGTGGTCAGCCCACAGAGGGCTCCACCTCTGCGGTGGCTATTCCGTGCAGCAGCTCTCGCGCAGTGAGGGCGCCATCGCTACGCCACGTGCAGACAGTGGCCAATAGCGGCTCCTTCCGGTTTCGTATATAGGGACCCGCTCTGCCCTAGTCCAAGAGCGGCATACAAAGCTGCTGCCAGCCCGCCCCCTTCGGGGGGAATTGAAATTCAATAAAGGAAAAAAAAAAAACAAAAACCCTAATCCAGTCTCCTGTCTGGCCGGACGCTGGGTCTGCATCCTTCCACCATCCTTCACACCTACAAATTCCTGATACGCCCCATCCTCTGTTATGCCAGCGTAGCTTGGATTTCCACCCCTCCCCGGTTCTATAAAGCCCTCCAAATCCTCGAACGCCATGTGCTCCGCATCCGCCTTCCGTCCCCCACGCGCATCCTCTACGACCTCATCCCCTTCCTTCTGCTTTTCCTTGAACACATCCGCGCACTATATATTGTCCGACGCCTTGATACCCCTCAACCCCTGGTGTCTCCCTTCCTCTCCACCCCCAACCAGTTGCCGCGCCTTTACCGTTGTGCGCCACCCTCTCTCCATCTCCACACCCTCCATCTGCTTTCCCAACGCAATTTCCACCATCTACCCCTCCCGGATGATAAGCTTCACCCTGACATTTACCCTTCCTACCAACTCTAACCCCATCTTCCTGCCTCCTCCTCAGGGCTCCCACTCCTCCCCCTCCCTCCTCATAAGCGGCTTCCCCCTACTACTCCCCCTCCATCTCTTGTGCCTCCTTGTAGTGTCTCTGCACTTCCTCCTGCCCTGTCTTCCCTGATCATCTCCTGCCCCACGTGTCTCCTGCCCCTTTGTGTACCCACTGATGCCCCTCCTCTCTTCATCCCGGCGCTTCGCCTGCTGCCCCATGCTCTCCCCTCCTTTTCCATCCTCTCTGCCCTTTCCCTCGGCAGGTCCCGCCTGGCAGTTTTATTCTTCGTCGTGTGTGCTCCAAGTGGGTTTTAAGTGTGTAGTTCCGGAGTGTTTTTACTACTGTGGCCGACTTTTAACGTGTGCATGTCCATTCAGTGTCTTCTGAGTTTTGAAGACTCGACAACTGTGTTTTTAACAATAAAGAAGAAAAACAAACCTAGTCCAGTCAGAATGGTACTGGCTCTGGATTTCGTTTCTGTCTTGGTGGTACTGCGTTCTGGTCATTGCTGGTTGTTGACATTTGCCTGGCTCTGGTTCCGAGTGGATTTACTGTTGGTGTTTGGTGTTGTGGTTTCCACAAGCCTCCGTTGTTTATCTCTTCCTTGTTGTGTTGGTCATAGTCGGTCGTGGTCGGTTGTTGTCAGTTGTCGTTGGTCTCTCATCCAACTCGTCCTTGTGTTTAACCGGTGGTGCGTGCTCCACCGCCGGCGGCTTCCCCGCCTGGTGGCTCCGATCGGCAGCCCAAGGCGTTCCCGCAGTTGGTTTTGGTTACTACAATTCTTGTAATCTTTTACTCCCTATATCTGGTAATCTTAGGAAAAAAAGTTGCATTCTGTTGTATCTTACACAAGAAGAAACCGTTTGTGGGCCTCTCTCACGATTTTAGACATGATTTTCTATTCTTAAGGACAGAGTTACGGAACCAATTCATCCTTCTGTCATTAGCTTAAAGGAGAGTGCACGTTTGCTCAGACTGTTTAAATGCTTTCAAGTTTTCCATTGTTACCAAGTTTGGCCCGTCTAATTGTTATTAGGACCCTTTTAAATTACTTCCATTATTTAATCTGCATATTTATTTATGTAATTTGTTTGCTGTATTAAAGTTGTATTTGCATTTTTGGTAACACAGTCCCTGTGGTCCAATCCCTCTATCTGGACTCTTTCTGGTAGTTCCTTTGGCCTCGGATAACACTTTTCACACTCTATGCTGGTTGTAAATTTCCTATTTCTGCTTTCTCGAGGTTCAATGCTTTCTGTAGCATATTTAAAGATTTATAAAACTTTTCTATGAATTGTCTAATGGTAAATATTGTGTTCTGTATTAGCCAGTGTATACTACACTGCAACAGAACTTGGAAGATGTTAAAGGGCGTTAAGCAGGTGGAGTGGGATATAAATACGGTAATTGTGCAGTGTGTCACTGGGTCTTTCGAATTCGACTGCCTTACCATTGACTTACGAGTTGTGAAAAAGTGACAGTTTAGACTGGCTGTAACTGTTGCATTTTATACCTTCTTAGGTACTGTAATGAAGTGGGGATGCATTGCAAGGAGATCATTTAATAGGTAATGCAAATTCATTCTAAAAGTTTTATTAGGCGATCTGTTTATAAAATGAGACTACTAAATTAAACAAAAGTAACTGCACAGTTCTAAGAACATACAAAATTCTGCTAATAATCCCAACTCATTTGATGTAAGAAAGATAATAAAGAGTTATAAACACTAACAGCGGCCATTCAGACTTCATATTGAAGCTTCAGCCTCGAAATTACAGTTGAGTGTGTAAATAAATGAAATTTATCCATGGAAGTATTGCTTTCTGCAATAGAATGACATAACGTAGAACTTAAAGCTGGTTGGCACTGGATTCGCTTAATTTAGCGACAACAAAGCCATTTTCGTAGAAATCCTATCTTAGAACCAAGCTATTGAAAGCACACAATTTCCTCGAGCGTAAATGAAACTTGCAGAAACCGAACTGGACCACAAAGCCATTTTCTTAGAAATCTCATTTGGTAGACAAGCCTTTTGAAGGACGGGATTTCTAGAGCGTTAATTAAACACAAAGAGACCGGAATGAGGACAGTTGAAGGATACAGGTACTGATTCCACTCATCCTCCCCACCGATCTGGGAACGGGCCGAGGAAGGTACAGATCACAAAGCGCACGCTCTAGCAGAACTCCTCCACTCTGAACGGTGGCCAGCCACCCCTTGTTGCGCTCAGGTCAACGCCAATCGCTGCTGCCAGCGTGAGCTCCAAGATTAGAAGCTCGTTGACCGGTCATTAGATTCCCAATGCAGTACTACGAAGTTCTAAAACCAAAAACGAAGGAAAACATAAAGAAATTGAATTTGAAGTTTAGATAATTTTCCAGCCCTCTTCAGTACAAAACGTATCGAACTGGTTAACATCGACGCTGGTAGCTGAGTGCGTAGTGTACACTTCTTAAAACGACAAACTCGCTGATTCGATTATCGGGAGGTCCAACATTTCTGCTTCCATTTAATACTTATATTTATTATTTTGAGAAGGCAATGGTTTACAGATTCAAAAAATTTTTACAAATAGGTCCGTACGCAGCTGTAGTGTCTATTTAACAACTAGTTTCCGCAAAAAAACCGTCCATCCTCAGGTACACTGAATCACACACCTAGTGATGGTGTCACATTATACCTGAGGATAGTCCTTTTTGACAGAAACCATTTGTTTAAAAAACTGACAGTACAGCAATGCGGAAACAATGTTTATCTTCATTTATGATCAAAATTTAGATGCAATTACGAAATCCTGATTTAAATTTCTTAATAAAAACAAAATCATTCTATTTTTTATTACTAATGGCATGAAAATGCGAGTACTGACAATACATTAAAATCTGATATAAAAATGCAAACATTGAAATAAAAAATAAGACATTGTTTTTTTTGGAGACTGTAACAGCACTACTGAGTTATGTAATTTTTTCATATTAGAATAGCACATTTTTCATGTCAAAATCAAATTTTAAATTCAATACCAAATTTTAAATTCAATACCAATTTTTAAATTATGATTCGGTATTTGTTACTACTTCCATTTAACAATAGCTAAACTTAGGAAATCATGCACCTACGCCTTCGTAAATTGTAGACTTTTACTCTATGCACTTAGCTATTAGTGATTCTCTTAATACGTATAATCAACTGTACTTAAAAGCGCTTGGAAAATTCCCAGTCTTCGAAAGCGACTTTTCTCTAGTTTGTATCAGAACTGCGTCGTACCGCTTTAGTGAAATCGATATACGGGCTATGAGTTTAAAACACTGCGCAGTCCAGTCACTTTAATGTGACCGCCGCCTATTTTCCCGACGTCGACGTACGTTAACCACTCCCAGACGGCAGCTGGCGGACTGGCAATATACGAGGTGCATTCAAGTTCTAAGGCCTCCGATTTTTTTTCTAATTAACTACTCACCCGAAATCTATGAAACTGGCTTTACTTCTCGACGTAATCGCCCTGCAGACGTACACATTTTTCACAACGCTGACGCCATGATTCCATGGCAGCGGCGAAGGCTTCTTTAGGAGCTTATTTTGACCACTGGAAAATCGCTGAAACAATAGCAGCACGGCTGGTGAATGTGAGGCCATGGAGAGTGTCTTTCGTTGTTGGAAAAAGCCAAAAGTCACTAGGAGCCAGGTCTGGTGAGTAGGGAGCATGAGGAATCACTTCAAAGTTGTTATCACGAAGAAACTGTTGCGTAACGTTAGCTCGATGTGCGGGTGCGTTGTCTTGGTGGAACAGCACACGCGCAGCCCTTCCCGGACGTTTTTGTTGCAGTGCAGGAAGGAATTTGTTCTTCAAAACATTTTCGTAGGGTGCACCTGTTACCGTAGTGCCCTTTGGAACGCAATGGGTAAGGATTACGCCCTAGCTGTCCCAGAACATGGACACCATCATTTTTTCAGCACTGGTGGTTACCCGAAATATTTTTGGTGGCGGTGAATCTGTGTGCTTCCATTGAGCTGACTGGCGCTTTGTTTCTGGATTGAAAAATGGCATCCACGTCTCATCCATTGTCACAACCGACGAAAAGAAAGTCCCATTCATGCTGTCGTTGCGTGTGAACATTGCTTGGCAACATGCCACATGGGCAGCCATGTGGTCGTCCGTCAGCATTCGTGGCACCCACCTGGATGACACTTTTCGCATTTTCAGGTCGTCATGCAGGATTGTGTGCACAGAACCCACAGAAATGCCAACTCTGGAGGCGATCTGTTCAACAGTCATTTGGCGATCCCCCAAAACAATTCTCTCCACTTTCTCGATCATGTCGTCAGACCGGATTGTGCAATCCCGAGGTTGTTTCGGTTTGTTGTCACACGATGTTCTGTCTTCATTAAACTGTCGCACCCACGAACGCACTTTCGACACATCCATAACTCCATCACCACATGTCTCCTTCAACTGTCGATGAATTTCAATTGGTTTCACACCACGCAAATTCAGAAAACGAATGATTGCACGCTGTTCAAGTAAGGAGAACGTCGCCATTTTAAGTATTTAAAACAGTTCTCATTCTCGCCGCTGGTGGTAAAATTACATCTTCCATACGGTGCTGCCATCTCTGGGATGTATTGACAATGAACAGGGCTTCATTTTAAAACAATGCGCGTGTTTCTATCTCTTTCCAGTCCGGAGAAAAAAAATCGGAGGCCTTAGAACTTGAACGCACCTCGTAACGCGTGTCAGGGGAGGTGAAGAACAGTGCTGCCATTGTCGAAGAAAGAAACGTTGTGATTTATCTGACGTCCAGAAGGGCATGGGCCAAGCATGAAAGCATTTCAAAAACGGCTAAATTTGTAAACTTTTTACATGCCGCCTTGGTTAAAGTACACCGTGCTTGGCAAAATGGCGCTATTCATAACCAGCGCCAAGGCAACTGATGCTCCAGGCACCATAGATGATAGGGTTCAATGACGGCTGCGAAGAAGTGTGCTAGCGAACAGATGTGCAACTGTTGACCAACTTATCGCCCAGCTGAACCAAGGGTCCACGACAGTATCTCCTCAATGACTGTACAGCAAACGGTGCTGTGTATGCGCGTCCGCTACAAGAAAATAAAACTAATTGTTGAAATTATCAAATCATAAAAAATTCGTAAAGCTTCTTTGTCCAAACGAAGACTGTTGAAATGCAGCAATGTTTTCAACAGTGAAACAGGTGAAATAAGGCCGTGATTTTGGCAATGCAGCACTTCCACCAATTATGTGAATTCATGGTGCCTGTTCTTTCAGACATGTCCGAAGAAACAGACGCCATACATTTACATAATTGATTCTCTTTGAAGCGCAGTGCATTCACAACCTTCAGTACGGATGCACATTGCGTTTAATCTCCAGCGGGAATCTAAAATTAGCGAGAATGTAGGATATTGTCGGGGACTGAGGATATGAGGCGCAGGGTGGGAATGTGAGTCGGTCGGGAGCGTGTCGAGAAAGTCTGCGCACTTGCGATAAACACTGTGGTTGGGCGTAGCAGCAGTTAACGCAACTGCCTTCCAAGCGAGAAACCCCAGGTTCGAGCCCCAGTATGACGCACATTTTTACTCGTCGCCACTGGTTCCACGTACAGTCCCGCTGCAGCTGATATCATTTTCAGATCCTTCCCTTTCTTTTCCTCTCTCCCTCCTCCACCTTCAACTTACATAACTTTCACCAAAGTTGCCAGATAGCTTCACTTGGCAGGTGGTGCAAAGTCAGACAAAGTCCATGTCTTTACAATAAGTATGTCAACGTAAATATTGTCAGTCCGTGTCCCTGTGAACTTAAGTCACTCACGGCAGTGACAATACATCATAAAGTGACAGTAGGATTTATTCAATGGAACTTGCGTCTTTTGAGCACAAAATGGTCCATTTCAACGTATTGCTGTGTAACAGTATCGTATTTTTTGACCTTGCAGGTACTGTGAAAGCTCCTGAGTGCAAATTAACCACCACCAATGATAAATCCGCCGCAGGTGTAAAAATAATTTACTTATAAAAAGGAAAGTACAACTGTTTTCAGGACCTGTTTCGCAGCTTCAGGTACATCTGTAAAATTGTTAATCAGTAATTACACCTATCCACTTTGTCAACATAAAACTAAGCAGAACCGACAGAAATTCTTAGAGAAAAACCCCTTACGTACATTTAAATGTCAGTAAATAAAGGGTGCATAACTAACGTTAAAATAGTGCATCCCTCTAAAATGACATTAAACTGGATATCCTCTTAAGTCGTAGGCCTACCAGAAAGTCTCTCCCAGAGAAGGATCTACATGAAAGGAGAAAAGACAATAGAAAGAGAGGAATCACATTGAAATGCCACTTTCCACTCCTGCATACACATCCATCAGAACCGCATAGGCGGCCGGTGTGGCCGTGCGGTTCTAGGCGCTTCACTTTGGAACCGCGTGACCGCTACGGTCGCAGGCTCGAATCCTGCCTCGGGCATGGATATGTGTGATGTCCTTAGGTTAGTTAGGTTTAAGTAGTTATAAGTTCTAGGGGACTGATGGCCACAGCTGTTAAGTTCCATAGTGCTCAGAGCCATTTGAACCATTTTGATCCGCATAACCAAAAGTTGAAATCCTTGCAGGAGCGGCCGTCTACCTGTAATTTACGAGAGTGGACTGCTCTCTCCATCTGACGGTCAGCCAACAAAAGGTCTAAGAAACCACAAACTAGCATCCATTGCGGCAAAAACTAACTTCTCTAATGTACCAGCGAGACACTAATTACAGGTTACCACATCTGCACGTCAGTTCATTGTAAACTGCCAAATAGGTTCAAACCAAAATAGAGTGACGTAATGTCACTCAAGAATTCATATAACACACTTAGAGAGCATAATCTTAAATTGTCACTAATTTGTCTGTAGAAGGCTGTGGAACAGCTAATGCAAACGGCAAGAAACCTATAAAACGCTTACAGCCTACCAGCAATTATAGCAGAATCAGCTACGTCGGAGCAATTTTGATCACTTTATAAGTGGCTGTTACAATAAAAAGCACAATTAAGGATTTTTTTTTAAAAGATAAAAAGAGCATTGCTCGCAGTAGGGCTGAGTACATTAATGAAACCCAAAATAAAAACAAAGTAATATAAACCACTGTTAACAACAAAGCAATAAAAACACACTGAGCCCTAATTTTAAGAAAGAAGCCTAAGAAAAGAGATGAATAGCATGCTGAAATCGAGCATTACTGGCAGGAGTCTAGTGATTATTTAAATCCACTTGTTGTTGGCTCTATGAGAAATGAACGTGTGACATTGGTCTTACATGCTTGAAAATTGAGTGAAACTGTAGAACGAGAGAGTGACCGTCCAAATAATATTGCTTACGCGTAGCAAACTGGCCTTATGTTTAATTTTTGTCCTCTCTTGGAGTGACATGTAGGAACTGGGACATACAGTTGGCATCCTAATCTGGTAAGAACAGAGTCCTCCTAAATGGAGGATTGTGCTACCAGTTTTATGTGGTATAATTTTCCCCTCAGTATTCCCATATGTGTACTTATTCATACAATGCAGCATCTGTTGGTTCTAGAACTAATCATTCAGATAGTCATTTATATTGATAGTGTGCTGTTGCCTAATTCCCATTCCAAAGAACACTGTCAACTGACAGAGGTACGCAGCATGAAATTTTAAATGGAAAAGGCCGAATATGTACAGAAGATGGTTTGAATCCTGGGAAATGTAATGAGTGAGAAAGAAATTGTTACTGGAGCGATTAAGTTACGGGCAACCGAAGTATTTCCAAGGCCAGAGTCAAAGAAGCGGTTGAAAGTCAAGTTTGGTTTGTTGGTCTCAAATCCTCACTTTGCTTTGACACCAGCTCTTAACGATCCAAATTTTAATGAACTATTGAAGAAAGATGCTCCTTGCAAATGGACAGATGAATACCAGCAGTTTTCTACCAAATGAACAACCAAGGAGGTCTGGAGGTGCATCATTTGCATTTAGAAAGAGTGGATGAGGTGGAAATTCCATACCCTGCAGCCTTTGACCGGAGAACACTATCCAATGCTGAATGAAGTACTGTGTTTCTGAGGAAAAGATGATCTCAGAAATTTGCAGGATATAAGATGGTTTACCACACTATCATCCTAACGAACGAAAAATGCCTCAGTTTCTTGAAGAGATGCCACCTGAGACACTCGCACTTAAGTAGGTGAGTTTCATATGTGGAACAATTCAATATGCAAATTTGATGAAAGACTGAATGAAAGAAACAATATAACCGCAGGTGGGATGTCGTACTTACTTCTATGTGATGATGATGATTGTCAGGAAGAATGACAGGAGACACGAATCTTGATTTTACTAAAGTATATGAAAGTGGAAGCAGAGGTACGCAAAATCTGTGGGAAAATAGAACGAAGATTAACAGATTCTAAAGTGTAAGAAGCTCCTGCGAGTGAACGTCTACTATCAAATTACATAAGGGAGTGTTATTTAGGAGAAAGAAAGCTGATACAGTAGAAGGAAATTTTCCTGATCAGCATGATGGCTGTTTTACTAACTACTTTCACCAGAGTTCTGGGCATTACGGGGTGCTAAATTTTATCGACAAATTGGAAGAGACAATGTTTAATAGGCTTTGGAAGCAGCTACTTTCCTGTGACCAGCGTCGGAGGATCAGAGCGGCATTCACACCTGATGGCAGCAATATGCAAAGTGTCATACCTCAGCGATTCATACAGCTTATTACAGTAGATCTCTTGGTTCTCTTACCAGTTTCCTTTTGGAGGTGTTGTTTTATTTTTGTTGTACTCGACATCTCCTCAAACTATGAGTGAGTCTAGCTGATTAGGATGGCTGCAGAATTAGTAACAGCAGATAAAACAGAGATTGATTGTTTTGTGTATGTGGACTTGACAATGGCACTTTCGTCAGACAGGGGACTGTAGTTGGATGTCGGGATGTTTACTGCTCCATTTCTGTTACAGGGATTTATCAATTGCTTCAATGAAACACTCTATGTATTTCAATCGATATGTAAAAAGAAAACGGAAATCCATTTATTTATGGCCCGCATCTCATGGTCGTGCGGTAGCGTTCTCGCTTCCCACGCCCGGGTTCCCGGGTTCGATTCCCGGCGGGGTCAGGGATTTTCTCTGCCTCGTGATGGCTGGGTGTTGTGTGCTGTCCTTAGGTTAGTTAGGTTTAAGTAGTTCTACGTTCTAGGGGACTTATGACCACAGCAGTTGAGTCCCATAGTGCTCAGAGCCATTTTGAACCATTTATTTATGTATGTACACTGAGGGAGGCCAACGGCATTGCCGCAGTGGTAACAACGGTTCCCATCAGATCACCGAAGTTAAGCGCTGTCGGGCTGGACTAGCACTTGGATGGGTGACCATCCCGTCTGCCGAGCGCTAATGGCAAGTGGGGTGCACTCAGCCCTTGTGAGGCAAAGTGAGGAGCTACTTGATTGACAAGTAGCGGCTCCGGTCTCGTAAACTCACAACGGCCGGGAGAGCGGTGTGCTGGCCACATGCCCCTCCATGTCCGCATCCAGTGACGCCTGCGGTCTGAGGATGACACGGCGGCCGGTCGGTACGTTTGGGCCTTCATTGCCTGTGCGGGAGAAGTACACTGATGGAAAAAAATTAGAGTAACGAAGTGTAGGGAACGCATTACTCTAAGTGACTTATTTAAGTGATTAACATTGCAAAATCACAGTTTCGTGTAAGCGCGAAGTACGCTTAATGCAAATCTAAAATGTTGGTACATTAACAACCGGTGCAACCGTCAGAATTTTGAATTCAAGTATGCAAACGTGCATGCACTGTGCTGCACGGGCGCCGGATTTGAGTTTGTTGAATGGAGTTCCATTCGTGTTGCACTTGGTCGGTCGATACAGGGACGGTTAATGCTGTTTATAGATGACGTTGGAGTTGTCCTTTTGTGACGTCACACAAATGCTCGATTGGAGACAGATCTGGTGAACGAGCAGGCTAAGGCGACGTGTAGACACTCTTTAGAGCTTGTTAGGGTACAACAGCTGTATATGGGCGAACGTTATTCTAGGAAATAACGCCCCACATCATAACTCTATGTGTAGCACAGCACACACTAGCTACTCAATTAGCGTCCCCCTAACCACCTTGCGACAATCATTGGCACCGAGACACAACCAACTTTCACGAGATAACACAACCGAGCTGCACCGTCCCCTCCAAAGAGCTGTTGCTTGACAGCACTAAAGCCGCAAATGGCGATGATCTGTGGTCAATGGAATGCAAGCTGCAGGGCATATGGTTCGGAGCTGTACTCGAAGTAACCGATTTGTAGCAGTTTATGGATCACTATGGAGCCAACTCTGGCTGAAATTGCTGCTGCAGATGCACTGCGATGCACCAGAGGCATGCGCCGGACGCGATGGTCTTTCCTCTCGTTAGTGCCAGCTGGCCGTCCGGAGTCCGGACTTCTTGCACCTATAAATTCCCGTGACCACCACTACTAGCAGCCATGTACAGTGGCTACGGTCCTGCCAAGTCTTTCTGCAACATCGCAGAAGGAACATCCAGGCTATAGTAGCCCTATTATATCACTTCATTCAAACTCAGTGGGTTCCTGATAACGACGTCATCGTCGCCTTAAAGGCATTCTTGACTAATGTCAGCTCACCACGTCCGATCTCAAATGTAACTAACGCTCGCAACCGTATAGCGTGTATTTAAAGCAAGCCTGGTTTGTATGCTCATTGTGGCACTACTAGCGCCAGTCTTAAGCGACTCGCACGAAATTTGAGCAGATACTGACATTCAGATGTAGAAGCGCTCCTACCAACTTTCCTTTATTTCGCACAACTCCTCCTTCACGCTGCGATTTTCTTTTGACGGATGAATGTATCAAATTGAGATAGGGGTGCCTGGTTTAGAAACGAACGAGTAGAAAATTAAAAGTGAAAATCATTCTCATGCTTCTGACAGTGGAATGCGTGTATCGGTACTGTTGTTGCTAAGAATGAAGGGTACGAAACTTTCAGAGGTGATAGTATGAACAAAGACGAGGAATAATGTCTAGTAAACTGGGGCTCTAAAATTCGTAACTCAGGAGCTATGAGCACATCTTCGCTAGGGTGAAACACATATTTTCTATTGAAAAAGTATTCACAGCTCTTAAGGTATTTAATTTAGAGTCCATGTTTACTAGACTATTTTATTATTTTTATCCGTACTACTAGCTCTAAAATTGCCTACCCTACAACGTTAGCAACAGCAGTATCGGTACATGTATTCCTCTGTCCAATGTAACAGAACGGTTTTCGTTCATAGCCTTGGACTCATTCGTTTCCTCAAACTAATACATTTATCCTTTTCCCTCATCTATGAAAGTCTGTATCATCATGGATTCACCTTGTATACAGGTTGGTCCATTGATAGTGACCGGGCCAAATATCTCACGAAATAAGCATCAAACGAAAAAACTACAAAGAACGAAACTCGTCTAGCTTGAAGGGGGAAACCAGATGGCGCTATGGTTGGTTCGCCAGATGGCGCTGCCATAGGTCAGACGGATATCAACGGCGTTTTCTTGCAATAGGAATCTCCATTTTTATCACATATTCGTGTACTACGTCAAGAAACATAAATGTTTAAGTTGGACCCCTTTTTTCGCTTTTGTGATAGATGGCGCTGTAATAGTCACAAACGTATAAGTACGTGGTATCACGTAACATTCCGCCAGTGCGGACGGTATTTGCTTCATGAAACTTACCCGTGTTAAAATGGACCGTTTACCAATTGCGGAAAATGTCGATATCGTGTTGATGTATGGCTATTGTGATCAAAATGCCCAACGGGCATGTGCTACGTATGCTGCTCGGTATCCTGGACGACATCATCCTAGTTCCTGGACCGTTCGCCGGATAGGTACGTTATTTAAGGAAACGGTCAGTGTTTAGCCACATGTGAAACGTCAACCACGACCTGCAACAAATGATGATGCCCAAGTAGGTGCTTTAGCTGCTGTCGCGGCTAATCCGCACATCAGTAGCAGACAAATTGCGCGAGAATGGGGAATCTCAAAAACGTCGGTGTTTAGAATGCTACATCAACATCGATTGCACCCGTACCATATTTCTATGCACCAGGAATTGCATGGTGACGACTTTGAACGTCGTATACAGCTCTGTGACTGGGGACAAGAGAAATTACGGGACTATGACAGAGTCTTTGCACGCGTTCTATTTATCGACGAAGCGTCGTTCACCAACAGCGGTAACGTAAACCGGCATAATATGCACTACTGAGCAACGGAAAATCCACGATGGCTGCAACAAGTGGAACATCGGTGACCTTGGTGGGTTAATGTATGGTGCGGCATTATGGGAGGAAGGATAATTGGCCCCCGTTTTATCGATGGCAATTTAAATGGTGCAATGTATGCTGATTTCCTACGTAATGTTCTACCGACGTTACTACAAAATGTTTCACTGTATGACAGAATGGCGATGTACTTCCAACATGATGGATGTCCGGCACATAGCTCACGTGCGGTTGAAACGGTATTCAATAGCATATTTCACGACAGGAGGATTGGTCGTCGAAGCACATTTACCGGATCTGACGTCCCCGGATTTCTTTCTGTGGGGAAAGTTGAAGGATATTTGTTGCTATCTTGATCCACCGACAACGCCTGACAACAATCGTCAGCGCATTGTCAATGCATGTGCGAACATTACGGAAGGCGAACTACTCGATGTTGAGAGGAATGTCGTTACACCTATTGATAAATCCATTGAGGTTGACGAACATCATTTTGAGCATTTATTGCATTAATGTGGTATTTACAGGTAATCACGCTGTAACAGCATGCGTTCTGAGAAATGATAAGTTCACAAAGGTAGATGTATCACATTGGAACAACTGAAATAAAATGTTCAAACGTACCTACGTTCTGTATTTTAATTTAAAAAACTTACCTGTTACCAACTGTTCGCGTAAAATTGTGAGCCATATGTTTGTGACTATTACAGCGCCATTTATCAAAAAGCGAAAAAAATGGTCCAAGTAAAACATTCATATTTCTTTACGTACTACACGAATATGTAATAAAAATGGGGGTTCCTATTAAAAAAAACGCAGTTGATATCCGGTTGACCAATGACAGCGCCATCTAGTGGACCCACCATAGCTCCATCTGGTTTGCCCCTTCAAGCTAGACAAGTTTCGTTTCTTGTAGTTTTTTCGTTTGACGCTTTGTTCGTGAGATATTTGGCCCCGTCACGATCAATGGACCACCCTGCATATATACAGGGTGAGTCACATAACGTTACCGCTGGATGTATTTCGTAAACCACATCAAATACTGACGAACCGATTCCACACACCGAACGTGAGGAGAGGGGCTAGTGTAATTGTTTAATACAAACAGTACAAAAATGCACGGAAGTAAGTTTTTAACACAAACCTACTTTTTTTTAAATGGAACCAAGTTAGTTTTGTTAGCACATCAGAAACATATAAACAAACACGTAATCAGTGCCGTTTGTTGCATTGTAAAATGTTAATTACATCCGGAGATATTGTAACCTAAAGTTGACGCTTGAAACCTCCGACGTTCAGTTGCGTGTTGTAACAAACACGGGCCACGGGCGTTTCATAGGACGTGGAGGACGCATAAATTGGCCAGCCCGTTCTCCTGATCTTACACCTCTAGACTTCTTTCTGTGGGGTACGTTAAAGGAGAATGTGTACCGTGATGAGCCTACAACCCCAGAGGATATGAAACAACGTATTGTGGCAGCCTGCGGCGACATTACACCAGATGTACTGCGGCGTGAACGACATTCATTACGCCAGAGATTGCAATTGTGTGCAGCAAATGATGGCCACCACATTGAACATCTATTGGCCTGACATGTCGGGACACACTCTATTCCACTCCGTAATCGAAAACGGAAACCACGTGTTTACGTTTACCTCACCCCTCATGGTAATGTACATGTGCGTCAGTGAAAAAGACCAATAAAAAGGTGTTAACATGTGGACGTAATGTGCTGTTCCAGTCTCTTCTGTGCCTAAGGTCCATCACCGTTCCCTTTGGATCCCTACGTAATTCGGTGTACTCCGATGCACACGATCGAACAGCGGAGGAGTGGTACTCAAGCGTCAACTTCAGGTTACAATATCTCCGGATGTAATTAACATTTTACAATGCAACAAACGGCACTGATTACGTATTTGTTTATATGTTCGGATGTGCTAACAAAACTAGCGGCGTTCCATTTTTAAAAATGTAGGTTTGTGTTAGAAAACATACTTCCGTGCATTTTTTTATGGTTTGTATTAACCAATTACACTAGCCCCTCTCCTCACGTTTGGTCTGTGGAATCGATTCGTCAGTATTTGATGTGGTTTACGAAATATATCCAGCGGTAATGTTAGGTGACTCACCGTGTATATATTGACATTTCTGGAAATGGGTTCCCATGTAAAACTAGATCTGCTAAGTCCTCTCTATAACCTCAAGAGGTGTGTGAGATGAATGGTGAGAAGCCCTGCGTATAGCCGACGACCAACGGCCTTGCCGCTTTGGGAACACCAGTTCTCATCAGATCACCGAGCTTACGCTTTGTCAGGCTTGTATGGGTCACTGTCCGGGTCTGCCGAGTGCTGTTGCCGCCCGCTGTGCACTCAGCCCTTGTGAGGCAAATGCAGGAGCTGCTTGGTCGAGAAGTAGAGGCAGCGGTCACGGAAACTGACAACGGCCAGGAGAGCTGTCTGCTGGGCACACGCCCCTCTGTATCCGCATCTGGTGACAACTCAGGGCTGAGGATGGAACGGCAACCGGTCGGTATCGCTGGGCCTTCCATGCCTGTTCGCACCGTGTTTGTCTGTTTTGTATGGAGCCAACGGAAAGCTTCGAGATGCGCTAGTGGAGCTTTACTGCTGCTGGTTCCTTACGCTTCGTCACAGCTTCTCTGCTGGAAGAATAATGCTCTCCATTTCTGTGTCAGGGGAAAAATGCACCGTTTACAGAAACCAATCTAATCAAAATACTAGTTCTTCCTCACTGAACATACTCTGCAAGTGGCGTACATTCCAGTTTTTCAGGGAGAAAGCTTTGTGGTTCAGCTCTCGACGGTAGCGTGTGTAAGTGTGAAACGCACTAGTCCAATATTACGCAGACCCATTGCATAAGACGAGAGATATTAAATCCACTTTTTCCTTAAAAGAGCAAAGTACGAGAAAAAGTAAGATAAATAGCTGACATCTGTAAGGTGATGCATGTTTAGGTTCCCCTTTCCTGTTAATGTGTGTGTGTGTGTGTGAAACCTTCTGGGACTTAACTGCTAAAGTCATCAGTCCCTAAGCTTACACGCTAACTAACCTAAATTATCCAAAGGACAAACACACACACCCATGCCCGAGGGAGGACTCGAACCTCCGCCGGGACCAGCCGCACAGTCCATGACTGCAGCGCCTGAGACCGATCGGCTAATCCCGCGCAGCTCTCCTGTTATTAATTGTAACTGTAACTACAGAAATATGCTACCAACTTTCGTGACCCCTCTAATCTGTAAAACCGATATCTTTGGCTCTGCGAACAGCCATGGAGGGCACTGGTCACAAAGGTGAAGCGGCCTTATTGTAGAAGTTGCCAGTAGGTAGCGTCATTTGCAGTATTCGTTAGGTGTTGGCGGAATGCGTGTGGGCGTGCGGGGTGCCATGAGAAGAAAAGCTAGCATTTTTATTGTTGGCACTCGACTGAGTAAGATCAGAAGGGTTTCGTTTTTCCTATCACATGGAGTGTGACTACCGGTGTCCAGGGCTGTGCGAATGTTGAGGCTACTTGGGGAGTAATTGATGGGTTTGCAGTCTTTTCCGATTGCAGCCTGTTTAAATACTGATTACGTTATTCCTGATGATTCGCAATTTTAATTCTTGTAACTTCTTTTGCACGTGTTGTGGTTTCTTAGTAAGTACAATAACGAGGAACAGGCGCGGTTCTTGGACATAGAACTCGGATGTCAGTTTATTCATCATCTAATATCAAACAGTGAAAATACATAAACCTGTTTGCTGTAGTTGCTTCGACAGTTCTTAACAATAGATTTGAATGCTGAGACTTGCCACATACAAAGATTTACAATTCAGCCAGTCATCAGTACAGCAATTATTCCGTAGATGAAGAGCTCTGACCGCTATGAAAGTCTGTAGATGTTATGAAATGACAAACATAGAAAATGGGCTCTGTGCCTCGATGTGTGAACCAAAGTAGAGCCGGCACTGCAGCTCCGGAGAGGAGTTGTTTGCGTACCACTGGGAGCGGCGTAAGCGTTCGTGGCAGTTCCGCCATGCCACGGCGGCAGCTATAGGAAATCCAGCGGCGTGATTGGCGCTGCGTGTTGTCTAAATTGCAGGCTACCGCATCGAGGCCGATATCGCGTTAATTACTTAAATTAATCAGTGTCTCTGTGTGATTATGACCACGTGGAGCTAGGTTGAGTTTTCAAACAGGTTCTTATAGTGCTACTTCTTTGATATATTTTCGTAAACAATGTTTCTCCAGGCCTTCCGATAATTCATTAATGCGATTTTCGTAATTAAACCAGTTTGTCATTATGATTGCTTTCACCTAATACCAGGCTGTGTTTCATGTTTCTCATAGTGTAAAAAAAGATGCTCATAGTTTTTCTACTGAAATTACACTAATTAGATATTGATATACACTACTGGCCATTAAAATTGCTACACCATGAAGATGACGTGTTACAGGCGCGAAATTTAACGACAGGAAGAAGATGCTGTGATATGCTAATGATTAGCTTTTCAGAGCATTCACACAAGGTTGACGCCGGTGGCGACACCTACAACGTGCTGACATGAGGAAAGTTTCCAACCGATTTCTCATACTCAAACAGCAGTTGGCCGGCGTTGCCTAGTGAAACATTGCTGTGATGCCTCGTGTAAGGAGGAGAAATACGTACCATCACATTTCCGACTTTGATAAAGGTCGGATTGTAGCCTATCGCGATTGCGGTTTCTCGTATTGCGACATTGGTGCTCGCGTTGGTCGAGATCCAATGACTGGTAGCAGAATATAGAATCGGTGGGTTCAGGAGGGTAATACGGAACGCCTTGCTGGATCACAACGGCCTCGTATTACTAGCAGTCGAGATGACAGGCATCTTATCCGCATGGCTGTAACGGATCGTACAGCCACGTCTCGATCCCTGAGTCAATAGATGGGGACGTTTGCAAGACAACAATCATCTGCACGAACAATTCGACGACGTTTGCAGCAGCATGGACTATCAGCTCGGAGACCATGGCTGCGATTACCCTTGACGCACAGACAGGAGCGCCTGCGATGGTGTACTAAACGACGAACCTAGGTGCACGAATGGCAAAACGTCATTATTTCGTATGAATCCAGGTTCTGCTTACAGCATCATGATGGTCGTATCCGTGTTTGGCGACATCGCGGTGAACGCACATTTCAAGCGTGTATTCGTCATCTCCATACTGGCGTGTCACCCGGCGTGATGGTATGGGGTGCCATTGGTTACACGTCTCGGTCACCTCTTGTTCGCATTGATAGCACTTTGAACAGTGGACTTTACATTTCAGATGTGTTACGATCCGTGGCTCTACCCTTCATTCGATCCCTGCGAAACCCTACATTTCAGCAGGATAATGCACGACAGCATGTTGCAGGTCCTGTACGGGCCTTTCTGGATACATAAAATGTTCGACTGCTGTGCTGGCCAGCACATTCTCCAGATCTTTCACGAATTGAAAACGTCTGGTCAATGGTGGCCGAGCAACTGGCTCGTCACAATACGCCAGTCACTACTCTTGATGAACTGTGGTATCGTGTTGAAGCTGCGTGGGCAGCTGTACCTGTACACGCCATCCAAGCTCAGTTTGACGCAATGCCCAGGCGTATCAAGGTCGTTATTACGGTCATTGGTGGTTGTTCTGGGTACTGATTTCTCAGGATCTATGCACCCAAATTGCGTGAAAATGTAATCACATGTCAGTACTAGTATAATATATCTGTCCAATGAATACCCGTTTATCATCTGCATTTCTTCTTGGTGTAGCAATTTTAATGGCCAGTAGTGTAATAATATTCACGTCAATTTGCGTATGTAATTTCTTAGTGTCAATCAAGGTGAAACGTCCCCTTAGAACAATTGTACACGATTGTGCTTAAACTGACACACAATATTTTTAGCGCAACGCAATCTGACTTTCAAAATTCCCTACAAAGGAATGGCCCTGACTAACATTAATCTATACCTTTCACAAATCACTTACCTCACCAATAATCTCCGTTACTCGAACTACTGCAATACAGGAAAGCGCCACTACTGCCAGCTAAATAAAAGATTCAAACTACGGAAGGCACTAACTACTGATAGGCATAGTTAGCAAATGAAAGATTTTAATAGAGAACAAACAATGTATTTACCTTAATAGTGTTGAAAAAGCATAATATACATAGCAGTTCATAATATCCATTCTGTACTCAAAAATCCGCCATCTCATTTCCCACATCCACCACTGCTGGCGGCTCACCTCCAACTGCGCAACGCTACGCGCTGTTCACATCCAGCTGCCGCTGCCCAACACTACAATGGCAGACAACAATGCAAACTAGCCACAGACTGCACACAGCACAGCCAGTGATTTTCATACAGAGCGCTATGTGGCGTTACCAATAAAAAAACCTAAACAGCCTACTTACAAAGGTGTCTCTGTCAACCGACACACACTCCTTTGGCTGTCGCGTGAAAGTTTGGGTAAGGTTATTTTGTGCTACTTTTGTTTCTCAGCTTTGTTTCAGTAGTGCTGTAATGTCTTTTTCGGCCGTTTGTGGGCACAACTGAAGCGATTATACTGCCATTCCTTTATGAGCTCAGCCAGGTGTAGGGATGCACGCAGGCTGATACCATCACTTATACTTGTAGTGTACCCCTGATTACTTTTGCACGTGCTCATTATCAACACAGTACAATGAAATCAATCATTTGTCCTCCAATACATTATAGATTTGGGAATTCGACGATCCCTTCTGTATCGGGGTACTGCTCTGCCTCAAACAGGTGGTTCGTTTGAGTTATTATAAGAAGTGGAGTTTTGACAGGTGGTTTGGGGAAGTCTCAGAAACGGAGGTGTGGACCTCGACAGGAGTCGTGGGGGCCGCGAAGGAGTCTAAGTCACGTGGCATATCTAGGGTGTAACATCATTTGGTTGTTTTGAATCCCAAACAGGCACTCAAAATCTTCACCTTTTCTCTCCAACGGCTGGGTGTCGTCCGTTATCGGGAAACTGGCAGAAACTGAAAATCTTCTATAATTCACATAGACGTTAATGGTATTTGAACAAGTAAAGCAGCATAAGTCACGCAACTCGCTCTGATGTGTAGGAACTTGAAATACTTATTCATATCGAGTGTAGAGGAAAATGGCGTGTTTTCTGTACTGCTGTGTATCTTTCACGTTTGCATTTAGTTTCCCAGCGGAGTTGCATAATGGAGCGAAATAGCAAAAACAGCAGAAAAGAAAAGAGACGTGACTAAGAAGAATGCAGACTGATCGTCTCAAGTTCTCCCTGTTGGAGGTGATACAATAACACAGCCACCCATGACGGCGCACTGCAAACTGTTGTGAACTAACCACGTCAATGTAGCACATCGGTTTGCAGAAAAAATTGAAAAAGCATTACAAAAAATTTCTATTTACAGATTACATATTTTCATCCCCAGCCTACATTTCGGTTCAGCTGTTCACTAATGTATACGTGAGAGGTTTGAGGTATGTTGTATGTGTTCTTTAAATCTGGTGTTGAAATTGCGTCCCTTCCGACCCATATATCATATTTGGCATTTGTCTCAATTTTGTGCGTGGTAAACCTTGGAAAGGGGTCCACTTTATTATCTGCGTGGTGCCTTAATCTACCATACATATATGCTCAATACGGAGGCTGATATTTACTTCTCGTTTTAGAAACCGTCGCGATTTTGTAGGAAATTTTACCAATGTATTGTAACGAGGCGTGTATAGTTTTCTTCAGCATTTCGTCATCTCTAGCCGGGGAATTTTCCGCGTCAGTTGTTGCTGCACTTTTCTGTAATTCGTCTGTGAACATTGTATTATTTGTGGAATGAAACCGTTATTTCGAGCTACCCGTCGCAAAGTTATGAGTTTTCTGTCTTATGGTAAATGTCAGCACCGTACTGAACAACACTGTATAGAAGTTTCCACACTAAATTTTTCATTCCGCAGCGGAGCATGCTCTGATATGAAAGTCTCAACACTGGACCGGTTGACGCACCTAACGGTCAGCAAAGAGGACCCTTGTCAACGTCTACAAGCTACAGAATTAACTGTGACATATGCCAGAAATTGTACGTAGGTCAGATGGGACATAACGTAAACACTAGATTTAAAGGACACTCATTTGAAAGAGCGCACCCAAAGTATTTCAGAGGCTAGCAAAGCCCTGGAAATACTACATGTGTACAAGAAAGGAAGAGATATAGATGCACTCAAGGCATCTGTAATACACACGCATTTTAAAAGAGACTGGGGCAATTTTTTGAACGAACAAACACAATTACTTAACAAGAAGCTCTCGAAGAATTTCTGCTGTGTATTTGATGAAATGGAGCGGTGTAAGTTTAGTAAATACGTACCCATATTGTATGAAATTACGTGTGTGTTACTGTTACTATACGACAACTTAAAACTTCCTTATTCTTGCGAAAGTATTAAATTTAAATTAGCAAGTAAGATTTTGTTAAAGTTCTGTCTTTTTTGTAAAATGGAATTCTATATGAAATGATAAAAGCGTGAAAATATTGGTGTTTTTGAAGTAAATCCACGAGAATGATTTTTTTATGTTTTATCATTCTTATTATATGAAATGATAAAAGCCTGAAAATATTTGTGTATGTCAAGCGAAATAAATATATGATAACAATGTTAAATTCACCGACAAAAGTTATTTGAAGACCACGGCTTTAAAATGTGATAAAGGACAAGATGGTTGGTTTGAGAATCCGCACTATAAAGTTTCAATAAAATGTCAAAAATAAGATATTTCCAGTACATCTGCTGTGATGTAGTTATTCAGACAAATCACTGTTTTCAAATATTTCTGTAGCAAAGACAGATTTTTAAAATCATACATTCGATCCGAAATTGTATTCTTCAAACCACGTCAGCGCTTACTTGACATTGTTAACTAGCATCACGAGTGCATTTGACATGGCTTAGCATTGACTTCTGACTGTAAACTTGTGGGGCGAGTTAACGAAACATTAATCTTACAACTATCAGAAATAAAAATTTTTTGAAGTCAGAATTGTCTCACTTCATGATACTAAGATCTGCATTTTCAATTTGTGTAATAATAAAGTGTAACAACCTCTAAAATTAGTCTGTGAGTTAGCACAATATAAATAACTGAACATCAGTGTCGTCTAACTATATCACATAGAATATGGTAAGGGTGGCTATTAAGATTTGTGCCATCAGACTGGCATGTAAATATACGTAAATCGTGGTAAGAGACACAATTTAACACTGATTACTTGTCTAAAAAATTTCTCGGCTTTACCTGATTAGTAACCACTTTTCAGGAGCATTTGCGTTCACTACCTTACTCGGGATCTTGATCTGAATCGTAGTTTTCCACATCATCCTCAGATTTGGACATATCGTCCCTGAAAAGCATTTTCCAGGCACAAACACCATACTAATAATGTTTTTTTAACTTACCACTGTTTACAAGCACGCATCCCGACGAAGTTGCAGTTAGCGAGAATCTGAAATTAGTGACAGAGCTTCCATTCTCTGTTTACTGTGGAACTATCAACTACATGAGTAAAGCACGTCACGCACCATGTCTTAAATGCAATAACTCCGTTTCCCATCGGCTACCCCTTATCACTGTTTAGAGCCAAGGTATTTTACAATAGTGAGGCACAATCTCAACGACACATACCAATAATTGTGATCAGTTGGGAAGTGGCAAGTTTGAAATGCTGTTTACCGTAGATGGGGCACGAGCCGTGATGGCTCGCTCAGAGATGATCTTCCACCGAAAGCAAAGTCTTTGGTCGGTCGACGTACGAAGAGGGCATGTGGGCTTAGGAAGCGAGGTGAGGTGGCTCGCGAAAAGAAGTTTAGGCGGGGTAGGTGGAGCAGAGACGGCGGTCTGACGAATTTGTATGTGAAGCCATATGCTGCAGTGTCCAGCTCGGCGGATTCGGACCATGTTGTTCTGGGCCTGGCAGTACATTGCGGTCGTCATCATCTTTAAACCAGACCCGTGGATTTGTCGCACTTGCCTTACATGTAGGATTTTATGTTATTCGGCTTCTCCTCTTGGCGTCTCAGGCCTATCTTGAAAGTTTGTTATTTTGGAAGCCGAGCCATTCTCAATTCATGCTTTATGACCACCTGGTCTTGATCTTCCGCTCCTTAGTGGTGTGAGAGAAAGACAGCCCTCAGTAACGATTAGAGCCTCGCTGCTTCGGCGATACTGAATTGCGATATTTACATGTACGATGTGTTATTTTCCTTTAGACATCATGTGAGCGGCATTAATTTATCCTTACGGCTCTTTGCTTGCATGAAGAATTGTGTTTTTTGTATGTTTTAGGGTTGTCCACGGGATCTGCTTGGTCTAAGATGTGTCCTACGTCATTCTACGGTTGTGCTGGTTGATATCCAGGGCGTGTTATTTACCTGTCTGCTTGCTGGCAGGAGAGACGCAAACTGGAAGCTAGTGGAGTATTTCACTTCTCCCTATTTCTCAATTTTACTGACTACTAATAAGTGGAGGCCCCGGAGTTTTTTGTAGTATTCCATTTAATGAAACTGACGTAATATTATTATTGTAATAGGATACTCTTGGTATATATTTATACTTTTTTGAAGGCTATCATCTTTACGCCAGTGACTGTTATAAGTCTTTATTGCACTATTGGAATTTCGGCAATAATCAAGTGCTGCTGAAAAATACAGAATGTTTAAGAAAATTATTTTACTGATTCATTATGCATCTCGACGTAATGCCGATTATACAATGAAAACTTATAATAACAGTCCCTGGCGTAAATATGATGTCCTTCAAAAAAAACTTTATGACTGTGAATACTAGCTACGACAAGTTTATTCATACTTGTTGTCGCACCCAGGGCGAAAATTATTTAAAGGGCTATGTTATCCTACTATTTGTTAGTGGGCCTCGCTACCAAGGTGATTCAATTGGATACGCCCTTGTATTTAGGCGGAAATTTTACGACTATTTCAGTCTAAAGTGTAAATAGTAAGTATGAAGACTTGCTTGACGTTACTGTACCCAGGCTGTAGTTCAGTAAGTTGTTTTACCGCTCTCTGCAGGTCATGTGAAGGTGTGCTGTTTGTATACTAACTAGTAAGATTTTCCGTACCTTAGGTGCCCCTGCCATATTAGTTATTTAAATTAGGCTGGGCCCTTCCACCCGCGGCAGCAAGGTTGCGTCTCTCTGGGGCGCGCGGTCGGTTCCATCAGCTTGATTTCCGCAAAGGCCGGAAATGTGTGTAACGGTGACAAGGGGTTCTCCGTCTCTACACAGAACCCACCTCTCTCAGTGTGCAGATCTCATAGGCGAATTAATTTTGTCAAAAATCACTGTGTACACTTTTGGCTTCGTGGCTTTGGGACTTTGTCTAACAGTTATTTGTCCATTATAATTATCCGGGCTGTTAAGCCGTGGTCGGTTGATGAATTCTGTGGTGATTCCCAACGTTTCGTTTCCGACTGCGGGAGGTATCTTCAAGGGAGTCCGTAGCTCGATGGAAGGTCCAACACACACACTGGCTCGCTACTGACTGCCGCTAAATTCCGTGTCCGCGCGCCCCCGCGCCGCGGCGTGACGTCACGTGTTTTGAAAACGTCAGTGCAATTGGCCGCTGTCCGTCGCTGTCGATCGCCGTTGCCATCACCCAGTAGTGGACGGGTGGTACACATCTTCTTTAACACCGGCATCCATATACCGTTTAATTTGACGCCCTCCTCCTTTCGGTTGAAATTATTTGGGTGTTTAGCGATTTCGATTGCCTCCCTGTAGAGCCTTTCGTAATATCCGCTCGTGGCCGCTAGTACTTGCGTCTCCTCGAAACGAATATTGTGGCTCCCTGGCTGGAAAGCATGCTCCGCAACAGCTGATCGTTCCGATGGACCTTCCATCGAGCTACGGACCCGCTTGAAGATGTCTCCCGCAGTCGGAGACGAAACGTTGGGAATCACCACAGAATTCATCAACCGACCACGGCATAACAGCCCGGATAATTATAATGGACATGATATTTCCGGCCGTGAAAGTCTACATTTTACTAAGAGTTATTTGTTATTTTGTCAGAGGGTGACGTGTCTCCTGTTACAGAGAATCAGGGAAGGAAGTTGTTCAAATTATTAATTTCTTTAAAAGCAAAATTTTGGTACTGAATGTTTTTAAACTTGTCGTCTTGTTGACAGTTTTGTGCCAGTTAATTATTCATAGGGTCTCTTTAGATTTTCTCCAGTTATTTACCTGTTAGTTTTTTTTTTGGGGGGGGGGTGCAGTTGAGTAATGAAGTTATACTGAATGCTTAATATATCGTAGAAGTAAATACTTTCCATCTTAGTGCCCTGATAAATGCGATAACTTCATTCGTATTACACTATTTATTCGTTTTAACAGCGTTGGTGGCAGGTTGTGCCATAATTAGAAAATTTTCTTGTTTCTTGTTAGTTTTATGGAACAATATTTTGTGGTTACAAATTTTTTACTTACTGCCCACTATCTGACAGTTAACAATTCCGTGGGGCTTTCAGTTTTATTATTAATCAGTTGGTCTTATTAACTGCTTGAAACGTCCCCTTAGAAAAATTTAAAAATGACACTGCTGGAAAACCTTTTACGTTATTTGATTCTGAAACAACTGAGCAGAACTGAGAGTACTCAGACATTTCTCTCTTTACTTATTCTGATCATCACTAAACTGATACACAATATTTTTCAAATGTTTCAAATGGCTCTGAGCACTACGGGACTTCACATATGTGGTCATTAGTCCCCTAGAACTTAGAACTACTTAAACCTAACTAACCTAAGGACATCACACACATCCATGCCCGAGGCAGGATTCGAACCTGCGACCGTAGCAGTCGCGCGGTTCCGGACTGAGCGCCGAGAACCGCGAGACCACCGCGGCCGGCACATATTTTTAGCGCAACGCAATCTGACTTTCAATAATCCCTACAAAAGAATGGCCCTGACTAACAATAACCTATACCTTTCATGAATCACTTCCCCACAAAAATCTTCGTTACTCGAACTACTGCAATACAGCGAGCGCCAATAATGCCAGCTAAATAATAGATTCTAACTACTGAAGGCATTAACTACTGATAGGCATGGTTAGCTGGTTAGCAAATGAAAGATTTTGATAGAGAACAAACAATGCATTTACCTTAATAATGTTCAAAAGTCATTATATATATATATATATATATATATATAATACAGGGTGTGTCATGTAACGTTACCGCTGGATATATTTCGTAAACCACATCAAATACTGACGAACCGATTCCACAGACCGAACGTGAGGAGAGGGGCTAGTGTAATTGTTTAATACAAACCATACAAAAATGCACGGAAGTATGTTTTTTAACACAAACCTATGTTTTTTTTAAATGGAACCACGTTAGTTTTGTTAGCACATCTGAACATATAAACAAATACGTAATCAGTGCCGTTTGTTGCATTGTAAAACGTTAATTACATCTGGATAGATTGTAACCTAATGTTGACGCTTGAAACCTCCGACGTTAAGTTGCGTGTTGTAACAAACACGGGCCACGGCCGGCGAGCAGCATCTGCAGGGACACGTTTACGATGACGACCGTGTTTACGAGTGTGGCTGTAGTACACTGTTGTGATTAGGTCTAGCTGTCGCAGTGTCCGCATATACCGCTTGCTGCTATAGTTGTTCTGCATTCGTCTCCGCACGCAGACCAACTGTAGAACACCGTGTTACCAGACGCCTGTGATAGTGTAGTGTTGTAGGAACTGTGACCATGGTGTATTCGAACTCTGAAAAGGCGGAGATGATACTCATCAATGGTGAGTGTCGACGAAATGCAGCTGAAGCCTGCAGGGTGTATGCAGAACGGTACCCGTTCCAACGTGCCGCACATTGCAAAGCATCTACCGCCAACTGTATGCAACAGGTATGGTCGTAGCACGCAAACGGGTCCGTAACAGGCCCGTCACAGGAGAAGCGGGTGCAGTTGGTGTGTTAGCTGTTGTTGCCATGAACCCACACATGAGTACACGGGACATTGCGAAAGCCGGTGGACTGAGTCAAAGTAGTGTCATGCGCATACTGCATCGTCACCGCTTTCACTTGTTTCATGTGTCGCTACATCAGCAATTACATTGTGATGACTTTAATCATCGAGTGCAATTCTATAAATGGGCATTAACAGAGAATGCTTTGCAGTTCTACCTGTTTACCGATGAAGCGGGTTTCACAAACCACGGGGCAGTGAATCTACGGAACATTTATTACTGGTCCGTGGCCAATCCTCGCTGGCTCAGGTAGAGCCCGTAACACACACACAGTGAAAATTATTTCGAGCCGTTAGTCCACGAACCCACGCGACTTGTAAATGGTTGCGAAAACACAATTGACCTCTTAGGCACAAACAATCCAGAGCTGATAGAGAGCATCATGACGGATACAGGGATTAGTGATCACAAGGTCGTTGTAGCTAGGCTCAATACCGTTCCTCCAAATCCACCAGAAACAAACGCAAAGTAATGTAATTTAAAAAAGCGGATAAAGTGTCACTAGAAGCCTTCCTAAGAGACAATCTCCATTCCTTCCGAACTGACTATGCAAACGAAGACGAGATGTGGCACAAATTCAAAGAAATAGTAGCAACAGCAATTGAGAGATTCATACCTCATAAATTGGTAAGAGGTGGAACTGATCCCCCGTGGTACACAAAACAGGTCCGAACTCTGTTGCAGAGGCAACGGAAAAAGCTTGCGAAGTTCAGAAGAACGCGAAATTACGAAGATTGGCTAAAATTTACAGACGCGCGAAATTTGGCACGGACTTCAATGCGAGGTGTCTTTAATAGGTTCCACAACGAAACATTGTCTCGAAATATTGGTAGAAAATCCGAAGAAATTCTGGTCGTATGTAAAGTACACAAGCGGCAAGAGGCAGTCAATACCTTCGCTGCGCAGTGCCGATGGTACTGTTACCGACGACTGTGCCGCTAAAGCGGAGTTATTGAACGCAGTTTTCCGAAATTCCTTCACCAGGGAAGATGAGTGGAATATTCCAGAATTTGAAACACGATAAGCTGTAGCATGAGTTTCTTAGAAGTAGATACCTTAGGGGTTGCGAAGCAACTCAAACCGCTTGATACGGGCAAGTCTTCAGGTCCAGATTGTATACCGATTAGGTTCCTTTCAGATTACGCTGATACAGTGGCTCCCTACTTATCACTCATATACAACCGCTCGCTCACCGATAGATCTGTACCTACAGATTGGAAAATTGCGCAGGTCGCACCAGTGTTTAAGAAGGGTAGTAGGAGTAATCCATCTAACTACAGACCTCTATCACTGACGTCGGTTTGCAGTAAGGTTTTGGAGCATATACTGTATTCAAACATTATGAATCACCTCGAAGGGAACGATCTATTGATACGTAATCAGCATGGTTTCAGAAAACATCGTTCTTATGCAACGCAGATAGCTCTTTATTCGCACGAGGTAATGGCCGCAATCGACAGGGGATCTCATGTTGATTCCGTATTTCTAGATTTCCGGAAAGCTTTTGACACCGTTCCTCACAAGCGACTTCTAATTAAACTGCGGGCCTATGGGGTATCGTCTCAGTTGTGCGACTGGATTCGTGATTTCCTGTCAGGAAGGTCGCAGTTCGTAGTAATAGACGGCAAATCATCGAGTAAAACTGAAGTGATATCAGGTGTTCTCCAGGGAAGCGTCCTGGGACGATTCGACCACTACATGTCACGGGAGTTGGACATGTCAGTTTAAAAGTAGGTTGGGACCAGTGTGTCGTCGGTAGAGAAGCATTAACTGCAATACGTGTCGTTTAGGAGAGTTCAGTGACTTTTTACAACGGCTAGTCATAACACTCACCTATCTTATCCATCAGGGACCTTTCAGTCCTTCTAAAGTTGTTGGTGAGCTGGTGAAGTGGAAACATGAAGAACGTTGTTGTTGTTGTTGTGATCTTCAGTCTAGGGATGCTTCGATGCAGCTCTCCATGCCACTATATCCTGTGCAAGCTTCTTCATCTCCCAGTACCTACTGCAACCTACATCCTTCTAAATCTGTTTTGTGTATTCACTTCTTGGTCTCCCTCTACGATTTTTACCCTCCACGCTGCCCTCCAATGTTAAATTGGTGATGCCTTAATGCCTCAGAACATGTCCTACCAACCTATCCCTTCTTCTAGTCAAGTTGTGCCACAAACTTCTCTTCTCCCAAATTCTATTATGTACCCATCTAATCTTCAGCATTCTTCTGTAGCACCACGTTTGAAAAGCTTCTATTCTCTTCTTGTCCAAACTATTTATCGTCCGTGTTTCACTTCCATACATGGCTACACTCCATACAAATACTTTGAGAAACGACTTCCTGACACTTAAATCTATACTCGACGTTAACAAATTTCTCTTCTTCCGAAACGCTTTTCTTGCCATTGCCAGTCAACATTTTATATCCTCTCTACTTCGACCATCATCAGTTATTTTGCTCCCCAGATAGGAAAACTCCTACTTTAAGTGTCTCAATCCCTAATCTAATTCCCTCAGCATCGCCCGATTTACTTCGACTACATACCATTATCCTAGTTTTGCTTTTGTTGATGTTCATCTTATCCTTTCAAGACACTGTCTATTCCGTTCAGATGCTGTTCCAGGTTCTTTGCTGTCTCTGACAGGATTACAATGTCATCGGCGGACCTCAAAGTTTTTATTTCTTCTCCATGAATTTTAATTCATACTCCAAATTTTTCTTTTGTTTCCTTTACTACTTACTCAATATACAGATTGAATAACATCGGGGAGAGGCTACAACCCTGTCTCACTCCCTTCCCGACCACTGCTTCCCTTTTATGCCCCTCGATCCTTTAAATGCCATCTGGTTTCTGTACAAATTGTAATTAGCCTTTCCCTCCCTGTACCCCTGCCACCCTCAGAATTTGAAAGAGAGTATTCCGGTCAACATTGTCAAAATCTTTCTCTAAGTCTAGCTAGGAACGTAGGTTTGCCTTTCCTTAATCTAGCTTCTAAGATACGTGTTAGGGTCAGTATTGCCTCACGTGTTCCCACATTTCTACGGAATCCAAACTGATCTTCCCCGAGGTCGACTTCTATTAGTTTTTCCATTCGTCTGTAAAGACTTCGTGTTTGTATTTTGCAGACGTGACTTATTAAACTGATCGTTTGGTAATTTTCACATCTGTTAACACTTGCTTTCTTTGGGATTGGAATTATTATATTCTTCTTGAAGTCTGAGGGTATTTCGTCTGTCTCATACATCTTGCTCACCAGATGGTAGAGTTTTGGCTGGCTCTCCCAAGGCTATCAATAGTTATAACTTTAAACTATTCATTTCCCTTTTTAAATTTTCTGTCTGCCCGATTAAGTGATCTGACATTCCACGTTCCGATCAGTAGAAAGCCAGTTTTAGTTCTCCTAATAACGACGTCCACCTGAGTAGTCCCCGCCCGAAGATCCGAATGGGGGACTATCTTACCTCCGGAATATTTTACCCAAGAGGACGCCATCACCATTTAACCACACAGTAAAGCTGCATGCCTTCGTCAAATGTTACGGCTGTAGTTTCGCCATTGCTTCCAGCCGTTCGCAGTACGAGCACAGCAAGGGCGTTTTGTTTAATGTTACAAGGCCAGATCAGTCAATCATCCAAACTGTTGCCCCTGCAACTACTGAAAATGCTGCTGCCCCTCTTCAGCAATCACACGTTTGTTTGGCCTCTCAACAGATGCCACTCCGTTGTGGTTGCACCTACTGTACGGCTATCTGTATAGATGATGCGCGCAAGCCTCCACACCAATGGAAACGTCCATTGTTCATGGGGGGACACGAAGAATAACCACAGTTAAATCAAGATCAGGCAGACTTCACGGACCGACGGACGCCATTGCGGAAGGAATTACTACTGGGCTCCAAAGTGCTTCCAGTAGTCCAGCTAGCATACTGACCGTGCGTTACGATTTAGAAAGAAGTGGGTAAAATAATCGAGCAGTTCCTCACAGAGGCACGTGTTCCTGTAGTCAATGCGAAGTGACGCTTGATGTTGTGTACAGAGCAACGCCATGGAAATGATTGGAGATGAGTGATTTGCAGTGATGGATCACGCTGTACGCAGTGGCAAACCGATGTAAGAGTTCGCGTTTGCCAATGGCTGGATGGCATTACGTGACGTCATGCGAACTGCTGCAGCGAGGTACGGAGGAGGTGGTGTTTACATTATGAGGGATTCTATCGTGGTTATGGCAACAGCATTGGACTGCGTACAGTAGAGGAAGAATTCGGAGGCGATGACTGCTGAGATCAGCATGACAATGCTCCCTGTCATAAGGCAGCGTGTGTGAGGCGATGGTTTGTGGACAATAACGTCCCTGAAATGCTGCCTTGTCAACAGTCCCGACCTCAAGCCAGTGGAAAGACTTCTGGGTGAGTTAGAAAGGCGTCTTGGTTCCATATACAAGCATCTACCATCACTACCACTTGTGCTTTCCCCTCTTGAGGAAGAATGTGGTGTCACTCCTACGATTATATTCAGAAGCCTCGTCATAAGCGCCCCCAACAGAGTTCGAGCCGACAGGAAGGCGGAGGATGAACACATCCCATGTTAATGTCCATTAATAAGTGTGTAGTGTCCCTTTTGCAATATTCACCCTTATCAAGGCGAAACATAAGTGAAACTGACAGTATGTGACTCAAAATGAATTGCAAGCATTGATTTATCATTGATTTAACTGTAAAAATATTCTATATATATATATATATATATATATATATATATATATATATATATAGTAAGAATATATTAGTATAAAGTGATCTCCGTGTGTTATTTCAAGAACCTAAGCCACATTTATCTTATGAAAAGAATATTTAATGAAAATTATTTAGCATGTTTCCAGCTGCTGCGGAGCGAGTAACAGTAATCTCTGACTTAAAAATTAGCCGCCACTACGCGGTACATTTAAAAATATTTCTTCATAGCACAATGTCTGATAGCCGGAGTGGAAGAAATTAAGTAAAAATATTCAATGAGATCAATTGAAGTAACCCAGTGAAATGATTTTATTAAAACTTGTCTATTTTCTGTGATAGTAATAATTTCAGAGCTGAGCACTACTACGCTATTGCATTTACAATAATTTGTAGTGAGCCTGGCGCTCGATAAAATCAGATATAGTACGTAATTGGCAACCTGCGAAATTCATTATTTTGCTTATTATATCTCTTTTGTATTTTTTTTTTTGAATGCTAAAAGTAAAAACTAACTCCACTAAAAATCAGTAACAGATCACGAAAAATCAAAGGACAAACAAATTTACTAGGAGGGTTAGCCTCAAAATAAATAACATTACGTTATATTTCTTTTAAGAGATATAATAAGTGCCCAGGTACTTTTGTTGAGATAGTGTGTGTTACTGTAGATATTGTTCCTAAATGGATTACGGATCGCCTTCGACCATAGATACACACAGGCTACTGTCACTCTTCGACAGAAATGAGAACGTTAGCCGCTGGACTTCATGAAGTCTTTATATTTTCTATAGGTGATATACTGGGCAGTGTTGGTGTCGTGCTCTTCCTGCTCCAGTGTTGTAACTTTGTGTGTTCCAGTAGTATACTCTGCATTCATAGTTCTCAATATGTCTGCTGAACACTTTGCGAGGACCATCGCTGTCTCCTCTTGTGCCTAGGGATAAGTGAATGCTAGTGTTGGCTCTGACTTCTTTAGATTTGTTTTGATTCTGTAACCGGGTTTCCATCGGGAAGGATTCAATGCAGCAGATATTCCACTGTATGCCCTCCATGCTGTTGCGGATTTCCATTAACCTTTTGTGGCGTGGATCAACCAGGAGTTTATAATATTTTTAGTACTTTACAGCCTGTTACGTGTAAGTTCAATGCAGGCCCCATTCAATCTTATTCAAATTATTTTCATCAGCAGTCAAGCTTGTTCTTACACATCGGCAAATAACGATACGAAATGCACTATTAGAGCAACCACAATAGTACTTCCTATCACGGTAACTATTTCTACACTTGCTGTTATGTTTACCTACCTGAAGCGCCAAAGAAACTGATATGAGATATGTAAACAAGCAGAATACGGCGCTGCGGTCGGCAATGCTTATATAAGACAGCAAACGTCTGGCGCAGTTGTTAGATAGATTACTGATTCTACAGTGGCAGGTTATCAAGATTTAAGTGAGTTTGAACGTGGTGTTATAGGCGGCGCACGACCAGCGGCACAGTACATCTCTGAGGTAGCGATGAAGTCGGATTTTCTCGTACAACCTTTCCACGAGTGTACCGTGAACATCAGTAATCCGGTAAAACATCAAATATATCACGTCGATGCAGCCGGAAAGAGATCTTGCAAGAACGGGACCAAACACGACTGAAGAGAATCGTTCAACGTGACAGAAGCGCAACCCTTCCGCAAAGTGCTGCAGATTTCAATGCAGAGCCATCAACAACTGTCAGGGTGCGAACCATTCAACGAAACATCATCGATATTGGCTTTCGAAGACGAATGCTCACTCGTGTGCCCTTGATAATCGCACGACAAATGGTTCAAATGGCTGTAAGCAGTATGAGACTTAACATCTGAGGTGATCAGTGCCCTAGACTTAGAACTATTTAAACCTAACTAACCTAAGGACGTCACACACATGCATGCCGGAGGCAAAATTCGAACCTGCAACCGTAGCAGCCTCGTGCTTTCGGACTGAATCACCTGGAACCGCTCGACCACAGCGGTCGGTCACCGCAGCAGGGGACTGTTAAAGCTGGTAGAGGCTTTGTAATGGTGTGGAGTGTATGCAGTTGGAGTGATATAGGACCCCAGATACGTCTAGATATGACTCTGACAGGTGAGGCGTACGTAAGCATGCTGTCTGATCACCTGCATCCACTCATGTCCGTTGTGCATTCCGATGGTCTTGGGCAATTGCACCAGGACAATGCGACACCCCACACGTCCGGAAGTGCTACAGAGTGGTTCCAGGAACACTTCTGTGTTGAAACACTTCTGCTGCCCACCAAACCCCCCAGAACTGAACTTTATTGAGCATATCTGGGACGCCTTGCAACACGCTGTTCAGAAGAGATGTCTACCCCCTCGTAGTCTCATGGATTTATGCATAGCCCTGCAGGGTTGATACTGTCAATTCCCTCCAGCACTACTTCAGACATTAGTCGAGTCCATGCCTCGTCGTGTTGCGGCACTTCTGAGTGCTCACGCGGGCCCTACTCGATATTAGTCAGGTGTACCAATTCCTCTGGCTCTTCATTGTGTATCTGCAGCTATAGTTGTTTCGCTCCTATCTATCTACACTATAACAAATTGAAAGAGATTATAAACATCAATGACACTTTTTTGGTCTGCCACATTCCACAACGCTCTCCATAGCTCTCTCGTCCGTTGGCACACCCTGGCAGTTCATTTTACACTATGCAGTGCGTTTTGGTGGAATGTGCCCTTGTCGCTCAGCTCCTGACTGCGAGCAATGGCTCCCCTGTTGCGAGGCAGAAACGTTTCTCCCGCAACCACAAGCTGACCTACATCATCCAAGCTCTAACACCACATCTACATCTACATCCATACTCCATATGCCACCTGTCGGCGTGTGGCGGAAGTTACCTTGAGTACTATCGGTTCTTCCTTCAATTCCAGTCTCGTGTTGTTCGTGGAAAGAAAGATTGTTGGTATGCCTCTGTGTGGGCTCTAATCTCTCTGATTTTATCCTCATGGTCTCTTCGCGAGATATGTGGGAGGGAGCAATATACTGCTTGCCTCCTCGGTGAAGGTGTTCTCGAAACTTCAACAAAAGCCCGTACCGAGCTACTGAGCGTCTCTCTTGCAGAGTCTTCCACTGGAGTTTATCTGTCATCTCCGTAACGCTTTCACGGTTACTGAATGATCCCGTAACGAAGCGCGCTGCACTCCGTTGGATCTTCTCTATCTTTTCTATCTACCCTGTCTGGTACGGATCCCACACCGGTGAGCAGCATTCAAGCAGTGGGCGGACAAGTGTACTGTAACCTACTTCCTTTGTTTTCTCACTACATTTCCTTAGGATTCTTCCAATGAATCTCAGTCAGGCATCTGCTTTACCGACGATTAATTTTATATGGTCATTCCATTTTAAATCACTCCTAAATCCTACTCCCACATAATTTATGGAATTAACTGCTTCCAGTTGCTGACCCGCTATATTATAGCTAAATGATAAAGGATCATTCTTTCTATGTATTCGCAGCACATTACACTTGTCTACATTGAGACTGAATTGCCATTCCCTGCACCATGCGTCAATTCGTTGCAGATCCTCCAGTATTTCAGTACAATTTTCCATTGTTACAACCTATCTACATACTACAGCATCATCCGCAAAAAGCCTCAGTGAACTTCCGATGTTATCCACAAGGTCATTCATATATATTGTGAATGGCAATGGTCCTACGACATTCCCCTGCGGTACAGCTGAAATCACTCTTCCTTCGGAAGACTTCTCTCCATTGAGAATGACATGCTGCGTTCTGTTATGTAGGAACTCTTCAATCCAATCACACAATTGGTCTGATAGTCCATATGCTCTTACTTTGTTCATTAAACGACTGTGGGGAAACGTATCGAACGCCTTGCGGAAGAAATGCGGCATCTACCTGGGAACCCGTGTCTATGGCCCTCTGAGTCTCGTGGACGAATAGCGCGAGCTGGGTTTTAAGCAATCGTCTTTTTCGAAACCCATGCTCATTCCTACAGAGTAGGTGGCGAGACATTGGCCCACGGCTGGGATTCCGCTCTGTTGTTGTTTCCGTCGCTGTACACACGGTGTTAGCTGTTCGTCTGCTGCAACTGTTATCGTTTCGTTGCTACTTGATCTTCTGTCGCAAACGTCCGTATGGCAGCGTCCATGAGTTAACCGATAAGGTAACACGCTACCCAAGCATTTCTTGAAATGATGTGGGTGATATTGTCCAGGATCTGCCACGTCGTGTCGCAGTGCTGTATCTCCCTGGCATTTAATCTTCTGTGCCGATTAAGATGTTGCTGGTTGGCGTACAACGCTCATTTCCAGATAGTTTGTTCTGATAGATCTTTTCAGCCACAGACACATTTCTGAGGTTTGTCGACTCCCAGTTCGATGCCTGTATGTGGAGTAGGGCCCATAACACACCAAGAAGCGTGTCATGCACCTTGAGGATATCAGGTGTCTTATTCACGGTTTCTTTTCTGTGTAGGTGCGTGACACTGTTGAGACATCGCCCCATAACTTCTGCCACAGGAAGAGGATCGTATTGTGAAGTTGGCTCAAGAGTTTATCGTGTGTACGCTGCATACCTGTTTAGAACTGAATACGTGTATCCATTCCCGGCAGTTTCTCCTTCTCTGTAAGTAACACCTTGTAGCGACCTCAGTTGCCTACACGCTATCGTAATGCCGTTCGTAGAGCCTTCCACCACTTCTGCTTTCATAGTTTCATCATCTGAGTAATTCATAGGTTTCTCTATCCGTTTCGTCGTTTTAACAGTGAAATCGATGTCCTATGTTAGGGGAAGGCGAGGAAAGACGGGGAGGTTGGGTAAGACGTGGAAGGGCTATAAGCTACAGTTAGAGTGCTACCATCTGTGGATAGCTACGTCAACATCATCAATACACAGGTCCCAGTGGGTTGACATTGCTGAAGCTTAGTTTCGCGGCGGTTTCTGTATGCTTTGCAAGGTACGTACAATTGTTATACTGATTTGCAATGTTTTACACCTTTCGAGGTCCTAAAACATTTGTTTCGTGAACATTTGTCCAGACTGTATATATAGCACTGAATAGTATGTCTTATTAACAGCAAACTGCTGTGTCAGTAGTCAATGTTCACTAAATAGTGTTCATGTAGGCGTAACATAACATGACAGCATGGTAGGGGGCAAGACGGGGTGGGGCAAGATGGGGAGCTTCCCCGTCTTGCCCCTATTATTTGTCCAACCATTACGTTCTTATCGTCTCATGTGTTAACCTCGCTGCGGGTTTTGAACACGTACATTATACGTTGAATACAATTGTAAATAGAATGGTATTCATTATTCCAACGTTTGCTAATTAATTACAAAGTATGTCTTAGGCTATGTGGTGAATAAAAATACACAAAACGTGCAAAGTCAGTATTCTTGCTATGCTTTAACGACCGACTATTGGAAATATAGTATTTACTATATAATATAGATTACCAGGAATGATCTGACTCAATAGTACGTTCCACGTGTTTTATTTCAGATGGTTCGCAAGTATCGGCGACAAACGTCTAGGCAAGATTGGTCATTGGAGTCAATGGAAGGCACTGTAAATGCTGTTATAGAAGGTCATATGGGTTCTTTCAGGGCTGCTCGACAGTTCAGCGTGCCACAGACAACGATTGAACGACATGTGGCAAAGAAATGTGCTAATCCCGCCTATACATTTGTGAAAAGGTTAGGACCGATCACTAGTGTGTTTACCCCAGAACAAGAGGCAGAACTTAAATACTACTTAACACAGATGGAAGGACAATATTTTGGCCTAACACTTAAAGAACTTTGTGAACTTGCTTTTCAGCTAGCTGAACGAAAGAACACCAAACATCCATTTAATACTGCAGCCAAATCTGCTGGAAGAGATTGGTTAAACGGGTTTCTTGCACGAAATCCTACCTTAACAAAACGAAAACCAGAGGCCACATCAATCGCACGAGCAATGAGGTTTAATCGATTTGCTGTAGATCGGTTTTTCGATCTGTTAGAAAGTCAATTAGACACATTCAAGTTTACGGGAGACAGAATTTTCAATTGCGATGAGACTGGTTTAACAGTCAGTCCAAAAGGTCACACAAAGGTGTTTGCTTTGAAAGGGCGCAGACAGGCGGGAGCAGTTACTTCAGCAGAAAGAGGCCAGACTGTAACTGCAGAAATCTGTGCTTCAGCGTCGGGGTGCTACGTACCACCTATGTTAATTTATCCTCGAAAATGAATGCAATAAGCGTTTGAGACTAGCCTGCCCCCTGGTGCCTGGGCAGAAGCCCAAGAAACTGGTTGGCTGACGAAAACTATTTTTGACTTGACTTAAGAAGTTTATTGCATTTACTGGAGCGTCAAAGGAATGACCAATACTTCTAATATTGGACGGCCACAAAACGCATACTAAGAATTTAGAACTGAGAGATGTGGCCCGCGAAAATGGGGTTGTCTTACTGTGTTTGCCACCACACTGCTCACACCATCTTCAACCACAGGACGTGGCATTTATGAAACCTCTCAATAATTTTACGAAGATGAAGTAAGATCGTGGCTTCGCACTCATCCTGGAAATGTTTTTACGCAGCGTCAGATCGCAAGTTTATTCGGCAAAGCCTTCATTCATTCAGCTACAATGTCCACAGCAATGAAGGGGTTTCGGAAAACAGGCATTTGGCCTGTAAACAGACATGTGTTTCAAGAAAGTGATTACCTTCCCTGTTCGATTACAGACATTTATCGAGCTCACACATCTGAAGTTACAGAAACGGAAGACCAAATACCAGAGATGTTGTCAAGACGTAAAACACATGAACAATTAACAACTGACGATCAAGCCTCTCTTTCGTCTAACTTTCAGGTTACCAGCTCTGAAATGGTGTTACCTATTCCAAAGGTGGATAAAAAACCAAAAGGAAACCATCTAACAGGCGTGGAAAACCAGTTGTTTTATCGAATCTCCTTATGGGAGTGAACTACCTGAAGAAATTAAACGAAAAGGAGTCCCCAAACGTGCTGCATGTAAACGAAAACTCTTCTCAAAGACGTTTAATAAACCTGGGATACCACCAAAAGGACATAATGACAACGAAAAACTGACGAAAGTTACTGACGTCTTAACCACCACTTCATGCTCAATGGATAATAAACTGACGTCAAATGACAACGAGGAAGAGAGTGAAGAATGTTTATACTGCTATGACTTCTCTGAAGGAGGCTGGATACGGTGTATTAGCTGCGGACGCTGGGCCCACGACACTTGTGCAGGGATTGAAAGTTATGATGACTAGGCTGTCCACACTTGTGTACTATTTGAAAGTAAGAGGCCTAAATAAAACGTAATACCTGATTCTACAATTCGCAGAACCATGTTTCGAAACCTTATCGTCACATGATTCCATTATTCCTGTCCTTATTTAAGCTTTAGAGATGAATTCATGCTAGTTCCCCATCTTACCCCGCATGTGGGGCAAGACGGGGAATTGGTAGATTATGTTTCAAATCGAGATATTTCTAACTAAATGTAACAAGTTTGTAGGTTTGTAGGTTTCTTTGCATGCTATTGTAATTCAATGTTTAAGTAAACAAATGATAATCAAACCCACTTGAATTTGTTTATTTTTGTCCCTATAGTAAGGGTTTAAAGTTAGCTTCCCCATCTTGCCCCGCCCACCCCTACTTGCCTAAGTATTTGAATTTTTTGGTTCGCTGCTCCGTAATCACAAAAGTGATCCGAAGTTAATTCTCTCTCTCACGCACAAAGTCAGCGTAGAAAAAGCAACATATTAAGCAGATACTCCAGCCGGGGTGCGAAATCAGTGTCAAACAGCATCCTCCACGTAAGTATGTTCGTGAGCTCCTCTTCGTTGTCCCGTTCAGATTTCCGTAAGTCCTTTACCTGGTAGCCTACCGTATGCCACATCCCTTCCGCGACAGATCCATCTTAGGTAAGCGGTCAGTTGTCTTACTGAACTGCACCTGTGACCATCACGAAAGCCAAAGAACGTGCGAGAAATAGGAAGTTGGCTCAGATTAATGGCTGCTCAGGCATGCCAGACATGTGATTGACATTGAAAGAGATACAGATACTAACATATCACACAACAATTTACTTGTGCACTATTCGGTGTCAGTCTCGCACTGCAAGATTCCTTCAACACACAAATTTTTTTATAGATCAAGTAGTAATACAGACCTACCAATATAAAATGTAGAAAAGATTTAATGTTGATTTTCAAGCTCGTGGAACTTCATTTAACGTCTTCCGATAAATTTACCATTTTTACTGGTATCTTTCCCTCTGTTGACTTCACAAAGATTGAGTCTTTCTGAGTCCACACACTTCGCAAGGTAAATCATGAGGCAGCAGTGTATAACACCTTTCCTTGCTGGGATGACTGGAACGGGGCGCACTTAGCCAACTGTGGAGCTGCTAGATCGAGTAATAGCGGCACCCCGTCTGGTAGCCCGAAAACTACCAGGAGAGTGGTGTGCTGAACACACTCCCCTCCATACCGCGTCCCGATGATGCCACTGGCTAAGGATCACACAGCGAGAACTGCGCTGCTGCTTTGTTTCATATGCAAAATGGTTCAAATGGCTCTGAGCACTATGGGACTTAACACCTGCGGTCATCAGTCTCCTAGAACTTAGAACTACTTAAACCTAACTAACTTAAGGACATCACACAAATCCATGCTCGAGGCAGGATTCGAACCTGCGGCCGTAACAGTGGCACGGTTAGGGACTGAAGCGCCTAGAACCGCTCGGACACAACGGCCTGCGTTTCATATGCGTTTTACTTATTAAACAAGTTTTCTGTTGTTTTGCAATTTATTTGTTAAAAGTAACTGTACCATTTGTGCATAATGTCAAACAAATTGTAATGATTAAAGATGTTCAAAATGGTTCAAATATCTCTGAGCACTATGGGACGTAACATCTGCGGTCATCAGTCCCCTAGAACTTAGAACTACTTAAACCTAACTAACCTAAGAACATCACACAACACCCAGTCACCACGAGGCAGAGAAAATCCCTGACCCCGCCGGGAATCGAACCCGGTAACCCGGGCGTGGGAAGCGAGAACGCTACCACACGACCACGAGCTGCGGACATTAAAGATGTAAAGCCACAGCAAGTCGCATGTAACTTTTTCTTTATTTTGCATATTTCACTAGACAAACGCGTGCAACTTCAGAACTGTGGAAATACAATGTGTTACACCACTTTACAATACGATAAATTAACAGGTTCAGCTTACAACGTGATAACTTACATTACTGCAGTTTAATAGTTGTTTGAGGAATCGTGGTCTCACTTACGATTTGTATGTGTGATTCACGTTAATATAGATCAGTTGTAATGCCATTAATAACCTGCTATATATATATGACCAGAATATTAATGCCTGTAAAAGTGGTACTTATAAATTAAATTTGTAAATTTACAATGTCACTTTTAAAAACCACTTAGGATTTTAGTTTTGTATGCGTGAGCACCCGAAAAACCACTATATATTTTTGATAGATTGGTGAAATTAGGTGTTTTTTTGTATTACATAGCTTTACATAAGTCATTATGAGGTTCCAACGAAAGCGCCTATTGATAGGGCTTTGACTCGCTCATCAACAAATGGAATGAATCTCTTGCTGTTAAATCTCCGAAAGAACTGGACCAGGGAATTTACGTTAGCTGGGCACATCCAACTTACTTCATTTTATGTATGACGGCTGCGCTATACGCAGACCGATATTTGTAGCGAGTGGCCATGGTATACATGATGTAAGTTATCGTGTTGTAAGTAGAATCCGTTAATGTGTGTTATTTTACGATGATGTAACACACAATGTTTTCGCAGTTCTGAAGATGCGTTGGTCGAGTGAAACAACCGAAATGTAGGAAAAGCTACATGCCACTTGTTGCGGCTCTGCGATTTTAATTTCTAACGATCGCTGCTCCGCTGCAGGCAAATTCCTGCGCTCGCTATAAATAGTGTCGAATTTCGTTTGTACGTCCTATTGCAAAATTAAACTATGACAGGTCCTAAAAAAATCATATACATAATCTCTCTCACTCTCCCTCTCTCTCTCAGGCCTTTCTGCGTGCATCTATACAGTTATCGATAGCTTATTGCATTTTAGCTACATAGCCAAAGGTACTCCACAAGCCCACAAATACGAGACTGCCATTTCCTACAAATTCTCTTGTCACAGTAAGAAATGCGGTGGCGTAAGATGTTTCGTTTCTTTGAACGTGCTTTCATGCTACCGTATCCCTTCGGATTTCGTCAGTCGGTACACTGGAATGTCACAACGTAGCACTGAATGGAAACGCTGTGTGGCATGCCTGATAACGCACAGTGAGGCCGTACGTCCTTTGTGTGAGTTCTGCAGCCGTGTGACAGCCTCACAGATATGGTAATATACCTGCCTCTAGTAGCTACGTGGCGCTGCCGAATTCCACAGTAACACTTGCCACATATGCTCACACCGGTGGCGCCGCGGTATGTGTGCTGCGAAATGTCACCACGTGGCCCTGCCCTCCGGAACTGCAGCTCGGTGCGTGGAGCGCCGCATGCCTGCCTCCTTCAATATCCGGGCTGCCCTTTTGTTGCCGGGCTCCCACTAAGCGCTGCGAGCACCGCAGCGGCCTGCTCTGGCAGATACATCGTTATACTCTCGTAAGGTGTCAGGCAAATCCAACACCTTCCATGAAAACCTTGACATGATAGCTAATCCTGCAGTATGTCACATAGCTCCGAATAAATCCTGACATTAAATTAACCGAAGTAATACGATCAACGAGTGAGCAAATGGAATACCACAGACTAACACAAGAACGCCTAAACGCATGTCATACCTTCCCACCGTGAGACAGACGCAGTTCCGAGGGGAGAAGCGAGAACAGAAGCCGAGAGCAGAACCGTGTTAAGCTAGAAGGCCCTACGATAAGGGACGGACACCCACATCGCCGGCCGACCGCAAAAACCACCCCCAGCCCATGGTAAAAAGATAGAGCCCCCCAGAAGAACAGTATAGATCTTACGATAACACTAAAAGGGCCACAACAGCAAGTTTTAGCGTGAGACTATATGCGTCTCTGTTACGTTGCAAACGTTAAAAACATTGCCCCACCACGAAAAGTATAACGTTTCTCATTGGACAGACAGAATTTTTGTAGGCGGAGCTTAAGGTTAACATTCAGAGCCTGATTGGTCAGTTGAAAACGCAGCCAGATAGCTTTTTTAAACCAACTTCGGTAAATTGTAGTAAAGAGAAGTTAGAAGAGTTGCTTCCGGCGAGGCGATGTGTGTGGAGCTGCGCCGCCCGCCGCCCCCTGACGCTGACTAACCACCAACAAGAACGCACGCCATGCCGCTTAAGAGTCATAAGGCTTCACTCAGAACTGCAGAAGTCTCATCTGTTACATCCCCTTTTTGCGTAATACTAGTGTAGATCGTCAATTATAGCTCATGGTATTCACATTTGCTATTGGAAGTTAAAAAACTGAAACGCGATGATTTTTCTGTTATATAATTATTGAGAAGCCACATCAGCCACTGTAATTTTCGACAAGTTAAATAAGTAATTAAAGCTAATTGAGAGTCTCTGTAGCCCATTTTGATAGTTTTCTCTTTTATGAAACTTAAATTTAAACCTAGATTATAGATGTGAAATGGCATAGGTCATCCTTCGATCCATTGTAGAACTTGGAAGCCAATTCAGGGAATATTCGTTCGCATTTTTGTTGAACGCAGTTGGTTTTTATCATCCTGTATTAAAATATTTCCTTTTATCAATAGCGCAATTTATAAACAATGTTTTGTGAGTACAATAAAAATTCCAATGGTAAAGTTAACTGCTTTTTCGAATTTATTTTACGAGCTAACTAAAAATAGGAAAGCCTTGAGCCCCTTCCACTAAATTTAGTTAGTATTAAGATTGTTTTACAGGGACTGCAGTAGAGCTGACGCTGAAATCATTAAATATTTGATTATATCATCACTAGTGTCACTGAACTCTTTTGAACTCTACATGTCTTGTATGGTCTGGCGTCTCCTTACCAGCAACAGGTCCCAGGTTCAAACTAGTCAATTCCCTAAAAAACACGCTCAGAGCGTCGTTGCGCGAAAGTGGTAGGGAGACACGACTTAGAACAAACAGACCCCACGCAGAATATTAGACTCTAAAGACGCTAAAACTCTGCTTGCTGCTCCATGGGGATAGGCTTACGGCAGTCGTGCGCTAGTCTGAAGATATATTGAGGAGCCAGTATCTGATACATACACTAAAGATCCTACGAAACTGTTATACCTGCCTAATATCGTGTAGGGCCCCCGCGAGCACGCAAAAGTGCCTCAATACGACGTGGTATGGACTCGACTAATGTCTGAAGTAGTGCTGGATGGAATTGACTCCACGAATCCTGCAGGGCTGTCCGTAAATCCGTAAAAGTACTTGGAGGTAAGGATCTTTTCTGAACATTAGGTTGCAAGGGATCCCAGGTATGCTCAGTAATTGAAGTTAAAATCTTATGGGTTGTTAGAGCGCGTCACGTTTCTTCTAAAATGTTCAACGTTTCGACCCCTCTGCTGGGATCTTCCTCAGGATCTTTTGGTGTCCACTACTGCTAGAACACTCTCAGAGACGAGTGCCGCTTCCCCTTATAAAGGCGGAGATTTCTGGCGTTCGTGCTGGAGAAGTGATAGTATTAGTTAAAATTCATATGGCTACTCTTGGCGAGCCGTAGTCATAGGCTAATATTCCCGCTCTGATGCAGAAGAAGGGGCGTTGGTAGCTCATCTCCTGTGGATCCCATTGGCGGTCCATCGTCATTGGATAGAAAGGCATTATTCCACACTTATGCTGGAGAAGGGTTATTGGTTGAAATCAGTTGCTACCGCTATTGGTTGGTCGTCGTCAGTGGCTAGATTCGAAATGGACAGAGCAAGAGAGGGGGAATGTTTATCCAAAATATTATTGTCCGCGAAAGTGACTTGCAGCGCGTAGTTTATGCCGCTCACACACCGCGGCCGCGTATTTACTTCCTTGATGGCGGGGAGCCACGATGCAGGAAGCCTATAGCCGTCCTCTCTATTGAAATTGGATGCATTCTTAGAAATTTCAACCGCTTCTCGGACCTTTCTTCTATAGATGTTTGTTTCTTTAGCCAGTACACCAGTACACGTACGTTATTAAAATCGATGTCAGAGCCACAGTTCTCGTGATGTACCGCTACTGCCGATTTTGCACTTTGTTTTAGCCACATGTGCCGCTACCAGCGCCCCTTCTTCTGCATTAGAGCGGGAATATTAGCCTATGACTACGGCCCACCAATGGTAGCCATATGAATTTTAAGCAATACTATCACTTCCCCAGCACGAACGCCAGAAAACACCCTCTTTAAAAGTGGACGCGACACTCGTCTCTGACAGTGGATACCAAAAGATCCTGAGAAAGATCCCAGCAGAGGGGTGGAAACATCGAACATTTTAGAAGAAACATGACATGGCCTAATAACCCAGAAGATTTTAACTTCGACAACGGTGACGAAAGCCTGCAGACTTACATATGCTCAATAATGTTCATGTCGGGAGAGTTTGGTGGCCAGCGGAAGTGATTAAACTCAGAATAGTGTTCTTGAAGCCACTCTGTAGCAATTCTGGTCGTATGGGGCGTCGCATTGTCCTGTTGAAACAGCCCAAGTCCGTCGGAATGGATAATAGACATGAATGGATCTACATCTACATCTACATCCATACTCCGCAAGCCACCTGACGCTGTGTGGCGGAGGGTACCTTGAGTACCTCTATCGGTTCTCCCTTCTATTCCAGTCTCGTATTGTTCGTGGAAAGAAGGATTGTCGGTATGCCTCTGTGTGGGCTCTAATCTCTGATTTTATCCTCATGGTCTCTTCGCGAAATATACGTAGGAGGGAGCAATATACTGTTTGACTCTTCGGTGAAGGTATGTTCTCGAAATTTTGACAAAAGCCCGTACCGAGCTACTGAGCGTCTCTCCTGCAGAGTCTTCCACTGGAGTTTATCTACACTCCTGGAAATTGAAATAAGAACACCGTGAATTCATTGTCCCAGGAAGGGGAAACTTTATTGACACATTCCTGGGGTCAGATACATCACATGATCACACTGACAGAACCACAGGCACATAGACACAGGCAACAGAGCATGCACAATGTCGGCACTAGTACAGTGTATATCCACCTTTCGCAGCAATGCAGGCTGCTATTCTCCCATGGAGACGATCGTAGAGATGCTGGATGTAGTCCTGTGGAACGGCTTGCCATGCCATTTCCACGTGGCGCCTCAGTTGGACCAGCCTTCGTGCTGGACGTGCAGACCGCGTGAGACGACGCTTCATCCAGTCCCAAACATGCTCAATGGGGGACAGATCCGGAGATCTTGCTGGCCAGGGTAGTTGACTTACACCTTCTAGAGCACGTTGGGTGGCACGGGATACATGCGGACGTGCATTGTCCTGTTGGAACAGCAAGTTTCCTTGCCGGTCTAGGAATGGTAGAAAGATGGGTTCGATGACGGTTTGGATGTACCGTGCACAATTCAGTGTCCCCTCGACGATCACCAGTGGTGTACGGCCAGTGTAGGAGATCGCTCCCCACACCATGATGCCGGGTGTTGGCCCTGTGTGCCTCGGTCGTATGCAGTCCTGATTGTGGCGCTCACCTGCACGGCGCCAAACACGCATACGTCCATCATTGGCACCAAGGCAGAAGCGACTCTCATCGCTGAAGACGACACGTCTCCATTCGTCCCTCCATTCACGCCTGTCGCGACACCACTGGAGGCGGGCTGCACGATGTTGGGGCGTGAGCGGAAGACGGCCTAACGGTGTGCGGGACCGTAGCCCAGCTTCATGGAGACGGTTGCGAATGGTCCTCGCCGATACCCCAGGAGCAACAGTGTCCCTAATTTGCCGGGAAGTGGCGGTGCGGTCCCCTACGGCACTGCGTAGGATCCTACGGTCTTGGCGTGCATCCGTGCGTCGCTGCGGTCCGGTCCCAGGTCGACGGGCACGTGCACCTTCCGCCGACCACTGGCGACAACATCGATGTACTGTGGAGACCTCACGCCCCACGTGTTGAGCAATTCGGCGGTACGTCCACCCGACCTCCCGCATGCCCACTATACGCCCTCGCTCAAAGTCCGTCAACTGCACATACGGTTCACGTCCACGCTGTCGCGGCATGCTACCAGTGTTAAAGACTGCGATGGAGCTCCGTATGCCACGGCAAACTGGCTGACACTGACGGCGGCGGTGCACAAATGCTGCGCAGCTAGCGCCATTCGACGGCCAACACCGCGGTTCCTGGTGTGTCCGCTGTGCCGTGCGTGTGATCATTGCTTGTACAGCCCTCTCGCAGTGTCCGGAGCAAGTATGGTGGGTCTGACACACCGGTGTCAATATGTTCTTTTTTCCATTTCCAGGAGTGTATCATCTCCGTAACGCTTTTGCGATTACTGAATGATCCTGTAACGAAGCGCGCTGCTCTCCGTTGGATCTTCTCTATATCTTCTATCAACCCTATCTGGTACGGATCCCACACTGCTGAGCAGTATTCAAGCAGTGGGCGAACAAGCGTACTGTAACCTACTTCCTTTGTTTTCGGATTGCATTTCCTTAGGATTCTTCCAATGAATCTCTGTCTGGCATCTGCTTTACCGACGCTCAACATTATATGATCATTCCATTTTAAATCACTCCTAATGCGTACTCCCAGATAATTTATGGTATTAACTGCTTTCAGTTGCTGACCTGCTATTTTGTAGCTAAATGATAAAGGATCTATCTTTCTGTGTATTCGCAGCACATTACACTTGTCTACATTGAGATTCAATTGCCATTCCCTGCACCATGCGTCAATTCGCTGCAGATCCTCCTGCATTTCAGTACAATTTTCCATTGTTACAACCTCTCGATACACCACAGCATCATCTGCAAAAAGCCTCAGTGAACTTCCGATGTCATCCACCAGGTCATTTATGTATATTGTGAATAGCAACGGTCCTATGACACTCCCCTGCGGCACACCTGAAATCACTCTTACTTCGGAGGACTTCTCTCCATTGAGAATGACATGCTGCGTCCTGTTATCTAGGAACTCCTCAATCCAATCACACAATTGGTCTGATAGTCCATATGCTCTTACTTTGTTCATTAAACGACTGTGGGGAACTGTATCGAACGCCTTGCGGAAGTCAAGAAACACGGCATCTACCTGTGAACCCGTGTCTATGGCCCTCTGTGTCTCGTGGACGAATAGCGCGAGCTGGGTTTCACATGACCGTCTTTTTCGAAACCCATGCTGATTCCTACAGAGTAGATTTCTAGTCTCCAGAAAAGTCATTATACTCGAACACAATACGTGTTTCAAAATTCTACAACTGATCGACGTTAGAGATATAGGTCTATAGTTCTGCACAATTGTTCGACGTCCCTTCTTGAAAACGGGTATGACCTGTGCCTTTTCCAATCCTTTGGAGCGCTACGCTCTTCTAGAGACCTACGGTACACCGCTGCAAGAAGGGGGGCAAGTTCCTTCGCGTACTCTGTGTAAAATCGAACTGGTATCCCATCAGGTCCAGCGGCCTTTCCTCTTTTGGGCAATTTTAATTCTTTCTCTATCCCTCTGTCGTCTATTCCGATATCTACCATTTTTTCATCTGTGCGACAATCTAGAGAAGGAACTACAGTGCAATCTTCCTCTGTGAAACAACTTTGGAAAAAGACATTTAGTATTTCGGCCTTTAGTCCGTCATCCTCTGTTTCAGTACCATCTCGGTCACAGAGTGTCTGGACATTTTGTTTTGATCCACCTACCGCTTTGACATAAGACCAAAATTTCTTAGGATTTTCTGCCAAGTCAGTACATAGAACTTTACTTTCGAATTCATTGAACGCCTCTCGCATAGCCCTCCTCACTCTACATTTCGCTTCACGTAATTTTTGTTTGTCTGCAAGGCTTTGGCTATGTTTATGATTGCTGTGAAGTTCCCTTTGCTTCCGCAGCAGTTTTCTAACTCGGTTGTTGTACCACGGTGGTTCTTTTCCATCTCTTACGATCTTGCTTGGCACATACTCATCTAACGCATTATGTACGACGGTTTTGAACTTTGTCCACTGATCCTCAACACTATCTGTACTTGAGACAAAACTTTTGTGTTGAGCCGTCAGGGACTCTGAAATCTGCTTTTTGTCACTTTTTCTAAACAGAAAAATCTTCCTACCTTTTTAATATTCCTATTTACGGCTGAAATCATCGATGCCGTAACCGCTTTATGATCGTTGATTCCCTGATCTGCATTAACTTTTTCAAATAGTTCGGATCTGTTTGTCACCAGAAGGTCTAATATGTTATCGCCACGGGTCGGTTCTCTGTTTAACTGCTCAAGGTAGTTTTCAGATAAAACACTTAAAAAAAATTCACTGGATTCTTTGTCCCTGCCCCCCGTTATGAACGTCTGAGTCTCCCAGTCTATATCCGGCAAATTAAAATCTCCACCCAGAACTATAACATGGTGGGGAAATCTACTCGAAATATTTTCCAAATTATCCTTCAGGTGCTCAGCCACAACAGCTGCTGAGCCAGGGGGCCTATAGAGACATCCAATTACCATGTCTGAGCCTGCTTTAACCGTGACCTTCACCCAAATCATTTCACATTTCGGATCTCCGTCAATTTCCTTCGATACCATTGCACTTCTTATCGCTATAAACACGCCTCCTCCTTCACTGTCCAGCCTGTCTCTGCGGTATACATTCCAATCTGAGTTTAGGATTTCATTACTGTTTACGTCTGGTTTCAGCCAACTTTCTGTCCCTAGTACTATATGGGCGTTTTGACCGTTTATTAATGAGAGCAGTTCTGGGACCTTTCTGTAGACGCTCCTGCAGTTTACTATTAGCACATTAATATTGTTATTCCCTCTTGCATTTTGCCTACTCCTACCTTGCCGCATCTCAGGAGGCGTCTTGTCGGGCCTAGGGAGGGGATTCTCTAACCAAAAAACCCCCAAGTGCACTCCACACGTTCTCCGCTACCCTTGTAGCCGCTTCCGGCGTGTAGTGCACGCCTGACCTATTCAGGGGGACCCTACATTTCTCCACCCGATAGCGGAGGTCGAGAAATTTGCACCCCAGATCTCCGCAGAATCGTCTGAGCCTCTGGTTTAAGCCTTCCACTTGGCTCCAAACCAGAGGACCGCGATCGGTTCTGGGAACGATACTGCAAATAGTTAGCTCTGATTTCACCCCGCGAGCGAGGCTTTTCGCCTTCACCAATTCCGCCAACCGCCTGTACGAACTGAGGATGACCTCTGAACCCAGACGGCAGGAGTCATTGGTGCCGACATGAGCAACAATTTGCAGTCGGGTGCACCCAGTGCTCTCTATCGCCGCCGGTAGGGCCTCCTCCACATCTCGGATGAGACCCCCCGGCAAGCAGACAGAGTGAACACTGGCCTTCTTCCCCGACCTTCCCGCTATTTCCCTAAGGGGCTCCATCACCCGCCTAACGTTGGAGCTCCCAATAACTAATAAACCCCTCCCCCCGTGTGCCTGCTCGGACTTTGCTGAAGGAGCAGCCACATGTCCACTCACAGGCAGAGCGGACGATGCCACACGGCCAGCCTCCACATCGACCCTCCGCCTCGTGCGCCGCGAACGCCGCTGAACCCGCCACTCCCCTTGGGGAGAGGGTGGCCCAACCGCGCCCGGTACCCGCGAAGATGTCTCGACAGCAGGGACAGTGGGTGAAGCATGTAACACCTGGGGTGTACCTTGCGACGCACTACACTCCCCACTGCCGTTACACTCCGAGGCAGCAGCCTGAAGACGGCTGACCGCGGCCATCAACACGCTCAGCTGTTCGCGAACAGTGGCCAGCTCCTCCTGCGTCCGTACACAGCAGTCACACATCCTATCCATCCTAAGAAATCAATTTACTGAAGAGAGTTAATCAACCTTTAACTAGACTGCTAATTCGCTAAAGGCGGCTGTTTATTCACTAAACTGTGGTTGCTAGCCACTTCTTGTAGAAAACAATGAAAATAGCACTACCTGTCTCTGGACTGTATGGAAAACAAACACTAGCACTACTGGCACTATGGTTGACTAAAGGGACTCTCTCTGACTGTATTCAAAACAAACACGAAATCTATGGAACACTATTAATAGCACCCGACAATTAATGCTTCCTAAAAGCAAATACACACGGAAGAAGAAGTGACAAGTAAGAAAAATACAGTTAATACTTAAATTAAGGTAGCTCGCTGCACAGCAGACGTGAGGCAGGCGGCAGTTACGACGACACTGACACTGCTGGCACTATGGCTGACTAAAGGGACTCTCTCTGACTGTATTCAAAACAGACACGAAATCTATGGAACACTATTAATAGCACCCGACAATTAATGCTTCCTAAAAGCAAATACACACGGAAGAAGAAGTGACAAGTAAGAAAAATACAGTTAATACTTAAATTAAGGTAGCTCGCTGCACAGCAGACGTGAGGCATGCGGCATGGATGCAGGTGATCAGACAGGATGCCTACGTACGTTTCACCTGTCGGAGTCGTATCTGGCATTATCAGGCGTCCCTTATCACTCCAACTGCACGCGCCCAACACCAGCTTGAACAGTCCCCTGCTCACAAGCAGGGTCCGTGGATTCATGAGGGCGTCTCCATAAGCGTACACGTTTATCCGCACGACACAATTTGAAGAGAGTCTCGTCCCACCAGGCAACATGTTTCCAGTCATTAACACCCTAATGTCAGTGCTGATGGTCCCAGGCGAGGCGTGAAGCTTTATGTCATCCAGCCATTAGGGGAACATGAGTGGACCTTCAGCTCCAAAGCCCATATCGATGTTGTTCCGTTGAATGGTTCGCAAGCTGAAACATCTTGATGGCCCAGGACTGAAATCTTCAGCAGTTTGATGAAGAGTTGAACTTCTGTCACAGGCGTCGTTGGTCCTGTTCTTGCAGTTCTTTTTCCGGTCGCAGCGATTTCGGAGATTTGATGTATTACCGGATTCCTAATATTCACGGTACACTCGTGAAATGGTGGTACGGGAAAATCCCACTTCATCGCTATCTCGGAGATACTGTGTCCCATCGCTCGTGCGCCGAATATTACACCACGTTCAAACTCACTTAAATCTTGATAAACTACCACGGTAGCAGCAGTAGCTGGTCTAACAACTGCGCCAGACACTTGTTGTTTTATATAGGCGTTGCCTACCGCAGTGTCGTATTCTGCCTGTTTACATATCTGTATTTGAGTACGAATCGCTATACTTTTCTTTGGCGCTTCAGCGTAAATAGGGTGACTCTAGCCAAAATCTATAGTGCGTGCGTGTGTGTGTGTGTGTGTGTGTGTGTGTGTGTGTGTGTGTGTGTGTGTGTCTGTGTGTGTGTTGAACTGGGGACGTAGAAACGACAGAGAGGCTTCGTCCCACCGTAAGCCCTCAGTGGTACACAATCCCACAAGAGACCCCCCTCCACCCTTCCACCCACCGGGAACGTTTAATACCAGACGAGTGCACCCCAAATATTTGCGTGAATGAGTAATTATGGTGTACGCGTATGTGGAGACAGTGTTTGCGCAGCAGTCGCTGACATAGTGTGACTTAGGCGGAATAAGGGGAACCAGACGGCATTCGCCGAGGTAGTTGGGAAACCGCCTAAAAACAATCGACAGGCTGGCCGGCACACCGGACCTCGACACTAATCCGCCTGGCGGATTAGTGCCAGGGACCGGCGTACCTTCCCGCTCAGAAAGTAGTGCATTGGACCACGCGGCTAGCCAGGCAGGCTATCTATAGAGTAGCTCCTATTGACACAGAATCATGAAATTTGTTAGGAAGCAATATTTCACAGTCTAAGATACGGAAAAACGAAAATTTGTTATTATATCAAATAAAAAGGATTTATTTGCCACTTGTTTTCCATCCCCTTTTCCTCAGAAACCGTTAAAGATGTTTCTTTTAGTCACCAGTCGTCTGACTGGTTTGATGCGGCCCACCAAGAATTCCTCTTCTGTTCCAACCTCATCATTTCAGATAATCATCTACAACCTACGTCCTCATTTATTTACTAGATATATTCCAGTCTCTGTCTTCCTCTACAGTTTTTACCCTCTACAGCTTCCTCTAGTACCATGAAAATTATTCCCTGGTGTCTTAACATCCTGGCCCTTTCTCTTTTCAGGGTTTCCCATGTGTTCCTTTCCTCGCTGATTCTCCGGAGAACCTCATCGTTCCTCATCGTATGTCCAACCAATTTTCAACATTCTTCTGTAGCTTCACAACACCAATGCTTTGATTCTCTGGTTCATCCTTTCTTTCCTTTCTCTTCCTTTTTTTCTTAATGACTGGGTAGAGATACCAAGTTGAAATCTGAATACTATGGTCTACGGTCCCGTGGCGGTGTAGAAAATTTAAGCTTCTAAGTCAATGCAGTCGAAAGATACGTCCATTTATGTCACATGTTATAGTCATCAAAACCTATCATTAAACAGTCTATATACACAATCCTTAGAGCACGAGTACTTTTCGCACTTGTACGATTTTCTTTTTATTGCAGGAGCTGAAAACCGAGGAAATTAAAAGATTTTCATCCAAGTGAAAATGACAACAAATGCTAAAAAGGCACAGACCATGTGACGGTATCCAGAACTTTTGTCCATTATTTCAGTCCATTATTGCAGTTCGTCAGTATCTCCGTGCAGAGTACCAAAGAATCCCTCCCGATGCCAAGAGGATCAAGGCATGGAAAACAATGTTTCTGGAGATGCTATCTGTTACAAAGAGGAAAGGTAGCGGACCACCGAGATCATCAGACGAGAACATTAACCGCATTCCAGGTACTTGTGCGAGAAATCCATTCGTATGGCGTAGCGTCAGAATGGTGGCCAAAAATCAACTATTGACGGTATGTTACTACACTCCTGGAAATGGAAAAAAGAACACATTGACACCGGTGTGTCAGACCCACCATACTTGCTCCGGACACTGCGAGAGGGCTGTACAAGCAATGATCACACGCACGGCACAGCGGACACACCAGGAACCGCGGTGTTGGCCGTCGAATGGCGCTAGCTGCGCAGCATTTGTGCACCGCCGCCGTCAGTGTCAGCCAGTTTGCCGTGGCATACGGAGCTCCATCGCAGTCTTTAACACTGGTAGCATGCCGCGACAGCGTGGACGTGAACCGTATGTGCAGTTGACGGACTTTGAGCGAGGGCGTATAGTGGGCATGCGGGAGGCCGGGTGGACGTACCGCCGAATTGCTCAACACGTGGGGCGTGAGGTCTCCACAGTACATCGATGTTGTCGCCAGTGGTCGGCGGAAGGTGCACGTGCCCGTCGACCTGGGACCGGACCGCAGCGACGCACGGATGCACGCCAAGACCGTAGGATCCTACGCAGTGCCGTAGGGGACCGCACCGCCACTTCCCAGCAAATTAGGGACACTGTTGCTCCTGGGGTATCGGCGAGGACCATTCGCAACCGTCTCCATGAAGCTGGGCTACGGTCCCGCACACCGTTAGGCCGTCTTCTGCTCACGCCCCAACATCGTGCAGCCCGCCTCCAGTGGTGTCGCGACAGGCGTGAATGGAGGGACGAATGGAGACGTGTCGTCTTCAGCGATGAGAGTCGCTTCTGCCTTGGTGCCAATGATGGTCGTATGCGTGTTTGGCGCCGTGCAGGTGAGCGCCACAATCAGGACTGCATACGACCGAGGCACACAGGGCCAACACCCGGCATCATGGTGTGGGGAGCGATCTCCTACACTGGCAGTACACCACTGGTGATCGTCGAGGGGACACTGAATAGTGCACGGTACATCCAAACCGTCATCGAACCAATCGTTCTACCATTCCTAGACCGGCAAGGGAACTTGCTGTTCCAATAGGACAATGCACGTCCGCATGTATCCCGTGCCACCCAACGTGCTCTAGAAGGTGTAAGTCAACCACCCTGGCCAGCAAGATCTCCGGATCTGTCCCCCATTGAGCATGTTTGGGACTGGATGAAGCGTCGTCTCACGCGGTCTGCACGTCCAGCACGAACGCTGGTCCAACTGAGGCGCCAGGTGGAAATGGCATGGCAAGCCGTTCCACAGGACTACATCCAGCATGTCTACGATCGTCTCCATGGGAGAATAGCAGCCTGCATTGCTGCGAAAGGTGGATATACACTGTACTAGTGCCGACATTGTGCATGCTCTGTTGCCTGTGTCTATGTGCCTGTGGTTCTGTCAGTGTGATCATGTGATATATCTGACCCGAGGAATGTGTCAATAAAGTTTCCCCTTCCTGGGACAATGAATTCACGGTGTTCTTATTTCAATTTCCAGGAGTGTAGAAGCTCCTAAAGCTCTATGCATAATAACTTCAATTTTTCCATGAATGTCAAATTTGACGACAAACGCTCGCGGAAGATATTGCTCAGCGCATTAACAGAGACAGCACCTCCTTTGCTAAGGCTATACTTTCCGATGAGGCAACAGACAAATCGAATATCGATTAGTCTTCCTCTGTGCCACTCGTGGTCTTCCCCGGTCGGGGATTCCTCGGTCCATGGACGATAGTGCACCGTACTAGTACGTTCCAAAAAGCTGCACGCAGAACTGCGATTTTCGATAAAGGCCGATTGACAGCGAAGTATCCAGAAGACATGTGAAGCAAACAGTTTTGTTTTAGCGTTGTGATAAGTGTATTTATCTGTTTTTATAGGTACCGAAATATATTAATGTGTCGAAGTATATAAACAAAATGCCAAAACCTTGCTGACCTATAGAATTCGTTTTACATAAGCAGCACATCGTGCTGTGGCAAGGAAAAGAAGGGAACGAGCAGAAAACTGCTCCCGTCGAAACAGAAAAAAAAAATTATTATGTTCCTCTTTAAAAGGTTCTGAGAGAAAAGTAGGGAACAAGCTGAAACTTCCTGGCAGATTAAAACTGGAGACGAGGTACTGGCAGAAGTAAAGCTGTGAGGACGGGTCGTGAGTCGTGCTTGGGTAGCTCAGTTGGTAGAGCACTTGCCCGTGAAAGGCAAAGGTCCCGAGTTCGAGTCTCGGTCCAGCACACAGTTTTAAGCTGCCAGGAAGTTTCATTTCAGCGCACATTCCGCTGCAGAGTGAAAATCTCATTCTGGAAACATCCCCCAGGCTGTGGCTAAGCCATGTCTCCGCAATATCATTTCTTTCAGGAGTGCTAGTTCTGGAAGGTTCGCAGGAGAGCTTCTGTTAAGTTTGGAAGGTAGGAGACGAGGTACTGGCAGAAGTAAAGCTGTGAGGACGTGTCGTGAGTCGTGCTTGGGTAGCTCAGTTGGTAGACCACTTGCCCGCGAAAGGCAAAGGTCCCGAGTTCGAGTCTCGGTGCGGCACACAGTTTTAATCCGCCAGGAAGCTTCATATCAACACACACTCCGCTTCAGAGTGAAAATCTCATTCAGGGAACAAGCTGTTTCAATCCTTAATCCAGCTTCCTCAGCAACAATTAGGCAAGCGAACATATTCGCGTCTTTTTGTGCAGAAAGAGAGTGGCGGAGAGACAGTGATGGTGGAAGAGAAGGGAGACGCCAGGGGGATAAAAGGAGAGAGGAGAGGTTGATGGTGGGAGTGAGGAAGTGGCAGTGAAAGAGAAAGCGAGACAAATGAAGAAAACAGCAGAGGGAGTCAAAAAGAGAGGCGGTACTGATGGTCGTGAGGAACAGTGCAGTAAAAGAGAAAGCGACATGGATGAACATAGAATCAGTGGAAGCAAGAGAGAGGAGACAGTAGAAATGAAAAATACAGGTGAGTGTAGACGATGCATAGGCCTTGGGGTCTAGAATTCCTACACACGTGAAATTTTACAGGCAGGTATAGGGGAGGGTACATTTTGGTCCGAAATTTTATACGTGTGGGTATAAGAGAAAAAAAATTAATTGGATTCCCAGAATATTGGGGCTGCAGAGCTGTTGTGGAAACCGTGGTGTAAACGTGTCAGTGGGGAGGAAAGATGAAAGAAGCCAGTGTAAGCGAAAGAGAAGACAGAGGCAGTGGGGTGTACTGTAAATCAATGAGAGAAAAAGGAGACAGTGCGAGAGAGACATATATAGACAGGGGTAGTGAGAGAGAGATGCTGCGTATGAAGCGTTAACTAGAAAGATGGACTGGATAAAAGAATTTAGGATGTTGTGTGTTAAAAGAGTGCGAATATGTTATCATGTCAAAAGTTTTGATGAGGAAGACGGAATGAGGATTTTCTGCCAGAGTCTTTAAAGAAAATTTGCCATTTTCTGCTCCGACAGGGGCTTCTTTCCGTTGGTTCTAAACTCTGGTTGCCGCATGAAAAACGAAAGAAACAAAAAAAAGACTGTTATTTACTCATTTCATGTGGGTGCTGCGAGAAGTTACCTGCATAGAAAAAATGCAGCTTGTGGACGAAATAAAAAATATAAGCTAACATGTTTTCTCTCACAGGCTGTGCGTTGCCTTTTGTCTTCCCTTCAGTCCCAGATTCACTGCCATAGAACAAGACAGGCACTTCCATTCTTTTATGAAACGTAAACATTTTGTCTCCCTTCGCCTTGTTCTTTAAGGTTTTATTTATAGTTCCACATATGTTCTGCAATTTACTGATTTTATTCTACACATCATTATCGACACCTAAACTGATTGGCACCCTAAATATCTAAAAGTGAGGATTTATTCCAATACCTTTCCTTGAAGACCAGTTTTTGATCAGACTGGATCTTTTCCATAGTGATCCATACCTTTAGCAGTGAATTTTTTCAGATTGTAACATTGTCTTACTGGCCCATATGATCTATACGCAATGTGTCGTAAGTTGCCTTCCTTGCTCTGTGTTAAGACTACGTCATCCGTATACAGGCTATCGTTTAGATGACATTTGCGATGCGTATCTTCATGTAATTCATTATATCATTATCTTACGAAATCTTTAATAGTGTTAAATAGTGTTGGTGACTAACTTAACACTTATAATTATCTATGCAGTTTTTGATCTGCTGTGTTTATCATTATGGTGGAACCTTCATGTTAGTGTTTGATTTTTTAATGTCTTTGAGAAAAAAGTATTAAAATGACGTATACCTCTATAATTATCAATACACTTCTTAATCCTTATTTAAAAGTAAAAATTACGTCTGTAGTCTTGAAATCAGCAAGGAATATATTACCTCGCCTGGATTAATTAAAGAAATGTAAAAGCGTTAGCTCACAAAGTGTCTATCCATGCATAAAAAGTTCGACATTGGTTCCAACTCGGCCGCACACTTTACGATATTTAATGGTTTTTAAAATCTATAGGAGCTCTTCTAACACTGCTGAGTCAATTGTTTTACTACATTGCGGCGTCACGTGTTACCCAGTTTGTTGCAGCAGTCCCTTTACGCCATAATTTTCTATAATTTTCAGTTATCGTTATTTATTCGCTACATTAATGCTAAAGTTAGCTGTTTCTGAGCGATTTTAATTTTTCAATGTTTTATATGCAGAATTGTCTTTCATGTGTCTTAGGTTCAATATTTGCGATCAGTTTAACCCAAGAATCAAGGTGTGATTTACTGATTATCTGTTTCGCTTATTTTTGTACTGCTGCTTTGTATCTTGTTTTCTGGTTTGTTGTAGAAGTTTTTAAGCCTTTTGCTTTTCTTTCAAGGCTTCTTCTATTTCAGAGTTCCATATCCTCAAGCTTGACTTCTTACTTTTTTTTTTCATTATTCCGACTGCTTCATGCCCTCCTTTTTATATCTAGTCTGCAATATAATTCCTCATCCAATTTTAAGATTTCATTCGACAATTCTTCCATTTATATGAGTATTTCTTATTCTCATTTTTTTCATGTTTTACACATTATTGGTAATACGCAGCAGCCTCACCTGTTTTCAGGAACACCGATGTATATCATCGTATAATACTCTACTTTTGTTGTACCCTTTAATTCTTTTTGATTTCTGTTATGACCAATACTTCAGTTTTGCGCTTGTAACTGCGTTCACAAGCGTGACAGATAGTATCTGGGTTAAGGTAGATTAAATGCATTCTTCGGTCATTGGCTCTCATGTTACTAACATAGCTCCATGGTGGTTAATCAGTGAGACAACATCGTCTCTTCTTTCAAACGCATCCCAAGCAAAATGACTATTCATTAATCCCTACGCTATGTGAATTTTAGAAACCTAACCGTTTGGCTATGTTTGACTATGTTAACGTCTTTGTGTACAAATATGGATGCTTTGTGCCATGGAACTGGTATTGAGCGGAAAACGTCCAATAAAGTAGTTAAAAATAGAATTTCCGTGTAGTCAGCACACCTCATTATATTTCTAAACTTATAACTTTACGTCTCACAATGCACTTGGATTTAATTCTCATTAAGTTATTGACGCAATACTCAGAATGTTTTTGTGGGAACAGAATGCAGATGCATTTAATTCCAATTAAATACAATCAGTAAGGCAGTTCTCAGAATGTCTTTGCGGGAACAGTCAATTAAGCAGCTCCAGGGCAGGATTTGAGCTGCAAATCGATATACATGTATTCAGCTGATATTCTCTTCACTGTGCACAAACACACTGCAGGCTTAGTTAGGCGTTTTTGTGCTAATCACGAAATAAATTTATGAAGCAGCTACTGCTAATGAACATATGAAATACGGACAGAGGACATTTCAAGCACCTCTGCTTTGCGTTGTTACACTAAAGACAGAAACTGGCAGATTCAGTAACACATATTAGATGGTTGAATACAGATAAACACTATAAAATTCTTTACATACCGTTAATATTTAATCTAATGCATTTCGAAGATGCTACATTGACAGTTTTGTCTACTTCGGTTTAACAGCCAACAGCAAGAGAATCCCACAAGTGGTAATTGTACGACATAAGCACTCAAGTGAAATTGTAGCAAAACATTGTTGTCACTAAACACTAATTATTAACGTATTTCTAACTTAATTAAAGAACTTTTCACTAGACAGGAATAACAGTGAGGAATATGTGCAAGACCATTTGATCGCAAGGGTTACTTCAGTTTATACTGAAGTCGGTTTATTTATAGATGTCGAAGTGTGGGACTGACGTCTTTGACTGGTTAAGAAAGCGCCCTGAGACCTAGTTACGAACCTAGCCTTGCTTAAATTTTGAATAACGATCATCAGATAAGGTGGCTGACAACTCCCAGCATGGGGAATCACAACTATTTTGCCAACAGCTTTTTCAAAGAAGCCGGGGGAATTAACAATTTTTCAGGGCAACATTTTGCCCTTCTGGTGTAACACTGCTCGTTAAACGTGGAAGAATAGGCAATATCATCGATGACATGGAGATGCAGGATTTTCAGGAGGGCACTGCCGTGGAAGAGGTTGCCATAAGAAAAAGATTAAATAACCAACTATAGGGTAATGTACTACGAGACGGCGCTCGAAATTTCACTAGTTTGAATGTAGGGACGCCAGAAAATCTGAAAAGAGAAATTGCATGCAGTCAGTCTAAATATTGTAGGTGTCAATGAAAAATTCAAAGAAAATAAAGATTTTTGGTCAGACGAATCTAGGGTAGTATCAACACCAGCAGAAATCTGTATAAACGAAGTAGGACTCGTTGTGAACAGGGATTTATATCACAGAGCGGGTTATTGCGAATATTACAGTGATACGGTTGTTTTTATAAGAATAGTTAGCAAACCAATTACATAAAAATAGTAGAGGTATACATGCTGAAGTCACGAACAGATGATGAATAATGGAGAAAGAACGGTATATAAGGATACTGAACAAGTAAATCGATATGTAAAAGGGGACCATAATCTAATAATCATGAGGAAAAGGAACGAGACAATTGAGGGAGAGATAGAACACTGAATTATGGAAGATTATCAGCTTTGTAGTAAGAATAAGAGAGGGAAAGACTAATCATGTACTGCAATAAATTCCAACTAGTAACAGCGAATACACTATTCAAAAATCTTGAGAGAAGTTGATATATTTCAGAAAGTGCTGAAGTTACGGGGAGAGTCCAAATGTTCACATCGTGGTAAAGGGAAGAATCCAAATGGTTTACATCGTGGTCACACAGGGATATAAAATTCAGATACTAAACCGTAAAGTGTTCCCAGCAGGATATAAAAACAAATGAAGAGTAGACTGATGTTTAAAAGAATGGTACCAAAGAATAGGTGTGGAATGAATCTGGTTAATGAAATATTGAGGAATGATGATGTACATCTAACGTTCTGTAAGGATATAGGTGCTGTGATGATGAATGTCACGAAAGGCAGTTCAGCTGAAGAGAAATGGAGATCTCTAACAAGGGCAGTCACAGAATTTGGACAGACAACTACAGGTACACGGAAGGTAACTGCATTGAAATCTTGAGTAACAGAAGAAATACTTCAATTAATTGAGGATAAGTAAAAAATATGTTGAGGGAAAGACAGGATATGGCAAACTATGCCACGAACGTATCAAATCAATAGGAAGTGCAGGAAGTGGAGGAAAAATTTGAATACATCCAAACAGAACAGTCCCTCGGAAGGATAGATTCAGCACGCACATAAGGCAAAAGAATCTTTGGTGAAGTTAAAAGCAAGGGTTTCGTTGCTAAGAACACAGAGGGAGCTACACTGGTAAACTCTGAGAAGGGACTACATAAGTGGACGGAAAACACTGAAGGCGTCTAAGAGGGGGTGTATGTGTCTAATGAGGTGATAGAAGAAGAAAATGCATTCGGTATGGAAGTGATACATTGTCTGTATCAGATATTAACAGAACTTTGAGAAGTTGGCGTAAAACGCAGATATTCGCTTCGCATATGAGAAATAGCTATGGGAAGTGACAATTGAAAGACTGGCTAAGTAAAAATCAAACTTCCAGAGAAATATCATTCACAGAAACCGAAAGATAACAAAGGTAGATAAGCTTGAGAACTATCGCACAATCAGGTTAACGGCTCACCCATCCAAATTGCTGAGAAGTGTAGCGTGCAGAAGAATGGAAAAGAAAACGGAAATCTGTTAGATGACGATCAGTTTGACTGTCGAAAACGTAAGCGTTGTTTGAAGCAAGTATTTCTTCTGTTATTCAAGATTTCAATGCAGTTACCTTCCGTGTACCTGTAGTTGTGTGTCCAAATTCTGTGACTGCCATTGTTAGAGATCTGCGTATCTCTTCAGCTGAACTGCCTTTTGTGATATTCATCATCACAGCATCTACATCGTTACAGAACTTTAGATGTGCATCATCATTCCTCAGTACTTCATTATCCAGATTCATTCCACACTTATTCTTTGGTACCATTCTATTAAACATCAGTCTACTCTTCGTCATTAATAACTTGCAAACTGTTTTTATATACTGCTGGGAACGCATTACGGTATAGTATTTGATTTCAATATCCTTGCCTGACCACGATGTAAACCATTTGGCTTCTACCTTTTACCACGTGGTGAATCATTTCGAGTCTTCCCGTAACTTCAGCCCAATCCGAAGCATATCACCTTCTCTCAAGATTTTCGAACAGTGTGTTGCCTGTTACCAGTTGAAATTTATTGCAGTACATGATTGGTCCTTCCCCTCTCTTATTCCTACTATCAAGCCCATAATGTCCCATAATTCAGTGTTCTATTCCTCCCTCAATTGTCTCGTCCCAGTTCCTCTCGATTATTACTGGCCCTTTTACATATCTATTTACTTGTTCAGTATCCTCATATATTGTTCTTTCACATTATCCACTCTCTGCTTGTGACTTCTGCATTATTGTGAAATTGATTTGCTGTCTATTCTGTGACATAAAAAATAAATGCACTTAAAAGTCGCCAAGTCTCTTGGCTTGTCCGCTTCCATTTTTTATTGCCGACAAGAACTGTTTTTTGTGAGAACGGATCAGAACGAGATGACATAACAAATAATCAGGTGCCGAGAGCTTTAATTTCTTATTGCTCCCGTTAAATTGGGTGATGCACTAGTTTCATTTCTGTACACGTTTCTGCGATATGTTTCACGTCCAGTACGCACAGTCAAAGCCCACCGGAACTGGCAGTTTCTGCGGCTGTTGATAATGAGCTAGAGTCGTCGATGACCTACCGTGGCAGCCAGCAAGGGCCAGCCGGTCGCTTTTGTGTCTCCCGGTGCAAGGGGCACGTGTCTTTCAGAGCCGTCTAAACGCAATGGTCTATCACTTTACGGCAGGGCAAGCACCTCCTCGTGGGAGAGGTCTGCTTAGAATCGCCCGTCTGGCAGACTAGGATGTGCGGCTCAGGGGTGCACATGTAGACACGCCAGTTTGCTTATTATGTTACGTGTCTAGACTCCTGTTATTTCCCGCACGCGCCAAAAACCAGTAAGCCGATTGGAGGACAGTCAGTGACGCTTTCTGACATTACAAGGCGCCCGTAAGTTTTGGCGGCAAGGCTGTAAACTGGGGGAGCGTTTTGTGATGTATTTTGGAGGGGCTGCTGCACGGAGATTTGTATGCCTGTGATTGCCATTAAGATCCACGGACGGCCAATATTGGTGGTCTTGCAACTTTACGGGATCGACGCGCACTGATTTTTCGGAGTTCCTTTGTAGAGAGGAACTCTTCAACAAGGACGCTTATCCGGACCGCTAGATTCGTAGGTCGTGGGGTAAAGACCGGTGTTGTTAGGCGTCTTATTACTGTTTCACTAACCCACGCAGAGTTTCTTATGTTCCGATGCGGATGGCCGGTTGGAATAAGTTAGGTTTCGGCAATGTGATTCGTGCGGGTACGTCCCCCGAGGACCACATCCGAGACAGACTCAACAGGCCTGATAGCAGCCTGCAGACAAATTCAACGCTGTTGCTGTCTGCACACACAAAGAGATCCGTGAAGATTAGCAGCCCCAGTACGAGGTGCATTCAAGGTCTAAGGCCTCCGATTTTTTTTCTCTGGACTGGAAAGGGATAGAAACATGCGCATTGTTTTAAAATGAGGCCGCGTTCATTGTCAGTACGTCCCAGAGATGGCAGCACTGTACGGCAGATGGAATTTTACCGCCAACGGCGAGAAGGAGAATACTTAAAATGCGACGTTTTCCTTACTTGAACAGCGTGCAATCATTCGTTTTCTGAATTTGCGTGGTGTGAAACCAATTGAAATTCACCGACAGTTGAAGGAGACATGTGGTGATGGAGTTATGGATGTGTCGAAAGTGCGTTCGTGGATGCGAGAGTTTAATGAAGGCAGAACATCGTGTGACAACAAACCAAAACAACCTCGGGCCCGCACAAGCCGGTCTGACTACATGATCGAGAAAGTGGAGAGAATTGTTTTGGGGGATCGCCGAATAACAGTTGAACAGATCGCCTTCAGAGTTGGCATTTCTGTGGGTTATGTGCACACAATCCTGCATGGCGACCTGAAAATGCAAAAAGTGTCATCTAGGTGCGTGCCACGAATGCTGACGGACGACCACATGGCTGCCCGTGTGGCATGTTGCCAAGCAATGTTGACGCGCAACGACAGCACGAATGGGACTTTTTTTTCGTCGGTTGTGACAATGGATGAGACGTAGATGCCATTTTTCAATCCAGAAACAAAGCGCCAGTCAGCTTAATGGAAGCACACAGATTCTCCGCCACCAAAAAAATTTCGGGTAACCGCCAGTGCTGAAAATATGATTGTGTCCATGTTCTGGGACAGCGAGGGCGTAATCCTTACCCATGTCGTTCCAAAGGGCACTACGGTAACAGGTGCATCCTATGAAGATGTTTTGAAGAACAAATTCCTTCCTGCACTGCAACAGAAACGTCTGGGAAGGGCTGCGCGTGTGCTTTTCACCAAGACAACGCACCCGCACGTCGAGCTAACGTTACGCAACAGTTTCTTCGTGATAACAACTTTGAAGTGATTCTTCATGCTCCCTACTCACCTGACCTGGCTCCTAGTGACTTTTGGCTTTTTCCAACAATGAAAGACACTCTCCGTGGCCGCACATTCACCAGCCGTGCTGCTATTGTCTCAGCGATTTTCCAGTGGTCAAAACAGACTCCTAAAGAAGCCTTCGCCGCTGCCATGGAATCATGGCGTCAGCGTTGTGAAAAATGTGTACGTCTTCAGGGCAATTACGTCGAGAAGTAACGCCAGTTTCATCGATTTCGGGTGAGTAGTTAATTAGAAAAAAAATCGGAGGCCTTAGAACTTGAATGCACCTCGTACTTTGGGAAACCTATTACAACGACCTGTTAGCAGAAAGGAACCAGAAGCAGGTAAAAGCTGCAGCGGTTTCCGACATTACAAAGAAAAGCAGATAACGCTCGTGCTTCCAGGAATCTTGAAACATAGAGAACATTCTATTGTGCACGTTTACCAGCTCCTGCACCCAGGCGTACATGCATTCCCTTAGCAGTCAGGCGTTCCTGCCTGCCGGGTGTAAATGAATGGCCTTAGCCATCTGGCCGTTCTATGTGCTGGGCATATATGTACGCACATAGCCATCCGGGCGCTATACCTGCTAGGCGTATTTGTGCCCCGGTAGCCATTAATGAGTTAAGAGAAAGCCAATTGCTGGATGCACCATGCGGTGAGAGCGAAATAATTAAATTCTGCTTCTCAAAACTACCTGGTAATTACCATCACGCTCTGGTAAGCAAACGTGTCGATAATGACAAATCGTTTAAAAGGCTAACTGCGCGAACTTCAGCTCATACACGAAGTGTAGAGAAATCACAGTGGAAACGTACAATTTCCACAAAGAAATAAACAAACAACAAACGAGTGGGATGCACCGTCAGGAAGTGAGGGTTATAGACGAGCGGACTCCGATTGAAGGGGAGACTGGAACCATTTCAGTGGTGGGAATAACAGGAGACAATATGGTCCTAACTGGTGAATGACCATCAGAAGTCACCGGGGATCTTACATGGTAGAAATTCCTCCGCGGTATCCCACCCACGAACAACGCAATCGCAGCCCCACAAGGAATTGACATTAGGCACGTGTGGAAAGGACTCAGCAAAATTCCGCGACATATATCGGAGTGAGCTTTATTCGTATATTTTGGATTGTGAGGACTTACTCCAGTTCCTGATAGAAGAGAAGAAAGAAGTTACTAAACAGGAGCTCCACCCTCTAATAAATGCCACAAAAAAGGTCGTTCGGCTGCACGAAATTCTAGAGAGTGGCAGCTACATTACTGTGATATTAGAGGCAGCTTACCAGAGATGCTGAGAAGCAAGGAGAGGATGGTGTTTTGTGGCTGATATCCTCTTTCTATAACACAAACTGCACCCATAAATTAACAGGTTTCTTTACTCATATGAATAAGAGGTTACTTACGGTAGTCCAGGTGTTGTGATACAAGCTCTTATGTAATAGTCCATATTAGCCTCATTACTGGTGAAGTACACTTCCCACTACGCACACTACTCTGGTCGTTAGGTACTGACTGACTCTGAGCTAGAGGCGTCTGCATTCGATAGGGTTGTATTGGACATTCATAGCAAGGGTTTTGAAAGGCGGCTGCTCGACAACGTCATGACTAGGGGTCGGTTAAGAACGATACACACGCAGATCGTGGTTGTCTAGCATTCTGGTCAAGACGGGCTGCATTAGTAGCAGAAGCTGCGTTTTTGATGTGTTACGAAAGGTTAAAAATCCGTCGACTTGGCGCAAAGGACGTTCATTAGTTTCAGTTATAGATGGTCCGGATACTGCGAGGCGACCAAGTGCTGACCACCACATTCTCAGTTGTCCCGAGATTTGCGACGCAATATCCAATCAGCACGTCAGAAAACGTAAGGAAAAAGTGTAGGTAATATTGGGGGTCACCTTAGGTGTGTAGGTATCACCATCATTTTTCTCTTTGTTTGTACTTCATTGAGATCGCAATTTTACTGTGTATGGGTACATTCTACCCGTCATACAACGAAAAGGTAGCGACGCGTTCAAACTCGTCATATTTGTGTCAGTTATGTTGCTATGTTTTGTGTTTTGATTGAAAGCTGTCCACAGCACTTCGAGGAGCAACCCTTCGCCAAACACATCATTGCCTAGGGAGCGCAGAAGATAGTAATTAGTTACTTAACCAAAATTCTTAGACAGGTCCTCATTAGAATAAGAATTTTAAAGAGATTTGGAAGACTTAAAATCAAATAAAGCATAAGAGATAAATAACATTCCATCGGAAATTCTAAAATCTTGAGGGAAGTGGCAACAAAATGATTATTCACGGTGGTGCGTAGAATGCATGAGACTGGCGACATACCATCAGACTTTCGAAAAACATCACCCACACAATTTCCAAGATTGCAAGTACTAACAAGTGTGAAAATTATCGCACAATCAGTTTAACAGCTCATGCACCCAAGTTACTGACAACAGTAATGTACAGAAGAATAAGAAAGAAAATTGAGATTGTGCTACATGAGGATCAGTTAGGCTTTGTGAAAGGTAAAGGGACCAGAGAGGCAGTTTGCAATAGCGGCCGATAATGGAAGGAAGAGTAAAGAAAAATCAGACCTCGAGAAAGCAGTAGCTAGTGTAGAATGGTGCAAAATACTCGAAATCCTCAGAAAAACGGGGGTAAGCTATATGCAACAACATGTACGAGAACCAAGAGGGAACAATAATATTGGAAAGACCAAGAACAAAGTTCATGTATCAAAAATGGTGTAAGACTGTGGTGTAGTCTTTCGCTCCTGGTGTTCAGACTACACGTCGACGAAGCAATGACAGAAATAAGTGAATGATTGAAGAGTGGGATTAAAATTCAAGGGGAAAGGATAACAGTGCTAAGATTCAATGATGACATTGCTATCCTCAGTGAAAGTGATGAAGAAATATGGGATTTTTAGTGTGAACAGTATATTGACTACAGAATGTGGGTTAAGAGTAAATCTAAGAAAGGAGAAAGTAATGATAACTACCGGAAAGGAGAACAGCGACAACCTTAACATTATAATAGGTGATCAATAAGTAGATGAAATTACGGAATTCTGCTACTCAGGCAGCAAAATTCCCCACGACACAGGTGCAGGAAGGCTATAATATCCACACTAGCACTGGCGTAGATGACATTCATGGCCATGGGAGGTTTACTAGCGTAAAACGTGGGTCTTAATTTGGGGAAGTAATTTCTGAGAATGTACTTTTAAAGCACAGAATTATATGGCAGTAAAACATGCAAATGTCGTGTGACTAGGTCCTCCCGTCGGGTAGACCATTCGCCGAGTGCAAATCTTTCGATTAGACGCCACTTTGGTGGCTTGTTTGTCAATGGGGATGAAATGATAATGATTAGGACAACACAACACCCACTGTCTGAGCGGAGAAAATCTCCGAACCAGCCGGGAATTGAACCCAGGCCTTAAGAATGACATTCTGTCGCGCTGACCACTCAGGTACCGGGGGTGGGGGGGGGGGGGCGGACTATATGGCACTGATACATTGACTTTGGGAGAAACGGAACTAAAGAGAATCGTATTTGAGATTTGGTATTACAGAAATATTTTGAAAATTAGATGAACTAGTAAGGTAAGGAGTTAGGAGGTTCCCCGCAGAATCGGCGAGGACAGGATTATATGTAAAACACTGACAAGAAGGAGAGACAGAATGATAGAACGTCTGTTCAGACGTCAAGGATGGTACTAGAGGGAGCTGTGCAGGGGAAAATCACTATAGGAAAACAGAGACTGGGATACATCCAGCAAATAATTGAGGACGTAGGCTGAAAGTGCTATTCTGGGATGAAAAGCTTCTCATAGGAGAGAACTTCGTGGCGCGCCGCATCAAACCATTCAGAAGACTGATGTATAACAGAAAAAGGTCCTCTCGTGGTGGATATAGCTTAATAACGCTTTCAGTGAATTCTAATTTTTATTAGGTTACTCTCTTTACTATCAACTCTTTCCAAAATATGCAGTCATAAGTTAATTGGTTTGTTTTGTGTAGAAGTAACAATAAGACAGTATCTAGTATTAGTATATACACCACTAGAAATACAACAGATTAGATGGCTCCATTACTTTAGTTATCCTGTATTAGTTAGCAGTTAGTACCATCAGTACTTTATAAATATCTATATGTCCTCTGTTAGATAGCGTAAGAATTTTTTTGTTTACTTAGGTGACAAACGCCGTGTTATAGTTGTATGCACAAATACAGATTGTGGTAATATCGCGTGTACAAGCTGTAAAAGGGCAATGCATTGACGGAGCTGTCGTTTGCACTCGGGTGATTAATGTGAAAAGTTTCCAACGTCATTATGGCCGCACAATGGGAATTAGCAGTCTCTAAACGGAGCTAGACGCATGGGACATTCCATTTCGGAAATAGTAAGTGAATTCAATATTCAGCGATCGACAGTGTCAAGACTTTGCGGAGAATACCGTATTTCGCGTATTAACTCTAAAAAAAATGGTTGAAATTGCTCTGAGCACTATGGGACTCACCTGCTGTGGTCATCAGTCCCCTAGAACTTAGAACTAATTAAACCTAACTAACCTAAGGACATCACACACATCCATGCCCGAGGCAGGATTCGAACCTGCGACCGTAGCAGCAGCGCGGCTCCGGACTGGAGCGCCTAGAACCGCACGACCACCGCGGCCGGCATTAACTCTCATCTCTGACATCGCACTGGCCGACGTATAATTGAACTATAAAGTTCCCATTAGGATCATGTAAAGCCAATATAAAAGCTACTAACTCTTTATACTAGCGGTTAAATTCCGAAAACATTTGTAACTTAACGACAGAGAACTGCCACGTCTGCGTTGTCAGTGCTAATAGACAAGCAACATTGCGCGAAATGACCACATAAGTCAATGTGGGACGTACGAAGAACGTATCTGTTAGGACAGTTATGCGAAATTTGCCGTTAATGGGCTGTGGCAGCAGACGAGCGACGCGAGCGCCTGCAGCGCCTGCCTTGGACTCGTGACCATATTGGGTGGACCTTGGATGACTGGAAACCTGTGTCTTGGTCAGATAAGCCCCGATTTAAGTTGGTAATAGATGTGTGTGGTGCAGATCCCACGAAACCATGGGCATAAGTTGTCAGGCACAGTGCGAGCTGATGGTGGCTGCACAATGGTGTAGACGGTGTTTGCATGGAATGGAATGAGTCCTCTGGATGTTCGGGTACATGGAAGCCATCTGGAGCCATTCCGGTGCCCAAGCAGTGATGGAATTTTTATGGATGATAGTGCACCATGTTACCGGGCCACAATTTCATGGTTTGTTTGAAGATCATCCTGGGCAACTTGAGCGAATAATATTGGCCATCCAGATCGCCCGATGTGAATTCCATCTAGCATTTATGGGAGACAATCTAGAGATCAATTCCTGCACTAAAATCTTGTATTACAACTCTTTCTTAGTTTTGGACGGCTGTAGAGGCAGCCTGACTCCGTATTTCTGCAGGCGACTTCCAACGACTTGCTGAGTGCATGCCACGTTGAGTTGTTGCACTGCTCCAGGGAAAAGAAGGTTCGACTCGGTATTAGGAGGTATCCGATGACTCTTGTGAGCTCTGCGTACGTTACAAGGATGCAGCTTTTTCATCTTTTTTATATAAAGTGGCGGCAATTATTGTAACATTAATGCATTTACCTTATCTTTTGTCACATTTTTGTTGTAAGGCAATTGCATAATTGTAGCGTCGGTGTATCATACCAGCTACTAAGACGGGCAGGAACGGTATTAGCAACGTGCAGGTGGAGACCAGAAAAGTGCAGCAGAGCGCACAAACGAGTTCCCAAGGTCGAAGTTGGCGAGTATCGGACCTGGAGAGGAGGTGACAGTCGCGCGTCTGCCCGGCTGACCGGCGACGCGATCCAACCAACATTCTGGGGATGCTCAACGGCACGCGCGACAGGGATTCCCGATCGGCGCTGCCTGCCGCCGCCTACCTGAGGGCATCGGCAAAGGGGCCGTGGGGGTAACAAGGCCGTCCCGCGGCCGCGAGCGGCCTGTTCACAAACATGGGTGCGGCAGATATTCTGGCGACTGTGCGGACGCTGACCCTGGAAATTGGAAATTTGTGGTAAGTCCTATGGGACCACACTGCTGCGGTCATCGGACCCTAGGCTTACACACTACTTAATCTTACATTAACTTACACACATGCCCAAGGAAGGACTCGAACCTCCGACCTCCGACGAGGGGGGGGGGGAGCCGCGCGAACCGTAGCAAGGCTCCTGAGACCACATGGCTACCCCTCACAGAGCTGACCCTGGGCACGCCCCATCTTGGTGAACGTCGATCTTTCGGTAAAGAATATAATCGACCTATGGCGACCCTACCACTAGAGTCATATTACCACGAACTTCTTCTAGTCATTATATTCAAGCCACTGCTCGGACAGGAGGCAAAACACATCACCATGCTGAGCAGCAAAATCTGCACCTGTCGTATCTAGACGTCTCATCACTCCGACAGCACACGCCCCACACCATTACAGAGCCTCCACCAGCTTTAACAGTCCCATGCTGACATGCAGGTTCCATGGATTCAAGAGGTTATCTCCATAACCATACACGTCTATCCGCTCTATACAACTTGAATCAAGACTCCTGTTTCGAGTCATCAACAGTTAAATGATGGCGTTGACGGCCCCAGACGAGGCGTAAAGCTTTGTGCAGTGCAGTCATCAAGTGTACACGAGTCGGCCGTCGGCTCCGAAAGTCCATATCGATGATATGGTTTGCACGCTGACACTTGTTGATGGCCCTGCATTGAGATCTGAGGCTATTTACGGAAGGGTTGCACCTCTGTTACGCTCAACAAGTCTCTTCAGCCGTCGTTGGTCCCATTCTTGTGGGATCTTTTTCCGGTTGCAGCGGTGTCGGTGATTGGATGTTTTACCGGATTCCTCATATTCACGGCATACTCGTGAAATGGTCGTATGGGAAAATGCCCAGTTGATAGCTACCTCGGAGATGCTGTGTCCCACAACTCGTGCGCCGACTGTAACATCACGGTCAAACTCACTTTAATCTTGGTAACATACCGCTGTCGCAGCAGTAACCGATCCAACAACGGTCACTTGTCTTATATAGGCGTTGCCGACCGCAGCGTCTTATTCTGCCTGTTTACAGATCTGTGTATTTGAATACGCATGCCTATACCAGTTTCTCAAGCGCTTGAGTGTAGTAAGCCTTGTTTACACAACTGCAATTGATTGTTATTTTTGCTGTATCAGATTATTTGAATGAAAGTGCCGAAGTATGTGCGTGGAGAATTTGCAGTCGTGCATAGAGAGACGGACGTCACATGACGTGAGGTCAGCGTGATTATAGCGCCTAATGAGTCTGGCCCCGCAACATGGGACAGTTGGAGGATCGGGAAAAACACAACGTGTGTCAACTAGCGTGCCGTTATGGTGCACTGCGACGGTGTCAAACTGCTGAGTGACTTCACATAGTGAAGAATCATAGGGAAAATATAACCACGATACGAGTGTCACCCAGTAATTTAGTGTTTATCACAGCTGTGTTTTATGCGCATGAGGAGCGTTCTAAACGATAGGCACTGGTGAGACGCTGGAAACGTGAGGAGTTGGTCGAACACAGACAACTACAGCGGCAGATGAATTCTACAATGTGCAACAGGGACCCACGTATAACAGCTGATGGAACTGCATCCACATTTAATAGGATTTCAGGGCACGCCAACTCATGTTCCACAGTGGTATAGCGATTGCATGCGGGTTCATGACCAATGTGTTTTGTTGACACCCACACATCGGCAGCACCGTTTCCGATGATGCCTAGAGCATAGGGACTAGACTAATAAGGAGTGAAGTTCCTGCTCTGATAAAAAAAATGGCTCTGAGCACTATGGGATTTATCATCTGTGGTCATCAATCCCCTAGAACTTAGAACTGCTTAAACCTAACTAACCTAAGGACATCACACACATCCATGCCCGAGGCAGGATTCGAACCTGCGACCGTAGCGGTCATGCGGTTCCAGACTGAAGCGCCTAGAACCGCACGGCTGCTCTGATCAGATGAGAGATGATTCAGCCTGTTAGTGATTCTGGCTGTACCCACATTTGGGGAGAAGTGGGAACACATAATGCCTCCAGGACCACTTTCAACATTATAGTTTTGATAGTCCAGGGTTTATGGTGTGGGGAAGCATGATTTTGCATGGACCTTTAGACTGTCGAACCTTTGAGAACGGTGCACTCATTGGTCAGTGTTCTGACACTGCACTCTTCCTCCATGTGTGTCTACACAGTGGTGCATTCGGCCCTGACTCCATTTCTTCTGGACGACAGTCCACGAGTGCATATAACAGGTCAGATGGAGGAGCTCTCGGAAGGAGACGATATTCGACGAATACGCTGGCCTACTCATTCCCCGACTGAAATTGAGTACTTGTGGTATGCGTTAGGGAGGTGTATTGCAGCATGTCCATATGCATCAACGATCATGCAGCAGTTGTTAACGACACTGGTGGACGAATAGTGTTTCCTACCACAAGAATTCCGTACCAACCTTATGGCCAGCATGGGAACTGGTTTCCGAGCATGCACTACTGTCTGTGGTGATCCCACACCCCATACAGAACCATGTCAAACCTTTTGAAATGTCCAGCGGACCATGATAAGCAGTAACAATTTCAACGTAATTGTTGTCTATGAATAAAAGCGTAATTTCTGTTCGTCCCGTTGCGTATTTCTTTCAGTTACCTTCTCTACTATACGGTAGCAGTTCGTTCGAGCTGTGCTACACACATCATGAGAATGTTAGTACCGTTCTTAAGTTTTGTGCACCATTGCACCTTCTCATATGATAAAATGTACGTGGAGGGGTCAATTTATAGGAAAATAAATTGCTATCGATATAGTTGATGATTGAAAGGCTCGAATCTTCTCATTGGTATGACTTCCAGACTGCTTAAAGAGTCAGTCGAATCATGCTACAATTTACAGCCATCTCTGGAAGAAAGAATATCATGAATGTGATACGAAAATATGAGGTAGCAAGGAATGACATGATAACGTTGAACAATTAGATAATAAGCGCATAAAACGTGAAAAAATCTTTATTATGTTTGACTGCCAGATAAAGGACAAATATTAAGTGGTTGCTCAGAGGGCAAAATTATCTCAGTGCGTTTGCACGAGTAACAGTAGAGAAACATGTAGAACATCACGCCACAGTGATGCTTATGATCAGGCAGAGGATTATCACCTCCAAGGCTGATGTAGCCAGCGTCAAACCCTCACCAGTGGTGATCAGACAACCCATGGTCCTCCTGCCTTCAGCTAGAGCTGATGAGTCTCGCAAACGCCTGGTAAGTGGAATGGAAAACCTATGATGCCGTCAGTAACAGAAAGCGGACAGGCGTTTGTATGACAAGGCTACCATCTGAGACCAGCTTCGGCTACTGAGGCACTTGGTCGTCCAAACCTCCAACAGAATAAATCTCTTTCGCAAAGTATTGTACCCTATTCCTCTTCATTTTCCACGCGGTTTAGTCGCATTGGTCCGTCCATGGTCTCTCCAACCAATGGACGTGGTTCTCATATGTCATCACAGGAACACCTTCGTTTTTTTGTAAAATGATTACCTCCCTCCTCCCACCCCCCCACACCCCACCCGAGGAAATTGTCAAGCTGTCAGATGCTATTAGCCTTTGGAAAGTTCTTTCTACGACGGATAGGTTTCCGTTGACATGTTTAGTTCTTGCAGCATGTTTAGTGCACTCGACCCGCCTTGGTGTACTCTTACTCCAGACATTGTCGTTTCTGGTGCCCAAGACGATGGATTGTGGTTCAGAGAGCACGTACAAAATATCTGTGGGCAAAAAAAAATTGTGTACTCTTTGCACAGAAAAGTTCTTCTTATAGTAGAGGCATGGAATCCTTTCAGACGAAGTGTCGCTTGAATCTGAATTACATACAGCAGCTGCAGTACTGATTACAACACTGTCAAATGCAAATATCTGGTCACTTTTATTCGACGTCGACGAGTAACAACGACTCACAGAGGCAGGTGGCAGCACTAGCAGTGGAGGCTATATGAAGCATGACGTGATGACGTGAAAAACAGTGTAGTTGTTGTTACCTGGAAACGGAGCAATTTATCTGGCGCCCAAATGGGCATAATCATTGGCTTTGGTGCCAAGAGTTGAAGCATTTCCGAAACGCCGAAGTTTTAAAAATGTCCACATGCCGCTGTGGTTAAAGTATACGGTACATGGAAAAATGGCGCTATCCAAAGTCAGTGTAGAGGCAACTGTGGTGCGACATGGGCAGTAGGTGACTGGCGTGAATGACGACTGTGACCTGGTACTAAGGAAGGCACGATTGTATTACGATAATGGGAGGGGCCGTAATCAATTGCTGTTGGTTAGTTTATTTTTCAATCACGCACACTTCATTTGGAAACAACAACAAATAAAAGGTGACAATAAATTAAGAAGTGTTTCACGGCTGAAGGCCTTGCTGACAACAAATTCAACTATTTCTCGGCTGAAGGCCCCCATACTAATAACTGTTTCGTGGCTGAAGGCCTGAATAGCAATCCTTTAAGAACCAGTTAAACATCTTAAAACGTGCAATTACAGTTACTAAATTTTCTTAAAGAACAATCATCAAATCTGACCAAACCAAGGAGAAAGGTTGGGGGGGGGGGGGGGCTGGGGGCGCAGACGTTGCTCCAAGTATCGACCTGGGAAAGTTCCTCAAAACTTTGCAAGCGATGAGACAGGCAGCCAAGAGTTGCATTCACTTCACGAGATGGTAACTCACATTAGTGGCAGTTTAAACACATGAGCAATAATCATTTGCCGAATCTACCTAACGTCCGATGACCAATGTAATGATGGAATAACACACCCAAGCTGGAACTGGCGGTCAGCACTATGTCTTCAGACTCCGGTGTCTAGAGCATCCAGATGCAGAAAGGAACCACTACTATCAGAGTAGAAAAAAAAAACGCCACCCAGCCCACAATTCATTGAAGCTGTCGAACTCTACACGCTTTACCAGACAGCAGCGGCAAGGCGAGGAAAATTACACTGCCGTAACATACACTAAGCTCCAGGGCAGGTAACTGGGCCGTTAGCGGCCACTAACCAGGAAAAATACCACTGATTGATCTTCACAAATAATAACATATAGAATGCAACAATTAATTATAAGAAGTGGAGGAAACCTAACTAGGTTCGCTTTCCCCAAACGCTCCTCTCGCTGCTCTTCGTCTCGGCGACACTGCGAGCAGCAACACTCAAACAAATGGCGAGACCTGACAATGGTGGAAGTTTCACTAACTGAATTAAGATCCACTCAACTTAAACTTCCTGGGTACGGTTGACAACGAGGTTGTACCCCTCGCGACTGCAGCCCTTCCATCTGGCAGTGCATGCGTGCCGCCAGTGGTCCTGGCGTGTCCCTGCGCTGCATGGACCTGGCTTCTCGTCCGTCCCCAACAGACAAGCCGACTCACACCACACGAAAACACCAGAACGTCGCCCAAAGATAGTACCACCGCTGCTAGATATCGATAGCCGCCGCTGCTGCTACTAGCAGACAGACAATGCTTGCAAACGGAGTGGCGCCAATGAACACAAGAACACAGCAACCGTAACTATACTAACTAAGCAATGCCAATCTAGCAACGGTACCAACGCGAGCCGCATCACGGCTCAACCACTGTGGACATGTGTACAGGTGAATAAACTGGCTGTTTAGTAATTGACCGCCCATATGAACCAAGAGGCTGCCAACAGTGTCTCCTCAATAACTGTTAAGAGAACACTGATACTTGTGGGCATCTGAAGTAGCACATGGTCCATGCAGCCATACTGATTGCTGTTCACCGGACGTAAAGGCTTACACGCCAATACCATGATATCCACTGAGTAACGACAGGTGGCCTTTAGGGTTGAGTCACGTTTTTCTCCATCAGACAGATGACTATAGGCGAGTGCAGTGTGAAACATCTGAAAGTTCAGGATCAAGGATGTAGGAAGGAGCACTAAGGTCGGGAGAATATTTTCGTTGTATTCCGTGGGCAAGCCTGTCATTCGGGAAAGCACAATGGATCAACACAAGTTGGCGCCTATCCCTGGGGACCTTGTCCACCCCTAAATGCCGCTTGAATTTCTTTGCCGTGATGGCATCCACCACCAGGGCAATTATACGTGTCACACAGCTTGCAGTGTACTTTCTTGGTTTGTAGATGTCCAGGAGTATTTTACCGCACTCCCTCGGCACTACACTCCTCCGGTGGTTTTTTGAACCACCTCGATCGAGCAGTCGTGCCATGGATCCTCAAACCGAGAAATTTAGCTCAGCTGGCCACGGCACTAGTATGGGCATGGCACCACATCCCTGTCGCTGAGCTCCGGAATCTCATTGACTCACTGAACGTCTCGCAGCGATTCGCACTGAAAAAGTGCTCATGCAGGCTTTTGCCAGGAGTTCACTTTAAAATGACTGCACGGTGTAGATATGCACAATTAATCGTTTCTCTCGCACCTTTACCATTTCATATATTTCCGTCGCGAACATATAACATAGCAACAGAAGTGAAACTTAGTGCCAGCACATCCACTTATATTTTTCGAATAGCAGGAAGGGGACCGTCGAGCTTAAAATACTCACCTCCAACAGTATCAAGTACCCCCACTCCGTAGGACATTACGTTGGGATTTACGATGATCAGTAATTCTTTCGCCATTACTGCATAGTCAACTATGCAGGCAAATGAAATGCATCAACTGGTCGATGACAACGGAGTACGATGCATATCATCTTCTTCCAGACATCAGAATCTCTAGCAAGAACGCATCCACCATCGACATCTATGGAGCTCCTACACTAAATTTACCATCGTTAGAAGACCCTTCACAGTGGGTGTATTTACATTATTCAACTCTACATAATCTGTATTGGCCATACACTGAGGTGTCGAAAGAGATGGGATACCTCCTAGTATCATATCGGACATGCTACTGCCCGGCATTGTGCAGCAACTCGACGTGCAATGTTATTGGAAGACCCTTGCAGATATACGCGAACTGACCTCCAGATTATGTCCCATGAATGTCCCATGCACTTCATGCCGGACGATCTGGATGGCCAAATCAGTCGTTCGACTTTTCCAGAAAGTCCGCCAGAACAATCATGAACAATTGTGTTCGGGTGACGGGGCAATTTGTCATCCATTAAATTTCCATCGTTGTTTGGCAAAATGAATGACTGATAATAGTGTCTAAGCAGCCGAGCAAGTATCCAGTAACCAGAGGACCCAGCTCATGCCAAGTAAACACAACCCACACCGTTATGGAGCCACCACCACCTTGCACAGTGCCTTGTTGACAACTGGGGTCCTTGGCTTCGTGGGGTCTGCGCCGTAGTCGAAATATTCCATAGCTCAACCAAGTGAAATCGCGACTCATCTGACTAGGCCACGGTTTAGCGGTCATCTAAGGCCCAACCGATGTGGTCACTAGCCCAGGAGATGCACATCAGGTGATGTGGTGATGTTAGGAAAGGCACATTAAGGGGCTCCAGAACGCCCTATACTTGCAATGTTAAAATAACGCTTATAAATTACATCTTTCCTCACAAAGTATTTGAGGTAGGAAGTTGAACTTTTTACAGATTATTTATTGGAATATGGGCTACAACTTAACACAGGGATTTTACAAAATTTTAGTTCAGTTATTAAAGATGATTTTTTTTCAATTGTAATGAAAATTCACAACATTTTTTTGCAATTTTTTATTTATATATTCAAAAATATACAGTTTTTTGGAAAAAGGCTGTGTTAAATTATGCAGAAGGTACTGTGTAACATTTACTGAAAGTTTGAAACAAATATGTTTGGAAGATCCTTAGAAAACATGTAATTCGTATGAAAAAATAAAAGTTTTGGGAATCGAGCGACAAAGATTGGATTAACTTTTTAGTGCATTCCAGGTCCATAGGATGGATTATCTTCATCCTCTGCAAACTCCTCCTCCAGCTTCCTCTTGTTCCTCCTCCTGTTTACTCTTGCTTGTATTTCTAGACTCTTTACAGCCCTGTCTGCAGCCCGAAGGCGTTCCTTGTCTAAAGCAAGCATCGCTCGTACCATGTTAGAACCTATCTTCATTCCCATATTTCTAAATACCTTGCACCTTACAATGTTGCCATCATTGAAAGTCGCAACAGCATCATACACACCAAAGTGAAGTGTTTCTATTCCAACAAATACAGTCTTGGGGATTCTCGACCATATAACACTATTTACACTTTCATTGGGGTTTTGAGTTTTTCCGTGAATACACTTTTTCAACAGTTCAGGTGCTGCTAAGTCTCTGAAAATAGATTAGCCACAACACATACTTTATCTCACATCACTAAAATGTACCTGATGAACACGGACGTAAATAATAACACCATTTGACAGCTGTTTAACAGCGCCACAGTGGGTCACGCCCATGTAGAACACATTTCAAAAAAAAAATTAAAAATAGTTGTAGTCTTCGGAATAGAATAAATTATATATCTATTAAAAGGTAATAGTCTGCAGATTCAGAAAACGCAAAAAAGTAAAAATTGAACTTTTCATGATTTTGAGCCTTTCCAGAGCCCCTTAACGCCAGATTTCGCCGCACTGTCCTAAAGGAAGGATGGTTGCATGTTCAACATTGTTACCAGTTTCTTCCACACAGTGTTGCTTGTCAGTAGGCACTGACAACTCTGCGCAAACGCCGATGCCTGACAACTCTGCGCAAACGCCGATGCCCCATCTCGTTAAGACCGTTAGTCACAGCGTTGCCCGTGGTGAGAATAACGCCTGTAGTCTGGTATTCTCAGCACACTCTTGACACTGTGGTTCTCGGAAGACCGAATTCCCTAACGATATCCGAAATGGAAGGTCGCATGCGTCTAGCTCCAACTACCATTTCGCGCTCAAAGTCAGTGAACTCTCGTGATGCGGCCATTATCAGGTCAGAAACCTTTTCGCATTAATAACCTGAGTACAGGTCACAGCTCTGCCAATTCACTTCCTTTTATACTTTGCGTACACGATACAATCGTCTACTGTGTACGTTGATGTAGATGTAGATGTAGATGTAGATGTAGATGCATACCGCTGTCCCATGACTGGCACTTCATTGTGTGCTGTCTTATGTAGTGCAACAGGTAGACTAACTCGATGGAGACCGTATGTGAATACACTCTTTTATGATGACATAAAATTTGTAAGAGAACGCGGCAAACAAGATTATTTAGAAGAGTGTATAAATGTATGTATGTGTGCAGTGCCGACGTATGCTGACATACCTCCTACAAATGTTAAATCAGCAGAAGGTGGAATTACAGATGGAATACCTAACTACCTCGTTCCTCCTACTGGTTTGAATGCTCTGCAACAAGAGTTTGTACATTATAAAAGTCAACTATTTAGACAGTACTATAGTGATATAAAGCAGAATGAATAAGCAGCTGATAATATCACAATTTAAAAAAAAAATACAATACCAGAATTTAAAAATGTACAATAAGTATCAGCAAGAAATCAGACAACTATGATGAACATGTCATACTGCTGCATAATCGTACGAACAGTAAATACATTAATTCATTGGATGAATAGTGTGAGTAGGGTAGGGTGCCGATAGCGTTCTCACAAATGACCCGTTTTTTATCACAATCTTGATAATCAGATCTTTAGTTGCGATATAGTGTGCATCACGTGTTACCACTACTAAAAATTGTCTTGGGAAGCGACATCACCAACACCGACGTACAGATACCTCAATTAATCGTCAACCAAGAGATTCTTTCCGACTGCAAGACCTACAGCGTTAGCGAGTCCAGTGGGTCGATCCTGTGTCTGTATGGCACGCACACGTTTTTGAGCGAACGTTCTTCGATCAGCGACCTTTTCGTCTCGTCTTTCATAAGACCGATAACCTCATTGTTTGCTGGTGTTGCGCCATAAGGATTATCAGCCTCTTACCCAGACACGTAAAATTCCTAGGTTTTCAACCTTATCATTTTATATGGATCACAACCATTCACCTAGTAGATAAAGCTGTCGGTATCCATATAAACCAACTCAGAGTGTTTAAAACGAGGGTCAACAAACTTAGAATGCAACCAGTACATGTGAACCATAGACAGATCCAATCTACACATAAGCAGGTTTCAAGAACTGTACCATCTTCATCTCCAGAGTAGCATTATCTTTATTGAAGATTGTAGCCCATATGCAATTAGGTTTGGCGGTCAACTCCCTTCCGCCACGACACCCACATTTACTAAATAAATATCACGGTGCTTTTGAAGATTTTCCATTGATTACTCGAAACCACAATTGTTCACAAGTTTACCGACATATTTTTCAGATGAACTCTTTGTGGAAGTTCCCTTTTAATATTTAAATCAGTATAATAATTCAATCAAGCAGCCTGAACGAATTGAATGCCGCAATGGACTTTATTCGGTTTGAACCCTAGCTCTAAGAATTGCTCACGGTTTCCGTAACTTGTGACAAATCATGCTTTTCGTTTAATGTTGCCACTACCCTGGGATGTAAACCTAGCTATGGGATTCAGTGCCCTTGACACAGCGGTAGATCAGACTATGCACCATGTAAGCTAGTTGGATATGTCATTTCTACCCGTAGGACATATTCTACCTCAGAATAAGCTACCAAAGACGAGACAGTTTGTTTTAATGTGCGGATTTCTGTATCGTATAACCACTGAAACGCGCCAGTAGGTCAAAATTATTGCGTGGCATATCGGTATGAATTGTTAAAACATAGGTATTAGACGTAACTCGAATGAACGAATGTTTCACTACTTACTCGCAAATTATTTGCTTTTACATGTCTATGTACGCACTTATCGTGAACCCCACACGTCAATATCTGTTAATAATTCTAATATATCTTTATTTTTGAACATAGCACTCCATGAAAGTTCCAGTGCAGTACAGTATTATGCAGAATCCACTTTGTACGTTTCCTTGTGCACATTCTGAAACTAGCTGAAGATGTCTGCAAGTAAATGTACATCTGTATCCCTGTAAAGAGTTGGATTCTCCTCTTAATTAGAGTTGTTGAACTTGTTCCAAATATAGATCATATGTTCACATACCACGTTCGTTATACCACTCCTGTTAACAACGGAACGTTCCCAAGCGTCAATAAACAATCTTGATGAAATGTTGGAGGTAGAGCGGGCAAAATAATACAGTACTTATTTTTTTAGTTTGTGCTCAGTTTCGTTCTTAAGGGTAAAACACGCCCCAAAAAGTGGCACATTATGTTTGGAGGGAATATCGTAGAAACGATGACAAATAAACAATTTTTGCCATATAAAAAAATTAACGTACTTGAAAACTATATAATAGAAATTTGTAACGACTTGAAACTTTGCAAAGTATATCACCACCACCAACAGAAAACTGGAAACTGAAAATTTTTGTTACAACATAAATTAAAAAAGCTTTCAAGCTAAATAGATTCGTGTGTAACAAAGATGCTTTACGAAATACCATTTTCCGAAAATAAGCTGGACGCAATGTATTTTCAGCACACCTGGTTAAAATATCCAAACATTCTTTATTACTCTACTTATTAATTCTGATTACATTTCTTTTATGTTTTAAACAGTTATCTTATGTTTTACATTCATTTTTTGTTCTTTTTTAGTCTAGTGATCGAAATATGTGCATTTTGTTAATTGAAAAAGTAAGTAACTCATTATTATGATAGAAAATCATTAAAATAATGATAATCTGTAAGTAAATGTTTAAAACGTGATGTTTCAATTAGTCATGAGTGATCCTATAAATATCCTGATTTGTGTCAGACACATTTCAATGAATCGGTAAGTCTTTACAAAGAGAATTTATTTAGAGATCTTTTAACATTGCAGCCCATCAGCAATCGCGAATAATTTAATGATTATAAAGAATCCCCCTCGACTGCAAATAGAAATCGGATGTTGATCTAGGTTTCGGCACGGATAGCCACGCCTTCTTCAGTACACACTAAAACTACAAACTGCGTTCTGTATTAACGTTGGACCTTGCCTCAGTTTGTAGTTTTAGTGTGTTCTGAAGAAGGCGTGGTTATCCGTGCCGAAACCTAGGTCAACATGTGGTTTCTGTTTGCAATCGAGGCTGATTCTTTATAATCATTAGAATTTATCTACATGTACAAATATATTTCACTATCCACCAAGAGTGGGTGGCAGAGGGCACTATTCGGGCCAAAGTCGTCTGTGATGGTTACTGGGGGAGGAAAGCGTGGGCCAAGAAATTGAATATCATTCACCAAGGCAGAACAATTTACTATTCCCTGGTGTAGGATTAACAGCAAAATCAAAATGTTTGATAATACAGCAGTAGATAGAAAATGATCAAGCCTTGCGGCTCATGAGCGGTTGTGCCTCTGAGGACAGAACTAAAACCCAGACATCGCCAAATAGTCTGGACCTGACACAGAACGCGGTCACAAGATAACTTCAACATAAGATACTTGTAAAACATATACATAGATACCTTAAAGAACAAATCTCAACGAATTAAATTTTAAAAGGAAACAAAGCAACAAGGGTCGACACAGCCAGTTAATAATCACCTCAAGGTTAAGTTATATTCCTTTAGGAATGATAAGATCAAATAATTTGTGGTGTCACCGCCAGACACCACACTTGCTAGGTGGTAGCTTTAAATCGGCCGCGGTCCATTAGTACATGTCGGACCCGCGTGTCGCTACTGTCAGTATTTGCAGACCGAGCGCCACCACACGGCAGGTCTAGAGAGACGGACTAGCACTCGCCCCAGTTGTACGACGACTTTGCTAGGGACTACACTGACGAAGCCTTTCTCTCATTTGCCGAGAGACAGTTAGAATAGCCTTCAGCTAAGTCCATGACTACGACCTAGCAAGGCGCCATTAACCATATCTGGAGAGTGTCTCATTTGTATAGTCAAGAGCGATGTACCACAATGATGCAATTAAAGTTAAGTATTAAAGAAGCTACATACTTTTCTTTAGTGCATTCATAACGTATACTGTTCCAGACTTCACGCCCGTCTGCGTTAGATAGCGTGCATTTCAGCCTCCTCTATCTACAAGGTGTTGGCACATTTGCCAACACATCATAATTTATATACAAGGAAACTTCCTTAAGCAATAGTAAGTGCTAAGTCGTAGAAGTCCAAGTAACGTACTACAAAGCAATGAGATTTAAACAAGTTAAGCAGAAGGTAAATTACGAGAAATAAGATAAGAACAACTGAAAGGCCAGGTAAAGTTCATTAAAGACTCTCAAGTCTCTAAACATTCCTCTTTAGAATATCATATTGTAATAGGATGTGCCGAGCGGTTCTAGGCGCTACAGTCTGGAACCGGGCGACCGCTACTGTCGAAGGTTCGAATCCTGCCTCGGGAATGGGTGTGTGTGATGTCCTTAGGTAGTTACGTTTAAGTAGTTCTAAGTTCTAGGGGACTGATGACCTCAGAAGTTAAGTTCCATAGTGCTCAGAGCCATCTGAACCATTTTTTTTTGTAATAGGATGTAAAAGAAATAACAACCACTTCAGAGTTTATGTATTGCCGCGATCAGTCACCAAAACAGTCACAATTGCCACGTAGGTAAAACTTCTTAATGTAAAATTTTAGGTCATTAACAGGACCAAACATCATCTAGCAGAGGAGTCTGCCCACAGACGATTTGCAGTCAGTGACACAGGTAAGTAACCTCCAAGGTACTAAATTAAAAAGAGAACAAGAAAAAATGCTGACCAGAACGTTGACACCGGGAGCAGGGGCTGGGGGAGAGAAGGCTGATCCATGAACCAGAACGCCAATAATCTGTAATCGAGCTACCGACCGCACGACGAGAAACGAGCAACGATGAATTACATGAGGCAGTACATTAGCATCCACAATCATAAAATCATGGGTTTGAACCGCACTCACCCGTTATAACTCTTCCGGACGGAGATCTACCGCTGGTAGTTGACTTTTGTGGCTGTGGCGGGTATTGTCCTGAGGCATACGGGATCTTCCTCTCAAAGCTGCTGCCCACCCGACCCGTGGTTGACACCTGTTCAGCCAATAATGCGTTCCTGATTACAAAGTGCTGGCGACGCTATAGAGTGGGCCCAGGCCGCGTGTCCGTTGACAATGTGACAACGCCACACAACAGCTGCTTGGGAAGGTAGCTGAATCTGTTCGGTCGGTCCTGTGTTGCCCAGCTCGGACGCCATCTCTCGTCGTGATGCTGGACAGTCGCAGGCTTTTGCTTTCCCCACCCGGTGCTATTAGCAACTGACCTCCTACATTGCATGAGCAGCCATTAAGACCGCACGCCTCCTGGCGGTGGCAGTTCAGCGACATTACTTCTGTGGACGCAATGAGCATACTGCGAGCCATATATTCTTCCGGGGCCGCCCAAGAGCGTTCTACAAGCGAGGGAGTAAGAGTTATAGTTGATCAAATTAAAGAAGAAGGGAGATAAAATATATTACTCTCCTTCTGGAATCATTGAGGGTTTATTTTTATTTTAATCGTCACTCTTCTGACTGGTTTGATGAGGCCCACCACGAGTTCTTCTCCTGTACCAACCTCTTCGTCTCAGAGTAGCACTTGTAAAATGGTCCTCGATTATTTGCTGGATGTATTCCAATTTCCCTCTTCACTACAATTTTTAAACTCTAAAGCTCCTTCTGGTACCATGGACGTCATTCCCTGATGTCTTAATATCTGCCCTGTCATCCAGTCCCTTCTCATTGTTAGTATTTTCCACACACTTTCTTCCTCTCTGATTCTGCGCAGAACCTCCTCATCCTTTACCTCATCAGTCCACCTCATTTTCAACATTCGCCTGTAGCACCACATCTGAAATGCTTCGATTCTCTTCTGTTCTGGTTTTCCCACAGTCCATGTTCCGCTACAATACAATGCTGTGCTGCAAACGTACAGTCTCAGAAATACTTCCTCAAATTAAGGTCTATGTTTGACGCCAGCAGGCTTCTCTCGGTCAGAAATGCCCTTTTTGCCCGCTTTTACGTCCTCGTCACTCTGTCCGTCATGGGTTATTTGCTGCCTAGGTCGCAGAATTCCTTAACTTCGTCTACTCCGAGACCACCTATCCTGTAGAGACATTTGTTGCCTTTTCCATTTCCGCTACTGCTCATTATTTCGTCTTTCTTCGATTTATTCTCGGTCCATATTCTGTACTCACTAGATTGTTCGTTTCATTCAGCAGATCATGTAATTTTTCCTCACTTTCACTCGGGATAGTAATCTCATTAACGAACAGCATCACTGATATCCTTTCACCTTCAATTTTAACTCCACTCTTGAACCTTTCTTTTACTGCCATCACTGCTTTTTGGATGTACAGATTAAATGGAAGGGGCGGAAGACTACATATCCGTCTTACATCCATTTTAATCCGTGCGTTATCGTTCTTGGTCTTCTCCGTCCTGTCATTTCTTCCTGGCTCAAAAAAAATGGTTCAAATGGCTCTGAGCACTATGGGACTTAACATCTATCGTCATCAGTCCCCTAGAACTTAGAACTACTTAAACCTAACTGACCTAAGGACATCACACAACACTCAGTCATCACGAGGCAGAGAAAATCCCTGACCCCGCCGGGAATCGAACCCGGGAACCCGGTTGCGGGAAGCGAGAACGCTACTGCACGACCACGAGCTGGTTCTTGTACATATCATATATTACCCCTGTTTACCTATAAATTACCTCTGTTTTTCTCAGAATTTGAACAACTTGCATCATTTTACATTGTCGAATGCCTTTTCCATGTTGATAAATCATATGAACGTGTCTTGCTGTTTCTTTAGTCTCGCTTTCATTATCAATCGCAATCGCAAAATTGCCTCTGTGGTGCCTTTACCTTGCCTAAAGCCAATCTGGTCGTCACATAGCACATCGTCAGTCTTCTTTGCCGTTCTTCTCTAATATTATTCTTGTCAGCAACTTGGATGCATGAGCTGTTATGCTGATTGTGTGATAGTTCTCGCACTTGTCAGCTCTTGCAGTTTTCGGAATTGTGTAGATGATATTTTTCTGAATGTCATATTGTATGTTGCCAGACTCATAAATTCTACACACGAAAGGGAACAGTCGTTTTATTGCCACTTCCCCCAATGATTTTATAGATTACAGTCACCAAACTTTGTAGCTTCAGGGACTTGACCAGCCAAGTCCGATCTTGAGATTTTGGAAGAGAAATGGTTCTAGAAATACCAAAAGCAAAAAGCATTAGTTTCTGATACTTCTTAAGGATTTTAGTGAGACCTGTAAGATAGTGTTTCCCCACATATAATAATCTTCTATTCAGTCTCATGTACTGGTCGAAACGGGAACATTAAAATGTAAGCACTGGAGCGTAACGTCTCAGCCATCGATTACAATTTCTTTTTAAGTGGACATTCTGACTTACCAAATGACAGTGATTTTGATTTTGGCGGAGAAAACCAGTAGAAAAATTTTGTACATTTACACAACCATTGATTGTATGGATATCGTTAACCAAGCAAAGAAAACGTACTGTATATTTGAGACTACTGAAATGAAATTCTCACTTTCCTTACCTTCCAGAAACTTGGAGAATTCAGTAACAAACAGAAAAAAATTTTGCTTTTTAAGGATATAACTGACTGCTTTATAAAGTAGAATCTCCTCTTGCCCTCATGCTTAAGCAGACTCTAAATGCTGATGTGTAACTTCACAGAGGTGACTTAGGAAAGAAACCCGACCATCCCATGACGTACTTTGTAACATTTTGCACGTCCCCTTTATACCAAACGTTGACGAGTCACAAAAGGACGTGAGGATTTACTAACATACATTATACCTGTCCATCACCAGGTTTCAGGAACCTACCGTCAGACGCTACCACAAGGCTTCCACGGCTTCGCAAGAGGAAGCAGAGGTCAGTGAATACAATTTGCATTTAATTTGAATTGAATTACTTCCTATTTGGAAGTTCTTGTTACAAGCAGGCACAGGGAATAAAATTATAATTATATATTCGAGAAATGTATTTTCTGTACTGTTTCCTTAATGAAACCTGATGACTAGAGTAAGGAGGAACATACAAGTACAAGAGGATCAAGTCCAAAATTTTACTTATCTATTCAAGGTGTGTTCTAATACCACATAAATTTACCCTTCTGTAATATGGAATATATTATACACGGTATCACATATCATTCAGAAACTTTAAAATCATGTAAACTTCTTTTGTGGTTAATTATTCAGCACAATAATGATTTCTGTTTTCCTTCAAACATACTTAATGTGACATGACTCCCTTGTTTAGTGAACACTCCATATGTGGAATGCATGTTCTCATGCTATATCCATCGAAAGTCTGATAAGTGAAGATCCTCAAGTTCACCAATTGTAGATGCATGTGAAGATGTCCAAGTGCAACACTTTGATTACAGCTTTATCGGACGCTCTCTCCTCGATCTCTGTCAGCCTGGTTTGTAAACAGTTATAAATGTATTTCTCTCACCATTTGTTGAGCGAGATTAATTCTACTTCATAAATGTATGATTGCTATTCAACCGGAGCCATGTGAGTTGGTAATTTCAAACTCACTGCAGAGCAATGCCTTAATTTAATATCAGGACACAGTCGCTTCTTTAAAATTTTAGAATACCATTGTTAGCAAATAAGTTTGCACATTTTTAGGAACATGAGGGGATCGTGATAGCCAGCTTGCGTTATTTTTTCTCGAAACGTACCGCGAATCACTAAACATTGTAATTTTCTGGCAGGATGTTCATTATCAGAGGAACGACTGCTGTTATACCTTAAACCAACGGAATTGCTTGTGGGTGGTGGATGTGTAGACCAGCTGCAACACCTCTGTTGCCCTGATGATTTATCTATACACACAGGTGGCGGTGTTATCCACCTTTCAGATGTGTTGCGGAGACGGCGATAGCCTCGACAAAGACCATACCTCCTGCAGAGCTGGTGTGAGTTATGCACAACAAGCGAACCAAATCCGCATACATGTTCATCATATTTTAAAAAAAATTGTCACATCTGTTATAAATGAAATTATGACTGCACTTCGGTAGGCAGGGTTTGAGGCGTCATGAACGGAGACATTGTACTTGTCCGAAATGACATTAAACACCTCGAACCAGGCTGTGAAGATGTTGACATACTCATCCATGGTGAATAACGTGGATGCGAAGGCTGCGACAACTTAAACATCTCTAGGAACAAGCACCATTACATAAGTATTGTATATTTCTTACAAATGTGCAACTTTTATAACGTTACTTGAGTATCCCTCACCTTGGGGGAACCAATGTACCGCGGAGGAAGGAGCAAGTTCTGTATCTGTAGTGCATTGAAGTTTGGTATCTCCCTTTTCAAAATGCTCATAAAATCTTCGTATGGTCCCTTCCCGCCGTAATATACAACACCTACACTAAATAATGATTCAAAGACCTCTTCAAGCTTTACGTTGACGTTGTTGTTCTAAACCAGGAACAGCATCCCTCTGATTCAACTACATAAATTTTCCCCAATTTAGTTGATTAACTGTCATCAAGAACTGACACGTTCATGGAGTGTGATGAGTCTATAATCAAACAGTGAAATAAGCAGCAGAAGAAAAGTTACATTAAGACATGTAGAATAATGTAATACTTACCAAAAGTTGTAGCTGATGGTCGCAGTGACTCCAAAATATCTGTGACAAAACAAAAATGTAAGCAGCATATATCAAAAAATATAGTGATGGTAGAAGCGGAGTATCTACAAGGGAACATTCCCAAGTGTTACAAACCGATCTTGATGAAACTTGGAGGGTGTATAGAGAGGGAAAAATAATGCAAACGAATTTTTTTCTTTGTGCTAAGTTTCGTTTTTAAGGGGTCAAGTACACCTTGAAACGTAGTTTACCATATTGCGTTTGGAGTAAATATATTAGAAACGATGATGTGTAAAAAATGATTCTTATATAAATTTTTATATGTGATTAACATTCTTGAAAACTGTATAATCCAATTTTGTAATAATCCAAAATTTTGCAAACTACACCACAACTATTGACTAATTTGGAAAATGAACTTCTTTTTTTACAACAGAAAGATACTTTCGAGTTACTTCCATACAATGTAAAACAGTTGGTTCGTGAAATACTATTTTTTGAAAATAAGCTGTACACAATGTGCTATGAGAGTATTTTCAACATACCTATATAACATATCGAAACAGTAGTCTAGCTAATGTTTTAATTACATTTTCTATATCTGAAATTGTTAATTTACATTTACATTCCTCTTTGATATATAGTTCACCATTTCACATACACACATTTTGTTAATTGAAATTAATAAGTAACTTATTATTACACTGCAGAATTATTACAATAATGATAATCTGTAAACAAATGTTAAAAACATTGCGTTTTCTAGATTGTCATGTGCGATTCTCTAAATATCTGAATCTGCATCAGGCATATTTTACTGCATTGGTAAGCTATAAAAAAAGGAATTGATTATGCAATAGTGACTGCTACTTAATTATATTGTGTGTCAAGTGGAGATACACATCACAATCATTCAACAGAACTAGATCTGGAAATCTTCTCAAAAAAATTCTTTCAGATTTGAAAGCCATACACGTACTATGTCTTTACATGTGCTACCGAGTCCTCTGGAATTACCAGACAAACAAGTGTCTCGTCCTTGGGCATGACGGCCAAACCATCGGTTGGTCGGTCGCGCACTGAGACACCAGATGACTTGTCCGTCTTGAGCATCGGCACATGTGAGGTCACCACGTCAGTCCAGTGTGCCGCGGCGTATAGCGAGGGGTAGAGACTTCGCGGTCGACACGAGAGCAACAGGAGTCAACCCACCACATCAGTGTGGCCGGTGCGAGCTGCGACGCCGTGAGACGGGAGATCGGCGCGCCTTCCTACGTCCGTTGAAGCGGCTGGCAGCGGACAGTTCGGGAGAGCGATTTGGGGGTGCTGCGCCAGGTCTTCTCGAGAAATCGCATTTTATTAGAAGTTAAGTGATTGGTGATATATTGTTTGATTTACTCTTATTAAATTCTACTTGTTTTCTTGGTGAGGTCACAAGCCGTTTTGCTTTGGGGTCGCCCCACCATTCTTCTCCGTTTGCCCACCCGCAGGAAGGTGGTTGTTTATAAATTGCGTGGCCCGTTTTTCCCTTGTGGAGTAGGGGCGGGTTAGCGCAACCTGCGGTTCGGGTTGTTCGGTGATCCCCCTATCAATCTACCGTACGTCAGTAGCGACCTCTGTCATGTTTGTCGGATTTGGTGAGTTAACGAATTTATTGCTTGGAGTGTAACAGCCTAACACTTGAAATATGTTTTGATCTTTGCAAACTTTGATATTATTGCCTATGATCATGAGAGGCGGTATCTGTGTACTGTAGAGCATCTTAACTATTGTTTGGCCAACCTTGTATAATTTTATATAAGATTGCATTTCATGGGCTTTTCCTTAAATGATAATTTTAGTATATAAAGTTGCCACCCTTTCACTTTGCTTGGAAGTTAAAATCAAATTGCACCTTCGGTGGCAAGGTTAATATTTTAATTTTTAGTGTTTTGTACCATTTCCATCCCTCCTATGGGGGGTGCATAGTTTGTGTGCTTGTGTAAATTGTTAAAACATTTACTTTAAAGTTATCTGGTGTGTTTCAGATTTGCACCAGTGTAGTCTTTCAGAGGATGTTGTGAGCGGTCGTAACTACGGCCGTGTCAAAAGGGAGCGGGAAGGTTCTCCACCCAAAAGCTCATACAGGCAAAAACTTGTTTCTTTCTGCCTCTGAATAAATTGTAACTTTGATATTTAGAGGGTTCTTTATGATTATAATTTTAAATTTGTTTCTTTTAAAAATTCTTTTGGACACTATTAAAGTGAATAAAATTCCCATTTGTTAAAAGGAATTTGGTTATGGTTTCATCAGTTACTCCGTGGCTACTACTTCCATTCTTACATAGTGTGAATAAATGTGTTAATGTTCTTGATGAACCGCTAGTAAATAAAATAAATTCTTAAGAATATTCTTTGAAAATAAATCACGGTTCAACCACGTTCACACTCACTTAAAATTTTATAACCTGCCATTGTAGCAACAGCAACCGTTCTAACAACAGTGCCAAACATTTGTTGCCGTGTATAGGCGTTACCGCCCGCAGCAACGATTTCTGCCTGTTTACAAATATCTGTATTTGATTAAGCATGCCTATGCTAGTTCCTTTGGCGCTTCAGTATAGTTTTTCAAGTGTCATTGTCAGTCAGTTCTACCAAGATAGAAACATTATATGTATTCACCAAATATGAAAAACGAAAATTCCATCATTATCTATGCTGTGTACTTCATCAACAGCGGGGTATATCCAATCAAGTTTAGACGTGTCATCATCGGTATATAGATTGCACTTTGTAGCTTGATATCTCTATGAGACAAGAGAGAGAGTAAATACATAAATACTCTGTACCAATACGAGGACACTGAGACTCGCCTGAGTCCTGAAACCCATTAGCACTGTATGGCTTAATGATGGTAGAAGATACCTCTGCTACGTCTTGCCTCTTACACAGCGCAAGGACCTCATTAACGTAGCATCTATGCGTTCTCTCACCAGAGGGTAACAGAAGTTCTGCTGTAAAAGATACAGGCGGTATACGCACGTCTCGAAGTTACTCTGTGTTCTTGGAAAAATCGTCGCAACGACCAAATGCTACTAGCCTGATGTTAGGAGAGGGTGAAGCAGAACGACAAGTAAATGTAAGTTTGTCTTTTTTTGATTAAAATATTAATAATTGCGGTGGTGTACTACGCCGTGTCACTTTCACGTCGTATTCAGCATTAATTAAGGTAACTTTTTATTTGTTAACTATTTTATCGGAGGTAATACAATTACAATTAAAGTCGATAAGGATGGAGGGTCATAGGAGTTCATCTAGTAGAATGAATGATTCTCGAGCAAATTATTGATAAACGTTTATGAAGAATAACTTACAAAACTACCGTCCACACACTTATAAACGATATAATAGTTTTACATATTTGTTACGATTGCAATGTGTGCTGGAAACCTGTTTCAATTACAGGCTATACGCTTGTATAGCAGTGCAGCAGTGAAACAAACGTTGCAACAAAAACATTGTTCTTTATCATCGTCTCGATTGTGTTAGTTTACTTTGGACTTGGTGTAAAAAAATTATTTACTCGTAGTGCCAACTTAACTATCGCACAAGCGACACCCATAGCCGTACATGTGGACTTGAAAGTGGTACACGTTTTGCTAAGTTCTGCATTGAGAACTACCTACAATTACAAGTTAGAGATACTGTCAGCAATTTGATGCCTAGCTTAAAACGTGTACCACTCGATGTATTCTTACATACACCCTACAGAAATACAGATATTTTCTTAACAAAAGCAGGAATGATTGAGCAGAGTCAAAACGACACATTTGTTGTTCCAAAATGGTGTGATCCTTACACTAAAATCCAATAGAAAGCCTACGAAGGCCGGTAGCTAATGATGAGTATAGATGTGTCATATACATCTTCCTTTAGTTACGAATGACCATCAAACGTCTAGGAGTTACTTCTCAAAATCTTTCACAACCTGGGTCCGCAGTGAGCACTTAGTTCCGTGTCGCCTTCACTTTACACCAAATGTCACAGCTGTTTCACGCGTTGGCTAGGCCTTCACCGCTGTAGCGTGATTAAGTTTTACTGTAATTAGTTTCCAGTTTCTTCGTCCTGTATTTTTGATCCATCACCCATCAGGTGAGTGTTTGAACGCAGTGACTTGATAAATGTTTAAGCCATTAACGCTGTAACATTGTAACAACGTTAACAAGACGGTACCAGCTTTTAAAGCGAAAGTAATATCGGACCGTTATTTTCAACCGACGTAATTTCTGCTATGCCTCTATTGGTGAGTTGTTGTAATCTCCACTAGGTAAAGTGTAAATGTTTACAACTTTATTATCGTTTCGTGCAATCGTTAATTAATTTTTTAAATGAAAAGTATAGGTAGCGCATCTATACTCATTATTAGATTTGACTTCTCTTTATAGGTGTTATGCTAGATTTTCCTAACTTACCACGTAATTTCAGGACAAGAATCGTATCATATTAATTTAGCACTTGCTGATGCAAACGGAATGCGTTTATTTAACGTTCATGAGGTCTGTTTCTTCGTTTGTACTCTGCTATATAGTGTCAAGGCTGATCTCTCGCAGTTCACGTTAAATAGCTATGTGAGTAGTATTCCGCCATCAGTGCAGTGACTGATATAGTTCAGAAACCCTGTCGGTAGAGATCATTCCCGCTGTTTTCACTGCAACCCCTTACAGTACTTAGGAATATTTGTATGGATGAGGTACACACATGCAAGAGCATTCTGTAAAATTTCCATATGTATGTTAAAAGTGCTTAAGTAACTTAGATGTGAAACATATGGTAAATCAGTCGAAGTGGAAGATCTGTCCTGTGTTGGCGGAGAACCAGTAAATCTGAGTATCGCTTTTCGTTTAACATCAGAAAGATATTGATAACTGTAGCGGATTTGAACAACTGCACATTGACTAAGTTTTTACCAACGAAGTACTTGAACGTTAGCCTTCGCTCTCTGCAGCAGATTTTGGCTTTCCACTGTCGAAAGAAATCGTTTACTTATGCATGTCTGGGAGCTGAGACAGTTGGGTGATTACAGTTTGAGGTGAAATGTGTGAGATACACATCAGTCACTGACTACGAGTAACAGCGTGTCGGTGTATGGTAAATACAGCAGAAAGTGTATACAACTCTTTTATATACTCACATTTTTAGCTTATCGTGAGAACTTTATTCTTCACTCTATCGATGTACCTTATGTAAATAGTACTAGAAACCTCATATCATGATTGAAAAATTCTCCTCCATGACCTATCCATAGACTGAGAAGAATTCGATTGGTTCCAATTTGTAGTAGCTGTTCATTATCCATGCGAAAATGGTTCAAATGGCTGTGAGCACTATGGGACTTAACCTCTGAGGTCGCGCGGTTCCAGACTGTAGCACCTAGAACCGCTCGTCCATCCCGGCCGGCCATTATCCATGCAATTTAACTTCATGTTTTCCTCTATGCAGGCACACACCATGTGTATTAAGACTAAATGTCAATGCTATTAAAATATATTTGTGACCACCATTCTCTTTTACATATTGAAACATTTACTGAATCATGTCTCAGTGGAAAATTTTTTCTGTGCTGGCTTGTTAAGTTCGTTAATTACGGTTTCCATACTTACTCGAGAATACGTTATTCTCGCAGTCCTAAACAACTGAAATTATTTCATATATGTGTGACGTATTGCTTGCAGTTGTTGAACCTATCAACAGTCTTAGATGGTGCATAAACCTGTTTGGATAGTTGTAATACATTAACTGCTAAGGTAACGTGTTCAGTTTCTTATTCCGAATGTTGACGCAATCAGGGGCTCAACATTCATTTGCTGAGAACTGGCTTGATTACCCCGGAAGCTACCCCCCCCCCCCCCCCATGGCCCTTGACGTTGGTGGGGAGGCATGCGTCCCTCAACGATACATATAGCCGTACCGTAGGTGCAACCACAACGGAGGGGTATCTGTTGAGAGGCCAGACAAACGTGTGGTTCCTGAAGAGAGGCAGCTGCCTATTCAGTAGTTGCAGGGGCAACAGTCTGGATGATTGACTGATCTGGCATTGTAACATTAACCAAAACGGCCTTGCTGTTATGGTACTGCGAACGGCTGAAAGCAAGGGGAAACTACAGAGACCGCTGCGGCAATGTGTAAACATATTATTTTCCTGTTCCTCAGGCGGTGCAGGTATCTATCGTTCAGCTCACGGAGCTAAGAATAAGGGGAGATGGCGCAGTTCACGTTAAATAGCTATGTGAGTAGTATTCTGCCATCAATGCAGTGACTGATATAGTTCAGAAACCCTGTCGGTAGAGATCATTTCCGCTGTTTTCACTGCAACCCCTTACAGTACTTAGGAATATTTGTATGGATGAGGTACACACATGCAAGAGCATTCTGTAAAATTTCCATATGTATGTTAAAAGTGTTTAAGTAACTTAGATGTGAAACATATGGTAAATCAGTCGAAGTGGAAGATCTCACTCGATGACTGACTGATCTGGCCTTGTAACATTAACGAAAACGGCCTTGCTGTGCTGGTACTGCGACGGTTGAAAGTAAGGGGAAACTACAGCCGTAATTTTTCCCGAGGGCATGCAGCTCTACTGTATGGTTAAATGATAATAGCGACTTCTTGGGTAAAATATTCCGGAGATAAAATAGTCTCCCATTCGGATCTCCAGGCGGGGACTACTCAAGAGGACGTCGTTATCAGGAGAAAGAAAACTGTCATTCTACGGATCGGAGCGTGTAATGTCAGAACCCTTAATCGGGCAGATTGGTTAGAAAATTTAAAAAGGGAAATGGATAGGTTAAAGTTAGATATAGTGGGAATTAGTGAAGTTCGGTGGCAGGAGGAACAAGACTTTTGGTCAGGTGAATACAGGGTTATAAATACAAAATCAAATAGGGGTAATGCAGGAGTAGGTTTAATAATAAATAAAAACATATGAGTGCGGGTAAGCTACTACAAACAGCATAGTGAACGTATTATTGTGGCCAAGATAGACACGAAGCCAATGCCAACTACAGTAGTACAAGTTTATATGCTAACTAGCTCTGCAGATGACGAAGAAATTGAAGAAATGTATGATGAGATAAAAGAAATTATTCGGGTAGTGAAGGAAGACGAAAATTTAACGGTCATGGGTGACTGGAATTTGACAGTAGGAAAAGGGAGAGAAGGAAACATAGTAGGTGAATATGGATTGGGGCTAAGAAATGAAAGAGGAATCCGTCTGTTAGAATTTTGCACAGAGCATAACTTAATCATAGCTAACACTTGGTTCAAGATTCATAAAAGAAGGTTGTATACATGGAAGAATCCTGGGGATAGTTAAAGGTATCAGATAGATTATATAATGGTAAGACAGGGATTTAGGAACAAGGTTTTAAATTGTAGGTCATTTCCAGGGGCGTATGTGCACTCTGACCACAATCTATTGGTTATGAACTGTAGATTAAAACTGAAGAAATTGCAAAAAGGTGGGAATTGAAGGAGATGGGACCTGGATAAACTGAAAGAACCAGAGGTTGTACAGAGTTTCAGGGAGAGCTTAAGGGAATAATTGACAGGAATGGGGGAAGGAAAAACAGTAGAAGACGAATGGGTAGCTCTGAGGAATGAAATAGTGAAGGCAGCAGAGGATCAAATAGGTAAAAAGACGAGAGCTAGTAGAAATCCTTGGGTAACAGAAGAAATATTGAATTTAATTGAAGAAAGAAAATATAAAAATGCAGTAAATGAAGCAGGCAAAAAGGAATACAAACGTCTCAAAAATGAGAGCGACAGGAAGTGCAAAATGGCTAAGCAGGGATGGCTAGAGGACAAATGTAAGGATGTAGAGGCTTACCTCACTAGGTAAGATAGATACTGCCTACAGGAAAATTAAAGAAACCTTTGGAGAAAAGAGAACCACTTGTATGAATATCAAGAGCTCAGATGGAAACCCAGTTTTAAGTAAAGAAGGGTAAGCAGAAAGGAAGAAGAAGTACATAGAGGGTCTATACAAGGGCGACGTACTTGAAGACAATATTCTGGAAATAAAGAAGAATGTAGATGAAGACGAAATGGGAGATACAGTACTGCGTGAAGAGTTTGACAGAGCACTGAAAGACCTGAGTCGAAACAAGGCTCCGGGAGTAGACAACATTGCATTAGAACTACTGACGGCCTTGGGAGAGCCAGTCCTGCCAAAACTGTACCATCTAGTGAGCAAGATGTATGAGATAGGCGAAATACCCTCAGACTTCAAGAAGAATATAATAATTCCAATCCCAAAGAAAGCAGGTGTTGACAGATGTGAAAATTACCGAACAATCAGTTTAATAAGCCACAGCTGCAAAATACTAACGCGAATTCTTTACAGACGAATGGAAAAACTAGTAGAAGAAAAACCTTGGGGAAGATCAGTTTGGATTCCGTAGAAATATTGGAACACGTGACGCAATACTGACCTTACGACTTATCTTAGAAGAAAGAACAAGGAAAGGCAAAGCTACGTTTCTAGCATTTGTAGACTTAGAGAAAGCTTTTGACAATGTTGACTGGAACACTCTCTTTCAAATTCTAAAAGTGGCAGGGGTAAAATACAGAGAGCGAAAGGCTATTTACAATTTGTACAGGAAGCAGATGGCAGTTATAAGAGTCGAGGGACATGAAAGGGAAGCAGCGGTTGGGAAGGGAGTGAGACAGGTTTGTAGCCTCTCCCCGATGTTATTCAATCTGTATAGTAAGCAAGCAGTGAAGGAAACAAAAGAAAAATTCGGTGTAGGTATTAAAATCCATGGAGAAAAAAAATAAAAACTTTGAGGTTCACCGATGACATTGTAATTCTGTCAGAGACAGCAAAGGACTTGGAAGAGCAGTTGAACGGAATGGATAGTGTCTTGAAAGGAGGATATAAGATGAACATCAACTAAAGCAAAACGAGGATAATGGAATGTTGTCAAATTAAGTCTGGTGATGCTGAAGGAATTAGATTAGGAAATGAGACACTTAAAGTAGTAAAGGAGTTTTGCTATTTGGGGAGCAAAATAACTGATGATGGTCGAAGTAGAGAGGATATAAAATGTAGACTGGCAATGGCAAGGAAAGCGTTTCTGAAGAAGAGAAATTTGTTAACATCGTGTATACATTTAAGTATCAGGAAGTCGTTTCTGAAAATATATGTATGGAGTGTAGCCATGTATGGAAGTGAAACATGGACAATAAATAGGTTGGACAAGAAGAGAAATGAAGCTTTCGAAATGTGGTGCTACAGAAGAATGTTGAAGATTAGGTGGGTAGATCACATAACTAATGAGGAGGTATTGAATAGGATTGGGGAGAAGAGAAGTTTGTGGCACAACTTGACTAGAAGAAAGTATCAGTTGGTAGGACATGTCCTGAGGCATCAAGGGATCACAAATTTAGCATTGGAGGGCAGTGTGGAGGGTAAAAATCGTAGAGGGAGACCAAGATATGGATACACTAAGCAGATTCAGAAGGACGTAGGTTGCAGTAGGTACTGGGTGATGAAGGAGCATGCACAGGATATATTAGCATGGAAAGCTGCATCCAACAAGTCTCAGGACTGAAGACCACAACAACAACAACATTCCTAAGCAAGGGACTGGTAAGGACAGCTCTGGGCACGCATCAGCCACCAATGTATGGCGCGGCAGTGGAACGTTGTGTGTCACAGGAAAGGGGGATCTTGACTTGACTGCCCGGATCGCGAGTATGGTGAAAACCTGTACAAAAAAGCAGTCTTAAGGTGTGCTGCGCCCGATGAGATATGTGGCTGTTGAGGTTGGACAGTTGCTAGCGGGAAACCTCTGGGGAACCTGCTGCACTACAGTTGCCTAAGACTTTCTGAGGCACACACGACCCTATTTGAGTGGTCCCTTACTTCCCTAGCTGCTCGTGGGACTGAAATGAACTCCTAGAAGTTTTCTCCTCCTCTTCCCAGCGGAAAGGGTGGACCTCCGGTTGATACTAACACCCAATGAAATAAGAGGGCTCATCTAGCAGGTCCTGCAGACACATGGATTATACCGAACTTTTCCATGAACGGTAACAGAACACCTTTTGTTGGTGAGAATGTGTTTTTGATTGTGAAATGGAAGTGTTTTGCCTTTTCGAACTGAAGAAGCTTTGGAGGGCTTTGCAGGTACACTGCATGTTGAACTCCAACAAAGGACTTGTGTCATGTAGAGATCTAGTTGACATTCCAAAAGAGGAACTGAAAGATGATGGGGCTCAAGAAGGGAACGTCGATGTGCAGTGTTGTGGTTGGCAGGAGAGCCAACACCGTGTTACTAGAGGAGGCCGAAAGGCACGCGTTTTAGCTCACTGAGGCAAGCGTGAGGTCAAGAACAGGACAAGGAAATTAGAATTTAGAAAAAACGGACGTAGCTGGTGGAATACTTAACTTTAATCCATTAATGGTAAACGTCGCTCTTGACGGTACATGATCCACAGTATCAATAGTAACTGGTAATGGCGCCTTGCTAGGTCGTAGCAAATGACGTAGCTGAAGGCTAAGCTAACTATAGTCTCGGCAAATGAGAGCGTATTTCGTCAGTGAACCATCGCTAGCAAAGTCGGCTGTACAACTTGGCCGAGTGCTATAAAGTGTCTCTAGACCTGCCGTGTGGCGGCGCTCGGTCTGCAATCACTGACAGTGGCGACACGCCGGTCCGACGTATACTAGCGGACCGCGGCCGATTTAAAGGCTACCACCTAGCAAGTGTGGTGTCTGGCGGTGACACCACATTCCTCCCCCGCAAATCGGCGTATGGGTTGTGGTATAAGGCTTCCGCCCGCCGTGGGGAGGACCCCATGTTGACGTATGCGACGAGGTGGGGAGTCTAACAACAGGCGAGGCTGTGCCACCCGCACCCTGCCATTCGGACCGCGGGGTGCTAGGAAACGCATGAAAACCTGCTCCAGGGTGCACGCCAACATGCGGTGTATGCGCCTGTAGAGAGACAAGAGGGGCCGAAGGGTCGACCTCCATCGGGCCGGGGCACCCGACGGGCGAAGACGACACATGGTCCGGAGCGGGCAAGAGTTCCATGTCGGAGGACAACTGGTCCCGGGAAGCGATCGGCGTCGCGTGACCCAGGGAGGCGCCCGGCGGTTGCAGCGACACGTCCACTGCGGGCGTCGCCGGCGGGAGAACGGGAGGCGGCGGCGGCGCGTCGCCATGGGGCAAAATGGAAGGCAGCGTCGGTAACACCTGGGGCTGAGGCAAGCCAGTAGATGGGTCCCCAGGGCGCTGACCGGACGGCACCGTCGCTGAAAGCAGACGGAGAGCGGCAGATCCCGAGCGACGATAGAGGCGCAGCTGATTGAGATGCCGACTCACCTCATCAGAGGCCACCAAAACGAGATACATAGCGCGTCCGAGGCAGCGAAGAATGCGCCCTTCGAGCCAACGCCGTGAACCTCGGTAGTGGCGGTAGTAGACAACGTTGCCTGGGGCAAAAACAGGTGTCTGCCGCTGCACAGGAACCTGATGCGGCGGATGTAGCAAAGACATCAAGGTTCAATGAGGGCGACCGTGGAGCAACTCAGCCGGCGAGCGACCATCTCGGGGCTGAGAGCAATACGAGGACAAAAAGAGCAATAAAGCGTCCTCCCGAGAATGCGACTCTTTTAACTTCAACATCTGTGACTTGAAAGTCCTGACCAATCGTTCAGCAGCACCGTTTGACTGTGGCGAAAACGGCGCGGACGTCAGATGTTGAATACCATTGGCCTTGCAGAATGACTGACATTCTGCAGACATGAATTGTGGGCCATTGTCGGAAACAATAATCTGTGGAAGACCTTCAATGCAAAAGATAGCAGATAACGCTTGGATGGTGGCAGATGACGTCGTGGAAGACATCCAGACAACAAATGGAATATTACTGAATGAATCTACCACAACCAACCATCGAGCATTCCAGAATTGACTAGCAAAATCGATGTGTAAGCGTTGCCATGGGGAAGTGGCTTTTGGCCATGCAAAGAATTTCCGCGGTGGTGCTGATTGTTGTTCGGCACACACCATGCAAGAAGAGCACATATTCGTAATCTCGGCATCGATTCCGAACCACGTACAATGCTGACGAGCAAGTTGTTTCGTTCTCACTATACCCCAATGTCCTTGGTGGAGAAGCTTTAAGACAGACGACTGTAACGAACGTGTTACCCGACCCTGGACTGATCATTATCAGAACGCAACAGCAAAACACCACGTCGAACAAAAAGTTTCTCCTTGTGAGCAAAAAATCGGCGAACCAACGGGTCCCCGATCCGTGACTTTGACAAGGGCCATTGCGTAGCAACAAAACGCAGAACGGTAACAAGGACAAGGTCGGCAGCTGTAGCTGTAGCCACACGACGAAAATCAATCGGAAACGATTCGACCACGTCAGCGGTTTCTGCATCAATGAACATGCATTCAAGTTTGGAGGAATCGAATGCCCTATCCTCAGCAACGGGCAAGCGGGACAACGCATCAGCGTTTCCGTGCTTAGCAGTGGACCGATACAAGATATCGTAGCGGTACTGCGAGAAGAAAATAGACCAGCGAATGAATTTCTGCGCTGTACGTGGAGGTACAGGCTTGGTCGGATGAAAAAGCGATGTCAAAGGCTTGTGGTCTGTGATTATGGTAAAGTGACGACCATACAAGAAATCATGAAACTTGGTAACACCAAATACGAGACCCAATGCTTCTTTCTCAATCTGTGAAGAATTTCTTTGGGCAGACGAGAGCAATTTGGACGCAAAGGCAATAGGGCGATCGTGCGATCCATCTTTGTGCGCAAGCACAGCACCGATCACGAAATCCGATGAATCCACCATCAACAAAAGGGCCTTCTGGGGATCGAACGCCGATTTCAACTGGCGAAAGGCGCGTTCGCATTCCGTCGTCCAGACGAACGGAACACCTTTACGGCGTAAGCAATGAAGTGGATCTGAAATGGAAGAAGCGTGTGGAATATATCTGTTATAGTAATTTATTTTTCTCAGCGCACTCTGTAGTTGCTTCAAATTCTGCGGCGAAGGCAAGTCTTGTATGGCACGAAGATGCGTGGGACTGGGATGTATGCCTTGGGCATTGAGTACATGTCCCAGGTATGGCAAATCACGAGCAAAAAACACACATTTGTCCTTCTGCAAGCGAAGTCCATTTTGTCGCAAAACCTGAAATAATGTTCTTTCCGGAGATCACAATATCGTCCAGATAATTTGCTGCAGTAGGGACCGACGCACAAACAGTTTGTAGATATTGCTGAAACAATGCAGGGGTGGGTGCATACCCGAATGGCAGTCGTTTGAATCGATACAAACCAAGATGCGTGTTAATGGCGAAAACGCTCTGGGATTCTTCGTCCACCGGTATTTGCAAGCACGCATCTGCGAGGTCCAACTTCGAAAAATATTTACCTGGGCACAGTTTGTAAAAAAGATCTTCCAGGCGGGGTAAAGGAAAAGTTGCAATCACTAGTTGTGGATTCACTGTTGCCTTGAAGTCCACACAAGATCTCAATTTTCCTGAAGGTTTTGGCAAAATTGCTATAGGTGATGCGCAGAGAGAAGCCTGCACACGTTCAATTACACCTTGTGACTCCAAATCGTATAATGTTTTTGCAACCTCATCACGCAGTGCGTGGGGAACATTGCGCGCTCTGAAAAATTTCAGTTGTGCGTTTACTTTACAACTGTGCTTTATAAATCTTAGCGCAACCGAGGCCCGGTGCAAAAATGTCTGTAAATTCTTCACATAGACGAGAAACACTGTCACAAGGCACAGTCTGGTTCACTGTTAGGACCTGATTTACTATAGACAAGTTAAACAACTGAAATAATTCGAAACCTAACAAGTTCACTGCAGAAGAAGAACGAAGGTCATAAAATGACACGAGTTTTGTTTGTCCTTTGTATGTTGCAAGAAGGCTGCACTGTCCTAACACAGGGATATCTTGACCTGAATAACTAGTTAACTTAATATTTGCGGCATGCAACGAAGGTGTGCCCAGCTGTTTGTAAGTGTCTTGATTGATCAGTGAAAATGCAGCCCCAGTATTGTGCTGGAATGGTATCACTTTGTCGTTAATGTCCAAGTCCACAAAAAGTTTATTGTCCTGCTGATGAAAAGAGCGACTGTCTCGTGCTACGTGAGCTGACACTGGTACATAATCACTTGCGACTTGACGGGATTTCCGATGAAGTCAATGCACACTATTTGTGGGACTAAAACAGTCAATGTTAGAGAGAGTGGCACTGGGTGGAGTGGAATGAACTACTTTAATTTCCATGGGCGAAGTTTCGCAACCTGAGTATCCTTGGCTCGAATCTGGCGCGAAGCAAACGGCCTGGAATGATTATGAGTTTCCGATCTGAGCTTTTTCTGGCAAACACTCTGAACATGTCATTTTTTATTACAGAAAAAACAAATAGCTTGGCGTGAGGGGCAATTCTCACGCGAATGTCTAGTAGCGCACTGCGGGCAGGATTTGAGCACTGCATTTGCTTGCCGGCGCAGCACACGTGGCTGAGAGCCTGGTGGCAGTGGCGCGGCCGGGCGCGAGGGCTGTTTACTGCTCCGTGCAACTCGCCCAGCGGGCCGGTTAACCTGACACACGGGTGGCGAAGTTTCAAATGATTCCTGAGCAAAGTCAGGTGTGTCCTGCCGATCCAATATGTCCATCACTTGTTGAAGGGAGGGATTGACTAGTTTCAAAATCTGTTCCCTTATAGGACCATCAGAAATGTTCTGTGCAATTGCATCACATACCATAGTATCTGAATAAGGGAGTCCACATTGACACTCAAAAGCACAACCCCGAGTAAGGCCTTGCAAGGTTGCAACCCACTCCCATTTAGTCTGACCTGCCGTACGTTTTGTATGAAAGAAGGTATACCGTTTCGCAACTACATTGACTGATTCTTTGAAATATGCATCTCATGCAGACAAAATTTCTTCATAGGACAGAGTTGCTACGTCGCAGTGGGGAAATAATTTGACTATCACACGGTACGTGTTCACCCCGACTGATGATAACAATAAAGGCTGCTGCTCCCTACCTTGAATTCTGTAGGCGGCGAGATGGAAACCAACTTGGCGTGACCACTCCATCCAGCTTTCCAGTGCAGCATCAAAAGGTTGAAAAGTTGGTGCAACAGCGTGTTGTGGCTGTGTTAGCGGTGGAGCAGCGGCAGCTGCATCGTTTTGCATTGCACGTTGACCCTGGAAAAGCTGTCCAAGGGCATCTAGTAATGCCTGCATCTGCTGATTCTGTAAGCGATAAAATTTGGACAGTACATCCGGAGATTGTGGCGAAGCCATTACACAAGTAAATCAGGGCAATATCGATAATAACGCGGTTTTGCCTCATCGCCAATGTTGTGGTTGGCAGGAGAGCCAACACCATTTTACTAAAAGAGACCGAAATGCACGCGTTTTAGCTCACGCAGGCTGGCGTGAGGTCTGGAACATGACAAGGAAATCAGAATTTAGAAAAACGGACGTAGCTGGTGGAGTACTTAGCTTTAATCCATTAAAGATGAACGTTGGTCTTGATGGTACATGATTCACAATATCAATAGTAACTGATAATGGCGCCTTCCTAGGGCATAGCAAATGACGTAGCTGAAGGCAATGCTAAACTATCGTCTCGGCAAATGAGAACGTAAGTAGGCAGTGAACTATCGCTAGCAAAGTGGGTTGAACAACTGGGGCGAGTGCTAGGATGTCTCTCTAGACCTGCTGTGTGGCGGCGCTCGGTCTCTGATCACTGATAGTGGCGACACCCGGGTCCGACGTATACTACTGCACCGCGGACAATTTAAAGGCTACCACCTAGCAAGTGTGGTGTCAGGTGGTGACACCACATGCAGTATGTATTAAATAAGGTGTCTGCGGTCCAGTGAAATCTAACTTCTTCATCCTTATTTTCAGTATCAAAGCTCCCAGAGCATATCAATGCATGTTTCTCCGCCTAAGTGTACAACACTATGTGCCGAACGCAGTGTGCTGTTTTAATTGCCAGTGCTTTAGGCACGCCACCTTAGGATGGATGAGTGAAGCCACTTATGGCAAATGTGGCAAAGCCACCCACAATGGAGTTAGTTGCTCCTCACCTTCGAAGTATGTAAACATGCTGGGGATCACATTGCCTGGAGTAGGGATGCAGGGTATTCCTTGAATAAAGAAAGATACAGGAAATTAAAAAATGATAACGCATCCCATAGAGCGAGGGCAAGAAGATGAATGAGGCATGCTGCCTCCCACATTCACTACATCGTTTACTTCGGTCCTTAGGAAGCCAGTGCTTCTGCAGAAACACACTGCTAGTGGCAGCACTAGTACCTGCGTTTGTGAATGTACTTCTCAAGCTGCAGTCTGAACATCAGAGAAATCCACAGTTGACACTATTGCTGAGCTCCTGGTACCTACAAACGCAACATCTTATAAAAAACCAACGCTGCTTCCGCTGCTGTTGTCGTAGTTCCCACAAAGACCTCCTAGGACAAGAAAGCAATGGGAATCTTCCACTGCTGCTACTGTTTCAGAGCGAAAGGAATTCGAACTCAGTCCAGGGCAACCATTTTGCCCAAGACTGACCCTCGTACTCATCGTGGGTTCGCCACCACCATTGGAAAGACAGATGGTGGGTGTTACTCCCATGATAAATGGTTCCCATACTACAAAAGAACATCTGGGGGAACTGAAACTGTTGGCGAAGACACAAGCCCTGTATTTGTGTTTATAGGAAACACATTTCAAAAACACTGATCACTCTATGCTGATCCCTTCTACCATCACGATGACCCGATTGGGAAAAGAGCCAAGGGGGAGTCACTGTGTTTGTCAATAACACGCACGACTCCTCTGATCTCCACTTGGTTACTAACCTACAAGCAGTAGGCGTTGCAATGCGTGTCAGACGTTCACTGTCTGCTCCCTGTATTTACCTCTGGAGGGTGCAATACCCTCTGAAGCTCTCATAGGCCTTATTGAGTATTGGAGATTCTCATGATGTCTGAGTCTCACTCATTTCTTGGCTGCTACTGCGTCATCCTCTGACATCGACCTCTCTTTCTGCTCTCCAGCTCTTGCAGACTCAGAACAGTGGAAAACAACTGATGAGTTCCTCACCATGTCCTCCTACTGGATGATGCATTGCTTGAACAGAAGTCAGCGAAATGGGTTATAAGCAGGGATAAGTGGGCACTGTTCAGCTGGCTGTGTTTGAACATCGCGACACCATCCAGAATGGGTGGACCACATCATGTGTGTGATCCATCACTCCACTGAGCTATCCATCCCAAAGTCTTTGGGTCATGTTCGAAGACAACTTGTACCTTGGCTGACAGATAAGTGACGTTCTACAATACAGGGCAGGCGTGCAGCTCTTTAAATGCTGTCCAACAGCAAAGAACCTCAGAGCCTTTCGAATCACGAGAGCCAAGGTTTGACGTTTTGTGAAGGAGATCATCACCCATTCCATTTGTTTTACAAAAGTATAGGAAGCCATCTGGAGGATATGTAGTAAGTATAGCAGTGTGACAATAGCTGCAGTACTGAAACAGACATTGGTCAGGCACTGGCCGATCATTCTGGAAAAACTACAACCAAGGCAAGTCAGGATATAGCGGTTTGTCGCTACCATGCGACTGTACAGAGGGTCAAATTGGACTTCAGATGCCGTGCGGTTCTAGGTGCTGCAATCTGAAACCGCGAGACCGCTACGGTTGCAGGTTCGAATCCTGCCTCGGGCATGGATGTGTGTGGTGTCCTTAGGTTAGTTAGGTATAACTAGTTCTACGTTCTAGGGGACTAATGACCTCAGAAGTTGAGTCCCATAGTGCTCAGAGCCATTTGGACTTCACATCAAACAATTCTGAGTTTTACATCTATTCATTCTCACGTGTGAGATGGAAGCGGCTCTGTCCGAGAGCCGTGTTAGTGGACCCGATCACTACCTGTAAGATCACATCCTGTACTGTATTCTCCGACATTTGCCGGCATTGTCAAAGGAAATCCTACTCGAATGTTTTAATTTGATGTGACAGACAGGTTATTTCCTGAACCCATGGAGATAGGTAATGTTGATACCCCTCCTCAAACGAGGAAAGGATCGAACATGTTGCAGTAGTTACTGGAGTATCGCCTTAATGAGCTGTGTAGGAAAAGCGTTGGAGCGAATAGTTAACCATTGTCTCATGTGGTTGTTATCCTTAGCCCCTCTCAGTGTGGATTCCGGAGATTTCGGCCTACTGTCGACGACCGGACCCTGCTATTGGCGGCTATACAGCAGTCTTTCCTACGTAACCGTCACTGTAATGGCATATTATTTGATATCAGTGAGGAATATAACACTACTCGGAGGTACAGTATTCTCACGCATCGACATCAATGGTGCCCTAGTGGCCACCTCCCAAACTTCCTATAGTGTTTCTAATCTCAGCGATTTTTTATTACCCAATTGGTGACATGCTGTCCAATCGCTTTGAGCAGGAGAATGGCGTCCCTCAGGATATGTTTTAAGTGTTACTCTCTTTGCCACAGCCACAAACAGTATCATGCCTACGATAAGGAATGCTCCTTTTTGTGGACGATTTTGCTGTTTTGTGTCTGCCTCCACTGTTACAAAACCAAGCCATCAGTTGCAGCTTACAGTAGGGTAGCTAGAGGAGAAGGCTGCAAAGACTTAATCGTTCTCCTCGTATTTTTAATTTATCTAACTTGCGTATGAGAGGCACCGTCCCACATTTTAGAGACTCATTGAGGTTTCTGTGCCTCAATTTTGACTCCAAATTATCATGGTAGCCACAACTGAGAGATCTGAAAGTCAGGACAATGAAGACACTGAACGTCATAAATTGCCTTAGCCACAGGTCTTATGCAGCAGACTGTGCGCGTTTGTTCCAGTTTCATAGGGCTTTTGTGAGATCGCGGCTGGACTATGTGTGCATGGTATATGGATCAGCGAGGCATTCTTATTTGATGTCCGCTGGTGCTGTCCATAATGAGGGATTCCGCTGACCATGGGGGCTTGTAGGAGAAGCTCCATATCCAGTCTCTGTGCTGAGGCTGGGAACCACCACTCGCCATCCGGTGGCCGCTCCCCATAGCACGTCATGTGTGTAAGTTCCGTGCAGCTCCGACATCATTCGCATACCTTAGTGACCGCCTCTGGAACGCTTTTTCTACAACCGTCCAACCGCCAGATGGTGTTGAGCAAATACAACCCCGAATCCAGTGCCGGCCGCTGTGGCTAAGCGGTTCTAGGCGCTTCAGTCCAGAACCACGCGGCTGCTAAGGTCGCAGGTTAGAATCGTGTCTCGGGCAAGGATGTGTGTGATGTCCTTAGGTTAGTTAGGTTTAAGTAGTTCTAAATGTAGGGGACTGATGACCTCGGATGTTGTCCCATAGTGCTTAAAGCCATTTGAACCATTTGAACCAAATCCAGTGTTTTAACGTCTGCCGCCCCCCCCCCCCCCCCCCCCGCTCTCCCCCTGGTTACTGCCGAGGCCCGGAGCAACAGCAGATTAAGCGCAGGACAGGAGAGCTCGTGTTTAATGCGAACTTTTCTGACGTTTTGTATGAGCACCACAACTATATAGCTGTCTTTTCGGATCATTCTAAACAGGGGTTTCAGTTGGCTGCACTGTTGTTTTCCCGGATCGTGTCCTCAAAGTCCGATTGCTTCAATACTTTACTGTCTTGACGCAGAATTATATGCGGTCTTGCGGGCACTGGAGCAGCTGAGACGTTCTCCAAGTTCCTGCCTGTTCCGATTCTCTGAGTACCCTTGGCTCTCTGAAAGGTTTTTACCCAGCTGATAAAGTCGACCTGAATACCCAGGATGCCTTCCTCCAACTACAACAACTGGGTAATCAGGTGACTTTCTGCTGGGAACCCAGGCACATGGGTATCATGGGGAATGAAAGTGCGGAACAAGCAGCAAAGGAAGCGTGTCATGATCCTCAGGTATTTCACAGTGCCATCCGCCCCCTTCCCCCACGTCACCGTCCCTGTACCTGTTGAGGTCCAGTGCCTTGCGTCGGTGGGAAGATGAGTGGCTGGAAGTGACAGACAATAAGATTTGTCTAATGAAGCCAAAACGGAGGTGCCCATAAGGAAAAGATTGAATAATCAAGGAAAGGTTAACGTTCTAGCAGTCGGGGCGTGGAATTTCAGAAGCCTGAATGTGGTAGGGAAGCTAGAAAATCTGATAAGGGAAATGCAAAGACTGATTCTAGATATAGTAGGCGTCAGTGAAGTGAAATGGAAAGAAGACAAGGAATGAGTGTAGGATAATACCAACAGCAGCAGAAAATTGTATAGTGGGAGTAGGATTCGTTGTGAATAGGAAGGTAGGGGAGAGTGTGTTACTGTGAACAGTTCAGTGATAGGATTGTTCTTATCAGAATCGACAGCAAACCAACACTGAGAACGATAGTTAAGTTATACTTGCCGTCATCACAAGCTGAAACTTAAGAGATAGAGAACATGTGAGGATCCTGAAAGGGTAATACAGTATGTAAAGGCAGATAAAAATCTAACAGTCATAGGGAACTCGAATGCAGTTGTAGGGGAAGGAGTAGAAGAAAAAGTTACAGGAGCATATGGGCTTGGGACAAAAAATGAGAGAGGAGGGAGGTTAATTGAGCTCTGTGATAAATTGCAGCTAGTAATAGCGAATAATCTGTTCAAGAATCACAAGAGGAAGAAGTATACTTTGAAAAGGCAGGGAGATACGGGAAGATTTCAATTAGATTACATTATAGTCAAACAGAGAGTAAGAAACCAGATGCTGGATTGTAAGGCGTACCAAGGGGCAGATCTAGATTCAGATCACAATGTAGTAGTGATGAAGAGTAGGCTGAAGTTTAAGAGATTAGTCAGGAAACATGAATAAGAAAAGAAGTGGGATACGGAAGTACTAAGGAATGACGAGATACGCTTGAAGTTCTCTAAGGCTGTAGATACATTAATGAAGAAGTTTCCAGTAGGCAGTACAGTTGAAGAGCTATGGACATCTCTAAAAGAAGAATGGAATGAAAACCATAGGTACAAAGAGGGTAACTGCAACGAAATCTTGGGTAACAGAAGAATTACTTCAGCTGATCGAGGAAAGAAGGAAGTACAAAAATGTTTAGGAAAATTCAGGAATACAGAAATTCAAGTCGCTGAAGAATGAAGTAAATAGGAAATGCAGGGGAGCTAAGGTGAAATGGCTCCATGAAAAATGTGAAGAAATTGAAAAAGAAATGATAGTCGGAAGGACTCCCTCAACATATAGGAAGGTCAACAGAACCTTCGGTGAAACTAAAAGCAGGAGTGGTAACATTAAGTGTGCAACAGGAATTCCATTCTTAAATTCAGAGGAGAGATCGTATGGGTGGAAATAATACACTGAAGACCCCTATGAGGGGGAATATTTATCTGATGTGATAGAAGAACAAACAGGAGTCGATTTAGAAGAGATTGGGGATCCAGTATAAGAATCAAAATTTAAGAGAGCTTTGGAGGGCTTACGATAAAATAAGGCAGAAGGGGTCGATAACATTCCATCAGAATTTCTAAAATCATTAGGGGAAGTGGTAACAAAAGGACTATTCACGTTGGTGTGTAGAATGTATGAATCTGGCAATACACCGCCTGAGTTTCGGGAAAATAACATACACACAATTCCGAAGACTGCAAGAGCTGACAAGAGCAAGAATTATCGCACAATGAGCTTAGCAGCTCATGCATCCAAGTTCCTGACAAGAATTATATACAGAAGAATGGAAAAGAAAACTGAGGTTCTTTTAGATGACGATCAATTTGGCTCTAGGACAGGTAAAGGCACCAGAGAGGCAATTTTGACGCTGCGATTAATAATGGAGGAAAGATTGAAGAAAAACCAAGAAGAACATGAAAAACCAAGTAGAACGGTGCAAGTTGTTCGATATTCTGAGAAAAATAGGGGTAAGCTATAGGGACGGACAGGTAATATACAATTTGTACAAGAACCAAGAAGCAATAATAAGAGTGGACGTCCAAGAACAAAATGCCCGGATTGAAAAGTGTGTAAGACTGGGATGTAGTCTTTCGCCGCTACTGTTCAGTCTGTACGTCGAAGAGGCAATGATGGAAATAAAAGAAATTTTCAGGAGCGGAATTAAAATTCCAGGTAAAATGATATCAATGATACGATTCGGTGAAGACATTTCTGTCCAGAGTGAAAGAGAAGAAGGATTACATGATGTGCTGAATGGAATGCATAATCTAATGAATACAGATTATGGATTGAGAGCAAATTGAAGAAAAGCAGTGAGAAATCGCAGAAATGAGAAAAGCGGGAAACTTAACATCAGGATTGGTGCTCACAAAGTGGATGAAGTTAAACAATTCTGCTATATGGGCGGTAACATAACTAATGACGGACGGAGCAAGGAGGACATCAAAGGCAGACTAGAACAGGCAAAAAGAGCATTTCTGGAGAACAGAATTCAAAGAGTATCAAACATGGGCCTTCACTGGAAAAGAAATTTCTGAGAATGCACGTTTTGTGCTCAGTATTGCATGGTAGTGAAACATGGACTGTGGGAAAACGGGAACAAAACAAAATCGAAGCACTTGAGATGTGGTGCTACAGATGAATGTTGGAATGATGAGGTAAGTAATGAGGAGGTTCTATGCATAATAGGAAAGACGTATGTGGAAAACACAAGGGACAGGATGGTAGGACTTTAAAGTCAGAACCGCCATTAGACTGTTGTTGATTTGCAGTGTTACATTTACACTTACACAATCATGATTTCGGCTACAAAGTGCCTTTATCAAGTGTTTTGTGTTATTCAGTGCCTAAGATGGCATACTCGTCTAATAGTGTATTTTAAATTCGAGAGTATGCCATCTTAGGCACTGTATAACAATTAAAACACTTGATAATGTCACTTTGAAGCCGAAATCATGATTGTGTAAGTGTAAACGTAACACTACAAATAAACAACAGTCTAATGGCGGTACTGACTTTAAAGAAATATATTATGACTTTGGCCCCGCATTATGAAAAAAGAAATACCGTGGTAGGACATCTGTTAAGACATCAAGGACTGACTTCCATGGTACTGTAGACAGAGATTGGAATACATCCAGCCGATAATTAAGGGCGTAAGTTGCAAGTGCAAGATGTTCGTGGCGGGCCGCATCAAACCAGTCAGAAGTTTGATGACTCAAAAAAAAAAAAAAAAAAAAAAAAAAAAAACATAGTGAAGCCCAGTGTGCGGTCGTGACAAACCTCCTTCCAACCACGTCGACGGGACGAAGTCTTCCTTACACGTCTCCGTACAGGCCACAGACCTATGACGCGTGGCTTCTTGTTCCGGCGAATGACCCTCCAGTTTGTGATGTTTGTGGCATATAGATCACTGCGCGCCACATTTTATTGGACTGTGTTTTATTTTCCGACCACCAGGCCGCGGCGGATTTTCTGACAGATCAGGCCCCTATTTTAGGTAACGTTCAAACGAATGTGGTTCGAGTTTTAAAGTTCTTTGAATTATCCAACATATTCCCCAAGACTTTAGGGAGATGGTTTTAGGATGTTAACGGGGTGACTGACTCAGTCATATTTTTGTAAGTTGTTGTTGTTGTGGTGTTCAGTCCTGAGATTGGTTTGATACAGCTGTCCATGCTACTCTATCCTGTGCAAGCTTCTTCATCTCCCAGTACTTGCTGCTACCTACGTCCTTCTGAATTTGATTAGAGTATTCATCTCTTGGTCGCCCTCTACGATTTTTACCCTCCACACAGCCCTCCAATGCTAAATTTGTGATCCCTTGATGCCTCAGGACATGTCCTACCAACCGGTCCCTCCTTCTTGTCAAGTTGTGCCACAAACTCCTCTTCTCCCCAATTCTATTCAATACCTCCTCATTAGTTATGTGATCTACCCATCTAATCTTCAGCATTCTTCTGTAGCACCACATTTCGAAAGCTTCAATTCTCTTCTTGCCTAGACTATTTATCGTCCATGTTTCACATCCATACATGGCTACACTCCATACAAATACTTTCAGAAACGACTTCCTGACACTTAAATCTATACTCGATGTTAACAAATTTCTCTTCTTCAGAAAAGCTTTTCTTGCCATTGCCAGTCTACATTTTATATCCTCTCTACTTCGACCATCATCAGTTATTTTGCTCCCCAAATAGCAAAACTCCTTTACTACTTTAAGTGTCTCATTTCCTAATCTAATTCCCTCAGCATCACCAGACTTAATTTGACAACATTCCATTATCCTCGTTTTGCTTTTGTTGATGTTCATCTTATATCCTCCTTTCAAGACACTATCCATTCCGTTCAACTGCTCTTCCAAGTCCTTTGCTGTCTCTGACAGAATTACAATGTCATCGGTGAACCTCAAAGTTTTTATTTCTTCTCCATGGATTTTAATACCTACATCGAATTTTTCTTTTGTTTCCTTCACTGCTTGCTCAATATACTGATTGAATAACATCGGGGAGAGGCTACAACCCTGTCTCACTCCCTTCCCAACCGCTGCTCCCCTTTCATGCCCCTCGACTCTTATAACTGCCATCTGCTTCCTGTACAAATTGTAAATAGCCTTTCGCTCCCTGTATTTTACCCCTGCCACCTTTAGAATTTGAAAGAGAGTATTCCAGTCAACATTGCCAAAAGGTTTCTCTAAGTCTACAAACGCTAGAAACGTAGGTTTGCCTTTCCTTATTCTTTCTTCTAAGATAAGTCGTAAGGTCAGTATTGCCTCACGTGATCCAATATTTCTACGGAATCCAAACTGATCTTCCGCAAGGTTGGCTTCTACTGGTTTTTCCATTCGTCTGTAAAGAATTCGCGTTAGTATTTTGCAGCTGTGGCTTATTAAACTGATTGTTCGGTAATTTTCACATCTGTCAACACCTGCTTTCTTTGGGATTGCAAATATTATATTCTTCTTGAAGTCTGAGGGTATTTCACCTATCTCATACATCTTGCTCACTAGATGGTACAGTTTTGTCAGGACTGGCTCTCCCAAGGCCGTCAGTAGTTCTAATGCAATGTTGCCTACTCCCGGGGCCTTGTTTCGACTCAGGTCTTTCAGTGCTCTGTCAAACTCTTCACGCAGTATTGTATCTCCCATTTCGTCTTCATCTACATTCTTCTCCATTTCCAGAATATTGTCCTCAAGTACGTCGCCCTTGTATAGACCCTCTATGTACTCCTTCCTCCTTTCTGCTTACCATTCTTTGCTTAGAACTGGGTTTCCATTTGAGCTCTTGATATTCATACAAGTGGTTCTCTTTTCTCCTAAGGTTTCTTTAATTTTCCTGTAGGCAGTATCTGTCTTACCCCTAGTGAGGTAAGCCTCTACATCCTTACATTTGTCCTCTAGCCATCCCTGCTTAGCCATTTTGCACTTCCTGGCGATCTCATTTTTGAGACATTTGTATTCCTTTTTGCCTGCTTCATTTACTGCATTTTTATATTTTCTTTCTTCAATGAAATTCAATATTTCATCTGTTACCCAAGGATATCTACTAGCACTCGTCTTTTTGCCTACTTGATCCTCTGCTGCCTTCACTACTTCTTCCCTTAGAGCCATCCATTCTTCTTCTACTGTATTTCTTTCCCCCATTTGTGACAATTGTTCCCTTATGCTCTCCCTGAAACTCTGTACAACCTCTGGTTCTTTCAGTTTATCCAGGCCCCATCTCCTTAAACTCCCACCTGTTTGCAGTTTCTTCAGTTTTAATCTACAGCTCACAAACAATAGATTGTGGTTAGAGTCCACATGTGCCCCTGGAAATGTCTTACAATTTAATACCTGGTTCCTAAATCTCTGTCTTACCATTATATAATCTATCTGATACCGTCTAGTATTTCCAGGATTCGTCCATGTGTACAACCTTCTTTTATGATTCTTGAACCAAGTGTTAGCTATGATTAAGTTGTGCTCTGTGTAAAATTCTACCAGACGGCTTCCTCTTTCATTTGTTTCCCCCAATCCATATACACCTACTATGTTTTCTTCTCTCCCTTTTCCTACTCTCGCATTCCAGTCACCCATGACTATTAAATTTTCGTCTCCCTTCACTACCTGAATGATTTCTTTTATCTCATCATACATTTCATCAATTTGTTCATCATCTGCAGAGCTAGTTGGCATATAAACTTGTACTATTGTAGTAGGTGTGGGCTTCGTGTCTATCTTGGCCACAATAATGCGTTCGCTATGCTGTTTGTAGTAGCTTACCCGCACTCCTATTTTCCTATTCATTATTAAAGCTACTCCTGCATTTACCCCTATTTGATTTTTTATTTATAACCCTGTATTCTCCTGACCAAAAGTCTTTTTCCTCCTGCCACCGAACTTCACTAATTCCCACTATATCTAACTTTAACCTATCCATTTCTTATTTTAAGTTTTCTAATCTACCTGCCCGATTAAAGGATCTGACGTTCCACGCTCCAATCCGCAGAACGCCAGTTTTCTTTCTCCTGATAATGACGTCCTCTTGAGTAGTCCCCGCCTGGAGATCCGAATGGGGGACTATTTTACCTCCGGAATATTTTACCCAAGAGGACGCCATCATCATTCAACCATACAGTAAAGCTGCATGCCCTCGGTAAAAATTACGGCTGTAGTTTCCCCTTACTTTCAACCGTTCGCAGTACCAGCACAGCAAGGCCGTTTTCGTTAATGTTACAAGGCCAGATCAGTCAATCATCGAGACTGTTGCCCCTGCAACTACTGAAAAGGCTGCTGCCCCTTTTCAGTAACCACACGTTTGTCTGGCCTCTCAACAGATACTCCTCCGTTATGGTTGCACCTACGGTACGGCCATTTGTATCGCTGAGGCACGCAAGCCTCCCCACCAACGGCAAGGTCCAAGGTTCATCGGGGGATTTTTGTAAGTAGTCAGCCAGTAAAATTTGCTTTTGCTTTTCTTTTAGCTCCTATATTACTTTACGTATGTTTTAATCTCGTGTGTAGCTTGTTTTACTCTATCTCCATTGTTTTAGCGTAGGTGAGGTGGAGTGATTGGGTGGTCGATTCGAGTGCATGAGTGCGGAACAATTTTCGAGATTTTTGCCACATTCTTTTGTTTTATTGAAAACTGTACATCCCATCATACTTAACATTCAGTGGGGATTTAATAATTTCTTATATTGATTACCATATACACTTTTTATTTCATCATTGCTTTTCCTATGTACTTTAGTCATGGTTAGTATTTCAGCTTCCATCTTTATGTGTACCTTCAGAGTTCTTATGCTTTGTTAAAGAATATCACATTTAATAAACCAAACGCTGAAACGAATTCTGCGTCTCTGAGATGTATTACTTTTTTACTTAATTTTATCAGATGTGTACCATGTCTATACAGTCTTTCAATGCTGACATCGCATGTTTTGCCTAAATCTACAGCTCTGTGTTAACTAATACATTCCTTGACAGATCATCATCCCTTTAACCATTTGCTTTAATTAATAGCAAACTGTGAAACGTGTTCAGGGCTTTTGGTAACAGATTTCAAGTTTTCTTCGAAATTCTTAACTCTAGTCCGCTGTCATCTTTAATTTTCTGTTTGGGTGACATTAAAATTCATAACATTAGAGTGATTCTGTTGAAATACCCATACATGCTTTGTGGGGGATGCAAAACATCTCACTCAGTTTTGTCAGAGGAGAGGATCCGAAATGATGCCTGCACTGACAAATATATTAAATGCATTGAAGCCAGAACGCAGTGATATTGAAACGTATAAGACAGATACTAAACGGACAAAAGAAGACGAGCAGTAAGAACTGCAATAACATTATGAAACAGCATTATCTGACAGAAATGACATCAAAACCAATGTTAACATGCAGAATGTGAAAATAAATAATCTGCCTACGCAGATTAAATATTATCGTGAGTCCGCAGCTCGTGGTCATGCGGTAGCGTTCTCGCTTCCCGCGCCCGGGTTCCCGGGTTCGATTCCCGGCGGGGTCAGGGATTTTCTCTGCCTCGTGATGACTGGGTGTTGTGTGCTGTCCTTAGGTTAGTTACGTTTAAGTAGTTCTAAGTTCTAGGGGACTGATGACCATATATGTTAAGTCCCATTGTGCTCAGAGCCATTTGAACCATATTATCGTGATTCAAACGATACTGTTGACCTTGTACGACTACTGATCGCTTCAGTAAATGTTGAGAAAACACAGAAGGCTACGAAACCATGCAATTCTGGTTTCCTCAGGTGATGGCAGCTGGGTCCGAACTATATATCACTGTGAAATTTCAGTTACAAAATAAAGACAATGCAGAAGCTGCGACTCGGCTTCGGGTTTGGACAACTGTACAGAGCAGTACACTAGACGTGGTTGTGAAACAAGCATTATGTGAAACATTTTCTCTTCTGTTCAAACGCACGAAACATCTGGATGGTATAATTAGAATATTTTATGTATTGGCACTCGGAATCAGCAACTCTCAGTTTTCACCATGTAGGGAAACATGCAGGCCGTTAGCTGAGAGAGCTATCGGTATTTCTTATTCCTACCGGATAGACGTAATATTTTAGACATGTGGTGAAAACAACAGTCTTAACTTCCGTCTTGCACAGATTTCTGCAAAACGTTGAAAGCAAGGAGTGTGCCATTGACAGACAGTAATTAGTTTCTCACTGTGTATTTCCGTACGCCTCTGTTCCTAATGAGATTGTCATGGCTTCACACACTAATAAGGAAGGGTGCTATGCTGAGAGTTGCGCAGTTATTCATGGCAACAATTAGCGAATGAGTTGTGAAACTTAGGATGAAAATTACGCCATTTACACACATGTCACAAATTATGATGGCTACGAATCTTAGAGTACTTGTGACAATTGCACAGAGCTCAAAACGAGCATGAAAATTAAGCTATTTATACACATGCCCCAAGGTTTGAGAGATCGTAAACTTAGAGTAGTAGGAAAATTGGATAGCGCTCAAAGTTTTTGTGAAATTTCACATGAAGAATAAGTTACTTATTAACCCAATGCACGTTGATACACGCAAGTCTGAGATCACAAGGCACTGAAATTTAGAGTATTTAGCATAATCGCATACTTCTCAAAATTTCCCATGAAAGTTGAACTACTTACACATACACGGTCCAGTCACATTAATGTAACCACCCACGTAAACGTGCAGTGAAGTGTACAAAAAGCATGTTCGGAGGACGTGGGGAAATGGTGCAGGCGATGTAGAGTATTATAACGCTTAAAATGGGGCGACTTATCTGGCGTCCAGGAAGTCATGATCATTGGCGTTCAGGCCAAGCATGCAAGTATTTCTGAAACGACTAAAGTATGCAGTACATGGCATAATGGCGGTATTCAAAACCAGCGCCGAGGCAACTTTGATTCACAACGGGCCATATAATTATGACAGAGATGAATGATGACTGCGGAGATGTCTAAGCGCGAATTGATTTGAAGCTGTTGAGGAACTGATTGCTCAGGTGGATCATGGGCTACCAACAGTGTTACCTCAATCACTGTTCAGTGAACATCGCACCGTATGGGCCTCTGCAGCTGGCGTCTGGTTTATGCACCCATGCTGACTGCTGTTCATCTGTGTCGAAAGCTGAATTTTGCACGCCAAAATAGTCACTGGACGCCACTGGGTGCCGGCTGGTGGAATTTTCAGAAGAATCACGTTTAAGCTCCCCAAACAGATGACCGTAAGCATGTACAGCGTGAAAAATCTGAAAGCAAACACCCTGCAAAAAAGGTCGAAAGGTTCCAGGGTGGAGGGCATTGTTTGGATGGTCATTCTGGAAGGCGCCATGGATCAATACAAGAATGCAATCATCTTTGCAACCCTACATACAGTTCGAGGGCTTCTACCAGCAGGACAGCGAAGTGTGTCACACAGCTCGTAGTGTACGTACGCGGTTCGAACAGCACCAGGATGAGTTTGCCGAAATACCCAGGCCTCCAAACTCCCCACATTTAGATCCAGTCGAGAATCTGTGGGACCACCTGTTTGCACCATGGCTCCTCAACCGAGAGACGTAGAGAAGCTGCCCACGGTACTAGAGTCAACATGGCTCGACATCCACGTCAGTACCTTCAAGAACATCAGTGACTCTCTTCCTGTACATCTCAAAGCAGTATTATCTGCAATTCAAGCTTTTGAGAGGTGGTCATGTTAATGTTACAAGACAGAGTATTGACTTGTGTCGGTAGACATTGTTGTGAAAATTAGACATGGCTCTGACGCTTAAGCATTGTCATGACACTGCAACAGTTACGCTGTTTTGTTGTAACAGTTGCATGATATTATGATATTTGCTTTTGCTAGTAGGAGTCCTTGTGAAACTGAGAGCATCACTCCGTTATGTTGTAACATTTACGCACAGGTCGAACTAGTGCCGGGAGGGCAAGGGCCTGGTGTAGAGAGCTTGAATCTATGGCCATACAGGCAGATACATGGGGATGGGGGGCAGGTGACCTGGGGTGAAGGGGGTCGGGGACCTGGGGGAAAGAGGACTCGAACCTAAGTCCTAGGGGCTGTACTTTGCTGTACTTTGCACAATTACCTACACTAAACGCTGTTGTGGAATTTCGGTCAAATTAGATGAAAATAAAATATTTTCACATTCTGGGCGTCGAACGCTGAACCACTGGCCTCCAGATTTTAAGCATTGCTGAGAAATAATTTATGACGTCATATGCGATTAGGCGCGCTTATTTCACTTGCACTACTGGAATGCACAACACTGGTTATGACAGTGGGGAACGCTGCCTAAAAGAAAATTAGATCAGTGTAATTATAATGTGACCCTGAGGAGCCGCTGAATTCTCATTACCAACCTACTTGTGAAGGCCTTGCCTCTGAGCCTGCAGCCAGCAGGCTGTGATGGGCCTTGACCGCTGCAGGCCGCCACTGCTGTTTGGTAAGATCCATGAGAGAAGGTTGAGATGAGTTGGGCCTACTTGTGGCGAAGCACCGTACAGAGGGGATGTTATGAGCCCTTGCGCGCTGTGGGATTCTTTTGTGGATACAGGAGAGAGGAATAGATGATGTCCATGTGCAGAGAATAGTAACAATAACACATAACATCGCGCATTGCAGCATTACTTGCTAACTGTAGATTTCAGTGTAGAGATATATACAGATACGAAAGCTTTACAAAGCTGTCACTGTTCAATACAATGTATATTCAGAAGGTGTCGAGACCTGGCCACTATGAAAGTCTGTAAATGTTATTCAACCGGCAAACACACTAAATGGGGTCAGTACATGAATGTTCAAACTGAAGTAGACCCGACGCTGTACCTCCGGAGAGGGGATGCTTACACCTCATTAGGAGCGGCGTAATCGTTCGAGGCAGCACTCTCGTGTTGCAGTGGTGGCTGTAGGAAAGGCGATGGCGTAACTGGCGGCGCGCTTATTTGGAAGTGCGGCCGATTGGATGGCGACCGATACCACAGGAACTGCAAGCTGGGCCTTCAGTCTGTTTGGCAAGGCAACTAGGTACCGCAACGTACGTAATACACCCTCCCGGGCTGTACGCTATGTTGCTGACTGACGTCCTTCGCTTCTGCTTTCTTGACAAACGCTGTCAGTTGTGAGCCATTGGTACACGCCTAAGCAAGCAACAGTCTTTGAGAGTGCTGAGGCATGCCGCACTTGCTGTTGATGAGCCGCTACAGTCTTGCGCCTGCAGACTACCGATCTGTCACCTGCACAGCATTATTGATGACTCCTACTGTGGCAATGCCCACAGCCTCCAGAGTGCTAGATTCATATTCTTCATTATGCATGAGTGTGCAACTCAGCGCACCTTCCTTGATACCGGAGAAGATAACCCTAGCTGTAATATTACGAATAATAAATAGGTTTCTAGACAACGTTGTTGAACTAATGTCTTCACTTGTATGACAGCCACACTCACAAATTACAACACATATACCGCGAATGATTAGTGTAACAGCAATTTTTTGTTACCTAAATGGGACTTCCTGATATTAATTTTACGTTCTGAACACTTCTTCGTGGCACAGTTGAAGGACCCAATTCATTCACCATGTTACGCTAAGTTCGTATGCAGTTCTATTGCTGCATGCGACAGGACGCCCGCGATACAGAGTGTGTGTGTGTGGGGGTGGGGGGGGGGGGTGGTTAGCTAGGACAAACACTAAAATTTTATGGCTGCTAACAGTTATTTCCTAGTGAATCTGCAGATCGTCTAGCTGCATGAGATTCATTATTTTACCAGTACCCCGATATCATCTGCATTAACTCTCACTATAAAGTGCTGTTAGAGTATATTTATCCCTGACACTTTTTATCTTGTTTACAAAAATAGATTCTAGTGAGATAAAAAACATTATTATTCATAGAGGACTTTCTTGGGGGACTCCATGTTTTATTTCTGTTTGCTTTATATGAATTCCCAGTTACGCTGATTTTTATGATGGTTCCCATTATCATATTTGCCAATATTTCGATACTACTGTCGGTGAGGCACATTTTCTTCATTTTTTTTACCAAATAACTGTAATGGAGTGTGTCATATACCTTATGAAAATCCAATCATACGTAGCTTCTTCCGATTGTAGTTATGCTTGCTGTTGGTATTACGCTACTATTTCGTCCTCGCTATTAAGGACTGCAATGGGACTGAGATCCTTTAATTTCCTAATTTCTTTATTCTTCGAAATCAACAGTATTCCCTTGTCTGATTCATATATAATTCCTATAATACCATTACCTGTTACATCTTTTGTCCTACAAAATTCTGTCGCTGGTATATAAGGCCCTGCCTACTTATTCGTTAGCGATTTGCAGATTATTTGGCGTACGTCATTGTTGCAAAATTATGGAAAGATATCGATGTTATGTTTTATGTCAGTCTCATTTCCATTCCGTCCAATTCTTCTTCAATTGCACTTTCATTTATTTCTAAATGAGATTAAAGTATATTAAAGTACAGGTACGCTTAGTTTAGGATTTGACTGCTTAGTGAGTAAGTCTCCGGTGCCAGTATTAGCTTCTATATCGAATTTATTTTTCGGTACTTCCTACGTTTTAGTAAGTGAAATAATACATACGTTTCTCCCGGTATTGAAGTTTTGGCTTTGAAATTTATTTATGTTTCCAGTTGTTAAAGCTTAACAGAAAGTATTTTAACTTTAATTTTCTATATTTCTTATAGTGATCTTTCTGGACCCTTAGATCGGCTGTTTACATGTCCTAAAACTTAGTAACAGAAATTCGACAGTGTTTTTGATATTTCGAAAATTTGACTTGCTCTAACTTATTGGTGGCCTTGTTAGTTGGGGTTTGCTACTTTAATCCAACATTCGACCAGTAATGTGACAGATTTTTTTTCAGATTAGCAGTGACTGCATAATGATCTGTAAAGCACACGAGAATTGCTTCGAAATTTAAGATACTCTTGGATATATTCTCTGAGACATAGATACAACCCAGGCAACTGCACGAGTTTTGGGACAAATATTTGCATTTGGCACCAAATGTTAAAGTCCCCATAAATCATCTAGTCTCGATTTTTAGAAAGGTGCCAACATTTTTGGGATAAACGAAGTTTGGAACCTAATCTGTTGTGTGAGTCAGACGGATAGAATGGCCAGTGATTGGTAAAGGTAACAGGTTTCTCCTAAGCAAATAGGTTGTGTCTTCTCTAAACCTAGTCCTTTGTGCCTTCTCATTGCTGTCTAATTAAAAATAAAAGTTTGCTACAGTAAAGTCGTAAATTGAACTGCTAACTTGTCTTTTCGATTCTGATTGTTTTATTTTTTGGATTGGTGTACCTTCCTTCCCCGGAACACTTGTTTCCGTCCGTTCTTCTAGCGATACATTTACATCTTTGTTGTACTGTGATCTATTGAATTTAGTGATGTTGACTTCCTGAACCAGAGAAACAAGCTTTGTTTAAACTGACAACCATTTGATCTATAGAGGGTTTGGTGATAGTTACGTAAATGCGTGTTCACCAGAGATATTGATATTAAGGGGAGATGTTTATGAAAAACCTACACTATTTAAAAGGTTCACCAATTTTGAAGATACGCCAATGAAAGTTTGTACCTTGCTTTACACGAAATTAACACATTTAGTATTAAGTTCCTTGGATCAAATCTGTTTAACATTTTTAGCACTTCAAAAATTTGTTTTCGAAAAATAATATATCTATATTTTTCTCACAAATTAGAAAGTAGATTTCTACAAAATTTTCTCTGATTAATCCCTCTGCGTATAGTGAGTTTCTCCCATGAGGTTTTTTGCGTGTATCGAACAGGAAAATTTTAATTTTTTAAATTATGATTCTGAAAGTACAATACGAAATTCATGCACTACTCCAATCACTTTGCATATGTCGGCTTACGCTCAGAATTTCAAAATTTACTCCTGAGACAACATTTAAGTGTTTATGGGAGTAAGTGTACGAAATTTCATAATTGTAGCCTTCATAGATTCTGAGAAAATGTAGGGAAAAGTTGAAAAACATAATTTTTAGGAATGGCAATTTGAGGTTCAACCTAACGTTCTTTTCTTATGTCACCACTTCAGAAGGCTCTAGATTGTACTCATAGTCCTTTTTCCCTTCATGGATTCCGTTCTAGTTTCTTGTTTTCCGCCTTTCTTCCTTTACCAGGACTTTGCAGGTGCAGAGAGGCGCTGTAAATCCATTTTTCTCAAGATGTCTTCACTAAAATTGTCTATCTTACAGCCATTTGTCTCTAATACCTTCATCTCCTTATGTTCCCATCATTATATACAAGGACTACATAATAAGAAGTCGCAATTATGACAACTTGAGCAGATTAAAATGTGGTTCTAGGACATCTTTTCCATGTGAGTAAGTTTAGAGATTAATTTAAATCCTGGGTTTTGCAATAAACACGCATTCGTAGAAGTTCAGGATCGCTCAGAAAGCTATAAGTGGATCTGAAAGCACCGGGATGCAATTTGAAATCCTCTTCTTACGAATGCAGTGGTTGTTATCCTTGTGAGCCTGTAGATATTGAAGTTGTATCAAAAACTGTGCGTGGCAGGAAGGCCTCGTCACGCATTTCATTATTTTTCAGGGACTTTGGATATGATTTCATGAGTTAAACTTTGGGATCTTATTGTCCACGAGTTCTGTTGATAAACAAAAGAAGTAATAAATTGAAAATTGAAGTTTTTGGTCGGTTTCATGAACGTACCCCCTTATATAAATTTGCATGTTTATATTTTACATCCCATATAAACAGCCTTTATTGACTACAAGAAATATTTTATTAAATTAACAGAGTTAAATTACCGGAAATTTTAGAAAATAATGATATACCCAAGAATCTAATAAGTTTATTTCAAAGTATGTGCACACATATTAAAATAAAAGTACCAAAAGGAAGTCTGTTTGTGGAAAACATCTGTCAAGGAATGAAAGAAGGGTGTTCTTTATCACCTACGTTATTTAGTATATACAAAGACTACACCATAAAAATATGGCAGAATGAAGCAGTGCACCATCATAAGTTTAATAATAAAGTTATAACTGCACCATTGTTGCATGGGGTCTAATACTTTTAGCAGACAGAGAGCAATTTTCTCCTCGCACAAAGCAGCAAAAGATTATAATCTAAAGGTGAAACTATATAAAGGCATTCCATGGTAAGGAGCAGTTAAGACCAGAAATAAGAATTGATGATAAACCGTTAGAACAAATAAATCTTTTAAATACCTGGGATGTGATGTCTTATATACCACACCCAATGATCGAGAACAAAAATTTGAAAAATTCCAGTAGTTGGTAGCTACTATAAATAGTACTCTCCTCAAAAAAGTTAGAAAAGAGATCGTACTAAAATTTTATAATGTGGTGGCAGTACCGCCTTTTAAGGATGGATCATGACTTGGACTCTATCCGCCAGTCAAATGCGGAGGACTGAGGCAGCACAGATGAGACTCCTAAAATGTCTAGCTGGTTATAAACGTATAGGTCTCATCAAAAATAGTGAATTAAGGAATGAACTGGATGTCGTGTGACTAGGCCCTTCCGTCGGGTACACCGATCGCCGGGTGCAAATCTTTCGATTTGACGCCACTTCGGCGACTTGGCGCGTCGATGGGGATGAAATGATGATGATTAGGACAACACAACACCCAGTCCCTGAGCGGAGAAAATCTCCAACCCAGCCGGAAATCGAACCCGGGCTCTTAGGATTGACATTCTGTCGCGCTGACCACTCAGCTACCGGGGGCAGACAACTGGATGTCAAAAGCGTACTTCAGAAGATAGGTGAGTACGGAAAGAAATGGCACGAATACATTCAAAGCATGCCAGAAGAATGAATACCTACATTAGCATACAAATATATACCCCAAGGGAAAGGGACTATTGAGCGTCCTAAGAAGAGATGGAAATATCAGCTACATTCTACTTGAGACTGAAACAGGCAAGGACGCCTAAACTAAAACTGGATATTATATGGTGATTTAAAATTTTACTGTGCATTGCAAAGGTGATCATATTCATTGCTAAACGACGCGCTATAGCACAGTGTCTTTCAGTCTCCCATACCTATTACTAAACTAAATCCCTCACCACCTGCCGTAAAGGCTAATCTCAGGAGATACAGTAGTGAATTTCATACAGCTATGACCAACAGACAAACTGATTCATGACGAAAGTTTGCGTATATTATTTACAATTATAGTAATGCTGAGTGTATAATATCTGTATTGCTATCTGTTCCATATGTAACTTGCGTTTGGAGTGACATGTTGTGACGGAAACTGCGAGCTGGTCACAGAGGTGGAGGAGTATGGTGCGGAAATCAATAAAGTAAACAGCCTGTAAGGGATCCGTGATCCCTTACGAACATAGATGCTAGTATCCGACGCCCAGGTCGATAGCAAACAGGAATCGATTGTCGAACGCTGCAGAAGGCAGTGAGACGAGTGTCGAGTACGGAGTAGCGCTGGAGAGTGTCGAGTGAGCTGTAGTACTGGAAAGACGGGCAAGAATGGTGGTCGAGTGAGTTGTAAACGTTAATATTCACCGGAGTATGACGAGTGAGCACGTCCCCCTGATCGTCGTGGGGTTGACCCTCACTAATACCGATTCGCGAGTGGTATGAAACAGAAAGTGACAAGTGCCGAATTACGTGTTTCGCGTCAAGCGCGTCGGCCAGCAACAATCATGGAATGCCGTGAGGATTGTTGTGAATGTTAACCATCAGTATTGCGTGTGACGAAGTACTGGAAATCAGCAATCAATTAAAAGATATAACCGTAATTAGACGTGTAAGGCGAAGGTAGCAACTGCCTCAGAATTTGCGTGTTCGTAGAAAATACAATACAGTTTGTACATCGCAACCTTTATGGTCCTTAATAATAGACAAATTTTCAATCATTGCACTCTTCAGTCTCAGAATAGCCGCACTCGGTTGAAATGCCCCAGAAACCACAGCAGAAAAACCGATAGCCTGTCATCCATTACGCACACGGTCATATAATCATAACAATTAACTGTTTGGCGGCTTCGATAAATTACACAACATCCAGTAAAGGAATTAAACAGGGGTGTTTCAAGTCATCACAATTCCAGAGAACAGTAAAGCTTGACCAGAAGCTATACATAGCTATACATATTACTAAATCTAACAGTCTAACAGTCTAACATAGTCTCCCACCGTTTTTTTCTGTCTTTATGTGAAGGCTGATTTCGTGATCTACTGTAGGGATACTGATATGATTTGCAGCAGTAATATCCTGAGTCACGAGGAAGATATCTGTATATAGCTCACTACCGCTATGCCAGACAAACCGGCGAGCAGTAGATATTAGTAGGGGGTAATTACCGAGTCATCCGATGCTCTGAGCTGCACACACATCTGGGAAATTTGCCTCCACTCGCAAAACAAGTGTTACGTTATCTAATAGTGAAAGTGCCGAAGGGAATATGCGCTGCGAGCTCTTTCGCAACAGTACCTATGTTCTTGACGCTAAAGTTTCTGTTTTCAACCCCAGGCCTGTATAGTTACCCGAAATTTCCCACGCGAGGTTCTAAGTTTGAGCACTCACTTGTTAAAATATCTTAATTTGCACAAAAAAGGATTGTTTCATGCAACTGTGCTGGCTCAAGGCTCTTCACTTGTATAGTGCTCTAAGTGCAAACACCTCAAGCCTAGTGTAAATACTTAAATTTTCATAACGTTAAAATCAGGAGTTTGTTGAGGTCTTAATGTCACACATATCACGTCTATGCTCGATTCTAATACAGGGGTTATGATTTTTACTACACTTCCAATACACCTATAAAATCAATCTGTCGTTTTAATTGTCTCCATAAATTGACACAAGCATTACGATAAGTGAACTTGCATGTAATCAGTTTATGACCAACTGCGTAATGTTCAGCAAAAGGAATTTCCTCTTTAGTATACGAAGGAACCACACTGTTAGCAACACAGAAGGTGAAGGCGTGTCTCCGCTGCTTCTGTTTCAAAGCGTTAGAACGGCTGTGAAAGCAGGTCCTGTTTCAGCTTTCCAGAGATGGTAATGCTCTCCTGCCCTCAATTCTCACCCGAAGTTGCAGCTTACGTGTGATGAGGCTAATAATGTTTTCCAGCCGCAATACGACTGATAACGACTACCAGCCCTCCAATTGAACCGGTCCTGCTGCACATTGCGACATACAGTTTGGACAGCAATGAATGTATTAAACCGCTTTGTACAACTACCTGCAGGTTAAACAGCAAAAATGCAAACACACGTGGTACTAGGAATGTATTCAAGATATAATTTTTGTCTGGTGATTGCGATTGAAAACCTTATATATTTAAGTCTAAGGTAACAACATCAAGTTGTGAGTAGGTGCAGTTCTATAGAAGTTACCCCTCTGTATCTACACTGCTTACCTGGAATATAGAAACTTTCACAATTAATTTTGGAAATCATATAATGTGCACTTTCCATATTGGATAAAAGTGTGTAATGATGTTGAATATATTGATATGCACATGGATGCTTTACAAAATTTGATGTTCTGTATCCCTGCTATTCAAACGGCTATGGCTCTGAGAACAAGCTGGCAACCATACGAAAGTAATACATGTAAAAAGTTAATATGAAATGTGACTGAAGTATCATTCTGTGAAATCAGACAAACTGAAAGACTCTAACTAATTACTACTTTAGTTATTGTGTGTTTACATGCAATATATCTCAAGATTCACACATAAAAGATTCAAGGAGTGAGCGATAATCATATTTTAAGCAGTTTACCTATCCTACCATTTATAATAGACTACAAAATAGACGGACGGTGTGGCCGAGCGGTTCTAGGCTCTTCAGTGTGGAGCCGCGCGACCGCTACGGTCGCAGGTTCGAATCCTGCCTCGGGCATGGATGTTTGTGATGTCCTTAGGTTAGTTGGGCTGAAGTAGTTCTAAGTTCTAGGGGACCGATGACCCCAGATGTTAAGTCCCAGAGTGCTCAGAGCCATTTGAACCATTTGAAACTCCTTACAAAGCTCTATAAGCAACTATTCTGCGAAATGTCAATGTTGACGAAGAATCCACTCAGAAAAAACTGATCATGTGACAGTGATGACAGGGAGAAATTGAAAGCAATGGTGCTTCCCTACCTAGTAAGTATGCTCACTTATTTTACGGCCTTCAGAGTTAACGAAAACGAACCCCTTAATTATATTATTAATCAATCCAGATGGACTTCGTTTCTATCACATACTTTCTACACACCACTCTTCCAGCATAAGATCCAGCCACTAAAACAAACTGTGAAAAGAATTGGAGGTGTAGCACTTATTGAATATAGAGATAACATATTAGTACCACTAAGTGGTGAGGCAGAGCCGAATTCCGTCTTCATATGAGTCGATGTTCCCTGTTGAGAAACAGAATCAGATACGGAATTATTTATGCTTTGGAAAACATGGTAATACAGACGTATTTTATGTTTTGCAGAGAGATATGAAAACATATTTATGAAGAACATATTGGTACAGATACGGCTTTCAATGATTTCAAAGGTATCTGTGCGGAATGTTGGGAGACTAATAAATACAGGTTTCTGATCGTTGATAACTGAATGATGTAGAAGAAATTTCCAATATTGTTTTAAACTAAATATAATCACATGTTACATATACTGATGCACATGAATAATGACATCAGTAATGGATAAATCTGCTAGGAGTTCACATATATATTATAGCAAATTGCAAAGGCAAAATTTAGGTTTATACGCTGACACGAAATTCTCAACGATAGAGAAACACATGGCAGATACTAGTACAAGGATAAATAATATGCAGAAGGTAATCAGTCTAAAACTTGACAGAAATAACGCTCACGTGAAGGATAATCTGCTAAAGAAATGGAAAACATTAAAACCACTATTTCCTACAGTTATAATTATACAAGAAACTATGACGAAAACCTCATATGTAAGCTACGTATACTCTCTATCTAGTTTAGTATGCTTCAGCATGTCGACACAGCAGAAAATTATTGACGCACTTAAAGCTATAAGTCAAAAGTCATGACTGTTGTGAGAGGATGGAAAACTAGGGATCAGTATGTCAAAGAAAAATTGAAGTATGTTACCAAAAGCGATGAGTACGTTTCACGAGCCGTTATTAATAAAACTCCTGCTCAAGAGGATGATGATATGACAGAAGAATATATTAAACAACATAGAGCTGCAGATTTTCTCTTTTGTTCAAACGCACGAAACATCTGGATTGTATATTTAGAACATTTTTCTGTATTGGCACTCGGAATCAGCAACTCTCAGTTTTCACCATGTAGGGAAACATGCAGGCCGTTAGCTGAGAGAGCTATTGGTATTTCTTATTCTTACCGGATAGACGTAATATTTTAGACATGTGGTGAAAACAACAGCCTTAACTTCCGTCTTGCACAGATTTCTGCAAAACGTTGAAAGCAAGGAGTGTGTCATTGACAGACAGTAATTAGTTTCTCGCTGTGTATTTCCGTACGCTTCTGTTCCTAATGAGATGGTCATGGCTTCACACACCAATAAGGAAGTGTGCTATGCTGAGCGTTTCGCAGTTATTCATGGCAACAATTAGCGAATGAGTTGTGAAATTTAGGATGAAAATTACGCCATTTACACACATGTCACAAATTATGATGGATACGAATCTTAGAGTACTTGCGACAATTACACAGAGCTCAAACTAAGCATGAAAATGAAGCTATTTATACACATGCCCCAAGGTTTGAGAGATCGTAAACTTAGAGTAGTAGCAAAATTGCATAGCGCTCAAAGTTTTTGTGAAATTTCACATGAAGAATAAGTTACTTATTAACCCAATGCACGTTGTTACACGCAAGTGTAAAGTCATATAGACTTGGTGCAAATCCGATAAAATTAGGCGAGAAGGTAATATGTGCCACAGACAAGAAATTGATCACTTCATCTAGTTTATTAAACCTAAAATGCATTGAAAAAGGTCACCAAAAATCTGCAGTTACGTGCCAGAAGAGGTAGCCTAAAAATATATGCAGAAATACTACCCATGACAAAATTATATGAGAATAGTGACAGTGAAATAAAAAGCATATGTAATAATGAACATAAAAGTTATTAAAGTTGCATTGGATGGTACATATGGTGGTAGTGGGGAAACAGTTATCGGCATTCAGCATAAGAAACTGATAACTTCACCAATGCATGTCATATATTACGATGATCGTAACTAGCCTGTACAACATTTAAGACTGTTGACGAATTTGACAACTGCTGGCAACACGGCACATTAGGAATGAAATTGTTCCAATTATTGGGGAACACTGGTACTGAGACATTATCGAATAAGTATGGGAACTATAATTAATGTACTTTACAGGGCGGCATGGAAAAATTTCTCACGAAGATGTCTTTGATATAATGATTGCACTACTTAAGGCAGCCAGATCTTGTAGACATGAAACAACATGCAAAGGAGAATAAGCGTTTCAAATATATTCTAACCATCATTGATAAGGAATCTAAATATTACAGGTCTATAACTTTATAAAAAGACAAAAAATATCATTGTATCAACATTAGAAAAACTATTGCAAACTGGAACCAACTGAATTCCAAAGAATCTACAGAGAGATCACGGAGGAAAATGTTACAATCATTACTTCGCCACCACGATAAAACATTATGAAATAATTCAGTAATCAGTGTTCTCACATATGAAAGCGTCTGTTGTAAAACGACTGAACAGAACAGTACTAAACAGTATGTGGAAGCAATTGAATCTACATGGATCGTATACATGAGCTGATATACTTCCTCAAATAATTCTGTGGTATACGAGCCATATCACATATGCATATAAAAAAGGTTTGACATTCGCAATGACATACTTCTAAATTCAGTATACAGTCATATTAAAATAGCCAATCAACGCAAAGAGAGATTTAAAGTCGATAATTTCGTCTGTATCTCAGAGTTCAAGACATCCTTCAAGAAATTACCGACCTAGTTGAGAGAGATATTTACAATTTCTAAAGTACAGTGAACGAACCCTAGGACCTATATTATGAAAGACCGTAAAGGTGATGACGTAGTGTGATGTTTCCACACAGAAGAAATACAGGAAACAAATGGGCCAGACATGTAGGAAATGCAATTATGTTTCGGTGGCTTTGGTTTTTGGCTTGGGTTTCTGTAATCATTTGATGCTGGACTGATGTTAATGACTTGATAAATAACAAGTTCAAACGTCCAATCTAAACAGCTGTTTATCATGAGCTCTAGGATACACATAGTTTACGGAACATGCAGAATTCTCGACCAACTGCCACTTTGACTACATATACAGATTTATAATTACTGTGGCCCTGGAAGGAAGTTACGGAAACGTACAGTGACAAGTTATAAAGGTATTAAACGATTAGACGGGCCTGTAGCATTCACGACGTCGCATACGCTACAACTAAAGATACGACTGAATGCCACGTTTTAGCTGCGAAGGCTTTTAAGATAATTGGAGAAAGGACATAGATTTCAGGCAACGAACTGTGGCGTTAGCAGCTAATAAGATAATGAGGGCAAAAGTCGTATTGGGTGCAGGTATAAGTTTCCAACTAATTGTGAATGTTGTTCTAAAAAATGGTTCAAATGGCTCTGAGCACTATGGGACTTAACATCTGAGGTCATCAGTCCCCTAGAACTTAGAACTACTTAAACCCAACTAACCTAAGGACATCACACACATCCATGCCCGAGGCAGGATTCGAACCTGCGACCGTAGCGGTCGCGCGGATCCAGACTAAAGCACCTAGAACCGCTCGGCCACTCCGGCCGGCAATGTTGTTCGTCATTCAGCAAAGCCTATTGGATGTATATCAACATGTATTCGATCGTCATTAGCAGATGTTAAACGGGCTGTAAAGCTAAAATGGTGAGAGGAAACAAGCCCAATTAAATTGCCACTTCTGGCACTACCTAAAACGTCCAGTGGACTTCTCTCTTTTATAAAACTACGTTAGCTGGCCTACAGCCGTGGGTTCACTGGCGGGAGGATCTAATGCAACAACCTACTCGGTTAATAACGGAAAAAACGCACAACAGCAGCTGTACGAACCTAGATGGCATAAAAAATTAACGGAGTCTATAGCTGTAGAGAAATGACTATATTCAAAAGGCGTATAGAAATGGACTAGGATCGTTCATTAAAAAAAAGCTCATGAGTTTTTTGCAAGACAGACCCCTCATGAATGTATCTCTGCTTATAAATGTGAAGAAATTCCGTATACGGAGACATAGAAGAATTTTCGTGCATGATGCACAATCCAATAAGACGTACAGTAAATATAAACGCGGAAGAAGGTCTTCGAATGTCCTGGGCGGCACATGTTAAGAAAAATCTGACTGTTATGTATGACCTCGACTCATTTGGCGATCTGATACCTCCTGAAGCATTACGTCAATATTTTGCAGACAGTAAAGTGCTCTATAATTCTGAACGATATCAGAACTTCAGTACATATCTATGCATTATGTTCCTCATAGTGCAAGTAACGAAGAGTGACACATAAAACGGTATCCACTGTTCACCTCCACATCAGTTTAACTTTAAGTGTAGCGGGATGTCATAAACATTCACCTTTAGAGGAAGATCATCAACTCTAACTAGGAATTACTTTCCCCGATTAGACATGAGCAATGCCTAGTGCATGTATATCAACATGTATTCGATCATCAGAGGTAGCTGCTAAATGCAATGTGAGAAAAGAAATAGTTGAAGTACTGGATTGGCACCTTTCGGTATGTATAACTGTATTCCAAATATACTCAGGCAAACTGTAAACTACAGTTAACAAACGGTGATGTTACGCGGGTACCATATGGCACATACGATATTGACAATATAAACACACTTAAAACAGAAAATATGTGGGTTCAAATCACTTGCAAACCCCAATATGCTTAAATCAGAGATAAAGCAACTGTTTGTGGTCTCGATTTTACAAAGGAAGATTAAATATAAATACTTTTAGCTTTTTCAAGAGGACAGTGTGATTTCCGAAACGGTCTTTGAGTCTGATCTGCCTAAAGATATATTACCAAGTGAGGCAATTCATATTGACTGCAGTATAGCAACAAATGTGTACTTAAATAATACGTTGTTACGTATGATTCACTGGGTTTCTCCTGGAGCAGGTCTTGGTTACAAAATATTAGAGATCCCATCTAGCTTAATATATATTCCTGTAACCGTTCAGAATTGTATACGCTTGAGCTGAACGTTGTCGACCAAGGTGGGCAACTTATCACCTCTTTCGATGCTGTCGGCATGTATACAAGTCCTACTACGCCGTTCCCAGGATTGTGGACTTGTATATGCTCCTTTCCTGGATTTTACTACAGTGCTATGGACATCAGAATACAACCTCAGCCTCTGACAGCTGCAGACGAGTTACTTCCATATCTGGATGACTAAAAAAGATTTAAGTATTTATTATATCTCGTTCTTATATCTTCAATCGAGTATGAGATATGAGGATTGTTATGACAACATCGAGATGCGCGCGACCGTCCTTTGGATACAAAACCCACTAACTCGAGAAAGAAATAAGCTATCCTTGTGCTCTCATTTTTGAATGAAATTCATATGTATTACCTACATTTCACTTACTGAAATGTGTAAGTTAAAATCAACCATATGCTGACTATACGCAATGCGTTTTTAGCTCAGCAAAATATTTAAAATTTTTCGCAACGTATTACTTAATTTGATGCAGCTGAATTACTTAGGACAGCACAGAGAGCCATGGAAAGATCAATGCTGGGCTATGCAAGAAAGGATAGGAATAGGGCAAATGACATCCGGTCTGTGACGAAGGTTAAGGACATCTTAGAGACAGTAGGCTCCTTGCAATGGCAGTGGGCTGGGTGGAGTCCGATAGAGCATCGGAGGCCTAGAGGAAGACCACCGGACAGATGGGACAAAGATATCAAGAATATAGCTGGTAGCACCTGTCAGAGAACTGCCCAGGACCGTTCCACTTGGAGAGGACTGCTGAAAGCCTGCCTGAATCCACGACTCGAAGAGGCCACATCATTTAATGACTGAACTGGCTGATGATGATGATGAAATAACTATAGTATACAATGAAAATAACTTTAATCCTTTATCAAGCGAAAGTATCAGACTGTAAGACATGCACATTTTTTCAACTGACAATTTTCTTAAAACGGATCATTAGTACTCCATAACAGCCAGCAAGCCCGCACGGGTGAATTGGGCGTGTGGCGGCCGATCGTCAGTCGGTTATAAAACCCAGTAACTCGAAAACAAACTGATCGTTGCGCTCTCAATTTTAAATAAAATTTAAATACAGTATCTAAATTTGATTCTCTCCAATGTATGTGCTACAATCATACATACGTAAAGTTTACGCTGTGCATTTTTAACTCTACAAACCCCTTAAAATTTCGTGCCATTTTTTAAGTAACTTGACGCAGCACTGTAAGTATGACCGATAACGACAAGAAATTGAGTTCTTTATCGAGTGAAGATATCAGACTTTAAGACGTGAAAAAATCAAATTATTCACGTAACAGTTTACGAAAAATCGGATGATAAGTATTTCATATCGGCCACAACACAGTCTCTCAGCAGAGGCACCAGTATTTGCTGAGCAGTGCAGCCATAACAAAAGCTGTCTCGACAGAGGCTGCAAAGAGCACGTCAGTACCAGCGAAGGGGTTAACTTCTCGTGGTGAAGATACAATGGTACGGTTAATCTAAAGAAAGGGAATGGGGACAAACCAAATGGTGGTATACGCACGCAGCAGGACAACAGTACTGTGTTTAAAAACGTTGCATTAATACTGGCAGACTAAGAATACCTTAAATTGTTAGGATTGGAACTGCGCAATGACCTTGTTCGACATAGAACTGTCTATAGAATACGATGGAAGTGTTACGTGGTGTGAGTATGTGTCACACAAACCTTATACATCAATGGTGTGTCATAATTCCGGTAAGATCAGAATGGCAATCCAACATCAAGACGCCATCACTCTTCCAAGCAGGGATTATTTATACACTAAAGCGAAATTCGTAAAACATTTGGATCTGACACGAAAACGTCACATCCACCACGTAACGCTTTCGCTTTTCATTTTCAAGAAAGGGGACATGAACTAAATTGTGTCGAGAAAAATCGGGGTTTGTAACGTACACGTAACACCAGATCTTACAACATGTGTTCTAGCATCAACATCTGTGGGCTGGAAAACGCAATATGGATTATAAATAAAACACGGAAAACATCTTTGCCTGAATATAAACGTGTTTGTATGCTACTGAATATTTTAATGGAGTACTTCGAAGATATGCAGGAAGTTCTTCGTTACGTGAAACAAGAATTAATTCTCATAACAAGCGCTATACACAGTTACTCTTACAGTCAAGGAACTGGGGAAACAAATAAACGTGTAACTCACAAACTCGTATGGAAGGTGCCGCACATTTCCGTAAATGACAACGAACGTCTACAGTTATTCAATGTTATTAGTTTAGGACTTACACTGCCCTTGATTTAGGTCACTGAAGCTACACGAATACCCACCATTTCCACCATCTTCAAGACATTCATGGACTTAAAAATGTCGATACAGCTTAAATCTCCTTTTTATATCTCTCTTGCACTGCATACTATCCGTAAATCGAATCCTTAAATTAATTCTATTGTATTTTATCACTGCAAGTCAATAAAAGTTCCCGAACGATGCAATCCACCCTCACAATCTTCAACAAAATTATAAACAAAAATTGACACTGATTTATACAACGTGAATGCAAGATTTCGTAATTCGTATTCTGTGATGACGTGTGGGTTGCTATTCTGTCATTCTGCGCAAGACATTAATCTGAGATGTACCCTTTACCCTGTGGCTCCTGCAAGATGCAATTACCACCCCCACACTACTTCAGAGGTCAGACAGACGCTCATTACGTTCTAATAAATATCTTCTGGAGTAGTCCGCTGTAAGGAAAGGAAACAAAAATTCACAAAATTTCGCACGTAACTAGTGGGATACTTGGGTACTGGAGTAGTGCTAGTTAGTGTAAGAAAAACATGAAACTCACGAAAGTTATTATTTATTTTTGCAAAAATTCTGCGAAATCACAATGGCACTTTTAGTAATGAACTTAACACGTTATTTCCGTGTTTTTTCGGAATGTGAAGTTACCTCTTAAGGGAAGGATTCGCTAATTAAATTTCTATACAAAGTTTAAGACTGTTATTGACTTGGCAGAATGGGTGAGAGCCGCGCCTACTCAACTTCAATAGTTGTCTGTTAGAATGTTGCTAGATACGGTCGAGGCTGTCGCATGTGAAATGCAGTGAAGTGTACGATTGTGGATGAAATATGGGGCCCGCAACAGCTGTAGCGCACAATACTGTAAGCTGCGATGACTGCTGTCTCTGCTGCTCGCTGCTGACAAATAAGATAACTCTCGTTCTATCTGGATTGACCTTCGCCAATCATACTTTCCCTACTCCTTGATGAAGTCAACGACTCGTATTCACCCCTAGTCTAACTATTGGCGTGGTAAACCGGTCAGACAACCAGTCCACCGTGATGTTACTCAAAATTAGCTTGCAGGCGTTTAACTATAACTCTGCCCATTCACACCGCACAATAAGTGTGGTGGAAAACACAGGGAACAATGCTTAATCGCAAGGCCTCAATATAGAACTGCACTTCGATTCGCTCTCGACAGAGGTGCTCTCCCAGTGAAGTACTGAGGAGAGACTTGCTCCTCGCTCTTTGAGTACATGTACGAGTGCGCACGCTCCAAGAGCGACAACGGAACAGCCCCTCTCCATGCCAGACGTGAAGTGGTATATCTTCCGGTCCCTTCCATTACTCCTTCAGCTCAAGGCGTCAGAAATATCATCTGCCAATCAGTATTGCTCTTCTACAACGGGAGACTGGCGTTTCGTTTAAGGGAACCAATCCAGAAATCTGTAGTATCGGCGATTGGCGTTTGCTGTCTCCCTGTGAAAATTTCTGAAACTGCGTGTTATTTGTAGGTTGCGTAGGCTGGCCACTCCCACACAATGTATCGGAATTTGCTTTTAAGGCAAACATGGGGTCGTTCCTCCTTTCCCTTGGGCAAACGCTGTCCACTCCATGGGCGGCCGCCGGCCGACGTAGATAGCTCCCTGTGAAAACCTCTGAAGGGACCGGCGTCCTGGCGTTTGCTGTCTCCCTGTGAAAATTTCTGAAACTGCGTGTTATTTGTAGGTTGCGTAGGCTGGCCACTCCCACACAATGTATCGGAATTTGAATTTAAGCCAAACATGGGGTCGTTCCTCCTTTCCCTCGGGCAAACGCTGTTCGCTCCACGGGCGGCCGCCGGCCGACGTAGATAGCTCCCTGTGAAAACCTCTGAAGGGACCGGCGTTCTGGCGTGCGGTGTTTGCCTCTCCCGAACTAAAAGCTTTTGTGACTGTCATGTCTGGAATGTATGTGTGTACACCAGCCTAGAGTAATTCAGCCATGGTGCACACTTGCTATTTATTAGTTATTTGCATATCGTTACATGAATTTGTATAATATTGACTTTATCTTATCGATTTGGTTGCGAATGAAGCGTCTTGATGTGCGGAATATGATTGTGAGGGCGGAATATGTAAGCAATGAAGGTCATGGGACCGCGATGTCTTACATACCTCCCTCCTTCTGACAAAATGTTTGTCTCGGGTTTGTCAATACCGAGGAAAACATTGCCAAAGTCAGGCAAAAATTGTTCTTTTAGATTTTCCAATAAACTTTCCTCAGCCATTCTTAACAATTTTTTCTAATGACTTCTTTATAGCTATTGTTTCCATTTTTCAATTCTACAATTTATGTTTTGTTGTTATGCAAATATACACTTTCCAACTGTCGTTATGCTTTATCATTGCCAGCACAAGTCTCTATTTTTCTTTTTCATTTCCAAAAATTGTTTTTAGGATATTAATTTTTCTAAACTCGTAAGTGTATAGTGTATTACGTCTTCCTGTGGATATCTCTTTTCTTCCGTTGGGCTTTGCGTAAATGTTCACAAAAGCTCTGTTGTATTACTTTGTTTTATTTATTTATTCATTATCTTTTTCTAATTCTATCCTCGCTATTAGTATTATTACCCCAAAAGTTGTTTTTGAATGTTACTTAAAGAGGGAAAACCCTGCATAAATCCTTTTCTAATTTTACATATAAAAGAAATAAATAGAATTTCCATGAGTTTGTTAGATTATACAACTATAATAAGTTTCTTAACAAAGGGTTTTAAGGTATCTAGAAATTATGAACTTTACGTATATGATAAAATAATTACCTTTACAAAAAAGGAACAAAATATTTTTACAAATATATCATTTTCTTAGCTCTGCATTTGTATTTTGTAAGGGTTTTTTTTTGTTTGTTTACTGTGCTCGACGATCCCCAATGAAATACTGGAAGGCGTCGACTCATTTGTATGGGTGTCACAAATCATGAGAGAAGTACTCTAGCATGCAATGCCGGGTCTTACTTGTTGACATTGTCATCATCGAGTGGTACTTTTAACCGATGATGATGACTATGGTTTACTGCAGAAGCAGTGATGTTTTGGTACTCCTTTGCTGTCACACCTGGGATGGTATGGCAGTTCGATGATTGTAGTTGACTACCGACGATCGTTACCCAATATTGTGCTGTGACGTCTTGGTACTTCACACCTGGTTTGGTATGGCAATTTGATGATGTGGTAGGGAGAATACTATTCATTTTGCTGAATTTATTTCTAGATAATGTTGGTTGGTACTACTTGATATTCCGTTTGCCGTTCACTTGTATTTGTTTGACGATTCCAGGTTTATTTTTGTGGAGGTGGTTGAAGTAGTTGCCATGCCTCAAAGTTCATGGAAAGACGTTTGTAGCAATTTGCTTCCTAGGATAGGAGAGAAAGGTATCTTGCTGTCTTCTGCCATTCTTCATCTTGCATCTTCCGTTCTTCTCTTCTTTCTTTCATTCTTCTATTCTTCTTGGGCTAGGAATATGTGAATTTAAGTGTAGGAGTGATGTAGGATTTGTAGGATCTGACTGCTTCTCCAACTGTTACTTGATGAGTTTGTAGATCTTAGTAATTTTTTGTACCGTCATTGTCGTCTTGTCGTATTATGATTCTCCCCACGCTCTTCCGTTGTGTAGCAGTGTCGTGACATATGAAATATCCGTGCTGAGCGTTGTCCTCCTGAAGTCCAACCTGGTTGCAACTTGCATTTCCAGTATGGCGTTGGTCTTCATGTTGTTGTTATTGCCCTAAGAGCTTTCTGAACATGGCTGTACCCTCTCTGTCGCTATCTCGAAGCATCTGGTGTTAAGAGAGCTGGTGACTGGTGTTGGTGGCGATGTCTCTCTGACGCATAGAAATATCTACAATTTTTGTTTTACATATATATGTTATTTAAAGAAACACTGATTTTATATAATGCAAAAATTATCTGACAGTGGCAAAAATTATTGTATATATATGATTTCTTATCTTTATTCTAATTATGTCCTACCACTTCTTCACTCTTATAACTGTTGTGTACCACTCATTGCTTGTGTGCATGTTGTAGTGTACTTGATACTACAAGAGATTGTTAGTGTGTATTGTGTCTCTCTTTCCTTTTAATTAATGTGTTATTTTGTTGATCTATTAATTTATCTTTTATTTAGTGGTTAGTATAAGATAGGGTGGATGTTAGTTTGCCTAACCTCTCCCGCATTTTTCACGGCTATCTTTATGTTTTGCAGTATTCGGTGGCCTAACTTCTACATCTGGTTTCTCTTTGCTGTGTTGTTCTTGTCTCTGTGGACCATAATTTTCTCTGTAATTATTCGCTTCCTGGTCTCGCCAGTTGCTGTTTCTAACATCGTGACCTCTTTCAAAGTACCCTTGACCGTTGGCATTTTGGTTCCTAATCCCGTATCCGCCACTGTATGAGTGTACATTACCGTTCCTACTTCGGTACCAATTATTCTGGTTCTCGTTTCTATGTTAATTGTCTCCATTGTGCCACTGTCCTTGTCTGTTAAATTGTCTGAAATTGTTGGTGTTAGAATTACGATTATTACTATTGGAATATTCGTTCCTAGTCCTCTCCTTTTGCTGTTCCCTTTCTTATCTTTTTTCTTTCACCTCGTCTTCTTTAAACATAAATTCAAGTTCCATAAGACCTCCTTGAATTCTTCGGTATTTTCATTTTTTCCTACTGTCGCCTGTTGATACTTTACCAGTAATTTCATTCTACATACACGTATCAGCTCTCCGCTACTGTATGTTTTGTATAGGCATTGATTCTTTTTGTCCATTGTATCAAAGAATTCTACCACACTTTTCTCTTCTGAGATTTCATATTGTGTAAACTGAAGTAAGTCGTATTTAATTTTGTTTTGCGCCTCCTTAGACCAATATCTTTCGAGAAATGCTGTTCTGATCTGCAGATAAGACGTACAGGTAGCCGCGATCTTTAGCATCACCTTTGCTACTGTCCCTGAAGTGTGCACAAACGAAGTCAAGTTTGCAAGCTACGCTCCAGTGGTTTGGTAACCCTACTTCAAACTGATCGATGAATGTGCGTGCATGCAAGCTACCGCCTTCCTCCTTGAAATGTTGAAATTTTCTAACTGTAAGGAAGTGGTCTGTATCATATCCGTTCATAAATCCGGTTTGTGGCTGATTCATGGACTCAAATAATCTGCCACTGCTTGTGTCGTCGTGTTTATTCTCTGGTAATCTAACGCCTGTCTGCCTATTCTCAATTTCCTGACTCATATCCGCGTCATATCGCATCACTGGTGAACAAAGGTGTTGTTCGTGTATTTCTACTCTCGTCGTTCGCGGTGTCGTGCCTGTGCTCCTATTTTGTTATGTCATTGGATTTACTGGTTCAGTTACCTGTCTTTCGATTGGTATTGGCTGAATGTATGTGTTCCATATTTCTAGATACTGTGTCTGGTCCTGTGGCATGTCATGTATTACTTTATCGGGGTTTTCTGTTTCGATTTCTGTGTGAGTGTTACGTCTAGCATTGGTTCTCTAATGTTTTACGTGTCAGTTGTTTCGCTACAGGTGTAATCTGCCCCGATCTTTTCTTCGATAGTTTGTATCAACTCTGTTCGAAGCTTTTCAAACTGATATTTGTTTTTAATTTCTATTTTATTGATCCGCTGATCATATTTTTTCAGTGCAACCTTTGCGACCTTGCTTTGAATTGCTTGTTCTTCCGAAATTTGTATTGCTGTTCGGGTGGCTTTTTTCGTAAGACGTTCCACCTTTTTGTCAACGTTTACGATGTCCAATTGGACCTTGTCCACGTCAGTACGTAATTGCTGCTGACCTTGTATTAGTACCTGAATTCTTTCTCTAGGTTCATTCGCGTCTTTGTTTACCTGAGTGATCTGACTATCAATTCTGGCGATCCCTTCTTCCACCTGGATTAAAACCTGTTGGATCTGTGTGTCAACTCTGGTCTTAAGTTCTGACTATCCTGTTGGATCTGTGTCTTAATAGCCTGATTATCCTGTTTCAATTCCTTATTATCCTGTTTCATTCCCTGATACTGTTTTGTTATCTGTGTATTCTGTTTCGTCACACTAGCGTTCATTTTTTGTAACATCTCCATGATCGCGTCCTGTCCTGTAACACTACCTTCTGCTGAACTATGTATTCTCGATCTATTGTTTTCTACTCGGTCAGTTACGTCGTTTACTGGGCTATGCTGCGGTGTTTGATAACTGCAATAACCCGTGCTGTCTGTGTTGAGGACTAGTTGCGTTTGTCATTGAACCTTTACGTGGCGCAAACAACTTCGCATTCTGCTCTCTCTGTTGTGTATGTCCTGTGTTTGCAGGTACAGTTGCGTCTGTTGCGGAACCTTTTCGTGGCGCTCGTAACTCCTCAAAATTCAGTGTCTGTTATTGGGGCATATTTAGAATGTGTACGATAGGTTCGACGTATTCTAAATGTTCCCCATCTTCCTCACTGTCTACTTCTCTTTGAACGTTAGCTAACTGCCGGTTCATTGACTGTATTGACGCGTATTCTGTCCCTGAATATGCGGCAAACAAACGCGTTTCCTGTGCTCGTTTCGCTTCTAATCTTTGCCATTTCCTATGTGGGCTATTTCTGGCTCAGAATGTGCCCTACCTGGAATTTCATATTCTGGAAATTCGATGTTCTCGTCACTTCGATTCCCATGTGTCTGATCTGTCTCAATTTCATCCCACTCTAACCGAGCCTGATGACTCTGCAGCTCCACGACTGTCCTATTCTCTGATCCACCGTCTGTCCTGTTCTCAGGTTCACATTCTGTCCTATTCTCAATAAGCTCGTTTACTTACTGTCTATCTGGTTGATTCTCCCCCATCTTGTCTACTTGCTGTCTCTCACGTATCCTTTTGGCTTGTGCTCTCGTTAACATGGAAATTCTTTCAACACACCACATCCCTATCTACAAAACTGTACGACCACTTACCAGTTGGTTGAACCAACAACAACAACAAAAACAACGTCGTGACTTCTCGGCTAATGTTCTGTCTACTCTGCTACAGTCCCCAATCTCCACCTGTGCGCTTGCAAAGGGAGAAAAATGTTATTTCTTAATTGTAACTTATCTGATTCTGCGTCTCACTGCGTCTCTGCGTCACTCTGCGTCTGTGCCTATCACCTGATCATCCTATGCCCTAACAGCTACACAAAAATCGTAAAAAATGCATAATTTTCCAACACAATAACACACGACTTTTTCCCTACGATTATGCTTTCTTCACTACCTGTATCTATTCTGACCCCAATATTTGCAAGTATCTATTTAATACACGAAAGAAAGTTCTTCAAAGTGCTAATGCTGCTTCCTGCCATACCAAACTATCCTGACACTTTCCTATCCTGGTAGCTTACCTATTTTACCTATCCTGGCAGGGTCGCCATTTTCTATTATGACGTGTGGCTTGCTATTCTGTCATTCTGCGCAGCGGATAATCTGAGATGTACCCTTTACCCTGTGGCTCCTGCAAGATGCAATTACTACCCCCATACTACTACAGAAGTCAGACAGACGCTCCTAACGTTCTAAAGAGAAATACCTGAAAAACTTTCAGTAATAAATATCTTCTGGAGTCGCCCACTGTAAGGAAATGAAACAAAACTTCACAAAATTACGTACGTAACTAGTGGGATACTTGGGTACTGTATTAGTGCTAGTTAGTGTAAAAAAACATGAAACTCACGAAAGTTATTATTCATTATTGCAAAAATTCTGTGAAATCACAATGGAACTTTTAGTAATAAATTTAACACGTTATTTCCGCCCTCTTTTCGGAATGTGAAGTTACCTCTTAAGGATAGGATTCGCTAATAAAATTTCTGTACAAAGTTTAAGATTGTTACTGACTTGGCAGAATGGGTGAGAGCCGCGCCTACTCAACTTGAATAATTGTCCGTTAGAATGTTGCTAGGTACGGTCGAGGCTGCCGCGTGTGAAATGCAGTGAAGTGTACCGTTGTGGAGGAAATATGGGGCTCGCAAGAGCTGTAGCGCACAGTACCGTAAGCTGCGTTGACTGCTGTCTGCGCCGCTCGCTGCTGACAAATAAGATAACTCTCATGAAACTTCCTAGCAGATTAAAACTGTGTGCCCGACCGAGACTCGAACTCGGGACCTTTGCCTTTCGCGGGCAAGTGCTCTACCAACTGAGCTACCAAAGCACGACTCACGGCCTGTCCTCACAGCTTTACTTCTGCCAGTATCTCGTCTCCTACCTTCCAAACTTTACAGAAGCTCTTATCATTCTGGAAACATCCCCCAGGCTGTGGCTAAGCCATGTCTCCGCAGTATCCTTTCTTTCAGGAGTGCTAGTTCTGCAAGGTTCACAGATGAGCTTCTGTAAAGTTTGGAAGAGATAGTGGCAGAAGTAAGGCTGTGAGGACCAGGCATGAGTCGTGTTTCAGTAGCTCAGTTGGTACAGCGCTTGCCACCGAAAGGCAAAGGTCCCGAGTTCGAGTCTCGGTCGGGCACACAGTTTTAACCTGCCAGGTTTCATATCAGCGGACACTCCACTGCAGAGTGAAAATCTCATTCAAGGTTACTCTCGTTTTATCTGGGTTGACCTTCGCCAATCAAACTCTCCTTACTCCTTGATGACATCAACGACTCCTATTCACCCCTAGTCTAACTATTGGCGTGGTACACCGGTCAGATAACCAGTCCACCGCGATGTCACTCAACATTCGCTTGCAGGGGGTTAACCATAACTCTGCCCGTTCACACTGCACAATAAGTGTGGCGGCTAACAAAGTGAACAACGCTTAGTCACAAGGACTCAATATAGAGTTGCACTTTCATTCCCTCTCGACAGAGGTGCTCTCCCAGTGGAGTACTGAAGAGAGACTTGTTCCTCGCTCTTGAGTACACGTACGAGTGCGCACGCTCCAAGAGCGACAACGGAACAGCCCCTCTCCATCCCAGACGTGAAGTGGTATATCTTTCGGTCTCTTCCACTACTCCTTCAGCTCAAGGCGTCAGAAATATCATCTGCCAATCAGTATTGCTATTCTAAAACTGGAGAATGACGTTTCGTTTAAGGGGACCAATCCGGAAATCTGTAGTATCGGCGTTTGGCGTTTGCTGTCTCCCTGTGAAAATTTCTGAAACTGCGTGTTATTTATAGATTGCGTAGGCTAACCGCTCCCACACAATGTAGCGGAATTAGCTTTTAAGCCAAACATGGGGTCGTTCCTCCTTTCCCTCGGGCAAACGCTGTCCGCTCCACGGGCAGCCGCCGGCCGACTTAGATGGCTCCCTGTAAAAACCTCTGAAGGGACCGGCGTCCTGGCGTGCGGTGTTTGCCTCTCGCGAACTAAAAGCTTTTGTGACTGTCGTGTCTGGAATGTTTGTGTGTACACCAGCCTAGAGTAATTCAACCATGGTGCACACTTGCGATTTATTAGTTATCTGTGTATCGTTCACATGAATTCATAAAATATTGACTTTATCTTATCGAGTTTGGGTTCCAATGAAGCGTCTTGATGTGCGGAATATGATTGTGAGGGTGGAATATGTAAGCAATGAAGGTCAGGAGACCACGACATCTTACAGTATTATGAAAGCGCTAAAGATAACGGATGTGTGTTAAACCTCAGAGAGTTTAGAAATGTGGCACCTGTTGCTGTACTTGATTGTTCAAAGCAGAACGAATCTTTGACAAAGAGCTCTATTAATATAAAAATTGAGTTTGTATCCAAGGAAAGCTTTCCTTCAGTTGCATGGGTGTAGGCTTTAGCTTTTCTCAAGTTGAAGCGCAGCCACGATAAAAGATGTCTGGCGCAGATGCGAGTCATCCCGCGACCGCCTTACCTGTCATTAACTCTAGCTATTCTTTACAGGGATATTAACATTAAGCTGGGCGCTTTCTTTTCGCCTGGATGGATTGCATGTTACGATTGGTATATTCGATTAAACATATACTCTGCTATTAAAGTAGTTCATGGTTAACTCTACGCTCAGATTTTTTAAATATACCTATACGTTCTTAGATATATGTACGCTACTGTTGTTTGCGATTTTCTTTCTACAAGGATTATGTTGTTTTCCAACCTTCAGTAGTAGCGAAAGTTATTTGTTCGAACTCGATCGTTCGTGCGTTCATGTGGATTAAAATGTTTGCCTGCTTTTTTTTTTACTCTAAACTCAGCGTACTCTCCTCTATTATAAAAACGTGGAGCTAAAATCACTATTGCGAACTGCGTGTCTCTGTGCACACATTTGCATAAAGAAAAAAACTAATTGGTATTCATTGTGCGGGAAATTAAATCGAAATTGTTACTGAAAAAGCACTACCATAATAAAACTGTGCACTCCCCAAAAAAATTGAAACACTGAAATTACATAGCAATACTATGAAACACACACCGTCACTGGAGGATTAAAAATCTGAGTTATAAGGAAAACGCTTAGAATATGCGCAATGGAAAAGTGAGATGAGAAACAAAAGAACCGAAAAATATGAAAAGAAACTCACCCGAAAAATTACAGCGTAATTAGCAGCAACAGCACAGTATGAAGAAATAGCGTCAGTTAAAATATGATACAGCTGAACTAAACTACTGGGAGAAAGAGGGATGATATTCTCATAATTAAAAAACAAAAAAGAATCTCTTTCTTGTATTGAAAATACTAATCGGTTCATTACAATGACAATGCTGTATTTTTAAACTAAAAAAACTTTATTTTCAAAAGACTTACAAGGCAATGGCTTTACAGTTATGCAAATTGAAATGAATTACACTGAAATGACCTAAACTGAGGTGGGAACATGGACCTGTTGCAGGAATCGCTAACATTATCAGTATGCACCAGCAACAATTATTACATTGAAACACATCCATAATGCAAATCCATTCTCTCTGCTGCGTCAGTAAGTCCTTCCATGCGATTAATCATTACTAACAATTGTCTTCAGCTAAATCCTCCTCGAATACACACTATGGTAAAAGTCCTGCTAGCTCACTCAACGTCCAACACTCGACTACTCTCCGTTCTACAAGTGAGTCAAAGTTACACGAGTTGAGACTTACTACTGTCACTGCTCTGAGCCCACTATTTCACCGATGTCATACGACACTGCTTCGCTCTCGTAACATGAGATTTTCACCCACTGTGAAACTGTCCACAAGTAAATGTCCACTCCAGCTATACATATCCATCTTTCATAATCCCCCATACCATTTGATAAAATTGTCTGTCAGAACTAAAACTGTGAGGACGGATAGTGAGTCGTGGGTGGGTAGCTCAGTTGGTAGAGCACCTGCACACGAAATTCAAAGGTCCCCAGTTCGAGTCTCGTCCCAGCACACGATTTTAAATTGCCAGGAAGTTTCATTCCTGGTGTGTTTCGAATCACATCACAGGCAGCTTCAGTTCTCTCAACTAACTCCATAGCCACTGTGGCCAAATACACAAGTGTCTTTAGATATCCCCATACGAAATAATCAGGGGGATTCAGGTCCGGTGGCCTCACACGCGATGGAATAGAACCTCTCCTTGCAATCCTGCGACCAGGAAATACAGCACTGGGATGGTTGCAGACATCCACACTGAAATGAGGCGATGCAACGTCATGTTGAATCCACATCCTCTCACCAACAACCATGGCTACATTCTCCAACAACTCAAGCAGAACCTAAAGTACAGATGGCCATTCAGACGGCCACCTACAATAAATGGCCCCATGAGATTGTCACCTAAAATACCAGCCCAGGCTCGTCCTCCTTGTTTCCTTACAGGAAATAAATAATGTAGTTGTAAATAAGCAACAGAGTACGAATAAACTTATACCCACGTTAGTCGTAAATAAGCCTTAAAACAGTAATGCTGGACAAAGCGGTAGACAAACTTACTTCCATGTCTACTTAATGATGATGATGATGATTGGTTTGTGGGGCGCTCAGCTGCGTGGTTATCAGCGCCCGTACAATTTCCCAACCTTTGCTCAGTCCTATTTCGCCACTTTCCTGGATGATATTGAAATGATGAGGACAACACAGTCATCTCGAGGCAGGTGAAAATCCCTGACCCCGCCGGGAATCGAACCCGGGACCCTGTGCTCGGGAAGCGAGAACGCTACCGCGAGACCACGAGCGGCGGACCATGTCTACTTAAGCTGCCTTCTCAGAACCTATATCCCTTGCATCAGAAGAGCAATGTCTATGTCCTGTTACGTTTTTGCGCACTCTTATGGAAACAGCCTGTACATATTTCCGTTTTGACAAATGAATCTGTACCTGTGGAATAGTTCAAATGGCTCTGAGCACTATGGGACTTAAAATCTGAGGTCATCAGTCCCCTAGAACTTAGAACTACTTAAACCTAAATAACCTAAGGACACCACACACATCCATACCCGAGGCAGGATTCAAACCTGCGACCGTAACGGTCGTGCGGATCCACACCGAAGGGCCTAGAACCGCTCGGCCACACTCGCGGGCGTGGAAAAGCTGCAAAATCTTGAAGCGTCTAACGCTTCGTTAATACATACGTAATGTACATTTCTACTTATTTGATATATGATCCTTATGTATGACTGTTTTTGTTACACAGATTATGGAATTATCTGTAAGCCTTGTATGGATTCCCGATGAGCTACCAAGCACTTAGTTTATGAGTAAAAAGCGCTTTAGGATATTATGTATTACTTTCCTCTTTGTTTTTGTCACCGAAATTGTGTAATCCTTGCAATCCTCTCCTATTCCAACTGTCTGTGAGTATAACATTATACTATATGTGTAACGATTTTCGTTTGTTTCAAATATAATCTGCTAGTTTACAGATTCAGCAGGAGTTGAAAAATATATACGGCTGCACCATAAGGAGGCTACATCACCTTATTTAGAGAGCTTACAGCAGCATAAGGCTGATGAGATTACTGGCACACTGTTTGGAGCAGATCTCAATTCAGTGGACTTGAGTACATGTGGCTATTTCATGCTTATTTTGAAACAAGAGTTCCAAGCCTTCACTGGAATAAAGAACTGGTACAAACACCGCACCTCTACGTAGATTGATATAGCTGTTCTCTCAAGGTGAGTAACACGTTATAACAATTAAGCACTACTGCTTGTATTATTTTTATATTCTACATGTTACTTATATTTTTGTTTTTATTACGGAAATAATAGAGTCGTTGCAACCCTCCACTGCAACTATTGATTCAGCAAGCCCGAAGAAATATACTCAGCTGCATCGGAGGGGTGGTGTTACCGGCTTAGAAAGCAGCGAAAATATCAATCTGTGGAGATTGTTGTGTCACTGTTCGGTGCAGGCGATGATTCGGAGGAAATGAATATGCATGATTATTTCACGTATATTTTGGAAAAAGAAATTCCAAACCTTCAGTGGAGTGCGAGTGTACTCCTGCACCAGTACTACAACATTGCCCTCTCAAGGTGAGTAACATCATAACAACTAACCATATATCTTTAAGAAATAAATGATACTTATGTCGTTGTATTTGTTCCCAGAGATGACTGGACAGTTGCAGCTTCCTCAACCGGGATTCTTGCAATGGTCCAACACCTCATCTTCTCCACAGCCTTGCTCTTCAGGGTGGTTGACTTCCTTCCAGACGACTGCAGTGGTACCTCTATCTACGTCCACTCTAGTGCAGCCACAATTTCAAAGTAAGTGCAGCTCTACCTGTTATAATATCTATTTCCGGCCTTGCTGCAGTGACAACTGAGGTTCACGTCAGATCACCGAAGTTAAGATGGGTCGGGCCTGGCTAGCACTTGGATTGGTCACCGTCTGGGCCTGCCAAATGCTGTTGGCAAGCGAGGTGCATCCGGCACTTGTAAGGCGCATCGAGAAGGTACTTGACTCGCAGCTGACGGGACAGCTGACCAAATGCCCCTCCGTATCCACATCCGGTGACGCATGAGGGTTGAGGATGACACGACTGCGGGTTGGTACCGGTGGGCCTTCAAGGTCAGTTCGCACGGCGTTTGTTTGTTTGCAACCAGTTACTTGTTTCTCGTTCAGTGCAAGGAGTGCGCACCCCACATCCACTCTGCAACAGATACAGTCTTCACCAGTACCGTATCCAGAACTGTTCGCGCAGCCCAGCTGTTCAAGATCAGTGAGACCTCCACCAGAGCTGGTCTACACCTCTACCACCTTTACAGAGTTCCCGTGACCGAGGTTTAATCAGCAGTACCTCTGCTAGTAATGAATCAGCTGCCACAACTATGACGTTCAGTGACCAGAGGTGCACTTAGAATAACGCAAGCGCGAATTGAGAATACGACTGGTTATCATGCCTCCTTGTATTCTTAAATGTATATAAACCTATTTGCGATGTAAAGAATCCTCAACACACCTACATTAAATATATTACTGTGTTGTGAGTTTGCTATTCCTAAACCGCACGGCACTGGTGAAATAGCTGTCATCCATTTGTCGAGCAGTATCAGTGTGACATCTAAAAGCCCTTCGTTCCCTGACTGATACGAAAATCATATTTATAATCGTCCACAAAAAAGACAGACAGAGTTGGAAGACAGAGTCCGATAAAGTGCTATGTAATGTGTTGTACTAGGACGTCTTCATGTACGTCTTACGTCTACGACCCGTGTAATAGTGGGTCTTAACACATAGAACTCCCGAAAGATAAAGAATTGAAAAATGCTGTCATTAACTTTCAAATTAAGATCAGTTTTACTTTACATGGTCACTTCTACAGGGTGTTTGAAAAATGACCGGTATATTTCAAACGGCAATACAAACTAAACGAGCAGCGATAGAAATACACCGTTTGTTGCAATATGCTTGGGACAACAGTACATTTTCAGGCAGACAAACTTTCGAAATTACAGTAGTTACAATTGTCAACAACAGATGGCGCTGCGGTCTGGGAAACTCTATAGTACGATATTTTCCACATATCCACCATGCGTAGCAATAATATGGCGTAGTCTCTGAATGAAATTACCCGAAACCTTTGACAATTTGTCTGGCGGAATGGCTTCACATGCAGATGAGATGTACTGCTTCAGCTGTTCAATTGTTTCTGGATTCTGGCGGTACACCTGGTCTTTCACGTGTCCCCACAGAAAGAAGTCACAGGGGTTCATGTCTGGCGAATAGGGAGGCCAATCCACGCCGCCTCCTGTATGTTTCCGATAGCCCAAAGCAATCACACGATCATCGAAATATTCATTCAGGAAATTAAAGACGTCGGCCGTGCGATGTGGCCGGGCACCATCTTGCATAAACCACGAGGTGTTCGCAGTGTCGTCTAAGGCAGTTTGTACCGGCACAAATTTACGAAGAATGTCCAGATAGCGAGATGCAGTAATCGTTTCGGATCTGGAAAATGGGCCAATGATTCCTTTGGAAGAAATGGCGGCCCAGACCAGTACTTTTTGAGGATGCAGGGACGATGGGACTGCAATATGGGGCTTTTCGGTTCCCCATATGCGCCAGTTCTGTTTATTGACGTAGCCGTCCAGGTAAAAATAAGCTTCGTCAGTATACCAAATGCTGCCCACATGCATATCAAATGGTTCAAATGGCTCTGAGCACTATGGGACTCAACATCTTAGGTCATAAGTCCCCTAGAACTTAGAACTACTTAAACCTAACTAACCTAAGGACATCACACACACCCATGCCCGAGGCAGGATTCGAACCTGCGACCGTAGCAGTCCCGCGGTTCCGGACTGCAGCGCCAGAACCGCTAGACCACCGCGGCCGGCACATGCATATCGCCGTCATCAATCCTGTGCACTATATCGTTAGCGAATGTCTCTCGTGCAGCAATGGTAGTGGCGCTGAGGGATTGCCGCGTTTGAATTTTGTATGGATAGAGGTGTAAACTCTGGCGCATGAGACGATACTTGGACGTTGGCGTCATTTGGACCGCAGCTGCAACACGGCGAACGGAAACCCAAGGCCGCTGTTGGATCACCTGCTGCACTAGCTGCGCGTTGCCCTCTGTGGTTGCCGTACGCGGTCGCCCTAGCTTTCCCGTACGTTCATCTGTCACGTTCCCAGTCCATTGAAATTTTTCAAACAGATCCTTTATTGTATCGCTTTTTGGTCCTTTGGTTACATTAAACCTCCGTTGAAAACTTCGTCTTGTTGCAACAACACTGTGTTCTAGGCGGTGGAATTCCAACACCAGAAAAATCCTCTGTTGTAAGGAATAAACCATGTTGTCCACAGCACACTTGCACGTTGTGAACAGCACACACTTACAGCAGAAAGACGACGTACAGAATGGCGCACCCACAGACTGCGTTGTCTTCTATATCTTTCACATCACTTGCAGCGCCATCTGTTGTTGAAAATTGTAACTACTGTAATTTCGAAAGTTTGTCCGCCTGAAAATGTACTGTTGTCCCAAGCATATTGCAACAAACGGTGTATTTCTATCGCTGCTCGTTTAGTTTTTATTGCCGTTTCAAATATACCGGTCATTTTTGAAACACCCTGTAGCTTGTGCGAATAGTTTCAGGTACAATCCTGAGCGTGTGGGAGTTAAGTTTCAAAGCGTTTTACACAAACGGTCAATTAACAAACATCAACGCCGCTTTCCTAAAAAGCTTCAATTTGTATATAAATGCCCGCAGAGGATAATAAATTCTTCAGATTCAAGAATTTCCTCCCTAGGGAGAGACAACTGTTTGCCGTGTATGCTGACTGAGTGTCTACTCAAATCTGTGGCACATTATGACGGTAATCCTTCTATCGCCCATAGCACAACTGCAGAACAACAAGTGCCATCTGCAGTCATGTGCTGTTATGATTCAACTCTTGAACATTTCGGATCATATACTGGTAAAGACCTGGCGAGATGTTTGTTCTGTGAGCTTCATCTTGCTAAGAGAGCTAACAGCCTTTATGACACCCTGTTCCTATACTTAAAACACTCGAAATAAAAAAAAAATTACGAGAGTGTAGTTAAATGTTATACATGTGGTAAACCCTTCGATAGAACAGTTGAAACACTTTGTATGAATCATTGCCATCTCACTGATAAATTCTAGAATGTATTTGAATTGTAAGCTTCCTCATCATACCTGCTTTTTCCACAGTTTGAGCGGATATAATGTTCTCTTTCTCATTGAACCTTTGGATGAATTCGGATTACCTCGAGAGCAGATTAGCGTTACAACTGAGATTACTGAAAAGTGTATCTCGATTTTGTAGATGACTAAGAATATTATGTCACGTTTCCTCGACTCAATAAGGTTGATGCTGGTACAACTGCACAAACTTGCTGAAACTATGGATCAAGAAGATTTACATGTCAGTCGGGCAACACAATCCAATGATACTACGTTTCATCTCATAACGAGGAAATGTATCTTCCTCCATGAATATTTGGATTCAGAGCAAAGACGCTGGGATACTGGGTTACCTATCAAAGCTGCATTCTTCAGTAAACCTACTAGGAGCGGTATAACGAACGAGGAATGATAACACAAGTTCGTGTTAGGACCAAGTGTATTATCTCTAACTTAGAGGAGTAGGCCGCTCTGGATAAATATGTGAGTTTAATTGTAGATATCTATGAACATTTCCAGGATGTATGCATAGAAACGTACGAGCTGGATCGTGCATTTTTCAATAATGTACCAGGGCTTTCATGGGATGTGATGTTAAAGAAGACTGAGGTCACCTTAGAGCTATTAATAGATCTTGATATGCTATTATTATTCGTAGGCGGCATTCGTGGTGGATTGTGTCAGGTGCATGTAGACATGTAAAGGCAAGCAATACGAGAATGAGTAGTAAAAACACATCCATAGATCCAAGTTACACCTTGTATCTAGCTGTTAATAATTTATATGGATATGACATGCGATACAGTTTCTGCCTAATGGTGTGTTTCAGTGGTTGTCCGATAAAGAAGTCCGCGAACGTCCTTGGCAGCTGCTTCTAAGGTAGGATATGTCTTGGAGGTAGACATGACATATCCTACTAGCTTACATGATGCACAGAGCTTTTTACCTCTGTGTCCAGTGCATAGAGTTTCACGGAAGCTTTCCCAGCCCAAACTAATGACAACCTTGGAGGGAAAAACAAGATATGTCGCACATCAGTGCTTAAAGCGAAATTCCTTCATGTTTTTTAATGTCATCCGTCTGCTAGGTTGAAAAAATATATCGACTTAAATACTAAAAACAAAACACTGCAAAGCATTCGTCTGAAAAAGAGTAGTTCTCTTTTTGGGAAAAAGATGAATCATCTTCTAAAACATCGCGATATTTATTTGGTCAGTAAATGGGATTATAGTCGTGGTAGATGTCAACTAATTTTAAACGGGGTACTATTTTCAATAAGGAGTTTGTTGCTCAGTGGATGGGAATGGATTCAACACATTTCATGAAACCTGTTTACGTACATATGTGTATATTAGACCTGTCTAAGCTTCACATGTACGTGTGTCACTATATTTTTCCAAAACTTAGTTTAATCACCCTATTTTACATGGACACTGGCAGCTGCAATTATTGGGTGAAGGGGTGTGATGCAAATGAGGTGATAAGGTGCAATACCAATCCATTCAAAAGGGCTGGTTATAAGGTTGATAATCCTTATGCCACTACACCTGGAGACAACAAGGTCATCAGCTTTGTGAAATAGGAGACAAATCGGTTGCGAATAGAAGAGTTTGTTGGTATTCGTTCAAAATGGTATCCATACCGTACAGCTGATTTTTTAAGTTTATGCTGGACAAGGGTGTGAGTCGTGCAACACAAAAATTCTTACAGCTGACCATTACTTGAAGTGTCTCTATGACAGAGGTAGTTATGACGCTTCGCAGCATATAGTACATCAAGTGAATTTTTAATCGGGAAAACATGTTATGCACACTGCATCGCAACCGATGATCGGACTGTTGCTTTATGACTATAGACAGGTTATGTGTGACGCTGTTTATTGGACACCTGATTGTATTTATCGTGTGTGCAGAGTAATATGACCTATTTATCACCACTGTTTGTATATATCTGCTGATTCTGTTATAATTTTTTAGTTGTAATGTCATTGGGACTGCTTTAAGAAAAACGTATGTTGCAATATAACTTGATTATAAACATATTTTTTCGTACAGAAATAAATACATTTCTTATTATTCATTCTGTCATGCATCTCCATAATAATGTCTAAATAACTGATTTTGATACACTTTAAACATTTCTTGTAAATGTTCAAACCAATAGGACAAACATACGAACTATAGCATCTGTAATTTCAAGTTCTACTGATTCAATGTTTATGGGAGTTATGGTAGCAAACGTAGGTACTGCATGCATACATACATTTATACCTTGTTCTGGATCGTCTTTTATGTTATATTCATGGGCCACAAAATGATTCAATAGTGATTCCACAAATGGTTTCGATTGAGTTAATCTGTCTGTTGCAATCCACAATATGCTGCATAACCAATACAGATTATCTACACTTACATGATGTAAATGGATAAACAGTAAAAGGTTTTCTAATGACGATAACTTCATTGTAGGACCTCCATACAAGTCGGAGATGGTGGCCTTCTTCTTGTAGTTGGTGATGTCTGGACGGAGGTGATCTGAAACGTACTCTGTTGTCATGAAAATAATGATGTAATTTATTTGCCAGTAAAGTTCAACAGACTTCATCTCATGAAGTTGTGCTTTCGTCTTGCGACGAATATTTTCAGTTTCCCCTGTTATCTCACAGTCATTGTCTGATAGTAAAACGACAGTAACACGTTTCTAATCACACGCTGTAAGCATGTACTTGTTGTAAAAGAATGACACTTTTAGTTTACTGTAGGTGGCTCATAACATTCCCATAGTGGTATGAGGCGTAGAGTGAAATTTATCAAGGTACGTATTAGCACAGAGCTCAAGGTTGTTGTGAACTTGGAGCGTAGAGCTAATTTGTTAGGCTGATTTGTTACGTGCATATTAACAGGTTGAACTCGGAAACGTAGCGCTCTGAAGTTTAAACGCTGTTTTGCTACATGTAAATTAAGCTATTTGCAAGCACATTTGCATGAAATCACGCTTTTCAGTTGTATGCATGTTAATTATTTACTTATGCTGCGCTCGATGGTATGAACCTAAGGTGCACAGCTTGTTAAGCTCGAGGAACTGCTAAATTTTGGATAACTGCACAAGCTGGGGGTCGAACCCAGAAACTTTCGACTTAAGAGTGCTTGTGACACCATATCCCCTTGGACACATGCGGTATTACATTGTGTAGAGTTTCTTTTTAGAGTGGAGCCAATTGCACGCATGTGAAAGTGGATCAGACGAGTGGCTGACTCGGCTGTTACCCTTAATGACACTGGAAGTATATTTCACCTGCATCGTGCGTGTAAGGTTGTTTAACGTTTCATTTCCATTTGTTTTCTTTTCGTTCAAATAAATTTGTATCAAAATTTTTATGGCAGTAAAATTGCACCCCAAAAATTCAGAAATCTTCCGATCCACGATTTCGACGTCGCTGATACACTACACCTGTTCCTCTACACTAAATACTCAAGAAGTCCATACACACTGACGGAAAAATATCAGCACCAGGAAATAATTAATGTAGAGTAATTAAATATTGGAAATATATCTGCCTAGGCAATGCATTTAAGTTATTAACAATGTAAATCACAGGTTAATGTAAGCGAGGGATAAACCATTGCAAATGTGAAATACTGGTACATTAATAACTGGTGTAACAACTAGAATCTTGAATTACAGCATGCAAACGTGCATGAATTGAATTGTACAGGTGCCGGATGTCAGTTTGTGGTTGGAGTTCCATACGTGTTGCACCTGGTCGGTCAATACAGAGACAGTTAACGCTATTTGTGGATTACGCTGGAGCTGCCGTCCGATGACGTCTCATATGTGCCCAACAGCAGACAGATCTGCTGACTCAGCAGGCTAAAGCAAGACGTGGGCACTCTGCAAAACAGTTGGGTTACAACAGCGGTAAGTGGGCGAGCGTTATCCTGTCGGGAAACAAACCAAGGAATGCTGTTCAAGAGTGGCAGCACGGCAGGTCGAATCACCAGACTGACGTACAGTTTTCCAGTCAGTGTGCGTGGGGTACCCACGACAGTGCTCCTGCTAGCATACTAATTCGTACTCCAGACCATAACTGCAGGTGTACGTCCAGTGTGTCCAGCACACAGACAGTTTGACTGCAGGCCCTCAACTGGCCGCCTCCTAACCAACACAATCACTGGCACGGAGGCAGAACCGGCTTTGATCAGAAAACACAACAGACCTCCACCCCACCTCCCAATAGGCTTCCGCTTGATATCTCTAACGTCTGCAATGGCGGTGGTTTTGGGTCAGTGGAATCTACGCTACAGAGCAGGCCGTCGACCGCTGGCGACACACATCAACACCGACTCAAAGGAAGGCCACGGCGCTTGTTGGTGACGTCACGTCAGCTAGGCACGGCGAACACCAGGTCTGTTGCAGGCATACTCATAATGGTGGTGTCTCCCTCTCTGACACAGCAAAATGCGAAACTATAGGTGGTAGTTGACCAACACACATTGTTCTGAGAGATTTCTGCAATCAATTAATTGTGCAATTCATTAAACTTCTTAACAAATAGTGTACTCCTGAACTTAAATTTCCATCTGTTTTAAGGATTGACACACAAAAACAACTTCATAGTCCAGCAGCAACAGAATTCGTGCTTCTTTACCTTATTTGTAAATCTGAGGAAGTTACGTTTGTACTGGGTTGCTTTTACAAGAAACTGTCAACATATTGGTGCTCTTCTTGAGGTATCTTGGTTGACTATGGGGTGCGGAGCACTGAATGTTAATGAAATATCTTGCGATTGTACACGTTGGGGGAGGGGGTGGGGGACAGAAGAAGAGGCAAAAGAGAAATACTTGTTTTATCAAATAATTTTTTTTATCTTATAAAGTTTCAGTTGCAAGAGGGGAATATTTATCTTTTCTAATTTGCATGTTTAAAAAAGTTTAAGCTCAGCAGTATTTTCGATGTATGAAGCTATTTTGTTTCCTGTTTAGAATTCCTTTCGTCGAAAACGACTGTAATCTAATGACTGGCAACAGTTGGACATTTACATATGTAAATTAGTTCACATTTCCAGTGACGATGTCAAACGAAAATAAATAAATAAATAACAGAAACGAGTTCATTGTAAGGGGGTTGGGGTAAGTTTCTATAGCAAAATGGATCAAGTAAATATTGTTTCTTGAATGTAAACTTTCCGAAGCTTGCAATGCGGCAAATCATCTTCTCATATTTATCTACGTTTGTTTCGACAGGATTCAGTAATACAGAACTGTGATCTTCATATGTAGCTTTACGATAGTAAGAAAATCTTTCATCTAAATAAAACTGCTGAATCCAAAACAATACCAAACAGTTTGTCCAAGAATAAGAGATTTATAGGCGTTTCTGCCTGCAACAGACCTGGCGTTCGCCGTGGCTAGCTGACGTGACGTCACCAACAAGCGCCGAGGCCTTCCTTTGAGTCGGTGTTGCACACATGCGCTGTCCGACGGAAGGAGACTGGAGTGGCAGCGACCGTTGGCTGGTCGTTCGGTCGGCCGTCTCATCGAGGGACGTGTATTTGGTCTTCCGATCGCTTCTGGGTCGGTTCCTTCCTTGTGCAGGGATGTCGGCTGGCCAATGGGCAAGTGTTCCCTCTGCATGGTTGGGTCTGAACCAGTGTGCCCGGATCACCGTGTCTCCGAGTTCCGAACGGACATCGAGTTTAGTCGGTTTGGAGCTGCAGTGCGCTCCGGATAGCCAAGACTCGCCTGACCGTTTCCGACACACACTATTTCAGTGGGGATGACCTCGGTTGGTCGTTCGATCGGTCGGTCGTCTCATCGGACGACGTGTATTTGGTCGCCGACCGCCTGTGGAAACTTGTATGTGTGGGCTTGTCATTTCTTCCTGTTGTTCCAGGGTGATTGGTTTTAGGATTGTCGAAGTTCTTGGTGCAAGTGTTTACGTGGAACTGTGTGTAGTTTCTGTGATTTCCACTGAGAAGTTATGAACGCTGTCTGCGTACTGGGCTGGTTATTGTGCCTTGACTGTGTTTAGATTCCAATTATCGAGATGTAGTGCTGCTGCGATCTGCGTCCTCGCTGATATTTTCGGTTGTCGTGCCGTTGGTTGATTGGAAGGGAATCGATTAGGTTGTTGGTTGGTTCTTCAGCCGTCCCTAGTTCGTGCTGCCACCCGATTATTTAGTGTTAAGCTTGGCTGCCTGTTTCACCTAACCTGTTGTTAGAGTTTCCTCCCTAGGCCGACGCTTGGAACACTTCTGAGCACCACTGTTCTGTTGTTTGTGATTGTTATTTTCTTTTACCGCAAGTACTGTGAAAGGCCATCAGCCGTGTATTAATTTTGTATGTTCTATGCTCTCGGCCGAACCTTATGTGAAGTATTTTAAGAGTAGGCCTTCAGCCGTGTTTTATTTAAAATTCTTGATTGCTCAGTATTTAGCCCTTCAGCCGCGTTTGTTTTAAAATTTGTGGCATTGAGCCGTAATGTGTAAATTCCTGTCTGTAAGGTTTCTCTTTAATTATTTTGAATTCTTCTAATGGCCTTCAGCCGTACTGTGTAAATGCTTATCTTAAGGTTTGTGTTTAATTATTTTGAATAAATGTTTGGACCTTCAGCCGTTAAGATATTTCAAGTTTTCTTAAGATGGTTTTCTGTTGTACTGTGTAAATGCTTGTATTTAAAGGTTGCCTTTTATTATGTTAAAATATTATTTGGCTTTCAGCCGAGGAATTAATTTAAATTTTCCATTATATGACTTTTAGCCGAGATTTGTAAATGCTGGCTTTTTAAAGAGTTTCCTTTGCTAATGCGAAATATTATTTGGGCTTTTAGCAGAGAAGATCCGACACGATATCAGAGCGTATCCTACAACTTTTGTCACTTCAGTACAAAACAATCTCATACGATGTCCTAAGTCTTGACGTGAGCGTGCAGTGCGCTGTTGCCGGCCGCAGTGGCCGAGCGTTTCTAGGCGCTACAGTCTGAAACCGCGCGACCGCTACGGTCGCAGGTTCGAATCCTGCCTCAGGCATGGATGTGTGTGATGTCCTTAGGTTACTTAGGTCTAGTTCTAAGTTCTAGGGGACCGATGATCTCAGATGTTAAGTCCCATAGTGCTCAGAGCCATTTGAACCATCTGATTCTTGTTGTTTTAAAGAGAAAACTGTGCATTGGTTTTAGAGGAATAAAGTTTTATGTTCTTGTGTAACCGATTGTCAGGAGTTCATTGCATCACTGTGGTACCTATTGCTAGTCAGATTGTTGCTACAGATGCTGTACCATGCGCCAGAGCCATACGCCGAACATGATGGTCACCACTCTAGGTAATGCCACGTGAGCGTCTGAATCATGGTCATTTCAGTACTTACTTTCTCTGATCACCGCTGTCAGCAGTGATGCACAATGGCTACATTTCTGTCAAATCTTTGCACAACATCGCAGAAACAACATCCGGCTTCTGTAGCCCTATTGTACTATATCGCTCAGTCGTTGATAATGGTATCTTTGTCGCCTTAAAGGCGTTCATGACTAACGCCAGCCAACATGTCCTATCTCAGAGGTAACTAATGCTCACGTCCGTTACGGCGTGCATTTAAAGCAAACGTGATTTGCATCCTCACAGTAGCGATAATAGCGCCACTCCTATGCGACTGGCGCGAAATTTTAAATAGACATCATCTTTCCGATGTACATACAGGCATACCAACTTTATGTTTTGTCGCAAAAGTCGTTCTTGTGATACTTTTCCGTTAGTGTATTTTGCAAGTAAATACAAATACAGAGGGGTCCAAAAAAAATGTATCCACTGTTTAAAAGTCCGTAACTGGCAAACTAATAGACGGATTTGTCTCATCTTTGGTAGTGCGATAGATTGTAGTTCCCGCAATCGCCACACAAGCGTTGTATTGCGTTGTTTTGTTTTGTCAGATGACAGTCGCCAGATAGTCAGTGTTTTGTTCTTAGTTTCACCTAGTTACTCGAGTAAACATGGCTGCCGCAAGGCTTACATTCGATGAAAGGAAGTCAGTTTTGAAGTGGTATTTTAAGTACGAAAACATTAATGACGTTTGACGGCAATGGATAACTGAGTATCAAACAGAGCCACCCATACGTTTAACGATTCGTCCCATTCGAGACACGTTTGAAGCGACGGCTGTGTTAAAGATGTATACAGACAGCGATCTGGACGACCTGTAACAGTAACAAGTCCAGCTAACTCCCGTCGTGTGTTACAACACTTCACTCGCTCACCACAGAAGTCTGTGAGACAGTGTGCCCGTGAAACTGGAGTGAGTCGCTCAAGCGTTGGGTGAATTTTGAAGACAGAAAAGTGAAAGTGCTACATCCCACGATTGGTACAATCAATGATCGAGGACGACCCATATCGCAGAATGGAGTACTGCGATTGGTTTACTAATATGGTGCGCAACCATGAAGAGTTTTCAGAGATGATTGTGTGGTATAAAAAGTCACAGTTCTACCTCAATGGTACAGTAAATCGCCACAATTGCTTCTACTGGGCCGCCGAAAATCCGAACGCCCATATAGACAAAGCCGTGAATTTGCCAGGAGTAAATGTGTGGTGTGGGTTGTCTTACCGGGGCTTGATTGGGCCACTATTGTTTGACGGCACAGTTGCCGGTGAGGTGTACCTTGAGAAGCTTCGGACATCCATTTTTCCTGCCATCTGAGACTTGTATGGAGACGGAAGAGTTTACTTTCAACAAGATGGTGCCCAAGCCCACTACAAAAATCGTGTTAGGGCGTATGTCGACGGAGATTTACCAGGAAGATGGATAGGCCGTAGAGGTGCTCTATAGTGTCCACCACGTTCCCCAAACATAACTCCTCTGGACTTTTACCTGTGAAGAACACTAAAGGACGTCGTTTATCAATAAAACCCACGCACATTGGATGGACTTCAAGAATCCATCGTACATTCATGTGCAAATATCCAACTGAACATGTTGCAGTCAGTAGTTCGTGCTGCAGTTCGGTGGCATCGTTTGTGTGTGGATGTTAATGGTGACCATTTCGAACACCAACAGTGATATCTTTAAGTTGGACTTTAAGCTACACTTTCACCAAAAATGAGACAACTCCGTCAATTAGTTTGCAAGTTATGGACTTTTAAACAGTTGATACATTTTTTTGGACCCCTCTGTATATCAAGAATCAAACTTACTTTTTTGTATTTTTGTCTAATTAGGCACACATAATGGCAGTTTCCTGGCATTCCATAGAATCGTATCTACGTGCCCATGAATGTTGACGCAATGATAAAACGAAAGGTTAGGAATTTCATTCGGACCCAGTTCGGCATTCACTTGTCTCTCTGAAGCAGGTTTGAAACTTTAAATTTGCAACGCCGAGCTGTCAAAGAGAAAAAAAAGTCAATAAACGCTAATTGCCCTGGTAACGAGAGATTAGGAAAGGCGAAACTGCGTGTGCCGTCACGGATGGCCCAGGGGAAAGTCAATATGGAATTTCCGTCGCTGCGGCATTGCAGACAGCCGGGCGTCGGCGAGAGCCATCGATGCAGTGAGGGGCCGTAATTGAAATGCCACTCAGCGGCGTAGCGGGAATCATCGAGCAGAGATTTGGACGAGCGGCGCAGTACGCGCTGCCAAACCTGGTGCGCTAATGACTCAGCACTGTCAACGGCTAGACGGGGATGGGCGGTGAAGGCTGCACCGCGACGCGACGTACACAGGTCTCATGGTCTCAGCAAAAAGTTAAGCTTCCTGTTGATTGCTTCAGGCTGACGACAACACTTCAAAGCGACGTACACTGAGGTGACCAATGCCGCGGGATAGCGACATATACATATATATATGGCAGTAGCAACTCGTATACCAGTTATAAAAGGGGCAATGTATTGGCGAAGCTGTCATTTGGTGTCAGTCGACTCATCTGAAAAGGCTTCCGACGTGATTATGGCCGCACGACGGGAATTAAAGGACTTTGAATGCGGAATGCTTTTTGCAGCTAAACGCATGTGACTTTCCATTTCACAGACAGAGAATTTAGCATTCCCATATCCACAGTCTCATGAATGTTTCGAGAATATCACATTTCGTGTATTACTTCTCACCATGGACAACACAGCAGCCGCCGGTCTTCACTTAACGATATCGAGCAGCGGCGTTTGCGTTGAGTCGTCAATGGTTAGAGACAAGCAAAACTGCGTGAAATAACTGCAGTAATCAATGTGGGACGTACGACGAACGTATCCTTCATGACGGAGCGGCGATCTACACTAGAGCCTTTGTTAACAGCGATTGCAGCGCCTCTCCTGGGCTCTTAACCATATCAGTTGTGTAGTATCATTGCCACAGATACTACTACAACGCCGCGCCAACACAAGGTTGGCAGCCCGTCGTCTGCCGAGCACAGCGCACTCTGGCGGGCTGTGCAGCTCGACGGAACTGGAGTGTGCCTCGTTCACTTCTTACAAGGGAACCTCCCCATCGCACTCCCCTCAGATTTAGTTATAAGTTGGCACAGTGGATAGGCCTTGAAAAACTGAACACAGATATCGAGAAAACAGGAAGAAGTTGTGTGGAACTATGAAAAAAAAGCAAACTAGACAAACTGAGTAGTCCATGTGGAACATAAGCAATACAAGGATAATGTTAGATCAGGAGTGCCGTGGTCCTGTGGTTAGCGTGAACAGCTGCGAAGCAAGGGGTCCTTGGTTCAAGTCTTCCCTCGAGTGAAAATTTTACTTTCTTTATTTTCTCAAAGTTATGATCTGTCCGTTCGTTCATTGACGTCTCTGTTCACTGTAATAAGTTTAGTGTCTGTGTTTTGCGACCGCACCGCAAAACTGTGCGATTAGTAGACGAAAGGACGTGCCTCTCCAATGGGAACCGAAAACATTTGATCGCAAGGTCATAGGTCAACCGATTCCTCCACAGGAAAACACGTCTGATATATTCTACACGACACTGGTGACGGCATGTGCGTCATATGACAGGAATATGCTGTCGACCCACCTAACTTGTACACTTGGCGAATGGGTAAAAAGATTCTTCTACCTTGCCCGATTTAGGTTTCCTTGTCGATGTGATAATCACTCCCAAAAAAGTTATCGCATCGGACGGACAGATAATAAGTGTCTGAAAATAAATAATTAAAACTCTTCACTCGAGGGAAGACTTGCACCAAGGACCTCTCGTTCCGCAGCTGCTCACGCTAACCACGGGACCACGACGCTCCTGAACTTACATTACCCTTGATGTTGCCTATCTTCTCATGGACTACTCAGTTTGTATATTTTGCTTATTTTTTTCATAGTTCCATATGACTTCTTCCTGTTTTCTCGATTGATCTGCGTTCAGTTTTTCAAGGCCTATCCACGGTGCCAACTTATAACTAAATCTGAGGGGGGGTGCGATTGGGAGGTTCCCTTGTTAGCTATATTTCAACCTAGGCAGAAGCACTTTCATAATCGGCCCTCAGCCAGTTCTGTTTGCATTGATTCTCTGAGGAGGGCCCATCAGGCTTAGTCCCTGAGAATATGTTGCATTAGTTCATGGTATTCCATGTTACGAGATTGTCAGTTCATAGCCGCAGCTGCAGTCCTACAAACTACTGAAGATAAGTAATTTTCATTGTACTATGTGTTTCTTGAATAATAATCCTTCTCTCTAACAGTGTGTCGTACAGCAGATTATTGCAACCTGGACTCCTTCAGCTCCTATCAACTCGGCCTCCTACTTATTTGCATTTAGTAACGAGCCGAAAACACCCACGCGTTTTGTGCCTCTAAACAGTGAGACACAATAAGTTGGACTCTCAACGACTGGAAAACTGTGACCTGAACAGATAGGTCGCTATTGCAGTCGGTTAGAGGTGATCGTAGTGTTCGAACGCAGCGCACTCTTCACTGAACCTTGGACTCAAGTTGCCAACAAGACCCATTGCAACCTGGTGGTGGCTCTGTGATCATGTCGGCTATGTTTACATGGAATAGAATGCATATTCTGGTCAAATTCAACCGATAGTGTACAGGAAATGGTTATTTTAGACTACTTGGGGCCCATTTGCAGCCATTCATGTATTTCATGTTACCAAAAAGCGATTGAATTTTTATCGATGACAATGCACCCTGTCACTGGGCCACAATATTTCGCGATTGATTTGAAGAACTTTCTGGACAAATGTAGTGAATGATTTGGCAACCGGTCCGCATCTCGTGGTCGTGCGGTAGCGTTCTCGCTTCCCGCGCCCGGGTTCCCGGGTTCGATTCCCGGCGGGGTCAGGGATTTTCTCTGCCTCGTGATGACTGGGTGTTGTGTGCTGTCCTTAGGTTAGTTACGTTTAAGTAGTTCTAAGTTCTAGGGGACTGATGACCATAGCTGTTAAGTCCCATAGTGCTTAGAGCCATTTGAACCATTTGGCAACACTTCGAACATATCTGGGACGTGACAGAGTGGTCAGTTCGTGCACTAAATTCTGAATCGGCAACACTTGTGCAGTTATGGGCGGCTACAGAGGCAGCATGGCTCAATACTTCTGCAGGGTACTTACAACGACTTGTTGATCCGTGCCACGTCGAGTTACTGCAGTATGCTGGGCAGTAGGAGGTGCGGCACCATTTTAGCAGGTATCTCTTGACTTTCGTAACATCCATATAGAACTTACATAAAAAGCTGTAAAAACATTATTCTAAGACCGATCGTAGGCCTCCCCGGTTCGTTTCACGAACAGGTTTCGAGCGTTATCTGTGGCTGACGAGGTCTCTAAGTCGAACGCAGTCGTCCACCCTATTCCAGAGGAAACTTCTCTGCCCGCAAGGTCTGGTCATTCATAGAGGGTGGGTTTGCTGGTAGCTGGGAGTTCCAGCGTTATGCGCTTAATGGGGCCCTTTAGGAACATGACTGCCAACGAGGGGAAGGGAACAAGTGTGCATACCGTTGGCGGAGTCATTCCGGATGGGGAAAGGGTGCTTCAGGATACCTTGAAGAGTACAGGGTGCAGCCAACAGCAGGTAATGGCTCATGTCGGTACCAATGACGTGTGTCGCTTTGGATCGACGGAGATACTCTCCAGTTTGGGCGGCTAGCGAAAATGACACTCTTGCTTGCGAGATTAAGGCGGAGACCACTATCTGCAGCATCGTCGATAGAACCGACTGTGGTCCTCTCGTGCAGAGCCGAGTGGAGGGTCTGAATCAGAGGCTCTGGCGGTTCTGTGACTTTGTAGGTTGCAGATTCCTCGACTTGCACCATCGGGTATCGAACATACGGGTTCCGCTTAATAGGTCAGAAGTCCACTACACACAGGAATCGGCTACACGGGTAGCGGGAGCTGAGTCGAAAGGGCTGAGAGGTTTTTTAGTTTAGAGGGTCACAGGGAGTCCGTCTAAAATGGGCCAGGTAAAATACAATAAGGCAGTTGCAGAAACGATCGGCATTGTCCTTGTAACTTGTCGTAGCTGTGTTGGGAATGAACCAGATCTCCAAGCCCTAATAGAAAGCACCATGGCTCAAATAGTTATTTGGTGGCTAAAGCTGGAAATAAGTTCAGCCGAAATTTTTTCAAACGACCTAACAGTGTTCACAAAGATTAGATTAAACACAGTATGTGGTGGAGGATTTATTGCTGTCAGAGGTAGTTAACCTTGTAATGAAATTGTAGCAGATAGTTCCTGCGAAACAGTATAGGCAGAGGTTATACTTGACAATCAAACTAGACTATTAATTGGATCGTTTTACCAAAACCCCCACTCAGAAGATATAGTTGCTGACCGGTTCAAAGAAAACTTGAGCCTCATTTCAAATAGGTACCCCTCTCATACAATTATAGTCGGTGGTGACTGCTATCTACCCTCGATATGCTGGAAAAATTATACGTTTAAAGCCGGCGGAAGGCACAACCGTCATCCGAAATTCTATTCAGTGCTAGCTCAGAAAATTATTTTCAACAATTAGTTAATGAGCCCACTCAAAGCGTAAATGGTTACGAAAACACACTTGACCCTTTAGCAACAAGTAATCCTCGACAAATAGTGAGTATCATGACGGATACAGGGATTAGCGAACACAAGTCACTTGCTACTAGGCTGAATACCGGAACACCCACAACTATCAAAAATAAACGCGAAGTATATCTATTTTAAAAAGCTTTTTATGAGACAGTCTCCACTGCTACCGATCTGATAATGTAAGCGTAGAAAAAGTGGGAATCATTTCAAAGAGATAGTATCGACGGCAGTTGAGAGATATATACCGCATAAATTAATAAGTGATGGTACTGATCCCTCATGGTACACAAGACGGGTCAGATCGCTGTTGCAGAAGCAACGAAAAAAGCATGCCAAATTTAAAAGAACGCAAAATCTCCAAGACTAGCAAAGTTTTGCAGAAGTTTGAAATTTAGCGCGCACTTCAATGCGAGATGCTTTTAATAATTTCCACAACGAAAGTGTCTGGGAATCTGGCAGAAAACCCAAAGAGATTCTGGTCATACGTAAAGCATACCGGCGACAGGACGCAATCAATAGCTTCACTGCGCAATAACAACGGTGAAGTCAATGATGACAGTGCCACTAAATCAGAGTTATTAAACACGATTTTTCGAAACTCCTTCACCATAGAAGACGAAGTAAATATTCCTGAATTCCAATCAAGAACAACTGCCAAGATGAGAAAGACAGAAGTAGATATCCTCGGTGTAGCAAAGCAGATCAAATCACCAAATAAAGGCAAAACCTGCGGTCCAGATTGTACACCAGTCGGTTCCTTTCACAGTATGCTGATACAATAGCTCCATATTTAGCAATTATATACAACCGCTCGCTCACAGAAAGATCCGTACCTAAAGACTAGAAAATACTCGAATCATACTAATACCCACAAGGGGAAATAGGAGTAATCCGCTGAATTACAGGCCCATCTCACTAACATCGATTTTCAGTAGGGTTTTGGAACATTATGAATTATCTCGAAGAAAACTATTTAATGACACATAGCAGGGACTCAGAAAATATCGTTCTTGTGAAACACGAGTAGCTCTTTATGAAGAAATGAGTGCTATCGACAGCCGATGTCAAATTGATTCCATATTTTTAGATTTGCAGAAGGCTTTCGACACTGTTCTTTACAAGCGTCTTCTAACCAAACTGCGTGCCTATGGAGTATCGCCTCAGTTGTGCGACTGGATTCGTGATTTCCTGTCAGAAAACCACAGTTCGTAGTAATGGACGGAAAGTTATCGAGTAAAACAGAAGTAATATGCAGAGTTCCCGAAGGAAGTTTTATAGGCCCTCTATTTATTTATTTATTGTTCCGTGGAACCAAATTAAGGAGAAGTCTCCATGGTCATGGAACGAGTCAATACATGAAATTATAACACGATATTAGAAACAGATAAAATGAAATATAAAAAAAAAACATATTCAGGTGACAAGTCGTAAGTTTAAATGAAGAAAATCAACAATGTAACACTGGAACTTGCTTAATTTTTTAGCTCTTCCAGGAGCTCCTCGACAGAATAGAAGGAGTGAGCCATGAGGAAACTCTTCAGTTTAGACTTAAAAGAGTTTGGACTACTGCTAAGATTTTTTAGTTCTTGTGGTAGCTTATTGAAAATGGATGCAGCAGAATACTTCACTCCTTTCTGCACAAGAGTCAAGGAAGTGTATTCTACATGCAGATTTGATTTCTGCCTAGTATTAACTGAGTGAAAGCTGCTAACTCTTGGGAATAGGCTAATATTGCTAACAACAAACGACATTAAAGAAAATATATACTGTGAGGGCAATGTCAGAATTCCCAGATTTTTGAATAGGAGTCGACAAGAGGTTCTCGAACTTACGCCACATATAGCTCGAACAGCCCGTTTTTGAGCCAAAAATACCGTTTTTGAATCAGAAGAATTACCCCAAAGAATAATACCATACGAAATAAGCATATGAAAATATGCGAAGTAGACTACTTTTCGCGTTGAAGTGTCACTTATTTCAGATACTGTTCTAATGGTAAATAAAGCAGCATTTAGCTTCTGAACAAGATCCTGGACATGGGCTTTCCACGACAGCTTACTATCTATCCGAACACCTGGGAATTTGAACTGTTCTGTCTCGCTTATAATATGCCCATTCTGTCTGATCAAAATATCGGTTCTTTTTGAATTGTGAGTTAGATTTTCCACAAGCCACGAACTTATTTCATGAACTACATTATTTGTTACTGTTTCAATATTACACACAAGATCCTTCACTATCAAGCTGGTGTCATCAGCAAACAGAAATATTTTTGAATCACCTGTAATACTAGAAGGCATATCATTTATATAAATAAGAAACAGCAGTGGCCCCAGCACCGACCCTTGGGGAACGCCCCACATAACAGTGCCCCATTGGGACTGAAAATCACTACCACTCTCAATATTGCGGAGAATTACCCTCTGCTTTCTGTTCTTAAAGTAAGAAGCGAACCAATTGTAAGCTACTCAATAATGGTCCAACTTCTGCAGTAATATTTTGTGGTCAACACAGTCAAAAGCCTTCGTTAAATCAAAGAAAACACCTAGCGTTAGCAACCTTTTGTTTAATCCGTCCAAAACCTCACAGAGAAATGAGAATATAGCATTTTCAGTTGTTAAACCATTTCTAAAACCAAACTGAACATTTGACAGCAAATTATGTGAATTTAAATGCTCCAGTAACCTTGTATATACAACCTTCTCGATAACTTTAGCAAACACCGATGGCATAGAAATAGGTCTAAAATTGTCAACATTATCAATGTCTCCCTTTTTATAAATTGGTTTCACTACCGAGTACTTAAATCGGTCAGGAAACCGACCACTCCTAAAGGAAAAGTTACAGATATGGCTGAGAACTGGTCTAACATACATAGAACAATACTTCAGGATTCTGCTAGATACCCCGTCATATCCATGAGAGTTCTTGGTCTTTAGTGATTTAATTATTAACTCAATCTCCCTCTTGTCAGTATCATGGAGGAGCATTTCAGGTAACAGTCTCGGAACACTTTTTTCTAAGAGCGCTATATGATTCCCTGTTGGGACTAGGTTTCTATTTAGTTCACCTGCTATACTCAGAAAGTGATTACTAAATACTGTACATATATGCGACTTATCAATAACACGGACATTCCCAATACACACTGATTCTACACTCCTGGAAATGGAAAAAAGAACACATTGACACCGGTGTGTCAGACCCACCATACTTGCTCGGGACACTGCGAGAGGGCTGTACAAGCAATGATCACATGCACGGCACAGCGGACACACCAGGAACCGCGGTGTTGGCCGTCGAATGGCGCTAGCTGCGCAGCATTTGTGTACCGCCGCCGTCAGTGTCAGCCAGTTTGCCGTGGCATACGGAGCTCCATCGCAGTCTTTAACACTGGTAGTATGCCGCGACAGCGTGGACGTGAACCGTATGTGCAGTTGACGGACTTTGAGCGAGGGCGTATAGTGGGCATGCGGGAGGCCGGGTGGACGTACCGCCGAATTGCTCAACACGTGGGGCGTGAGGTCTCCACAGTACATCGATGTTGTCGCCAGTGGTCGGCGGAAGGTGCACGTGCCCGTCGACCTGGGACCGGACCGCAGCGACGCACGGATGCACGCCAAGACCGTAGGATCCTACGCAGTGCCGTAGGGGACCGCACCGCCACTTCCCAGCAAATTAGGGACACTGTTGCTCCTGGGGTATCGGCGAGGACCATTCGTTCTACCATTCCTAGACCGGCAAGGGAACTTGCTGTTCCAACAGGACAATGCACGTCCGCATGTATCCCGTGCCACCCAACATGCTCTAGAAGGTGTAAGTCAACTACCCTGGCGAGCAAGATCTCCGGATCTGTCCCCCATTGAGCATGTTTGGGACTGGATGAAGCGTCGTCTCACGCGGTCTGCACGTCCAGCACGAACGCTGGTCCAACTGAGGCGCCAGGTGGAAATGGCATGGCAAGCCGTTCCACAGGACTACATCCAGCATCTCTACGATCGTCTCCATGGGAGAATAGCAGCCTGCATTGCTGCGAAAGGTGGATATACACTGTACTAGTGCCGACATTGTGCATGCTCTGTTGCCTGTGTCTATGTGCCTGTGGTTCTGTCAGTGTGATCATGTGATGTATCTGACCCCAGGAATGTGTCAATAAAGTTTCCCCTTCCTGGGACAATGAATTCACGGTGTTCTTATTTCAATTTCCAGGAGTGTATATCCTCGACCTGTCTCTGCAGACCAGCAACTTCCTTTACGACTGATAATTTTATCCTGAGACTTACTATTCTATCTGCATACCACATACTTTTTGCCTTCCTAATAACATTTTTAAGTACCTTACAATACTGTTTGTAATGGGCTGCTGCATTTAGATTTTGATATAATTGCCACTTTGTTCTACAAGATATTCTTATCCCTCTAGTCAGCCACCCAGGCTGCCTGTTTGTGCTAGTACCCTGTTTTAAACGTTCTAACGGAAAGCAACTTTCAAAGAGCATGAGAAAAGTCTTGAGAAAAGCATTATATTTATCGTCTACTGTATCAGCGCTATAAACGTCTTGTCACTCTTGTTCCTTTATAAGGTTTACAAAGGTCTCTACAGTAACTGGATCAGCTTTCCTGAACAGCTGATTACTATATTTAACACGTGTTGCAGCATAAAAATCTTTTAAAGTTATAATTTGCGCATCATGATCTGAAAGGCCATTCACCTTTTTGCTAATAGAATACCCTTCTAGTAATGAAGAATGAACAAAAATGTTGTCTATGGTTGTTCTACTGTTCCCTTGCACTCTCGTTGGAAAGAATACGGTTTGCATAAGATTATATGAATTAAAGAGGTCTACCAGCATCCTCTTCCTTGCACAATCACTTATACAATTAATATTGAAGTCACCAAATATAACTAACTTTTTGTATTTCCTATAAAGTGAACCTAGAACCTCCTCTAGCTTTAGCAAAAATGTTGTGAAATCGGAGTCTGGGGATCTATAAATAACAACAGTTACAAGTTTAGCTCCGTTAAATTTAACCACACCTGCACAACATTCAAACACATTTTCAGTGCAGTACTTCATTGTACTCTATTGTTCCTGATCTATATTAATGACATAGGAGACGATCTGAGTAGCCCTCCTAGATTGTTTACAGATGATGCTGTCTTTTACTGTCTTGTAAAGTCATCAGATGACCGAAACGAATTGAAAAATGATTTAGAAAATATATTTGTATGGTGTGAAAAATGGAAATTGACACTGAATAAAGAAAAGTGTGAAGTTATTCACATGAGTACAAAAAGAAATCCACTAAATTTCGATTACACGATAAATCACACGAATCTGAAGACTATAAATTCAACTAAATACTTGGAGACTACAATTACAAATAACCTAAACTGGAATGATCACGTAGATAATTTTGTGTGTAGAGTAAACCAAAGACTGCTATTCATTGCCAGAACACTCAGAAGGTGCAACAGGCTACTAAAGAGACTGCTTACACCACGCTTGTCCGCCCTGTTCTGGAGTATTGCTGTGCGGTGTGGGATCCGCATTAGGTGGGACTGACGGACGTCGCACCACCCGGCACAGCATAAAAGAGCGTACTTTCATGCAATGTGCAACAGAGCCCTCAGATTGCCACTACAGGAAGATGAGTTGCAGAAAGAACTGGGTATTATTAAGCAAGTAGCAGCAGCTAACGGATACAGGACACAAGATGTTACACGTATGTTTAACAAAATCAAAAACAAATCCGCGGGCATCATTAGCGATTCTAGGAAAATTAAGGTTAAGAAGAAGTTTGTCACCCTGACATACAAAGGGCGTGTGTCGGAAAGAATTGCTAAATGCTTTCCAAAAAACATCGCAGTGGCATTTCAGAACGAAGGGCAAATGGCACATAGATTAAGACATAAACCAGCAACGACGAAACAAATGAAATACAATAATTCCGGAGTATATAAGATTAAATGTGCTGAATGTGACAGTTATTATATAGGACAAACAGGGCGGAACTTTGAAATTCGATACAGGGAACATTGTAGCCATAGCAATCGAACAGCATTTGGAACACATGTAAAAGAGAGTAGACATGAAGTTAGTAATATAAATCAACAAATGGAGGTGCTACATAAAGCTCCAAAAAGTCTCTATCTCAACGTGCTAGAAGAGCTCGAAATATACGCACATCAAAGAAAAACCCCAGGCCTATTAAATGAACAAAGTGATTTTATGCACAGGAATTATTATGAGATTTTTAAAGACCTGTTTTAGGCTTACTCTTGAACGCAGCAGCACGCCCCAGTAAGAAACAGCTACAGCGGAACGGCCCTCAGCGTACTGGCGGTGAGGTGAATTGGGCGCGGCGCAAGACAACTCGGCGTGGCGTTGTATACGCTCAGGCATAGGGAAATCCACTCAACCACCAATCAAAAACACAGAAGAGTAGACGCACATTTTCGGAAGGATATCTACATTTTAATTATATTTTATGTTTCTTTATAAAGAAATTTTAAATTAATGTAAAAATTTTTCGTTTCATGGTCCACTCGAAAAGATTATTCATTTGTTATTACCTTAAAAAAAAATTGTTTTTATTAAAAAGAATATTCGCCAATAATATATGCGGCGAAATAATAACAGATGCACAATTGTTATAGGTAGAGGGCACTTTTTACTGTTACCAATCAGATTACTCTTAAATACTGCGATATAATGTTGTAACAGATTGAAATTTACTTTACTTATGACAGTGAACAGTGTGTTCTGTACGGACAAGTTACTCTGTAACTACAACATATGGTATGTTGGCATTTTATATGTTCCAAAATTTCATTTTGTAAACTAAGATAGTTTTTCACTAACTGTATCTCTCTTATTAATTACATTTTTAACATTGTCTAACAGATCTGAAGATGGGCAGCTAGCCCGAAACCGGTAATTGAAAATAAAGAATAGCGATCGAAGACTGAAACTCCATATTTTACTTATTGAACGATCGCGGAATTCCCAGTGAGACAACTATGTCTAGTTTTGATTATGTTGTATGCCACGAGAAACTAAGTCCAGTCCCGAGGGCAGACTAAGCCAGCTTCAGCTTCTGAGGTAGCCTGAGGTAGCCTGAAATCTAGAGCAGCGCTGGCGGCTCCGCTTATACAGCTCGCATGACGCGGCTTCCACGCGATAAAGCGCTTTGCTCCTGACCTGGCTCTTTCCAGAAGATTCTATGCTGCTGGCTTCGTGATCAGCACGTAGCCCACACTACCCTTGTCACAAAAACACAGTTCCCCCTGCTTCCTAGCGTTTCTGCTGACGGTAGGTTACTCCTTTACTGGCATATCCTGTGCAACATTATACCATTAGCTATACACTCTCAACACTTGACGCTACTCTTCCGCGACACAAACGCGGCAGTAAGATGTTCTCAGCTTTCAAGCTGCCTTAACTGAGATAAAATACTCGAGCGTTCGAAAGCTGTCACCGCCATCGTTCTCATATGTATGCACTTCTGAAAGAATGAGTATGCAATTTTATTCTCCTTATTCTTACACCGTTTCCCTATCTGGAAACTAGATGGCAGCTCCTCAGACAAATCTATAAATCGTATGAAAATTGATTCTTTTTTAAGGAACACTTATTGGTGCACTTGTTTTATTATTTTAAAATATTATTTAGATGATTTTACATAACATCTGCAATATTGTCATTGATTGTGTTAATACTGTTACGCTGCAATTGTAATACTGGTGGCGTATGAAAACAATCATGACCAGTACGACAGTGGGGCTCCGTAAAAAAAAGGAAGATTGAATTATTAGAAACGGAGCACAAGCTCGTATTGCGTCAAGGATGGGGAAGGAAGTCGGCCGTGCCCTTTCAGAGGAACCATCCCGGCCATTTACCTGGGGCCATGCAGGGAAATCACGGAGAACCTAAATCTGGATCGACGGACGCGCGTTTGAACTGCCATCCTCCCGAATCCGAGTCCGGTATGTTAACTACTGTGCCACCAACTTGGGTGTGGGGCTCTATGGAAATACGAGAAGCAACAGGTGTGAATAGGATGAAGGTGGATGGAAATGCAAGGATTGGACAAGGGCTTGAAGCATTGTAACAGGCCTGGAAGGGGTATTTCTCCAGACGGATTTTACGCTTACTCATTGGAAGTTGGTTGAAGCTCCAGCGGGAGACGATGCGTAAAGCCATAGAAATTGATATACGGATGTAATGACGTAGAATAGTACTTATTCTGGTGCTTAGTGCTGATGATCTTGCGTAGCGGGACTGGATTTTTCGATTAATGTATTGTGTCTAAAGGTGCCACAAGGAGATGTGAAAGTATGTGGAATGTATCAGATGCTATAAATGTCACCAGGGGAAGGGAGTTTGATATAGAAGCGGAGACAGAGTGCATGTCTTTCATAGAGTGCAGAGGATTTTTAGATTTTAGGAGAGGTGGACCGTTTGGCTATCCCAGTTGTCAGAATGTCTCAGGATGATGGCGCTCACAGCTGTAAAAAATAAGAGAACTTTATCTTAACTGATGCGGCCTGTTAACCGTTAATATTTCAGGAACTAATTTCCATTATTTTTAGATGTATCACCTTCACAAAAAGTCGACACCATTATGGAAGAAATATTGGACATGGAAACTTCCTTTTCGATACTGAGTCAAATTTTGATTATTTATATACATTAGCCTACTACTCCCCCCTCCCACACGTCGCACCAACCTCTGTGGGGTGGGTCAATGCCCACAGACTCAAACGTGGGCCAAGGAAACAAATGGAGCACTAATGTTCCGCAGGCGTGCGGATAAGTGTATATATTGGAGGTAAGAGTCTCAGTACCAGAAGAGAACGTGTCGTTAGTTACAGTCGAAAACCGTTCTCATATCTCTGGCAGTGGAATACATGTACCGGTACTGTGGATGCTAAGGATTAAAACTGTGTAGTCAACATGGGCATTGAAATGCATAACTGAGGAGCTATGACAACTTGTTCATCTTCGCTAGAGTAAAACACTCTCTTCTATTGACGCTCTGAAGCTATAGATTTTAGAGCCCATGTTTACTACACAGTTTTTCTTGTTTTAGTCCGTACCATCACCTCTGAAATTTGCCTACACTATAATCTTAGCAACTACAGTAGCAATACTTGTATTGTATGTCAGAAATATCAGAACGCTTTTCGCCTAGAAGTATAAACTCGTTCGTTTCCAGCACAGGGACCCTTACCTCAACTTGATACATTTATCCTTCTCCATCGCCTTCATATGCTTGCAACTTCATCATATACATATATTTACAGGTGCCGGCGCCTATAGCTTTGACGCTCTGTACCGACGGTGAATGATGTTTCCGGATACGTTTTGCTACGTAAAACTTGATCAACTAAGTTTCCTCTAAAAGCTCTAGAAGTGTGTAAGATGAATTGTACAGCACACTATATATACAGGGTGGTCCATTGATCGTGACTGGGCCAAATATCTCACGAAATAAGCGTCAAACGAAAAAACTACAAAGAACGAAATATGTCTAGCTTGAAGGGGGAAACCAGATGGCGCTATGGTTGGCCCGCTAGATGGCGCTGCCATAGGTCAAACAGATGCAAACTGCGTTTTTAAAACTAGGAACCCCCATTTTTATTACATATTCGTGTATCACGTAAGGAAATATGAATGTTTTAGTTGGAACACATTTTTCGCTTTATGACAGGTGGCGCTGTATTAGTCACAAACATACGATTCACAATTTTAGACGAACAGTTGGTTACACGTAGGTTTTTTAAATTAAAATACGGGACGTAGGTACGTTTGAACATATTATTTCGGTTGTTCCAGTGTGATACATGTACCTTTGTGAACTTATCATTTCTGAGAACGCATGCTGTTACAGTGGGATTACCTCTAAATACACACTATTGCAGTAAATGCTCAAAATGATGTCCGTCAACCTCAATGCATTTGGCAATACATGTAACGACATTCCTCTCAACAGCAAGTAGTTCACCTCCCGTAATGTTCGCACATGCATTCACAATGCGCTGACGCATGTTGTCAGGCGTTGTCAGTGGATCACGATACCAAATATCCTTCACGATACCAAATATCCTCCATGCAAAATACTGCAGTAAAACAAACCCTGTCCTTTCCTTTTGTCTTATCCCCCTATGTTTTTGTATACCCTTGTGTATTTGTGTTTTTCCTGTCTTTATGCGTTTAGCTGATGTTGTTATGTTGTAGAATTTTTCTAATACTATGTTATTAACTTTGTAAAGATGTTTAGACACTATTTGTTCTGTTTTGTTTTAATGCTCATATGTGAAGTTGATGTTTCGAAAGTTATTCTGATCTTTTATGTATGTACTTATGTCATAATTCCTGTAACACTGGTGTATATATTATTTCGATTCTTTTGTAAAGCCTGTACTACAAATGTTATCTGTATTGTTATGTTATTGTATTTTGTACCTTTGTAATTGTATTCTTATGTTATAAAATAGTAATTGACACCAGTTCATCATATTATTAACTTGTAAGTTACATTTCACTGCACACGTTTCTGTTGGTCATAGTACATGGACAATATGTGAGAAGCAGGGACTGTTAGTGTTTGCACGTGTGTTAATGATTCAGCAAGGTACTGATTGACAGCATTGCTGGTTCTAAGGACAATTTCAGAAACTTTGTGAGTGCACAAGTGGTGGTTTATGGACTTGCTATATTATCCGCAAGGCTCTTCAATGGTGATTGTGCACCTGAACAGTCACAACAGATGGCTGCTGGCCATCTCTACAAGGACTACAGTGGGTCTGAATCTTTGATGACCCACGAATACCATTATTTCTACAAGGACTACAGTGGGTCTGCATCTTTGATGACCCACCAATACCATTATTTCTGCAAGGACTACAGTGGGTCTACACCTTTGCTGACTCACCAGTACCATTATTTCTACAAGGACTGCAATGGGGCTGCACATCTGGTGGCCCACCAATACCGTAATCTCTACCAGGACTACAGTGGGTCTACTCTGTGATGACCTACCTACCAATATTCTTCAAAACTTCGAATGACTCTGCTGTGGGTTTGCTCTGTTGTGGCCCATTACCTGTCTGCATGTCGAGAGTCAGCACTGTCTTTCCATTGGAAGGACAACACTACTTTGTCATGACTGCATGGAAATCCACTACTTCCGTGTGCATTCTCTTTTACTGCTCAGACTTAGAAAAAAAAAACGCTGCAATTTTACTGTGATGAATGATCAGGACAGTCTTTATGGACTGTTAGAAAATTTTAGCTTTTGACCAACATTGTATCAATAAGTGTGTGCATTTGATATCTTTGTTATTGTAATTATGAAAAATTTTATTAAATCATTATTGGCCACTGCCAAAAACTAATTGTAAAATTTTTTGTGGGAGCATGTATGTAGGCTGTTTATGTTTTCTTATTGGTAACGCCACGGAGTGCTATGTATGAAATTCACTAGCTGTGCTGTGTGCAGTCTGTGACTAGTTTGCATTGTTGTCTGCCATTGTAGTGTTGGGCAGCTGGATGTTCACAGCGTGTAGTGTTGCGCAGTTGGAGGTGAGCCACCAGCAGTGGTGGATGTGGGGAGAGAAATGGCGGAATTTTGAAATTTGTAACTGGATGTCATGAACTGCTATATATATTATGACTTTTGATGACTATTAAGGTAAATACATTGTTTGTTCTCTATTAAAATCTTTCATTTCCTAACTATGCCTATCAGTAGTTAGTGCCTTCCATAGTTTGAATCTTTTATTTAGCTGGCAGTAGTGGCGCTCGCTGTATTGCAGTAGTTCGAGTAACCAAGATTTTTGTGAGGTAAGTGATTTGTGAAACGTATAGGTTAATGTTAGTCTGGACCATTCTTTTGTAGGGATTATTGAAATTCAGATTGCGTTGCGCTAAAAATATTGCGTGTCATTTTAAGCACAGTCATGTATAATTTTTCTAAGAGGAGGTTTCAGAAGTGTGTCAAAGCATACTAGTAATGTGAAGTGAAAAATGTTATGGCAAAGACTAAGTTAAAAAACAAATTATCTCTCAATAAACGGTTTTACATGTGAAATGTGGTGCAATCTCTAACCCTTTCTAGTGCACAGAGTTTCAACTTCAAAGCAATTATCATGTTGTATACGTCGGTAAGTAATGCTAAAATTTTTCCCAAGGTTAACGTCTATGTTATTTTTCTCTGAGCCAGCCGGCGCACGTGGCTGCCTGCAGTGTGAGTCATTGTCTGTCTCTTTGTTGGCGCGCGTTGTTATTGGGATTTGGAGATCTAACTTCTACAAATTTAGCTTGTCGAGAGGGTACTGCCCTGTTTTAATCCCGCCAGTACTGATGAAATTCAGGTCTGTCGTTATGTCGGTAGGTTACATAGTTTCTGTTTTGTCGGTCATGTGATGGAGAATTTCTCCCGGAATCGTAACTGCGCTGTGGACCATTGCGTCTGAAGTTATGCTGTCTCCCTAGATAATAATTATTTTGGTTCCCATATTGACTGTTTCTCTGATTGTCTCTGTCATAGTCATTACCACGAAGAGGTGATCATTCCCTGTAATTATTACTACTCTGCCATCAATTGTCATATGGGTGGTGTCGTGTCCAGCTATTATTTATTTCTTCGTGGAATTGTGACGGATGTGACCTGTAATTTATGTGTTCCTATTTTCGCGTCCCGCGATTGTCAGTGACAATTTACAATTCTTGTTAGAGTCCGTGAAAAGCTTCAATGTCGTCTTTGCAACGTCCTGCCAAAATAATATGTCGTAAATGTTCAGCCAATTTGATTAAGTAAATGGGGATGGATTCTCAGGGGCTGTATGGGTTTGACAAGTACTGATTCTTGTGCAACATGTCTTCAAAAAATTTCACAAGACTGGAAGGTTCAGATTGTTCGAAATGTTTCATCATTATGATGCTATATTTTACTCGGTCTTGTGTAGCTTGAGACCAATATGCTGAGAGGAAGGCTTGATAAAATTCTCCTTCACTGTGACAACCGTGAATTATCGATCGCATTCTTATGCATAAGTTCGAATCTGTGCTCCAATGATCAGTTGGGAGGAAAACAATGAGAGAATTAATGAAGCCAAGCTTGTGGATGAATGTCGTTGCCATAATTCTTATATGTTTTGAATTTACGTGTAGTAATAAACAGCTTATAGTCAAAATCATCATGTCGGCGAGTCGCATGTCGGTCATTGTTACGTCTTTTCGGCGGTTCCATCTCAAAATTCTGTGTAGCTTCCCAATTTCTTTCATAATTTCCGAAGTGCCCTGTGTTATTATTTTGTGGCTGTTCCGTATTTCTATGTCCCTCTTCCCGTATTGGAGCGCGAATGTCCTCTGAGATATGTAATTCTTCTATTATCTGTGTCAACTGATCTTGTACTTCCCGAATTTCTCTTTTGTGCTGTGTATATTGATTTGATTTTCATTTTGTTTGAATTTTCTGATTTGTTCATACACTTCTGTGTCAGTGGAGGCTGTGTCATTCAGATCATCATCTACCTTCGTGGATAAGTTAGTGAACTGAAACCAAAGTTCGGCTGCTTTCTCCGATAATGAACTGATTTCCTCAGTGTGTTTTTCTGAACCAAGTTTCAGAGTGTCCATTTGTGTTGAAAGCGTATCTACTGTGTTCTTTAAGTTTTCCTGAATTTTTGCAAGTTGCGTAACCGAATTGGTAGATGCAACTCAGTCAATTTTAGCTTGCAAGTTGTCGTGATTTTCAAGAACAATAGTTTGCAGTTCTTTTATGGCTGCTTTGTGATTCTATAAAGCATTTTCGTGACGCGAGAATAGAATCTTAGCGTTTGAGGTGTTGAATGCCACGTGTTTGCTCAAGCGTTTGTTCCATTGAGTCTAACTTTTGAAGCTGTTGCTGTGTTTGTCTCTGATTTTGTTCCATCGTGTCTAACTGATGCTGTGTTTATCTCTGATTTTGTTCCACTGTGTCTAACTTTTGAAGCTTTTGTCCCATTTGCTTCTGATTTCGTTCAAGTGTTGTGTCTAACTTTTCTAGCCTTTGTCCCATTTGTTACATTAACTGTAGTAACAATGCACTGGTGTCTGAAACATGTTCCTCAGGGCCATTCGGCAGTGCATTTGAACAGGCAATATTCGCCTTTTGAAAAGCGGAAAATGTGTCTTTACTTATTTGAGAAAACGGGCATGACGCAAAACCTGAATCTACAGTATTTGCAAGATTGTGTCCTCTCATTTCGGATTCCTGAGGCCAGCTGTTGCCGACCGATCGATCGATAATGCTTCCCTGTTCACTAATTGTTTCACTGTCTACACCATTATTTGCAGCCCGCTCCATTTCCCTATGCACAATTACCAAATTACTACTTTGGACATTAGTTAATTCATTACACAGTGGCGCTAACTCACTGCTTTCGTCTTCACTGTCATTTCTCAGTTTACTTTGGAGCCTAGTATTACGTTTTTCACACGCCATTATTGTCACAATATATGACACGATAACACAGAAAAACACAATTTGAAGAGCAACAATAAGGGAACACATTAACATAGCACTGAAAATAATATCTCGTTAATTGCAAGCGCAGCTGCGAAATACTTGGTGCAAATTACATGCATGCCACAACTGTTTTACTGTACAACAATGAAAAACTACAACTACAAAGGAAATTCTCTCTTTAATTACGTGCTAGCAATAAACAGTAGCTACACTAATTACACAAACTACCAGAAAAAATCAGAAGTTTCCAGTGAGGTATCCTCAGCTAAGGGTCGACATATGAAACGTTCCCTTAGAAAAATGAATGAATTACTGTTCTGATAAACCCTTTACGTTATCGCCAATACTGCCAGCTAAATAAAAGATTCTAACTACTGAAGTCACTAACTACTGATAAGCATAGTTAGCAAATGAAAGATTTTGATAGAGAACAAACAATGTATTTACCTTAATAGTATTCAAAAGTCTATATATATATATATATATATATATATATATATATATATATATATATATATAATGACATCCAGTCTTACAAAATTTACACTCTCTGAAGGATACACGTCCAGATCATCCGCTCTCAAAACTCCGCCATCTCTCTCCCCACATCCACCACTACTGGCGGCTCACCTCCAACTGCGCAATGCTGTTCACATCCAACTGCCCAACACTACAATTGCGACTATTACAACAATGCCACCCAGCCACAGACTGCACACAGCACAGCCAGTGATTTTCATACAGATAGCTACGTGACGTCACCAATATGAAAACCTAAACAGCCTAGCTACATGCTGAATGTGCACATCAAAGAAGCAATGATGGAAATAAAAGAAACGTTCAAAAGTAAAATTAAACTTCAAGATTAAAAAATATCAGTGTTATGATTCGCTGAAGCTATTGCAATCCACAGTGAAAGTGAAGCAGAATTACAGTACCTGCTGAATGAAGTGAACAGTCTAGTGAGAACAGAATATGGATAGCGAGAAAATCGAAGAACGACGAAAGCAGTGGGAAGTAGCAGAAATGAAAACAGCGAGAAACTTAACATCAGGGTTGAGGATGACAAAGTAGATGACATTAAGGAGTTCTGCAGCAAAATAACTCATGAAGGACGGGGCAAGAAGGATTTCAAACTCAGACTAGTACTGGCAAAAAGAACATTCCCATCCAAGAGAACGTGGTCGTTAATTTGGGTAAGAAATTTCTGAGAACGTACGTGTGGCGTTCAGCACTGAATAGTTGTGAAACGTAGACTGTGGAAAAGGCGGAACAGAATAGGATCTTAGCGTTTGAGGTGTTTTGCTGCAGAAGAATGTTGAAAATGAGGTGGACTGATAAAGTAGGGAATCATGAGGTTCTCCGGAGAATCAGAAAGGAAAGGAAAGGAATACATGGAAAACAGTGACAAACCGACAACAAGAGGGGATGGGATGATCTGTTAGGATATGAAGGAATAACTTCGATGGACTAGAAGGGGCTGTAGAGGGTAAGAACTGTAGAAGGAGATAGAGACTACTTTGAGGTGAACCTGGAAGAAGTTGGTGCAGGAGAGAAATTCGTGGGGGGCCGCATAAAACCAGTCACAAGGCTTCACCAAAAAAAAAAACTCTGTCTTCTTCTTCTATACTCTTGTTACAATATTTCTCGACCTGTAAACGATATCATATATTACAGTTTACAATACGTACAGAAAATTATCATTTGCAGTTGAAAATTACAACATTATGAAGTATGTACTAAATGTAGGTAATGTCTTATTTAAAAACAAGTGAATATAACCAGTGACAAGAAGGCTGTCATAACTAGGTGATGTGGTTGCACACATCCCATGTTTACGCTCCTCTGGTGAAACATCAACGCTCGCCAACCATGTTGAGGATTTCGTGACAATTCCTGCGTCGCAATACTGTATTCAGATTGGGACGCGAAGACGAGACTGGCGTCGCGAGCACACAAATATCTTCTCTGCCGTCAAATTCCCGGTGCCGTCCTCGAGAAGGACTGACGCTTCGCTCGCCCTGTGCCCCTCTGGTGATAATCCGCTTCACGCCTTTCGAGCGATGCGACATCGCAGAATTAGGGTTTGCCGCAGTACGCGTAATCCAGGTTTCTGCGTCACTCCCTATCCCTCTACGCGACGTAATTACACTACTACCGGCTGAGCAGGATCGACGTTCTGCGCTGCTGTATTAGCCAAGCAGTTTACTAAGTGTCGCCACGTGCAGGGAGTATGGATTGAGAGGGCTAAGATATTAAGGAGCACCAGTAATGAGATTACAAGTAATATGAGAGTTAGGCCCTCTCTTGCGACTGTATTTAGTGCTATACAAGGTAATCCCTCGATGATGTGTTACGAACTTTTCGGGGATGATGGAGAAGGGAAGGTAAATGTATCATTCCAAGCTAAGGGACCCTAGTCTGGAAACGACAGAGTTGAAAGGCAGAAGCCAAAATTCAGTTCCGACTTAAGCCGTTGGCACATGTACCGTGCTTTGGAACGTTAACGTTGAGCGGTGCTGTGCTCAACGTGCTGCTCAACGCTCAGAAACGGTACGATTTGTGCATACGATACATGTGCCTCAAAGTGGTACACGCCATCTCAGTGCTCTCCAGCGGCAGTTGTCGACTGAATCTAGCTCGCAAATCATACTCTTCACGAAATGGATGGGCGTAAAATTCCTATGTCATCTCTATTAAAAGGCACCTTTTCTCCCTTGTACATATGCTAGTCATGTTTTTCTCTGTGTAACACACTTAAATAAAAACCACTATCCATGAACCTATTATAATGCAAAAAGGAAAGTTCCATGTCCATTTAGTTTGGATACACTTATAAAAGTACCACCACAAATAGTGCATTACAAATTTACGATAGTTCACCTTGTAAGTTAAATGTTACGAAGTCATTCTCACTTTTTAGTAAGACCATATAGTTATTCTAACTTGATGACTATTCCTATTCAGCAGCACCACCCTTACAACATGTGAAACACAAAACTTAAAGCAAGAAAGTGCAAAGTATCTTGCTTAATTTGTGCAAGCTACCGTGTAGATGAAGCCAATCGAACGAATTCACATCTCAGAAAGAGTGCTCCTATATTTACATAACATCGAATATCGTAGAATATTAAACTAATAAGGAAGTATCGGAACCTACTAGTAAATATGAAGGTTAGTAAAAAAATGTTTCGAACCACTAACACACCACTTGGAAGCTTATAGTACCGCGTCTCTTCTCATTATGCTCAAATGACCATAAATGATTTACGAACATACTTCGTTTAGCTTCATAGATATGTTATTAACTGGTATTTAATTATAATGAATTATCCCAGAAACTATGAGGTTTTGATGAATCCTCAATGTGCCGCTGTCTTTATATGGCATACTTTCATAATACGGAAGCTATTATAGTCCATTAGTTACCAACATGTCTTTTCCCGTCACTTTACTACAACAGCCATTCAGTTAACGACGAATTTTCGACAGATCTTATATTTTCTGTTCCTAGAAACGGCATATATCTATACGGGGTTCAACAAGAGGCCAGTACGGCGCCACGCGTCTGTGTTGTAGGGAAGCAGCCTACTCACGCCGTATAAAATTCACATCAGTCTTTCCATCGTGTGCCAGCCAGTCCGCTGTAACTAGCTCTGACGTCATAAATGTTGTGCAGTACTTTAAAAATAAAGTAAATAACCTGAAACGGTTCTAGCATGTCAGGAGTAATACTAAATCAATATGTGTTAAATTTCAGTTCAATAACTTTAACCATTTTCGAAATTTGGACGTTTTTTTGTAAAAATCATTGGCGCAACAGAAAAGAGCTACACACTTAAAAAATTATATTTAGATTCCTTTTGCATAATAATTAAGTAGAAACAGTATTCTGGATCTCACAAATTAAAATTTTAGATGAAATTCATGATTTTCTGGTTTTTGTCTTGGAAATTAAGAAAGCAAGATAGAGTAAGTAGGCGAATAAATAAGGCTAGGATGTTTAAATTTTAGTAGAACGGAGATCCGCTATAATCATAAAGATATGAGAAGTTGCAACTGAATAACTATAAAACTATAGTGATAGCGTATCTCCAAAGGGCAAGTTCAGAGCTCGTCTACTGCGTGTAGTGTAATTAAATTAAATCTCTCGCCAAAAATATTAGACTTAGCCACATCAGACTTTTATTATGATTACTAACCTGTGTGCTGATTGCACATTTAAATTGAGAGCTTCATCGGCCATCAGCAAAGGAAGCAATGATTTATTTGATAACTTAAAGTGGTGCATTGCTAGCCCAGTAGCTAGTCGGGAGAGCGGGTTTGATCAGGCGTTCCCTTAGCTGTCCGCACCGCAGCTTTATATGTAAGAATGCTGTGCGAGAAGAAAACGGCCCCAGTTCTCTCCAGATGCTGATTAGCGCACCACCAGTGCCGGGAGTCGCGTCGCATCGGTATCATTGCTATAAACAGCCTCGGATGCCTTAATAAGTTACTCGGGAAAAACAAAACATTTTATAACAATTATCCCACCCGCTGTCCCACATATGGTGTAATGGCCGGGAAGAAACTGAGTAAAAGTGAAAGTGATTTTTAAATATTCGGTTTCGGGAGTGAAATGCGACAAGCAAATGAGTAATAGAACAGTGATAGTGTTACGTGTGTATGTGGATGACGCAATTGGATTAACAACGCAGCTGGACTGACGGAGCTGGCACTGATTCTAGCGGCGCTGCCGGCATCGCGAGAAGCCAGTTTCGCCTCACCGCAGTCGTCCGCCGGAGCAGCCGGAGCCGCGCCTGCAGTTGTGGGCCACGGAAACACACAGCAGACGTCGAAGTGCCGTCTGCAGTTCAACGCGCCGCGTCGCATCAGTAATCCTGGTACGCCGCGCCGGCAACGCCATACGTCGTGCAGAAAGAACTAAGTTAAGAGAAAAGCTGTTAAAATTTTTACTAACCTGCACTAAAAGACTGTCAGCGATGGAACCGCAAAAAGAAACAGAAGTTAAACCTAAATCAGGACCTATGTGTGTTGAAGGAACTGTAAATCCAGACAACAGTTCAAGAGTAAATATGCATGAAAATAGTTATGTTAAAGTGAAATATGAAGTATTGTCTCCTGACAGTAGTGTGAAAAGGGGCAATGATTCAATAATAGAGACCCCTGTAGTAAAGCAGAAATTGTTAATTTATTGGATAATAGTTTCTCTGATGAATTAAAAATGAAACAGTCATCAGAGATGGTAGAGTTTAAAAAGGAGAAGTTAGATATGACTGATTAATTAGAAGTTCATTTAGTTTTGATGATTCTGGTGTTGGAGCTAGGTTTTCGTCACCTGAGGGTGGTAAAAAACCAGCTAGTGAGCAACCCAAAGATACTGGGGCTATTGATTTAAATGTTATATTACAAGCAATAGCTACCAGTAATGCTGAATTAAAGTCTGAAATAACTGAGGTCAAAAGCAGTAATGCAAAAATGTCAGCCAGTAATGCTAGAATGACAGCTGAGTTAAAATCTGATATAATTGAGGTAAATAACAGGATTGTGGCCAGCCAAACCAATTTTCATAAACGGTTTGAGGCAATGGACAATAAATTAGAATCCAGTAAAGCTGAATTAGAAACTTGCTTCAAGACTGGCTGCAATAAGTTGAAAGAGGATCTGGACAGTTTAAATTATAAAATTGGTTACAACCATGAGGATATTAAGAAAAGGTTGCTCAACAGTTATCTGATATGTATAAAACAGTAACATCCGAAGTTTCTGAGGGTCGCAAAGACTTCCAAATGGAATATACGAAGCTGGAGCACAAGTTAACAGAAAAGATTGAGGCGGAATCTGAACTGTGCTCAGATAGGTTTAAAGATGTTAATATAAAAGTAAACATATGTCAAGCAGAAGTAGACGCAATCAAAACTGATACTACTCATATTGTGCAAAGAGTAGATAATGTTGAAATGAGAGTAGAAAATATTAGTACTAACATTGCTAACATTGAGAGTAAAGTAGCTTCAGTAACTTCTGGTAATGGTAGTACACAACAAGTTGTAGCTGCAAACGCGGCTTTTATCGGGTGTCAGTAGTTCTTGCGGGTCGATCCAGATAAAAATATCCACCCACTAGATTTCTGGAACGATTTCGAAGATGTGATTCCACCAACTTGGTCTGAACGAGAGAAAATCTCATTTTTTAGAAGCCATTTAGCAGGTGACGCCATGCGTTGTTCAGCTGATGTGATGTTGAAGTGTAAAACATTATCGGAATTTAAAACAGCTTTCATTAATGAGTATTGGTCTTGTAATAAGCAAAATGAAGTGTTGAGAGAATTTTGGAGTGGATAACGCTTCATTGTAGGCAAGGAATCTATTAAAGAGTTTGCTAGGTCATGGGTCTCACGTTTGTCACATTTGGCCGAAAAGCTAAAACCTGAAATGATAATACTAGGCCTTGAAGCCAAACTTCCATGGTATTGGCAAACTAGAATTATATCTGCCCCTAGAGACAATCTGGATCGTTTCATTGAATATTTGGAACGTGTAGAGCGTGTTGCTGCCAATGAGGAGCAAGCACGTTATAACAGAAATGGTAATAACACTAGCAGTAATTTTAAGAACGAGCAGAATGGCAATGTAAACATCAGAACAGTAGGTGTTCGCCATCCTAAGAGAGGTAGGAATTGGAGAAATAATTATCAGAACCAACAATGGCATCCAAATGACAGTAACTTTGTTCCGAACAAAATTATGCAGGTAAGCAACAGTGCGGAAAGCAATGCTGTGCCAGTTAACTATAATGGAAATGTAGGAAACAGTAGTAGGCCGAGGCAGGAAAACTAGTTCCCGTCTATGAGGACACTGGCGCTCACCAGGCGGTTATTTTTCCTAAGCCAGTAATTACAGTAATTGGTAAGACAGATCAGAATTCTCAGACTGAACATGTGAATGAGGGATCGGTAGCATCTAAGGATACAGCAGAATTATTAGATCACTCACAGTATTTGATAGATACCGTGTTAGAGACGCTTTCTAAGTGGGAAGCGAAAGAGAAGGCGCAGCAGTGTAACGGTAGGGAAGAGCTACAAAATACTGAATTGTCAGGTTAAGAAGCAGAAAAAATTCATGCTTATATTTACGATGAGGATGATGTGCTCTTATCTAAAGTGCCTGTGCAGGATGTTGATACTGTACTAATAGATTTAGGACAGGAGGTAAGTGAGAATGTAGAGGATAGCCTGTTATGGATCGATGACCCAGTAGGTGTGACCAGTTGTCACTTGAGAAGGAACCCGACGATAATAGTGAAAGTGGTTAAGCTGTAACTAGTGTTATGCCTGGTCTGGAGGCGCAGAATCGCTCAGACTACAGTAATTTGGGTCATGTTCAGCAAACTAAATGTAATGAAGTCGTGCGGTGTTTCGATTGGAAATTAATAGACCGACTGGAAAAGGCAGCTGAAAATGTAATTCAGGAAACCCCTACACACTTTGACCTGAATGTAATGAAGACAGACGTCTATCACTTTAGTTGGAGACAAATCCAAAAGGAACTATTGGATGAGTTTGAGGAACCACCTGTACAGCCGGCCCGTGTGGCATGGTGGTTCTAGGCGCTTCAGTTTGGAACCGCGTGACCGCTACGGTCGCAGGTTCGAATCCTGCCTCGGGCATGGATGTGTGTGATGTCCTTAGGTTAGTTAGGTTTAAGTAGTTCTAAGTTCTAGGGGACTGATGACCACAGATGTTCAGTCCCATAGTGCTCAGAGCCAAGCCACCTGTACAACCTACAATAAGCCACCCTGTAATAATAGTGAATACGTTGGGTATCAATGTACGATGTCTCTTAGGCAGTGGAAGTGAGGTGAGTGCGATATCTCAGTCCTTCTTTGATGCATCACCTGGTAAAGACAAGTTTACAGTAATGAGGGTATCAGGACTAAGAATAATTGGTGCTACTGGCAAGGAGTCAAAAACGGTAAAACAAGAAGCTTTGCTGCCCTTTAGCATTAATGGTAATTTAATTGATCATCCATGCTTTATTGTAAACAATCTCAGTATTGAGGTTTTAATTGGCATAGATTTCTTGTCGAAATATCAGAGTGTTGTTGACTTTGAAAGAAGCCAGTTAAAAATGGTCTTCCCAATAACCGGAGTAATTACGGTACCTTTTATTGATAAAAATGTAGTAACTAATGATGAAACTTGGGAGCTGCCTATACGATTTCTGAAAAATAGGAGATATTGGGACGAAGGTGTTAATTTTAGTAAAAGTAAGCTAAACACAGAAGAAGAAGAAGAAGCAATTATTTTGGACAAGATAGAAGCTAAATTGCAGGAAATCGATAAAATTTCAGCTAATCAGAAGTAAGAACTGAGACAGGTTTTAAAAAGGCATCATCAGGTGTTTTCAAATCGACCTGGCGTGGTCAAAGGTTATGAATGTCAATTAAAGGTGAAACCTGACCAAGTGTTTTTGAGGAAGCCATACCAGATACATGTAGCTAGGAAGGAGGCGGTTCGAAAGGATATACAGAGAATGCTAGAGTGGGGTGTGATTGAAAAAGCCGTCAGTGAGTACAATAATCCTCTTGTTGTTGTACCGAAAAGAGACGGGAGTGTCAGATTGGTCTTGGACGCTCGTTGGTTGAATGAAATAGTGGTTAGGGAAATTGATAGACCGCAGAACATGGACGAGTTATTGCAAAAGTTCCGGGGAGTAAAATTCTTAACTTCTATGGACATCACGTGTGGATATTGGAATTTGCCACTGGCGGAAAGTTCAAGGAAGTACACAGCTTTCTTGTACGAAGAAGTTTGTTACCAATAACGAATAGTACATTTTGGACTTAATATCTCTGTTTGTGCCTTCGTACGTGTGATGTGCCATGTTTTAGGACCAGCCTTAATTAATAAAATAACAGTCTACGTAGATGATCTGTTAATAGCAACTCCTACCTGGGAAGAACACATAGTTTTATTAGAGGAAGTGTTAGAGGCTATTGAGAGAGGTGGCATGAAACTAAAGTTGAAAAGACGGAGTGCGTTAAAGTGAAAATAGGTTTCTTGGGATATATGATGAGTGGAAAAGGTATTCTGCCTGACCCAGGCAAGCTAGCAGTCATTGAAAAATTTAAGGCTCCCAGAAACAAGAAGCAGTTGAAATCGATGTTCGGTCTTTTCGGCTCCTATAGGCGTTTTGTTAGTAATCAGGCGTTTAATGCGCCCTGTCTTCACTTCCTGCTAAAAAAGAATACCCCTTGGGTGTAGACAGCAGAATGTCAACAGGCGTTTGAGGTGCTTAAACAATCTTTAATTAATAGTCCTATTTTACATTATCCTGATTTTGAAGAACCGTTCTGTATGTCTGTTGATGCTAGTGGCTATGGTATAGCTGTGGAGATATTCCAAGTAGAAATAGAGAACGAACAAGAAGTGCACAAGACTATAGCTTTCGCAAGTCGATCTTTACAGGCAGCAGAGAGAAATTACGGCATCTCAGAACTGGAAGCATTGGCAATTGTATTTGGGGTACAGAAATTTGAGCAGTATCTATTAGGTCACAAGATAACTGTTTACAGTGACCATAAGGCGTTGACCTTTTTAAAGACCTGTAAGTTGAGTAATGTTCGTTTGGTAAGATGGTCATTGTATCTCCAGCAGTTTGACCTTGAGGTTAGATATATTCAAGGGAAAGGTAATTTGGGGTTATCTAGAAGTGCGGAACACTGTGACGACGCGGGAATTACAGCAACAGACCTAAGTGAAGTACGAATGTTTGCGTTGCACGAAGTAAAGGAAGAAAGTGCATTAAAGAGGGTGATTAAGAACTTGAGACGTGAGCAGAATGCAGATGACCAGCTGAAATAAGTAAAGAGCTATTTTGGAGATGCGAACTATCATAAGGTTTCGCAATACTACAGTCTGCATAAAGGTATTCCGTTTAGGAGGAAAAAGGTAGGTGTTTCTGAGTGGAAGCTGTGCTTTCCCTCACAACATGTACAGTTACTAATCGACTATGTACACCTGAGGAATGGGCACTATGGTGCAAAGAAGTGCATTGCAAAATTAAAAGGGAAAGTTGTGTTTGACAACATGTACCGCCGTGTTGCTAAGCGTCTAGCATCTTGTGTAGTGTGCCAGAAAGTCCCTGCTGCTAACACCAGAATACAAGGGGATATGCATTCAGTTGAGCCAACTGAAACGCTAGAATTACTTGCTTGTGATTTGTTAGGCCCTCTTCCTCCTTCGAGAGGTGGGTGCACCCATGTTTTTGTTGTTGTGGATGGATTTAGTAAATATGTTAAGCTATACCCAATTAAAAGAGCAAATGCAAAAACGTTGGTAGAAAAGTAGGAAAAAGGTTTCTTCGTGAACGTTGGCGTTCCGAAGAATTTGCTGTCAGACAATGGGCCTCAATTTACTTCTGACAGATTTAAAGAATGTCTGGATAAGGCCAGAGTGAAACATCTGAAAATATCTGCGTATTTCCCCCAAGGAAATATGAGTGAGAGAATTACGAGAGAATTGAATAGGCTTTGCCGGACTTATTGTGCTCGGAAACACTCAAGTTGGGCAGAGCACATGAAGTATTTTGAGAATGTAATTAACAACTTAAGGCATGATGCAACTGGTTTTGCACCTTGCGAATTGATGTTTGCCCAAGAACCGTACAATGTGATTGCAGATATGGTAGAATTCCCTATTCTAACGGAAATATCCACAGACGAGAAGAAGTTGAAGGCTAGGGCAAATATAAGAAAAAGAGCGTTGGAAAGGAAGTAGCGTTATGACTCAAAAGCTGTACCCACCAGTTTTGAAATAGGTCAGTTAGTCCTTGTCAAAACCAAGGAAAAAATTAAAGAAAATAAATGCAGAAACAAAGAAATTCATGTTCGTATACCAAGGACCTTTCAGGATCATAGGAAAACCACATGCCAATGCATATAGGCTAGAGTACCCTAAGAGTAAAAAGCTATTAGGTCTCAGGAACGTGATCGACCTAAAGAAGTTCATAGGTAGTGAATGAATTCTGTAAGCAGGAGGTTGTTCTGTAACCTCTACACAGTGTGGCAGCTGTGCTGTCCCAGCTGTGTGAGATCTTCTTTCCTTTTCAGGTCTCACTCATTTTTCATGTTTCCTGTCCTCCAAAATTTCGGCTCTTACTCTCAAATACTAAAATCATCCGGTATGGTTATCAGGCCAATAATAAACTAATGAATTCTATAGGGAGGAGGTTGTTCTGTAACCTCTACACAGTGTGGCAGCTGTACAGTCCCAGCTGTGTGACATCTTCTTTCCCATTTCAGGTCTCACTCAATCTCATCTTTTCTATCCACCAAAGTTTCGACCTCTTCTTTGCAATACTAAAATTTTCTGTCATGTCTATCAAGCCATGAGTTCTGTAACCATTCTATCCACCGATTGGTGAAGAAAATTCCTAATGTGACAAACCTAACAGTGACATAAACAACAGAGAAGTATGATGTAATTAAGATACAAAGGTATTTGAGTAAGAAGTATGTATAGAACCCTAGTAAGATTATAAGTACAAAGTTGTTGTTTTATTGGAAATGGTCAACCGACAGTAATTTAAAAACATATACAAATTCGTGTACAAGCAGGATCTGAAGTGGCAGTGAAACGTATTGTATGCTGTAGAGCTAACTAATTAATAGTAAAAGAGATTGCTTAGTGTTATGAAAAATATGCAGATAAGTTGTAAAAATGAACTCACCTTGTGTAGCAAGGAATGGCAGGGTAATAGAACTGAACAGTGTTTGTGGTTGAGACGTGAGGGACACGTCCTTGAAATATTTATAATGTTGGAGCTGGCCGTTATTTGGTGTAGTGTGTGACAGGACACACCTACACGTATTGAGGTTATGAGTTGGAGGCGTGAATGCGACAATAGGTACCCTTATGTTAGATGAGACAGAGCAGCTCATGGTGTCCTACAGGTTTAAGGAATTTAGCATTACGCTCGTCCATAATTACGTAATGCACTTTAGTGGTAGGTCGAGAGAGACTACCTGAGGTTTCAGCATCCGATCGAGTGGAAATGGATTGCAACGTGAGCAAACTGATCAGCTTCAATTCACTATAGATATGAAATAACTGTGCTATCCTATGCGTTACATGTTAATAGAGTGAGTGTTAAATAAGTACGTACACTAGCAACAAAAATAACACAATGGCAGACGTGAAACATTATTTATAGCTCAGCATAAATACACTTCGATGAAGTAAGTACATAATTGCAGATGTGGAACTGACACAGCAGCAGAGGACCAATAAGTGGATTTAGTAGTCAACTAAACGTAGTGTGTTTTGAACACTCAGAACTGTACTATTACCACAAGTTACTCACATGTACAAAGAAGCTGAGAAGACAACTACTAATCAAATATACTCATACTATCTCTAAGAATAAGGTAATCGAAGATGAGTCAGCTAAGTAAATAAAATACAAATGTATCAAGAATGTACCGAGCATTGGTTCAGTGTTCTGGCGCAGAAATAATAGATTGAGATTAAACAGGATTCATGATTGTATGCCTTCAGCATAAATTTTCTCTAGTACGTGACTAACAGCGTTTTGAGCCATTTGTTTATCGATTTTATGACAGTTAAGTAACCGCAAGAGTAACATTGGAAAAGTTCTGTTAACTTTGTTCCAGTAACATATTGAAAGATAAAATGTATATATCCCCCCATTTCATTGTGACCCACCCTTAGATATTACGTGAACAGAGTCTGAGGCACTCTTTTTGTTTGTTCTACAGGAGAAACCAGATAATGGCAGCTTGGTAGCTGCGTGAAGGCGTGGAGTGACTTGGGCACAACTCACATTGACCCCTCCCCTTTCCCCATGTAATTTAGAGTGAACGTGAAGGACGCACACCATAGCAACTTCCCCCCCTCTACCCTTGTGAATGGAAGTGTAGAATGCCAGCCAAAGCGGCTACAACCACGTGTGTAAAAATGAAATTGTCATGATTTGTGAAATTTTCTTTCAGGTTTAAAAAAGACTGCTAAGATATAATTACCTGTTTATGTATCATGAATAACTGTGTTGTTTTCTTTGAATTTGTGTATGTAAAAATGTATTTCATGGATTTAAGATTTTCATAATTTTACATATTTTATGTGTTTGTCTGTTTAAGGCAATATGTATGCCAAATTGTTTCACTGATTTTGCTTAAATTTTAAGTAATAATGTTGCTTAAGAGGCAATGAATACACCAGCAAATTAAATAACTGAAGTAGGTAATCAGTTTCCTTTTAATATTTCAATACATTTAAATTTAAATTTTAATTTTTCATAGGGAGTTAAGCTGTACTCTTGCTTCCCTTTTTGTAATTAATTTTTTTTCCATTTACATTCAAAAAATAAAATTAAGTAGAGGGTGATGTAGGGAAGCAGCCTACTCACGCCGTATAAAATTCACATCAGTCTCTCCATTGTGTGCCAGCCAGTCTGCTGTAACTAGCTCTGACGTCATAAATGTTGTGCAGTACTTTAAAAATCAAGTAAATAACCTGAAACGGTTCTAGCATGTCAGGAGTAATACTAAATCAATATGTGTTGAATATCAGTTCAATAACTTTAACCATTTTCGAAATTTGGTCGTTTTTCTGTAAAAATCATTGGCGCAACAGAAAAGAGCTACAAACTCAAAAATTTATATTTAGATTCCTTTTGCATAATAATTTAGTGGAAACAGTATTCTGGATCTCACAGATTAAAATTTTAGTTGAAATTCACGATTTTCTGGTTTTTGTCTTAGAAAATAAGGAAGCAAGATACATTAAGAAGGCGAATAAATAAGGCTAGGATGTTTAAATTTAAGTAGAAGGGAGATCCACTATAATCATAAAGATATGAGAAGTTGCAACTGAATAACTATAAAACTATAGCGATAGCGTATCTCCAAAGGGCAAGTTCAGAGCTCGTCTACTGCATGTAGTGAAATTAAATTAATTCTCTCACCCAAAATATTTCACTTAGCCACGTCAGACTTTTATTATGATTACTTACCTGTGTGCTGATTGCACATTTAAATTGAGAGCTTCATCGGCCATCAGGAAAGGAAGCAATGATTTATTCGATAACTTAAAGTGGTGCATTACTAGCCCAGTGGCTAGTCGGGAGAGCGGATTTGATCAGGCGTTCCCTTAGCCGTCCGCACTGCGGCTTTATATGTAAGAACGCTGCTCGAGAAGAAAAAGGCCCCAGTTCTCTCCAGACGCTGATTAGGGCACCACCTGTGCCAGGAGTCGCGTCGCGTCGGTATCATTGCTATAAACAGCCTCGGATGCCATAATAAGTTACTTGGGATACACGTAACCATGAAATCGTTTTCGAGTGAAGTGTTAATTCTGGGATGACTTTAATGATCTATCTTCAGTTTGCGTATGTCGTATTTTCACGTGAAGCTGTGGGACAGACATTCTACCATTATTTAGAGTGGCGTTTGATGAACATTATCATCAAATTATGGCGTGCATTCACTTAAACATTTAATTTGAACAGTTATAGTTGCATCAGTGCTTTAGACTCTGAACTGCTCTGGTAGTTGGATTGTGTGGATCCTTTTTGGTCGGTGACTTTCAGAATATAGTAAACATTTTGGAGAGAATGGTTTTTGATTATGAATCCCAGACAATCTCCTAATTCCTCGGAGCTATAAGCTGTAGATATAAATGTATTTCTCAGATGAAGTGGGCACTAGGAATTCTAATTACATGCTTCACGTTTTGCTAATCACTTTCTGGTTGCCAAAATTGTAGTTAGAGAGCCAGTGTTGAGAACGGCAAACAACAGCATAAATACAAAACATTTATAACAATTATTTCACCCACCACCCCACAGTGTGCTGAAGAAAGATGGCGGCATATGACGTAAGTGGCGTTCTTCCAACTCATTGATCAGTTTGCTTAAATGTTCTAAGGCAAAGATCGCATAAATATTTATTTATTTAAAACAACCGGTTTCGACAGACTTCTCTGACCCCTTTACGTCTTCAAAAATCTTTTTGTGGTGAAACGTGTTCATTTTAAGTTTCACATCACGCCAAGCTGTCGTGTGGATAAAAAACAAGGTTTGTGATATTTAAAAACATAAAGCACATTGTGAAAATGGCCATTTACATGTATGCAGTATGTACCCATTACAGATGATTGTAGCATCACAAAAACGCAGTACACAGTAGCACATCTGACAACATAACCTGGACATATTCTAATCATTGAAAATCCACCTACTACGTCGTAGCAGCAAGAACTCTTTCCAGGAGACAGGCTTCTCGCATACAATACTTTTCACAGGGCCCAACAAGAAAAAATCAAATTAGGCGAGACTAGGTGAACGTGATGGCCACAAACAGGACCCCTCCGCATCTCCTCTTTTCAGGGAATGTCTTACCCAGGTGTTCACGAATCCTCAGTCCAAAGTGAAGTGGGGCTCCATTATGTTGTAACCACATCTTTTGACGAATAACAAGTTTAATGTGCTCCAGGAACCTAGGTACCATGCTATCATAGCAACAACTATACCGGTGCATATGTTCCACTGTCAGAGGCTTCATAACAATTTTCACTTATAACTGGCAACTCGGTCAATTCCGGACCTAGATCCGTTATTCACATTCATACATATTCCTTTCTCCACCATCCCTGAAAGTTTATAACATCTTCACAGAAGCAGCTTGATTGTCCCAGATCGGTTTCCCTTTATTTGAACCATCTTCAGTTATCACTGTCACTTATGTGGTTCTTTTTACAAATCGGTTTTACGAGACAATAAATAGTTCTCACGTATAAAATTGCATTTTAGTGCTCACGATTTTGGCTGCTTTATGAGATCATAAATATTCTCATGTTAAAAATGACATTCTTATTACTTGTATTTTCTGTCTCGGACATTGCTTCCATGCGATCATTCATATCGAGATGTTCGATTTTTATACACTACACTGCGTCGACAAAGAATATTATCTCCTTTTTCTTATATACTAACACCTCGTGTACTTTGTCAATTTTGTTCCACTCGTGTGGAATGGAATGGTCCTATTTTGCTTTGTTTTTCTCGTAGTCCATATAATAGGTGCCTCCCCTAAGACTTGACAGACGTATTTTCTCTTGTGTTTCGATATATACTTGCTATTTAGTTTTTGTATTGTGTATCAGAAGTCAGCCCAGACGAATAATGCGCATCACGTCTTCCATGTGACGCTCAATGTCTATGGAAAGGGTTGATCTGTTTCCCATTACAAACAAAATGATTTTTAGAGCTGAATTTTACAGTCTCATTCTATACCTTGTACAAGAATAGCGCGATATTCGTCTTATCGTTATGTACTGACAGGGACATTGAGACGGGAAGAATAAACAGTACGCTCGTAGCGACAGAGGAGCGCTGCTGCATGGCGTAAGTTGTCAGTGCGATCCAGGGCCGTGATATCGCTGCTGGAATGCTTGTTACTTTTTCTGTTTCTGTATCCTGGAGTTCGTTAAATGAAATGAAGCGCGTCTGGTAAAAATAGGACTGGATACAGTCACAAAAGACGCACGACTCTCTTAAGGCTGACAGTGGAACATAATCCCTTAAAAGGATAATAAGTACCTGTAAATGAATATCGCACTAGACTAATTTGTGAATGGTTACGTAAAATTCTACTTCAAAATTACATTTTGTCTGTAACGAGAAAAAAAGACACACTTTCCGTCAACAGTGGGCCTCGCGTCAAAAACATGCGGAGCAGTATTTGTTTAGGCTATTTCCAGCTATACATAGCAAAAGCACAATTGCAAGTACACACACACACACACACACACACACACACACAAACACGCACGAGGATAGCTATAGGGTGATCGGAACAAAAACAAAGCCCACAAGGTGAATACGTGTGTATAATAATTGAAACGTCCCCTTTGAACATTTATACACGACTGTGCTTAAACTGACACACAATATTTTTAGCGCAACGCAATCTGACTTTCAAAAATCCCTACAAAAGAATGGCCCTGACTAACATTAACCTATACCTTTCACAAATCACTTACCTCACCAAAAATCTTCGTTACTCAAACTACTGCAATACAGCGAGCGCCACTACTGCCAGCTAAATAAAAGATTCAAACTACGGAAGGCACTAACTACTAGTAGGCATAGTTAGCAAATGAAAGATTTTAATAGAGAACAAACAATGTATTTACCTTAACAGTCATAATGTATACAGCAGTTCATGACATCCATTTTTACAAATATCAAACCTCCGCCATTTCTCTCCCCACATCCACCACTGCTGGCGGCTCACCTCCAACTGCGCAACGCTACGCGCTGTTCACATCCAGCTGCCGCTGCCCAACACTACAGTGGCAGACAACAATGCAAACTAGCTACAGACTGCACACAGCACAGCCAGTGATTTTCATACCGAGCGCTACGTAACGTTGCCGATAAGAAAACATAAACAGCCTACTTACATAACGTGCAAACTAGAAAATATTGAAATGTATGGAACACACAATTTACGATCCAAAAATGTGAGCCATAAAAACTCCTTATAATCTCATACAACTAATTTATGAAGAAATCCAAAATTTTTGCACTGGCCACTGGAGTTCGTTAAATGAAACGAAACGCATCTGGTCAAAATAGGTCTGGATACAGTCGCAAAAGACGGCACAGCTCTCTTAAGGCTGTGACAGTGGAACAGAATCCCTTAAAAATAAAAAGAGAGCCTTTAGAAATGTAATTATAGTCAGCATTAAAATTGCGATGTATCAGACTTTCGTAATTCGGGTGTGTTGTAAGCAAAGTAATGCATGTTGCGGTATCAAGGGGAATACGAAGAAACACAGGTCTTATCAGAAACAAATTATTGAGAATGTACGTCTTAAGTGCAATGGCGTATTGAATTGTAGCTCATCCTAACAGAAGCGGATTCGAAACATTTGACGCGTTTTATGAGAGGATGCTAAAAATGAAGCTGAAAATTGAGAAATGATAATATTCTCCTCCGAATCGACAACGAAAGGTATACAGCATGATTCAGCCGTCCTTACACAGGTACACAGGGGTTTTATGTAAATTGCAGTGGCTTGAAATACCACGCACAAGATTTTCATATTCTCACCCTCGCAACATGCAAACTATTGATCCCACAGAGAAAATGAACTGGACCTTTTTAGAGCAAATTTAGTGTAGCTAAGTTATGTACTGTGTTACGTTTTCCCTGGCAGCCATAGTTTTCGAATTATTTGAGGAAAATCTACAAAAGTGACATTTAAACGCCATTATCATGAATAATTCGAAAACTGAGGCCTCCAGCGAAAACGTATCCTAGCACAATAATTAACTACATTAAATTTCGAAAGAAATGCCCTGATCATTTCTTCTGTAGGACTGTTTGTGCATAACGAGCAAGAGAATATGGGAATCTTGTACCTGGTTTTCGAAGGTGTTGCGGTTTGCATATAACCTATGGCTATGGGCAGCTGAATCATTCTGTATATGGGAAACACCAACTAGAAAAACGAATAGAATGCAGGAAATATCTTAATGTGTCAAGCAGTAAATTTCGAAAGAAGGTGGGGGGGGGGGGGGGGCAAAATAAAACTGAACCGGAAAATAATAATAAGACTGATGCGAAAATGACGCTTGTTGATGAACCGGAGAACTGCACATCACAGAAAATGGAGGAAACTGTGATTACGAACCACCAATCGCTTTCTGGTACGCTTCTGTGCATGCCCATCTCACTCATAATCCTTCCTGATTACTTCGCTGTGTCAGTATTTTTGAATGAGTAAGAGCAACAGACGAGCCTCGTAGACAGTTGGATGCAACGGGAAATGGTGCTCACGATCTGAACAGCACGTCTTCGTTGTCGTGTGTTACGCGAAGCACAGTTTACGGAAAATATATCCCGAACTGTTTGTGCACGAGTTTAAGACAGGAAGCGTTTTCGCAAAACCTCCAGCCATCCAGCGCTGCAAGGCTCACTGGCAAAACGGTGTGACTGCGGCGACTAAAAACCGTAATATCCGATAAATTTCACACACCGGAAAGTTCTGCTGAAGTGAATGAAAGCCTGGAACAAAGTCGAAAGAAATCTCAACGCCGTTTATCTGTGTCGGTGAAAATTAAGAGATCATCGTGTGAAAAAGTTATCAAAGTGAACCTGCATTTGTATCTTTTCAAATTTACTGTTGTGCAATAGTTAATGTTTCCAGACATGTCCCTTCGTGTGTTGAGCTCCTCCGGAAATTGCTAAGTCAGGAATTTTGGATTGTCAGTTCTTCATTTCCTCTGATGAGGCCTGATTCAGCTTATCGGGGCATGTGAACTCACACAACATGCGCCACTATGCACCAGAAAATCCCCCACAGTACTTTGAAGTGCGGTTTATGGACTAATTCTATTTTGGACGCCCTGTGCTATGGAGCTGAAGAGGACAAAAATTATATATTAAGACAGAAATTAGAAATAGTGAAAACTTTAACATGTGAGAATTTGCGATATTATAAGCAAAAGCTTTCCAGCAAACATGGAGCAGGAAGAGATTAGTGTTTAACGTCCCGTCAACAACGATGTCATTAGAGAAGGAGCAAAAGCTCGGATTACGGAAGGATGGAGAAGGAAAGTGGCCGACCTCTTTCGACGGAACCATCCCGGAATTTGCCTCAGGCAATTTAGAGTAATCAGGGAAAACGTAAATCAGGATGACCGAGTGCGAATCCAGTGTACTAACCACTGTTCTACGCTGCTCGGCCAGTAAATAGAGTTCCACAAACTAAGAGTTTAGAATATGATATCGAGGGACCGGTTACGAGCCACCAGTGAAGATACAATGACGGGCTGAATATTGCAACTCTACGAAGGAGTTGGGCGACGTAAATGAAAGTTGATGGGTGACTTTCTACATCTGAAATAAGATGTCTGTTCAATTTTGTCACCAGTAGCATAAGAGTGCGGTAGTAGCGCTACTTTGAGGATGCAAATCAGCTTTGCAGTTATCAACAACTAGCTGAGTTTGAAGGAGAGCTACGAGAAGCTGTATGTTCCTTCTGCCATATTACAGAAAAACTTTGTTGGAACGTAGCCACTGTACATGATTGCTACTAGCGGTGGTCACGAGCAGCGAATGTTTTCAAACAGAAAAACCCTCCACATATTACCGTACACTTCAGAGTGTCGACATGTTGGCGGCCAGATCACCAAATTCGTCTCCAGTTCAACAAATATGGGACATCTTCGGATGGCATCTCCAGCGTCATTCACGAAGAGTACGAACCGTCCCTGTATTGTTCGATATAGTACAACAGCCATGGAACTCCATCGCACAAACTGAGACACGGCACCTGTACAACACAATGCAAGCATATTTACGTACTTGCTTTAAACATTCTAGCTGTTACACTGGTTACTAATGTACCAGCATTTCACATTTTCAGTGGTTTATCCTTCGCTTACATTAGCCTGTGATCTTGAAGTGGCTCCGTATACTTTCCCCGCGTAATAATTGGGTGTATTCATATCCAGCCGGAATATCTCGTTATCTAGACATAATATTTCGGTGGTCCACCTGGACGCCATCTTCAGGTGAGTAGGTCGTTGCACTATCTCGCAGGAACCGAAGGCCGCAGCTCGTGGTCTAGGGGCTAGCATTGCTGCCTCTGGATCCAGGTGTCCCGGGTTCGATTCCCGCCCGGGTTGGGCAGTTAGAGGCCCGGGGACTAGGTGTTTGTGTTGTCCTCATTATACATCATCATCATCATCACTTGTGGGAGTGACTAGATTGTATTGTGAAAATAAAATGGTGTAAAAACTGGGACTTTGTACGGACGCTGATGACCGCGCAGTTGAGCGCCCCACCAACCACACATCATCATCGCCGGAACTGAAATCAAACACGCCGCAGCGGCTCCTTTATACACCAACTGTGGGTCCACCGCGCGTGCGCGAAGATAACTGCCCTCTAGTGACAGACACAACAGCCCACCGGTGGTGAAAGCTCACGGAAACGATAAATCAATATAAAAAAACTATCGACAATTTTTGTAGACCAAGAAAACTACCATTGTCTATTAATGTGAAACAGAATAGGGTTACAACTCTTACTTAAAGGATACCATTTATCTCTGTTTATAATATTGTCAGATAGACGGATTTCAATGGATTCTTTCAATACACAGTCCCAATACCGCGACTCAGTCCCTTCGTACAACATTTTATGTCCTTCCGTACGACAATGTTGCGCCACTGCGGATTTTCCTGGCTGAAAGAAACTTGTGTGGCAATGATGCTCCACGGAACGATCCTGGACCCTCCGAGTCGTTTTTCCAATTTAGATTTTCCCGCAATGGCAGGGAATATTGTAGATTCCAGTCTTTCTCAAACCAAAATTATCCTTCACCGAGCCCATCAGGGCTCTGGTCTTAGGTGGCGGACGGAATACACTTTTAATATTAAATCTCTTTACAATTCTAAATATTTTTGAAGATATGCTACTCGCAAAAGGTAGGAATGTCACAGATTTGTTTACATCTTCTGTTGGTTCTTGCGAAAGTCCAATCTGTAGAGCACCACTGATCCGATTGTCAGTATAACCATCCTGCTTGAACACAGCTTTTACGAGGTGCATTCAAATTCTAAGGCCTCCGATTTTTTTTCTAATTAACTACTCACCCGAAATCGATGAAACTGGCGTTACTTCTCGACGTAATCGCCCTGCAGACGTACACATTTTTCACAACGCTGACGCCACGATTCCATGGCAGCGGCGAAGGCTTCTTTAGGAGTCTGTTTTGACCACTAGAAAATCGCTGAGGCAATAGCAGCACGGCTGGTGAATGTGCGGCCACGGAGAGTGTCTTTCATTGTTGGAAAAAGCCAAAACTCACTAGCAGCCAGGTCAGGTGAGTAGGGAGCACGAGGAATCACTTCAAAGTTGTTATCACGACGAAACTGTTGCGTAACGTTAGCTCGATGTGCGGGTGCGTTGTCTTGGTGAAACAGCATACGTGCAGCCCCTACCGGACGTTTTTGTTGCAGTGCAGGAAGGAATTTGTTCTTCAAAACATTTTCGTAGGATGCACCTGTTACCGTAGTGCCCTTTGGAACGCAGTGGGTAAGGATTACGCCCTCGCTGTCCCAGAACGTGGACACCATCATTTTTTCAGCACTGGCGGTTACCCGAAATTTTTTTGGTGGCGGTGAATCTGTGTGCTTCCATTGAGCTGACTGGCACTTTGTTTCTGGATTGAAAAATGGCATCCATGTCTCATCCATTGTCACAACAGACGAAAAGAAAGTCCCATTCGTGCTGTCGTTGCGCGTCAACATTGCTTGGCAACATGCCACAAGGGCAGCCATGTGGTCGTCCGTCAGCATTCGTGGCACCCACCTGGGTGACACTTTTCGCATTTTCAGGTCGTCATGCAGGATTGTGTGCACAGAACCCACTGAAATGCCAACTCTGGAGGCGATCTGTTCAACAGTCATTCGGCGATCGCCCAAAACAATTCTCTCCACTTTCTCGATCATATCGTCAAACAGGCTTGTGCGAGCCCGAGGTTGTTTCGGTTTGTTGTCATACGATGTTCTGCCTTCATTAAACTGTCGCACCCACGAACGCACTTTCGACACATCCATAACTCCATCACCACATGTCTCCTTCAACTGTCGATGTATTTCAATTGGTTTCACACCACGCAAATTCAGAAAACGAATGATTGCACGCTGTTCAAGTAAGGAAAACGTCGCCACTTTAAGTATTTAAAACAGTTCTCATTCTCGCCGGTTGCGGTAAAATTCCATCTGCCGTACGGTGCTGCCATCTCTGGGACGTATTGACAATGAACGCGCCCTCATTTTAAAACAATGCCCATGTTTCTATCTCTTTCCAGTCCGGAGAAAAAAAAATCGGAGTCCTTAGAACTTGAATGCACCTCGTAGATGGTCCAGTTCGTATTTCAAACTAGTTGCATCTGAGATGCCGTAAGCTCTTTTTAGCAATGTATCTAGGGCCCGGTTGCGTTGGTACGATGGATGACAACTTGATGCACGAAGATGCATGGGCTTACGAAAAAAAGCTATATCCTAATGTTACATCATCCCTCCCGTAGACCAAGTAATCTGAAAACAGATATTTTCCATCCTTTTCAACTTCCAACGTGAACTTAATATTGGGATGCAGATAATTAATATGACCTAGGAAACATTCCAGAGCATCCCTCCCTTGTGCGCATACAATAAAAGTATCTGTAGCAACGAGTTCGTTTTAAGAACGCCGTCTTCAGTGCCTTGTCCTCAAACTCTTCCATAAAGAAATTGGCGACTATGGTGTATAATGGACGCCCCATAGCCACTCCCTCAGTTTGGTCGAAGTATTTGTCATAAAATAAAAAGTACGTCGACGTCAACACATGGCGACAAAGTTTTGTTGCTTCTTCGTCCAATTTTTCACCAATTAACTGCAAAGAATCTTCAATAGAAACTGGTAAACAGAGACAACATCAAAACTAACTAGAAAATCCGTGGGACTGAGGCACAATGATTTCTAAAGCTGAATAAAAACCAGAGAATGGGAAATTTGGTGTTCGCATTTTCCGACGTGGGGACTGAGAGTGGACGCTAAATACTTGCCTAAGTTGTAAGTAGGGGCGCCCAGATTGCTAACAATAGGCCGAAGAGGACCTCCTTGCTTTTGTACCTTAGGCAAACTGTATAATTTCGGCGAGATAGCAGCACCGAGTTGAAGTTTCTTAAGAACATCGTGAGATAAATGGGCTCTGAGCACTATGGGACTTAACATCTGTGGTTATCAGTCCCCTAGAACTTAGAACTACTTAAACCTAGCTAACCTAAGGACATCACACACATCCATACCCGAGGCAGGATTCGAACCTGCGACCGTAGCAGTCGCGCAGTTCCGGACTGAGCGCCTAGAACCGCGAGACCACCGCGGCCGGCCGTGAGATAAAGAACTCGTCTTCAAAAGTGAGAGCGTCTTGCGTTTTATACGTTCAATTGGATCGTTCTTCACTCTTCGGTACGCCGAGTCTGCAAGCAAAAGATCCATTTTACTCACATAATCCTCCCGCGAAAAAGGAACGTTACATTGCCCTTGTTGGCTGGAATAATGACTAAATCCTTGTGCTCTCTTACGGACCTGTTCGCGTCTCTTCTACGCGAGAAGGTGTTACATTGCGGGCGTGGCACCGAGTCGACATATGAGACACGTCTTCTCTAACCTCATCAGCCACATCGCACGGAAACTACTTCTGCAGAAATGACGACATTTCTCATCGCAGAATTTACTGAAAAAGAGGCCTCAACTTTTAATATGAGAACATTTGCTCAGGTCATCCTTTATACAACATTTTTTAAAGTAATAGACAGTGAAGGTCTTCGAATGACTAGTTGAATTAATTAAGTTTCACTTCATATAATTAAAGAAACATATTTCTGAAATAACTAGGTTCGCATGTGCCAGCACAGCAGACCAGCTAGAGCCTTGGAATAGTCGTGATAACAAATGATGCACAAATATAACAGAGAGAGAGAGAGAAACGCCACTAAGAAAGATCAGCTACATAGTTAAAACACCAATTTAAACAGTTAGTTGGACTTGCATACTAAATCACGACATATGCCAATTATACTTGATTAGGTGGAACTAGGTCTAATTTGTCAGAATTGGTCTGAAAACATTTAAAAGCTTAGAGCGGAATATAGAGTAATGGTAGTTGTTTTTAAGTGTTACTAATACTACCCTCTGCTTTGGCACCCCCTGAATTATCACAATGACTTAAAAAAACAATAACTACAAATGCCCCCATCTGAGGAAGTAAATTAAAAAACGTTAAACACGGTAGTCAACAGTTAGCAAACGGTCCAGCAGAAGGCCACGCATATACATCTAATATCTGCATTTGACACAGCTCACATTAACATTCAACTGGTATTGATAAACACACCATCAAACTATTAATGGTGGCAAACACAAAATGTAAGCAGTCAGCCCAGTGTTCGTGTGAGATGAGAAGTAACGACAGCAGCATGTTTGAAAGTGCTCGCAGAATAATTTTCGTCTATGATCGTCATGGAGTGACGGATTCACAGCCTTCGATGTCGTGTGATCAGTCTTCGTTCACTCAAGCTAACCTCCTTGTCAAGGCGATTAATCTAATTGACAGCCAGGCCTGTACTGCTGAAAAGGACCAGGAGTAGACAGGCGCCAAGAGGAACTTCCTCACTCGGCCACAACATGCGGGTGTGGTGATGTACGATGCCTTGCCCATGTCCGGTGATTGTGCCACAACTAGAGTTCGGTAGCTTTGGCACAGTACATGAATGACGCAATAAATGGTAGGATTAGCAGTAGTATAGGTAGCATTGGTAGGGAAACAAACATCAATGACCGAGTAAGAGAGAAACTGGGAAACGACCACTTCTCTTCGTTTTTGCTTATTGTTTGTTTGTTTGTTTCGCACACAATCAAAAGCGTATATCTTTCAGTGTTAGTCCGACGCGTATTTGCTAACAGACAAAATTACGAGCAAAAAAAAAACAAGTGAATTGCTTAACTTCTGTGCTTTTGTGCAAAGAATGTGTTCTAATTGACAATGCGAACGTTTTTACGACACAACTTTTATTTACGTGAGTCTACTTGGAAATGACTGAAAAACAACTAAAAGTCGCAATCACAAAGCCAGTAAGAATTTCCTACTAGAGTTAACTAAAGATAACACAAGAGTCCGTCGTAAGACACATACACTTAATTACAAATCCTATTCCGATGGTGAAGACGTAGTCTTCCATGGAGACGTCCTTCGGGTCGGTATTCGGCGTGAACTCACGTCCGGTGCTGGTTGTAGCCTTTAAATAGTATTGGCCAGCCAATCAGATGTTGGTGTAGTAATACTGCAGGCCATCTCGAACTCCCTCTGCAGGAAGTCGTAAGCAGAATGTCTGATTCCTAAACAGCCGATGTTTACCATTGCTTACGCCTCCGGGCTCAGGCTACCTCAGGCCTATGTCGTGTTAGATGTGTTGCCGACCCGCAGGGGCTACCTTGGCGATGGCGTAACAGAAAGCAGTTGTTTATTGCAAGTACAGTTTACATGCACAAACACAAAAAATCTATATAATTTTTGTTGTTATTTTGTGCTGAGTAGAACATTTTTCCTATTGAGGAAAAGGCAAGGGTGTCTTGTTATAGCTCATACGTGCTAAAGTTGTTTATGAATAACAGAGACATGCTTCACGTAAGCCCGACGGAGTACTAGAGCAATATTTAATACGTTTTTGTCCTGTTTATTTTTTTTAACTTTACTTTTTTTGAGGAAATTGTGTTTTCTAACTCTATATTACAAATCGCTTTATTTTTTTTTTATTTTTTTTTTTTACTTTGATAACAGGTTCCCTCACTTTGGCGAGACAAATCAACAGTTTTCGGATAAAGCCTGAATTAAACAGTGACAGTTTAAATTTTGAAAGAAATACTGTTTATTTTTATGTAACAGATAGGGGGATAGCTATGTAGAATAATAATGTTCCGTAGGTTATTTGGCCGTTTATATATCCTCACCAGTTTTTAGATGGTTCACCGTTTCCATTTACTGGGAAATCCAGTAAGAAACTGATCATGTTCGTAAACAAAGTCATAGAAATGAGGTAAAACCTGGTACGTGTGCATCACACCTAATGTACAGGTAACGCAGTTACGATCTTAGTTGAGGAAGTTGCTAGGAAAACTAGCGTAGTCTACACTTTCTGATAATAGGCTACAGTAGTTCTGCAACTCAAGTCACAACCCAGTCCAGCAGATGATCAACTCAGCGAGCTGTGGGCGTTGGACAGTTAGCCTTGTGCCAACCTGGTGGGCATGATGTATTTTCTTATGGGAACTATGTTTTGGAAAATTGTAATGTAGACAGTAATTTTAATTTTGACGTACCAACGCAAAGCTGATTTCATGTTTCATATACCTGGAAATTCAATGAAAAGATTTCTTGTGTAGCTGACACAAGATGTTTCTAAGAATCTTTATGACGATCTGAAGATGATAAATTAGTTTTACTGAAACCGATTATCCACCGTAAGGATTTTTATAGCGATCTCGGCTATGAAGTTCTTTCTCTCCTAAGTAATCTTTCAGATCGTCTCTTCTAGCACCACGTGAGTAAACTAATAAATACAAAACTGCTTCAGGGCGTTAAATGTTATAACTTCCTGTACACTCGTAACTATTAATGGGCGTGTCCTACGTGTTGTCTTCCAGTTTGAGGCTAGGTACTTCACGCTTTGAGGTCTCTGTTGCTGCCTCTCGATTGATAGCAGAAAGAATACAACGTAGGGTTGAGCATATCTATGATCAACAGCGAGTCTGACGTTTACTTGTTCTTACGCACGTCACAGCACGTCACTAGTTAATTGCAGTCTTCTGATGTGGTCGGTCGCGAACAGAGGGTCCGAGGAAGTATTCGGAATAGCTCAAGAAGTGTTTTATATTTTACGGTCGCGTGCCGGAGAAGTACTGAACCGTAATCCGCAAGTAGGGACTGACGTACAAGACTGCAGCTTTGATGAAAGATGTTTTATTCGATTCTCTTAGTATTTTGATGCTACAATTGAACAATTCATTTCGACAAGGGATGTAATAAACCAATAGTGGCATCTCAATTCATTGTGCTAGATGAACTCCAAGCAACCTAACATCAAATAGTGCTAACGATAAACACACCAGCAACAAAGAGAGAAATAATTAAATATCTATCACTGGCTATCTCGTAAAGCCTCACAAAAAAAAGAAAAGAAGTTAATTTCTCACACGTCCAGAGCGTCCGCTCTCAAAACTCCGCCATCTCTCTCCCTACATCCACCACTGCTGGCGGCTCACCTCCAACTGCGCAACGCTACGCGCTGTTAACAGCCCACTGCCCAACACAACAGTAGCGACTATTGCAACAATGACGACCAGCCTCAGACTGCACACAGCACAGCCAGTGATTTTCATACAGAGCGCTACGTGGCGTTACCAATATAAAAACCTAAACAGCCTACTTACAGTATATTACTTCAAATATTTCCTTTTATAGTGCCTCTGGATCAGATTTCTTGTTCAGATTAGTGGGACAACATATTTCTTCCATTATTTTGTTTATTTCGTTACCGAATTTTATCTTGAGAAAATTTTGTTTTGTTTTTTTTATATTTTTGCAACGAAGCGTCTAGTACTTTTGTTGTGTGCAATAGAATTGGTATTATAGCCCTGTTTCAGCCGCACGGAGTGGCCGATGGCTTAAAAGCGTCATGTCACGGATTGCACGGCCCCTCCCGCCGGAGGTTCGAGTCCTCCCTCGGCTTTCGGTGTGTGTGTCGTTCTTAGCACAAGTTAGTTTAAGTAGTGTATAAGTCTACGGACCGATGACACCTCAGCAGTTTCGTCCCTTAGGAATTCACACACGTTTGAATGTTTTTTTTAAGTTCACTTTTATTTAATTAAACTAAGTTACGTAAAAGAAGATTCTTACGCCTCCACAACTACCATTCCTTTCACTGCACAGCTGCAATGCTACTGCGTCCCTTTCGACACTTATCATTCATTCTTACAACTAGATAATGCTGAACACGTTTATTTATGACCTTTGTAATTAATGATTGTTTGCTAATTTGTTAGTCTTCTCATCCTGCATTATTAATTCTTCAGCGTTACTAGGTATATTTGCCATCGTGTAAATGTCTGCGACTATCCACTCCTGTGACTAATCAGACATGCTAAAACAATTAAGACAGTGGCAAACTAGCTCACACCCAATATTTTACAGATCTTTAGCTATGCAACTTACTCAGTCAATTTTGGTATGTGCTTTTAGAAAAAAAAATATTTTTTGTGATATGTTTAGTAAAAAAATATATGTGTCAACTCAAGAAGGAGGACGCAGCAGAGCGAACTGGGTATCATGTCGGCGTGACTGACCGTGATCCTACATCAATAATAATCTAGCATCCCAAAATTCAGGTGCTATAACTGGGAGTCGATCAGAAAGTGTGTATACTCTTCACCGATGTAAAGGAGGTCCACTGCATGGAATCGTGCAAATCCAGTAGAGAGAACTCGGCTAATTTTGCAGTATTAACTTTTTTGCCTCTAGTATTTAAAATAAATATATTAAAACGGAATTTTTGTATCATTGTATCAAATGATAAGAAAAATTAGTATAATGCGGTGGTATAAATGGTAAATATTGAAAGTTAAATTTCAGATACAAAAGGCTTTCATAAAATAGTGCTAAGTTACTGTATTAATATGAACACAGGTAATTTCGCGACACTACTCGGGTAATTTATTAGTAGCAGTTATAATTCTAAAAAATACTTTTGTGTCATTAGAACATGATTTAATGTAACCAAACACATTATACACTTAACATTTACTGTACTTACTATTACTGAATTATTATTAGTAATTTGATCAAAGGTAATATGCTGTCTATTTGCGTTGTAAGAAGTATCTAATAGTTTAGACAACGTTAAGACAAATGCGTAAGAGCTGTTGCATAAAATTTGCAGATAAACAGTACTTATCTTACAACGTTGGTCTCAGCATCAGGCTGCATTTTTGTTTCTATGCATTCTATCGGAAAAAGATTCGTTTAGATGACACGCCGTTACAGTATTATGCTGCTGTTAACCAACCTCTTCTCTCATTCGCATTTCTTGAAACACATTTTATAACCACACAATTAATACTTTCTTCTGAAGTGAATTATGTAACATGTTTGCATCTTACAAAGAACGTAACGAGTGTGAGAGCAACATGTATCAAACTCTACGATTGCTTATGTCACTCCGACGCTCTTGGCGCCAAATTCTTCTTTAACTATTACAGTTCCAGGTTCCAGAACCAACGAGAACAGGAAATAGTCCAAGTTAGTTTTAACATGACTGTCTTAATATAAACTGTTATTCAGGATTTATTTGTGTATTATTTTCTGAAAACAATTATGTAAGTGAAAATTTATAGGCTTAATAATGAAGAACGAAGGTTGGAAATTTTAAATGAAGACAGAAATTTTGTTTGCATAAAAATAAATTTGATTTTTGATCATTTGAGTACAGAATTGTGATTCCTACTTTTAGTGGTACCATGTCGTTATTACAAAATGTTCCGATATGAACAACGAAAATATATTAACAGAAAAATAGTTATTAGGCTTTCAAATACACTGATCAGCCCGAACATTATGACCATCTACCTAACAGCTGGTGTGTCCAACTTCGGCACAGATTACAGAGGTGACGCGTCGAGACATGGAAGCAATGAGGCCTTGGTAGATTGCTGGAGAGAGTTGGCACCACATCTGCACGCACAAGTCACTTAGTTACCGCAAATTCCGACGAGGGGGCCGATGAGCTATGACGCTATGTTCAGTCACATCCCAGATGGGTTCCATCGGGTTCATATCTGTCGAGTTATGGAACCAACACATCAACTGGAACTCGCCACAGTGTAATTCAAACCACTCCACCACATCTTGTGACTTTGCGCATTATCTTGTTGAAAAATGCTGCTGCTGTCGGGAAGCATGATCGTCATGAACGGGTGTACGATACTCCTTGGCCGCCATGGTGCCTTGCACGAGCTCCACTGGACTCAGGGATGCCCACGTGAATGTTCCCCAGAGGATAATAGAGCTGCTGCCAGCTCGTCTCCGTCCCGCAGTGCAGGCGTCAAGGAGCTGTTCGCCTGGAAGACGACAGATTCGCGTCCTCCCATCCGTATGATGAAGAAAGTATCGGGATTCATCACACCATGCAACGATCTGTCGCTGTGCCAACGTCTAGTATCGATGACTACGTGAGCATTTCAGTCGTAGATGCCGGTGTCGTGTGTTAACATTGGCATATGTATGACTCGTCGGCTCATAAGGCCCATCGCTAGGAGTGATTAGTGCACTGTGTGCTCAGACGCACTTGTAATCTACCCAGCAGTAATGTCGCGAGTTAGTTCCCCACAATTCGCTACCTGCCCAGTTTTACCAGTTTATCCAACGTAGGACGCCCAACCTCACGACGTCTGGACGTGGTGTAACATTGGTTTCGCCACGTGTTGAAGACACTCACCACAACCATCATCGGACATCCTACAGGTTGTACAGTTTCCGATATGCTCGTGCTGAGCCTCCGGGCCATCATAATATGTCCTCTGTCGAACTCAGACAGATAGCGCTCCTTCTCCATTTGAAACGTCCCCTTAGAAAAAATTGTACATGACTGTGCTTATACTGATACACAATATTTTTAGCGCAACGCCATCTGACTTTCAAAAATCCCTACAAAACAATTGCCCTGACTAACATTAACCTATACCTTTCACAAATCACTTACCTCACAAAAATCTTGGTTACTCAAGCTGCTGCAATACAGCGAGCGCCACTACTGCCAGCTAAATAAAAGATTCAAACTACTGGAGGCACTAACTACTGATAGGCATAGTTAGCAAATGAAAGATTTTGATAGAGAACAAACAATGTATTTACCTTAATGGTGTTCAAAAGTCATAATATATATAGCAGTTCATGACATCCAGTCTTACAAATTTCAAAACTCCGCCATTTCTCTCCCCACATCCACCACTGCTGGCGGCTCACCTCCAACTGCGCAACGCTACGCGCTGTTAACATCCAGCTGCCCAACACTACAATGGCAGACAACAATGCAAAACTAGCCACAGACTGCACACAGCACAGCCAGTGATTTTCATACAGAGCGCTACGTGGAGTTACTAATAAGAAAACCTAAATAGCCTACTTACATATTCTACAAACAGATAGCACGCTCGCTGATACTATATGCACCGTGCGTGTGTCTGACTAGCAGCCATGCCTCTGCAGGTGAGGCTGTTATCGCCGGCACCACTTTATATCGATAGTAAGTCGATGGTCATAACCTTCTGGCTGATCAGTGTATGTTCAGAAATATCTACAGATGAGAAGAAAGTAATTTAAGTAAGAAAATTCACACAAATGTCACCGAAATTTATACGGTATCGAACACTTCGGTTGATATGCGAAAATTCCGAGGTGGAGGAGATCATCACAGAGAGCACTTGCAGCCCAATGATGCAGACAAGTCTCAGTCTTTCCGCGACGCGGATGAAATAACATATGGTTCTGTGATCTTATGGGGGCATATTTCATACCTTGACTTAGGCCTTCTCATTCAGCTTAGCGCGAAAACGAAATTGTATGTTTATTTCAACATTGTTAGTGACGAAGTACTGGGCCTGCCCTTGATGCGGACACTTTAGTCCTCGAAAATGACATCAGCTGCATTTACAGGGCTGCATCCATATATTTGTGGTTTGATGAACACCCATGCACCCTACTATACGATACCTGTCCAGGTAACTCATTTAATCCTAATCGCATACATATGTCTGCGACTGTAGGCAGCAGTGGCCGAAATATAGCAATTAACACTATCGAAGTACGGTAGCCTTACCTTATGTGATCATCAACGTCTAACAGCAGTTGGATATTACATACTGGAAGTGTCTCTCTCGCCAAACTGAGGCCATAATCGAGGTTTGAATGGCTAAAAATAGCAATTCCATGGACATTCGAGATTCTGTGTGTGAACTTTCTATTCTTTTGTCGTCTTCTCCTGTTATTGGATTTGAAGAGAAAAGAACAATTATCTGATGTTCATTTTGCTGTAAGAGTCTATGTAAATTGAAAACGAAGAAAAATATAGTTGTTCATAAATTTATGGTATTCAATAACGTATATTCTTCAACCTCACTTGTCCTGAGTAGACGTGGCCTCAACGGAATACTGACCATTGTTAAGCGCCATAGTAGAAAATAATTACTAATTTTCTTTCAGCTCATCTTCGAGACGTGCCACCAGTTAGGACACTAAACTTTCTTTCAGATTCTACGAGGTATGTGGCCGCTACCAATAATTTAATATATTTCACTTTCAGATTTTCTCAAGATATGGAGATAATATCCCACGCAGAAATGCCTGGTCACAGGGTTCTAATTCTAATCTAAGGTGTCATCGGCAAAAGATTATGCTTGTTATCTTATATTGGTATTCGAGACGAAACCACTGTATGGAGTTACGGGCTTTATTACTTCAAATCGAACTAGCATACGAACTATTATCTGGTGCTTTAAGCACATGAGTTTTAACTGTACTTTTGATATATATATATATATATATATATATATATATATATACACTCCTGGAAATTGAAATAAGAACACCGTGAATTCATTGTCCCAGGAAGGGGAAACTTTATTGACACATTCCTGGGGTCAGATACATCACATGATCACACTGACAGAACCACAGGCACATAGACACAGGCAACAGAGCATGCTCAATGTCGGCACTAGTACAGTGTATATCCACCTTTCGCAGCAATGCAGGCTGCTATTCTCCCATGGAGACGATCGTAGAGATGCTGGATGTAGTCCTGTGGAACGGCTTGCCATGCCATTTCCACCTGGCGCCTCAGTTGGACCAGCGTTCGTGCTGGACGTGCAGACCGCGTGAGACGACACTTCATCCAGTCCCAAACATGCTCAATGGGGGACAGATCCGGAGATCTTGCTGGCCAGCGTAGTTGACTTACACCTTCTAGAGCACGTTGGGTGGCACGGGATACATGCGCACGTGCATTGTCCTGTTGGAACAGCAAGTTCCCTTGCCGGTCTAGGAATGGTAGAACGATGGGTTCGATGACGGTTTGGATGTACCGTGCACTATTCAGTGTCCCCTCGACGATCACCAGTGGTGTACGGCCAGTGTAGGACATCGCTCCCCACACCATGATGCCGGGTGTTGGCCCTGTGTGCCTCGGTCGTATGCAGTCCTGATTGTGGCGCTCACCTGCTCGGCGCCAAACACGCATACGACCATCATTGGCACCAAGGCAGAAGCGACTCTCATCGCTGAAGATGACACATCTCCATTCGTCCCTCCATTCACGCCTGTCGCGACACCACTGGAGGCGGGCTGCACGATGTTGGGGCGTGAGCGGAAGACGGCCTAACGGTGTACGGGACCGTAGCCCAGCTTCATGGAGATGGTTGCGAATGGTCCTCGCCGATACCCCAGGAGCAACAGTGTCCCTAATTTGCTGGGAAGTGGCGGTGCGGTCCCCTACGGCACTGCGTAGGATCCTACGGTCTTGGCATGCATCCGTGCGTCGCTGCGGTACGGTCCCAGGTCGACGGGCACGTGCACCTTCCGCCGACCACTGGCGACAACATCGATGTACTGTGGAGACCTCACGCCCCACGTGTTGAGCAATTCGGCAGTACGTCCACCCTGCCTCCCGCATGCCCACTATACGCCCTCGCTCAAAGTCTGTCAACTGCACATATGGTTCACGTCCACGCTGTCGCGGCATGCTACCAGTGTTAAAGACTGCGATGGAGCTCCGTATGCCACGGCAAACTGGCTGACACTGACGGTGGCGGTGCACAAATGCTGCGCAGCTAGCGCCATTCGACGGCCTACACCGCGGTTCCTGGTGTGTCCGCTGTGCCGTGCGTGTGATCATTGCTTGTACAGCCCTCTCGCAGTGTCCGGAGCAAGTATGGTGGGTCTGACACACCGGTGTCAATGTGTTCTTTTTTCCATTTCCAGGAGTGTATATATATATATATATATCGGCCTAAATTAAATTACATTACACTGTTCATAGTATTATTATAGTTATTTCTCTTTTGTTTTGACGTCACTTTATCAAAAGCTATCAAAGTAGATACAATAAATTTAAACTTTTATTAAATTACATTACAACAGACAAACATAGATCCAGGGGAGGTAGAAATTTCGGGTAACAGATGAAATACTGATAGATGAAAGAAGAAAGTACTAATCAGGGAAAGACGTGAAGTCAGCAATATGAGTCACTAAGGAATGAAAGAAACAGGAAGTGCAGAAGAGTCGAGACTGCAGGGAAAAATGTGAAGAAATCAAAACAGAAATAGTCGTCGTAAGGACAGATTCGGTGTATAGAAAAGTCAAGACAGCCTTTAGTAAAATTGAAAGTTAGGGCGTCAACATTGAGAGTGCAATGCGAATTCCTATGTTAAATGCAAAGGATAGAGCGGATAGCTGGAAAGAATACATTGGAGATCTTCAAGAAGCTGGGGACGTAACAGAAGTAGAAACGCTAGTCGTCACGGAAGACGTATCGGATCTAGTATTACAGAGTTTAAAAGAGCTTTGAAAGATTTGCGATAAGAAAAAGTAGAATGAGTGGCTAATATTAGTTTGGAATTTATAAAATCATTGGAGGAAGTGGCAACCAAACTGCTATTGAAGTTGCCTTGTAGAGTCTACGAGACTGAATACCTATCATAAGACATTCTGAAAAAAATATGATCCACAATATGCCTAAGACAGATAGAGCAGTAGGAGAAATATCGCTAAGCCATATTAACATCTCATGCATCAAAGTTCCTGATAAGAATAACATACGGAAGAATGAAGAAGAAAATTGAGAAGCTGTTCGATGATCTGATTGGCTTTAGCAGAGGTAGAGGAACCAGGGAGGCAATTCTGACGCTGCTCTCGATAATGGAAGCAAGAAGTAGGAAAAAGCAAGGCACGTTCATAGGATTTGTCGACCTATAAAATTGTACAATGTGAAATGGCGCAAGATGTTCAAATTTCTGAGAGAAATAGGACCAATCCGTGAGGACAGATGGGTAATATTCAGTACAAACAAGACCCAAGAAGGAACAATAACAATGGAAGACCAAGGACGAAGTCCTTGTCTCAAAATGTGTATGGAGGCAGCAGTGCAAGCTGTGCAATTACTATACATCGAAGACGCAGTGATGAAAGTAAGAGAAAGTTTAAAGACAATTCAGGGTGTAGGGATATCGATGACAGTACTCGATTATATTATGGTCTTCCGTGAACGTGAAGTTGGGTGGAATGAACAGTCTAATGAATACCAGATATTGATTGAGAGTAAATCGAAGAGAGACGAGGAATGCAGAGTGTAGGATATAAGGGCAACAATATACTTGACATCAAAATTCCGAAGGAGATCTGCAAGAAAACACCACAAACTTGATTTCATATGTTAAGGAGAAGAAAATTACACACTCAAGATATCAGCAGGAGCAATCGATCCCGCGCAAAATTTTTGGGTCATAATTCTGATAGCATGCACTTCCGATCCTCTTAAAGTACATTTGTGTTTTCCTGCACACCGTTTGTTTGTTATACGCTCCACCCCTCTTCAGCCGCCGGCCGGGGTGGCCGAGCGGTTCTAGGCGCTACAGTCTGGAACCGCGCGACCGCTATGGTCGCAGGTTCGAATCCTGCCTCGGGCATGGATGTGTGTGATGTCCTTGCGTTAGTTAGGTTTAAGTAGTTCTAAGTTCTAGGGGACTGATGATTTTAGAAATTAAGTCCCATAGTGCTCACAGCCATTTGATTTTGAATATAAATAAGCCTGAGAATCAAAATGAATAAACCTTAGCAAGCGAATAATTATCAAGGAAACAAGTTAATGATTTTCGAGTTACATTTTCATCACGCAAATCACGTTGAAGACTAGCGCATCTTCAAAAAATGTACTTGACATTAACAGTGCCAGCATTAGGATCCGAAGAAATTGACGCACATCAGCGATGTTGATGCTTAAGTAGTGCTGCACAGCTTCTTTAGTGACACACATATCCGCTTCATTCAAATACACAGCGTATGTGAGTCACAACATAGAAACTTGTTGTAAGCGCGTCAGGAACGGGCGCGGGGTTGCCGTTAACGAAAACGCGGCGGGACCAAATGGGAGCGGCCCGGGAACAAACAAGACGGACGAACTGGAATAGAAGCACATGCACGATGACGGAAAACCGAGCAAGACACCAAGATCAACCACAAACGATTAAGCAACGGGGTCACAAGACATAACCTCACGAAACCAAAACAACGTCCACTCGCAAACGGGAAGTAAGCACACACAGCGAAAACATGATGTCTGTAAGCGAGATGTCAACCGACTCAACGCGGACACCAGACTTACTCGCTGAGCTTTTTTTTTCTTTATTGTGATTTCATTCCCCTGCCCCATATGGGCAGGGGAGGGCTGTCAGTGGCACAATCCGCCACTCTCAGCCCAGTGACATGACAACTAATACAAGAATAAAATGTTACACATAAGGCGATAAAAGAGGGGGACATAAAACAGAGTAAGGGAAGATAATGGAGGTAAAAATACACTGACATGGAGACGTTGATGGGGGACAATTAAAAAAGTCGACATAAAGTTAAAAAACACAATTGGTGATTCGTAGAACACAAAAAAGACACTGAAGTCACACACACAGCTTAAAAGTTGGCCGCAATATTAAAAACACTCCAGAACAACCCACTTTAAAGCCACTTGGAGCACAGACGATGAAGAATAGAACTGCCAGGTGGGACCTGCCGAAGGAAAGGTTTGAGAGGATGGAAAAGGAGGGGAGAGGAAGGGGCAGCAGGGAAGGGGGCGGGATTGAAAGAGGAGGGGCGTCAGTGGGTGCACCAAGAGGCAGGAGACAGGTGGGGCAGGAGATGAACAGGGAAGACAAGGCAGGAGGGAGTACAGAGACACTGAAGAGGAGCACAAGAGATGGAGGGGGAGTAGGAGGGGAAAGCCGCTCAGGAGAAGGGAGGGGGAGGAGAGGGAGCCCTGAGGAGGAGGCAGGAGGAAGATGGGGTTAGAGTTGGTAGGAAGGGTAGATGTCAGGGTGAAGCTCATCATCCAGGAGGGGTAGATGGTGAAAGTTGCGTTGGGAAAGGCGGAGGGTGTGGAGATGGTGGGACACAACGGTAAAGGCGCGTCAGTGGGCTGGGGGTAGAGAGGAAGGGAGACACCAGGGGATAAGGGGGAACAAGGCGGCGGACAATTTACAAGGTGCAGATGTGTTCGAGGAAAACGAGAAAGTGGGGGAAGTGGATGAGGTCGTAGAGGATATGCGTGGGGGAAGGAAGGCGGATGTGGAAGGCGAGGTGGAGTGCATGGCGTTCGATGATTTGGAGGGATCTATAGAACCTGGGAGTGGCGGAAATCCAAGCAACGCTGGCATAACAGGTTATGGGGAAGATCTAAGATTTGCAGGTGTGAAGGACAGGTGTTTCAGGAGGTGGAGACTGTTGTGAGCTTTGTGTTGGATGGTAAGGAGATGGGGAGTCCAGTTGAGGTGACGGTCGAGGGTGAGACCAAGGTATCTGAGGGCAGGAGTAAGGTGGATAGGATGGCAATAAATGGTGTAGAAATCATGGAGACGGAAAGAGCGGGTTGTGTGGCCTATGATGATCGCCTGGGTCTTGCAGGGGTTGATGTGGAGGAACCACTGGTTGCTTCAAGCGGTGAAATGGTCAAGGTGGATTTAGACGGTGCATTGGGACCTTTGAAGGGTAGGGTAAAGGGCTAGGAAGGCGGTGTCATCAGCAAATTAGAGGAGATGAATAGGCGGGGGAGGTTTGGGCATATCAGCAGTGTACCGGAGATAGAGGAGACGGGAAATGACGGAGCCTTGGGGCATGCCGGCAGAGGCATAGAAAGTACGGGAGTGAGAATTGGGGATAGTCACATAGGAGGGGCGACGGCTCGCTGAGTGAGAGGCAGCCGTCTAAATACGCGTCCTCACATTAGACATGGGGCCAGGAGCACGCGCAGCCACGGTGTACAGTGCGACTGGTGCAGAGCCCTCAAGTGGTCATCGAGTTCTTGCCGTCTGGCGCTGATTCGAAACCCGCGGTGCTCGGTACCAGAAAACGTCCGAAGCAAAGAGATCTCTGTCTCCAGCTACCGGTTCGAAACCGCTCTCTTTGACACAATGCATAAAGTGTGTAACCAATGTCAAAATAGTATTTAACAAAGCTCTTACTCACCCTACTGTACAGAACTTGACGTTCGGGCATGTAAGCGGTTGCAGGATGGAGTGAGTGAAAAAAACAAACTTGTGCACGCCAAAGTTTAAAATCTGTAGTTTTAGCAGGTAATAAATCCGTACGATTACAATTAAGGCGCAGATTTTCACACTGGATCGTATCTTATGGAAAATGTTCTGCTTGTGTGCTTCTCTCTCGTTAATATGGGGTCAATCTGAGCTACATTTCGGTGCTAGTTAAGGAATTCTGGTACCTTGGGAGAAAAGTGACATATGATGGACGAAGGAAGATGGACATTAAAAGCGGATTAGCAAAGGGAAGGAGAGCATTTCAGGCCAAGAGATGTCTGCTAGTGTGAAACATCTTCCTTAATCTGAGGAAGAAATTTCTGAGAATTTATGTTTCGAGTATAACATTGTATGGCAGTGATTGGTGGACTGTGGGATGAGCAGAAAAGAAGAGAATCGAAAGGTTTTAAGCTGTGGTGCCTTAGATGTTGATAATTATTTGGACTTATAAGATTGGAAATGAGGAGATTTCCCACAACATTGTCGATTCAACATACGGAAAACAGTGACAAGAAGAGAGGACAGTATGACGGAACATGTGTTAAGCCATCAGGAAATAACTTCAATGGTAATAGAGGCAGCTGTAGAGAGGGAAAACTGTATCTCAAGACGGAGACTGGAATACGTCCGACAAATAATTAACATAATTGTGAACGTAGGCCGCTAAAATCAATCTGGAGACCAGTGACCTCCCCCTCCTCCAACATCAACCCCTGAAAAAAAATTAAGGCTACAGGCGGTGTTCCACCATATTAATGTGAGGTATCCTTAGATCTTCAGCATCGTTTTATGGATTCATGCAAGTGAGCAACTTGAGAAAAAAATTATTTATAAGTCGCCCAAATGAGTACCAGGCTGTTGCCACTGCACATACGTCTTCAAGAACAGGATCGCTGCAGGACGATTGTGGGCAGTGGCCGAGTGCGAGAGCGGAAATACGAGGCCGGTCACCGCCTAAAGGACCAAATTGGCTAACGGCGAGACAGACGGCTAACGAGCGAACGACACGTCGCTCACGAAATAACGAGCGTGTCTCGGAGGGACTCAGACTTCCAGGTAAACAGCCCTCTGGACTTGTTATAGCCACTTAATTGTTTCTGCAGTGACGGAAGTCTTCTCCGGTGGTACAAAATGATGGCTGTTTCGTTGTTGTAAGAATACGTTGCTCTTCGTTTCTGGAGCGGAGCCAGTCCTTGATGCTCGATCCAGTGTTAGGTTTCTCAAAAGGTAAGATTGCAGCAGGTCTCTGTTACAACCCCCCAGATAGTATTCACCACCGTAACCGAAATTTCCAGCGACACTCGTTTGCTAGCGTTCGGCTGCAAGATAGCTGGTTCGAATCCTATTTTTCTTTGGGTAATCAGTATTCTGACAGGTTTTATTCATCTTTACTCGATTTTCTCTCCTGTACAATGTTTTCATCTCAGAGCAGCACATCCAATTTCCTTCGATTTAGATGTATTCCAGTCTGTGTCATCCTCTACAGATTTCCACTCTATGGCTTCCTCTACTAATAAGTACGTTGTGCCCTAGTATCTTAATGCGTGTCCTCCCACATTAATCCTTCTCTTGTGAATGTTTCCCACACCGAGTTTGTGAAGTACCTCTTCATTCGTTATCTTCTCATTCCGCCCAATTTTCACATTCTTCTGTACCTCAACATCAGTATACATTCTTAGCCAGTTCTGGTGCAGGCTACTGATGTCAACGACCTCATCACCGATAGCTCATGGGATTTCCCCAATCCCACCCCTGCCCCGTCTTGCAAAGTCCAATTTCCCTTCGTATAAAATGGCAGAAATTCAAATATTTGTGGGAAATTCAAAAGTAACCCAATTGTGGTAGCGTGTTTCATATAGGAGAAGGGCTGCTGTATTGAGTATAAATTGTAATGCTGTCTGACTTCATATATTAGCCCTGTTCTATGACATCACACTCCAGCTTACAACTGTTGCCCTAATCATAAATTGGTGGGAAAAGTAAGATGGCGAATTACCATGCTGGCTGACTTCTCGTAGTGGGCCACACTGTATGAGATCACAATCCAGTTCACAACTGCTGCGCTATTTATAACAGTGTTGAGTCCTGGTATGCTGCCTCAGAGCTTGAATAGTGGCACGGCTCTATGACGTCACAAACCACTTCAGAAATTTTCCAGCTATTTATAACTGTCTGGAGCTCTGTCATGCTGCCTCAGACTTGAGAAACTGTAATGGCTCTATTATGACGTCAGAATCCGACGTGGGTGACCAGGAATACAAAATGGCGATCGAACATGGCAACTATAATACACTGGTCAGAATGTGACTTACGGATTACTGCCACTACGACGTCAGAGACTAAACGCTTGTGCCATTTGCTGACCTATATGAAACGTTTTGCTTGGCTATGTCGCGTATTTCCCATCGCACACCCTTTTTCTTTATATGCAGTTCATATGGCATAATATTTTAAATTAATTTTATATTGCTTATTGTTGAGAGCAGAACAGATAAAATACGATTCTCACTATTAGTTTCTGCAGTTTAAAATATTTTTACTTTATGCACTTTGACCTATTATGTGGGGATACGCACAACGCTGGAAGACTTCCTGCTGTGGACGTACGATCTTTAATTTGCAAACTATTTTTATATAACACTGGTCTGGCTTGTTAGATATGGAACATGGTATCATTACTGTAACTAATTATGGAATAAAAAATGCCCTTCGCTACTTTCATCTCTTGAATGCACTGAAAATTACTCTTATTACCTGTACTGAAGTTACAGTATGTTATGTTCGCTAAACGTGAAAGCTGCAGTGATTCTTTTAAATATCTGAACACTATTAACTGCCACGACTAACATGAGAGCATGAAACTAAAAAAAAAAAAAAACGAAATTTCATTATTATGTTAGTAGCCAGAACTGGTTTTGCACAGTAGTCTTTGATCACACACAAGTAAAATTTTATCACACATGAATTACTTCCGTAACTGATAACATAATAGCAGCTGCCCAGGTCCACCTGAAAATGACAAAATAAAATCCACAATTTCCCTCTGAAGTCTCCAGGAAGCTGAAACAGATAATTTTAATGGGTCGTTGCCTGCCCGCCATATTGCGAGAAAACTGCTCTCATTCAGTTTAATTTGAATTTGCCGCGGCAGCGGCTCCTGTGATCTCTGTGAAGCTCTGCGTCATGAAAAATTCCTAATAAGCAACGGCTAAGAATGTGGAACGAAATCTTGGGCAAGCTAGCAATAAATTATTACAGGTAATAATTTTAACAATTTCTATACTCAAAAAAATCAACATAAATTGAAAGTACACACCTTTTACAAATATCAGCCTCCAATGGCGTCTTTCTCGATCAAAGGACAAACGAGGGCTACCTAAGCATTCAAGTGAGCGTCACAGGCTTTTACATCTTTAACGGGTACAAGAACACAGAGAGCGTAATGTTTCAACCTCCACAATTTATAGGCAATTTAATATTAATCTTTGTAATTATTTTTAATTATCATTGTCTGCTTCGATACATACATTCGCCGACAACAGACGTTATTTGTAAAATATTGCACAAACATAATAATGAAAAATTGTTATTTACTTTTATACATAATCTACAACCATTCATACAGTAATGAAGTAATAATAATAATACAGATAAATGTTTATTTTTATTATTTGTTATATATATTATAACGATTTTGTTAATGTCTTGCCAGGAGACGTCATAGCTACTATGCATTGTGTCCTATGGTCACTGCCTCTCCTAACTCAAAGTTTGAGTTTCTCCATATGCGTTTTTGTTTGGCGTAAACAAACACTGGGACGGACACAACGAATACCACGAGTTAACTTCTAAACTTTACACCATTTAGTAGGAACACTTGGGTCTTTATTTGCACAAATATTGTTTCAGCGAGACCTCCTTTTTCACGATCGTGAAGTCTGCGACCACACCCCACGCAGGTTAGAATGAAACGTCAACCTCCGAGTGACTTAAGTGCCCGGCTGCCGATAGTTAGCCTACAATCCGTCAGTGACAGCTGCGGGCACAGAGGGACACACAAATGACGGTTAGATAACCTAGCACTACAGTAAGGAACGGGCAGCGGCTATTTACCAACAATAACATAATTATCGTCACAGAACAACTCCTTTTTCCTTTTTTCGCTCCGTAGAATGCAGGCCCATCGTTAGCGGCGTGTCAAGTAGGGATGTGTTTTCACTTCATTTATTTGTTAATCTTTTGCGGTTAAATTATCAGGGCCTTTGTGCTAGTCCGGAAGATACCTCCAGCTAATGTAGTAGTTCATATTTTCATTGGACTAATGATCGTGGTACTTTGTAATGGTGCCATGGGAATGTTCGTATATGGTACACTGAGCCATTCAAGTTGTCTCCCTTTGTTATGTAATTTCGTTGACCGTTTCGTGATCGCTTCATTTATTCTGTCTATATGGAGTTCGTTATGTAGATCAACTACTTTGGTGTAACAGCTGACACCAAGTATCCATCGAGGTATCATATTTCATACAACTTGGAGGTGATTTATCTGTGTTTGGATAGCCATACCCCAAATAGAGCTGTCGTACAGCATTTTGGGAGGGACTGTTGCTTCATGCAGTAATAATTTGGCTGTGTTGCTTAGATCCAGGCTTTAAAAGAAGGGAAAGGTTTCTTAGTCATTCCATTGGCTTTGTATCTACGATCTTCTGTATGTTTATGCAGAAAGAATTGTTTGTAACCCGTATATACGTCACCTTAGTTCTCCATGGAATGTCTTGTCTAGCGTCGCTTGGGGTTTTTAACTGAAATAAATGGCAGTCATCTTAGCAAGGTTTAAATGTAATTTATTAATCTTGCACCACGTCGCTGAAGCGTCGAGTTGTTCTTGCAGTTTTCTAGTGTTGGCCCGGATGTGTCTTCCGCCGGTAAAGTAGGCCGTATCATCAGCAAAGTGTGTTCTTTGCACTCCAACGACTGTAGGCATATCGTTGACATAAATATTGAATGTCACGGGTGAGAGAACCGATTGTGGTATTGTTGTATTGTTCTGCCCGAATTGTACCATCAGCCACTAGAGGTTCAAGGATAAGGGCGTAGATATCCCTAACCAAAGTTCTGGTCATTCCGCTTGGGAGGCTAATAGGTCTGTAGTTCATAGCTATTGATACATATTTCCGGAGCTATGGGATTGGCACTACTTTAGCGACTTTCCAGGATGTAGGAAAATAATTGTTCAGGTGGCAGCCTTTGTAAATTCTGGCTAACAGCATGAGCCTTTTTCTTGGCAAGTTCTTCCTGTGGAGGTCGCTTATTTTGTCAATACCTGATGCCTCACTCGAATGTAGTTTCTTGATTACCGTTCTTACCTCACTTGATGTAATGAGTCTAGGTTCCGATCTGTAGTCTGTTGTCATAACTTAATGCAAACGTTGATTGGAGGTATATTCGGACTTCCTCAGGGCTACGATTAATGGTTCGCTCCGTAATGTCGTCTGCTGTTTCAGGGTTGTTGCAAAACCTTACACTTTGATCAGTGGGACTGCGGTTGGTCGCTTTTGGGTTTGGATTGGTTTTACGGGAGTTGGATTGGTTCTTATATTTTTAACTAGCTTTCATTTCTCTTCCGTCTGATGTAGGAAGGTGGATATCCTGTCTTCCCGCCTTTCCACACGCCGTTCCAATAACATTCACCTAAGTTACCGTTAGAGCATGTCCAACTGTCGGCCATACGCCGGGTTTCTGGTTTGTTGCCTCAGATTCTGGGAGAAGTTCTTCTGTGGTCGCAGTTCTTCTGTGAGTGGTGGAAGTGGTTCGTTAGTCGTATATTTCTCAACATACGTCTTAGAGGACAATTTATGCGCCTTACATGTTTTGAGTGTTACGTAGTCCACTGCATAGTGGATCTGAGCCTGTACCTGGACCTCCAGTGCGGGGCAGATATTGTTGTTGAGGTATCATTTCCATTGGGCCCAGTTATTTTCTTGGAATATTCGTCGGGACTAGGGGCAGTTCATTCTCGGAAGTGTTGTCAGAAGAGGCGTTCAATGATAAATCAGTTAAGGATCGATTCTGAGTCCTTTGGTTATAACAATATCTAATACATCTGGGTATTGGAGGTCAGGACGTGGGGTATGAATTGGTTCGAATGAGTCCCAAATAATCAAGTCTAATTTCTGTTCTAGGTGACGTTCCAGGCCTCTCAGGTTGGTCTCTTGACTACCAAGTAGGGTGCTTGGCCTATGAGTCACCTTCAACGACCGAGCAAGGTGGCGCAGTGGTTAGCACACAGGTCTCGCATTCTGGCCCAGTGTCTGGCCACCCTGATTTAGGTTTCCCATGATTTCCTAATTGCTTCAGGCAATTGCCGTGATGGTTCCTTTGAAAGGACACGGCGGACTTCCTTCCTCATCCTTCCCTTATCCGATGAGACCGATGTTGTGTGTATGTGTATTGAACCGGGAACCTATGAACGAAGAAGACGCTGCGTCCCGCCGTAGCCCGCCATGGTCCAAAATTCCACCACAGTGCACAGCAGTCTACTCACCCCACCGCCACCCCACACCGAACTCAGGGTTATTGTGCAGTTCGGCCCACAGTGGACCCCCTATCCTCCCTCACGGGAAACGTCTTATAACAGACGAGTGTAACCCCAAATGTTTGCGTGGTAGAGTAATTATGGTGTACGCATATGTGGAGACTGTGTTTGCGCAGCAATCGCCGACATAGTGTAACTGTGGCGTAATAAGATGAAACAGTCCGCATTCGCCGAGGATGATGGAAAACCACCTTAAAAACCATCCACAGGCTGGCCTGCACGTCGGACCTCGTCACAGATCCGTTGGCGGATTCGTGCCGTGGATCGCCATGCCTTCCCGCTCGCGAGTCAGAACGCGCGGTTAGCCGGGCTGGGTGAGACCGATGACCTCACTGTTTGGTCTCTTCCACCAAATCAACCCGACCACACCTTCAACGAGCGTCGTTCCATGTGGCGCGAAGGCGGCTCTTAAGTCCAGTTCGATTTGAGCCGGGCTGCTGGACGAAGATATGTCGCAACCACAGTGATTTCTCCTAGATCAGTCCAAACGGTAAATGCTGTTGCCTCCAGGTCCGCAGTTGTGGTAGGTCTACTTCTCGACGGATTATAGTGCGGCGGAGGTAGGTAGCTGTGCTGCCGCCTCGTCATTGTTGTCTGTCCACGACATTCCACAGTATTTCGAAATTGGAAGCTTTCAGCCGGTCGGAGGTGTCGGTATTATATCCTCAAATGAAATCCTGTAATTCATTCTTCATGTGGCGAACACCTGTAGCGTTCTACGCTCCTGGAAATGGAAAAAAGAACACATTGACACCGGTGTGTCAGACCCACCATACTTGCTCCGGACACTGCGAGAGGGCTGTACAAGCAATGATCACACGCACGGCACAGCGGACACACCAGGAACCGCGGTGTTGGCCGTCGAATGGCGCTAGCTTCGCAGCATTTGTGCACCACCGCCGTCCGTGTCAGCCAGTTTGCCGTGGCATACGGAGCTCCATCGCAGTCTTTAACACTGGTAGCATGCCGCGACAGCGTGGACGTGAACCGTATGTGCAGTTGACGGACTTTGAGCGAGGGCGTTTAGTGGGAATGCGGGAGGCCGGGTGGACGTACCGCCGAATTGCTCAACACGTGGGGCGTGAGGTCTCAACAGTACATCGATGTTGTCGCCAGTGGTCGGCGGAAGGTGCACGTGCCCGTCGACCTGGGACCGGACCGCAGCGACGCACGGATGCATGCCAAGACCGTAGGATCCTACGCAGTGCCGTAGGGGACCGCACCGCCACTTCCCAGCAAATTAGGGACACCGTTGCTCCTGGGGTATCGGCGAGGACCATTCGCAACCGTCTCCATGAAGCTGGGCTACGGTCCCGCACACCGTTAGGCCGTCTTCCGCTCACGCCCCAACATCGTGCAGCCCGCCTCCAGTGGTGTCGCGACAGGCGTGAATGGAGGGACGAATGGAGACGTGTCGTCTTCAGCGATGAGGGTCGCTTCTGCCTTGGTGCCAATGATGGTCGTATGCGTGTTTGGCGCCGTGCAGGTGAGCGCCACAATCAGGACTGCATACGAACGAGGCACACAGGGCCAACACCCGGCATCATGGTGTGGGGAGCGATCTCCTACACTGGCCGTACACCACTGGTGATCGTCGAGGGGACACTGAATAGTGCACGGTACATCCTAACCGTCATCGAACCCATCGTTCTACCATTCCTAGACCGGCAAGGGAACTTGCTGTTCCAACAGGACAATGCACGTCCGCCTGTATCCCGTGCCACCCAACGTGCTCTAGAAGGTGTAAGTCAACTACCCTGGCCAGCAAGATCTCCGGATCTGTCCCCCATTGAGCATGTTTGGGACTGGATGAAGCGTCGTCTCACGCGGTCTGCACGTCCAGCACGAACGCTGGTCCAACTGAGGCGCCAGGTGGAAATGGCATGGCAAGCCGTTCCACAGGACTACATCCAGCATCTCTACGACCGTCTCCATGGGAGAATAGCAGCCTGCATTGCTGCGAAAGGTGGATATACACTGTACTAGTGCCGACATTGTGCATGCTCTGTGTCTATGTGCCTGTGGTTCTGTCGGTGTGATCATGTGATGTATCTGACCCCAGGAATGTATCAATAAAGTTTCCCCTTCCTGGGACAATGAATTCACGGTGTTCTTATTTCAATTTCCAGGAGTGTATATACAAATTGGAAGGTCCTGTTTTTTTTTCTTTACTGATTTTCAATCTGGCAGCAGCTTAGTACGCTGCTCGACAGCCTACAGACTTTTTTTATTTTAAAAAAAAGGAAGAAGGAAGAAACAAGGAAAAACAGGCGATAAAATGGTGACTTAAAGTGTATAATGGCGCAAAAATGCGGAAAGTTAAAACAGAAAGAAAAAGGGGGTTGGAAATGTTGATAAAATACAAAGGAATCAGAGAAGTAACATAGTAGACACACAATTAAAAAACAGGGCGACAGTCTGGTTTCTGTTCGCAAGAGATAAAAAATCACACCCAGCGACAGTATGATGGCTGTTCGCTACACTTCCAAAAAGACACAACACGGAACACTCACTGGAAAAACACACACTGTAAAACACTGCACGAAAATGGCGGCACAAATATGGCACTCCAGAGCCAAAGGCAAATGTGTGTCCATTATGTTAGTCTGACCTTTCGAATTACATTAGGATCTCTACTAAGAATGACAACTTGTCTTTTGCTGGCATTATTTGTTTCCCACCGAAAATCACAAAACAGCCCAACACACGAACTTATACACAGGGTGGTCCATTGATCCTGACCTGGTCAAATATCGCACGAAATAAGCGTCAAACGAAAAAACTACAAAGAACGAACTTGTCTAGGTTGAAGGGGGAAACCAGATGGCGCTATTGTTGGCCCGCTATATGGCACTGCCGTAGGTTACAAGGATATCAACTGCGTTTTTTTTTAAATAGGAACCCCCAATTTTATTACATATTCGTGTAGTACGTAAAGAAATGTCAACGTTTTAGTTGGACCACTTTTTTCGCTTTGTGATAGATGGCGCTGTAATAGGCACAAACATATGGCTCACAATTTTAGACGAACAGTTGGTAACATGTAGGTTTCTTAAATTAAAATACAGAACTTGGATACAGCATTTTATGTCATTTAATCCAGCGTGATACATGTACCATTGTGAACTTATCATTTATGAGAAGGCATGCTGTTACAGCGTGATTACCTGTAAATACCACATTATTGCAATAAATGCTCAAAATAATGTCCGTCAACCTCAATGCATTTGGCAATACATGTAACGACATTCCTCTCAACAGCGAGTAATACGCCTTCCGTAATGTTCGTCGTACATGCATTGACAATGCGCTGACGCATGTTGTCATGCGTTGTCGGTGGATCACGATAGCAAATATCCTTCAACTTTCCCCACAGAAAGAAATCAAGGGACGTTATATCCGGTGAACATGCGACCTGTCATGAACATTGCACCATTTAGATTGACATCGATAAAATGGGTGTCAATTGTCCTTCCTCCCATAATGCCGCACCATACATTAACCTGCCAAGGTCGCTGATGTTCCACTTGTCGCAGCCATCGTGGATTTTCTGTTGCCCAATAGTGCATATTATGCCCGTTTACGTTACCGCTGTTGGTGAATGACGCTTCGTTGCTAAACAGAACGCATGCAAAAAATCTTGTGCTGAGTTGCAGAACTCTACACGACGTTCAAAGTCGACGCCATGAAATTCTTGGTGCATAGAAATATGGTACGGGTGCAATCGATGTTGATGTAGCATTCTCAACACCGACGTTTTTGAGATTCCCAATTCTCGCGAAATTTGTCAGCTACTGACGTGCGGATTAGCCGCGACAGCAGCTAAAACACCTACTTGGGCATCTTCATATGTTGCAGGTCGTGGTTGACGTTTCACATGTGGCTGAACACTTCCTGTTTTCTTAAATAACGTAACTACCCAGCGAACGGTCCGGCCACTTGGGTGAAGTCGTCCAGGATAACAAGCAGCATACATAACACGCGCCCGTTGGGCATTTTTATCACAATAGATATACATCAACAAGATATCGACCTTTTACGTAATTCGTAAACGGTCCATTTTAACACGCGTAATGTATCACGAAGCAAATACCGTCCGCACTGGCGGAATGTTACGTGATACCAAGTACTTATACGTTTGAGACTATTAGAGCGCCGTGTATCACAAAGCGAAAAAAGTGGTCCGACTAAAACATTCATATTTCTTTACGTACGAATATATAATAAAAATGGGGGTTCCTATTTTAAAAAATGCAGCTGATATCCGTTTGACCTATGGCAGCGCCATCTAGCGGGCCAACCATAGCGCCATCTGGTTTCCCCCTTCCAGCTAGACGAGTTTCGTTCTTTGTAGTTTTTTCGTTTGATGCTTATTTCGTGAGATATTTCGCCCGGTCACTATCAATGGACCACCCTGTATGTTAGGCGTGCAGCAGCAACTCTTGAGAATGAAACTTGCTTATCGTTATTGACAAGTCGAATCGTACACATCAAAATATGACGAAGACACATGATGGGAAAATATGATCTTTTAGATTAGAATAGTTGTCAATACAACACTTGTACACAACATATCAAGATGAAAGTTTGATCTACCTTCACAACAGAGTAGCACCGAGCCCATCGACACAGCAGAGATCGCTGCATTCGCATGTTGGGTGGGGTATGAACCTTATGACACAAGAGTGTGGTCATGCACTAACGGGATTAACGAGTGAAAGAACCAGCCGCCACAGAGGGTCGCATATGTTTTATACGTGGTAACTCCGGTGGCTGAGATTCATCTCTCCGGGCGGGAGCCGTCGCTGCCGGCGGATTGCACGACTACACCTGTCGCGGGTTTCTGCGACAAAAAGGTTTGCAGAATATGCGTAGTCGCTTTTTTGAGGCTTCCGTCGGACGTTTCCACACGTATTTCCAAGTCTGTCGTTGAAATACCGGGAGCAAAGCATTGTCGTCTCTGCAGAAGTCTATCAACATGTGAAATTTACGGTCAGTTCTTGAGAAATGGGAATGGATGTTGAATAGTATATCGATATTCATTACAGTGTCGATTATGTGTTACACACGAAGAGAACGTTGCTGACGGCATTGCCCCATTTCGAATTTGTCCCGTAAAAACGTAAAATCCATTGTTCATTGCTCGTTATTTTACAATAAGAGCAGTAACGTATATCAAAGAACTATCCCACTGTTACTCTGAAAGGTTTGGCGGGAGACGGGGCAGTGTATCTTTGTGAAAGGGGTTACATGGCAGACGCATATGTGAAATTTTCACGGTCATTTGACCAGCAGTCGAGCAAGAAAGATACTAATTTCATCTCTCTGTTCGGGTACGACTATGTGGGAACGTAGCAGCTCGATTCCGCAGATTAAAAAATTATTCAAGGCGTGTGGAGTTTTTTTTTTTTACGAAACATTAATGTTAATCTTTACAGAACATACAGTTGAGACAAGGAGCGGAACGATTCACCTCTCACACAAGGACATCGCTAAAGTATCGATAAACCACGGTTTGGTATGTTCTACTCTAGGTGTAATGGCATCAGATATTTCCACTAGACTTCTTAAGTGAGAAAGTATTAATACTAAGAGCAAAGACTTAATTTACAGACGTGTGTACGTTTATTTCGCGAAACATCAATGCTACACATTACAGAGCCTGTAAAGGAAAAGGCGGGAGGTTCAATATAATCTACCGCCCTCGACGGCAAAATTTTAAAAATCAGAGCCTATAATTCATCATCTAGAATTGATCATACTAGCGTCTTCTGTGGTAGTCCCTCTAAAATTAACAACAGTGCCTCGCCTCACATCAGTTGGGAAAAGATCGAAACAGTTTTTGGTGTGTGAGACCAGGCTTTCTTTTGGCGAGATGCTATTTAGAATACATGTGCTAGTGACATAAAGGCCCGTTAATGTTTCCAAGAATTCTAAGCCTTCCATCCGCTTCAACCATTGGCGTCCACCGCTGAGACGTCCATATATTCTACACTTAATTCATGCTTATTAATTAAGGATAATTGCAGAATGTGGTGTCACACAACGTGGCACTACACGAAACTGGCGCTAATAACGTAGGCACATAGGGAAGACACCCGTCACAGATCTGTAAGTCCACAGTATTGGTGATAAGTTGAGAAAACCGTCCCGAAACACATGTGCTAGAAAACACTACTCTTTCCTGCGCATGTACCCGGACATCAATATGGGATATGATCACCATGCACACATACACAGGCCGCACAACAGGTTGGCATACTCTGGATCAGGTGGTCGAGAAGCTCCTGGGGTACAGCCTCCAATTGTGGCACTAGTGACTGTCGGAGCTCCTGAAGTGCGGTAGGGGTTTGAAGAAGTGCAGCGATACGTCAACCGAGAGCATCCCAGACGTACTCGATGAGGTTTAGGTCTGGAGAACAGGCAGGCCAACCCATTCGCCTGATATCTTCTGTTCAAGGTACACCTCCGCGATGGCAGCTCGGTGGGGCCTTGCGTTTAATTCATCAGGAGGAAGGTGGGACCCACTGCACCCCTGAAAAGGCAGACATACTGGCGCAAAATGAGATCCCGATACCCCTGACCTGTTACAATTCCTCTGTCAAAGACATGCAGGGGTGAACGTGCACCAATCATAATCCCATCCCACACCATCAAACCAGGACCTCCATACAGGTCCCTTTCAAGGACATTAAGGGGTTGGTATCTGGTTTCTGGTTCATGTCAGATGAAAATCCGACGAGAATCACTCTTCAGACTATATCTGGACTCGTCCGTGAACATAACCTGGGACCACTGTTCCAATGACCATGTACTGTGTTCTTTACACCAATCTTTACGGGCTCTCCTGTGACAAGTGGTCTGTGGAATGCACCTTGCAAGTCTCCGGGCGAATAAACAACCATATCTGTTCAGTCATCCTTAGACTGTGTGTCTGTAGACAACTGTTCCAGGTGGGTGCGGTAAGGTCCCGAGCAAGGCTACCTGCAGTACTCCGTGACCGTCTGCGGCTACTGACAGTGACATATCGGTCTTCTGTTGTGTTGTACACTGTGAACGTCCCGTACTGTAGCGCCTGGACACGTTCCCTGTCAGCTGGAGTCGTTGCCACAATCTTGAGATCACACTTTGTGGCACACGCGGGACCCGTTCTACGACCTGCTGTGTTTGACCAGCCCCCAGTCGCCCAAGTATTCTCCACCTCATAACGCCATCAATATGTGCTCTTTGAGCCATTTTCAACACACAGTAACCATTAGGACGTCTGAAAACGTCTGCATACTTACTCGCTGCACCGTACTCTGACATGCACCAACACACCCCTGCGTTTGTGGACTTTTGCCAGCGCCACCTTACGACGACCGCAGGTCAAATGCACCGCATGGTCATACCCCGAGGTGACTTAAACCCGCAAACCACCCACCAGTGCGTTGTATCACCATGTATCAGCATTATCCTTAATTCATGAGCATGAGTGTATTTGTCTAGAATGCAGTGCCGTTAACATTCCAATGTAGTAAACCTATTTCCAGCGCCTGACATACATTCAGCAAGCAAATTCCATATATCATTGTCGTAAACTTTAGACAGGCATCGGAACAATTGACATCTCACATAACAGCCTCGAGGACAGGTGAAATCACGACTCGTATATAGGCGTACAACCGTTTTGCTATCGCTAACGTATCGGTACTTGATGGTGTTATATATTCCTAAGTATAATGACACAACGATGTTAGACACCGACAGTACTAGGATGGAGCATGAGGCGTAAGACCATAGGCCTGTATGTTATACATATACATTTGCGCACATACTCCACAAGCCACTGTACCATCAGGAGTCATTTCCTTTCCTCTTCCACTCGTAAATAGAGCGATCAAAAATCGACTGTCTATATGCCTCCGTATGGGACCTAATATCTTGTATCTTATCTTCTTGGTCCTACCGTGAAATGTAAGATGGCGGTAGGAGGAAACGTTATGAAGTCAGCTTAAAATACCGCTTCTCTGAACTTTCTCAGTAGTGTTCCTCGAAGTAAAGTCTTCTTGCCAACACGGAGTCCCACTTGAGGTCCAGAAGCATATCCGTAACATTTGCATGCTGATCGAAACTACCGGTAGCATTTCTAGCAACACAACTCTGAATTGCTCCGATGTCTTCTTTCAAACCGATATGGTGTGGATTCCAAACACTCGAACAGTACTCAAGAATAGGTCGCACTAGCAAAATTCTTCCAATAAATGGAAATTACCATCCGCCTTCTCTGACACAATCGTCACATGCTCGTTCCATTTGATATAGCTTCGCAACGTTACGCCCAGATATTTAGACGACGTGACTGTGTCAAGCAGGACACTACTAAAGCTGTATCCCAATATTGCGGGTTTGTTTTTCATACTCATCCGCATTAACTTACATTTTTCCACATTAAGAGCCACCTGCCATTCATCACATCAACTAGTAATTTTGTCTAGGTCATCTTCTATCAACAAAGAGTCACTTACTTTCGACATCTTCCTCTACATCACAACATAATCAGCGAACAACCACAGATGGGTGCCCTCTTTGTCTGTCAGATCATTTACGTATATAGAAAATAGTTACGGTCCTGGGGCACACCTGATATTACCCCTGTCTCCGATGAACACTCGCCGTCGAGGATAGCATAGTGGGTTCTGTTATTTACGAAGTCTTCGAGCCAGTTTCTTTTCTGGGAGCCTATTTCATATTCACGTACCGTCGTTAACAGACTGCAATGGGGCATCGTGTCAAATGCTTTCCGGAAATCTAAAAGTACGGAATCTGTCTGTTGCCCTTCATTCATTGTTTCGCAGTATATCATGGGAGAAAGGGGCAAGCTGAATTCCACGGAAGAGATGTTTTCTAAAACCATACTGATTCGTGGACATAAGCTTCTGAGTCTCAAGAAAGTTTAATTATTCGAACTGATAATATGTTGAAGGGTTCTGCAACAAACCGAAGTTAGGGAAATTGGTCTGTGATTCTGTGAGTCCGTTCATTTACCCTTATTTATGGAGTCACCTACGCATTTTTGGATTTAATTGGGACTTTGTGCTGGGCGAGAGATTCACGATAAATGCAGGCCATGTAAGGTGGCAATACAGTGATGTAGTCCGCCTTCGTAGCGTAGCGGTAGCGTTACCGCCTAGCAGGCATTCGGCCGGCACGGTAGCTCATCGTGTTCCGTCAGAGAGCTACTTGGCCTCTGTAATAAGAAACTGAGTGGAAGGATCAACAAAACGAACTTTAACGGATGTCATGTGACGTCCGCAACGACAAAAAAAAAAAAAAAAAAACCAGGCAGGAGTCCCGGGTTCGTTTCCCAGGAGGGGACTGTGTGTTGTGTGTCCATCATCACTGACTCGCAAGGCGCCGAACGAAGTGGCGCCAATTAAAAAGGACTTGCTATGGCGGCGAACTCCCCCCGAATGGGGCCTTCCTGCCAACAATGCCATACGAAAATTTCTTTTTTTACCGTAAAGTACTCTTTGTATAACCGAATTCGGATTCCATCCAGACTTGGTGACTTATTTGGTTTCAGTTCTTTCAGTTGTTTCTCTACGCCGGGGATGCTTATGACTACGTCACCCATACGGGACTATGTGCGACGATCAAACGACGGCACGTTTGTCCTATTCTCCTGCGTTAACGATTTCTTAAACGTAAACATCTCTTACTATAGGTTATCTATCGTGAGCTGACTGCAGTGTAATTCAAAAGAATTACACCAGACGCGGTTCGCTTTTATTTATAAAGAATCTTCTGTGGCATTCTGTAAATTGGATGCATACGATTGTACATTTATTTTTTGACTATTTTCGGTTGAAAACAGCGTTTGTTAATGACGTTAGTCTGCAAGCTACTTATGGTGTTTCTTTACATAGTCTGCACCTTTCCCTCTTGCTAGCAGTGGTTGATGTCGACGGGTTTCATTTCACATCTGCGGTTTTTGGCATTTTGTGTTATTTCCTGCGCTGACTATGTATAATTGACTTTCTTAACTGTTTTTCATTCATCACTGCTACAGTGTTTATGCCTATTCGTTTCTTTTCGTTCACGTTGTGAGTGCTGCCAACCTATGAATCGATTTTGTGTGTGTGTGTGTGTGTTTGTGTGTGTGTGTGTGTGTGTGTGTGTGTGTGTGTGTGAGTGAGAGAGAGAGAGAGAGAGAGAGAGAGAGAGAGAGGAAGAAAGAAACTGCCTTGTATGTAGATACAGACGTGGGAGCGGAGGTGTTTCTTTTTTCCAAGGGGGGGGGGGGGGGGAGCGGGGTGCAGGGACGAACGGCAGGGATGGCCTGGACAATGATTATAGGATAGATCTGGGAGAAAATTGTAGTGGTAAATGGAGCCTGTGGTTACATTTGTACTTTTAAGGTCAAGAATTTTTTCGTGTTCTGCACCAGATCTTTAGGCAAGGTATGATTGTGGCAGCTGCTGTATGCTTCGCGCATAGGTCTTTTCACAGACGCACGAATCATTAAAAATCTTCCCCTGTCATTATTTGCGCGTCCTCTTTTAAACCGAGAGTCCAGCAGCATTTGCATTTTCCGAATTTTGTTATTACACCCCGTTGGATCTTTTTCGTTCTTAATCCACTTACTAGGCACAATCTTTTTCAGAATACGATTTACAATATGTTTAAACTATGTCCATAATTACTCGATGTCTATCATTGTGGAACGTAATAGTTTTAGTTCATTGTCTAAGTGAGATGCTAACGACTGCTTAACTGCTCTTTTATCAGCAACACTCTCCTACTCCTCTTGACTGATTTATTAACTTTCGTAACCATAGTCGCTATGACGACATCATGATCAATAGCCCCCGGTCTCTATACTGACGCTATTAATAGGGTCCGGCCTGTTCGTAGCTACAAGGTGCACTGCGTGTGGGCTGCCGAACTAGCTACTCAAGGCACTTGTCGGAAAACGTACTTCACAAGACTGACCCTCTGTACCTCCTGCAATGAATCCATACACGTCTCAGCCTATACTCGGTAGGTTAAAGTCACCACCACTAGTAGATTTGCACAACTGAGCATAGACTTCCTTTGAATGACTCTAGAACCGTCACAACAGAGTCGGGTTGTCTGTAATAACATCCAGCAATGAATTTGGTTTGCCCTAGGCCTACTATGCGCGACTAAACTACTTCACTATCACACTCAATTTCAACCTCGGTAGAGACAATATTTTTGACGACTACAATGAACACTCCTTCTTCTACGGAGTCTAATGTGTCTATCCGACCAAAAAATTGCAAGACTCGCTAAATATCTCAGAGTCCCAAGGATAATTTGAGGTTCAGAAGTTTCCTGGGGGGGTAGTAAATTCGGGAACTTTGTAACGAATGTTTTGATAAATTAATGATTTTTTTCCCCTGTCGGAGTGTCTTTACTCTGAACGCGGCCTGATTTTCCTAGATGAGTATCGACTTGCGAGTGTTCAGGAGAGTATCTCGAACAACCGCCTAGCCTAAAAAACCCTCATGTCCACTACACAATTACCCTGATACCCGAGCAGCTGCTTCATCTGTGTAGCGCACCCCGGATCTACCAAGGTACAAAGGGGTGTTCTACAAATCCCTCCCGATTCGCAGGTCAAGAAAACTGGAGCCGGGACCGTCACAGAGACGACGAAGCCTTTGGTTGAGTCCCTTCACTCGGCTCAAAGACAAAGAACCCCGATTACTTGTGAGAACGATGTAGCAGATTGCGAGCTCTGCTTGTACACAGCGTGCAAGGTCAGCAGTCTTCATCCCCTCCGCCAGCCGCCTGTAAGAACTCAGGATGCCCTCAGAACCCATGCGACAAGACTCATTGATGCCGACGTGAACCACAAATTGCAGTCGACTGCAACCTGTACTCTCGATATCCGCAGGCAAGGCTGCCTGGACATCTCGGATGAGGCCACCCGGCAGACATATTTGATCTCTTAAGACAAGGGCTAATATTTAAATTTGTTAGGAGGATATTTTAATATTTTGTGGTACAACAGTTCAAATGGTTCAAATGGTTCTGAGCGCTATGGGACTTAACTTCTGAGGTCATCAGTCCCTTAGAACTCGGAACTACTTAAACCTAACTAACCTAAGGACATCATACACATCCAAGCCCGAGGCTGGATTCGAACCTACAACCGTAGCGGTCGCGCGGTTCGAGACTGTATCGCCTAGAACCGCTCGGCCACAGCGGCCAGCCGGACAACTGTCTATTCATAGTTGTGAACTGGGTGCACACCCGCTCGGACTGGGGATTCCAGTAGTTTGGAGAAATAAATGGTTTGAAAGTGCGTACACGTATCTCAGTCCAGCAACATCTTTCCACAAATCTCAGTTCTCGCTACAATCCTATTTTCTTTTCCAGTCGGACTGGAGACATTTTTCATATGCTAGGTGTTTTACGTGTGCGTAGTAAGTTTACAATTCATCCGGTGTTCCTTAGATACGATGTATTAATACTGAAACGATTAAATGTTTCTTTTGAAATGAGGCTACTCAGACCGTCCCATCTTTTGGTGGCGATTTATTGGCATGCTTCCAGAACACCGCCAGCGCCGCACAACCCCAACCTTGAAATGCTCCACCAAAATGTTTACCTTATTATGTCATTCTCATTTCTCGCCCCCTCCTCACCACTTTTCGTCACGTCACCTTTTCACTTGGAAAAGTAATCCCTTTTTAGTGCGTCCTTTTAGTGCAGGAGCTTCCTTTTACCTATTACGTACCACGTCCCGCACCGATGTGAAGTATCGTTGGCAGCGGCAAGAGAGGTTTCCATTCAAGGGAGGTTTCCATTTGGACCACAAGATCTTCAACTAACGGCTTGGACACATCGTTTTTTTTTCTGGTGCATCGATTGCTGCAGCAGCCTTTTCCTGCTCGTATTCCTTCCGTTAGATAGAAGATAAATATTTCCCCACAAAGCAATTATAGTAGAATCTGCACATCATGGAAAACTAACATCAGCTCTAAAGCATCTGACGGGGACTATCGTGGACATGGCATATACACTGATGTTTACAAATTTTATTTCGGTAAAGGTACCACTCCAGTGCTGTGCGATTCAACTTTATCTGGAGTTGATCATTGTAGAGTCAAGTCGTAAATCTACTTGTCACAATTACCAGTGATAAAACAACTGCAACATGCCTGAGCTGTGCCTTTCCATCTTACTTAATTTTTTTTTCCCAACGAAGGCGACTTGAACATTGTTATCAGTAATGTCAGTTCTCGGGGTAAATGTTCAGCCCCGAAACAGGCTTACTGGAGAGTCTTTCTATACCGCAGTGAGTGAAGATTCTTTTTTATGTGTTTATAGTGTAGCAATATGGCCATTGTTTTGACGTGCCGAAAATCAGCAATGTTTGCAACATTGCAACAGGCACTACTAAACAAGGAACAATGTGAATTCAGAGTGCGAAAATGCTTTTACACCTTTGGTGTGAGTATTCTAGATGTCTTAAAATTGAGTACCGTTGATTGGAGTTCAGCAGTTGCCGTAGAATCCCGGCTGTTGCAGAAGTGGCACCTCTACCTCTTTCTGATGAGCGAGGCAGCTGCAATTGTAATGCCTTACAAGGGGGCCCTCTTAAATATTACTCATGCTTATACATTGTGTAGTCACATTAATATAACCACTTGCCGAATTCCTGAATAGCCACCTTTTGTAGCGGGAACCAGAGCGAGACGTGCAGGAAGAAAGCCTGTCATTGAGGTTCTGGAAAGTACCGAGTGGGATGCGAAGGCAGGCCGATTCAAGTGCCTTGGCCAGCAGCACTACGGTTCTCGGTTGAGTATCCACAGCGTTAGTAGTCTGGTTGAGGGGGTCCTACAGATTCACGATTGGGTTTAAATGGGGGGGGGGGGGGGAATTTGGTGGCGGGAGGAGTCTGGTAAACCGATCTTGCCGCTCTTCGAACCACCACTCGTACACTGCGAGCTGTGTCACACGTTGCGTTGTCCTGCAGATAGATGCCACTGTGCCGAGGGAAAACTGCCTGTAGGGATGGGCATGGTCCCCAAGAACCGGTGAACACTTATATTGATTCGTTCTGCCTTCCAGAATGACGTTATCACGCAGAGAACGCCACAAAAACATTTCCCATACCATCATGCTCCCTTCTCCTGCCTGGACCCTTCTGGCAAAGCCGCCCGTGGTGGCCGAGCGGTTCTAGGCGCTTCAGTCTGGCACCGCTTGACGGTTACGTTCGCAGGTTCGAATCCTGCGTCGGGCATGGATGTGTGTGAAGTCCTTAAGTTAGTTATGTATAAGTAGTTCTAAGTTCTAGGGGACTGATGACCTCAGATGTTAAATCCCATAGTACTGAGAGCAATTTTCAACCTTCTGACAATTGTTGACGTGCGTTTGCTTTCAGACGTTTCACGTCCTACACGCCAACGGCCATCTGTCGGATGTGGCCTAAAATTTCATTAATCAGAAAAGGCCACCTGTTACCACTCAGTCGGAGTCTAGTTGCTGTATTGGCTTGCGAATCTGAGCCTTCGTAACCAATGAACGGCAGTTAGCATGGGTGCACGAACCATGCGCCTGCTGCGGACGCCCATACGTCTGCCGAACGGTCATTGTGGAGATACTGTTGGCAGTCCCTTGGTCCATCTGGGCGATCAGTTGCTCAGTAGTTGGGCATCTGTTCGCCTCTGCACATCTTCGCAACCGTCACTCAACTCTGTCTTCTATGGCCCCTGGTGCATTGGTTCCTCGGTGCTGGTTTTGAATACCGCCATTTTGCCAAGGATCGAATACTTTAACCACGGTGGCACGTGAAAAGTTCACAAACGTAACCCTTTCGAAATGCGTTCATGCTTGGCCCGAATGTCAATGTTCATCCCCTTTTGGATGTCAAATACACTACTGGCCATTAAAATTACAATACCAAGGAGAGATGGAGATGATAAGTGGGTATTCATTTGACAAATATATTATACTAGAACTGACATGTGATTACATTTTCACGCAATTTGGGTGCATAGATCCTGAGAAATCAGTAACCCAGAACAACCACCTCTGGCCATAAAAACGGTCTTGATATGCCTGGGCATTGAGTCAAACAGAGCTTGGATGGCGTGTACAGGTACAGCTGCCCATGCACCTTCATTATGATGACACAGTTCATCAAGAGTAGTGACTGGCGTATTGTGACGAGCCAGTTGCTCGGCCACCATTGACCAGTGGTTTTCAGTAGGTGAGAGATCTGGAGAATGTGCTAGCCAGGGCATCAGTCTAACATTTTCTGTATCCAGAGAGGCCCGTACAGGACCTGCAACATGCGGTCGAACATTATCCTGCTGAAACGTAGGGTTTCGCAGGGATCGAATGAAGGGTAGAGTCACGGGCCGTAGGGTTTCGCTGGGATCGAATGAAGGGTAGAGCCACGGGTCGTAACACATCTGAAACGTAACGTCCACTGTTCAAAGTGCCGTCAATACGAACAAGAGGTGGCCGAGACGTGTAAACAATGGCACCCCACACAATCACGCCGAGTGATACGCCAGTATGGCGACGACGAATACACGCTTCCAATGTGCGTTCACCGTGATGTCGCCAAACACCTATAGGACCATCATGATGCTGTAAACAGAACGTGGATTCATCCGAAAAAATGACGTTTTGCCATTCGTGCACCCAAGTTCATCGTTGAGTACACCATCGCAGGCGCTCCTGTCTGTTATGTAGCGTCAACGGTAACCGCAGCCATGGTCTCCGAGCTGATAGTCCATGCTGCTGCAAACGTCGTCGAACTGATCGTGCAGATGGTTGTTGTCTTGCAAACGTCCCCATCTGTTGACTCAGGGATCGAGACATGGCTGCACGATCCGTTACAGCCATGCGGATATGATGCCTGCCATCGCGACTGCTAGTGATACGAGGCCTTTGTTATCCAGCACGGCGTTCCGTATTACCCTCCTGAACCCACCGATTCCATATTCTCCTAACAGCCATTGGATCTCGACCGACGCGAGCAGCAATGTCGTGATACGATAAATCCGCAATCGCGATAGGCTACAATCCGACCTTTATCAAAGTCGAAAACATGATCGTACGTTTTTCTCCTCCTTACACGAGGCATCCCAACAGCGTTTCACCAGGCAACGCCGGTCAACTGCTGTTTGTGTATGAGCAATCGGTTGGAATCTTCCTCATGTCAGCACGTTGTAGGTGTCGCCACCGGCACCAACCTTGTGCGAATGCTCTGAGACGCTAATCATTTGCATATCACAGCATCTTCTCCTGTCGGTTAAATTTTGCGTCTGTAGCACGTCATCTTCATGGTGTAGCAGTTTTGATGGCCTGTAGTGTAAATCGTTCCTTCTCTTAACTATGACAACTAGTGTACCGTTCTCCGCCTTCCCTTACACGCTTTATATACCCTCCACGACCAGTGCCGCCAGCTGCCGTCTATGGGTGGTTATTGGACTCCGACGTCGGGAACATAGGCGGCAGTCACATTAACGTGACTGGACCGCGTACTAGTTTTAGCTCATAGCCCGGATTTAGATTGACTAAAGCAGTACGACGAGTGCTCAAACTCGAAAGAAAGTCGCTTTCGAAGACTGGGCATTTTCCAATCGATGTTAAGTAATTTTACGAATTAAGAGAATCGCTGAGAGATAAGTGTGTAGAGTAAGTCTTCAGATAACGAGGGAGTATGTCCATGCTTTCTTAATTTTAGTTATTATAAAATGGAAATACCAACAAATAGTGAATCATAATTTTAAATTAAACTAATGTATCTTTATTTTTAATTAGACATCTTAATCACTAAAGTATAAATCCAAATTTGATATCGGCATGCAAATTGCATTATTCTAAAATGAAAAAATTATATACGTCAATCTGTAAGAATAAAAATGTCTGTTTTGAATTTGAATGCTTCACTTTTTCATATAAAATCTTAGTTATTGTCAGTACTCGAATTTTCATGCCATTAGTAATTAAGAATAGAATGATGTTATTTTTATTAATAATGTGAACCAGTATTTCGTAATTAACATCTGCATTTGGTAATAAATGAAGGTAAACATTGTTTCCACACAGCTGTACTGTCAATTTATTAAATAAACGGTTTCTGTCAAAAACGGACGATCCTCAGGTATAACGTGACATCATAGTGAGATGCATGTTTCAGTGTCCCTGAGGATGGACACTTTTTTACCGAAACCATTTGTTAAATAAAGTGACACTACAGCTGCACGCGGAATATTATTTTTCAAAAATTTCCTGAAGCTGTAAACCACCACCTCCTCAAAAGAATAAATAAAAACATTAAATGAAAGTAAAAATTTTGCTGCTACCGGTAATCGAATGAGCGAGTTTGCCGTTATTACAATTGTACACTACGCGCCCAGATAACAGCGACTCTGTTAACTTATTCGAAACATTTTGTACTGAACAGCGCTGGAAAAGTTTCTAAACTTCAAAGGGGATTTCTTTTATTTTTTCCTTTGTTTTTGTTTTTAGAGCTGTGTCGTGCTGCATTGGGAAATTAATGTTTAAATCTTGGGCCATACGTTGACAGCAGCGTCTGGTGTTGCTGTGAGCGCAACAAAGGGTGGCTTTCTGTCGTTCAAGGTGCAGGAGTTCTGTTAGAGCTTGCACTTTGTGGTCTGTACCTTCCTCGCCCTTTCACAGAATGGTGAGGGAGGGCCAGTGTAGCCAGTAACTGTGTCCTTCAACTTCCCTCATTCCCGTCTCTTTGTGTTTAATTTACACTCTAGAAATTCAGTGCTTCAAAAGACTTGTCTACGAGATGAGATTTCTACGAAAATCGCTTTGTCATCCAGTTCGGTTTCTGCAAGTTTCATTTACCCTCAAGGAAATTGTTTGTTTCCAAGAGCTTGGTTCTGTGATTTGATTTCTACGAAAAAGGCTTTATGATCGCTAAATTAAGCGAATCCAACGCCAACCACTTTGAAGCTTTAGGTTATGTCGTTATATTGCAGAAAGTAACTCTTCCACAGATAAATTTTATTTATTTATGCACTCACCTGTAATTTCGAGGCTGCAGCTTCTTTATCAAGTCTGAATGGCTCCTATTGGTGTTCACAACATTTTTTTATTTTTTTACTTCAAATGAGTTGGAATTATTATCAGAATTTTGTATTTTCTTAGAACTGTTCAGTTACGTTTGTTTGATTTAGTAGTCTCATTTTATAAATAGGCCGCCTAATAAAACTTTCAGAATGGATTTAGGTTAGCTATAAAGTGATCTACTTGCAGTGTATCCCCGCTTTATCACAGTACCTAACAAGCTATGAAATGAAATAGTTACAGCGTGTCTAAACTGTCAGCTATTCACTACTCGTAACTCAGTAGTAATGCAGTCGAACTCCGGAGACACAGTGACACACTGCACAATTGCCATTAAATATTTATGTGACACCGTACACTCTTAACATCCTTTAATGTCAACCAAATTTTGTGGCAGTGTAGTACACACAGCCTAATACAGAAGCCAATATTTATCATAAGATAATTGAAAGAAAGCTCTTATAAATTTTAAATTGCTACAGAAAATACTGAACCTTGAGAAAGCCGAAACAAGCAATTTACAACCAGCATAGAGTGTAAAACGGGTGATTTACGGGTAAAGGAACTACTGGAAACGGCCTAGATAGGAAGTCTGGACCCCAGGGGGTTTCTCCCAACAATAGTCACTGTTTTACCAAAAATACAAATACAAATTGGCTGCACCAACAAACAAATCGCAGAAATAAATATGCAGATTAAATAACTGAAATAATTTAAAAGAATCCTAATAATAATTATCTGAGCGAAACTTGATAATAATTAAAAACTTAAAAGCATCTAAACATTCTGAGTGACTGCACGCTCTCCTTTAAGCTAAAGGCAAGCATGAATTCTTTCCACAACTTGGAATTAAGATAATAATTTGATTATTTTCTGTCCTTAACAATAGAAATTCATAACTCTGAAATCATGGGTGAGGCTCACAAACGGTTTCTTCTTGGTTAAGATACAACAGAATACAACATTTTTTTCGTAAGGTTACCAGATATACAGAGTAAAATACCACAACAGTTTTTTATTTTTTCAGCACTGTGTTAATCCCCTAAGGCTTTCAACGTCCAAGGCTCATTTAACGAGAAGGAAAAATATACAATTATCATGAACACAAGCATCAGACAATCAGACAAAATTTCAAATTTAACGAAATTGTAGAGGCCGTAGATTTATACCACTAGGCTCTAATTACAGAATGGGGACTCCTTGCCAGTGTTACACACACGATGTGACACTTCCAATGCGTGCGTTGTCTGTCCAGATACCAATGCGCCGGTTTAGCTGACCGATCACTCGGGAAGAAAGCTGTGGTTGATCAGCAGGCCTAGCCTGACCTAACACGCGCCTGACCAAACTTCAGCAAGTCCTTTGTATAACAACTATGGCTGGCGCACCTGAAGTACAGATAGACTTACTACTTGAACTACAAATATCACTTACCCACCTGAGGCACTCAATGGCCAATGTGCAAATTTTGATAACGAACAATTTCCCAAACTAGTCGCAAGGAGCGGAGAATGCAGATTTCACACTTACAGTCTATCTTTAGTGACGCTGAAACAAGATTTCGTGCATAATGCTCACGGCCGAGCTAACAAAGATGCCGAACAAAGCGGCCTAAGTACGTATTCAATTTAGGGACTTTAGTGGCCTGAATCAAATAACTAACACAAAACAACAACACCTATGAAGCATGTTTCGCCTGAAGGGCACAGAAAAGCAGGATGGAAACTCGCGATAAGCGTCTTTCTTAGCAACTGGGAATTACAAACAGCTTCATAAAACCTTAAAATTACAAACAGCACATAGCCCTGAGAGGGGGTTCATCACAGTCTCAAATGCAGTAATGTTTAAATACCGGGGAATAGACAAACGTGCCTCTAGCTTAGAGCAGGCCCCGCTCACACAAGCACAAAGATGGCCAGAGTAACACATCTAGAACATCAACCGGCACAACTGCAGGAATACGCAATACACGCTTAGTACTACCCGAGATTCGTAGGCAACACTAAAAGACATTAGGCATGTCAGACATTCGTATGATAAAGAGCTCTTCCTTACTTAAAGCAAAAATAAGAAGTCAGTGAAGCTGCTCAGACATGTGTCTTAAGGAGCAATAACAAATCAAAGATATATTTAAAATGTGCGTATACCCCCACAATAATTTAGAGGTCGCTTTCTTTCTGGCACAACCGATAAGTCGCGATTCAGGCAGAAGCGTCCACAGCGCGTGCCAGAAGAGCATATCGACGTAAAACAATGCGGTATCCAAACATCAGAATCTTCACCTTCAAGTCTGCCCGAAAATAACCAACGGCAAATTCGAAAAGGAACTAAGATACTTGTAGGTGAGGCAATGTGCGACAAATCAACGGCAGCGAGATAAAGACAGCGACCATTCAATTAAACTGCCAGCCCCACAGTAAAACACGGCTGTAATTGCCGCACTGCATGGTCAAGCCTTCCCGACCTCTGGCATTTATGGACTTGATTGCAGCCCACCGACCGTCGAGCACCTTTCTCTCCGCGACCCACCTCACCTTGCCTGTTCCTACATTTCTATGCAATAGAAACTTATATTCCGCGAGGTCTGATCTTGTACCAGTTTTTCCATTCTTCTGTAAAGAATTCGTGTTAGTATTTTGCATGGGTGACGTTTTAAGCTGATATTTCGGTAGTTTTTTCACCTATAGGCAACTAATTTCCTTGGAACTGGAATTATCATAATCTTCTTCAAGCCTGAGGGTAACCACCTCTCTCATACATCTTGCTCACCAGATGGAAGAGTTTTGTCATGGCTGGCTCTCCCAAGGCTATCACTAGTTCTAATGAAATTTCTAATGAAATCTCGTCCACTCCTGTGTCCTTGGTTCGACTTAGGTCTTTCAGTGTTCTGTCATATTCTTCTCGCAGTATCGTATCTCCCTCCACGTCATCATCTACGTCCTGTTCCATTTCTATAACACTGCCCTCAAGTTCGTCTTCGTTGTATAGACCCTCTTCATTTATTCATTCCATCTCCTTGCCTACTCTTGTTTGCTTAGGACAGGTATTCCATCTGAACTCTTGACATTCACACAGTAGGTTCTCTTGTCTCGAAATGTCTCTTTTATTTTCCTGTTGGCGGTGTCTATCTTTCCCCGATCCGGTATGCGTGATATTTGTTTCGAAATCCTTACATTTGTCCTCTAGCCATTCCTACTCAGCCACTTCAGGGACTCCCGCCGTAAAACTTGTATGTTGTTCGAACCTACCGGTAACAAACCCAATCTTACGGGATAGAACCTAAGCAAACGTAGCGTGTGAAGAGCCACTTTGCACTTCCCATCAGTCTGACTTTTTAAAACGTTTTTATTCCCTTGCACCTGCTTCATTTACTGCCTTCTTATATTTTCTCCTTTCGCCAGTCAAGTTAAGTATTGCTGGTGTTATCGAAGGATTTCTGCTAGGTCTCGTCTTTTTACTTGTTTGACCCTCTGCTGCCTTCACTTTTTCATCTCTCGAAGCTACTCGTTCTTCTCCTACTGCATTCCTTTCCCCTGTTCTTGTCAATCGTTCCCTGATGCTCCCTATGAAACTCTCAACAACACCAAGTTCGTTCAGTTTATCTAGATTTCATCTCATTAATTCCCTAAATTTTACGATTTATCCTTTTTTAATCTATAGCTCATAACCAGTACATTGTGGTCAGAGTCTATTTCTGCTCCTAGAAATATCTTACAATTTAAAATCTGGATCCGAAATCTCTTATCATTATAGAATTGTTCTGCAGTTAGCGTCGAATGCTGGTTCTCCTAATTTCTCAGTAGTGCTCTATTTATGATTGGAACAGGAAAGGAAATGACTCGTAAGGTACAGTGGCTCGTGGAGTACGTATGCAGATGTAGATGTATAACATACAGGGCTATGATCTTACGTCTCATGCTCCCTCCTAGTACAGTCGGTACTTTTCATACGCTGCGTTTGCTTAGGTACATGACGTATCCTATCCTGTAAGATTGGATTTGTTACCGGTAGATTCGAACAACACGCAAGTATTACGGCGGGAGCGCTAAACAATGCACACTGACCTCCGCAAAGCGCATCATCGTATCCGAAACAGTTTGGACATACACTCCTGGAAATTGAAATAAGAACACCGTGAATTCATTGTCCCAGGAAGGGGAAAACTTTATTGACGCATTCCTGGGGTCAGATACATCACATGATCACACTGACAGAACCACAGGCACATAGACACAGGCAACAGAGCATGCACAATGTCGGCACTAGTACAGTGTATATCCACCTTTCGCAGCAATGCAGGCTGCTATTCTCCCATGGAGACGATCGTAGAGATGCTGGATGTAGTCCTGTGGAACGGCTTGCCATGCCATTTCCACCTGACGCCTCAGTTGGACCAGCGTTCGTGCTGGACGTGCAGACCGCGTGAGACGACGCTTCATCCAGTCCCAAACATGCTCAATGGGGGACAGATCCGGAGATCTTGCTGGCCAGGGTAGTTGACTTACACCTTCTAGAGCACGTTGGGTGGCACGGGATACATGCGGACGTGCATTGTCCTGTTGGAACAGCAAGTTCCCTTGCCGGTCTAGAAATGGTAGAACGATGGGTTCGATGACGGTTTGGATGTACCGTGCACTATTCAGTGTCCCCTCGACGGTCACCAGTGGTGTACGGCCAGTGTAGGAGATCGCTCCCCACACCATGATGCCGGGTGTTGGCCCTGTGTGCCTCGGTCGTATGCAGTCCTGATTGTGGCGCTCACCTGCACGGCGCCAAACACGCATACGACCATCATTGGCACCAAGGCAGAAGCGACTCTCATCGCTGAAGACGACACGTCTCCATTCGTCCCTCCATTCACGCCTGTCGCGACACCACTGGAGGCGGGCTGCACGATGTTGGGGCGTGAGCGGAAGACGGCCTAACGGTGTGCGGGACCGTAGCCCAGCTTCATGGAGACGGTTGCGAATGGTCCTCGCCGATACCCCAGGAGCAACAGTGTCCCTAATTTGCTGGGAAGTGGCGGTGCGGTCCCCTACGGCACTGCGTAGGATCCTACGGTCTTGGCGTGCATCCGTGCGTCGCTGCGATCCGGTCCCAGGTCGACGGGCACGTGCACCTTCCGCCGACCACTGGCGACAACATCGATGTACTGTGGAGACCTCACGCCCCACGTGTTGAGCAATTCGGCGGTACGTCCGCCCGGCCTCCCGCATGCCCACTACATGCCCTCGCTCAAAGTCCGTCAACTGCACATACGGTTCACGTCCACGCTGTCGCGGCATGCTACCAGTGTTAAAAGACTGCGATGGAGCTCCGTATGCCAGGGCAAACTGGCTGACGCTGACGGCGGCGGTGCACAAATGCTGCGCAGCTAGCGCCATTCGACGGCCAACACCGCGGTTCCTGGTGTGTCCGCTGTGCCGTGCGTGTGATCATTGCTTGTACAGCCCTCTCGCAGTGTCCGGAGCAAGTATGGTGGGTCTGACACACCGGTGTCAATGTGTTCTTTTTTCCATTTCCAGGAGTGTATGTGTGCGTAACAGCTTCGACTGACAGACTCAGATGACTACGCCTCCTCCTTTAGTGCACTCAGACAGACGTCATTCGTTGCATCGGATACTTCTGCACAATCCAACGAGCGAAACACATACTGTATTCACATTCCAGTGCTGTGGATGTTATATCATGAAAGCTGTTTACGAACTCCATGACAGAGATAATCATGTGCCGGAAAGCAAGATGTGACGTCCAGACTTACAGTATGCTGCAGTAATGTCGTGAACAAGAACAGAACAGATCATAACGGAAGTTTGGATCAACACAATCTCTCTCATTGCTACATATAGTGACTGTCAATCATATAACCACAGATACGTCTGCATGTAGCTGGCAGAACGTCGCCAAAACTATAACTGTCTCACTTTATGTTGCGTCCTCGTTGCCACTGTAGTGACTTGTACTCTGGGAATCAAGGGAGAGGATATAAGTTGGTGGCCGGTATTCTTTTCCACAATAGAGCTGCACACATGGATTAACAGGGTTATTTATTTACATGAACAAGAAACTACTTATCTTTAACAGAGTCCATGTGTTGTTGAACAAGCTCTTATAGCCCACGTTAGCCTCACTGCTGGTGAAGCAGAAGTCCCACTATGCGATGAATGGCAGATGTCAAACTGGAGTGCGAGTTGGTGCGTCAGTGACTGAACTAGTGACTGAGCTACTGAGCTAGTGACTGAGACTCTCTGGTCAGCGTCGGAGGCCTAAATACTTGCGGTCGAGAAGGCGTTGGCGGCATGTTGCTTGCGAGTCTATCTTTGGTCTCTCTCGTGATAGGGGCGCTTGATCCAGCGCCTACTATCGATCTTGCTGCATCATTGCCGACCAGTGTGCTGGCGACAGCTTACGCCAGTACGTTCCTCCCCCCAAAATGCTGCACAGTTGTCGAGTAGGGAGGAAGCGATCGACAATGAGGAGGGAGGCAGTACACTGGACAATGATATGAGCCAGAAGCTGTGACTGGAAGATGGCATGCTCCTGACCGTATCCCACCATCTGGCTTGTGAAGCAACAGGAACCTTGTCTGGTGAACATGCTGCCAGGGCACACACCCAAGCCTGAGGGCGTTTTCTTGGGCGATGATGGTGACGCCGTCGGCGAGGGCGACAGCGATGGAGGGTTCAGGTGCATTGGGTTGGTGAGCATGGTCGGCAGGAGGGGGTGGGGAGGGTGCGGGCATCGTCCATCCGCTGCTCCTGGAGTGCCCTGGTGGTACCAGCCGGCGGCTGCGAAGGCTACGCATCCCTGCGAGTCCGTGAATCAGGGGGAAGCGGTGGATAGGAGTACTTTAAGATCTGTTTTGATATTCTACTACCTGGGACATTAAATGTTATAGCATCACGTGTCATGAGATCAATGTAAGACTTACCACAACTACACTTAAATTTGCACTTCCAAATCATGCCCGTTAACTCTGTGTACCACTGGCGATTTATCAGTTCTGACTTCTTCCGCAAGCAAGGGAACTGATATCCAGCTGCAGCTACTTGGACTTGCTGGTTATAATATTGAGTTAATGCAGCGACTACTTGGTCATATCTGAGTATTTCGGGAGGCACGGTTGGTAACAGTTTTTGTATTAAACTGAACATTGGGAAACCAACAATCGAAATGAAGTATTGTAGCTTTACAGTACATTGAACAAATTGAATTTGACAGTGTGCTTGGAACTGTGCCAGGTACCCGAGTCATTTCTCTTCTGTGTCGTTAAATTACCAGAAAATTGGCATGCTGGCAGGTGGCACTTGTTGGGCTGTTTGGTTGGTTGCTTGGTTGGTTGTGTGGTCGACGCAGCTTGTGCAGCCAGTAGCTGTGCACTGTCATCAACAAAACAGCAATTTGTTGGTTCTGAAACTGAGAATCTTGTGTTTGATCCATTACATTGGCCTTCTGCGATCGAGGCGCGGGAGCAGGAGATAGAGGGGGCGGGGTAGCCACGGTGTACACAAATATGTTGTAGCCAAAAAATCAAGCAAAGCCTTGAAAAGAGAAATTTGATTAGTTCTGCGGCATCCCTCCTGAAATACGTACAAGCCCGCAACAACAAATGGGCCCATAGAAATGACCACCGCTACAAGCCAAAACACAAGAGAAGCAAGAAAAATATTTTGCTAAGTTGATTATCTTTGACCTGCACTGAATCATCCTCTTCGCCATTGTTGTGTCCTCAATGCCACTGTAATGTCTTGAACCATGCGAATCAGGGGAGAGGATGTTGTTTGGTGGCAGATATCATCTTTCTACAATACAACTACACACATGTATTAACAGGATTATTTATTTACATGAACAAGAAGCTACTTATCTTTAACAGACTCCATGTGTTGTGGAACAAGCTCTTCCATAATAGTCCACGTTAGTCTCACTGCTGGTGAACTACAAGTCCCGCTGTGTGATGAATGGCAGAAGCCAAACTGGTGTGCGTTAGTGACTGAGCTACTGAGATAGTGACTGAGACTGAGACTCTCCGGTCAGCGGCGGCGGCCTGAATACTTGCGGTCGAGAGGGCATTGGCGACATGTTGCTTGCGAGTCTTTTTCTGGCCTCTCTCCTCATAGGCACGCTTTATCCATCGTCTACTATCGATCTTCTTGGTACATCTTTGCCAACCAGTGTGCTGGCGACAGCTTACGCCAGCACGTGTTATACCTGGGACATGCAAAACATGCAGCAGATTTGTCACTTACCATTTCTTACGACTCTGCTAATGTTTGTTTGTGTATAGGAAAACGTTATAGTTATAAGTCGAACCATAATGCCAAGCCGGCCTGTGTGGCCGAGCGGTTCTAGGCGCTTCAGTGTGGAACCACGCGACCGCTGCGGTCGCAGGTTCGGATCCTGCCTCGGGCATGGATGTGTGTTATGTCCTTAGGTTAGTTAGGTTTAAGTAGTTCTAAGTTCTAGGGGACTAATGACCTCAGAGCCATTTGAACCTTAATACCAACTCCTCCGTTAGTCAGACACTTTATAAATTCATTAAGCTGGCTACGGAGTCATAAATAGCATTAGAACCTGTATAATATATGGCCTACATGCAAGTTAACCACTATTGCAAACGAACTGCTGTAAAATGCAGTTTCACCACCTGTTTTTAAACTCAGCAAACTGATTCCAAGACTCTAGATGCGCATTCTAGTCTTCTGATAACACAGTGGTCGCGTCGCAGAACATCGTTACACCGTATACATCGCACAAACCTTTAAAAGCACCTAGCAACAACGCAGAGTTGCAAATAGCAGCATGACGTAGGCTTCTTTAGCCAGTTTAGTCAGTTTAGCTTCTGTTACTCCCGTTATTACACCATTATCATTATGTAGGAGGAATTATTTGCAGGCTTGACGCTATCTCTCGCTGAGATAGACTAGTTTACCACGGAGATAGGTGGTAAATTTACCACAAATTTTAAAAGTGTTCTACCAAGAAGCTGAAGCTACTCTATGTGATAAGATTATTCTCAGTCATGTATAACAGGCATTATACACTGACTTACTATCGATATAATCTTGCCAAAGTGATAGCAGCGCCACCTGATGAGAAATGACTGCTAGTCAGTCACAAGCACAGTGTGTCTAGTACCGATGAGGGTGCTAGCCGTCTGTAGAATGGGGAAGGCGTGCGATCTATACGAGTATGACTTAGGACTCACTGTGATGAACCAGAGGCTCGGTACGAGAATTTCGGAAACTGTACAACATGTCGTGTGTTCGAGGTGTGCAGTGGTGAGTGTCTCCAACACCTGGCGAAGGCAAGTTGAAACCACTTCCGGACGTCGTGGTGTTGGGTGGTCATCCCACATTGTAGGTGTCGTATGTCGTAGGCTGGGCAGGCGAGTAAAACAGTGCAGGAGGCGAACGGTGACGGAACCAACATCAGACTTTAATGCTGAGCAGAGCACATGTGTCTCTGACCACGCAATGCACTGAATGTTCCTGACGTCCTTGGCCGATGACACATGCATGTGCCAATGTTAACACCATAACATCGGCAACTACGACTGATATTGGCACGTGAAAATCGGCACTGGACGTTGGCGCAGTGGAAGACCTTTGCATGATCTGATGAATCCCGATACCTTCCTCATCATGCCGATGGGAGGATTCGAATCCTTCATCTTCCAGGGGAACAGTTCCTTGACGCACTGTGGAACAGAGTCAAGCTGGCGGCGGCTCTATTATGTTCTCTGGAGTTCCAGTGGTACAGCTCGTAGACGTACTGTGGAACAGAGTCAAGCTGGCGGCGGCTCTATTATGTTCTCTGGAACATTCATTTGGGCCTCCATAAGCCCAATGGATCTCATGCATGGAGCCACGACGGCCAAGGAGTATTGTATATTGGCTGCAGACCACGTATACTCTTCATGGCTATCATGTTTTCCGACGGTAGTGGTGCCTTTGAACAAGATAATGCGCCAGGAATGGGATGGAGTCGTTCGAGAAACACAGTGACGAGTTCTCCCCCCCCCCCCCCCCAACACGTCTGGAATGTGGTTGAACGTGGTGTCAAAACTCATCGCCCTCTGCTGGAATTTGTGGAATTTGGTGACCTGCCAAAGACTCATCGCTTCCATCCCACGAAGCATCACCACTGTTGTGGACATAACGGCTATTAGGCAGGTGGTCATTATGTTCTGGCTGATCAGTGTATATATTGAACAGGTGAACCACACACACGGAGGGGTACAGCGCACTAGCTGGCCGGTAGACTGTAGCACTGTGCCTGGACGCGGTTTTGGTCGGGGTAGTACAGCGGCTTAGACGAACTGCAAAGCGCTGTACCTAGACATGGTGTGGATGGTGTGTTTCAGTGACTTAAACGGACTGTATAGCGCCGTACGCGATATGACGTTTTTCTTCCATTTCCAGCCAGCAATGAGTACCTGCAGTTAATCGGTTTTATTCGCCCCGATAGCTGAGTGTTCAGCGTGACGGATTGCCGTCCTACGGCCCCGGGTTCGATTCCCGGCTGGGTCGGGGATTTTCTCCGCTCAGGGACTGGGTGTTGTATTCATCATCATTCCATCCCCATCCGGCGCGCAGGTCGCCCAATGTGGCGTCGGCTGTAATAAGACCTGCACCAAGCGGCCGGACCTGCTTCGTAAGGGGCCTCCCGGCAAGTGACGCTAAACGCTCATTTCCATTTCCATGGGTTTTATTGATGTTCCTCCTGTGTGATTTAAATTGCCTGAGTGTAACAGTCTTGGTGAGAATGGCATAGTTCCCTTGGAGATTAAATAATTGATTAATCTTTCTTATATGTTATTGTACTGTACGGTGAAATGTGCATTTCACAATGCCGTGATCGTTTTCGGGCAACCAGTAGTCTTATCCACGCTACAGACGCATGCTGCAAGCAGTGACATTTCTCGAAAGAGCAAAGAAAACGTTTTCTCACGGCTTGCAATGTACGGCTGTGATCTACAGATAACCCCTGGCTAACCGAAAGCAGCAACGGAATTGTGTAAAGCACATGTGATTGTCTCTTATTAAACACTAAAAATAAAAGAGCAAAAGGATCTTTTTTACATTGTTGATTTTTGTCCTTGATTCAGATCCTTGGACATTTACTATATCTTCTTAGATGGAAGAATTAGAGAACGTCGTGTTTACTAACTTTACTTTGGTTATAGTTTCGTCTGCTAGTTAGAACCAACACACAGATTTCATGTAGTCAATCATGTACTTTACATACGACCAGCACCTCTTCCTGCTAGATTTCGAGATAATGGCTTCATAATGGCATTGAAGTAGGCATTAAATTTCGAGATTCTGTAAACCGGTGCCAATCGTGCAGGTTTTGCATACTTTTAAAGTTGATGTCCTTTTCTTGCTGCTTCTGCAACACAGTGTTAAACAGTTACATGTACTCTGAGGGTTTACTCCGTGTCTTTTTGAACTAACTGTTACAAAATGCTCCACGACCGTCCTCATTATATCTCTGATTTTGAGCCATTCATGTTCAGAAACTGTGCGGTAAACAGACGTTCTCCTCTACTGTTGAAACTTATAACACTCCCGTCTGCTACTGCTATACCATAACCTCAAAACTGGAGGCAATTTGCAAAACAGAATTACTTTGTTAGAGTAATAATGGTATAAAGCAACAGAGCAGTGCTACCCTCTGAGAGGAATTTTGTTATGTTGACCGTGTTGTACCTAACGGAGGTGGCTTATCGGAAGTGAAAGTCAGAATTACGTAACTATTTGAACAGTAACAAACAAAATTTTGCCTTTCTGCACTGTTTAACGGATAAAGAAAACGGTCGCCAGCCTAACTAGGCAAGAGAATGATTAACATTCTCGTTCAAGAAAATAGTTATTAGTAACTTTAATGGATAAACACAACCTATACTTTGTCACACGCGAGTGCAGTGAACTCTTACACATACAAATGTTTACGGTAAGATTGAAACTAACAGAGCAGCACAAACTATTTGCAAAATTATAACAGATACCGAAATACACTATTACTTTCAGGGCTTACACAAAATGGATGGTCTTTATAACATTACTATTAATATGCACTTCTAATACACAAGAGAGACAAACACTTAGCAAACATGAGTACATAACGTTTCACAACTGCAGCTTTCTACTCTTACTACAGTGAGACACAAAATTAACATATATGTAAGATACTGACTCACCTTCTGCGATTTACAACAGGCAGTAATGTGATCATTTACTAAGCAAAACGTTATAAGCCTCAGTCTTAAGAACTTTTAATTTGAAGTTGGCAACAACACATTAATGAGCAGTTTTACTAGGAAAATTATATTCAGCAAGAATCATTGACTTTAACTCACTCTCTTGCCACATTAAGTTTAAATTTTTCTTTACTATGTTCAAGAGGCATTAATTAGTAAAAAAACTGGTTTTCAATGTTCTTTCAGTAGGGACACTCGGTAATCACTTTAGTTCAAACTGAGAGGAACCTGAGAGGTTTTATGATAAGGAAAAAAATCAAGGTAGGTACATAAATTCAGATATAAATTACCTTATATTTGAGCACACTAACACATCCATTAAGCTAATCCTTCACTGTACATCATTGTAGTATTCCGATGTAATGATTGCGCAATGTGGTGGCAACTGCATGTTGGTAGGTGGAATTGCAGGTAGAATTGCTGGACTCTGTCATTTCTTGGTGGCGATGATAGATACAAATTCCAGAATAGTTCCAGCTATTTATCCATCCATCCGAGGCATTGGAAAGCAGCAGAGAAAGCCTCTCTCGGAACCAGCACAATATGCATCTTTTACATGGCAGAGCATAGTTTGGTAGCTCGTCCCCGACTCGTAGCTCGTCCCCGACTGACTATCAGTTCCACCTTTTCTACATAAGCCAACCACAATTTGCATGCGCTACACAGTTCCATTCCCGAGGGGAACCACAACAACTTTTACATACAGAATAACTAATAACCCTAAGTGAGGATCAGCAATTTACATAACAGCAAACAAACACATTAACTAAAACACAACATTTGCACATGTTGACATTTCTACAAAATTATTCACACAAAATTACAATTATATACAGTAAGTTTTGTTCGCTCCAAATGGGACAAAGCATTTAAACGACAGATATACTACGTTACATAGAATCTGACATGGCTCAGAGTTATTACAAAGAAAGGAGTATACAGTTTTGTGTTATCTATTCAAACAAACACATTTACAGAAGCACAGCAATGTAACATTAAATGAAACAAAAGCAAAATAAATCAGTACAGCATTAGAGCTATTTGTGTTACACATGTACCCATGTTTCGTTTAAGTTTCCCATCAGGGATACTTCAAGGAAACATCCATAACACCTAAGTGCTGTTGGCTGCAAAAAAAATTTATTTCATCCAACTTCAGTTGGGAGGAAAAAAAACACACATTACAAACATACAGTATATACAATAAGAAATTGCGTACACTTCTTCCAAAAGATTTTCAAAATAAGACATCTATAGTAATCTTCATGCCCACACTGTTTTAAGGAGATTAATTTTGCATCGTTACACAAGATATCTTTAAGCATGTTCATATCATACACGTACATTTCAAATAATTGACAAACAGTACACAAACAATCTGCACATTAGTAGAATAGGTAAAGCCTTTAAATAAAATATAAAAAAATAAACACATATACAATACCACAGAACATTTTAACTTAGGAAAACAGAAGTTTGTCTGTCAATAATTTTAAAGGAATGTAAATTTTCACAGACATACAAGCATATAATGATCATAGTACATTTTACAAGGCTCAGCAATTAATGGAATGTTGAAAATTTCAGTTTGCATCCACATATGCACAAATATTTACACAAACAGCTATGAGAACCTTTTCCAAGTGACTCTTTAAATACCAAAGTAACTTTGCAAGGTTTTTTTTAAATAATTGACTTTAAAGCTGCTCTTCATTAATAGCAGTCCAAAATATTTGTTGCACATAAACACACTAACATATTCAGAACCTAGCTTTAATCATCACTGCTATGTTTTTAAAACAAGGCAGTCGAAAACTTTAAGTTAGTCCAGAAAACCTACTATCAAAACCTCTACATCCATTTGAGTAAGAATGCATATATATTTTATAATAACTTTTCACTGACTTCAAGAAGACTCGTCAGTTCATAACACATTGAACAAAAAACCTAACTTACTTCACTGCTTGCCTCAGCACTAGCAGTCCATGTTACACATTCTGCCCATTATTGGTTTGGCAGTCTTTGTATGTAAACATTTAGACACAAAAATACAATTTAGATTAACAACACTAAAACAAACACTTTCTTAAATTAATACACTGCCCCATCCTTTAGGTTTGGCAGTTCATGACCACTTATCAACTTCTTACCCCACAATGGCAAGTCCTTTGTCTACTGCTCACTCAGCATATTTGGTAGCTGTTAAGTTCAGGACCACAGCATTTTTATTCTTTTGTATTGTTTTGCTGCCCAATAACATACTTTTGAGAAGTTTATTGTCATCATCCTTAAGTTTTTCATCATCATGTCACATCTTTGTTACCAATTGTATTAATGGTATAAAACATAAAACCTGCAACTTTGAAACAGTAATTAGATAATATTAAATCTTTCTTTACACCATGACAAAATCAGTTAATATACACATCATTAATAGAGAAAAATTTAAATGACATTTTTGGTATATGACAATGTTCAGGGGTTATTTGAGAGTCCCAGATTTGTAGTTTTTCTCCCCATTTTCTTACTCAGTAATATTTCTTTTAAAGTCAGTATCAAGTTTAACTACACATTTAGGTCATCAGATATGTCAAGCTCAGAACAATAATTTTACATCCTACTGGAAGTGATTTTTGCCTACTCTTTGTGGCACTAGACACATATATCTCATATCTACTTTACACATATTAGTCAGGTTTATCTCCTCAGTTTTAAACACACATAAAGTTTTTCAACATCATAATTATCCCTATTTCCAAAAAAAAAAAAAACATTCAGTCATATTATAGTATTCATTTGCCTTGTTTTCAGTATTCTTACCTTTTCTCATCCATATTTTTTCTTTCCAATTACTTTTCCATTACATTTTTCCTTCACAATACCCACTATACTTTCATTATTCTTGGTCATTTTCTAGTGTACCCAATTTAATTATTTATTTACTTGTCCACAAACAATACACATTATCTTACGTCTACATCTACACTTATTTTGTTTATTCTCATAGAGAAGAAGGAAAGAAGATAGTAAAAGTTCTGAATGATGAAGAGGAAGGTTGGTAACACAAAAAGAAACAGAAGTAGTGCTGCCAACGACTCGGGTCCCTGGTGCTCGTCAGGCACCTGACAATGCAAAGAGTGCATGTCCCCTGAGGCTTAATAACCCTCATCTGAGGACATGTTCCTCTGAGTAAACCACATACAGCAAACATAAGCCCTTTCTGGTCTTTAAGTATATTATAAATTAATTATTATCTTGTGGAGTTCTTTGCACTTGCATAAAGTTACCATAATCATCATTATTCATAAAGTTTTCAGGTTTCTCACACTACATGGCCCTCTCTTCATAATTAGACTGGCAACAATAAGTATTCAATTAAAATTAAACATTTCCTAAGCAAAGTCAAACAGTACAGTACAGTAAATAAGCAACACCTGCCCCATCCTCAAGATCAACAAAACAATAATTCACTTTCAGGTAACACTCAGATACAACAATAATAAAGTCATGCATTATATTAACAGTATATATACATACAGCAGCCTGCCTACAGTCTCTTTATTAACAAGGCAGTCTTTTATGGTTCATAAAACAGTCACTTAAATCTGGTGGCTTTTTGGGCCTACTGTTTTCTACATCTTTCACTAAGCTATTCAGATCTAGCCAATGTTTAGTTTCATCAGGTGGTTTTTTAGGTTTTGGAATTTCAAAGTCTTCAGCAGGATACCACATCTCCTGTCCTGGTATTATTTTATCAGGTGGTCCTGTTTGTTCCTCTAATTCACACTCTTTCAAAACATTAGTTAAAGTTTGCCCTAGTACAGTGTTATCAGGAGGTACATGCATATCATGCCCCTGTGCAACATTACTCAGTGATCTCTCCGATTTGGACCCAGTTTTACTTTCTGTAGCTTGCTTTGGAAAAATGTCACTAATTTTCTCATACCCTCTTTCAGTAAAAGTATATTCACTTTCGTCTACACCTGAAAATTCATCTTTACTGGAGTCATCACTACTCTCTTCCTCACCACCGGATTCACTTAAGTACGCGACTTTTGAACAGTAGTGGAAATTAGTATATTCATTCTTATCTGTATTCATACACCCTTCATCATCTGAACTGTCACTGAATTCATTTTCGTCATCAGATTCGAGCAGGAAAGCAACTTTTAGACAGTGGAGCAGATTATCACTAGATTTTTCAGCCACTTCGTTTTTCGACTCATTTTCTACACAATGCATATCGTTTGGACACGCAAGCACTTCATCTGTATCACTTTGAACGATTTCATCCTTAACTTCATACTTAGTATAATCGTCATAGACTTCGATAACCTTCATTTCCTTTTCCCCTTTATCGTTCTCAGATAATCGTGCGAAATTCATACTAGACCCTTCTGCATTAGAATCACAGAGCACCTTTCCATCAACAATAACTTCACCGGCGCTGCTTATAATGTCATGTTCACTAATGTCCTCCTTTACATCACTTTCACCTATTATTAATTGTGTACACGTCTTTTGCGTGGCGTATTCTACATTCCATTCCTCTTTATTCATCATAACCTCCCGCACATCTACGTCTTTTACCTCATACACAACATTAACAATACAAATATTCTCCTTTTCACTCGCCTTTTCTGGTTCCCTTTCATTCATTAATAATGCCTTTTCGCACGATTCCAATATTGAGTTATCCTTATCACATGACATACTAATTTTATTTCCATTTTTACATTCATCTATTACTGAAACCGGCCAACGGAAGTGTCCGATCCCGCCTCTTCTGTTTCTCTCTACGGCAGCCATCTTGTTCTGACGTCTGCCATTTGTGTGTGCTGACAAGTGCAATGTAGGGTGCTCCAGGAAGCGCTGCCCCGAGCACAAACAACCACGTGACTTCGCACTGGGCTCGCCACTACGTATCACTCCGCGCACTTCTTCCATAGGCGCGTCCTTAACCTTTCTGCCCTGTAGTTTACATCTTTCCTTCTCGAATCTACACTCCTGGAAATTGAAATAAGAACACCGTGAATTCATTGTCCCAGGAAGGGGAAACTTTATTGACACATTCCTGGGGTCAGATACATCACATGATCACACTGACAGAACCACAGGCACATAGACACAGGCAACAGAGCATGCACAATGTCGGCACTAGTACAGTGTATATCCACCTTTCGCAGCAATGCAGGCTGCTATTCTCCCATGGAGACGATCGTAGAGATGCTGGATGTAGTCCTGTGGAACGGCTTGCCATGCCATTTCCACCTGGCGCCTCAGTTGGACCAGCGTTCGTGCTGGACGTGCAGACCGCGTGAGACGACGCTTCATCCAGTCCCAAACATGCGCAATGGGGGACAGATCCGGAGATCTTGCTGGCCAGGGTAGTTGACTTACACCTTCTAGAGCACGTTGGGTGGCACGGGATACATGCGGACGTGCATTGTCCTGTTGGAACAGCAAGTTCCCTTGCCGGTCTAGGAATGGTAGAACGATGGGTTCGATGACGGTTTGGATGTACCGTGCACTATTCAGTGTCCCCTCGACGATCACCAGTGGTGTACGGCCAGTGTAGGAGATCGCTCCCCACACCATGATGCCGGGTGTTGGCCCTGTGTGCCTCGGTCGTATGCAGTCCTGATTGTGGCGCTCACCTGCACGGCGCCAAACACGCATACGACCATCATTGGCACCAAGGCAGAAGCGACTCTCATCGCTGAAGACGACACGTCTCCATTCGTCCCTCCATTCACGCCTGTCGCCAAACCACTGGAGGTGGGCTGCACGATGTTGGGGCATGAGCGGAAGACGGCCTAACGGTGTGCGGGACCATAGCCCAGCTTCATGGAGACGGTGCGAATGGTCCTCGCCGATACCCCGGGAGCAACAGTGTCCCTAATTTGCTGGGAAGTGGCGGTGCGGTCCCCTACGGCACTGCGTAGGATCCTACGGTCTTGGCGTGCATCCGTGGGTCGTTGCGGTCCGGTCCCAGGTCGACGGGCACGTGCACCTTCCGCCGACCACTGGCGACAACATCGATGTACTGTGGAGACCTCACGCCCCACGTGTTGAGCAATTCGGCGGTACGTCCACCCGGCCTCCCGCATGCCCACTATACGCCCTCGCTCAAAGTCCGTCAACTGCACATACGGTTCACGTCCACGCTGTCGCGGCATGCTACCAGTGTTAAAGACTGCGATGGAGCTCCGTATGCCACGGCAAACTGGCTGACACTGACGGCGGCGGTGCACAAATGCTGCGCAGCTAGCGCCATTCGACGGCCAACACCGCGGTTCCTGGTGTGTCTGCTGTGCCGTGCGTGTGATCACTGCTTGTACAGCCCTCTCGCAGTGTCCGGAGCAAGTATGGTGGGTCTGACACACCGGTGTCAATGTGTTCTTTTTTCCATTTCCAGGAGTGTATTATTTGACATCTTTTCTTTGGGCCCAAAACCGATCTCCGCCTGAATCCGGCCCGTAACACACGCGGTTTTCAGTTTCCCATTTCGTCTCTAGTTTGGAAATTCCGCGCCGTGTATCCGCTGCCGCGCGTCGTATAATTTCCTCTACCTCTCGCACGACCTCTTTGAATCATGTTTACAAGAAATCTATCGTTTTCAGGTCGCTTAGCTTGGTCATTACTTTCTCGCGAATAATTTTTGTTATTATGAGGACGAGACTCGCGATTTCTTCGCCAGTGATCTTCATCCTCTACCCTTTCCAAAAAGGCAGAAAAACTTTTCTGGGTACTCCCAACATATCGTTTAGAATCCTCAGGCAGTTTCTGCCAAAGAATCCAAACGATATCGGCTTCAGTCCTCCTAGCCTTCAGATGTATCAGCTTTCTGTACCATGATTCACAAAACTCTTTCATGGTTTGCCTACCACTGATATCGTACAGCCTGGCCATTAGAAACTCACGCCACAACTGGTCTTGTTTTTGTTCTGACCAATACTCGTCAATAAATTTTTGTTTAAAGTTTTCAAAAGACATCTGGTTAGTATCCTGATTCAACTCCCATCTTTTTGCTTCTCCCGTTAATGCACTGATCACAACATTGATTTTTTCCTGGTCAGTCAAATATTCAGGAAAATTTCTTTCGCAATTCTTTACAAAATCAAGGGGGTGCCAACCGTTATGTCTCTTTGCAGGGTCGAATTTTTCCTCGCCCTCTAATATTTTACTGAAAGGAATTTTTTCAGTAAAATGTGTAGGTCCTGATTGTATTTTTCTTTCCAAGTCATACATTTAGCCTTGGATTTGTGAAGTGTTATGTTCACACTTCTTTTCGCAAGTAACAATCTGTTTGGTTAGTTCTCTACTTGTTTCTGTTACAGATTGTTTAATCTGAGCAAATTACTCGTTACATTCTGTTTGTATTTCGGATTTAATACCAATACCTTTTCATCTACTTTAGTACTGACTAAGGGTTCTATTTGATCTTGAATTTTAATTACTTCAGTGTCAAATCTTTCGTTAATGTCATCAATTTGTCCTTGTACATTGGCAATATTGCCGTTGATGACGGTAATTTCGCTTTTAATACTTTTGATTTCATTACTCACTGTTCCTACCCTTGAGTTGACTTCTTCAATTTGTTTACTAATTCTCGTACCCTGCATTTCGATTTGTTTACTTTGTGCTGCATTTTGTTGCCCCAGTGCTGCGATTTGTGCCTTAATATTGTCACTGTGTGCTGTAATTTGTGCCTTAATGTTGTCATTGATATTCTCATTTTGCGTTGCAAATTGTGCAGACAGTATTCTAAGTAAATCAGTCAGATCTGGTGTCTTTTCACTTTTGGTTTCTAGCGCATTTTCGTGTTCGAGTCCTAATTCCCTCTCAGTTTCTGGTGATTCGAACATATCCCGCGATTCATTAACATAGCCACTGTCTTCGACAACATCGCCTATTTTGTCTTGATTAGTACGCGCGAAAGTCATAGCTTCGATCTGTTTATTGACGTCTGCGTGATAACGTACATAATTTAACTCGCGTGTAATGCCATCTGTTGGTGTGCTGCCTGAACTGCTCTCAGTTGCATTCTGTTCTCGCGTATCTAGATTTATTTCTAATTTCCTGTCCATTTAATTTGCAATTAAGTATTGATAACTTTAATGTTCAATTTAAGCTGAACTGTCGCTATCCGTTCTGTCAAATTATGTACAGGTTCGTGCCGCTGGACGTTTTATGTTCACTGTATGTTTGTAAAATGCTAACTACTTATATTTTTTCCGTCTGTATGTGCAAGCTGAACAACGTCCTGTCACGCGGCGCCACGTATAACACTCCTGTCTGCTACTGCTATACCATAACCTCAAAACTGGAGGCAATTTGCAAAACAGAATTATTTTGTTAGAGTAATAATGGTATAAAGCAACAGAGCAGTGCTACCCTCTGAGAGGAATTTTGTTATGTTGACCGTGTTGTACCTAACGGAGGTGGCTTATCGGAAGTGAAAGTCAGAATTACGTAAATATTTGAACAGTAACAAACAAAATTTTGCCTTTCTGCACTGTTTAACGGATAAAGAAAACGGTCGTCAGCCTAACTAGGCAAGAGAATGATTAACATTCTCGTTCAAGAAAATAGTTATTAGTAACTTTAATGGATAAACACAACCTATACTTTGTCACACGCGAGTGCAGTGAACTCTTACACATACAAATGTTTACGGTAAGATTGAAACTAACAGAGCAGCACAAACTGTTTGCAAAATTGTAACAGATACCGAAACACACTATTACTTTCAGGGCTTACACAAAATGGATGGTCTTTATAACATTACTATTAATATGCACTTCTAATACACAAGAGAGACAAACACTTAGCAAACATGAGTACATAACGTTTCACAACTGCAGCTTTCTACTTTTACTACATTGAGACACAAAATTAACATATATGTAAGATACTGACTCACCTTGTGCGATTTACAACAGGCAGTAATGTGATCATTTACTAAGCAAAACGTCATAAGCCTCAGTCTTAAGAACTTTTAATTTGAAGTTGGCAACAACACATTAATGAGCAGTTTTACTAGGAAAATTATATTCAGCAAGAATCATTGACTTTAACTCACTCTCTTGCCACATTAACTTTAACTTTCTCTTTACTATGTTCAAGAGGCATTAATTAGTAAAAAAACTGGTTTTCAATGTTCTTTCAGTAGGGACACTCGGTAATCACTTTAGTTCAAACTGAGAGGAACCTGAGAGGTTTTATGATAAGGAAAAAAATCAAGGTAGGTACATAAATTCAGATATAAATTACCTTATATTTGAGCACACTAACACATTCATTAAGCTGATCCTTCACTGTACATCATTGTAGTATTCCGATGTAATGATTGCGCAATGTGGTGGCAACTGCATGTTGGTAGGTGGAATTGCAGGTAGAATTGCTGGACTCTGTCATTTCTTGGTGGCGATGATAGATACAAATTCCAGAATAGTTCCAGCTATTTATCCATCCATCCGAGGCATTGGAAAGCAGCAGAGAAAGCCTCTCTCGGAACCAGCACAATATGCATCTTTTACATGGCAGAGCATAGTTTGGTAGCTCGTCCCCGACTCGTAGCTCGTTCCCGACTGACTATCAGTTCCACCTTTTCTACATAAGCCAACCACAATTTGCGCGCGCTACACAGTTCCGTTCCCGAGGGGAACCACAACAACTTTTAAATACAGAATAACTAATAACCCTAAGTGAGGATCAGCAATTTACATAACAGCAAACAAACACATTAACTAAAACACAACATTTGCACATGTTGACATTTCTACAAAATTATTCACACAAAATTACAATTATATACAGTAAGTTTTGTTCGCTCCAAATGGGACAAAGCATTTAAACGACAGATATATTACGTTGCGTAGAATCCGACCATGACTCAAAGTTATTACAAAGAAAGGAGTATACAGTTTTGTGTTATCTATTCAAACAAACACATTTACAGAAGCACAGCAATGTAACATTAAATGAAACAAAAGCAAAATAAATCTGTACAGCATTAGAGCTATGGTGTTACAAACTGTAATTCAAACAAGCAGTGAAGGGAATGAAAGAACTGATCAGGATTAGATCACGGGGTGAAAGAATGTCAGTGATAAAGATTTGCTACTAATAGTGCTATTCTCCGAAAGTGGAGAAGAATGTACTGTTCAACGAACTCGGAATATGTGCAGAGAGTAAACCAAGACGAAAGTATTGAGGAACAGCAAGTGCGATATAGGACACACCGTTAACATCGAAGTAGGGGACGGTGTGGTAGATAAATGGCCCGCTATCTTAGCATTGTTTATTTCGCTGCCAAGGTTCACAAAAGCAGCACACTAGTACAGAGAAAACAGATCCTTCATCTACATCGTACCCAGCTTCGAAATCGGTTTGTCACCTCAAGTTTTTCAGTTCCTTCGCCTTAGTCTGCTCTGCGTGTATTCCGAGTTCGTTAGACTGTATCATTCCACAGGTCATACAATTCTAGACAGGACAGCAATATCATCACCGAATCTCATCACCGATATAAGTTCATTCTAACATCTAATCCCATTCGTGAGCTGTCCTTGTACTTTCATCACTTTCTGATTATAATAAACATGATTTTTTAAAAATCTTTCTTCCATTATGAAACGTAATATGAGAAACACCTCTCTTGTGCCTTCACGTTTCCTTAAGTGAAAGTGATGGTTATCAATCATATCATCTGTTGCTGCTCCCATTCTTCTGTATTACTCGTGAGAAGTCAGCATGGAAGTAAAGGAATTCTAGTGCTTTTCTGCCCTTGCTGTACACGGGATCGTGTGAATACTTACGGAAGACCGGTGGTATGTAACCAGTCTTAGGTAGTCTACACATTAATTTCACTGACCATTTGCTTTTCAACTCTTTCAATCGTTCTTGAATTACGGCTAGTTTTTGTATTTTGTTCCGTTCGAAAATTCGTCATTCAGTGTCATAAATATAACCTGTCTTTATCAAACGACTAATACATGTCCTAGAAATAAGTTAATGATGCTGCAAAACCACTCCAAGCATCAGAGCATAACTCCAGTGGAGGCGGCAACACTGTCTGTGGGCAGTAACATCGTTTCCGCTGGTTAATTAAAAGTTCTACGTTATTAGATGTAAACTGCTCGTATCGACTTGCTAATGTGTTACATATTGAGAGATAGTTAATGCAACATTCAATGAGAAGAAAATTTCGTGCATTGAGGGCCTCAACAGCCCACTTCCCTGCATACTAACAACACAGATTTCGCTGAAGAAAGGTTAAAAATGGCAGTTTGGTAACAATGTAATCGAATACACGACAAGTATCTTCATGCAAGACATAATACTGTTATTCAGTTAGTGGAAGAGAGATACCTTCTAGTTAGAAAACTCAAGTTGAACTATTCCATTGTCTTTATTTCCCAATTTTAGCCAACATTGTTTGGCATCTTATTTCGATGTCGTTGTATAGTAATTTCCACAGTCTAACATAACAGTCGCGATACACCGTCTCATATTTGTTACCCACTGCGGTAGCAGCGCCCCAGGCGGCCAGGAAGTTATACTATTGAATTCGGCGATATCTTTTGAAAGTGGAAGCGAATCGTAATTGTTTGTATTTGTCTCTAGAGTACTTTTTACAATCTGCAGCGTCTGTAGTTCAATAAATTGCAGCAACAACAAGGAGAAGATTTCACATTTGTCTCTTAGGTTTCCTAACGATCCAAACGGGTGTGTACCGCTACTTTACAGAACAGTTTATTTACGATTTTCTTGTAATCTACAGATATTTACTTGAGAGTGCTGTGTTCTTAAAGAACAAAAAAGTTTCTAACAAATAACCTTTTGCAGAAATGTGTCTTATATCCACTCAAAAACATGAAGCTTTCATCACTACACTTACAGTCAAATCAGTGAATGTGGAAAATATGAAACGTGTATGGAACGTTATATCTACGTTATTTAACGTAGCAGATAAGCTAGCACAACTGTAGCTGAAGAGAACAAAAGCAATAAAACTATTTCTCCACACAGAAGAACTAATTCCACAGTTGTTGATGCATCTGTGTCACAAACGGAAAGAATTTGCAATACATTCGCTGTTGAATAAAAATTAATGATATTTCCAAAGATATTCGTGTATTAGAAAGTAGAGTGAAGTGTAAGACAGTGCGAGACATTAGGATCCCTACAAAGTAGTTACGTGTAAGGTAAGTGCCTGTCGTAATAAGAACAGACAATTAAATAAAAACAATTTTCTCTTGTATGAAATATGTGTTTATATTCTCTTGTTTGCAGGGGAGTAAGATGTCTAACATTCTGCGTAGTGTCTGTTGTTCTGAGTTGTGTCTCCCTACCACTTTCGCGCAACGACGCTCTGAGCGTGTTTTTTAGGGAATTGACTAGTTTGAACCTGGGACCTGTTGCTGGTAAGGAGACGCCAGACCACACATGACATGTAGAGTTCAGAAGAGTTCAGTGAGACTAGCGATGATATAACCAAATACTTAATGATTTCAGCGTCAGCTCCACTGCACTCCCTGTAAAAGAATCTTAATACTAACTAAATTTAGTGGAAGGGCTTCAAGGCTTTCCTATTTTTAGTTAGCTGGTAAAATAACGTCGAAAAAGCAGTTAAAATTACCATTGGAAGTTTTATTCTACTCACAAAAATATTCTTCATAAATTGCACTATTAATAAAAGGAAATGTTTTAATACAGGATGATAAAAACAAACTGTGTTCAACAAAAATGTGAACGAATATTCCCTGAATGGGTTTCCAAGTTCAACAATGGATCGAAGGATGACCTATGCCATATCACATCTATAATCTAGGTTTAAATTAAGTTTCACAAAAGAGAAAACTATCAAAATGGTCTACAGTGACCCTCAATTATCTTTAATTACTTATCTAACTTGTCGTAACTTACAGTGGGTGATGTGGCTTTTCAATAACTATATAACAGAAAAATTATCGCGTTTCAGATTTTTACTACAAGTGACAAATGTGAACACCATGAGATTTAATTGACGATCGACACTAGTATTACGTAAAAAGGGGGTGTAACAGATGAGACTTCTGCAGTTCTGAGTGAAGCTTTATGCGCGCTTATGCGGCATTGCGTGCGTTCATTACCTTGTCGGTGGGTAGTCAGCGTCAGGGAGCGGTGGTCGGCACAGCTCCACCTTCGCCGTATCGGAAGCAACTCTCCCTCCTAACTTACCGTTACCACAATTTACCAAAGTTGGTTTAAAAAAATTATCTGGCTGTGTTTTCATCTGACCAATCAGGGTCTCAATGTTAACCTTAAGCTCGGCCTACAAAAATTCTGTCTATCCAATGAGAAACGTTATACTTTTCGTGGTGGGGCAATGTTTTTAAAGTTTGCAACGTAACAGAGACGCGAAAAAGTCTCACGCTAAAACTTGCAGCTGGTGTGGTCCTTTTAGTGTTATCGTAAGATTTATACTGTTCTTCTGGAGGCTCTAGCTTTTAACGTGGGCTGGGGGGTGGTCCTGTCGGTTAGCTGGCTACGTGGGTGTCCGTCCCTTATCGTAGGGCCTTCTAGCTTAACACGGTTCTGCTCTCGGCTTCTGTTCTCGTTTCTCCCCTCGGAACTGCGTCTGTCTCACGGTGGGAAGGTATGACATGCATTTAGGCATTCTTGTGGCAGTCTGTGGTATTCCATTTGCTCACTCGTTACTCGTGTTACTTTGGTTAATTTAATGTCACGATTTATTCGGAGCTATGTGACATACTACTGGAATTGCTTATCATGTCAGGGTTTTCATGGAAGGTGTTGGATTTGCCTGACGCCTTACAAATTAACTAGAAAAATAATTAGAAACAAAGTTTAATTTTAGGGTTCTTTCTCGCAGCTAGGGGCGCGGTGACAATTTTCACAGCAGTGTGTGTCGCGACTGTATATGTTAGGCTGTGGTCAATACAGTACGTTTCATACAAAATATACACAGTAACTCAATACTAAAACAGAAATATGAGTTCTGTTCTCCTTTTAATAATCTGAGTACTGTTTCCTTTTAAAACTACACTTTTAATTCCTTCCGTGTTCATTTTCCTCAGTGCTTCTCTTATTTGACCCAGTCTCCAAAACGTAAAAAGAAACACGGACTCCATCTGTTTCCTTTTAAAACTTGATTTTGATAGGTTCCGTCTTCAGTAAACACATGTTTTTCCTCTTTTCCATCAGGGCAGTTCTCCTGAAACTGCTGCGTCCTGTTTTTTTTTTCATTTTTATTTATTTTTTACTTGATTTCTATCAAACAACAGGAAAATTGCTTATTTACAATTTGTACATGTAGAATTTCATTTTATGTAACAACCGAAATTCTGTTTTCCATAAAGTAAATAAGCAATTCTTCCCAATGTTTGGCAAAAAAAAAAAAAAAAAAAATATAAATCCACCGAGGGTATTGTGACTTCAGTAGAAAATTCCTGGGTAAAAAGGAAGAAAAGACTGTTTATGCTCAATGTGGATTAAAAATAAATTCATTTGTAAACAAACTCGATCACAGTAGTAAGCTTCAGCCTCAGGATGAATATCTCCTTTTTGCCTAACTTCTGCTTCTCTTGTGCTCTCCTGCTGATCATACTTGTCCTAGACAGTTCAAGTTCAACCACAAGAACCACATGCCAGATATTTGTTGTTTCGCCCATGACTTCATGCAGCACATTATAACACAATTTCCTATATGTCCTGATTGAAGGACGTTTTTGCACATCCTATTACAGCCCTAATGACATTTATTTGACATCCATTTCGTGAAGAAAATATACGAGAAAGGAAATATTGCCGTTACCGTCATTTTTGTGTTTCTAATAAGCAAGGAATTGCGTTGTGAAGTCCAAGTGTGCAAATATTTCCTCGCCATGTATATGTTTCTCATCCACTGTCAGAGAAAGAGTAAATAAAGTCGGTATTATGTGTCTCCAGACCACAGAAGTTATTTCCCAAGTGTGGAATATTGCGCTTCTCCTCGCTGAAGATATCAGTGAATGCCGTCCACAGTGGCTAGGACTTCAATGCTCAATGCTCTGTGTTTGCTTACGTAAGGATAACGTAAAGGTCAAAATCACTGACACTCTTGGTGGACTTTGGTTGTACAGAGGCAAACAGTTTAGTTCTTTACCAGTAGTAATGGAAACGCGCCTACTTCACGGCACAGCGGTTGGTACACAATGTAACACGACAGCAAATAAAGCAGTTATTCTCCAGCGCAATGATGTGGACACTGGCAGTTATAGTAGCTCGTTTCAGGAATCTCTATTCACATAAGAGTGTTTACAGGAGTGTCCACATAGCTACAGCTGTCAACGAGATTCCCTGACCTCGTCACTCCCATCCTTCCAGTCTTTGCTGGTATTTTACTATTATGATTCCCATCATTCTAGTTGTTATTGTTACTTAACGGTTAACACGCCCTTTACTGTTATTCATTTCCAAAGTCCATTTTTTCTAAAAATCTTTTTACTTGTCTTTATTACCTTTCACGGAAAACAGTGGCTTGGATATAGACTTCGATTTTTTCGCTAGTTTATTAAAACATAAATCATCCAAATTTTAACCAATATATGAGTTACCATAGGGAAAACAGAATACTAATGATGATGTCACTCTTCATAAAGATAATTCCTGAGATTTTTGTCATACTTTCAATAATAATTTACAATATTACGAAGCACCAAGTAATTGTTTCTGTTGCTCAACCGTACAAATAGCTTAATTAATACTAATGACTTTAAATAGTTGATAAGCTGCCCAGGAGCAAATTCACTTTTGTGAAAATCGAGAGTGTGATATCCCATAAACCGACGAAGAAATCCGGGAAACAAAAACTCTGTAAAATATCATAGCCAGTGAGGAAGATTCCGTAACAGCCGCACTTTTGAAACGATAATAAACAACTATTGCAAAATATCTACAGAAGGTTTTTGAGGAAATATGGAAAACAGAAAAGATTACAAAAGAATGTAAACCTACGTAAATAAATAGCGCTAAAACGGAAAGGCGTCAGTAATCTTAAATGAGTATCTTTCAAACAACTTGGATGTAAAGTACGAGACGTGTTCAATACGTAACTCAACATCTTTTTCTTCTGAAAGCAGGTCAGCTTTACTCGGGATTTCAGTATACTATATTATTCCCCACTGCTTTGGCTACAAAATCGTATTTTTCAACACAATGGCCGTTCAATGTGACGGCCTTACGCTACCTTACTGACAAGGCCTGTGTGCCCGCATGATACCACTCTAGTAGTCGACGTCGAAGGTAACGTCTTACTGCATCAGTAAGCTCACCATCATTCACGTACTGCTTCACGCGAAGTTCATCCTTCATTGGGCCAAACAAATGGAAATCGGTAAGTGCGAGATCCGGGCTGTATGGTGGATGAAGAGGAACAGTCCAGAGACGTTTTGTGAGCTCCTCTCGGGTTTGCAGACTTGTGTGAGGCCTTGCGTTGCCATGGAGAAGCAAAAGTTCTTTGCATTTTTGTGGCGACCAACACAATGAAGTCGTGTCTTCTATTTTCTGAGGGTTTGTGCGGCCGACCGACCCGCGGCAGATCGGATAGGTTTGTGCAATCTTGTTGCAATTATGGCGTGAAGTGGCTGTTCTTCGAGAGGGAAGTATATTTATTTGTACGGAACCTGTAAAAACACGCGTAAATGTAATTGTGTGGTCCAATATGCAAAAATTGTTAACTGACTTTTACTTCCAAGAATATTACTTGAGAATGAAAATATAATAGTATTATAATCAGCCTCGGCCTATTTGTGCTTTAAAGAGCACGGACTCAAACATTGATGTTATTGTGGATCTGAACAATATTCGAAGAATACCCCTCTCACCATCATATTCGGGCTGTGGTAGTCGAATCCTAGCTCTCGGCGTAAGCTGAATAGTAAAAGGATCACTCGCAGTCTAGCAGCCGACCCGAGCAGACCGCTTCTATCTGCACCAGGCGTAGCCGCCCGCTGACGCCCTTCCGAGTGGTTTCTAACAAGCTGCAACAGGCGTAGCTGCCGGTGACGCTCTTCGGAGCGCCACGAACTAGCGCAAGCCGCTTAACTCTCCAGAGCGCTAAGCGGCAGGAGCTCCCGCTCAACAATCCGCAACCTCGGTTGAAGACCCCCAGCGGGACTCTCTGTTCTTTGGTAGTATTTTTTTCAGTGTCAGGGGTCCGTTCACGTCGTATAACCCCGCGCACTGCAGGCCGCTCTCTTCTACCCGCGCTCTCTTGCGCCGCGCATTGCACTTCGCACAGATAGGCGGTAGGGACTCCTCTCTTCCGTAGGTACACAGTATACTGCACTCTCGCCGAAGATAGCAAAAGTTGTCGTTTCGAAAAGAACAAAATTGTCGTACGCCCCTCCCTATGAAAACAAAACTTCCCTATGCGGGAAAGATGTCTGATCATTCCTGCGTATCCCCACCAGTAACCCGCAGTAAAGCTGCAGCGCAAGACGCGGGAATACCGGCAGCATTTCCATCCCACTCTCCACCTTCCAAGAGGCAGTTGCCTCGGAGGACCAGCAGACCGCAGATCAGCTGATCGAGCTGCTGATGAGGAGTGAACAGTCACAAACACAGACACACACTCCACACACACAAGCGCCTGCCGCAAACACGAGAGATATGCCCTCTCTCTCACCTCCGGCGGCTCAGGCACCGACACTAACAACTCCGAAGACGGACCGTGGCAGCAGGTCGGTCCACGACGCAAACAGCCAACAAACGCAAAAAAAAGTGAGTCCTCAAGCTCACGAGGCAACCGCCGAGCACCGCTGCCAACATCACAAATTAGCAACACCAGCAACACAGGGAACAATACGTACAACCCTGCGACTGTAGCACACACAAACACACAAGCAGCTACGCAGAACCCGAACAAATCCCTGGTCCCGGCGGAGGTTCGAGTCCTCCCTCGGGCATGTGTGTGTCTTTGTCCTTAGGATAATTTAGATTAAGTAGTGTGTAAGCTTAGGGACTGATGACCTTAGCAGTTAAGTCCCATAAAATTTTATACACATTTGAACATTTTTTGAACAAATCCTCATTTGGCTTCCCACCAGTCATTATACACAACCACGGAGATCTCAACCTCCTAAGGAAAGAATTTAGTAAGAAACACAACCCCATAACATTCTACACAAAACTCACCGGCGACCACGCAGCACTGTACGTGGCAAACAAATCAGACTACTCGAATCTGCTGTACTTTCTGGAAGAAAGAAAGGTAGAAAATTTCACGTACAGGACAGTCATAGAAAAAAAAACGCAGTAGTACGTGTTAAATTGATAGACTCACGAATCCCAATCGAGACGGTACACGAGGAACTCACTGCCCTCGGATGGAAGTGATGATGATGATGATGAGGTCCCGAACTCGAAGGAGCGTAGAGAGCGATGCGGGAGACCCGCATCACCGACTAGGCAAGGTCGTAGCGGAGGTGGTTTGCCATTGTCTTCCTCCGACCGTAATGATGATGATGATGATGAAGACAACACAACAACACCCAGTCATTTCGAGGCCGCCGAGAATGGAACCCGGGACCCCATGCGCGGGAAGCGAGAACGCTGCCGCAAGACCACGAGCTGTGGACAAAGTGGAAGAGCATTCGTGTAAATCGAATGTCAGAGTTCGGCACAGCGAGACCATCCCACAATTTCATGGCGGAGTTGGCCAACACGGCCAAGTTCCGCGACCTGTTGAAGTTAAAATTATTTCTTCAGATGGTCGTAAAAGTAGAAGTCTACAACACGGCGCGCACCCCACAACAATGTCACAACTGCCAGCGCTTTGCACGCGCGGGTATGCGATGCGCTCTCGCGCCCCACTGCCGAAAATGCGCTGGTGGTCACACGACGCAATAGTGCAAAATCCACAACACAGCGAAACCCAAATGCGCCAACTGTGGTGCGGCCTATCCGAACAACTACAGGGGGTGCATCGCGCACAAAAAAGCTCTGAGGCACAAAACAGCAAAACACACCAAAACTACCACCATCACAGCTCCGAAACCGCCCCCGCGTCCAGTAAGAAGTGGAATATCCTTCGCTGGAGTGGTCGCTAGAAGCCCCAGCAGCGCGGGATGGTCAGAGGAGCCTCAGAGCTCAGGACACGCACAACAAACAAACCCAGCAACTGACACAAACGAATACACACAACACCCAACACCACACCCGCATCGGATACACCACACCACTAACAACACCACCCTACCCCCTGAGATCGCGGACTGCAGCCCACCAAAGGCTACAGAAAACGCACCAACACAGGGACAATCACAACGCCAGAGAAGGAAGGAGAAGGAGAAACAATCGGAACAGGAAGAACACAACCACACCACAACAATCACACAGACAACAGGACACCAATCCTCACGAACACAATTCGGACACCAACACAATGACCCCCACAACACACCCACTCACCACAGAAACCACACAGGCACCCACAACCGTCACTCAAACAGCTGACACACAAGCCAGCCCTCACCAGATGCCAACTGAAGCACCAGCGGCCACCAACACAACCAACAACTCACAGGCCGACACGCCCAACATTATCTCAATATTCCGGAGAATAATGGAGACATTATTCCCCGGACTCACGGCCTCGGAAGTAGTCGTGAAAATTATGGGGTGTGTCACACAACTCTCCACGCAGTTAATGTCGGGATCGCTCACCTGGACTAGCATCCAAGCCACTATTACGACACTATTTACGCCACTGCATGGATAATACACCACAGCAGCCCATAAACGCAGACGCTAACACAAACTCACAGATCCTGTTTTGGAACGCCAACGGGATCGCAAACAAAAGAGCCGATATGGTCGCGTTCATGTAGCGAAAGGGTATCAGAATCTCTGTAGTGAGCGAAACACTGCTTATGCCTCGAAAACAGCTAAACATCGCAAGCTATTGCGTTTATCGTACCGGAAGGGAGGTGACACAACAATCATCATACACAAAGACATAGAACACATGAACATCGACCTCACAGCGCTTGAGAGACTAGAGGCCACGGCCATCAGGGTCACGTTCAACAGTGCCAACACCGCACTGGTATCGTAGTAGAATCCTCCTAGTGACATAGTAACACGCGATATCAGCACAGTTCTTAACGTAGAGTGACATAGTAACACGCGATATCAGCACAGTTCTTAACGTAGCACCGCGGGTAATCGCCACTGGAGATCTAAACGCAAAACACACCGACTGGAACTCACGAATACCTACCTCCAACGGCAAGAAACTATACGAACACGCTCTAGGCCGAAACCACTTCGGCTGTGTTACACCGTCGCCAAGATAGCGCCTGCGCGCCGGCAACACATGTAACACCACAGAGGACCGAGGTTGTCTATGCCCAAGGCGTAAGCAATGGTGAACATCGGCTGTTTTGGAACTACACTCCTGGAAATTGAAATAAGAACACCGTGAATTCATTGTCCCAGGAAGGGGAAACTTTAATGACACATTCCTGGGGTCAGATACATCACATGATCACACTAACAGAACCACAGGCACATAGACACAGGCAACAGAGCATGCACAATGTTGGAACTAGTACAGTGTATATCCACCTTTCGCAGCAATGCAGGCTGCTATTCTCCCATGGAGACGATCGTAGAGATGCTGGATGTAGTCCTGTGGAACGGCTTGCCATGCCATTTCCACCTGGCGCCTCAGTTGGACCAGCGTTCGTGCTGGACGTGCAGACCGCGTGAGACGACGCTTCATCCAGTCCCAAACATGCTCAATGGGGGACAGATCCGGAGATGTTGCTGGCCAGGGTAGTTGACTTACACCTTCTACAGCACGTTGGGTGGCACGGGATACATGCGGACGTGCATTGTCCTGTTGGAACAGCAAGTTCCCTTGCCGGTCTAGGAATGGTAGAACGATGGGTTCGATGACGGTTTGGATGTACCGTGCACTATTCAGTGTCCCCTCGACGATCACCAGTGGTGTACGGCCAGTGTAGGAGATCGCTCCCCACACCATGATGCCGGGTGTTGGCCCTGTGTGCCTCGGTCGTATGCAGTCCTGATTGTGGCGCTCACCTGCACGGCGCCAAACACGCATACGACCATCATTGGCGCCAAGGCAGAAGCGACTCTCATCGCTGAAGACGACACGTCTCCATTCGTCCCTCCATTCACGCCTGTCGCGACACCACTGGAGGCGGGCTGCACGATGTTGGGGCGTGAGCGGAAGACGCCCTAACGGTGTGCGGGACCGTAGCCCAGCTTCATGGAGACGGTTTCGAATGGTCCTCGCCGATACCCCAGGAGCAACAGTGTCCCTAATTTGCTGGGAAGTGGCGGTGCGGTGCCCTACGGCACTGCGTAGGATCCTACGGTCTCGGCGTGCATCCGTGCGTCGCTGCGGTCCGGTCCCAGGTCGACGGGCACGTGCACCTTCCGCCGACCACTGGCGACAACATCGTTGTACTGTGGAGACCTCACGCCCCACGTGTTGAGCAATTCGGCGGTACGTCCACCCGGCCTCCCGCATGCCCACTATACGCCCTCGCTCAAAGTCCGTCAACTGCACTTACGGTTCACGTCCACGCTGTCGCGGCATGCTACCACTGTTAAAGACTGCGATGGAGCTCCGTATGCCACGGCAAACTGGCTGACACTGACGGCGGCGGTGCACAAATGCTGCGCAGCTAGCGCCATTCGACGGCCAACACCGCGGTTCCTGGTGTGTCCGCTGTGCCGTGCGTGTGATCATTGCTTGTACAGCCCTCTCACAGTGTCCGGAGCAAGTATGGTGGGTCTGACACACCGGTGTCAATGTGTTCTTTTTTCCATTTCCAGGAGTGTACATCCTGCAGAGGGAGTTCGACATGACCTGCAGGAAGTATTACTACATCAACAGCTGATTGGCTGGCCAATACTATTTAAAGGGTAGAACCAGCACCAGACGTCCAAAAGCCAGGCGATCATTGTAGGCAAAACCACCCCTTCCTTCCGCCTCCTTGATTTCTATCTCACCATCTATGGCCGTGCTATCGCCCTTACTCCCACCCTTAAGTACCTTCGCGTCACCCTCGACTGTCGCCTCTCCTGGACTCCCCATCTCCGGACAATCCAAGCCAAGGCACGCTCCCGACTCTGTCTCCTCAAGCTCCTTTCCGGCCGTACGTGGGGTCTGGACCCCTCCACCATCCTCCACACCTATAAATCCGCCCTATCCTTTGTTACGCCCAACCGGCCTGGATCTCCGCCCCAACCCTACCTTTTATAGATCCCTCCAAATCCTTGAACACCATGCTCCCCGCTTCGCCTATCGCTTCCGTCTCCCCTCCCCCACGCGGATCCTGTACGATCTCATCCCCTTCCCCCACCTCCTCCTTTTCTTTGAAAGGATACGGATCCTGTACATCTCCCACAAACTCGATCCTCCTCATCCGCTTGTCTCACCCATCCTCTCCCACCCCCGCCCACTGCCGCACCTGTTTTCCCACGTCCCACCCGGTCTCCATATCTCCAGCCTCCTTACCCTCACCCAAGGTGGCTTCCGCCAGCTCCCCCTCCCTGATGATGTCCTCCTCCCCTCCATCTACCCCTCCTATCAACTTTGATCCTCCCCCCACTTCCTGTGTCCTTTCCTTTAGGCACCCTCCCTCCCTTCTCTTTCCTGTTCCCCCGTCCTCTCCTTCCACCACTCTTCCCCCGGGCTTCCCCTCCCCCTTCCTCCCTTCCCCCTATCTTCTCTGCCCATGGCATCTCTGCTCTCTCCTCTCTCTTCCACCCCCCTTCCTCCTCTCTTGGCAGGTCCTCAGACTCGCACACGCTACGTGGACTTTCGCGCGCCGGAGATCATTGCCATCAGTGTGTCGTGTGTGTCGTCGTCTTTAGAGTTCAGTGTTCACCGTCGCACTCCATCGTTCACCTGTGCCATCGTCATCTTCAGTGTTTGTGCGTCGTATCAACAGTTTTCAGTGTGGATTGTCGTCGAGTGTGAACGGCTCCGTGTTTGTCTTTATGTGTCTAGTATTTTATTGCCCACCGTTCTGTAACTTATGTGTATTCTTACTGTTTTTTCTCATTGTGTATTCTATGGCTGAAGAGAAGCGTAGAGTACTGCTGACAGCCTGCCTGTTGTACAGGTTTTAAAATAACAATAAAGTAAAAAAAAAAAACACCAGACGTCAGTTCACACAAAATACCGACCTCAAGGACGTCTCCTCGGAAGACTACGTCATCGCCATCGGAATAGGACTTGGAATTAAGTGTATGTGTTTTACCTCAGACTCTTGTGGGAAACTTATAAGTTATCTTTTGTTGCCTCTAGTAGGAAATTCTTACTGGCTTTGTGATTGTGACTTTTCGTTGTTATTCAGTCATTTCCATGTAGACTCACGTAAATAAATGTTGTGTTGTGAAAACTTTCAAGTTGTCAGTTACAACAGGCCGGACGTCGCCACCTTCGTGCCTACACAGGCCCGACACAGTCCAGATGTGCTACACATAGCCCTCATCAAGTGCGTCACATGCACACACAGCCTTATAGTTGAAAACGAACCGAACTCAGACCACATGCCTGTAATATTGCACACGGAAGAAACACTACAGGACACAGAAGCACCCTTCGGCCAGAGGTTCGAGTCCTCCCTCGGGCATGGGTGTGTGTGTTGTTGGTAACATAAGTTGGTTTAAGTTGTGTGTAAGTCTAGGGACCGACGATCTTACAGTTAAGTCCCTTAGGAATTCACACACATTTGAACAACACAGAACAATGCAGGATACTGAACTACAAGCGCGCGAATTGGGGACTGTTCAAGTAAACGCTCGATAGTCGTATTCCTGACACCCACGAAATTAACAATACGCAAAAAAAGCGATGGGGGTGTGAAGGCTCTTGACGTAATGACTGATGCCATTCCACGTACAACACCAAAACGACACTCAACAGCCCTGCTCCAGGAGATCCTGGGCCTTATCTCAATAAGGAACCGCCTCAGGAGACACTGGCAGCGTACCAGGCGCCCGTTCTACAAACTGCACATCAGCAGACTCTGGGGTATAATACGGGAAAAAATACAAGAATTTACAAACGGACAATGGGGACAGAAACTCGCAGGGCTGGATACCACACGTCTGGCGTGTGGAAGCTATCCAAACACTTCACCAGGGGGAAGCATTACACCCCCACTCTACAAAGACCAGACAGCCCAGCTTACTCCGCGACGGAGAAGGCAGAGCTTATGGCCACAACACTTGCAGCGTCTTTCATGCCGAATCTGGCTCCCTCAGATACAGTATTCACAGTTGAAATTGACCAGGTTACACGACTTGTTGCCAGCCCACGCGTGACGAAATTAGATGCACTAGCACAAACGAAATTACATGGGCTATCAAGCATACCAACCCTGCGAAAGCCCCTGGGCCTGATGGCATTCATAATTGTGTCCTCTAGGTGTTCACGGAAAGAGCCGTAGAATACCTTATACACATAACGAATGCCATCCTAAAACACCAAAACTTCCCTGACTTTTGGAAGGAGGCCAATGCCCTGATGTTCAGGAAGTCAGGGAAAGACCAAAATTACCAACCCATTAGTCTGCTGTGCTCGCTGAGCAAGATTGTTGTGAAGGTAATACTAAAACGCATCACTAGGCACTGTATCGCCAATGACACCCTGAGACTGGAGCAATTCGGCTTTAGGAATCGCCACTGAACAACACAACAATTCCTCCGCGTAGTCGAACATAGAACACATGGCTACAACATGAACAAAGCCACAGGGTCCGTGTTCCTGGACATCGACATAGCTTTCGACCATCTTGGGCACAACGGCATTATACACAAATTAAGCGAAGCTTGTTTCGCGGACGGACTCATACGTCTCATACACTCATATCTCACGAACAGATGTTTCAACACTGATGTGCATGACAGACAATCAACACAACACGGTATCCAAGCTGGAGTACCCCAGGGAAGCATCCTAGAGCCCATCTTGTTCAACCTGTATATTAACGACTTCCCAGCGATGCAAAACACGGATGACACAGCCATCCTTGCGCAAGACTGGAAACCGTCGAACATTGATTCACGAATATAGACGGCACTGAGATCTGCCGAGCCTTGGTTGTAACGATGGCCTATTAAAGTAAACGTCGACAAGTGCGAAGCAGTTCTGTTTACACGCAGACCGAAACTACTGCGCAAACATCAACACAGTAGATAGATAACACTACATACACGCCTGATACGTTTCCGAGAGAAAGATATCTCGGTGTCTGGCTGGACCTGAAACTTACATGGGGGTACCACATCGAATACGTTCGCAACAGAGCGCAAGCGAGTCTCATACAACTCTACCAAATGCTCAACAGGGAAAGCAAACTGAATAGGATGGTGTCGAGGTACATATACATATACATGACGTATGAGGATATGCAGCTCCTACACGTATGCGCCGCCTGCAGATCATACGAAACAAAGTGCTACGAATTATTAGCAGCGCTCCACGCTACACACTCACCGTGGTTCTTCACAATGAATACCGCCTTGAAACCTCAAGGAAGTATTCAAAAAACACGCCACACGACTGTACTGGAACTCGAGACACTCGAACAATTCTTTCATCCTTACTCTGGGAATCGACGATCACAACCATAGGTGGAAGCATAAGCGGCCAAAGACACTACTAGCTAGGGCATAACCACCTACGGCAAGTTAACACACACCAACAAGCGACAAACGTCGGCAAGCCCCTGCATATCAGCAACGTGCCAGCTGCAATTAAAGCCAACCAAAAGGCTACAGCAGGGAAACAGATGAGCTCGCAAATCGTCAACATCACTCTACACTGTGCATCTGATATATGACCTGTCAGACACGAAATGATGATGAACCTAACTGTTACAGGTTTGCTGGCGCCGATCGAGAGATCAACACCGGCACCCAGCGGCAGCCGCCGAGTAACATCACTGCACAACGTCAAAGGTATCGACATCCATGAACCCTCTACTAACAAAGCCTACCCTTGCATGACCTAACGCAGGAAGCAATACATCCGCTACTGCTCTTACTACCTGACCTAACTATCGCAGAGGATTCTTTCCCTTGGCTCTTGCCGTCGCACTTTCTTTCCTCTGACCTTCAAACCGCTACCCTTCGTTCGACTTTCGACCCAATCTATCTCCAGATGAGCGCGTATTAATGGTTAACCTTAACCAGACGTACGCAGACATTGCATCCTGCGACACCGCACTTTAGTGAAAACTAAGCCTTATGCGGAGATGGCAGTAGACCTTTTGAGTTGGCCATCATGCCGGTATGGGCGTGGAGTGGCTTTACCTCTTGCCAAAAAAAGAAAAAGAAGTAAAATCCTCAAAACTAATGTTCCTCTCCGCTGCGGCTCACTGCTGTGAAAAAATGTTTGTTAAATGATAAAGCGAGCGATCTCAGCGCGTCCCTTTGTGATTTCGCTTTTTTTGATCGACGCGTAATGGCGTCCGCTAAAATTGTTGAGCTGTAAACGTCTTAAGAAAAATTAAACCAATACAAGGACCATGACAGAGGGCTCACTGTACATCGAAATAACTCACATATAAACTTTAACGTACTATATTAACAAGGCTAACAGCACAAATGCTTAAACTACTTTTGTGCTACAGAAAGATGTCTGCTTCCTCACACCAGAAACAAGCGAAAAAAGAGGAAGAGAAGAACAATCTAGTAGCGTTCTCCTCCCTTATTAAAATCATAGAAGTTATTACATAAACAGTTCACTCCTTGATACCACGACTATATTTACTATGAAACATGAACATTTTACGCCACCTATGCAAGCACAAGGGTCACTTTTTTTGTTTTAAACGTCTTTACGGCACAGTTGTCGCTGGGAGAGCACAATGCCCCCAGAAATGTTCGTGTCAGATCAATTTTTTTATTGTTTGTCAATAACATTTCTTTCCGTGCGTCCACAGCACTCGCACACTTTGTAAAGTTTTTACGGTTCACACTTTAGTAACAGTTTCAACATCTCGTCGAGATTACAAGTTCTTTTGGTTTTCATTTACATTCGTAGTCATTTAGTTAAGACATAAAATTACACGTTACTTAAACAAGATAACATTACATACACAGGTAGTGATGAGTAAATGTTCTGTGGCTTGGTTTGGTAAAACGATGTAACTATATTTCTGTACAGAGGTCGTATCTTACTTCGGCTGCTTTGGCTTCGGCTGTTGCAGTTCGCATTGTGCTTACAGGCAGTCATATATGGGTTAACTAAGATTTTGGAAATTCCCAGGGAATGTGAATATTCGTTCCCCATTTGGCAAGGCCTGTGCGAAATCCCGGGGGGAAAACCTAAGCGGAGCGATAGACTAACCCATTTTCATGGTTATTGAAGTATTACTTAATGCAAGATCTCAGTAACGGCATAGTATGTATTACATTTTTGCCATGATATTGGCGTATGTGAAGTTATGTATGACAAATTGTTCATTCGTTGCGGAAAAAAGCTGTTATGCGTCGTGTTGTTGAGACTGGTTCCTGCCGGTGCTGGTGGGCGCTGGCGGTAACCGTTGGATGCGGAGAGGTCGACGCCCGGTGCGTGCTTGCGCAGTACCCGTTGGTGCGTCTGTTGTGGCCAGCTGATGCAGCGCCTTACACCTGTCTGTCATCTGTCGGGTCGGCAGCTGAGCGAGTCGCAGTGGAGTCAGGTCCGCCACATCCGCTCAGCGAAAACACTTCGCACAGCAACTCGTCACCGGCAGTGTACATGGAAAAACATGCGTACAACGTAATACTCCCTTCCCGCTGCAGACGTTGTAACTAGTGGGAAAAGGACGAATCATTAATTTGGCACTTCAGTCCGGAACCGCGCTACTGCTACGCTCGCAGGGTCCAATCCTGCCTCGAGCATGGATGTTTGTGATGTCCTTAGGTTAGTTAGGTTTAAGTAGTTCTAAGTATAGGGGATTGATGACTTCAGATGTTAAGTCCAATAGTGCTTAGAGCCATTTGAACCATTAATTTGGCAGCTAATGTGAAGCTTTCACCAGTCTTGAAGTCGCAAGCTAGCATGTCGTGGCAGAACTCATGACATGATTTGTATTGACACGCCGTTCACACATTATATTATTTTCGTGTACACGTCTCACTTTAGTTTCGTGAATGACACTTTATTGCACGCGTTGCACTCGCAGGCACATTTTAGCGTCCAATGAAGAGTACGCTACTACTTACCAAGCATTCGTTGCGTCTCTGCGTTCGCTGTATTTGTAACAGTCCGCGCATAGCAGAGAAATGCGTATTGATGGTCTAAATGAAAGTGTAGTCTGGCTCAAACATATTGGCCTTGTGTTCGTTTTGTGTTAAAATTTCCACACTTTTAGAGAACACGCAGTTTTTCGTGTACGATATTGTCGTCTTCAGTGTCTTTTCATTGTATAACGTTCGATATCTGCACTTCACTGCCTACAATGAAGAGTTTAACTTTCACAGTTTCACATAGTTCAAGGTTAATTCCCTCGACTTGAAAATTCAGCACTGACATTTTTAAATTAAAGTCGGACTGTTTTTTTCACTCAGGGTTCTACAGTTCTTTCCTTTACAAATTACAGTTCATAATTATGTTTGCATATGTACAAAATGCCTCCAACAGATTTTAGACAATACAATTGTATTTCCGTCCTATCTGTGGTGAGTCCCATTTCATGTCTGCACTTTTTGCCCACTTGTCTCCAAGAACAGCCTCGAGTTTACAGAAACTTTGCCCTTACTGTTGTTTTTTGATGTCTAAGGCGTTCATGTAGGCTCAATGTGCAAGCTCCTATGTTTAGGGCTGCCAAACGATTTGCAAATCAATCATAATTATTTAAAGAAAAAAATCTTAGTAATTTCAATCAAGGTTGCATTTTACAAGGTCATATCTTCATGTAGAACGCTTAATTTCCTGCACACATGACACATGAGGTATCTTTGGTGTCAGCGCACCATATTCTCATGTTCCCCTTTAAAATAAGCTTTCACACATCTCCCATTTCTTTTTTCAACATATATCCTAAGAACATAATATACAACATTTATTTCTACATACTTAATCACTAACAAGAAACAACATTTTTTCTAGACACTAATGGAAAATTCAAATTAAAATTCTTTCAGCATATCGTGTTGCCATTCACCCTTGGATAAGTCTTTAGAATATGCACAAACTTATGGCATACATCTTGTTTTTCAACATTTGAAATGATTTGAACAGCAGTAGTGTTTTGAACTTGGTATAATTACTCACATAAACTAACTTTTAATGCATGGTTTTCTCTACATACAACTATTGAAATATTCTGTCTTCTCACTAGAAAAAAATAATCACAAGTTGAAACTACTGTTTACCAATTTAGGTACTGTTCTACTTAACAAATCTTTTTAAATCTTTATACGTTAAAGTACTTTGACTTACTGCCTCCTTGTTGGACTGTGGGATGGTGTAGTTACAGTTAGCATGTCAAAGCGTGCTATGAGGCAATAGTTCTATGCTATAGGTCTATCCCTTGCTAGTACCCGGCCTCTCTGAGTACACATTTTCATATTGTATTAGCAATTGAACCAGTTCTTTTCGTTGTGCAGGAGACAAAACGGTTCAATTGTATCTAAGCACTATGGGACTTAACTTCTGAGGTCATCAGTCCCCTGGACTTAAAATTACTTAAACGTAACTAACCTAAGGACATCACACACATCCATGCCCAGGGCAGGATTCGAACCTGCGACCGTAGCAGCAGCACGGTTCCGGAATGAAGAGCCTAGAACCGCTCGGCCACAGCGGACGGCTGTAGGACACAAATATTCTGATTCTAGCACTTTACTTTTTATGAGTTCCCTATTTTCTTCGGTGTTCTCATTTGTACATTCATTGTAATATTATTTTGGTTCACATAAATCTGCGTCTAAATGCATAACCTGTAAACTTTGCCGGCCGCGGTGGTCTAGCGGTTCTAGGCGTTCAGTCCGGAGCCGCGCGACTGCTACAGTCGCAGGTTCGAATCCTGCCTTGGGCATGTATGTGTGTGATGTCCTAAGGTTAGTTAGGGGACTGATGACCATAGATGTTAAGTCCCATAGTGCTCAGAGCCATTTGAACCTGTAAACTTTGATAATTTACTCGAAAGCTTCGGCAGTACTTGCCGTGGTTTTCTTGCGTGCGTGACATCGGCAATACGATTCGCTTACCCTTGTTTACAAGACTTAGTTCTCCACACAAGAGGTCGATTATCGCGTCACTCTAGCGTAGGAACTCTTTTTCCCGGGATGAAAGCAACCATCAACCCTTTGACTAATAGGAACGAGCTCTTTATAGCTTCATTTCTCACTCTGAACTCAACTTGCACCTGGTGCCGTATCAAATGAGACTGCGCACATTGCGCCAGTCACTCGGCAATTTTTAACCGGTAAGACAGGTATACTGTTATTTCGACTTTTGTGCTTACACAATTGTAGACTCTGGACGTACGCCGACGGACCTGTGTCCACTATCACCTGGATCGGAACGTCGTAGATATCTGCTTGTATTACGGCCTGCACATCTTTATCGCCGGCCGGTGTGGCCGAGCGGTTCTATGCGCTTGAGTCTGGAACCACGCGATCGCTACGATCGCAGGTTCGAATCCTGCCTCGGGCATGGATGTGTGTGATGTCCTTACGTTAGTTAGATTTAAGTAGTTCCAAGTTCTAGGTGATTGATGACCTCAGATGTTAAGTCTCATAGTGCTCAGAGCCATTGGAAGCCAACATCTTTATCAGTTTGTTGACACTTCTGAGTTATGTTCTTTAATTCATCCTCAGTGTTAACTCCATTATTGTACCTCAGCATTTTTAGATTTGCTTCTTGTGTGTGGAGTGTGCCCTCGCTACACCTTCTCACAGTTAGCAATGAAGACTAGACTGTGGCTGGGATTAGTCTGACGCATCGGTTGTAGTGTTGACAATTGTCGGTGGTCACCTCCGCTCTCCTCACGTGATGATTTTGATTATTGATTGATGATTGTTGGGTCAGCTGTTTTTCCTCCTCTGTGGTGTAGGCAGGTATACTGTTACCATGGCCCTTACCGTTGTTGGGGAGGCTTGCGTGCCTCAGCATTACAGATAGCCGTACCGCAGGTGCAACCACAACGGAGGGGTATCTGTTGAGAGGCCAGACAAACGTGTGGTTCCTGAAGAGGGGTAGCAGCCTTTTCAGTAGATGCAGGGGCAACAGTCTGGATGATTGACTGATCTGGCCTTGTAACACTAATCAAAACGGCCTTGCTGTCCTGGTACTGCGAACGGCTGGAAGCAAGGGGAAACTACAGTCGTAATTTTTCCCGAGGGCATGCAGCTTTACTGTATGGTTAAATGATGATGGCGTCATCTTGGGTAAAATATTCCGGAGGTAAAATAGTCCCCCATTCGGATCTCCGGGTGGAGACTACTCAGGAGGACGTCATTAACAGGAGAAAGAAAACTGGTGTTCTACGGATCGGAGCGTCGAATGTCAGATCCCTTAATCGAGCAGGTAGGTTAGAAAATTTAAAAAGGGAAATGGATAGGTTAAAGTTAGATATAGTAGGAATTAGTGAAGTTCGGTGGCACAAGGAACAAGACTTTTGGTCAGGCGAATACAGGGCTATCAATACAAAATCAAATAGGGATAATGCAGGAGTCTGTTTAATAATGAATAAAAAAGTAGGAGTGCGGGTATGCTACTACAAACAGCATAGTGACCGCATTATTGTGGCCAAGATAGGCACGAAGCCCACGCCTACTAGAGTAGTACAAGTTTATATACCAACTAGCTCTGCAGATGACGAAGAAATTGAAGAAATGTATGATGAAATAAAAGAAATTATTCAGATAGTGATGGGAGACGAAAATTTAATAGTCGTGGGAGACTGGAATTCGGTAGTAGGAAAAGGGAGAGAAGGAAACATAGTAGGTGAATATGGATTGGGGCTAATAAATGAAAGATGAAGCCGCCTAACAGAATTTTGCACAGAGCATAACTTAATCATAGCTAACACTTGGTTCAAGAATCATAAAAGAAGGTTGTATACATGGAAGAAGCCTGGAGATACTGACAGGTACCAGAGGTTGTACAGAGTTTCAGGGAGAGCATAAGGGAACAATTGACAGGAATGAGGGAAAGAAATACAGTAGAAGAAGAATGGGTAGCTTTGAGGGATGAAGTAGTGAAGGCAGTAGAGGACCACATAGGTAAAAAGACGAGGGCTAGTAGAAATCCTTGGGTAACAGAAGAAATATTGAACTTAACTGATGAAAGGTGAAAATATAAAAATGCAGAAAATGAACCAGGCAAAAAGGAATACAAACGTCTCAACAATGAGATCGACAGGAAGTGCAAAATGGCTAAGCAGGGATGGCTAGAGGACAAATGTAAGGATGTAGAGGCTTATCTCACTAGGGGTAAGATAGATACTGCCTACAGGAAAATTAAAGAGACCTTTGGAGAAAAGAGAACCACTTGTATGAATATCAAGAGCTCAGATGGAAACCCAGTTGTAAGCAAAGAAGGGAAAGCAGAAAGATGGAAGAAGTATATAGAGGGTCTATACAAGGGCGATGTACTTGAGGGCAATGTTATAGAAATGGAAGAGGATGTAGATGAAGATGAAATGGAAGAAACGATACTGCGTGAAGAGTTTGACAGAGCACTGAAAGACCTGAGTCGAAACAAGGCCCCGGGAGTAGACAACATTCCATTAGAACTACTAACAGCCTTGGGAGAGCCAGTCCTGACAAAACTCTACAATCTGATGAGCAAGATGTATGAGACAGGCGAAATACCCTCAGACTTCATGCAGAATATAATAATTCCAATCCCAAAGAAAGCAGGTGCTGACAGATGTGAAAATTACCGAGATATCAGATTAATAAGTCACTGCAGCAAAATACTAACGCCAATTCTTTACAGATGAATGGAAAAACTGGTAGAAGCCGACCTTGGGGAATATCACTTTCGATTCCGTAGAAATATTGGAACATGTGAGGCAATACTGACCCTACGACTTATCTTAGAAGCTAGATTAAGGAAAGGCAAACCAACGTTTCTAGCTAGACGCAGAGAAAGCTTTAGACAATGTTGACTGGAATACTCTCTTTCAAATACAGGGGTAAAATACAGGGAGCGAAAGCCTATTTACAATTTGTACAGAAACCAGATGGCAGTTATAAGAGTCGAGGGACATGAAAGGGGACGTGTGGTTGGGAAGGGAGTGAGGCAGGGTTGTAGTCTATCCCCGATGTTATTCAATCTGTATATTGAGCAAGCAGTGAAGGAAACAAAAGAAAAATTCGGAGTAGGTATTAAAATCCATGGAGGAGAAATAAAAACTTTGAGGTTCGCCGATGACATTGTAATTCTGTCAGAGACAGCAAAGGACTTGGAAGAGCAATTGAACGGAATGGACAGTGTCTTGAAAGGAGGATATAAGATGAACATCAACAAAAGCAAAACGAGGATAATGGAATGTAGTCGAATTAAGTCGGGTCATGCTGAGGGAATTAGATTAGGAAATGAGATACTTAAAGTAGTAAAGGAGTTTTGCTATTTGGGGAGCAAAATAACTGATGATGGTCGAAGTAGATAGGATATTAAATGTAGACTGGCAATGGCAAGGAAAGCATTTCTGAAGAAGAGAAATTTGTTAACATCGAGTATAGATTTAAGTGTCAGTAAGTAGTTTCTGAAAGTATTTGTATGGAGCGTAGCCATGTATGGAAGTGAAACATGGGCGATAACTAGTTTGAACAAGAAGATGATAGAAGCTTTCGAAATGTGGTGCTACAGAAGAATGCTGAGGAGTAGATGGGTAGATCATATAACTAATGAGGAGGAATTGAATAGGATTGGGGAGAAGAGAAGTTTGTGGCACAACTTGACTAGAAGAAGGGATCGGTTGGTAGGACATGTTCTGAGGAATAAAGGATGAATACACGAAACAGATTCAGAAGGATGTAGGTTGCAGTAGGTACTGGGAGGTGAAGAAGCTTGCGCAGGATAGAGTAGCATGGAGAGCTGCATCAAACCAGTCTCAGGACTGAAGACCACAACAACAACGAGGTGTAGTTTGATAATCCGTATTATTCTGATATTATTGATAGTTGTTGCAACCATCTGAGGTTGGTTGCAATTCTGTGCCCACTGTGGTGCCATATTTGGTTGCCATTGCGCTGGTTGTTGATTGTACTCGCGCCCTTGGTTACGGTTACTCAGCCATTGCGGGTCAGCGTTACCATTGTATCCGTAGTTCACGAGCTTGTCGTGACGTCTTTTCCTACATTGATTCGTATACCCATTACCATTATTCGGCCCACTATTCGGTTGCGTCCATTCGTTACGGTTATTACCGTAAGGTGTTCGGTTAATACCGTTGCAGTTGTTTTCAGCTTTTTGATACTGCAACCTGCATGATTAAGTTCGTTTCCCATGTCATCGATGAGCAAATCTACAAAGTCAACAACCTCCATAAACCGTTCGGTGTCATATTCCGGTACGTTAATGAAGTACTTTTTATGTCGCTAGGTAATTTCGTTTTAATTAGACTTATTATGTCTCGGTCAGACATTGGTTCATCCTAGTATGTAGTCTTCTTAATGTACTTTTCAAAATACTTGCGGAGGGTTCCCAGTCTTGGATTGAACATCTCAGAACTGTACAATTCTTTCCTTAATCTTCCCTGTATGCTACTGGACCTGAACTTCTGTATAAATGCGTACTCAGACTGCTGTATGGTATCGCATCTCTTGGACGCGTCCGTTGCTCAGAGTGCCGCGTCACATTGTATTAGTGATACAATGAATTGAATTCTTGCCTTTCCGTTCATCCACGTGGAAAAATATTACGATAAATTTTAATGAATACCACGGGGTGTACGGTCCGCTTTTCATTGTTGAATGGTTGAAACTGCCTATGTTTAGTAACATTGTCCTCTTTATTTTACAGCGAATTACCACTGTCCATTTCCATCCTTACACCCGGCGGTGAACCGTAAGGCATTCCGCACTGAGAACTGCTGTTTTCAAACGGTGGTGCATAAGCGTAAGCGCTGTGCACAATATTCGTGTTATTGCTCGTTTCCAACACAGGAATCTGACTGGCTACCGGTCTTCGACTGTCAGATTGCTTTTCCAGTTCGTTTAGTCTCCGAGCGACATCTCCTTGCCAAACGGGTAACTCCGCTGGTACATGCGACTCTAACTAAACTAATTGTGCTTGAATTGCGGCAGCGCTGGCGTCGGTTTTCGCGCTCAGATCCGCTATCGCTTGTTCAACAGCTGATTATGCTTCATGCTTTATGCTGAGATTTCGCGATCCTTTACTCATCAAACTCTTTTTCGACCTTTAGTGCTTGGGCGTCTAGATGTTTGTCTATGTTCTGACGTGCCTCAAGCTCTACATTTTCGACACGACTAGCCAAGTTTTGAACTTTGTCTTTAAGGCTAGTATGAGCTGTTTGTAAATTTTGCGCCTGACTAGTTAAGATTTGGACTAGATCCGGTATTTCCTTGCATACATCACGCATTTCCACAAGTTCGGAATATATGCTTCTCATTTTTTTCTCTAAAATTCGTTCCCTTTGTTCAGATCTCTGATCGAGTCGTCGCAAAAATTCTGCGAAGGGGTCGGCAATAGGTGAACACACCGGTGTTCCACCCATCCTACCACTTGACTCGCCTCCCTGCACTTGCAGTGGAGTTATAGGTATCACTTGTTCATTACTCTGTGGTGCATTGTTTGGTATCCACAGAGCCTCACCCCCGCTTCGGAAGGTATGTTTTCCGATGCGGTGGCATGGAATTCATTTCCATTCTGAACATTGCTTTCTACTTCCACATCGAGTAAATGGTGCTCGTCAGATACAGGTGCCTTTGTCTGACCTACTTTACCCATCATGAACTTAATGTGGCACAACTAAAAGTTCAAACACTAACACAAATAAACATATATTTCTTCCAATATAAAACACACAAATACATACACAAATGCACTTACTATACTGTTAGCAATGCTTACCGCTTTTACCGAGGATTTCTCATTTGCGTATGGCCTTGATATTTCGCACAAAATTTTCCAGGAGTCTTGCGCTTTAAGCCTTACCTCTTTGTTATACAGGTTTTTGCTGTTTCAATTCCTTTCGTTTCCTTTCTCAACAATATCTTCTTTCTTTCGTCACAGGGTGTCGGTTGTTGTACATGAAAAATTTTTTTTACAAAGATATTAATATCACACAATGGTTATGTAAGTACATAAATCACATACATATACAAGGTGTACAACATTCCTTCCGCCGTTTGCCGAGAGGTGGCGACAACGGTTAGTAGCGGTCGAAAGAAATAGATCACAGATGTCAGGCAGTTAGCTTGGACCTCGGTCAACGTAACCTCATTCAAACATTAGTCAATTTGTGTTTACATCATAAAGTTGTTCTTGCTTGAAAATGTCGATTTACGAGCGTAATTCTCGTCATTTGCGGGAGATCTTACTGTTTCGTTTCAGTATGAAGAAAACGGCGGCTGAGTATCAAAGAATGCTCTCAAGTACGTATGGTAAGGACGCTATTAGTGAAACAATTCATCGTGGGTGTTTCCAACGCTTCAAGAACGGTGATTTTAACATCGTAGGCCGGCATAGTGCTCGAAGAGAGAATGTTTTCGAAGATGCAGAATTGTAGACATATGCTGAGTGAAGACTCGCGTCAAACTCAAGAATAATTGGCACGATTCATGGGAGTGACACAGCAAGACATTTCAAAACGTCTCTAGGCTATGGGCATGATTCAGAAAAAAGGAACTTGGATCCCATGTGAGCTGAAACCAAGAGACGTTGAACGGCAAATAATATTAACGCACCTATCTGAAGATGAAGTAGCAAATTTATATGTTACTATAATTCTCATGATGCCAAATGTAATAAAATAATATACCATTTTACCATACAGTTCTAAATACACTCCTGGAAATGGAACAAAGAACACATAGACACCGGTGTGTCAGACCCACCATACTTGCTCCGGACACTGCGAGAGGGCTGTACAAGCAATGATCACACGCACGGCACAGCGGACACACCAGGAACCGCGGTGTTGGCCGTCGAATGGCGCTAGCTGCGTAGCATTTGTGCACCGCCGCCGTCAGTGTCAGCCAGTTTGCCGTGGCATACGGAGCTCCATCGCAGTCTTTAACACTGGTAGAATGCCGCGACAGCGTGGACGTGAACGGTATGTGCAGTTGACGGACTTTGAGCGAGGGCGTATAGTGGGCATGCGGGAGGCCGGGTGGACGTACCGCCGAATTGCTCAACACGTGGGGCGTGAGGTCTCCACAGTACATCGATGTTGTCGCCAGTGGTCGGCGGAAGGTGCACGTGCCCGTCGACCTGGGACCGGACCGCAGCGACGCACGGATGCACGCCAAGACCGTAGGATCCTACGCAGTGCCGTAGGGGACCGCACCGCCACTTCCCAGCAAATTAGGGACACTGTTGCTCCTGGGGTATCGGCGAGGACCATTCGCAACCGTCTCCATGAAGCTGGGCTACGGTCCCGCACACCGTTAGGCCGTCTTCCGCTCACGCCCCAACATCGTGCAGCCCGCCTCCAGTGGTGTCGCGACAGGTGTGAATGGAGTGACGAATGGAGACGTGTCGTCTTCAGCGATGAGAGTCGCTTCTGCCTTGGTGCCAATGATGGTCGTATGCGTGTTTGGCGCCGTGCAGGTGAGCGCCACAATCAGGACTGCATACGACCGAGGCACACAGGGCCAACACCCGGCGTCATGGTGTGGGGAGCGATCTCCTACACTGGCCGTACACCACTGGTGATCGTCGAGGGGACACTGAATAGTGCACGGTACATCCAAACCGTCATCGAATCCATCGTTCTACCATTCCTAGACCGGCAAGGGAACTTCCTGTTCCAACAGGACAATGCACGTCCGCATGTATCCCGTGCCACCCAACGTGCTCTACAAGGTGTAAGTCAACTACCCTGGCCAGCAAGATCTCCGGATCTGTCCCCCATTGAGCATGTTTGGGACTGGATGAAGCGTCGTCTCACGCGGTCTGCACGTCTAGCACGAACGCTGGTCCAACTGAGGCGCCAGGTGGAAATGGCATGGCAAGCCGTTCCACAGGACTACATCCAGCATCTCTACGATCGTCTCCATGGGAGAATAGCAGCCTGCATTGCTGCGAAAGGTGGATATACACTGTACTAGTGCCGACATTGTGCATGCTCTGTTGCCTGTGTCTATGTGGCTGTGGTTCTGTCAGTGTGATCATGTGATGTATCTGACCCCAGGAATGTGTCAATAAAGTTTCCCCTTCCTGGGACAATGAATTCACGGTGTTCTTATTTCAATTTCCAGGAGTGTATATATAAAAAGCTTTATAATTAATTTTTCAATATCAACTCAAAAATTCAATGTCTCTGTACTAATGTAAAAGGCATTACAGTTGTGTAAATGAATATATGATCCTTCCAAACATAGGACATCATCGTCAAATGTTATGATATATCATAGCATCTGTGATACTCATATGTTTGTAAGCTCTTTGTTTGTATTAAAACATGTGGTGCGTGGTTGAAATGATCTCAGCGACAAATCTAAAGTGTACAGTGATAACTATTTACGTGTGTAACCACGAGGATGCTGTGGGAATGCATTTACATCTGTTGGACGAATGTTATGAAAACCAACACTCGAAACCGACGTTTCACGTAAGTCACATGCAACGAAAATCTGTAACACAACCATCAGTGTGTGGCGTGTTTATAATTATGTTTTATTTATATTTTAGGACAATTAATGTGTAAAAACACACTAAATGTCATAAAGAAAGCTTGTAAACCGTCTGAGGATGAATCACAACGATTCGAAACCGGTAACGGTTTCCTTTGAATAAGGGAACTGAAAGAAAATTTTTGGCTGGTTGCTGTCCTAACGCCATCAACATTTGTCTTCAAACAACAGCCACGGCCTTGTATCGTTGCTCTTGGGGGACGAAAAGAAAAATAATTGATTTTTTTTTTTTTTGAAAAATGTCGAAAATGTGAATACTTTGGTGGGCCACTTGGCAACAGAATCAGGGATTGATTACTCTATTATAATAGCATACGTTGACCATTAAATACCTGAATAAGAGCAGCATATATATATATATATATATATATATATATATATATATATATATATATATATATATATATATATATATATATTTGAGATCGCTCGGAAGAAACATTATCATTTCTGTGCATTTTTATAGTCGCGATGTAGTCATACCCGGATCAACACTAAGGGACCAGAAGATTTATAGACTTTAAAAGAAATGCAACACTACACAAAAAAGTTGGTTCAGAAATAATAGGAAAACGATAATGTTCCTTCTGCCTCATGCTGCGTTCGGCCCATCAGTGCGATCGTAATTTCTGATGATGAAGTAACACAAAATAATTAACATTCAACTAAATAAGGAGATGGAATTATCAAGATTAATTTACGAAAATAAGCACACTTATCTTTAACACACGTTTTTTAATGGTACGTACCTTTTCATATTAAATTACAATAGATGACCATAGTGGTTAAATACTTTATACATAACAGTCAAAATGTCCTCTTGATGCTGTCTGTTCGTAATCAGTTACCAGAAACTACATGTTTTCTGATTGGAAAAAATAACATTTAGCATTTTCACTAAATATTTTCACATAGAATATAAAATACAGTTGCGGAACGCAGCAAGTCCGCGTCCGCCTCTCATGTAATATAAAACAGTAAAAAGGTGAGGCGCCAAAAGCCTCATTTGTCTTGAAACAACAGAATTTTTTTTTATACCAATAATCGATACATGTACATAGAGATTTACTGGCACCGCGCAAGAATGGTAAAGATAAAGAATAATAGATTCTGTCGCTGCTATGCGATGGTTCATTTCTTTTACTTTACAATTGTTCGATAACTTTAGGCCATTAGGCGTTTGCTATTGTGCGTATATTAATGTTTGTGAGGCGAAAATTACTAATATTACACTGCCTCCCATGAGGAGGGAAGGAATACCGAAGGTATTACTTTCATCCTCATGCCCATTGGAATATTTGTAATTTTCGGGTGTAACATACAGGTTATTAAAAGTTTCATTTCACATTCATTCCATAATAAAAGAATTAACGCTTCAATTTGTAATTACTGACGGTGGATCATTGTGAATTTGTTCTGAGTTTCTATCAGTGTTTGCATGGATTCAGTCTTTCTTGATTATTCTTAAAGTTAAGGCTATAAGCACACATATTTACAAAATTTATAAGGAAATAGAGTCACACTTCATTTTTCAACGTTGCAAAAGTAATTTGACTATCACAACTGGTACACAACTTTCTGTTTTGACTGTATTCATTACATTGTCATCGTCTTGTCGATTGACTGCCTTGTCCGTTGTCGCACTTAATTATACATTTATTTTCGTCGCACATACACTATTTATGATAGACTTGGATTGCAGAGCGGCCACTGGTGATGACTTCGACAAGGAAGTCCATATCTTTCACTTTCAGGGCTCGAGTGTGGCTCTCCGAATTATTTCACATATGAAACAGATAAAATATCTTATATTAGAATAGCTTACAAAACTAATTTTATATACATGTGGGATGGGATTTAGGAAGGATCGGATCCTTTGACGTATTTTCGTGTGCTTATTTTCATTCGTATCGTGATCTCTCGTTAAAGTTTACATTTCAACTGTTCAGGGGTGACCTTGTGACTTGTCTCTGTGTACAATCAGTCATTATACTAATTACGCTAACTTCTCTATCTTAGAGTCTCTCAGAAGGTTTATGATACATACAAAAATGTTTTCACTACTGGGTGTGAATGTTTTTGCTACAGAATGTAGCACACAGCAACTACTGTTGGCGGTTGAACGTTTACATTATTTCGTCACATGGTGGCTGTCCGCCTCCAGTGTTGCGAGCAATCTTGAAATTCAGTCTGTGCGCGCGCACGTGACCGGAGCTTTCTTGCAGAGCGTTGATTTCGCGTTTGAGGTGCCGTGCGTCGCTTTTGTTCGGCGGATCGTGGCTTTGTGCTTTTTAGATTGCTGGAGGGAGCCTCTGCCACCGAAACTGCCTCACATCACTTCCTGTCCACTATCAAATTACGGATTCACAGGTAAGTGGTAGCTACCGCTGCAATTGCATGTGTGGAATGACACTGATTATTACACACTGCACACGTCAATGAATTTTTCACACATATGGTGCAGTAGAATACTGCCACTGAAAATCGTCGAACTTTAAAACTTCACTTGCACTGTGGTGAGCGTCTGCGTGAACGTTGTATTAAAAGAAATTCTCGCTTCATAATATCACACGGTGTTTACAAGTTGATTTACATACTAATATTTACAAGAGTTCATTTAAATCGATAAATAATCTAATTCACCCCTTTGAATAAGAACAATTGTTCCTTAATTAGTCTTTTCTTTGTTATTTATGCCTACGGTCACTGGTAGGCTATTATAAGTCCTTTTTCTTTGACCAAATCCATTCCAATCTCCTTTACAAATTAATTTCATTCATAGTAATCTTTATCACGCTTGCTTATTCATTTTATAGGCCCAATACATTTTTTTTAATTGCTCGTCTTATTTAGTGACTTGTGAGGGGAGCTTCATTAATGTCAAAGTTTCTCTCGTATGTGCTTGTCTTTAAAGAAAGTTCGAGGACAGATTTGAAAATAGCAATTCCGCTTCGGGATTTTGTGTAGAAATACAAACAGTCGTAAAAGAAAAGTGGGCAAAGCGGGCCTACTCGCAGATCGTCGATAGAATTTAAATTACTCCTCAACCAGGTCGAAAATTTAATTTACATTGCGCATTACAAAAGCAATATGCGCGTCGCGAACCTACTCATTTTTATATGTAGTGCCTCACTTCCTAAGCACACGTGCATCTTTACAAGTTGATCCTGAGGAGTGGATAGGATCAAGGATCTTAAAGGATTTGCACTTAGGAAAGGGATTCAATAATCACAGAGAAAACAATAAATATTGCAGTGCGCACTTAAAATAAAATCTATCACTTAAAGCATTTATATCTAATATGTATCTTGCTGCAGCTTGCTTACTACTCTTTGCTCATTTCTTAGACTAAGTCAAGTTTATGCATTACGCATTTGGGTATTAATTATCATTTGTATATATATAAGCCTCTCACTAGAGTGTTGTTGTTTGCTGCTGTCGCGACCTGTGAAGCTTGGGCGAGATCCTTATTCTATTTGCTGCTAGCTTGTGAATTTGCAGTATCGCTAATGCTCAATAGTACCGTGAAGTTGGCATAATAAACCATGCTACTCATATGTTCTTTTACTCAGCTTGTTTATAGTCTGGACTCATCTTACTTTGCGTTATATAATAAACTTCCTTTTTATTCCATCACGCTTTTACTTAAGGTTAACGTCAGGCCTTTTTAGAACAATTGCACTGCGTTATCAATTTGTTCATGCTTAATCCTAGGTATCTGTTTACTTCAAAGAGATGTTATTTCATCGCTGGCACAGCACTGTGCTGGAAGTTACAAGTTAAATCTACCGACTGTTTTGCGCTAACAGGTGGTGCCTTATTTACGTCACATTTGAAAATAGGGAATAACCTCATGGAATCGAATCTTTTCTCACAACTTTCCTCTTTTGTCTGGACGTTTAAGTATTTCCTTTTAAAACAGGTCATTAACTTGTCCTCGATTAAATTTCACTTACTAATACTAAGCACATACAACCATCATTTTCATATTACTATTTAGTGAGAGAAGTGCATTATTCGCTCCTTCCTACTCATTCTCAAATTACTATTTAGCGAGAGAAGTGCATTATTGGCTCCTTCCTCTTTCCTCATTTTAGTACCTCGGGGCTAATTAATACCTCTCGAGTATATCATTTTTCTTACATACAAACTTATAACTAAAATTGAAAATCACCTGTAGGACATGTCCTCCTGTTTACATAAAGATTATTCATGTAAAAATTTGTCTACAACTTCAGACACGTTGTTTTGATACATAAGGTTTCCTTTTAGCACCGGTTAACGTCCGTAGTCAGTTCAGTTCAGTTCAGTTCTTGTTACTCATTGGTTAATCCTGATATCCAATACCTTAGAATTTTCTTACAGCTTAAATTAACTTAATTCCTGGCGTTATAAAATTTTCTTAAATCATGATGGTGGAACAATCCTTTGATTTTATTCGTGGCAGGGTCAGATAACAAATAGCTACCAATGTGTGGTTTCCTCATTATCACAAAGGGACCTTCATAAATGTGTTGCCACTTACGACTCTTCTTTAACAACAGGGAAGGTTTAAAGTGAGTCCTGACTAATAACTAACTCCAAGAAACTTCTGCAGATGCTCTTCAAGAGCTTCTAGTCTCGTTCTTATGGGTATTATAATTTTATTGATTAATCTTGCATCTAGGACTAGCCTTACGCTACCATCTGATTTTAGTACAGACAATAAAGGACTCGAATAAGGTGAATGAGATACTTCTATCACATTCCAGCGTAACATTTTCCTGATCTCGCACTTGACGGCTTCGCGTCTCGCATATGGAATGGAATAGCGTGTTCTACAGTAGGTTGAATGGGGCAGGACATCCATTCGATATTCAAAGCCTTTTATTAGTCCAGGTTTCTTAGAAAATACTTGAACGTAATCTGTTAACAAATTGTAAAGCTCATTCTTCTGTTGTTTGGATAATTCAGTGGACTCACTAGCTTTACAGTATAATTCATTCTGGCCGGGAATTAGGTCTTTATACTCATCGTCATTAACACTTTCAGGATCTGTCACGTCTTCTGTCTGACTGTACTGTTGTCTTTTAGTCCATGGCCGTACTGCTATTCGAAGCACCCCAAAGTTTGTCTTCACCTTACTTCTTAACAAATTTACAGTTACTTGTTGCTGGCTCGCTACTAGAGTACAGATTCCACACTCGATGTCAATTTTAGCTTTCGTCTGCCTCAAGAATTCCATACTCAGGATACATGGCACTGATAGGTTTTAACAATAAGAAAAATGCACGTTACTGAAATAGACTCTATCTGGATTTGAAGCTGAGTTTGAAGATTTACACGTTGTGTTAGTGGACCAATTGCTCCCGATACGGTGCAACCTTGAATTGGAAGTGATAAAACTTTGCATACAGAGGATATTTGCTTAAATAAACATAAAGATAAGACATTTATATTAGCTCCTGTATCTATAATAGCTGTTACTGGTATGTTGGCAATTGATACTCTTATGGAAGCTTGAACTTGTTCGTCCCATACGTCATCATTGTCTTTCGTCTCAGTGTCTGCTACTAGATCATCCCGTAAGTTTGTCTCTTTGTCATACCTAATTGCTTTAATTTCGTGTGGACTAAGGGACAGGGTGCCCCCATTCAAACCTGCAGCATCCTCTAGGAGGCTCAAAGGTGCTGCTTTTAATTTTCCGCTCGACGCTTACTTTCCTGCTGATTTATATTTCTTAAAGTTTCTTCCGTCTGGAACTGGTGTTGGTTTTGTGGTACGAACTCGGTTGGAAATGGATCTTGTTGTCCTGGCGTATTCGCTTGGGCATAATAAATTTGCGTATTATGCGGGCGTTTAGGCTTCAGACTTCCCGAAGGTCCGTTCGCTTGTTGCGTGAAGTGTATATTTTGTGGCTGAAAGGTATTTTGCTGTGGCTTGTGTTGATTGTAACCGTTACTGAAAGTGTACATTGGTCTCCACCTTGATTACGCCATATATTTCTTTTCCACTGACGATTTGAATCGTAAGACTGATCGTTTTGATAATTACCGTTGACCGGTTGCGTGTTTCTATATTGCTGGGGCTGTGTGTTATAATGTGCATTTTCGTACTGAGGTGGTGACGAATTATATATTGGATTGTATCTCTGGCCGTTATTGTACTTATTTTTGTATTTGCTGTTGGAGTACATAGTGTGTTTATTTTTGAAACCGTTGTGGGGTTGGTACTGGCTGTCGCTGTGACGCGCTTTCGCTCGGCCACCATTGTTCCTGTATATTCTGTATTGTGCTGGCCGCCTGCACTGAAGTGAGCGTTGCCAACATCAACTCTAGCGTCCTCGTAAATCAGATCTAACGAGTCTAACACAGATAGGAAAGTGTCCGTATCGTCCTCAGGCACGTTTACTAACTTTCTCTGATCGCAATCGGTAGCTTAGTTTTTAGAATCATAATAACGTCTTTGGCGGTGATCGGCGAATCCCAGAACTTGATTTTCGCTAAATACTTTTCAAAATATCTTCTCAAACTACCGCGCTTACTGTTAAACACTTCGGCGTTGTAAACCTTTTTTCTCAGGCGCTGCTGCATACCAGAACTCCAGAATTTAGCTAAAAACATCTGGTCAAACTCTTTGTAACTCTTACAAGAGTCGACCATTTCGGTTCCCCATAAGGTAGCATCGCCTACGATAAATCCACTAACGAATTGAATTCGCTGGCGGTCACTCCAGCTATTCGGGAAAATTCCTGAAAAATTTCGGAGGAACACTATAGGATGAATTTCTCTTTTCTGTGGGTGAAAGGTCGGAAAAATACGATGTTTGATCACGCTTTCCTCCTGCATCAAACTGACAAAAGTGGGTGGGCTGGTACTCTGGTTAACTTGTGCTTCTATAGAACTATGAGTTTGAGCGTTATCAAATGGTGAACGATAATGTACCTGCTGTTGTTCATTACTTCGTGGTGAATTATTCCAGTCTCCTGACACGGGAGGTGGGGAATTTTCAACTTGACATTTTAGTGTACGAACTTCATCAACTATCTGTTGACGCCATTCAGGTAAATCTTGAGCTAACGTTCGTCTTATCTGGCCTAATTCTGACATGACCGTGTATCCTGTCTTTTCAGGGGCTGCCAATATTTCAAAGGTCACGTTTTTGACAGTTTCCCTGAGTTCGTTCTTGACCTTGTTTTCTATGAATCCGTCTTTGTTTTTAATCCACTCTTGGTAGTGGTCAGACAATGCTTCAGCATGTGCCTTAACAGTATTCTTTATTTGATCCTCTACTTTAAGAGTCTCAATCTGTTTGGAAAGATCATCAACAACATTCTCGATCGTGTCTACTGCGGTTTTAACTCCTTTGACCTCATCAGAGATTGCAGTATAATCTTCTTTTAAGGTCGCAGCTTGTTTTTGATATTCCATCACTTTTGAATTTATCTCTCCCTTGGCTGCTTCGATTTTTTCATCTAACCGTTTTGAAATATCCTCTATTTTTGACTCTACTTGTGTGTCAATTTCTAGCCTCATGGTCGTGATCTGACTACTGATTTGTCTTTGGACATTACCCAACAGGGTATTTAAATCAGCTGTTATGTCTGCCTTTAGTTCGGCCTTTACCGAATGTAACCGTGTATTTAGGTCATTTATCTCCGTTTGCAGATCTGTTTTTACTGAATTTATGTCTGTTTTTACCGAATTTATTTCTGTTTTTACTGAATTTATGTCTGCTTTTACTGAGTTGCACAGATTTGTAAGGACCTGATTTTTATTTTGCCGTCTTTCGGCCTTCTCTTTTTCTTCGCGGACCTTTTCATCTAATTTTTCCTGCTTTTCACGTTCCTGTCTTTGCGCCTCTCTCTGTCTTTGACTTTCGAACTTGCGTTCCATTATTGCTTCGATCATTGCAGCCAAGTCATTTTTTTTCAAAAGCGGGAATAGTTTGCACACTAGGACCAGCTTCTAAAACTTCGGTCGAGGCTGTTTCTGCCTCCGCTCGTGTACCTATCGCACGTGATCGTAATGGATAGTGAGGTCCATTCGCATCACCGCTGTCGTCTGGTTTTGTTTGTGTCCGCTGTTTACCGTCAGCCATGTTCATGAATTATTTGTCAAACGTCAAATTGCTACAGATATTGTTTGTCACTGCCGTCAGCGTTTGTCTGTGACGTAGTGCTATGGCTTACTGGGACCTAAGATGAAATTTAAACTCTGGGTAACAACTGACGTTCATTTACGCCAAGAAGACAAGATGGTTCCTACTAATTACAAACAAATGAAATATCACACGTTTTACCCGTTTTGAGCGTAGTTATCCGCCATATCGTAATTTTTTTATGCACTGACAACAATGATACACGTTCACTGAATTTAACTACATAAGAATGGACTATGGACAAATTGAAATAAAGCTGTTTCAAGGCAAGGAAAGACAGGTTTACGTTCTGATCAACTCGAAAGATGCTACGTCACTACGAAAGCTTGGCTACTGCGTATAAAAATTTGACTTACTATGGCTGTCTTGATGGTGATACGGATGAATACTCGCGTTTTTTTTTGGTAATTTCATCAATCGTTCTTCTGAATTAATTAAAAGGTTTTCCCACTTCTCTTTCTCGGTTGAATTGCATCCATATGAAAAAATGAAACAATTACTAAAACAAGCACTGAAAAATTTTTGAACACATACATGAAATGATTTTTGATCAAGTCCCTGTTCGGGCGCCAAGTGTAGCGTTGCTCTTGGGGGACGAAAAGAAAAAGAATTGATATTTTATTTATTTTTTTGAAAAATGTCGAAAATGTGAATACTTTGGTGGGCCACTTGGCAACAGAATCAGGGATTGATTACTCTATTATAATAGCATACGTTGACCATTAAATACCTGAATAAGAGCAGCATATATATATATATATATATATATATATATATATATTTGAGATCGCTCGGAAGAAACATTATCATTTCTGTGCATTTTTATAGTCGCGATGTAGTCATACCCGGATCAACACTAAGGGACCAGAAGATTTATAGACTTTAAAAGAAATGCAACACTACACAAAAAAGTTGGTTCAGAAATAATAGGAAAACGATAATGTTCCTTCTGCCTCATGCTGCGTTCGGCCCATCAGCGTGATCGTAATTTCTGATGATGAAGTAACAAAATAATTAACATTCAACTAAATAAGGAGATGGAATTATCAAGATTAATTTACGAAAATAAGCACACTTATCTTTAACACACGTTTTTTAATGGTACTTACCTTTTCATATTAAATTACAATAGATGACCATAGTGGTTAAATACTTTATACATAACAGTCAAAATGTCCTCTTGATGCTGTCTGTTCGTAATCAGTTACCAGAAACTACATGTTTTCTGATTGGAAAAAATAACATTTAGCATTTTCACTAAATATTTTCACATAGAATATAAAATACAGTTGCGGAACGCAGCAAGTCCGCGTCCGCCTCTCATGTAATACAAAACAGTAAAAAGGTGAGGCGCCAAAAGCCTCATTTGTCTTGAAACAACAGAATTTTTTTTTATACCATTAATCGATACATGTACATAGAGATTTACTGGCACCGCGCAAGAATGGTAAAGATAAAGAATAATAGATTCTGTCGCTGCTATGCGATGGTTCATTTCTTTTACTTTACAATTGTTCGATAACTTTAGGCCATTAGGCGTTTGCTATTGTGCGTATATTAACGTTCGTGAGGCGAAAATTACTAATATTACAGTCTCCATCATGTCATCATATGACAAAATTGCATTAAGCTTACCTCGCCAGGTAATGAGAAATATACATGCTTGCAAGAAAAGTAAAATTAACCTAATGAAAACATCTCTCAACATTAAATTCAACAAAGAGTTTATGTCACTTAAAATAGTTCCGAAATATGTCAAAGTCAAAATTAACTGCAAAACTAAAGCTGTCAGATTTTCTAAGCAAAAATGTGAAAATATATGGTTAAAAACAGAGATTAAAATGCAATACAAGAAAAAAGAACTCTTAAACAATGTCATGTACAGCTTGCATCTGTAGCTAGGACACAGCGTCTCACCTTTACAATTCTCACACATCCTACAGCACATAGACGATAGATAAAGAACAGATGATTATTTTATCCAAACACGAAAAGAAAATTGTAGCTTTAAAATCTATGAACAGTTCAGAGTTTGATAAAAACAAACAGCCAAACCCACACAAATTTTTTGATAGAGTCATTAATACAACTGACATCCAATTTAGCACCAGTGAACTCACTTTATTAAATAAAGGTCTGAAACATAATATTGGAACAAATCTCAATAATCACAGTGTTAACAACCTCATAGCCTGCACAAAATTTGCTTGTGACACAGCAAAACTAGACATATGTGAGAAAAATGCAGTTGTATACAAGACAAATAAACTGATAATGAAACAACCTAAAACAAATAATATCCGCAAAAACACTGAACTTAAAGATTTAAAAAATATTAACAGCAAACTGTCTGAAAGTAAAGTACTCATACTAAAAGCTGACAAAGGAAATTCTTTAATCGTAATGCATGAAAGAGAATATGTATAAAAATTTCACGTAAGTCACATGCAACGAAAATCTGTAACGCAACCATCAGTGTGTGGCTTGTTTATAATTATGTTTTATTTATATTTTAGGACAATTAATCTGTAAAAACACACTAAATGTCATAAAGAAAGCGTGTAAACCGTCTGAGGATTAATCACAACGATTACAAACCGGTAACGGTTTCCTTTGAATAAAGGAACTGAAAGTAAATTTGTGGCTGGTTGCTGTCCTAACACCAACATTTGTCTTCAAAAAAGGGAAGGGATTTCTGCATCGGATTGTGACCGGGGTTGAAAAATGGGTTAATTACGATAACCCTAAACGCAACAAATCGTGGGGATATCCCGGCCATGCTTCCACGTTGACGGCCAAACCGAATATTCACGGCTCCAAGATCAAGGGACCGTCTCGGCGTTGTGTACTATGAGGTGTTAAAACAAAGTGAAACCATCACAGGTGCTCGTTGTCGAACGCAATTAAAGCAGAGCATTAAAAGACAAACGGCCGAAATACAACGAGAGGCACGATAAACTGACTTTGCAGCACGACAACGCTAGACCACACGTTGCAAAAGAGGTCAAAACGTACTTGGAAACGTTAAAATGGGAAGTCCTACTCCACCCAGTCTCCAGACATTGCTCCCTCTGACTATCACCTGTTTAGATCGATGGCGCATGGCTTGGCTGATAAACACTTCCTATCTCATGAAGAAGTGACAAATTCGATCGATTCGTGGATCGCTTCAAAACATGAACAATTTTTTCAAAAAATGGTTCAAATGTCTCTGAGCACTATGGGACTCAACATCTTAGGTCATAAGTCCCATAGAACTTAGAACTACTTAAACCTAACTAACCTATGGACATCACACACACCCATGCCCGAGGCAGGATTCGAACCTGCGACCGTAGCAGTCCCGCGGGAACAATTTTTTCGACGCGGGATTCGTACACTGCCCGAAAGATGGGAGAAAGTAGTGGCCAGCGACGAAAATACTTTGAATGATACGTGTGTAACCTATTTGCTTCATTAAAGCCACAAATGTTGGGGAAAAACAGCCGAAGCAAAGTTGTACACCTTGTATATATATAAATTTTCATGCGCCAAAGCTGGACGCCAATTGAAGTGGCTATTCTTCTTGAGGGAAGTATATTCATATATTTATTCGTTGTCTCTCAAGACACGCGTAGATGTAATTGTGTGGATCAATATGCAAAAACTGTTAACTGATTTTTGCTTCCAAGATTATTATGAGAGAATGAAAATATAACAGTATTATAATTAGCCTCGACGTATTTGTGCTTTGAAGAGAATGGACTCAAACGTTGAAGTTATTGTGGATCCACACAATATTCGAAGAATACTCCTCTTACAATCATATTCGGGCTGTAGTAGTTCACGGCGTAAGCTGAAAGGTAAAATCTTAAAACTAATGTTGCTCTCCGCTGCAGTTCATTGCTGTGAAAATATGTTTGTTATATGATAAAGTAGGGGAATTTCTGCGCTTCCGCTATGATTTCGCTTTCTTGATCGACTCGTAATGGTGTCCGTTGAAGCAGCGGCCGCTAAAATTGTTGAGCTGTAAATGTCTTAAATGTCTTAAGAAAAATTAAACCAATGCAAAGAAGATGACTGAGGGCTCGCTGTGCATCGAAATAATGATATATATATAAACTTTAACGTACTATATTAACAAGGTTAACAACATTAATGCTCACAACTACTTTTGTGCTACAAAAAGATGTCTGCTTCCTAACACCAGAAACAAGCGAAGAAAGAGGAAGAGAAGAACAATCTAGGAGCGTTCCTCTCCCTTATTAATATCATAGAAGTTATTACATAATTAGTATACTCCTTGATAATATGATTAAATTTAATATTTACTATAAAACATGGATATTTTACGCCGCCTATGCGGTCGATGAAACACGCAAGGTTCGTGTACATTTATTCCGTCGTGAGATACACTTCTCGTTCCAATTTTTTTGTTTTGTTTTAAATGTCTTTACGGCACAATTGTCGCTGGGACGGGACAAACGGACGTCTCTCACAACGACTGACTGTGCTTTTGTTCACTGCCTGTCTCCGTAGACATTCTGCAAGCTCCTATGAGTATTCGCGATGCTCTGGTTTTCGGCCGAAACATACGCAATGACAGTTCTCGGCCTGGAGAGCATCTCCGTTACAAAAGCCTTTTGATGGCAACGTATAGCGACGTCACTTATCGGAACCTCATTAAACTGTAGTGGCTGGAGCTGGAATATCCCGTAGGTCCCGCAGTAAATTCCGCTTTTTATCAACTGAAATTGACAGAAAAAAAATGTGCTGCATTACTTATTGTAAGCCTCTCATGTATTCAAAAATTCAACTGAACAGTACTGAAAAAACTCACGACCGGCAGTTATACGAATATCATAGAGTCTTTAGAAAAGGCTGATCCAGCTCAGAATTGATATCCAATTCCAACCATATAATCCGTCACAGACTACTGAACACTAAAAACTTAACATCGGTGTATATCAAGAAGGCATTTGACTCTGTTGGGAGAAAAACTACACACAATATTATTCCGATAATTTGGTTTCAAAATTAAATCGGAAAATGTGGTCTACCAATCGCTTGGAAACAGGGACTCAAAAATATAGTTCATAGGCGAAATTCTACGGCCTTTAGAATAAATAAAGGTGACAGGAAAGGTTAAGTCTTATCTCCTGCCCTCCTCAACTGTGCATTAGGGGAAATAGCAAAAGCAGCAAAAGGATATGGGTTAAAAATTTAAATAATTATCAAGCATTACTAAAAGATTATGACGACGTAAACAGTTTATTGTATTAGTCTTCCAACAGACGATTTCACTGTGTTTTTCCAAACGCTCTTGCGTGAGGCAAACAGTTCATGCTGTCATGCTTTGTGTGGATAATGTTCGTGGAGCAATGTCATGACCGGTCTGACTGGAGGTGTCGAGTGTGAAATTCCCGTCGCACTCGACACCTTTTAGCCTGGGGAGCATCACAGATATATGATAATAAGCTGAATGGACCTGGGTCCGTCCTGTAGGGGCTGGAACGAAATTGGATCCATGATCCTCTCCGTGATTGAACCCGGGACCTTCAAGGCCGCAATTCAGTGCTCGACCAGTTAACCCACCACGGCCAAATCATCCTTTCTATACGTTCAATATCTTCTGTCAGTCTCATTTGTTGTTCGTCTCATACACTTGAGCAGTATTCTAAGATACGCCCCACGAATGCTGTGTAAGCAGCCTCCTTTGTAGACTGACTGTCGATGAACAGAAGTCTGCTACCTTCTTTAGTTACGACTTAGTGTATTTGATCAGTACATTTCATATCCCCACAACTGAATTTATTCTACATCTAAGACCTTTGTCTCGCAATTGCATTATAGCTTCACGTCTGCCACATTTAATACCAATACTTATGGGAATTTTTAGAATATTATAGTACTGTTACTGAGCGTTATATCTATAGTCCACAGTATATTGCTGCACATAACAGAATTTCAGTTAATAAAAACAGTTTCACGTGTGTCATCTATGGTGGGCAGCTTATGTACCCTCCTTTCGCGCAGAGCTGCTGACTTCACTTCTTTGCGAGCGGTAAGGTCCCCACGTTAAAATACCTGCTCTATCCTGAATTATGTATCGTCATGACAGGATGGAAGGCTCAAATAATCAACAACATTTAATAATACGTATTCTAGGTGATCATCAAAACTAAATTCTTCAGTCGAAATTAATTTTACACTATTTGCTCTGCGCCTTAAGCGTAGCATTTCAGTTCCGAGTGCGTTCTTTAGAAAGAGAGAGGGAGTAAAATAAAATTAAAACCTCGGTTCCAACCACAAATGCGTATTGCTTATGCAGTTTTTAGTTCAGTAGTAGGAGGTACGGAGCTGAACACCTTTTAATAGTTATGCAAGTTCAGTTTCATCTACTTGTTTATAAATTAAAAGAAATTTTCCCAAGCCAGCTGAAGCCTGCCTAAGTAGAGGACTATCGAATGACAGGGTGGAGCAATTTTCCTGATTACCGGTCATTTAAATAGTAAAATACACAAGATGGCGTATGTCTGCAGAAGTTCCAGCAAATTCATGCCGAGGCAATGCGTGCGCGTAGGGACACCAAACTGTCCCGCAGTGAGGGAGTTGGCACCACTGCCCTGGAACACCACCCTGTGCTTGGGCGGGCCAAACTGACCGTCGGCAGAAAGACTGGGTGACCATTGGCATGTGTGCACGCAGCTAAATTGGCTGTAGTGGATCTTTGGCTGTCGGAGGAAGCGCACAGTGTGCAAGGATCGAGGAAGCAGAAAGTGCTTAGAGACGACCTCTCGACCTTAGGTCGTTGCACTTACTGGAAGGCTTTACTTCCCCACCGGCAGTTGTACGGTAGTTGCCGTCATATTCGCGATGCATTTGTTTTCATCACTGCGGAAACATACACTATACTGTTACGTTCAGTTTCATCCGAGACATTCGCGGTAGAATGCTCGTAGCACATTTGCCCGTGGTTAAGCTTCACGGTGTTTGCAGTGCTAGATGGTTCAAATGGCTCTGAGCACTATGGGACTTAACATCTATGGTCATCAGTCCCCTAGAACTTAGAACTACTTAAACCTAACTAACCTAAGGACATCACACAACACCCAGCCACCACGAGGCAGAGAAAATCCCTGACCCCGCCGGGAATCGAACCCGGGAACCCGGGCGTGGGAAGCGAGAACGCTGCCGCACGACCAGGAGATGCGGGGTAGTGCTAGAGCGGCGATGTGTGCGCGCACGCAAAACAGGTCTGTTCATGCCTCACTACGTTAGTTTCTGATTCAAATACCCGACATTTACCTCTACTTATTGCATTAATACACTCTGTAGGCTGTAGACTAGCTACCATTAATTCTCACTGCTTCTTCCATATCAAGCCTAAGAGTCGCATGTGTAGTCCATATTTGTGGTCTGTGTGAGACTGTTCGCATTTCTACGTGTTTTCAAGAATATATCCAATTTCATTCAAGCTGTCTGACTGTTACTGGACTGTAGTGTCGCAGTGTTCCCCGCCATTAATCAGTTAACTTTAATTGACAATTGAAATCCCTGTAATAAAGGTAGGGATCTGATGCTGCTTCGGTTTAGGGAGTAGGAAAGTATCCAGTGAGGACATTTTAATCTGGTGGCATGGAAGATGGTGAGAGGTAGAATATCGTAATAGACCTCTTTTTGGTCAGCGTATTGCAGCAGCTGTACGTGGCATGGGCTCAACAACTCGTTGGAAGTCCCCTGAGGAAAAGCGGAGACATGCTGTCTCTGTAGCTATTCATAATGTCGAAAGTCATACCAATGCACAATTTTGTGCGCCAACTGATATCTCGATGACGTCTCATAAATGTTCGATGCGATTCCTATCAGACGATCAGGGTGCCCAGAGTGTTCTTCAAGCAATTCGCGAACAACTGTGGCCAAAACATATGTCTCATTTTCATTTATAAGAATTTCATCATTGTCTGGGAATATTAAATCCATGGATGCCTGCAATGGTCTCCAAGTAACCGAACTCAATCATTTCTATTCAGGCGCATATACGACGGTTGTCCAGAAAGTAAGTTCCGATCGGTCGCGAAGTGGAAACCACTGGTAAAATCCGGTAAATCTATGCCCAGGTGTGTTGGGCAGTGTCTCTAGTATCCTCGTCGATCGTGTCGCGTCGCTCTTTTCAGTTTTGAGTGAACAGTGAGCACGTAAAGATGCGTAGGGAATAGCGTCTCCCGCCAAGTATGAGGGCCTGGATTGAAACTTCGCCTGTGCCATGCAGCCCACATAACACAACTGTCGAGCAGTTCCTTCTTCATGTCAATTCTCGGCCGCACACTGCAGCGGCAATAAAGATGCTCCTGCAGCGATTCCGATGAGAAGTGTTTGATCACCCACAATACAGTCCGTAATTGGCTCACCCTGAGTCTCGTCTCTGCTCACAAGAACGGCTGGCTATAAAGACAAAATTTTTCCACAGCCAACGAGCTGCAGACGAAAGCAGGTAACTGGCCGAAATCAGCACAGGCGGCTGTTTTCTATGACTAGGACATTGGAAAATTGATACAATACTACGACGAAACTCGAAGTTGGAGCAGCGACTATGTAGAGAAATAGGTGGAAGGTGTACCTAACTGTTGCAAATAAAACGTTTCTGGTTTTCACTGTGGTTTCCATTTCGCGGCCGATCGGAACTCCCTTTCTGGACAACCCTTGTATTCTCTTCCTGTAGAGACCGCTTCTGTATAGGCGTAACATCTCATGATACTGAAACAACTGGTGACGCTCTTTTCCTTATGCTACCGTTGCAGGTGGATTTCTGAAGATGTAAATAGTTCCAAAACACTTTGTGATCAATAAGGTAGTTCTTCATCTGATGTATGACTTTTTATGTGACCTATACAGCTTAACTACAGATCTACGTATATTTACAAGAATCTTTGAAAGTCTTCTACGTGACTTTATGTCCCACGTTTATTAACTGGAAATTGGTGCATTTATGTAGAGTATTCGGTAGCAAACTGAAGCCATGAACGACCAGCGCCAACAGAAAACGAGGGTCAGTAAACGGCAAACACTGCAGCTCCGCTTCCAGGAGCCGTAGGGAGAACTTAAAAGCAGGATGATGGCGGATGGGGACGCTTCTGCCCTCTGAATGATTTGATGTGGACTGTAAAGTTAGGGGAAGTTTACGAGGGATCTCTGCAACCGATGTTAATGTATAGCTTGGCAGGGAAGGGGGAAGAAGGCTGTTCAATATGCCTCGTGGCGGCAGTGTGCAGGAGGTCGAGCGGTCGGGATTTGATAGTGGGCATCCAGGGCTGAGGTTAAATGACAAAACAGGAAATTAAGTGCTATGAACAGGATATATTTCAATATACGGAGTGCAAAGGGGGCGCCTAGGTCCGGATGTTAGCAGGTTAAAACCAATCTAGGAGGTCGAATAATTCATTAAAATGCGCAATGTAAGGGGAAATGGTTCATGTTAACTTATGTTGGTGGCCGGGCGCGAAAGGCAGAGCTCGAGGTCTGGATTACAAAAGAGAGAAGCAAGCGTGTTCTCCTCCGCAGGACGCTCCGGCTTCCACACGCGTGATCGGTATCCCGCGCACGCTATTGGCTAAAATCAATGGCGTGATTTCGCTAGCAGTTGCAGCAGAGGGCTCAGGGCGTCTCCTGTCAGCGGCTTTAACCGGACAGAACCGCCTCGGTTTTGAAAGGCAAGCGACTTGTGTCAAGTAGACACGGCATGAATTACTCTGGAAGAAAACTTGTAAAGATTCCACTGGGCCTTTGAAATAAATTTCTTAAACCAAATCCCTAAAATATTCCTTGACTGGCTGTTATACTGTACAGGACCGTCACCAATTCCTTGCCTGTGCCAACCTCTTCATCTCAAAGCGGCACTTGCAACCTAAGTCCTCAATTATTTGCTAGATGTATACCTATCCTTGTTTTCCTCTACAATTTTTGCCCTCACACCTTATTCCCTAATGTCTTAGCAGATGTCTTACCATCATGCCCCTTCTTCTTGTCAGCGTTTTACATGTATTTCTTTCCTCTCTAATTCTTCGTAGAACCTCCTCATTCCTTATCTTATCAGTCCACCTAATTTTCAACATTCTTCTGTGGCACGACATCTCAGATGCTTTGAAACTCTTCTTTTCCGTTTTCCCCACTGTCAATACATCGCTACCATAGAATACTGTGCTCCAAACGTACATTCTCAGTAATTTTTCCTCAAATTAAGATCTTTGTTTGACTCTAGTTGACTTCACGAGGAATGCACTTTGTATCGTTCCTAACTGCTTTTTATATCTTCCTTGCTCGGTCCGTCATGGGGTACTTTGCTGCAGCAAAATTCCTTAACTTCATCTACTTTTGTGATAAAGATACTAGTGTTAAGTTTTTCACTGTACTCATTTCTGCAACTGCTCACTACCTTCATCTTTCTTTGATTTACTCTCAATCAATATTCTGTACTGATTTGACTGTTCATTTCATTCAACAGATTATGTAATTCTTCTTCAAATGGTTCAAATGGCTCTAAGCACTATGGGACTTAACATCTGAGGTCATCAGTCCCCAAGACTTAGAACTACTTAAACCTATCTAACCTAAGGACACCACATACATCCATGGCCGAGGCAGAATTCGAACCTGCGACAGTAGCTGCGGCGCCTAGAGCAGTAATGATATCATTTGTATCCTTTCACCTTGAATTTTAATCCCACTATAGACTCTTTTATTTCCGTCATTGCTTCTGCGATCGATCAATAGAGGCAAGAGATAACATCACGCTCTTACACCCTTTCTAATCTGAACACTTCTTTCTCGGCTGAAGGCAGATACTCTGAAAACTCATTGTATTCCTGGCACTGCCACGCCAGACGCTACGAGCTCTTTACGAGAAATTTTGAAAACCTAGTACTGCACATGGTTGTTGTGATTACGATGAAAAGATAGATCCTGGCGACTTTCCGCCTGCATAGTGATCGCTCTGCAATATGTCCCTTCTGGCAGTGTGCCTTCTGCATTGGGCATTGTGCAATAGCTCGCGAGTTCGTGGAAGGTATCCTCTACTCGTGAAAGCTTCGACTTTGGTGTTGTGAAAAAGACAGTTAAATAAACGGAGATCACTGATTGCTTTTCAGAATTTCTTTTTTTTGAGAGGAGACTGCGAATCAGTAGTTTAAGGCACGAAGTTCTAACAATATCCCGCTTCCCAGAATTCCCGAACCGTGCAAGAGGGAGAAAAGACCGTTGGAGGATGATTTTTAGAAAACTCATATTGGGAGAAAATAATATGCTGTTGTAGAGGGTCACGTGACCTTTATACTCACTGGTGGACGATGTTTTTTTTTGGGTGGGGAGGGGGGACGGGCGGGTGGTCGAGAGCGAAGCAAGCTCGGGGGACGTGTGCTCTTCTCATTTCGCAGGCAGACGGCAGTTTAGCAGCTTCCACATTCTATAATTCATTCAAGCAGTAGCTTTTCTCACCCGCAGCGTACTTCGATGCCGGCAGCAGATGGCCGTTAGAGCTCGGGCTGTATGGGTCACATATATTTTCTGCTGTTGTACACTGAAGCGCCAAATAAACTGGTGCAGGCACGCGTATTCAAACACAGGGCTATATAAACAGGCAGAATACGGCACTGCGGTCGGCAACATCTATATAAGACAACAAGTGTCTGGTGCGGTTGTTAGATCGGTTACTGCTGCTACAATGGTAGGTTATCCACATTTAAGTGAGTCTGAAAGCGGTGTTATAGTCGGTGTACCCGCGATAGGACAGGGCATCTCCGAGGTAGCGATGAAATGGGGATTTTCCCATACGACCATTTCACGAGTGTACCGTTAGTATCAGGCATCCGGTAAAACATAAAATCCCCCACATCGGTGCGGCCGGAAAAAGATCCCGCAAGAACGGGACCAACGACGACTGAAGAAAATCGTTCAACGTGAAAGAAGTGCAGCCCTTCGGCAAACTGCTCCAGATCTCAATGCTGGGTCGTCAACAAGCGACAGAGTGCGAATCGTTCAACGAAACATTATCATTATGTGCTTTCGGAGGCGAAAGCCCATTCGCGTGCCCTGACAACTGCATGACACAAAGCTTTACGAATCGCCTGGGCCTGTCAACACTGACAATGGACTGTTGATGATTGGAAACATGTTGCCTGGTCGGACGAGTCTCGTTTCAAATTTTATTGAGCGGATGTAGGTGTAGAGGTATGGAGAAAACCTCATGAATCCATGGACTCTGAATCATCGGGGGACTGTTCAAGCTGGTAGAGGCTCTAATAGTTGGGGGCGTGTGCAGTCGGAGTGATATGGGAACCCTGATACATCTAGATATGACTGACAAGTGACACGTACGTAAGCGTCCTGTCTGATCTCCTGCATCCATTCGTGTCCGTTGTGCATTCCGACGGACTTGGACAATTCCAGTAGGACAATGTGACGCCCACACGTCCAGAATTGCTACAGAGTGGCTCCAGGAAAACTTCTGAGTTTAAACACTTCTGCTGGCCACCAAACTCCCCAGAAATGATCATTATTGAGCATATCTGGGACGCCTTGCAACGCTCAGAAGAGGTCTCCACACCCTCGTGCTCCTAGGGAATTATTGACGGCCCTGCAGTGTTGATGGCGCTAAATCCCTTCAGCACTACTTTGCACATTAGTGGAGTCCATGTCACGTCATGTTACGGCACTTCTGCGTATTCGCGTGGGATCCACACGATGTTAGGCAGATTATCATTTCCCTGGGCTCTTCGGTGTTAATAGTTCACTTTTACTGTACTGGGACTAACATGAATGAGCGCACTGCATGAGTAAATAAGATGCGTGACCCTGTGTTTAGTTTTATCTGTGGTTGTCTTGTTAGTCAGTCACTTGTGCAGCGCTGGTACATTCTTATTTCAGGTACAGTAGCGAGCAGCTGAGTTTTTCAGAGAATGAGATCTGTGATTTGTGAATCTGGCAGAAGCTGTCTGGAATATGGGATGAAAATCCATTTATAATATTTTTTTTGTTATTTAGAATGAGGGAGAATATTTTGGAGGAATTTTAATGATGTTCTTACAATTATTTTTTTAATGAGAGAATTTTGTAATTGTTAGTCTTCTTATGTTGAGCTGCCTTTTTCTCAATAGTCAGAGTTTGACTTCTCAAGAACGATTTTCTGTAGAGTAAAACACACCTCCACGAATCTTAGTAAAGTTGTAAAGTGCACTGCATCTTCCACCACACAAAGTCAAAACGAAAGTAGATTTTTTTTCTTTAGCTGCTACATGTGCTGAGTTGTATTTTCTTTTAAGAATGTCGGTACTTAAGACCCAAAAACAGCACGCTGAGCCAGTCATGCTTATTTCAGTGCGGAACAGTTTTCACCGAGCACACAATTATTTTGGAACTCAATTAGATTCATTTTCTTTATTTATAGTTTGCATTTCATGATGTTTAAAGTTTTATTTCAGATACTGTTCACATACGCAGCGCAGGACTAACCAATAGTCAGTTTTGCTCATCTATTGAATACTATATCTGAAGTACGCGTTACATGAAGTGAAACTTTTTGAAATCAATAGATTTTTCAGTTTTCTCACATACAGACAATTTTTTAATGAAAGCTTACAAGACTTAGAGGTGGAGAGGCGGAGTTCTCTTGCAGAGCAGACTGGAGGGAGACGTCCATCTGCAACACTCCCCCTGCATGTCCACATCCACATAATGGTGAGAAACTCCTGTGGTATCGGATGGTCAGGGCGGAACGAAGTTAAATATTTGATAACGTTTCAATAAGTTGATGCTGGCCTTTCATGACTATACGAACAAGCAAGTTGCATGTAATCTCATGTACTCTTTCCGGCACGGCTATGCAATTAGTGGATTCATTTCGCGGTCGTATTGTACCGTATATCACGTCAGGAAATTGAGATGCATTTCTCTGTCGAAGCATCTTTGCAGGCTGTACCATTGCTCATATTCAATTAGTTTAATAACTCACTCTATATTTTCCTGTGTTCTCCTTTAGAAATCTTGTAATGAATTTATTTAACCCCATTTCACTTGGACAATCAGGCCCCCTCTTACATCGGACCAGGGTTCACACACACAGTACCTTTTTGACATAGTTTACTGAGAAGGAACGCTTTTGATTTGATAAACAGTACCAAAATGAACTGAGTGCCTGAAGTGGTAATACGCGAATGAGTAAATAATATTGACTATGAACTAAAAGCTAATGCTGGCAGTACTTGTACCACTGTAGTTGCTGCCAGTAATAGCAATAATTCTAATACTAATAATAATAGCAATAATAACAGGAATAACAACAATGATGGCTGATATAAAAAGAATTTATAGGGGTACAAAAATGATGTTTTCTGTTACAGCGAGTTGGGAAGAAAGGAAACTTAAAGAGAGAGCATCAACTAAGAATACTGGGAAAAGAGGAAGATCTGGAGGGAAAGAAGGATATACGAGGGTAACGAGTGAGTACAGGGGTAATGGTAATCCTTGTTGTTGCTTCATTAGATATGTCATTAACTGTCTTCTGAAGATGTAGATGTTATTCAGTTCTCTGTTATGTTCCAGAGTTGGGTTCCTGCTACTGGAAGGACTTAGAGAAAGTGGTTGAACGATGCAGTGGGACATGAAGGATTTTGCTCTGATGGGACTGGGTGTTTCTGCCGTGTTGTTCGCATAAGAGCTCTAAGGTGTAGCAGAGGTGTCACTGAAGAAGACAAGGGTATGGAAATCTCTGCACTTGCCAGCACGCAACCAGGATAACTGTTTATATGATGGTGAAATATAGTCAAAGAGGCGAACATCACAAATATAACGAACACAGGTGTTTATAACCGGTTCCAGGCGTCTTGAGCTTTTTTCTTAATGGCTTTGCAGGAAAACATAATCAATAATTGGAACTGTAAGCGACTGTACAAATTTCTGTTCCAGCTCAAGATGGGATAGCTTTTTATATTTGTATAGGGCATGAAAAGACGCTAGTTCCTTCTTGTACATTGCAGTCACGTGCTCAGTCCAACTTAGATTTTCGTCTGTTATTACTGCTAGACCATTTCCTGAAGTAGAGAAGCTGACATTTATCTAGTTTGGGGTAAAACACGGTAGGGATTCCTGATACTTTGTGGGTAAACAGCATACAATGACCAACCAGTAGCGTATGGGTGTTCAATGGGTTGAGTTTTAGCCCTATATACTGCGTCCAGTTTGATAGTGGACACAGGTTGGTATTGAGATTCTTGTTAGTTAACTTCAGCTTTGTTGGCGGTCCACTTATAGACAAATGGAGGTCAACAGCGTCCATGTGGTATTTGCAGTAGGACAAACCTCAACACATCATTTACGTAGAATGAAAAGAATTGTTATAAATATTGGTATTTACCTGAGCCACGTTTTCGCTTTGTAATTAGTAAGTCCCTTTAATGACATTAGTTAACAGTAAACTAAGCATTGAGCTTGAGGGACATATATGTCCAACAGCATGCCCAGACTGATGCAGATCAACTGGACGCTCATCCTGGTACCGATACCATGTATATAAACGATCTATCAGATAGGATGAGCAGCGCTAGAAGGCGGTCCACTAACGGTGCAGCTGTTAGTGACGGATCATCGCCTTATTATAGTAAGGAATTGCAAAAAATCTTGAACAACATTTCCCTGGGTGTAATGAATGGTAGCTCTCTCTACATGTTGATAATGTTTGTAACGAAGAGAAAGAACCGTGCTTTTTTTCAAATTACAAGATTATTGGGGAACTTGTTGAGCACGTGGCATCGTGTTGTAACGTTCCCTGGCAGCACACACACACACTATTAATAAAATGAAATGACATTTAATTGTACTATGTACGCCGCTATGAAGCAATTCGTATGTACTGTAATTGTTTAACAAAAAATATTATTTAATTTTGTATAAAGGACGTTGGTTATTATTGTAATATTTTCTGTAATAATATTCTCGATGTATTTATGATTGTAATATTTCTATACTCATAATGTAATTACGAAATATGTTAATATCTGCGATGAAAAAAATGTAAAATATAGTTACAGAGGAAAATAATGTTATAAGATTACAAAGAGATACTAAAAATCAGCAGTAGTATAAAAAGCACTACATAATATGTATTCTTTGTCGTCTTCCTCGAGAGCTGAGAGAGAGAGAGGAACCTGTTACGTAGCATTATATGAATGAGTAGACTTCTTTTGTCTGTATCTATCTTTAGCCGCCATTAGAGGAGAAATTATAAAGGTGTGTAATTTTAATTATTGTTGTGGTCTAAATACATTATAGTTTATTAAAACTGTGTATTATTAATGTAAATTAGCTTGACCATGTCATCTATAATATTTCTTTAAAGAATTTTCAGCATTTTTAGGGACTATCGTTGGTGTTGCTGGGCTGTGTCACGACCGAACGATTTGCAGCGGCGGCACATTTAAAAAATTGTTCCGCTATAAAATTAACCAAACCCGTAAATCTGGAGCAGGTAAAATTAGCTGTGAATTACGAAATATTTTTCTTTTACAGCGATCCTGAGGCTGACGGAATTTATTACTGGTTTTACATTTGTGCATTCATAGGCGGATAATTAACGTTGAAGTTGTTAATCTGTTGGTTCTTTCAGTTTCTAAAGCAAATAAGTTAAACGTATAGTGAAGTGTGTTTTGTCAATGATAATTAAACGTTCAGGTCGGCTTGGCAATATTTAACCATTTTATGCGAACAGAGACAGTCTTGTGTTCCATAGCTAGCGCCGGGAAAGAATTCAGTAAATATTTAAAAAACCACTGCTTTTAGAAAATGTATGTCAAGGCCGAAATACGTAAAAAAAATTATTTATACAATTTTCAAAGTCATAAATGTTATTAATCAGTTAGTATTAATTTATCAGCATGAGAGGGTTGCTAAGGTTCATGTAATTTTAAATGTGCTTAATTCTGTCTAATTTTTATTACCACACGTAAATATGGGGTTCTACAACAAAGTTCGTACTGAAAGAGTAAATAACAAAAATATTTAAAGTCTTTTCTTCCCCATTTTCATCAATTCATTTTTAAATATATATATATATATATATATTTTTTTCATTAAAGTGTTAATACTTAGAGTAACACTGGGCTGCGATATGGGGTGATACGATCACGAAAAATCAGTGTCATCTCAAGCGAATGGAAGACTGATCTGTTGGAAACACTGTGGGGAAGTGTTGTGCACCTGTACAGGAAGTACAATCATGTTCAGAAACAGTAGAACACCTTGAACGACAATAGAAGGGACATTCAAATTCGCAGGACATGTTCATTAGTATGTTCTGCAGTAATGATTACTATTCCTGTCACCTTAGTTCAACAGGAGTCATGTTGCCTAGCAGGCACAGGATCCGCCATGGGACTTGATAACTTGTTCCATGCATGATGGCATCCATGCGTATAGGGCGTGAATAGCGTCCTGTGGTACGGCGATCCATGCTGCATTCACCCGGTTCCAAAGTTCATCTATGGTGGCTGGTATTGGGTCACAGCGTTGCACCCGTTGCTTCACCATCTTTTTAGATTGCCGACGATCTGGTGATCTGTCACTCCAGGGCTAAAACCTCACTTCTTTTGACACCAAGAAGGTACATGTTCGTCCAGCAACATGTGGTCATACATTGCCTTGCTGAAAAAATGGCTTTTGGGCTGTTGTGCAGAAAGGGTATGTCTATGGGTCGCAGGAGGTCATACACATAGGGCACACTGGTCACAGCGCCCTGGACACGCAGCAACTGCGGTTTGTGGTTGTACCGAATAGCATCCCATACCAGTAGGCCTTGAGTTGGTGCTGCAGGTCTTGTGCGAATGAAGTCACTGTCATGCCGCTCCCCTTGTCTGCAGCGAACCAAAATGCAGCCATCATTTTCAAAACACTGTCTGATGACACTCCTGCCCTCAGTGACGTCGTTCTATACACCATTGCCGTCTAACGTGCTATTGCACATTGATCAAAGGTAGGCGGAGAAATGCACGACGCGCACGTAGCCCATGTCATAATAATCGGGGACAGACCGTCACCCCCGACAGTGTGCGATGTGTTACACTGTTCCATTGTTGCACCAGAGCAGAGGAGGACGCAGATATATCCTGCAATGCCAATCGGATGACGCGTCGATCTTTCCGGGGCATGGTGTCAGTGGTGCGACCTGACCCATCTCGTTGTGTTCCACGGTCTTCCGTGAACCATTCTCACACATTCGTTGTGATGCTGAAGCACAAGGTTACCCACGAGCAGCAATTTTCCGGACGTATGTATCACATTCTCTCGTGCCGGTAATGCGCCCTCTTTCAAACTCTCTGATTTGACGGTCCAGTTCACGAATACGTCTGCGAGGCATCCTGCACGTCTGAACCATTTCCTTAGGTTTATAGTGTCAAGAAGAAGCCGCAGGCACATTTTACCGGGAGGTGGTGTTGCGCAGCGATATCGATGTTGACCTTGAACCTGCGGGCCAACATGGTTCAAATGCTAATCATTTCTGCAGAACATGCTAATGTACATATCGTGTGAATATAAACGTCCTTTCTCTAGTCAATCAAGGTGCTGGTTTTTTCATTTAAAAAACAGTCAGGGTAGCATACGAGATGCCAGTGCGAACAATTTTTGGTTCGTATTTGTACTTTTTGGAATGTCTGTTCCTTCCGACATACTTGCACTGGGGCCGTGGCCGCCGCAGCATTTTAAGGTTTGGAGCGGTTCTGGAAGAGTACACGGGTAGTGGAGATGGTTAAGGAGATCGCTTGCGATAAGTGGGAAATCCGCTGTAGAGCCCATGTCCGGCACAAATTTTCGTGTGTGATCAGTGAGTATTGGTGCCGAAAGGGCATGTGAACCACGCCAACACGTCACGGTAAAGCACCATCTCCAACCAGGGCTACAAACGAATCGTGCCTACCTCCCCAGCGCATGGCAAATTGCCACATCAGGATGTCGGGGCTTCCGCTCCGAACTAATGCAGCGCCCTAGGTAGCCGAGGGTCCGCTATAGGATTCAGCGGTTTCCTCTCCGGATTACGCAGACATCAGCCGTCACAAAAGACATGCCAAAGACTTGTATTCTGAGTAACAAGTGGAATAATCTTGAGAACTGTTTTGTTGTGTCTAACGACGCCACACAGCTCCTCGCTCTGCATCCTGATAAAACAATAGGGCTTTCCAGCCTGGCAGTGGGCTTGTAACACCATAACTCTAGTACTCTACTGATTCATTTTGCTTTTGTTTTATTTAATATTATATCGTTGAGCTTCTGTAAGTGTGTTTGTTTGAATCGATAACATAAAATTGTACACTCCTTTCTTGTAAGAACTTTGATGTCATGATTTGATTCTATGCAAAGTAGTGTATCTGTCATTTAAATTCTTTGTCCCATTTGGAGGGAACAAACTTTACTGTATATAATTGTAATTTTGTGTGAATAATTTTTTGTAGAAATGTCAATATGTGCAAATGTTCTGTTTTATTTAATGTGTTTGGTTACTGTTATGTAAACTGCTGATCCTCGCTTAGGGTTCTTAGTTATTCTGTATGTAAAAGGTGTATTGGTTCCCCTCGGAACGGAACTGTGTAGCGCGCGCAAATTGTGGTTGGCCTAGGTAGAAAAGGTGGAACAAGAGTCAGTCGGGGACAAGCTACGAGTCGGGGACGAGCTACCAAAATGTATACTGTCATGTAAATGTTGCATATTGTGCTGGTACCGAGAGAGGCTTTTTCTGCCACTTTCCAATGCACTTTCCAATCGGATGGATGGATAAATAGCTGGAACGATTCTGGAATTGGTATTCATCATCGCCACCAAGAAGGGACAGAGTCCAGCAATTCTGCCTGCAAATCCACCTACCAACATGCAGTTGCCACCACATTGCGCAGTCACTGTATCGGAATGCTACAATAATGTACAGTGAAAGATCAGCTCATTGGATGTTTTAGTGTGCACAAATATAAGGTAACTTATAACTGAATTTATGTACCTACCCTGATTTTTTCCTCATCATAACACCTCTCAGGTTCCTCTCCATTTGAACTAAAGTGATTACCGAGTGTCCCTACTGAAAGAACATTAAAGACCAGTGTTTTTGCTAATTAATGCCTCTTGAACATAGTAAAAATAAAGTTAAAGTCAATGTGGCAAGAGAGTGAGTTAAAGTTAATGATGCCTGCTGAAAATAATTTTCCTAGTAAAACTGCTTATTAATGTGTTGTTGCCAACTTCAAATTAAAAGCTCTTAAGACTGAGGCTTTTAAAGTTTTGCTTAGTAAATGATCGCATTACTGCCTGTTGTAAATCGCAGAAGGTGAGTCAGTATCTTACATATATGTTAATTTAGTCTCTCAATGTAATAAAAGTGGAAAACTGCAGTTGTGAAACGTTATATACCTATGTTTGCTTAGTGTTTGTCTCTCTTGTGTATTGGAAGTGCATATTAATAATATAACAGGATCCACAGTTTGTCTAGTGTGTTAATGCTAGGTAACAAGTAATGGGAAGACCACTAATTATGAAAACCATAATTTCTTTATTCAAATGATAGTGAGAAGCAACCTGTTAGTGGATTCCAATTAACTTTCATTTTAAATAGTAAAGTAATTAACTGAGAGAGACTTAACCTATATCCAATTAATGATTCTGCAGTGAATAGTAATAATAACGTTATAAAGACCATTCAGTTTGTATAAGCCCTGAAAGTAATAATGTGTTTCGGTATCTGTTATAATTTGGCAAATAGTTTCTGCTGCTCTAACTGTTAGTTTCAATCTTACCGTAAACGTATGTATGTGTCATAGTTCACTGCACTCGCGTGTGACAAAGTATAGGTTGTGTTTATCCATTAAAGTTACTAATAACTATTTTCTTGAACGAGAATGTTAATCATTCTCTTGCCTAGTTAGGCTGGCGACCGTTTTCTTTATCAGTTAAACAGTGCAGATAGGCAAAATTTTGTCTGTTACTGTTCAAATATTTACGTAATTGTGACTTTCATTTCCGATAAGCCACCTCCGTTAGGTACAACACGGTCAACATAACAAAATTCCTCTCTGAGGGTAACACTGCTCTGTTGCTTTATACCATAATTACTTTAACAAGATAGTTTTATTTCACGACCTGCCTACAACTTTAAGGCTATGATACAGCAGTAGCAGACAGGAGTGTTATAGGCTACCCCCTACAGTATTCGTTAATGTCAAAATTATTCGCAATTGCGATTAGAATTTCGGAATTCTGTACTACTGTACCAGTGTTTGGAGTCCTTATCCTCCTGTCCCCACAGGAGACCTCGACCGAATTCTGAGACGTGCTGCTAACATCATAACAAGTCGGTACAACCCATACACATGGGAGATACAGTCCTAGAATGTATAAAACTTCCACCTAAGGCTTCCTCTCCGTTGGTGGGACCCACCTTCAGAGGTAAAGTGGCGAACTGCAACCCGAGCTCGAGAGAGTGCACAGTACACTATGTGATCAAAAGTATCCAGACACCTGGCTGACTATGACTTACAAGTTCGTGGCGCCCTCCATCGGTAATGCTGGAATTCAGTATGGCGATAGCCCACCCTTAGCTTTGACGGCAGCTTCTACTCTCGCAGGCATAAGTTGAATCAGGTGCTGGAAGCTTCCTGACTGATTAAAACTGTGTGCAGGATCGAGACTCGAACTCGGGATCTTTGCCTTCGGCGGGCTAGTGCTCTACCAACTGAGCTACCCAAGCACGACCCGTCCTCACAGCTTCAATTCTGCCAGTATCTCGTCTCGAGTCTCGGTCCGGCACACAGTTTTAATCTGCCAGGAAGTTTCATATCAGCGCACACTCCGCTGCAGAGTGAAAATCTCATTCAGGTGATGGATGGTTTCTTGGGGAATGGCAGCCCATTCTTCACGGATTGCGGCACTGAGGATAAGTATCGATGTCGGTCGGTGAGGCCTGGCACGAAGTTGGCGTCCCAAAACATCTATGCACCCAAATCGCGTGAAAATGTAATCACATGTCAGTTCTAGTATAATATATTTGTCCAATGAATACCCTTTTTATCATCTGCATTTCTTCTTGGTGTAATGGCCAGTAGTGCACAAGTAATTTTGTATACACCCAGTGTAGCCAAAGAGTATCGTATATTATTTGTCGATCTTGTTAATGAGTTTGAAGATACTTTCCACATCCTGATTCTCCTCCTAGGACGAAGTGCTTGATCTATGTTCTTGTTACAATAATCATTCTTCTTGAATGGGCATTCTATAGGATTCAGGTCAGGCCTCTGTGCAGGCCAATCCATTACAGGGATGTTATTGTCTTGTAACCACTCCGTCACGGGCCGTGCATTATGAGCAGGTGCTCGATCGTGTTGAAAGATGCAATCGCCATCCCTGAATTGCTCTACAACAGTGGGAAGCAAGACTGTGCTTAAAACGTGAATGAAGGCCTGTGCTGTGATAGTGCCACGCAAAACAACAAGGAGTGCAAGCCCGCTCCATGAAAAACCACGACCGCCCCATAACACCACCGCCTTCAAACTTTACTGTCGGCACTACACACGCTGGCAGATGACGTTCACCGGGCATTCGTCATACCCACATCCCGCCATCGGATCTCTACTTCGTGTGCCGTGATTCGTCACTCCACACAACGTCCTCCCCTGATCAGTCGTCCAATGTTTACGCTCCTTACACAAGCTATGCGTCGTTTGGCATTTACCGGTGTGATGTGTGGCTTATGAGCAGCCTCTCGACCATGAAATCCAAATTTTATCACCTCTTGCCTAACTGTCCTGTTGCAATTTGGAATTCCTATGTGATTGTATGGATAGACGTCTGCCTATTACACGTTACAACCCTCTTTCAACTGTCGGCGGTCTCTGTCAGTCAACAGACGAGGTCAACCTGTACGCTTTTGTGCTGTACGTGTCTCTTCACGTTTCCACTTCACTACCACATCGGAAACAGTGGACCTAGGGATGTTTAGAAGTGTGGAAATCTCGCGCGCAGACGTATGACACAAGTGACCTGACCACGTTCAGACTACGTGATTTCCGCGGAGCGCCCCATTCTGGTCTCTCACGATGTCTAATGACTACTGAGGTCGCTTATATGGTGTACCTGGCAGTAGGTGTCAGCACAATGCATCTAATATGAGAAACGTATGTTTTGGGTGACACTGTAATTCTGTCAGAGTCAGCAAACGACTTGGAAGAGCAGTTTAACAGAATGGACAGTGTCTTGAAAGGAGGATATGAGATGAACAGTAACAGCAAAACAAGGATAATTGAATTTAGTCGAATTAAATCGGGTGATGCTGAGGGAATTACATTAGGAAATGAGACACGTAAAATGGTAAACGAGTTTTGCTATTTGGGGAGCAAAATAACTGACGATGGCCGAAGTAGACAGGACATAAAATGTAGACTGGCAATGGCAAGGAAAGTGTTTCTGAAGAAGAGAAATCTGTTAACAACGAGTACAGATTTAAATGTCAGGAAGTCATTTCTGAAAGTATATGTGTGTGAAGTGTAGCCATTTATGGAAGTGAAACATGGACGATATATAGTTTAGACAAGAAGAGAATAGAAACTTTAGAAATTTGGTGCTATAGAAGAATGCTGAGGATGAGATGGGTAGACCACATAAATAATGAGGAGGTATTGCATAGAATTGGGGAGGAGAAGGTGTCGGTTCTTAGGACATGTTCTGAGGCATTAAGGGATCACCAATGTAGTATTGGAGGGCACCGTGGAGGGTAAAAATCGTAGAGTGAGGACTAAGAGATGAATACACTATGCACATTCAGAAGGTTGTAGGTTGCAGTAGTAGTACGAGGTGCATTCAAGTTCTAAGGCCTCCGATTTTTTTCTCCGGACTGGAAAGAGATAGAAACATGCGCATTGTTTTAAAATGTGGCCGCGTTCATTGACAATACGTCCCAGAGATGGCAGCACCGTACGGCAGATGGAATTTTACCGCCAGCGGCGAGAATCAGAACTGTTTTAAATTCTTAACATGTCGACGTTTTCCTTACTTGAACAGCGTGCAATCATTCGTTTTCTGAATTTGCGTAGTGTGAAACCAATTGAAATTCATCGACAGTAGAAGGAGACATGTGGTGATGGAGTTATGGATGTGTCGAAAGTGCGTTCGTGGGTGCGACAGTTTAATGAAGGCAGAACATAGTGTGACATCAATCCGAAACAACCTCGGGCTCGCACAAACCGGTCTGCCGACATGATCGAGAAAGTGGAGAGGATTGTTTTGGGGGATCGCCGAATGACTGTTGAACAGATCGCCTCCAGAGTTGGCATTTCTGTGGGTTCTGTGCACACAATCCTGCATGACGACCTGAAAATGCGAAAAGTGTCATCCAGGTGGGTGCCACGAATGCTGATGGACGACCACACGGCTGCCCGTGTGGCATGTTGCCAAGCAATGTTGACGCGCAACGACAGCATGAATGGAACTTTCTTTTCGTCGGTTGTGACAATGGATGAGACGTGGATGCCATTTTTCAATCCAGAAACAAAGCGCCAGTCAGCTCAATGGAAGCACACAGATTCACCGCCACCAAAAAAATTTTGGGTAACCGCCAGTGCTGAAAAAATGATGGTGTCCATGTTCCGGGACAGCGAGGGCGCAATCCTTACCCATTGCGTTCCAAAGGGCACTACAGTAACAGGTGCATCCTACGAAAATGTTTTGAAGAACAAATTCCTTCCTGCACTGCAACAAAAACGTCCGGGAAGGGCTGCGCGTGTGCTGTTTCACCAAGACAACGCACCCGCACATCGAGCTAACGTTACGCAACAGTTTCTTTGTGATAACAAGTTTGAAGTGATTCCTCATGCTCTCTACTCACCTGACCTGGCTCCTAGTGACTTTTGGCTTTTTCCAACAATGAAAGACACTCTCCGTGGCCGCACATTCACCAGCCGTGCTACTATTGCCTCAGCGATTTTCCAGTGGTCAAAACAGACTCCTAAAGAAGCCTTCGCCGCTGCCATGGAATCATGACATCAGCATTGTGAAAAATGTGTACGTCTGCAGGGCGATTACGTCGAGAAGTAACGCCAGTTTCATCGATTTCGGGTGAGTAGTTAATTAGAAAAAAAATCGGAGACCTTAGAACTTGAATGCACCTCGTAGCATGCAAAGCTGCATCAAACCAGAGTCTGGACTGAAGACCACAAGAAAAACAACCTGTTTTTGGGATGTCCGGATACTTTTGATCACATAGTGTATATCAGCATTGTAGAGGGCAACACAGTCAATAACTTGACGTCGCCTACGAGATTCTCTCTGGTAATGCCGCCATTCTCGATCGTCATTCTTAGGTTCTGAAATCTACTGTCGACATTCAAGAAGAATGATTATTGTAACAAGAACATAGATCAAGCACTTCTCCCTAGGAGGAGAATCAGGATGTTGAAAGTATCTTCAAACTCACCAAAAATATTGACAAATAATATACGATACTCTTTGGCTACACTGGGTGTATACAAAATTACTTGTGCACTACTGGCCATTACACCAAGAAGAAACGCAGATGAAAAAAAGGATATTCATTGGACAAATATATTATACTAGAACTGACATGTGATTACATTTTCACGCGATTTGGATACATAGATCCTGAGAAATCAGAACCCAGACAACCACCTCTGGCTGTAATAACGGCCTTGATACGCCTGGGCATGGAGTTAAACAGAGCTTGGATGGCGTGTACAGGTACAGCTGCCCATGCAGCTCCAACACGATACCACACTTCATCAAGTGTAGCGACTGGTGTATTGTGACGAGCCAGTAGCTCGGCCACCATTGACCAAATGTTTTCAGTTGATGAGAGATCTAGAGAATGTGCTGGCCAGGGCAGCAGTCGAACATTTTCTGTATCCAGAAAGGCCCATACAGGACCTGCAACATGCGGTAATGCATTATCCCACTGAAGTGTAGGGTTTAACAGGGATCGAATGAAGGGTAGAGCCACGGGTCGTAACACATCTGAAATGTAACGTCCCCTGTTCAATGTGCTGTCAATGCGAACAAGAGATGACCGAGACCTGTAACCAGTGGCACCCCATATCATCACGCCGGGTGATACGCCAGTATGGCGATGACGAATACACGCTTCCAATGTGCGTTCACCGCGATGTAGCCAAACGCGGATGTGACCATCATGATGCTGCAAACAGAACCTGGATTAATCCGAAAAAAATTACGTTTCTCCATTCGTGCACCCAGGTTCGTCGTTGAGTACACCATCGTAGGCGCTCCTGTCTGTGATGCAGCGTCAAGGGTAGCCGCAGCCATGGTCTCCAAGCTGCTGCAAGCGTCGTCGAAATGTTCGTGCAGATGGTTGTTGTCTTGAAAACGTCCCCATCTGAAGACTCAGGGATTGAAAAGTGGGTGCACGATATGTTACAGCCTTGCGGATAAGATGCCTGTCATCTCGACTGCTACTGATACGAGGCCGTTGGGATCCTGAACGGCGTTCCGTATTACCCTCTTAAACCCACCGATTCCATCTTCTGCTAACTGTCATTGGATCTAGACCGACGCGAGCGGCAGTGTCGCGATATGATAAACCGCAATCGCGATAGTCTACAATCCGAACCTTATCAAAGTCGGAAACGTGATGGTACGCATTTCTCCTCCTTAGACGAGGAATCACAAGAACGCTTTACCAGGCAACGCCAGTCAGCTGCTGTTTGTGTGTGAGAAATCGGTTGGAAATGGTTCAAATGGCTCTGAGCACTATGGGACTTAACTGCTGTGGTCATCAGTCCCCTAGAACTAACCTAAGCACATCACACAAATCCATGCCCGATGCAGGATTCGAACCTGCGACCGTAGCGGTCGCGTGGTTCCAGACTGTAGCGCCTAGAACCGCTCGGGCACTCCGGCCGGCAAATCGGTTGTACACTTTCCTCATGTCAGCACGTTGTAGGTGTCGCCAACGGCGCCAACCTTGTGTGAATGCTCTGAAAAGCTAATTATTTGCATATTACAGCATCTTCTTCCTGTCAGTTAAATTTCGGGTCTGTAGCACGTCATCTTCGTCGTATAGCAATTTTAATGGCCAGTAGTGTAGTTGTGTAGTGATAACTTCCGTCTGGTTGAAGGCAAGAGGAACTGTCGTCCGGGGCATACAAATAAATCGGCATTAGCATAAAATCTTTGCTGAAATGGTAATCATGAAATAAAACTCTCTGAGACGTGTGTCATATCGAAAATAGTGCATTATCACGTGCGTATGTGTAGAGAGGCTATTAAGTTTTATAAACACCGTAATAATTTTAAGAGAAAAGAGGAAAAAAAAGAAAAATGTAAAAAATCTGGATGCTAACATTGCAGCGTAAAAATGACGATCGATTACTTCCAATCGAGAATGCTGGTATTACCAGAGATGATCACTACCGGACGTCACGTGATAGCCTCTGGTGCCCTGTACATTGCCCATATATTCGGCACTCCCTCGAGTTCTGATTGCAGTTCGTCACCTTAACTCTGAAGACCTATCCCAGACACGGAGAGGAAATGGTAGGAGAAGTTGTATGCCTCGACCAATGCTTATTTGCGCGGAAGCTTTAAGTGACGTCAGTTACAGCCGTGAAAGCTTACATTGTATTACGTCTACAGAAATGGGAATTCTTATAAGGAAGACGTTGTAGATCTTGTGAAACCACGCCGAGAATATTTAAGGTACATACATTCGAAAACAACTATTGCAGCGACTGTTGTGCTGCATCTGACATATCCCTGGTATGGGTCATAGGAGAAAGACAAAAGACGTTGCCGTGAATGCTGAGCTATTTTGACAATCTTATTTTGTCAGTATAGAAATGGGATAGGGAAGGAAACTGATAACATGGGTACTGTTTACCTTGCGCCACGCACTGCGTAGTGGCTTGCACAGTATTTACGTGTATTTGGCTGTTGTATCAGCACAGCATGGAATTCCTCTTTTACACAACGACGCAAGCTATGCACAATAGGCTGTCGGGTGGTAGGACTGGACCAAGTGACACATCAGGCAATCACCATCGACAGTTGCACTGAACATTTATGTGGCACATTTAAATAAGAGAAAGAAAAAATGAAACCATCAACACATTTTTAAAATTACCATTTAGGCGAGTGCAGGTTACTTTAAAATTTAAACGTTCATAAACCACGGCACTTACGGCCTACAACACATTCAGTGAAATAAGTTCAAATTATTTACTAAAAATATGATCAACCTGAAGAACAATTTAATAAAATTTAAGTAGGAAATGTAGTCTTTCGTTACTGCAGTGACTGGTACTTCCAAAGTAATTCAGACTACAGGCAACAACAAATCAGATACTATGTCACACAACCACGTTACTTAAATGGCAGGCCACCCTACAATGTGAGATATAAAATATAAAATTTCATGTGGCCAAGCAACCTCGTGGGATTTAAAGAACTACCCCCATAAGCGGACGCCCGCCTACTCAGCTGTTTCCAAAACAGGCTCGGCATGGGCCCCCAAACGGGGGCAGTAACGGTCACGAATAGGCACGAAAAATCCCAGAACTGGTAGGTATCTACAACAGCCTGACATCTGCCTTAAGTAACTAGAAACAATTCACTACATCACATCATCTGTAGAATTAATCAACCTATTAAGCAGTACAAATCTATTATCTTACACGGGTAAGGCCAATTATACATTAAGCCGCGAGCGAACTAGATACACGGCCAGCCTGCACGCGCGAGCAAACGGGGCGGAAAATACACAATAGCACAAGCAGGACGCAACCCAGGACATCGTACCCGCTGCGAAGACAAACAGCAGAAGTCCCAATAAAACGAAATCAAATTCAAGTAACTAATGAGCAGGCTAACGGTATATTGAGACACCCCCCCGCCCCCCCCCCCCCCCCCACACCCCATCGGACGCAGAGCACAAGGCGACGTACAGCAAATAGTCACACTAAAATTTGTGATTAATCAGAATAAATTACCATATCCACATACTGCCATTGAAGGAATTCTTGTACTTTCGTTAATAGAACGAGTTTCAAACTATTTAAACGCATAATAACAACTTGCCTCTCAGTGACGTGTAAGAATTTATGAAACTACTCATTCAGTATTAGACACATGTCTCTCAGACACACTATCAAAAAAATGGTTCAAATGGCTCTGAGCACTATGGGACTCAACTGCTGTGGTCATAAGTCCCCTAGAACATAGAACTACTTAAACCTAACTAACCTAAGGATATCACACACATCCATGCCCGAGGCAGGATTCGAACCTGCGACCGTAGTTGTCGTGCGGTTGCAGACTGTAGCGCCTTTAACCGCTCAGCCACTCGGGCCGGCAGACACACTATCACTTCACATAGAAACGTAACAGTAATGTTGCTGCAATTCACAGCGAAATATATCCAGGGAAAATTTCATCCATGTATATCTATAGCAATTGCCCAGCTTAACTCCGTCGTGTGATATAAATACAATAACTAGGCGACACTTAGACAACGACTAGCAAAACAGTTTTAAATGGTGGTTAACACTGGCAATCTACAAACAGAATGTATCAGCACTAGAACCTTGCGTACTAAGCAAGTTGAAATTATATATATATATATATATATATATATATATATATATATATAAGTTGAAATTAAGTGTATATATATGTACATATATATAGGTGACTCACCCTGTGTGTGTGTATATATATATATATATATATATATATATATATATATATATATATATATATATATATACACAGGGTGAGTCACCTAACATTACCGCTCGATATATTTCGTAAACCACATCAAATACTGACGAATCGATTACACAGACCGAACGTGAGGAGAGGGGCTGTGTAACAGGTTAGTACAAACCATAAAATAATGCACGGAAGTATGTTTTTTAACACAAACCTACGTTTTTTTTTAAATGGAACCCCGTTAGTTTTGTCAGCACATCTGAACATATAAATAAATACGCAATCAGTGCCGTTTGTTGCATTGTAAAATGTTAATTACATCCGGAGATATTGTCACCTAAAGTTGACGCTTGAGTACCACTCCTCAGCTGTCCGATCGTGTGTATCGGAGAGCACCGAATTACGTAGGGATCCAAAGGGAACGGTGATGGGCCTTAGGTACAAAAGAGACTGGAACAGCACATTACGTCCACATGCTAACACCTTTCTATTGGTCTTTTTCACCGACGCACATGTACATTACCATGAGGGGTGAGGTACACGTACACACGTGATTTCCGTTTTCAGTTACGGAGTGGGATAGAATGTGTCCCGACATGTCAGGCCAATAGATGTTGAATGTGGTGGCCATCATTTGCTGCACACAATTGCAATCTCTGGCGTAATGAATGTCGTACACGCCGCAGTACATCTGGTGTAATGTCGCCGCAGGCTGCCACAATACGTTGTTTCATATCCTCTGGGGTTGTAGGCACATCACGGTACACGTTCTCCTTTAACGTACCCCACAGAAAGAAGTCCAGAGGTGTAAGATCAGGAGAACGGGCTGGCCAATTTATGCGTCCTCCACGTCCTATGAAACACCCGTCGAACATCCTGTCAAGGGTCAGCTTAGTGTTAATTGCGGAATGTGCAAGTGCACCATCATGCTGATACCACATACGTCGACGCGTTTCCAGTGGGACATTTTCGAGCAACATTGGCAGACCATTCTGTAGAAACGCGATGTATGTTGCAGCTGTTTGGGCCCCTGCAATGAAGTGAGGACCAATGAGGTGGTCGCCAATGATTCCGCAACATACGTTTACAGTCCACGGTCGCTGTCGCTCTACCTGTCTGAGCCAGCGAGGATTGTCCACGGACCAGTAGATTCACTGCCCCGTGGTCTGTGATACCCGCTTTATCGGTAAACAGGTAGAACTGCAAAGCATTCTCTGTTAATGCCCATTGACAGATTTGCACTCGATGATTAAAGTCATCACAATGTAATTGCTGATGTAGCGACACATGAAACGGGTGGAAGCGGTGACGACGCAGAATGCGCATGACACTACTTTGACTCAGTCCACCGGCTCTCGCAATGTCCCGTGTACTCATGTCTGGGTTCATGGCAACAGCAGCTAACACACCAACTGCACCCGCCTCTCCTGTGACGGGCCTGTTAAGGACCCGTTCGCGTGCTACGACTATACCTGTTGCATACAGTTGGCGGTAGATGTTTTCCAATGTGCGGCACGTTGGAACGGGTACCATTCTGCATACACCCTGCAGGCTTCAGCTGCATTTCGTCGACACTCGCCATAGATGAGCATCATCTCCGCCTTTTCAGAGTTCGAATACACCATGGTCACAGTTCCTACAACACTACACTATCACAGGCGTCTGGTAAAACGGTGTACTACAGTTGGTCTGCGTGCGGAGACGAATGCAGAATAACAGTAGCAGGGCCGGCCGGTGTGGCCAAGCGGTTAAAGGCGCTACAGTCTGGAACCACGTGACCGCTACGGTCGCAGGTTCGAATCCTGCCTCGGGCATGGATGTGTGTGATGTCCTTAGGTTAGTTAGGTTTAAGTAGTTCTAAGTTCTAGGGGACTGATGACCTTAGAAGTTAAGTCCCATAGTGCTCAGAGCCATTTTTGAACAATAGCAGGAAGCGCTACATGCGGACACTGCGACAGCTAGACCAAACCACAACAGTGCACTACAGCCACACTCGTAAACACGGTCGTCATCGTAAACATGTCTCTGCAGATGCTGCTCGCCGACCGTGGCCCGTGTTTGTTACAACACGCAACTGAACGTCGGAGGTTTCAAGCGTCAACTTTAGGTCACAATATCTCTGGATGTAATTAATATTTTACAATGCAACAAACTGCACTGATTACGTTTTTGTTTATATGTTCAGATGTGCTAACAAAACTAACGTGGTTCCATTTAAAAGGGTCCCGGGTTCGATTACCGGCGGGGTCAGGGATTTCCACCTGCCTCGATATGACTGGGTGTTTGTGTTGTCCTCATCATTTCATCATCATCCAGGAAAGTGGCGAAATTGGACTGAGCAAAGGTTGGGAAATTGTACGGGCGCTGATAACCACGCAGTTGAGCGCCCCACAAACCAAACATCATCATCATCGTCATCATCCATTTAAAAAAACGTAGGTTTGTGTTAAGGAACACACTTCCGTGCATTTTTGTATGGTTTGTATTAAACAATTACACTAGCCCCTCTCCTCACGTTCGGTCTGTGGAATCGGTTCGTCAGTATTTGATGTGGTTTACGAAATATATCCAGCGGTAACGTTAGGTGACTCACCCTATATATATATATATATATATATATAGGCACCGCCTTATCGTAGCACTGTCCGTGTGGGCGGGGGAGTTTGTGTGCTCCAAGGAAACTGAGAGCTATATCGGCGGTAGCGTAGCTACTGGCAGGTCCAACCTAGCCGGGCAGGTCTCAGCAGAGGAGCCAGACAAAGTGTGCCTCACAACGACCCGTCTTATATCCTATATCCTATATATCCTATTCCCTACCCTCTCCTCAGTTACCATTTGTTTTCTTTCTCCAATTACCTTAACACACCTCTGCCTTGTGGTTGGTCTCGTGAGGGATGAAGGCTAATGGAGAAAATCCTGAAAGAAAATCTGGAGTGGGGCCCCAAATGTGGTTGGAAGGCGTATTACTTCCCCTTTCGGCAACTCCTGCAACCGAAGTGATACCAGACGTATTGGCTTGCCTTTCCTCTGGAAATTATCATTTAGGTCGAGAGGGAGACCGTGATGATTCGGCAACTCACGAGTCTTCATATTTATCGCTCAGGCTTGTAGCATCCTGGAGAGGACACTTCAGCGACGTCCAAGGTCTTCGGCACAACACGGGAAGTGGCAGTTACCGGTTATAAGCTCTGTCTGATTGGCGTAAGACTCGAGTCCCAGGGGCCACTTCCGAGCTGGGAGAGATCATTGCATCTCATTGGACAGCTACCGCCCGCCTCAAGCTGGGCAGCCCCCAGCCAATAAGGTACTGTCCCGCCACTATCCGCCTGCTTCACGGGGTGTGTGGAGCTTATAAGTAATCTTCGACAAGCGGGTTGATATAGTACACCTACTAAAAACAAAAATGAAATAATAAAGAAATCACTATTTGGTATTGCCACCTGGAATGTTAGGACCATGTGTCCAAGGTACATTGACGATGCCCAAGGGGTTGATTTAATCCGTAAAACTGCCGTAATTGACAGAGAGCTCCATCGTTTGAATGTTGACATCGCGGGACTGCAGGAGACGCGGCTTCCAGACGCGTGATCTATCAGGGAGGATAACGACACATTCTTCTGGCAGGGGGAGTCTCAGGACGAGCCAAGACTTCATGGCGTAGGATTTGCTGTTAAAAACACCCTCCTGGACTGGACTGTGCCATCATTCGGTGGAACAGAGCGAATTATTGCCTTAGAAATATGCTCCTCAAGCGGCACTGTCAACATCCTACATGTGTACGCTCCCAACTTATCATCCAGCATGCAAGAGAAGGATCTGTTTTATGATTTACTCAGCGACAGAATAGCCAAGGTACCTAGCACCGAGACACTGTATATTTTAGGGGACTTTAATGCTAGAGTTGTATCAGATAATGACATATGGCCGAATTGCCTGGGACATCATGGGGTGGGAAAAATGAATGAAAATGGCTAGAGACTGCTTGAAGTTTGCTGCTTTTATGGATTCTGCATTACAAACACATATTTCCAGCTTAAGGATCAGCACAAGGAGACACCCGCGCTCTCATCACTGGCATCGACTTAGTCATAGCTAGGCGTACTGGTCTCAAAAATGTGCTACTGACACGAAGTTATCATAGTGCTGATTCAAACACTGACCACGCCCTGGTGGCGTGCAAATTGAGGCTCACTCCTAAGATGTATCACTACGCTAAACCGAGAGGTCATCCCCGTATCAACACAGATCATGTTCATGACAAACAAAGAAAGCAGGATTTTGCCAGTAATTTTGAAAGTGCTTTCCCAGGAAACGTGCAAGGAGAAAGGAATTTTGAAAAGAAATGGGCAAACTCTCGGGTGCAATCTACAACTCAGCTGTATTGGCCTATGGAATAAAAGAAAAAAGAAATAAGGACTGGTATGAGCAAAATTTGGAAGAAATGGAAACAGTCACTGAGGCTAAGCGGAAAGCCAGGGCTTACAAATGAAACCCAAGTGAAAGAACTCGAGATGACCTACCAAAAGCAAAGTACAGGGCACTGCAAACATCCAGGATATGCGCAAATAACTACTGGCTGAATTTATGTGCAGGTATACAGAAAGCGGCCGATTCTGGAGAGACCAAAATGTAGCCAGAAGAGGCGATTGGCGTAAGGGGAAGAGCTCTTCTGAAGTGCCCAAAGTATTAGGCAATCAAATAAACTATGTATTCTGTGGTGTCACCGCCAGACATCACACTTGCTAGGTGGTAGCATTTAAATCGGCCGCGGTCCGCTAGTATACATCGGACCCGCGTGTCGCCAATGTCAGTAATTGCAGAGCGAGCGCCGCCACACGGCAGGTCTAGAGACAGATCCTAGCACTCGCCCCAGTTGTACAGACGACTTGCTAGCGAAGCAACACTGACAAATACGCTCTCATTTGCCGAGACGATAGTTAGCATAGCCTTCAGCTACGTCATTTGCTACGACCTAGCAAGGCGCCATTTATCCTTTGCTATGTATCTGATGAAGCATGAACCATCTGACCGATGTACACCAATTATGGAATAAAGTTAAGTATTACTTCAACTACGTACTTTATTTGCTACTATAATTTCCGTTAACTGTTCCAGACCTCACGCCAGTCTGTGTGAGCTTGCACGCGTGCATTTCGGCCTCCTCTAGTAACACGGTGTTGGCTCTTCTGCCAACACTACATATTCAGTAATTTTTGTAGCAATTTATTGGATAAATTGTAATTTCAACTTCCGACTCGAGGGATGATTTGAAAATTAGTTCTGGTTACACAAAACTAGTCATCACTTATACAAAAAGTGAATCTTGCAGCTTTGGATGTTTCTATATGGAAATGGTTAGCGTAAGATGCAGTCATTTAATTTATGCAGATGCTGGAAATCTAGAAAGGTGTTTACAATTGGATGTCAAACACATATCGCTTGAGGGGAATACTCACACTGTAAAAGAATTTAGAAATTATATGTATACTAGCGTAAGAAAACCGGTGTGTAAGAGTATGTTCGGAATATTTGATCTAGTACAGAATTAAATGTATCTATTTGATGTGTTCATCAGATTTTATCGCCATTATCAGTGCGCTTCATATTCCACTCATTATTTTCCTTTTTCTAGTTTTTACATTATATTTAATGACCATTAACTAGATTAGTTTGATATAAATGACTTCTTTTAGGTTTGCACAAAAGCGTTTTGTAAGAATGTGAATGTGGGAAATATTCATCGTTTACTGTGATCTACACAAAGTCGGGATATTCGTCTGCGAAATTTGGAAAGGATCTGAGACGTGAAATGTGTCCCCAGTTCCTGTTTGGTCTCCTTTGTCGGATCACATTTCTCGAATTCGTCCTGTACGACGAACACCAATTACTCCTAGAAGCCCGGTGGGAGATAGGGGTAATTAGCAATTGCAGTAATCTGAGACGGAGCGCGGGTTATCCCATGAGAGCCCCTTACGTGCCCTAGTCTGAGTTTCAGGTGGTCCGAGACATCAATGTAGGGGTCTGGATCTGCAAAACTCGAGATTATGAGAAGCCTATCTAACACCTTGTGTTAAACCGACGTTACATCTACATCCATATCATACCCCGCAAGCCACCTAATGGTGCGTTGCGGAAGGTACTTTCGATACCACTATCTGATCCCTCCAACCCTGTTCCACTTGCTAAAAATGCGTGGAAAGAATGATTGTCGGTAAGCCTATGTATTGGCACTAATTTCTCGAATTTTCTCCTTGCGGTCAACACGCGAGATGTATGTGGGGGGACTTAATATGTCGTTTGACTCCTCGTGAAAAGTGCTGTCCCGAAATTTCAATAGTAAATCTCTCCGTGAGCACAACGTGTCTCTTGTAACGTCTGCCAGTGGAGTTTATTTAGCATCTTCGTAACGCTCTCTCGGCAACTAAATGATCCCGTGACGAAACGCGCTGCTCTTCGTTGGATCTTCTCTATCTCGTCAATCAGCCCTACGTGATAGGGAACCCAGATATATGAACAATACCCAAGAATCGGGCGAACAAGCGCCTTATAGGCCACTTCTTTCGTGGATGAGTTACATTCCCTTAAGAATTTTTCGATGAATCTGAATGTGTCTGCTTTTCCCACTATCTGCTTTATATGGTCATTCCACTTACGTATCATAAAAGAATTTCCCGTTTGAAATGTTGGTGGTCTCCTACAACCTGAACTCCTGCTGTACCAGAAAGGGTTCGTCTTCAATTACACATACTCTGTCTTGGAAGACACCGAAGAGAGATGGACACTAGAGTCCTGCATGACCGAGCAAACGAGCACAAAATACGAGATGGGGCGAGCACACCCTAACTGGATAGGCTGCCCGCACTAGTTCAAGTGACCGAGCATAGGAGCGATGACCGAATACGTAGCACGAAACTTGAAACACATTACACGTGTCATTATCCGTGTGAGACTACAGCCAATATGGGCTTCTCATTTGTGGTGTGTCTCTCTCTCTCTCTGTAATCATGCAGCACGAGGAGGCCAGTGCAGTAAGACGTAAGATTGAAACCAATGTTTACACATTGAAGAAACGGGAAGGTCTAAAAAGCCAAGTATGGAGTACAATTCTGTTGGTTGTAGACGAAAACAGTGCGTCTACTGGGTGCGTATTGTGCATAAACTGCTCCACATTATTGTGTTTCGCCCCGCGGGATTAGCCGAGCGGTCTCAGGCGCTGCAGTCATGGACTGTGCGGCTGGGCCCCCAGGAGGTTCGAGTCCTCCCTCGGGCATGGGTGTGTGTGTTTGTCCTTAGGATACTTTAGGCTAAGTAGTGTGTAAGCTTAGGGACTGATGACCTTAGTAGTTAAGTCCCATAAGATTTCAAACACATTTTATTGTGTTTCCTGTTGGGAACCACTCATTTAAAGAAACACAGTTGCAATAAACCTCACAAACAAACAGTCTTTTAGGGATACCGGCAGTAACAAGAAATAGCATTACAGCAAAGTGTGTTGCAATGTGTGCTAAAGATATGAGACCTTTTAATGCTGTTTCCGGTGAAGGTTTCAGAGAACTAGGCCAAGAATTAATACATCTAAGTGCGCATTATGGAGAAGTTAACGTGGCAAATGTTATGCCACATTACGGCGAGAAAGGAAGAATGAATTGATTGTTGGTGTTACTAACGATCATCCTCCTTTACTTTGGAGCCTGATATGATGGCTGACTAAGCCAGAAATATTACAAAATCCCTCCACTGTAAGCAGACATGTCAAAGAACAAGCTGATGCAATACGAGACAGCATAATGCCTTCTGTTATTGCGAAGTTATTACTAAAAGATGTACTGCGACAGTTGATATGTGGACTGATTGCATAACCAGCTGCACTAGTTGACGCTTACAGCACATTACATTAACACAGACTGGTCTCTTGTGAACAATGTTTTATTTACAACAAAATTCCCGGACGTTAAGAAGACGGGAGTAAATATTATGAAAGAAATTGAAGAGAGGATGCTGATTGGGACATTTCGCCGGACATGTTACACAGTTTGGTTTTTGTCTCCGACCAGGGTGCAAATGTAATAAAGGCTTTGGAAAATTACGAAAGGATTCCTTGTGCTACTCATTGTATAAACACAGCACTGATCCGTACTTTCGATGAAGATAACTTCTTGTTACATCCTGCCCCGAACATCGCATCAACAATAGATACTGCAAAACGCATTGTAAGGTACATTAAGGAAAGTGGCTTCTGCTCGTGTTTGAAATCATCCTTGAAACAAGAGGTCTGCAGACGCTGGAACAGCTTGTACACTATGCTGGAATCCTTACACACTCCGCATAACAAAGTTGCTGCTTTGCTGACGGAAAAGGACTCCGCTTACAGATGGCAAGGATATGATAATGAGCTTGCAGGAAAAATGGCGCATTTTCTGAGACCTTTTACAGAGGTCTCAAATGAATTCACAGGCGAAAAAGAACCGACAATCCAGTTAGTTCTTCTTTGGTTTCACAAACTCTAATAAATTTGCAGTGCCACAGTGCCAATGACACTGACTGTCAGGTGAGTAATTACTGCAGTTAAAAGCACTGTTTCGTTATGATACGTGATAGATTTATAATTAACTAGCGTAACTGATGTGTACTAACAGATATGTATTTTTTAACAGTAGCTGCAAAGGATTGAAAATCGAGCCTTGACTTTCGTCTGTGAGAAGATTGTGTGATCTCTTCCAGACATTAAATTGCTACGTTTTTTTGTCCGTCTTTCCGTGATATTAATATGCTGTAAATAAATGAAAAGTGGGAAATTCTTAGCAATGTACTACAAATGTGTGCTACTTACGCAGGTGCAACATGCAATCATTAACATAATCGTTTTTGCGTAGTTAGTGGATAGTGTTTTATAGAGAAACGGGAATGTTATAATTATAATATTTCATTAACGTAAAACACCTCTTTATACGGTAACGTTTCGATGATTGCCACATCAGTTCTGTATTACTTGTCTCTTTTTCTGGGTGGCGATGACACAGCACTTGAAGGATCTATGATAATAAACAAAAGAGATCTTTTCGAAGAATGGAGGAACAACAGATCATCCGCAGCAGATGAAGTAGGTCTCTACATTTTAATGTACCCCGGAGATGATGATGACATCTTGGAGTGGTGGAGCAGACATGAAACAGATCTGCCAGGACTGGCTGCAGTTGCAAGACGTATTTTATGTATCCCAGCAACAAGCGCACCTAGTGAAAGCTGCTTTAATAAAGCCGGCATGTTACTAACAAATCGCCGCAGCCAATTAAATCCGGAACGCTTTAGTGATTTACTGTTGATCAACAATAACTATAATTTTGTTTCTGTCGCAGACAAGTGAAAAGTATGACAAGTTACGTCTGTAAATACTTAATGTTCTTTGTTTGCTTGCTTTATGAAGATGGTTGTCTTCTAGATTACAGAGACAGCACTTATTTAATGTTTCCTGTTAATGAAAGGAAAAATATCTTCAGGTTGGAAGTGAGACTCGTCTTCTGTCCGCGATTGTATTGAAATATCATTTTACTTTCCAAGTGCGTTATGGATTTAGTTGTGTCACGACGTACCCGTTCTGGGAAACGCTACTTTTGTATTAAAAGAAAGAGAGACAGAGATAAATACATTGTGTGTGTGTGTGAGAGAGAGAGAGAGAGAGAGAGAGAGAGAGAGAGAGAGAGAGCTCAAAGGAAGGCCTCAGCTCTTGTTCGTGACGTCACGTCAGCTAGGCACGACGAACGCCAGGTCTGTTGTAGGCATACTCATAATGGTGGTGCCTCCCTCTCTGACACAGGAAAATGTGAAACTATTGGCGGTATTTGACCAACACACATTGTTCTGAGAGATTTCTGCAGTTAATTAATTGTGCAATTCATTACACTTCTTAACAAATAGTGTCCTCCTGAACTTAAATTTCCACCTGTTTTAAGGACTGACATACAAAAACAACTTCATGGTCCAGGAGCGACAGAACTCGTGCGTCTTTACTGTATTTGTAAATCTGAGGAAGTTACGTTTGTAGTGGGTTGCTTTTACAAGAAACTGTGAAAATATTGGTGCTCTTCTTTAGGTATCTTGGTTGACTATGGGGTGAGCAGCACTGAATGTTAATGAAATATCTTGTGATTGTACACGTTGGGGGAGGGGGTAGGGAACAGAAGAAGAAGCAAAAGAGAGACACATGTTTTATCAAATACATTTTTTTTATCTTATAAAGTTTCTCCTTTCAGTTGCAAGAGGGGAGTATTTATCTTTTCTAATGTGCATGTTCAAAAAAGTTTAAGCTCAGCTCTATTTTAGATGTATGAAGCTATATTGTTTCCTGTTTAGAATTCCTTTCGTTGAAAACGACTGTAATATAATGACTGGCAACAGTTGGACATTTACACATGCAAATTAGTTCACATTTCCAGTGAAGATGTCAAACGAAAGTAATTAAGTAAATAAAAGAAACGAGTTAATTGTAAGGCGGTTGGGGTAAGTTTGGATAGCAAAATGGATCAAGTAAATATAGTTACTTGAATGTAAAATTTCCGAAGCTTGCAATGGGGCAAAGCATCTTCTCATATTGATCTACGTTTGTTTCGACAGGATGCAGTAATACAGAACTATGATCTTCATTTGTAGCTCTACGATAGTAAGAAAATGTTTCATCTAAATAAAACTGCAGAATCCAAAACAATACCAAATAGTTTGTCCAAAAAAAAAAGAGATTTATAGCGATAAGCACGCCCAGGCGTTTCTGCCTGCAACAGACCTGGCGTTCGCCGTGCCTAGCTGACGTGACGTCACCAACAAGCGCCGAGGCCTTCCTTTGAGTCGATGTTGGTCATGCTCGGTTATCCGCGTGTCCGGACTCCGTACACCAGACATGGGGCGAGTACGTGACCTAGCCCACTCGTGTGGGGCCGGACACGAGCGGCTCGGTCCCCCCGTCAACAGGCGAGCAGTGACAGGTCAAACATTGAGCGTTGCAGCACTCTAATGGACACATTGTAGTTTCTTATAGGAATAATAGCTAGCTTTTACAAAAAAAAAAGAGCAGAGGGAAGTTTATGTTTACTATCCCGTCGACGACGAGCTCATTAAAGGCGGAGCGCAGACTGAGGTTCGACGAGGAAGGATTTGCTGTGCCATTCCTAACAAAGCGTAGTTAAACCTTAAACGATTCAGTGAACTCATGGAATATCCAAACGTGAAAGTCTCTCGCTCCTGAAGCGCCTTTTTTCCGAATGCGAGTCTGATGTCTGAAGGGAAGCTGATAATTGTTTAAGTATTGCTTAAAACAACGAAAAAAACAGATTGGTGAATACTAGGCAATACACGATTCGTTAATGTGGCCACAGTCAGTGTTCGACGTCTACGTGAATAACTATTCACAACGACAGGTGGCAGCACCAGCATTCGAAGATATGATAAGGGTGTCCTGTTTCCCTCGTAAAAAATGTAGTTGTTGGCATATTGCGAGAACGGAGCGAATTTTTCGACTTACAAAATGGCATGATCATTGGCTTTCGGGCCAAGGGTGGAAGCATTTCCGCAAAGACTAACTTTGCGAACCGTTCGCGTATTACCGTGGCAAAATGGCGCTGTCCATAAAGGGCGACGTGGCAAATGTGGTGTACCATGAGTCACAGGCGACAGGGGTGAACAATGGCTGCTGAGATGTGCTCCAGCGAATAGACGTGTGGCTGCTGAGCAACTTACAGGCCTGATGAACGCAGAGGCTACTAACAGTGTCACCTAAACGACCGTTCAGCGAAAGGCGCCTGGTTCGTGCACGCTTCCTGACTGCTGCTCATCGGCGACGCAGGCTGGAATTTGCACACCAGTACCACAACTGGACGTCAGCTATGTGGCGAGAGGAGGCCTTTTCAGATGAATCACGATTCATGTTCCATCGGGCTGAAAGCAAACACCCTGCAATAGTCATCGGAAGGATGAAGGCAGGAAGAGGGGGCGCTGTGGTCTGGGGAACGTTTTAGCGTCTTTCACTGGGTGATCTAGTCTTTCTGGAATGCACAGTGATTCAACACAAGTATTCATATACCTTTTGGGCCATGTCTATCCCCACACATAGTTTGTCTTTCCTCGCCAAGATGGCATCTACTAGCATCAATCCCTAGAGTATGAACACGCTGGAAAGAATTACGCTGTATTTTGGCTCAATGTAGATTATGCACACTTCCATCTGTTAAGATGTAATTTGGCTCTGTTTTCGCATGAACAATTTTATAACTGTGCGTGATCGTACCTCAAGAACCCCGTTCGTCGGATATTTCGCACCACAGTACTGTCAGTATCTAAGTGATCGCCCATTTTGACTCCATATGTTATAGATCAGAAATCTGGTAAATGAGTGGATTGGCCTAACCAGAGTAACTGGCACCCGGGACTAACTTCGACTTTGCGCTCCTCGCCTACCCTGCCTCCCCCCCCCCCCCCCTCCGTACCTCCCCTCTTTCCATAAACTGCTGACGCATTTAGGGTTAGAGATGGTAGTGATTCTCGATATTACGGGCTAATAAACATAGAATGACCAACCAGTACCGTTTGAGTTTTGGATGGATTGAGCTTTAACGCTATATACAGGGTGTTACAAAAAGGTACGGCCAAAGTTTCAGGAAACATTCCTCACACACAACGAAAGAAAATATGTTATGTGGACACGTGTCCGGAAACGCTTACTTTCCGTGTTAGAGCTCATTTTATTACTTCTCTTCAAGGCACATTAACCATGGAATGGAAACACACAGCAACAGAACGTACCAGCGTGACTTCAAACACTTTGTTACAGGAAATGTTCAAAATGTCCTCCGTTAGCGAGGATACATGTATCCACCCTCCGTCGCATGGAATCCCTGATGCGCTGATGCAGCCCTGGAGAATGGCGAATTGTATCACAGCCGTCCACAATACGAGCACGATAAGTCTATACATTTGGCACCGGGGTTGCGTAGACAAGAGCTTTCAAATGCCCCCATAAATGAACGTCAAGAGGGTTGAGGTCAGGAGAGCGTGGAGGCCATGGAATTGGTCCGCCTCTACCAATCCATCAGTCACCGAATCTGTTGTTGAGAAGCGTACGAACACTTCGACAGAAATGTGCAGGAGCTCCACCGTGCATGAACCACGAGTTGTGTCGTACTTGTAAAGGCACATGTTCTAGCAGCACAGGTGGAGTTTTCCGTATGAAATCCTGATGACGTGCTCCATTGAGCGTAGGTGGAAGAACGTGCGGCCCAATCAAGACGTCACCAACAATGCCTGCCCAAACTTTCACAGAAAATCTGTGTTGATGACGTGATTGCACAATTGCGTGCGGATTCTCGTCAGCCAACACATTTTGATTGTGAAAATTTACTATTTTATCACGTTGAAATGAAGCCTCATCCGTAAAGAGAACATTTGCACTGAAATGACGATTGATACATTGTTGGATGAACCATTCGCAGAAGTGCACCCGTGGAGGCCAATCAGCTGCTGATAGTGCCTGTACACGCTGTACATGGTACGGAAACAACTGGTTCTCCCGTAGCACTCTCCATACAGCGACGTGGTCAACGTTACCTTGTACAGCAGCAACTTCTCTGACGCTGACATTAGGGTTATCGTCAACTGCACGGAGAATTGCCTCGTCCATTGCAGGTGTCCTCGTCGTTCTAGGTCTTCCCCAGTCGCGAGTCATAGGCTGGAATATTCCGTGCTCCCTAAGACGCCGATCAGTTGCTTCGAACGTCTTCCTGTCGGAACACCTTCGTTCTGGAAATCTGTCTCGATACAAACGTACCGCGCCACGGCTATTGCCCCGTGCTAATCCATACATCAAATGGGCATCTGTCAACTCCGCATTTGTAAACATTGCACTGACTGCAAAACCACGTTCGTGGTGAACACTAACCTGTTGATGCTACGTACTGATGTGTAGAGCAATGAGTCACATGTCGACACAAGCACCAAAGTCAACATTACCTTCCTTCAATTGGGCCAACTGGCGGTGAATCGAGGAAGTACAGTACATACTGACGAAACTAAAATGAGCTCTAACATGGAAATTAAGCCTTTCCGGACACATGTCCACATAACATCTTTTCTTTATTTGTGTGTAAGGAATATTTCCTGAACGTTTGGCCGTACCTTTTTGTAACACCCTGTATAGCGCCCGCCTTGATAATGAACACTGATCAGTACTGAGATTCACTATATCTGTCATGAGGATTATTGGTTTTTCACTCAGATACAACTATACGTCATCAGCGGAGAAGTGGTATTTGCAGTAGGACAAAACTGCTGACACATCATTTATATACACTGAAAATAGTATAACACCTATTCCCAAACCCTGTGGGATGCATGATACTACCTGCCTCAATTGCAACTTTATGATGCCAGAAATGAATTACTGGCGAGACGTCACGTATTAGCGAACCCATTGCACTGCATTTGACGAGAAATTTAGGTTCCTACGCTTAGGAAGTAAAGTGTCGAAGTCGATAGTGTCAAAGGCTTCTGTGATCTAAGAAGCTCATGATACTTGCCTCTCGTGCACCCATGCCAAGATTCAGCTCATCCGTTGTTTCCATTAAGATAGATGTTGTGCTGCGATATTTACGGAAATCTTATTGGTATTAGTCTAATAATCCGATTATGGTTAGGTAGTTTGTTAGTTGGTCGTGGACTATATACTCTAAGGCCTTGGACACTGCAGGAAGAATACAAATAGGTCGGTAATCAGAGGGTACTGTAGTTGATAAATTTCTTCTCCTGCATTATGAGAAGGGCGCACACATTTTGGTCGCTCCAGGGGTCAAATTTGTGGTGGTTTTGGTTTTCGGGGCTCTTATGAACTTTATTTTAACCTGTTCTTCGAACTCTTCTTCCGTGAGAATTCATTTATGTGGTTGTAAAAGGAATTTTTCGTGTGATGTTGTGTTTGGAACATTACCCATCAACACTAGCCTTTGGCCATGGCTTCGCCAGTAGACGCAAACAGCACGTATAGTGAAATTAAAATCATCTGGGTTATTAGGCCGAGTAATATTTCCTCTAAAATGATCGACGTTTCGATCCCTCTACTGGGATCTTCCTCAGGATCTCCCGGTTCAAAAATGGTTCATATTGGCTCTGAGCACTATGGGACTGAACATCTGAGGTCATCAGTCCCCTAGAACTTAGAACTACTTAAACCTACCTAACGTAAGGACATCACACACATCCATGACCGAGGCAGGATTCGAACCTGCGACCGTTGCAGCAGCGCGGTTTCAGACTGAAGCACCTAGAACCGTTCGGCCACAGCGGCCGGCAAATTTATATATCATACTTGCATGTAGGTTACTTTCTACACGTCCCTCTGGAACAAAGCCGTCGACTGTGATGAAGTGTACATCAACATAGAAATTGCGTGCGATGGGGTATGGCAAACGGACCACCCATGGCGATGGCAGGTAAACATCACAGATGTAGTTCAATACTGGCGCTATTAGCACAATCCTGAGTATGCATTTCGTCTCCCTCTCCTGTAAGAAATGTTGTTGTTGTTGTTGTGGTCTTCATTCCAAGGACTGGTTTCATACAGCTCTCCATGCTATACTATCCTGTGCAAGCCTCTTCATCTCGAAGTAACCACTGCAACTTAATCCTTCTGAATCTGCCTACTGTATTCATCTGCCGGCCGGAGTGGCCGAGCGGTTAAAGGCGCTGCAGTCTGGAACCGCACGACCGCTACGGTCACAGGTTCGAATCCTGCCTCGGGCATGGATGTGTGTGATGTCCTTAGGTTAGTTAGGTTTAAGTAGTTCTAAGTTCTAGGGGACTTATGACCACAGCAGTTGAGTCCCATAGTGCTCAGAGCCTTTTGAACCATTTTTTTGTATTCATCTCTAGGTCTCCCTCTACGATTTTTATCCTCCACACTTCTCTCCAATACTAAACTGATGATCCCTTGATTCCTCAGAATGTGTCCTGCCAACTGATCTCTTGTTCTAGTCAATTCGTGCCCCAAATTCCTCTTCTCCCCACATCTGTTCAGTATCTCCTCATTTGTTACATGATCTAACTATCTAATCTTCCGCATTATTCTGTAGCATCTAATTTCAGAAACTTCTAGTCTATTTCTGTCTAAACTTCTTACCATACATGTTTCACTTCTGTGCATGACTACACTGCATACAAATACTTTCACAAACGACTCCCTGACACTTAAATGTGTACTCGTGTTAACAAATTTCTCTTCTTCAGAATTTATTTCCTTGCCAACGTCAGTCTACTTTTGTACCCTCTCTACTTCGACCATCATCAGTTATTTTGCTGCCCAAATACCAAAACTCATCTACTACTTTAAGTGTCTCGTTTCCTAATCTAATTCTTTCAGCGTCACCTGATTTAATTCGACCATATTCCGTTATCCTCGTTTTGCTTTTGTTGATGTTCATCTTATACCTCCCTTTCAGGACACTGTCCATTCCATTCAACTGCTGTTCCTAGTCATTTGCTGTCTATGATAGAATTAAAATGTCTTCGGCATACCTATGTTTTTTTTTATTTCTTCTCGTTGGATTTTAATTCCTACTCCAAATTTTCTTTTGTTTCCTTTACTGCTTGCTCCATAAGATTGAATAACATCAGGGATAGGCTACAAACCTGCCTCACTCCCTTCTCAATCACTGCTTCCCGTTCGTATCCCTCGACTCTTATAACTGTACAAATTGTAACTAGCATTTCGCTCCATGTATTTTACCCCTGCCACCTTCAGAATTTGAGAGACAGTATTCCGGTCAACAGTGTCAAAAGCTTTCTCTACGTCTAAGTCTACAAATGCTATAAACGTGGGTTTGCCTTTTCTTAACCTATTTTCTATGAGAAGTAATAGTGTCAATATTGCCTTCCGTGTTCCTACATTTTTTCGGAATCCATACTGAAGAACCTGTAAGAATTATATACACATTATTAACGTAAAAATGAAGGAAAACACTAGAGAGGAAGAGAGATAGAGATACAAGCTGGCAACGCTGACGAGATGCATCATTCTGCTTGCAGAACATAGTCAATGCGAACGGATTTCACAGTAGATATCGACAGTCTCCACCAAAACATATTCTTAACGGAATTCTGGGTGCAAATACTCGTTAATTGTGATTCGTGATTACCCTAAATAAACATAGGTTGCTACCTGTAAATACAAGCTTGTACAGAACTTCGAACTGCTCTTAAACTATATAAAAGAATAGCAAATGGATCGCAGCGTGCGTCGTGCACCCAGCTGGCGACTGGCTACACTTCCGCATGAATGAGTAACGCCAGCTGTTAGAACTTATAAAAATATTTCCTCCGCGTTCCCTTACTAATTTTGTCACGTAACATTCCCCTCCACTTTAGCGAAATTCTTCCCGAATTTTACCCTTTTCTGTCTGTTTGGTTAACTATTTTTCGTACTACTATTTACTTTAAACCTTTTCTAGGGAAACATTATTTTCTAGCTTTTTCTTCATTTTACTATGAAACCTCTTACCTATTAGTACTAATCCATTCCAGAGGGATTTCATGGACAGCGGCTTCTTTTTTTAGCCAAAGCAGACTAGACAAATAAAAACTAATATCACCATGTCACTAGTGCTTGTTTCACTGATTGAAGCAATATTTTGTTTACGCTTCTTTTGAAATATCTGCACATGCTCCCACAGTTGATCTACCAAATTTGCCCTCTTTCTGCAATGAGTAACTCATCTAATGACCATATTAATGTGGGATCTAAATTATTAATTAGTAAGGTTAGGTTTTGCGTGAGTAACACGCTGGACGTTTTCTCCGGCCAATGCAACATTGATCGAGTTCCCGTACTTACCGTGGTAGTATCAACGGCTAGATTTTACTACTGCAATGCCTTTGCGACGTGGCCACCGTCGCCGTTGATGGCGCATTGTACCTGTGTATAGATCTCTGAAGGCAATAGAGATCGATCTGGCTGGCCAATTTAATAAACAGCAACTGCTTGGTGGCCCTAATGCGTTTCTTGGACTCAGACTGCAGTCCTCCTGTGATAATTGTAGTGGGGTGGTGAAACTTTGCTGTAGCTATATCACAATTTGGTTTCATTTACTGATAATCCACTTTGATTTAACTCTAATTTTCTCATGTTCGTAAATGTCTTATTATTGTAGCAATCTACAAATACTGCTTCATGCGAAAATATAGCACACAAACAGTGTCTGTGAACCGTCTGAAAATGAAGCTGCGGCAACGACACTTCTGTTTTTACACCTTGGTGTTGATGTTTTCTCCAGGAACAAGAATTTCACACGATTGTTTTTCGGTTCGAAGTATCTATGTTGGACTGTGTTGACACAATTGCTAAGATCTCCTACTGACATAACAACATGGGCATCTCTTCAATCTTACACAAGTAACACTTCATTATTACGCACATCTGCCCCCTTATCAACAATCTTCCATTTGACCGGAAACAGATGGATAGTGAAACACTGGTAATGGGAATTTTAACTTGCAAAAGGAAACCCTGTGTAAACATACACCCTAGGTCGTTCTGAACAAACATTAGCTATAAAAATATGAAACAGGAATGCTATAATACTTTTCTTTAGTGGTACAACATGTCGTATCCCTGTAGGAAATTCTTTGTTCGCCTTCTGCAGTCCAAAAAATAAAGCTGTTGTTGTGTCAACTATGTTGTACCTGACTGTCCATGTGGGGCATGGTATATCGCTTCTTGTAACTGTTTATTCAATGTTTCCAACGTTCCTTTCGTATACTGTTGCAGCTTCCCTTTCGTGCATATTTCTCGTTACGTTTAACACTCCCTGTTCCTTACTTGTAACTTGTGTCGTACGGCAAATAACTATTGTTTTTCTGTTCCTTGCCCTCTCTTGTACCATCCCTGTCCTACTTTTCAAACCTGTGATGATTGCGTAATCTGCTGGACCCAAAATCATTTTTAATAATTTTCCACTAGCATCTAACCAATCTCTTTTCTTTATTAATAGCGTCTAGGAGTTATCTTTATCATATGCTGTTACTGAGCCCGAAACTTTTCGTAGGAGAAAATCTATTGCTGGTATTCATTCTGTTTTGTCCCCAGCTCGTGGTCGTGCGGTAGCGTTCTCGCTTCCCATGCCAGGGTCCCGGGTTCGATTCCCGGCGGGGTCAGGGATTTTCTCTGCCTCGTGATGACTGGGTGTTGTGTGCTGTCCTTAGGTTAGTTCGGTTTAAGTAGTTCTAAGTTCTAGGGGACTGATGACCATAGATGTTAAGTCCCATAGTGCTCAGAGCCATTTTTATTCATTCTGTTTATCTGTTAGCATTTTCCCTATTTCAACTTCCGTGGATACATTTATGAACATATTCCGTAAACGTCGAGTTTCATTACCTTACCTCCCAAATGTCAAACTTGAGTTTTAATGACAACTTGTCGCCCATGGGAAGTACGTACGGTTGGCGTGATAACAAGATTCCAACGGCTAGATTTTAACAATTTCTGCTTCACATAGCTGCAAGAAAGCTATACCCACGATAATATATCGTGACGTCATCTTCGACACCTCCCAGGGGAAAGGAATTACCAGGAATGCCTTCCCTCATCCAGAAAAAGTGTATCTCACGAAAAAACTACTGTAACAAACTAAACAAAAGGCTATATTAATCAAGGTGACGTAACACAAAATTAAACGTAATATACGAGGGTTGCCCAGAGAGTAATGCACCGCATTTTTTTAACAATTCTTAATTGATATAATGAGAATTACACACACTGAAGAATGGTGTTTTATCTACATATCCAATTTTTCCACGTAATCTCCATCCCGTTCTATGGCCCTCCTCCGGCGCGAAACAAGGGCGTGTATACCATGTCGGTACCAATCCTTGTTCTGGTGGCGGAGGCAGTGCTTTACTGTGTGAATCACCTCCTCATCGTCCTCAAAATGTCTTCCACGAATGGTATACTTTAATGTGCCAAAGAAGCGGAAGTCGGAGACGGCTAGGTTAGGGCTGTAGGAAGGATGTGGTAACACTATTCAACCCTGTTTTCTATATCTACATTTATACTCCGCAAGCTATCCAACGGTGTGTGGCGGAGGGCACTTTACGTGCCACTGTCATTACCTCCCTTTTCTGTTCCAGTCGCGTATGGTTCGCGGGAAGAACGACTGTCTGAAAGCCTCCGTGCGCGCTAAAATCTCTCTAATTTTACATTCGTGATCTCCTCTGGTGGTATAAGCAGGGGGAAGCAATATATTCGATACCTCATCCAGAAACGCACCCTCTCGAAACCTGGCGAGCAAGCTACACCGCGTTGCAGAGCGCCTCTCTTGCAGAGTCTGCCACTTGAGTTTGCTAAACATCTCCGTAACGATATCACGGTTACCAAATAACCCTGTGACGAAACGCGCCGCTCTTCTTTGGATCTTCTCTATCTCCTCCGTCAACCCGATCTGGTACGGATCCCACACTCATGAGCAATACTCAAGTATAGGTCGAACAAGTGTTTTGTAAGCGACCTCCTTTGTTGAAGGACTACATTTTCTAAGGACTCTCCCAATGAATCTCAACCTGGTACCCGCCTTACCAACAATTAATTTTATATGATCATTACACTTCAAATCGTTCTGCACGCATTTTCCCAGATATTTTACAGAAGGAACTGCTACCAGTGTTTGTTCCGCTATCATATAATTATATAATAAAGCATCCTTCATTCTATGTATTCGCAATACATTACATTTGTCTATGTTAAGGATCAGTTGCCACTCCCTGCACCAAGTGCCTATCCGCTGCTGATCTTCCTGCATTTCACTACAATTTTCTAATGCTGCAACTTCTCTGTATACTACAGCATCATCCGCGAAAAGCCGCATGCAACTTCCGACACTATCTACTAGGTCATTTATATATATTTTGAAAAGCAATGGTCCCATAACACTCCCCTGTGGCACGACAGAGGTTACTTTAACGTCTGTAGACGTCTCTCCATTGAGAACAACATGCTGTGTTCTGTTTGCTAAGAACTCTTCAATCCAGCCACACAGCTGGTCTGATATTCCGTAGGTTCTTACTTTGTTTATCAGGCGACAGTGTGGAACTGTATCGAACGCCTTCCGGAAGTCAAGGAGAATAGCATCTACCTGGGAGCCTGTATCTAATATTTTCTGTGTCTCGTGAAAAAATAAAGCGAGTTGGGTGTCACACGATCGCTGTTTCCGGAATCCATGTTGATTCCTACACAGTAGATTCTGGGTTTCCAAAAAGACATGATATGCGAGCAAAAAACATGTTCTAAAATTCTACAACTGATCGACGTCAGAGATATAGGTCTATAGTTTTGTGCATCTGTCCGACGCCCGTTCTTGAAGACTGGGACTACCTGTGCTCTTTTCCAATCATTTGGAACCTTCCGTTCCTCTAGAGACTTGCGGTACACGGCTGTTAGAAGGGGGGCGAGTTCTTTCGCGTACTCTGTGTAGAATCGAATTGGTATCCCGTCAGGTCCAGTGGACTTTCCTCTGTTGAGTTATTCCAGTTGCTTTTCAATTCCTTGGATACTTATTTCGATGTCAGCCTTTTTTTCGTCTGTGCGAGGATTTAGAGTACGAACTGCAGTGCGGTATTCCTCTGTGAAACAGCTTTGGAAATAGGTGTTTAGTATTTCAGCTTTACGCGTGTCATCCTCTGTTTCAATGCCATCATCATCCCGGAGTGTCTGGATATGCTGTTTCGAGCCACATACTGATTTAATGTAAGACCAGAACTTCCTAGGATGTTGCGATGTTTTGAGCGGTCCTCAGACTTGAGTGGGGCCGTGCATTATCGGATTCCACGAAAATATCTCCTGGGTTGCTGTGGCACCGAAGTCGCCGGAAGCGCGTCTTATGAAATCATGATAACGTGCTCCATTGAGCGTAGGTGGAAGAACATGGGGCCCAATCAAGACATCACCAACAATGCCTGCCCAAACGTTCACAGAAAATCTGTGTTGATGACGTGATTGCACAATTGCGTGCGGATTCTCGTCAGCCCACACATGTTGGCTGTGAAAATTTACAATTAGATCACGTTGGAATGAAGCCTCATCCGTAAAGTTGCATCGAACATCTTTCTGTCGGGACACCTTCGTTCTGGAAATCTGTCTCGATACAAATGTACCGCGCCACGGCTATTGCCCCATGCTAATCCATGCATCAAATGGGTATCTGTCAACTCCGCATTTGTAAAAATTGCACTGACTGCAAAACCTCGTTGTCCGCCGCCTTGATCCCTCTCACCCCCTGGTGTCTCCCTTCCTCTCCACCCCCAACCAGTTGCCGCGCCTTTACCGTTGTGTCCCACCCTCTCTCCATCTCCACACCCTCCATCTCCTTTCCCAACACAACTTCCACCGTCTACCCCTCCCGGATGATGAACTTCGCCCTGACATCTACCCTTCCTATCAACTCCAACACCATCTTCCTGCCTCCTCCTCAGGGCTCCCTCTCCTCCCCCTCCCTCCTCCTGAGCGGCTTCCCCCTCCTACTCCTCCTCCATCTCTTGTGCCTCCTTTCAGTGTCTCTGCACTCCCTTCTGCCCTGTCTTCCCTCTTCCTCTCCCACCCCACGTGTCTCTTGCCTCTTCATGAACCCACCGATGTCCCTCCTCTCTTCATCCCGCCGCTTCCCTAGCTGCCCCTGCTCTCCCCTCCTTTTCCATCCTCTCTGACCTTTCCCTCGGCAGGTCCCACCTGGAAGTTTTATTCTTCCTCGTGTGTGCTCTAAGTGGGTTTTAAGTGTGTTGTTTCGGAGTGATTTTAATACTGTGGCCGACTTTTAACCTGTGCATGCGCATTCAGAGACTTCTCTGTGTTTTAAGAACCGTCAACTGTGTTTTCTAACTTTCAGGTTACATTTTTACCTGTTGCCCATGAACGTCTCCATGTCAGGGTATTTTTACCTCCATTTTCTCCCCTTACTCTGTTTTATGTTCCCCTTTTTTATCTTCTTATGTATGTATATTTTATTCTTGTTTTAGTTGTTGTGTCACTCGGCTGAAGAGCGGCGGATTGTGCCGCTGACAGCCCTCCCCTGCCCATATGGGGCAGGGGAATGAAATCACAATAAAGAAAAAAAAAGGCAGACCAGTCTTCGTCCGCTGCTAATGGCAATCGCTATAGCAGAGTCTCCAAGAAGATATCACCGAAGCCGCTGTACTGCACCACCGATCGAAGTACCAGCCGACCGAGAGGAACCACATCTAGATCGACGGACGTCTACATCTATTGTACAGGCAGCTATTGTATTGTAGAAGAAATTACGTTCAATAAACTGTTGGAGAATACAACAATAGACTTTGCACAAGCGTTTGTGTATGTTCCCCACAGTTTTTTTCTCTGCAGTGAGAAATTCAATGACGGTACGTTGCTTGTAACGTACGTCACCTACAGATGCTATTTTGAAACTGTCCTGCAGGTATCATATCTGTCGGAAGTGACGGAAACTTGGCGCGTTCACTTAGGAAACGTCAAATAATACATACGTAACGTTTTGCATTCGTAGCATTGTTTTTGGTTAAGAAAAACAGTGCGGTGCATAGCTTTCTGTGCAGTACGAAGATTCACTGCTATTTTATCACTTATCCCTAGATCTAAACTCATAAGGTATATTCTGCGTTTCTCTCGTTCCATGTCATAATTTCTTTTTCTGCGGCAGTGTTGCAGGTATTTGTGGTAACTCATCAACTGTACCCTTAAAAGGTTGAACTTGGCTAACATGTAGATTCGATAATTTCCTCGGTAACTATAACATGGCGTCGACTGGTGAAGCAATTTCCACTACATCTCAATTACCTGGTACGGTCCTTCAAACTTATTAGGTTGTACCCTTTGTGATGCATGTATCTGGGTGGTAGAATCCACTGTCCCACTCTGTACTGAGGTCATCTACTCATACCCTGCCGAATCCTCTCTTGACACTCTAACGTCATTCTGTTGGCACTTTTCACTCATTGCCAAACTTTTTTTAACCCTTACGCTAACTCACATGTTTGGCCTGTCTTCCTATCTTTGCACTGAATGTAAAGGTGAAAGACCTGTTCCTGTGTCGATTTTTGAATTGTAAATAGTCACCACGTAGCCCAAATTGACATCCCAGTCTAAATGTTGACTACTCACATAGTCACTGAACATCTTTGCTGTGATATGATGGACTTACGCTGTACAACCGTCAGCTTGTGGATGGAATGAACTACTCTGCAATTTCTTCCCTCTTATTAGACGACATAACTGTTTCATCATATCAAAAAAATGGCGCTGGGCACTATGTGACTTAACTTCTGAGGTCTTCAGTCCCCTAGAACTTAGAACTACTTAAACCTAACTAACCTAAGGACATCACACACATCCGTGCCCGAGGCAAGATTCGAACTAGCGACTGTAGCAGTCGCACGGTTCCAGACTGTAGCGCCTAGAACCGTTCGGCCACCCCGGCCGGCATCATCATATCAAACATGAAATTGGTTCCTTCATGTGTGACTATAGTTTCTGATACAGCAAGCCCAAGTATCCCTCTTTTAACCACAGTTTGAGATACAGTGCTCGCTATTTGATCTACTATTCCTCTTATTACCAGATATCTTGAAAAACGGTCGATCATCGCCTATACATACTTATTAGCTAAACTCCTACTAAACTGTCCTAACATGTCAATTCCTATCATATTAAAAAGGTTTTAAAATTCTGGTGATCTGTGAAGTTTTATATTTTTGTGACTCAAATCTGTTCATTGAGGACAAGGAATGCCATTTTTTATATATTTCTCCGGCACCATCTCATTGTCCCCACCAAAATCTCTCCAAAAATTGACTGTCACTAGCTCTCCTGCCCTCACGACTGGTAATACATGGCCATGCGCAAGTAATATCACTTCTGTTTTTAGTCCTGCAAGAATGAGGATGCATGGCCTGCATTTAGTTTACTTACAGAGCACACCTTCTTTAATAAGAAATTATGATTGTTTACTGTATACAGGGCATTCTCTCTCCACTGCTTGTACCTTTTGTCTTAAATCTGTTGGTTTCAATCATAATACTTGCAATGCTGCAATTTTTCCTAATGAGCATATCCACATTTGTGTGCCTGACATATGGTTCACGAACTACTTCTTTTGCCTATCTTGTTAATTAACTTAAAGTGTCTTCTAGTCCTGATAACCACTTCAAGTACGCACGATCTGTAACTACTTTAAATTTGCGACCATGTAGGTATAAATGGCATGTCACACCTAACATCTCCTTTTCTGTAGTAGAATAACTGCACTCAGCTTTATTCTGCTGTAAAATCGATAAGCTACTGGGTACTCTTGTCCATCTAAATCTTGATCTGAAATGATGCTGAAATCTGTATTGGTGGTAACACATGACAGTACAAATTCTTTAATAAAATCAGGAAGAATTAATACAGGATTTGAAGTTAGTTCCTTTTTCAAATTTTATAATACTGCCAGACATTCTTCTGTTCACTAAAACGTAACCAAGTTTTTCAGTAATCTAGTCAATGGTCACACAGAGTGGCCGCCCGGTTTGAGGTTCCATGTCACGGATTGTATAGTCCCTCCTGTCGGAGGTTCGATTCCTCCCTCGGACATGAGTGAGTGAGTCGTTCATAGCATAATTTAGTTTAAGTAGAGTGTATATCTAGGGGCTGATGACCTGAGCCATTTGGTCCCTTAGGAATTCACACACATTTGAACATTTTTTTCTAGTCAATGTGTAAGGTGGCAGCTTGGATGAACATCAATATCGCACCTTACATGAGATTTTATACGTCGTCACAAGTAGATGAATAAGTCATCTGACATACTTTGGTGATAATGTGTAGATCTCCGTATCAAAATGTAAATTCCTTAGAAAACTGCGTTGGAGATTTTCCACATGGATACAGACAGACCACCGATGCAGATGATCATGTGAAATGCTTGTGATGTGCACGCGATATATGTGTGTAACTTTCAGGCGTCAGGAGCGGGCACAAAATGTCCGATTGGCTGAAATAAACTCGGAAGGAGTAGAAAGGGGCGATATTTCGACGCAGTTTAAAGGTAGGCCCTTTGTGACTGGCAGAGGTAATTTCCACAAGATGAAAGGAACGTTCCCATTGGTTTGAAAGAGCCGTGACGTGAAACACGAAAGGGCACAGGTGAGGCACAGTTTGCTATGAAACACACAATACCGAAAACTTCGTGGAATCTCCTCTGAACCAGCGTCAAGTGTAGAACAGGGCGCATCCCGCTCTGTACGACGCCAAAAGAGGAATTTTGTGTGAACACTGCGTTCCGTTTGGCTGACATTCAGCTAGATATTTGCTGAAGAGTCATTGAGCTCCGATGGCAGAGAAACGAAACAGCCGTTCTTGTGAGAACTGAGAGGTCATTCAAGTATACGCGCTGCATCATCTATGCACGTGTATACCGCCATATTTTCCATGAGTGCTTATTTTCTCGTCTAACGAGAAACATAGGACAGTTTCAGCCAATAGGATTTTCAGAGTGCGAGAGCAGCCATGCAGCCGACAGCACATCGCAGCTGAAAGTTAAATGCCGCTGGCAGAGGCGTAAACTTGTTCGTTCACCAGCTTTCATCCACTGTGTTCCCGAGCAGCCTTGAGGAATCTTTTGCTCATCTTCCTGCTCATCCTATGTAGACTTGATTGTCATCCTAAATACTACTGAACCGGAATCGGATGATTTGTCGTAATATTGCCCAACTCCACGGTGTACAAGTAAGACAACTCTTGTAGGGACCTTCTATTTAAATTTGATATTGTTGTGTTTACTGTTATTTCTGCTGAACAGGACGTAACGCATTATATTGGCAAATGTCCTGTAAGTGTCATGTTACAATATATGTAAATTCGTGTACTTCTTTGACAATAATTCTGAAGTTAAACGCCGGGCGGGGTGGACGAGTGGTTCTAGGCACTACAGTCTGGAACCGTGCGACCGCTACGGTCGCAGGTTCGAATCCTGCCTCGGGCATGGATGTGTGTGATGCCGTTAGGTTAGTTAGGTTTAGGTAGTTCTAAGTTCTAGGGGACTGATGACCACAGAAGTTAAGTCCCATAGTGCTCAGAGCCATTTGAACCATTTATAAAGTAAACAAATTGTGTATTGCTAAACACCGATGTCATAGAAAAATGGTCCACTCCTACCACTGTCATTAAATCTAGTGATGGTAACGCAGTCACAAGGTGTTTCTGCTGATGTCTAATAAATGTGAAAAAGACTGGAGTGTCAGAAATGGTTGCACAATATCTGAAAACAATTTGACGAATTTTCGGTGATAATTTGTCTATCCAAGAAAGGATTGCAATTGCTAAACTGTCTATGCGGCTAAAGAATCACGTACAGGTGAAATGAAACGACTATCCGTCCTTACTACGTCTTGGCTGATAACAGACCTCAGGCGAATAACTAGTGGCGTGTATGGGCATGTACTTACGTACACACTTACGCACACTGGCTGTTATGACTCAGACCAATCGCTGGTTATCTGGTTGTTTTGCCAGTATCCTTGTTTTTCTGATTTGCAAGGTCATACTTTGTGTATGTCATAATGCTACAGTGTGCGAACAATTGTATATTCTCTTATCATAGACTGTCAGCTCTGTCTGTTCATACACGAGTGGGCAGTATTTGCCTTAAGTTAGTATCTACGTGTATGTCAAATTCTTGGTGTATCATATTACATATTTTGGATCCATGATGTAATGATTCTCCGGTGTAGTTTGTGTGAGAATGTCAATAAATGATTCTCCAGTGTAGTTCTGTGAGATATCAAGTATCGATATGTGCACATATACACCACCTGTCGACTGTTCACTCCTGAGCACACAATTGGTGCAATGGATATTTTATGCGTTCTTTTCTTGTGTTTGACAAGCCAATGTGGTGTCGTTCCCTAAGAGTGGAAAGTTATTTCATTGCATTGATGGCAAGTATGCATGTTAATAAAAAATTCCGAAGTAATGTAAACTAATGACTATGTCCATACTATATTTGATATATGTAGATGTGACAATGACAGCAAGATTTTGTCGCAAACGGTCATTGTGGTATAAGATAAAAGTACCAGGCGATCTTGCACGCAGATGACTTTCCTATTTACCAATAACAGATCTCTCTCCACGAATATTGGAGCCTATGTTAACTAATTGCTTGGCGTCCTCTTTATCTACATCTACACCTACATCCATACTCCGCAAGCCACCTGACGGTGTGTGGTGGAGGGTTCTCCATTCTATTCAAGTCTCGTATTGTCCGTGTAAAGAAAGGTTGGTATGCCTCTGTGTGGACTCTAATCTCTCTGATTTTATCCTCTTGGTCTCTTCGCGAAATATACGTAGAAGGGAGCAACATAATGCTTGGCTCCTCGATGAATGTATGTTCTCGAAACTTCAACAAAAGCCCGTACCGAGCTACTGAGCGTCTCTCTTGCAGCGCCTTCCACTGGAGTTTATCTATCATCTCCGTAACGCTTTCGCGATTACTAAATGATCCTGCAACGAAGCGCACTGCTCTCCTTTGGATCTTCTCTACATCTTCTATCAACCCTATCTGGTACGGATCCCAGACTACTGAGCAGTATTCAAGCAGTGGGCGAACAAGCGTACTGTAACCTACTTCCTTTGTTTTCGGACTGCATTTCCTCAGAATTCTTCCAATGAATCTCAGTCTGGCGTCTGCTTTACCGACGATTAATTTTATATGGTCGTCCCATTTTATTTACTCCTAATGCCTACTCCCAGATAATTTATGGAATTAAGTGCTTCCAGTTGCCGGCCTGCTATATTGTAGCTAAATGATAAAGGATCTTTCGTTTCGCAGCACATTACACTTATCTACACTCCTGGAAATTGAAATAAGAACACCGTGAATTCATTGTCCCAGGAAGGGGAAACTTTATTGACACATTCCTGGGGTCAGATACATCACATGATCACACTGACAGAACCACAGGCACATAGACACAGGCAACAGAGCATGCACAATGTCGGCACTAGTACAGTGTATATCCACCTTTCGCAGCAATGCAGGCTGCTATTCTCCCATGGAGACGATCGTAGAGATGCTGGATGTAGTCCTGTGGAACGGCTTGCCATGCCATTTCCACCTGGCGCCTCAGCTGGACCAGCGTTCGTGCTGGACGTGCAGACCGCGTGAGACGACGCTTCATCCAGTCCCAAACATGCTCAATGGGGGACAGATCCGGAGATCTTGCTGGCCAGGGTAGTTGACTTACACCTTCTAGAGCACGTTGGGTGGCACGGGATACATGCGGACGTGCATTGTCCTGTTGGAACAGCAAGTTCCCTTGCCGGTCTAGGAATGGTAGAACGATGGGTTCGATGACGGTTTGGATGTACCGTGCACTATTCAGTGTCCCCTCGACGATCACCAGTGGTGTACGGCCAGTGTAGGCGATCGCTCCCCACACCATAATGCCGGGTGTTGGCCCTGTGTGCCTCGGTCGTATGCAGTCCTGATTGTGGCGCTCACCTGCACGGCGCCAAACACGCATACGACCATCATTGACACCAAGGCAGAAGCGACTCTCATCGCTGAAGACGACACGTCTCCATTCGTCCCTCCATTCACGCCTGTCGCGACACCACTGGAGGCAGGCTGCACGATGTTGGGGCGTGAGCGGAAGACGGCCTAACGGTGTGCGGGACCGTAGCCCAGCTTTATGGAGACGGTTGCGAATGGTCCTCGCTGATACCCCAGGAGCAACAGTGTCCCTAATTTGCTGGGAAGTGGCGGTGCGGTCCCCTACGGCACTGCGTAGGATCCTACGGTCTTGGCGTGCATCCGTGCGTCGCTGCGGTCCGGTCCCAGGTCGACGGGCACGTGCGCCTTCCGCCGACCACTGGCGACAACATCGATGTACTGTGGAGACCTCACGCCCCACGTGTTGAGCAATTCGGCGGTACGTCCACCCGGCCTCCCGCATGCCCACTATACGCCCTCGCTCAAAGTCCGTCAACTGCACATACGGTTCACGTCCACGCTGTCGCGGCATGCTACCAGTGTTAAAGACTGCGATGGAGCTCCGTATGCCACGGCAAACTGGCTGACACTGACGGCGGCGGTGCACAAATGCTGCGCAGCTAGCGCCATTCGACGGCCAACACCGCGGTTCCTGGTGTGTCCGCTGTGCCGTGCGTGTGATCATTGCTTGTACAGCCCTCTCGCAGTGTCCGGAGCAAGTATGGTGGGTCTGACACACCGGTGTCAATGTGTTCTTTTTTCCATTTCCAGGAGTGTACATTGAGATTCAATTGCCAATCCCTGCACCATGCGTCAATTCGTTGCAGATCCTCCTGCAATTCAGTAAAATTTTCCATTGTTACATCCTCTCGATATACTACAGCATCATCCGCAAAAAGCCTCAATGAACTTCGGATGTCATTTATATATATTGTGAATAGCTACGGTCCTACGACACTCCCCTGCGGCACACCTGAAATCACTCTTACTTCGGAAGACTTCTCTCCATTGAGAATGACGTGCTGCGTTCTGGTATCTAGGAACTCTTCAATCCAATCACTCATTTGGTCTGATAGTCCATATGCTCTTACTTTGTTCATTAAACGACTGTGGGGAACTGTATCAAAAGCCTTGTGGATGTCAAGAAACATGGCATCTTCCTGGGAACCCCTGTCTATGGCCCTCTGAGTCTCGTGAACGAATAGCGCGAGCTGGGTTTCACACGATCGTCCTTTCGAAACCCAACAACTGATCAACGTTAGAGATATAGGTCTATAGTTCTGCACATCTGTTCGACGTCCCTACTTGAAAACGGGGATAACGTGTGCCCTTTTCCAATCTTTTGGAAAGCTACGCTCTTCTAAAGACGTACTGTACACCGCCGCAAGAAGGGGGGCAAGTTCTTTCGCGTACTTTGCGTAAAATCGAACTGGTATACTATCAGGTCCAGGGGCTGTTCCTCTTTTGAGTGATTTTAATTGTTTTTCTATCCCTTTGTCACCAATTTCGATATCTACCATTTTGTAATCTGTGCGACAATCAGTCTTCCTCTGTGAAACAGCTTTGGACAAAGACATTTAGTATTTCGGACTTTAGTCTCGCGTTCTCTGTTTCAGTACCATTTTTGTCACAGTGTGTCTGGACATTTGAATTTGATCCACCTACTGCTTTGACATATTTCACTTCCTGTAATTTTTGTTTGTCTGCAAGGCCTTGGCTATGTTTATGTTGTCTGTGAAGTTCCCTTTGCTTCCTAGCAGTTTTAAAACTCGGTTGTTGTGCCACGGTGGCTCTTTTCCATCTCTTACGACCTTGCTTGGCACATTCTCATCTAATGCATATTGTACGATGGTTCTGAACTTTGTCCACTGATCCTCAACACTATCTGTACTTGGGATAAAACTTTTGTGTCGAGCCGAAGTACTCTGAAATCTGCTTTTTATCACTTTTGCTAAACAGAAAAATCTTGCTACCTTTTTCAATATTTATATTTACGGCTGAAATCACCGGTGCCGTAACCGGTTTATGATCGCTGATTCCTTGTTCTGCGTTAACTGTTTCTTCATGATGTGTTTTATTAATTTCCTTCATTTCGTTTGTACAGCTGAAACACGAAGAGCAAGCTTCATTCTCTCACACAGTAGCATGTAAATGTCGCATCGACGTTAAGTAATACACACATCAAAAAGAGTTCCGAGAGTTCCAGAACCTGTGCAGAAAATTGGAATACAGATCAACATAAGTATCATTTCCATCGTTTTTATTGCTCATGAAAAGCACACGTTGCATGTTCTACCACCATACAGTGAGATCTTCATAGGTGGTGGTCCAGATTGGTGTACACACCAGTACCTCTAATACCTAGTAGCACGTCCTCTTGCATTCGTCGTGGCATACTATCCACAAGTTCATCAAGGCACTGGTTGTCCAAATTGTCCCACTCCTCAAAGGCGATTCGGCGTAGATCCTTCAGAGTGGTTGATGGATCACTACGTCCAAAACAACCCTTTTCAATCCATCCCAGGCGTGTTCGATAGAGTTCGTGCCTGGACAACGTACTGGCCACTCCAGTCGAGCGATATCGTTATCCTGAAGGAAGTCATTCACAAGATGTGCGCGATGGGAACGCGAAATGTCGTCTATGAAGACGAGTGCCTCTCCAATATACTGCACTATCGGTCGCAAGATGTCATTCACGTATCTTACTGCCATTACGGCGCCTTCCATGACCACCAGCGGCGTACGTCGGCCCCAGATAATGCCACCCCAAAACAGCAGGGAACCTCCGTCTTGCTGCACTCGCTGGACAGTGTGTCTAAGGCGTTCAGCCAGACCGGGTTGCCTCCAAACACGTCCTCGAAAGTTGTCTGGTTGAAGGCATATGCGACACTGATCGGTGAAGAGAACGTGATGCCAATCCTGAGCGGTCCATTCTGCATGTTGCTGGACCCATTTGTACCGCGCTGCATGGTGTCGTGGTTGCAAAATTGGTTCTCGCCATGGACGTCAGGAGTGAAGTTGCGCGTCATGCAGCCTATTGCGCACAGTTTGAGTGGTAACACGACGTCCTGTGGCTGCACGAAATGCGTTATTCAACAGGGTAGTATTGCTGTCAGGGTTTTCCGAGCCATAATCCTTAGGTAGCGGTCATCCACTGCAGTAGTAGCCCTTGGGCGGCCTGAGCGAGATATGTCATCAACAGTTCCTGACTCTCTGTATCCCACCATGTCTGAACAACGTCGCTTTGGCTCACTCCGAGACGCCTGGGCACTTCCCTTGCAAATAGCCCTCCCTGGCACAAAGTTAGAATGCGGACGCCATCGAGCAGTGGTATTGACCGTCTAGGCATGACTGAACTACAGACAACACGAGCCGTGTACCTCTTTCCTAGTGGAATGACTGGAACTGATAGGCTGTCAGACCCCCTCCTTCTAATAGGCGCTGCTGATGCATGGTTGTTTACATCTTTGGGTGGGTTTAGTGACATCTTTGGACAGTCAAAGGGACTAAATGCACAATTTCTCACAGCACAGTTGATGCAATTGTATATCTGCTACAGATGGAAGTAGATTCGAGGATGAACAGTTTAGCCAGTGTTCCATTTTCACACTCTTAGTCTGCGGTACATTCATAAGGGTTTTAATGACTGTTTCATGCAACTAAAATGTTTTTCCGTACATAGTTATATCATTTTAAAATAAATTTTCTTGATGTACAATTCATATTTGTGTAAGTATTGTGACAAATGAAAGAGGAAGTACTGGACCTTTCCTTTTATCATGTGTTTAGTTATTCAGGGTGAGTCACATAAGACTACCACCACAAATGTAAAGGAAAGGGAAACTGCTGTTGATGTACGGCTTTTTACACAATGGGTTGCTACTCAGAGGCACGTATTGTTAGCCAATAAACAGATTTCAATAATAGTTAGCAAGTTTATATTTGGACAAACATGTACTTTTCAAATTGAAGAATACTAACTGACATTAACGAACTATAGGTAACTTAGAATGTCAGTGGTGTTTTTGAAGATTTCTTGAGCGAGTAATTTACAAGACATCGTATTTTTAAAGGTTCCCACACAGCACTTGTTCAATATCTGTGGTAGCACATCCTAAAGAACAACTCAAGTGCTACTCTAGTTACGTGGATTCTGACCAGTAAAGAGACAACTGACCATCACAGATTGTGTTAAAAATGGTCGTCGGCAGCAGCAATACGCGCTTCCAGTCAGGCATGGAACATCTATTGTACATTTACTAGCATTTCAGCGGAGATGTCCGAGCAGGCTGCAGTAATACAGCGTTCGATATCATCGGATCTGAGTGGTGTGTCATTGTAGACAGAGTTTTGCAGCTTTCCCACAGAAAGACGTCTACATGCGCCAAATCCAGGAAACCTGCTGGACAAGGTAAAGACCCTATGCGTTCAGTCCAGTGATTTGGCAACATTCTTGAAGACATGCTGTAGTACTTTGTGCACTATGGGTTGGACAGCCGTCAAGTAGGTACCACAGCTTCCTCCTAGTCTACTGAGGAACGTGTTCTAGCATCCGTGGAAGATGATCTATTAGGAGATTGCGATATCTGTACGCGTTCAGCGTTCCGCATATGAAAAGCGGACCTATGAGCTGATGGCTTACTACCCCATGTCACACGTTTACACTATATGGACACTGATATTCCTCTTAACGAAGCCAACAGGGATTCCCAATAAACCAGTAGTGCATGCTTCGGCGGTTTGTCTGGGCATGATTGGTAAACGTGTCTTGATCGCTAAATGAGATACATAATGCAACTGGAGTATCCTGTCTTAATGCCCATATACAGAAGTTATCACGAGTCTGATAAGCGTATTCATGTAGCTCTTGAAGGATAGAGAATTCATAGGGGCGAAACCTCTGTCGATGGAAAACGCGTAGGACACTTGCCTGACTCACGCCACTTCATCGTGCGACTGTGCTTGAGCTAGTGTGCGAATAAACTGCAATAGCACCAAGAACATTAATTTCCACCTGTTCTGTCGTCATTTGTTTCCTTCTTTTACGTTGTTCATGTGTTACACTCCCACTTTCACGTAACTGGCTGAAGAGGTAGATAAATAATTACTGATATGGTTGACGCCTGTTGGGATTTCTTGCAGCATACACCGTACAAGACAGGACTGCATTCTTCCTACCCTCGCCGTACACCACGAACATGTGGCCTGTTTCTGTGTTGGTAAATTCTATCTTCCACTCACGGCCTACTGCTTGGACTGTCGCTCCCTAACCGACCAGCAAGTCGGATTGCACTCAAGGAACTCACAATCAAAGATAACAACATCGTACCTAGTAACTACGGAGATTTAATGGCACAAGCAAGTATCGGCGTGCAAATTTTCCAAAATAAGACATCTCGTAAACGACTCACACTAGAATCCTGCAACAAACAATGCTGACATTCTAATTTGCCTTACTTTTAGTTTGTTGATGTCGATAGGAATTGTTCCATTTAAAAGAAGTGCATGATATATCTTCTGGTAAACCTTCCGGGATGTAAGGTCGTGGTCCATGAAACTCTTCAGCTCCTAACGTTTCGTCCAGAGCTGCGCTGGACATCTTCAGAGGGGTGTTTCTCCTCCGGTGAGTCTTGCCGACTGACGGGTCGGACGTCTGAGAGCGACTTATATATCGTAGAAAGTGGGCGTGGCCAGAGTTACTAAGTGCATGATTGGCCAAAACGTACTCTTTCTGAGTACACTACTGGCCACTAAAATTGCTACACCACGAAGATGACGTGCTATAGACGCGAAATTTAACTGACAGGAAGAAGATGCTGTGATTTGCAAGTGATTAGCTTTTCAGAACATTCACAGAAGGTTGGCGCCAGTGGCGACACTTACAACGTGGTGACATGAGGAAAGTTTCCAACCAATTTCAACCGCGGGACTGCTACGGTCGCAGGTTCGAATCCTGCCTCGGGCATGGATGTGTGTGATGTCCTTAGGCTAGTTAGGTTTAATTAGTTCTAAGTTCTAGGCGACTGATGACCTCAGAAGTTAAGTCGCATAGTGCTCAGAGCCGTTTGAACCAACCGATTTCTCATACACAAACAGCAGTTGACCGGCGTTGCCTGGTTAAACGTTGTTGTGATGTCTCATGTAAGGAGGAGACATGCGTACCATCACGTTTCCGACTTTGTTAAAGGTCGGATTGTAGCCTATCGCGATTGCAGTTTATCGTATCGCGACATTGCTGCTCGTGTTGGTCGAGATACAATGACTGTTAGCAGAATATGGAATCGGTGGGTTCAGGAGGGTAATACGGAACGCCGTGTTGGATCCCAACGGCCTCATATCATTAGCTGTCGAGATGACAGGCATCTTATCCGCATGGCTGTAACGGATCGTGCATGCATTCTTCGATCCATGAGTCAGCAGATGGGGACGTTTACAAGACATCAACCTTCTGCACGAACTACCAGCTCGGAGATCATGGCTGCGTTTATCCTTGACGCTGCTTCACGGACAGAAGCGCCTGCGATGGTGTACTCAACGACGAATCTGGGTGCAAGAATGGCAAAACGTCATTTTTTCGGATGAATCCAGGTTCTGTTTACAGCATCATGACGGTCGCATCTGTGTTTCGGGACATCGTGGTGAACGCACATTGGAAGCGTGTATTCTTCATCACCATACTGACGTATCACCCGGCGTGATGGTATGGGGTGCCATTGGTTACACGTCTTGGTCACCTCTTGTTCGCATTGACGGAACTTTGAACAGTGGACGTTACACTTCAGATGTGTTACGACCCGTGGATCTACCCTTCATTCGATCCCTGCGAAACCCTACATTTCAGTTGGATAATGCACGACCGCATGTTGCAGGTCCTGTACGGGCCTTTCTGGATACAGAAAATGTTCGACTGCTGCCGTGGCCAGCACATTCTCCAGATCTCTCACAAACTGGAAACGTCTAGTCAATGGTGGCCGAGCAACTGGCTCGTCACAATACGCCAGTCACTACTCTTGATGGACTGTGGTATCGTGTTGATGCTGCTTGGGCAGCTGTACCTGTACACGCCATCCAAGCTCTGACTCAATGCCCAGGCTATCAAGGCAGTTATTACGGCCAGAGGTAGAGATTTCTCAGGATCTATGCTCACAAAGTGCGTGAAAATGTAATCATATGTCAGTTCTAGTATAATATATCTGCCCCATGAATATCCCTTTATAATCTGCATTTCCTCTTGGTGTAGCAATTTTAATGGCCAGTAGTGTATATTTATCCCTTAAACAAGTCGTTTCTGGAGGTGTTCGTCTGGGCTGTAGCCATGAAGCGTGACGCATAAACAGTTCAGCCGAAAAGTCAATAGAAGCGTTTTTGAATGTAGTGCTATAGAAGAACACAGTAGATTATCGGGTAGCGTAAATACTGAAGGGAATTCGAGAAATAAAGATATCTTTCGTATACACGAATAGGGCATAACCTGAGACATCAAGGAATCGTCAACTTGATAACAGACGAAAGTGTGGCGGAGACGAAGGTCCGAAAACAGGAAGTAGCTTGTACTGGATGCAAGTTGCAGTAATTATGCTGAGATGAAGAGACTTGCAGTGAATAGGGTAGCATGAGCGGCTTCAGCAAACCAGTCTTTGGACTGAAGACCACAATATGTGCAACAAGATCTTCCAGTCCATAAATCCACTGCTCGCGGATCAGTCACTTATCACTATTCAGATTACCGGAATGGGTTTCATTTTGTGTTTAAAGGAGGATAATTTGAGCAATGTTTGGTGAGTGCTCTGCTGTTCTTAAGACAAGTAAGCAACAACAATGTCACTCAACAACCTCAAACACACTAATCGTCAAGAACATAATGTCCACCTCTCTAATAGACACCTTTGGCACGGAGAACAGCGGCGACTCGTCGTGGCACGGAAGCAATGAGGCCTTGGTAGGTCGCGGCAAGAAGCTGGCACCACACCTACACACACACAAGTCACTTAATTCCTGTAAATTCGGAGGAAAGGGACGATAACCTCTGACGGCATATTCAGTCACATCCCAGATGCGTTCGATCGGATTCAGATCTGGTGAGTTAGGGGGCCGGCGCATCAATTGGAGCTCGCCGCTGTGTTTCTCGAACAACTCCATCGTGCTCTTGGCCTTGTGACATAGCGCGTTCTCTTGTGGGAAAATGCCACTGCCTTCGGGCAAACGTGATCCTCATGAATAGTGCACAGAGTCTGCAACCAGTGGGTGTACGATACTCCTTGGCCATCATGCTGCTTTACACGTGCTCCATGGGATCTATGGAAGTCCACATGAACGTTCTGCAAACCTTAATGGAGCCGCCGCCAGCTTGTCTCCGTCAAGTCCACAGTCGTTTTATAAACAAAGTAAGAGCATATGAACTATCAGAACAATTGTGTGATTGGATTGAATAGTTCCTAGATGACATAACGCAGCATGTCATTCTCAATGGAGAGAAGTCTTCCGAAGTAAGAGTGATTTCAGGTGTGCCGCAGAGGAGTGTCGTAGGACCGTTGCTATTCACAATATACATAAATGACCTTGTGGATGACATCGGAAGTTAACTGAGGCTTTTTGCGGATGATGCTGTGGTATATCGAGAGTTTGTAACAATGGAAAATTGTACTGAAATGCAGGAGGATCTGCAGCGAATTGACGCATGGTGCAGGGAATGGCAATTGAATCCCAACGTAGACGAGTGTAATGTGCTGCGAATACATAGAAAGAAAGATCCCATACCATTTAGCTACAATATAGCAGGTCATCAACTGGAAGCAGTGAATTCCATAAATTGTCTGGGAGTACGCATTAGGAGTGATTTAAAATGCAATGATCATATAAAGTTCATCGTCGGTAAAGCAGATGCCAGACTGACAGTCATTGCAAGAATCCTAAGGAAATGCAATCCGGAAACAAAGGAAGTAGGTTACAGTACGCTTGTTCGCCCACTCCTTGAATACTGCTCAGCAGTGTGGGATCCGTACCAGATAGGGTTGATAGAAGAGATAGAGAAGATACAATGGAGAGCAGCGCGATTCGTTACAGGATCATTTAGTAATCGTGAAAGCGTTACGGAGATGATAGATAAACTCCAGTGGAAGACCCTGCAGGAGAGACGCTCAGTAGCTCGGTACGGGCTTTTGTTGAAGTTTCGAGAACATGCCTTCACCGAGGAGTCAAGCAGTATATTGCTCCCTCCTACGTATATCTCGCTAAGAGACCATGAGGATAAAATCAGAGAGATTGGAGCCCACACAGAGGCATACCGACAGTCCGTCTTTCCACAAACAGTACGAGACTGGAATAGAAGGGAGAACCGATAGAGGTACTCAAGGTACCCTCCGCCACACACCGTCAGGTGGTTTGAGGAGTATGGATGTAGATGTAGAAGCAACACAGGTGTCAAAGAGCTGTTGCCCAGGAAGACGATGAATTATCGGCCTCCCATCGGCATCATGAGAATGGTGAGCCGTGTGTGGCTAGCGTTCTTGCCATTCATAACTTGGCGTCTTGTTTCCTTCTTGTATTAATGGCACCACTGAGTTTGCTTGTATTGTTTGTCCGTGAGTGGCAGCAGCAGCGGCTATCAATACCCAGTACAGTGGTACTATCTCTGGTGCCACAACGAGTATTTCCAGGTCGTCGTGCGTGTCAGACAGTTCGGCTTCGGGCGGAGCAGCGAGGAGGTCTGCAGCGCAAGGGCATGCTGGGACCGCCGTCGGAGTGCAGGCACTTTCGGACCGAGGGGCTGTAGCCGACGACCGAACCCAGGAAGCTTGAAGTTGAGTGAACCGTTTCCAGTACTGAAACCTCCACTGTTTGAGATCTCGCTGTTGTTTGCGTGTTGCTGCTCCCTGGGTCGGTGAGACCAACCGCAATAAGTGGAGTCTGTCAAGATGGCGAAAGCTATTAGCCGCCTTCTACACCTTGATGTTAGTTTGGATTTATTATTATTATTATCAGTGAAGTGCAACCAGCGGTATTTTCTGTCTTGTGGCCGCTGACGCCCCAGTTACTTGCCCTGGATTTTAGCGTACTTTTCCGGCAATGTACCTTTCTTCGTCGTGTTGAAGCTGTCCGACGCGGCGTGTAGTTCGACAGTCTCTTGAATTGTACCGAGCATTTGTTTTTGGGAGGTCTACCATGATTCTAGTCTTTCCTTCGGCCTTGGGTTTGTTTTTGTAGACTTGGTGCTGTCCATCTCTTCGCCCTTGCCTACAAATATTCCATCATTGTACCGGTGATCTGACGTTAGGCGGATTGGTTAGTCGGTCGGTCGGCGCTTAAGCTGCCCCTTGTGTGAGTTGCCATCCTGTTGCCTCTTGGTTGCCTGCCCGCATCTCGTGGTCGTGCGGTAGCGTTCTCGCTTCCCACGCCCGGGTTCCCGGGTTCGATTCCCGGCGGGGTCAGGGATTTTCTCTGCCTCGTGATGGCTGGGTGTTGTGTGCTGTCCTTAGGTTAGTTAGGTTTAAGTAGTTCTAAGTTCCAGGGGACTGATGACCATAGATGTTAAGTCCCATAGTGCTCAGAGCCATTTGAATCTTGGCTGCCTGTCTCACCGCTTACGCATCTGTAGTTACCTTCCTCAGGTCGATCCAGTGACCACTGTCTGTGGATCACTCTTATTTGGACGAGTTGTCATAATTGTTTAAAGTTTACCCTAATGTTTCAACATGTTATTTCCTTCCCCACTTGTAATTCTAGCCTTCAGCCGTTAATTGTTTGTAACACTGCTTGTGGCATTCAGCCAACAATTTATTTTCAATTTTCTCTTAATGAGGCCTGCAGCCATCACTATAGCCCGTTACAGTTCGTTAAGATAGTTTTAGAAATTAACATGCAACTCTGCCTTCCTTACTTGTAATTCTGAAAATTGCTTGTGGCCTTCAGCCCCCAATAATTTTGAATCCTTTCTTAATCAGGCTTTGAGCCGTTAATTATTTGTAACATTGTTTGTGCCTTTCAGCCGACAATAATTTTCCACCCTGATTTAGTGAGGCCTTCACCCGTCACTATAGCTTGTTACAAGTTATTAAGATTATTAGAAAGGATTTTAGACTTTTTAAAGGATAATTGTCCGCCTTATTTGTAATTCAGACCTTCATCCCTTGTGTATTCTGAAATTGCTTCTGGCCTTCAGCCGACGAATAATTTTGAACCTTCTTAATCAGGCCTTCAGCCGTTGATTGTGTGTAACATTGATTGTGGCCTTCAGCTGGATGTAACCTGCAATTCTTCTAATAAAGCTTTCAGCCGCCAGTGTAGTAAAATCTTTAAAAATGGTTGTTGAGACTTTTGTTTTTGTACAAATACAGTGTAAGCTATGTGTTTTCTGTTCAACCAACAGTAACTAATTAGGCCCTGTCCACACCATTCCTGCTTTCCCTAAGTCCCACGTCTCAAAAGGTATTGGGATGTACCAGACCATGCAACGCTCTACGACTGCGTCAACATCCAGTGCCGTTGGGCACGTGCCCATTTCAGTCGCAGCTGCAGGTCCCATGGTGTTAACGTCCGACATCTGTAATGAGCAGCGGCCGCCCAAACACACGACGTCTGGACGTGGTTTCACCTCGGTTTCGCCACATGTTGAATACACTCACCACAGCACTCCTATAACACCTGAAAAGTCGTGCAGTATTTCGAAACGCTTATGCCGAGCCTCTGGGTCATCACAATCTGCTCTCAAACTCAGATATGTCGGGCGTATTCCCTGTTTCCCTATTCTACACACTGGCAGCACACTCATTGATACTACAGGGCTATTACAAATGATTGAAGCGATTTCATAAATTCACTGTAGCTCCATTCATTGACATATGGTCACGACACACTACAGATACGTAGAAAAACCACATAAGTTTTGTTCGGCTGAAGCCGCACTTCAGGTTTCTGCCGTCAGAGCACTCGAGAGCGCAGTGAGACAAAATGGCGACAGGAGCCGAGAAAGCGTATGTCGTGCTTGAAATGCACTCACATCAGTCAGTCATAACAGTGCAACGACACTTCAGGACGAAGTTCAACAAAGATCCACCAACTGCTAACTCCATTCGGCGATGGTATGCGCAGTTTAAAGCTTCTGGATGCCTCTGGAAGGGGAAACCGACGGGTCGGCCTACAGTGAGCGAAGAAACGGTTGAACGCGTGCGGGCAAGATTCACGCGCAGCCCGCGGAAAATTGGCTCATGCCACAGCTGGAGACCGACAGCGCCGACTTCATCTTTCAACAGGATGGTGCTCCACCGCACTTCCATCATGATGTTCGGCATTTCTTAAACAGGAGATTGGAAAACCGATGGATCGGTCGTGGTGGAGATCATGATCAGCAATTCATGTCATGGCCTCCGCGCTCTCCCGACTTAACCCCATGCGATTTCTTTTTGTGGGTTTATGTGAAGGATTCAGTGTTTAAACCTCCTCTACCAAGAAACGTGCCAGAATTGCGAGCTCGCATCAACGATGCTTTCGAACTCATTGATGGGGACATGCTGCGCCGAGTGTGGGAGGAACTTGATTATCGGCTTGATGTCTGCCGAATCACTAAAGGGGCACATATCGAACATTTGTGAATGCCTAAAAAAACTTTTTGAGTTTTTGTATGTGTGTGCAAAGCATTTTGAAAATATCTCAAATAATAAATTTATTGTAGAGCTGTGAAATCGCTCCAATCATTTGTAATAACCCTGTACATGCACAGTGTGTGTGTCTGACTAGCTGTCATTCCTCACCAAGTGATGCTGTTTATGTCGACAGTAAGTCGGTAGTCATGATGTTCTGGCTGTTGGTGTTCAAAGACGTATCTGGTCACTACGAACATAAAACTTGTCCGCCATGGAAACTGTATGTGGAATGATAACGTAACTCACCACTCGTTCAACTGGTCGTTTATTGAAGCTTGAAGATATGTGCAAACTAAGACAAATGTTGTGGATAGCGTGTAGCAGCACAATATTCGCCACTGATTTGACTCTACACATACAGGCCTGAAGGACTGCTCAAGTAAGACATACAAATATTAACTGGGTCTGATTGACTTCCGCATTCCTCTAAAATTACTCTAGGAAAGGTATAATTTCGTGTGCTCTCTCCTTTATTAGGCATTAAACACTTTAACGAAGTCTTGATATTCGGAGTGGAGACAAATATGTTGTAAGTAGCCTGTTTGTATGTTGTCAGCGCTATACACTGTGTTAATATCGCTGACAGCGCTCTGCGCCCTCGGCAAGAGATTCTGTGGTTGGACGGACTAGCAGTTAGCGAGTGGAGATGGAAGTGTGTGGACATGGTATTCTTAGTGGAGACTCTGTATTGGTAGGACATGCATCGTAAAGTGGGACGAAATGATGTGTTTATAAGAAAATACGCGAGGAAATGTATCATTATGGATGTCTGCTTAATAATGTTTGGGCAGTGGAATTATTGACAACTATGTAATGTTTTGGAACTGGATGTCACTTGAATAAGGTAAAATTTAAGCGATTGCAGTCTTTCTCGGCGTATTCCACTGATGAATTCTTCTCTGGTTGTCAGCCGAGTGGAGGCGTCGTCTTGTCGCAACGTTTCAATGATTTTCGTACCCATCATCTTCTAGCGAACTGTCACGATGCTGGTAAAATTTTATAAATACATAGTTTGCTCTTCAGAAAAATCTTTCTTTCGCTAACCATACGCCAAAAAGAGTAGTAGTTAGAATCTTTTTATATAGCTAGCTATAGTTCCTTTTTGCTGTAATTCGTGTTACGAAAATTTTCTGCGAGTTAAGTGACTTATCAAAAAGATTTTGGTTTGCACTGTTGGGATTCATGATTGACATGAGTTTTGGCAATTAACATAGTTTGATGTAGCTTCATACTCCTTTTACTTCATATTTTTTTGATTTGTATTACTGTTAGGATTTCTTACAGTTCAGGACTATTCTTTTGTGTTAATTATTCGAAGTCATGTTGTCAATGTATAGCAGGCAAATTGGGTTGGGCTTCTATATTGCGGGTAATAAATGAATACGTTAAGTTTGAGTTGTGTGTGTCAGGGAAAATTCTGCAGGTCAGTGTTTCATAAAAATAATCAGTCAGTTTCAACTCCTTTTAGAGACAAAAATATCCAGCTAGCAAAATTTCATAGTAAACAAAATTTCCAGGTACAATGAATTAGAATCCAGATATTTTCTATCACTGTAACCGAAATTAACTGTGATAAATATTCATTTATAAATCTTTTTCTTGATTTTATGGTATTTATTTTCCACGTGGAAAACATAGGTTTACAGACAAAAAAATAAATGCTTTAGTCAAAAGTCTTACATCGATAATTTGTCTTTTAACAGATAAAAACATAGAGAATTGAAGGTCCATATGTCACTAAAGTCAATATACAAGTCATGTAATCACAGACGGTTCATACACAAACTTTTGTACACTTTAGAATGGCCTCTGCAGTTTTTTCTGTCATAAGTAACAGAGAACTTGTCCCAATCGGTAAATTTTGGGGTGTGAATGTGATGAAGATTTGACTGATACTTAACTACTAAGGCTGATTCGTGTAAAGACAATGATTTTCTTCCAATGAACATTTACTCCATTTATATATGCATACTTTCTTGTGGGGTAAAGGAATTGTAACAATTAAATGAACAAATTAGAATGATGACACTCTGCAACCGAGAGTGCGCTGATATGAAACTTGCTGGCGAATTAAAACTGTGTGCCGCACCAAGACACGAACTCCAGTTCTAGTCTCAGTCGGGCAGATAGTTTTACTCCGTCAGGAAGTTTTACAATGATGACACGGTTTGATGAAAATGTTTGCTTATATAACGAGGTCAGTGCATAGAAGTGCTGTCTTTCCTAAATTTACAACATGACAAAATTTGACAAGTAAACTATTTATCACTCAGATTTTATTAAAATGTATTGGCCAAACATTCGTCTATTCCTGTTACATATAATGACAATAATTACGCAATTATACAAGATATTTGCCAACACAATTAGTGGAATTTCTTGAGTGATAGTTTTTTAGAATGGTACCGCAAGAAGGGTTTATTAATAGTTTTAGAAAGTGGTTACCATATAGGGAAACGAGTGCATATTCCTAAGCATTTTTCAAAGTGAATATCCATTGAAATTGCTGTCTCGAGTCAACATAAAAAAATTATGCACTAAAAAATAAGCAGAGAGCTGTTTTTCATTGAGTAGTAGCTTTGAATTGCTACAGCATCGATTGCAGGACTTCGTGAAGTTTCTCAACGTGAAGAGGAAGAAGATTGTTTGTTAAGAAAATGAATGTGTTCAACTTAGAATGTGTGATTAATATGAAACTGTTCCGTGTTTTCATAACATTACAACCACTGGACCGTCTAGGAGCAACTTCGACTATATCTTATTTCTCATACATAATTTGTATTTGTTTTCCAGACCTTCCTTACTTTTAAATTTCTAAGCTCATAACATTTGGTCTCTTAAGTATTAAATTCAATAAACTGGAAACAAGATGTTTCAGGCTTAAAAAGAAGATGAATTTCATTCTGTAAGTAATGAAATCACAGCCTGTGTGATTTGAGAAGCTCCATTTCTGTAACGCCAAGGAACAAATGTCGTAGGACTTCTGAAAGCATTTATGAGTACTCAGAAACACACAATATATCTGCACTGTATCTTACAACGAATTAACTTAGTCCACTTAAACGAAGTCAGACATGCACACAAACTAAATGACAGCACTTCGGAGTTCAACATACTTTTACATTCAACTGCAATGAGGAAGAAAATGTAACATTTGTTTCTCGAGCTTCAGATATACACATAAATACGCACACAGACATACACAGACATTTCGTATCATTATTTACATCTACCAGTTTGTTTTACCTTTCATATATTTTGCCTTTCTTTTGTTCACTTGCTATACGCTCATGTCATAAACATGTATTATTAATCTGCTATGTACACATCAGCTTGAATGCTTAAGCTCTTCGTTTCATAAAGGCGTAATTTTTGTGATCGGAACTGGAATATATACAAATCATTGCAGAGAAATCCTAATTCAAGTGCCACATAATGTGAGAATTTTATATTCTTCGGCGCACTGAATTTTAACAATCCAAAACAGAAACATCAAACATCAATTTAAACAATAAAGTCTAATGTTCTTTAGACTGCCTCACACAAATAGTTCTGTATGATGACATTAACATTATAACTTGATTTAGATACGTCTGAATCAAAATTCTGAACAGCTGGCTGTATAACCCTAGCCTAATATCGTTAATCACATTGTCCAAAAACTTTGCTTTCAAAAGCTTTTCTTTGAATATTTGAAGCAGTAATGACAGCTGGACAATCAGTGAACACCAAGTTTCTGAAATCGTGATAAATGAACAAAGCATATGTGACAAGACGTGTCTATGGCCATACATAAAAACCGACGCCAATGTGGCCTCAGTTGAGCTGACTTGGTCAGTGACTGTGTGGTTAGCACCTGCTTTTACCACTCTGTTCCGCCGCTTGCCGCAGGTGGCTATATCTTGCTGGACTTGTTTCAGTCACTCTGTTTTTGATGGAGAAGTGAATACACACTTGGTAACTGTCGTGATGGTGCAGCTTTGGTCGCCTCAGTGCTATTTTTTGGCGTGCCTTGTACATGGAGTTAGGTGTACTCAAAGCCTCTATGGTAGAAACTGCACTTTCGTCTGTCGACTAAAAAGCTGTTCACCATGTTTCCCGATATATTTTGGGGAGTCAGGGAACCATACCAGCGTGTTGTCCTTGTGAGCAGTAGCAGCGTCAGAAACTTTTTAGATCCGACACTGCTGACGACGTAACACTGGCATCATACTGCCCCAACTGCAGAATTTGTCAGCGAGGTTAAGTGTCACAATGTTAGTTCTCGGAGTTATGTTGTGCTCAGAGTCATTCTGTTGTAAATCAGTCTTTCATCTGATTGCCAACAACTGATTATGATGCCAGCCAGAAGCTTCCTGGGCACTGATCAGAACGTTGTCTTTCTGACACTGACTTGTAGGACGAACACTGCTGTCAGTCCTTTATTGGTGTTTTGTAGGGTGTCCAAAATAAAACTGGCTCAGAAAATGTTTCATGAACCTTATGGCAGGCAAACCATGTAAGTGATCCGCAGCGGACTAAGTAATTTGGGGTGTCTACATCAATGTGGATGAAATATTTTGCGAGTCAGTTTTATTTTTCCGAGCCTGTACATTCTGAGTTGCACTGTTGGTGGTCTAACTTCCTCACAACGACTTCTGAGTTGTCCTATACTTGGCTGAGGTTCTGAGAGGAGGACCACACTGAATTCAGGCTAAACTGTCCATATGTGGGCTGGTAATGAAGGTGCTGCTTACGGCAACGCTTTATTGGGACAAATGTTCAGTGTAACTGGGCACACAGGTGAATGCTGTACATGGAAGCCGTAAAGTGATAGTTCCTATTGTACCACTGATTTGTAGGAGGAATAAAGTACATTTGGGCATCATACACGCAGAATGATACCAGGGTCTTCAGTTTTCTGGTTGTATCACATTGTACAGACCGCTGATGCCGCTGTTGCTATTGTAGTTAACATGTAGTCCGAGCTGCAGTTTTCTGAAGGATAGCCGTGGTCTCTGGATGGTGTGAGGAAAAGTGTGGTACTCCATGGCGACATCATTTCCTGGAAGGTGACGCCGACGACTGTTGTTTCTGACTCTGCTAGTGTTCAGTGGAAGAGTGTATAATGACTGGCTCAACTCCGTGTGACGTCACGATGTTGACCGCGGTTGAGGTTGCAGCCGCCGCTGCAGCAGCTGTTCGGTGCGGGACTCGGTGGCGCCCGGTCGGTCTGCCTGGCGCCTTGGGTCTCTTGGACGGCTGCCGCTGCTGCAGCTGCCCTGTCGGGGGCAGGAAGGCATACTCTGGCTGAGCCGTCTGCTGATATCACATCCTGAAAGACGGCCGCTGCTGCTGCTGCTGCTGCCGCTGCTGCTGTTGCTGTTCGGTGGGAGGGAACGTGTAGTCTGGACTCAGGTTGGAGAAGTCGACGTAGACAGGTCTGCGGCCCAGGGCGCCCTCCAGGTGCTTCGAGATGGTCGCGAACGACGGCCGGTCGTCCGCGTTGTGCGACCAGCACATCATCATCAGCGAGTACCTGCCGACAACGACGTCACGCTGGTGTTACACGTGTGTACTCACTCATACAAGACGCAATTTCCGTTTTAAATCACATAGGCTATGTACATTCCAGAAAACGTTACATGACATTTATAACCAATATTCAGTCCGCAGGGGATTCAATAATATATAAGAAACTATCAGTCTCGATTGCGGTAATGAAACCAACTTTTACCTAGGTTTCGGCCCAATTAATTGAGCCTTCTTCAGAAGATACACCTGTTCTATAATTTGTCTGAGAGGGCCTTCATAGGCGTAGTCACATTTTAAAAATGCGGTACGTAAGTACTAAGTCAACACCGCCGGCCGTGGTGGCCGTGCGGTTCTAGGCACGTCAGTCCGGAACCGCGTGACCGCTACGGTCGCAGGTTCGAATCCTGCCTCGGGCATGGATGTGTGTGATGTCCTTAGGTTAGTTAGGTTTAATTAGTTCTAAGTTCTAGGGGACTGATGACCTCAGATGTTGAGTCCCATAGTGCTCAGAGCCATTTGAACCATTTGAAGTCAACACCCAGACTTGACTTAAGCTCTGGCATGCGTCTCGTCTCCATGGACGCCGAGCGGTGGGCCTCGGGAGCTCACGTGAAACTAAGAAGGACTAGATGACGCGCTGGAAATCAATATTGCGCATGTCTAACTGAGACCATGGCTGTCAAAGATAAAAGACCAACGCAGTTACATCTTAAAACAAATAACTTATAGAAATGTTGAAAATCTTAAACATAAAGCCTCTGCACCAGGTTATGACTCAAATGTAACAAACTATGCATGGATTTATGTAAGTTCGAACACACTACCCCGACTTGTACTATTAGAATGTATCGGCACTTTCACAACGCACCCATCGTTATTTTATGTCCTACGCCATCTTTCATTAATAACGATGGGTGCGTTATGCAGCATTCGTTGTGAAAGGGCCGATATATTCTAATAGTGTAAGTCCGGGTAGTGTGTTCGAGCTTACATAAATCCATGCATAGTTTGTTACATTTGAGTCATAACCTGGTACAGAGGCTTTATGTTTAAGATTTTCAACATTTCTATAAGTTATTTGTCTTAAGATATTACTGCGTTTGTCTTTTATCTTTGACAGTCGTGGTCTCAATCAGACATGCACAATGTTCCCCGCCATGTTGATTTGCAGCGCGTTGTCTAGTCCTTCTTAGTTTCACGTCAGGTCCCGAGACCCACCTAATGGGGTCCATGGAGACGCCACAGCTTAAATCTTGGTGTTGACTTAGTACTTATTTACCGCATTTTTAAAATGTCACTACACCTATGCAGGCTGTTTTAGTTTTATTTCTAGACCATGCTCTCTTAGACAAATTATAGATTTAGGTATATCTTCTGAAGAAGTCTCAATTATTTGGGCTGAAATCTAGGTAAAGGTTGGTTTCATTACCGCAATCGAGGCTGATAGATTCTTATATATTAGATTATCACGATTGCTGACCTTTTGCAATGTTGAAAGAACAGGAATTCAATAATATACATCCAGTTTCATTAAGCTATCTTTTCTATATCCATGTAAACGATTTAGGAATCAATCTCAGCAGCCCCCTTAAATTGTTTGCAGTTGTTTCCGTCATTTGCCGTCTTGTAAAGTCATCAGATCATGAAAGAAAACTGGAAAATGATTTAGGCAACATAGCTGTATGATGGGAAAAGTCGCAATTGACCGCAAATAAATAAAAGTGTGAAGTGATCCATATGAAACCAACTAAATGCCAGTTAGACAACAAATCAGACAAATATAAAGGCTGTCATTTCAAATAAATATCTGGGAATTACAATTACGAACAACTGACACTGGAACGGTTGCATAGATAATGTTGTGGAGAAGGCAAACCAAAAACTACGTTCTATTGGCAGAGTGATTGGAAGGAGGAGGAGGAGATTAGTGTTTAACGTCCCGTCGGCAGCGATTGGAAGGGTGCAACATACTTACTAAAGAGATTCCTACATTATTCTGCTAGAACACTGCTGAACACTGTTAGATCCTTACCCGATGGCATTGGAGGAAGTCCACAGAAGAGCAACTCGTTTTGTATTATCGCGAAATAGGGAAGAGACATGGAGATCGTTAGGAAAGCCCAGGGAAGTGTAATAGGATCGCTATTATTATCTACATAAATAAATGACTTGGTGGGCACCAATATGCGGTTGTTTCCTGATGACGTTGTGATGTACTATAAGGTGACGAAGTTGAGTGACTGTGGGAGAATACAAGATGGCTTAACAAAATTTCTAGTTGGTGTAATGAATGGCCGCTGGCTCTAATTGTAGAAAAATGTGAGTTAATGTGGATGAGTAGGAAAAGCAACCGAGTAATATTCGTAGACAGTATTAATAGTGCCCTGCTTGACAAAGTCGCGTCGTTCAAATATCTGGGCGTTACGTTGCAAAGCGATATGAAATGGATCGTGAGGAATGTGGGCGGAAAGTCGGATGGTCGACTTAGGTTTATTGGGAGAATGCTAGGAAAGTATGTTTCATCCGTAAAGGCTGCTAGACTTTTTACTGGTGGTCAAATACAGCAGCACAACCTGTGGGCTTGGCTAAAATCTATGTTAATGTTCAAGCACGCATTTCTCGCGTAGTTTCCATGTTTTTGTCTAATCACTGTATACTTCTGTTTTGTAGTTCCGGGATGATGTCTGTCGCGTATGATTCTGTGTGCCACATTTCGTAGCTTGTGGTAGCTTCATATTTACTACTGTATGAAACAGTAAAGTAGTCCTTCACAGCCTTCTTAAATTTAGCTTCTGTTGCAGGTACGACGCCATTGCTGCCTTCTAAAGAATCTATAAGATGGTGGTGAGCAGCCTGTTACTCCTGCACAATGCAGTAAGAGTGTAGTGCGCTGCTGCTGTGAAGTCTCTGGATCAGATTTTGGCTTTGTTTCGTGTAATGGCGGTGATAGTAGTCTGTTAACTAAACGGTCTCCTACTTTTTAACACCGGCGTCGCCTGGGAACATGCCGCTCTATCATAATGACAGCATTTCCAGGTATCTGGGAGCCGAAGTTCATTTATTAATGTTTTAAGTTATTTATTAAAATTCATATTTAGTTGTTGATCATCTCGCTATAGTACACAGTCTAAAACAACTGGGGTACATACGTTTTTAAGTAACTCGACTATCGCTCCAGCATAAAATTGTCTTGTAAATTGTGCACTGGTCCTCAGTGGTGCTTATATGTTTATTAATCGCATATTCTGAAAATTGAAACCAATACTTTCGTCCGTTTTTAGTAATGATATGGTGGTATTTCTCAATCCTTCTTGTGTAATACTGCCGTACCTGCTGCAGTGTCTCTTGGGATGTCCCTATTCGGTTTTTGGGATGTAGTTAGCGATCAGTATCGAGCTTAATGAACGGCCACATATAAGTTTTGTTATACGCAGAAGTGGGTCATCTACTGTGACTTGTCTTTTATCCATCCGTGTTGATTTAACCTGTCCCATGTCTCAATTGTCCTTTACCTTTTTGGCGTTGGTTGGCAATCCAATTGGCCCCTTGTGAATGGTCCTGAGTGAACGTTGTCTTCCATTTTTGATTCAGTTTGTTAACTGGGAATGCAGCATTTGCTTCGCTAATATTCGAAACGTCGCCTCTTACACTACTAATCGTAGTCGACTCGTTATTGGACTCGAATGGTGTGTTGTTAGGTTGAAGGTACACACTAGATTCGAGTGTCAGGTTTGGAATTTCAAGTTGTGAAACATTATATGTACAATTTTCTGACTCAGTTTAGGTTTTACGGTATTATTTAACTGTAATGATTCGTAATTAGATTGAATCTGAGTACTATTAGCCAGTGTTTACTGGCGAAGTGCTTCGGGAAGGTTATTGACTCGTGGCTCTGTGTAGGTTACGGGCTCTGTTTGCATTCACGTGGTGACATTCCGTATGACGGGTTATATTCTTTGTGCTTTTGGTTTGCGGCGAAAGATGAGCATGAAGGTGACCTACGGCTCCTTAGCACGCACAGGTGCGACGCTGTTGTTCAAATTGTATTAGAGCTTCGTATTCCTGATTATTTCGATAAGACGCGATACATTTAAGCAGGTCTTGGTGCACTGCACGGATACTGTTGTTGATATTATAGTGTTTCAAAGTAGGAGTAAGAGCAGCATCGGTCGTAAATTTTGAATCCAACTATTTCAACAAACAGATTAATAATTTATCACCAATGCTGCCCTTCCTGCTGCCTAGGTGATTTCTTCCAAATGTCACGTATAGATAGTCACCCAGATCATGTGATTAGACGCCGTGTGAGTTCTTCTGTGGGAGAGTTTGAAATTTCATGTGTAAGTCAACACGTCACGATCGTTTCCAGAGTTCAAGGGCGAGAGGCAGCGTTTAATTTCAGAACTAGAGACGCAATAAGCCGTAAAGTTAAGGAAAATGTCATCCAAAGAGCGAGAATCATTTGGGTAGCATTATATTTCATACATAATTACTGCAGTAATATTTAAATTATTCAAGTTCATCAATAGATTTGTATGTCACTGTGCACTCGAAAGTTTCATTCTTTATGGGACACTTTTTATTTGTTAAAGGACGTTTTCAAGATTTTCATCTCGGCTGTTTTTCATGTGTTGCACGAGTATCCTGTTATTAAACGGCGGATATAGACGATCGGGAAGCGAGCACATGGCGTGCAAGCATCAGAACCAAAACCAGAAAGCGCACTGCGTGCTATGCTACTCATTTTAATAATTAATGCCACGTTATAGGACACCGTGTGAGCTCGCTTTCGTTGATCAATTCTGACGCTTTAGAAGAGGCACACATAACTGCTTCCTGCTACCTTGATCTCGAGTTAAGACCATGATCGTAAATTAACTGAGATTCGAACCCGCACAGACAGTTCCCAGTAATCGTTCTTGCGGCGGACCATTCACGACTCGAGCGGGAATTGGGGGCAGTGAAAGTGGCAAGTAAAGTTCCCTCCGCCACACTCCGTAAGTTGGCTCGCAGATTTTAGGTGTAGTTGTAGATGACACACAGTGGTATTGTGTGTGGTATCACAAATTGCATCTGTTTTCCGAAACTCCTTCACCAAAGAAGACGAAGTAAATATTCCTGAATTCCAATCAAGAACAAGTGCCAAGATGAGATATCCTCGGAGTAACGAAGCAGCTTAAGGGGCTCCGGAAAGGCTAAAAATCATGAAAAGTTCAATTTTTACTTTTTTGCGTTTTCTGAATCTGCAGACTATTACCTTTTAATAGATATATAATTTATCCAATTCCGAAGACTACAACTATTTTTAAATTTTTTTTGAAATGTGTACTACATGGGCGTGACCCACTGTAGCGCTGTTAAACTGCTGTCAAATGGAGTTATTATTAACGATTGCTAACTGGTGAAGTGTACACTCATAAGCATAGTCTGCCTCATGCAATAATGGAGGTGATAAAACCTATTTTCAGCGACTTAGCAGCACCTGAACTGTTGAAAAAGTGTATTCACGGAAAAACTCAAAACCCCAATGAAAGTGTAAATAGTGTTATATGGTCGAGAATCCCCAAGACTGTATTTGTTGGAATAGAAACACTTCACTTTGGTGTGTATGATGCTGTTGCGACTTTCAATGATGGCAACATTGTAAGGTGCAAGGTATTTAGAAATATGGGAATGAAGATAGGTTCTAACATGGTACGAGCGATGCTTGCTTTAGACAAGGAACGCCTTCGGGCTGCAGATAGGACTGTAAAGAGTCTAGAAATACAAGCAAGAGTAAACAGGAGGAGGAACAAGAGGAAGCTGGAGGAGGAGTTTGCAGAGGTTGAAGATAATCCATCCTATGGACCTGGAATGCACTAAAAAGTTAATCCAATCTTTGTCGCTCGATTCCCAAAACTTTTATTTTCTCATACTAATTACATGTTTTCTAAGGATCTTCCAAACATATTTGTTTCAAACTTTCAGTAAATGTTACACAGTACCTTCTGCATAATTTAACACAGCCTTTTTCCAAAAAACTGTATATTTTTGAAAATATAAATAAAAAATTGCAAAAAAAATGTTGTGAATTTTCATTACAATTGAAAAAAAATCATCTTTAATAACTGAACTAAAATTTTGTAAAATCCCTGTGTTAAGTTGTAGCCCATATTTCAATAAATAATCTGTAAAAAGTTCAACTTCCTACCTCAAATACTTTGTGAGGAAAGATGTAATTTATAAGCGTTATTTTAACATTGCAAGTATAGGGCGTTCCGGAGCCCCTTAAATCACTTAATAAAGGCAAGGCCTTCGGTCCAGAGTGTATACCGGTCAGGTTCCTCTCAGAGAATGCTGATAAAATAGCTCCAAATTCAGCAATTATATACAACCACTCGCTCACAGGAAGATTCGTACCTAAAGACTGCAAAATTGCTCAAGTCACACCAATACCCGAAAAGGGAAGTAGGAGTAATACACTGAATTACAGGCCTATATCACTAACGTCGATTTGCAGTAGGGTTTTGAAACATGTACTTTATTCGAACATTATGAAGTACCTAGAAGAAAACGATTTATTGACACATAGTCAGCACGCTTTCAGAAAATATCGTTCTTGTGAAACACAACTAGCTCTTTATATTCATGAAGTAATGAGTGCCATCGACAGGAGATTTCAAATTGATTCCCCATTTTTAGATTTCGGAAGGCTTTCGACACCGTTCCTCAAAAGCGTTTCTAACAAAACGCCTCAGTTGTGCGGCTGGATTCGTGATTTACTGTCAGAAAGGTCACAGTTCGTAGTAATAGACGGAAAGTCATCGAGTAAACCAGAAGCAGTATCCGGCGTTCCCCAAGGAAGTGTTATAGGCCCTCTATTGTTCCTGATCTGTATTAATGACATGGGAGACAATCTGAGTAACTGTCTTAGATTGTTTGCAGATGATGTTGTCATTTACCGTGTTGTAACGTCATCAGATGATCAAAACGACTTGCAAAATGATATAGGTAAGATATCTGTATAGTGCGAAAAGTGGTAACTTACCCTGAATAAGGAAAAGTGTGAAGTTATTCACATGAGTACTAAAAGAAATCAGCTAAATTTCGATTACACGATAAGTCACTCAAATATGAAGGCTGTAAATTCAACTAAATACTTAGGGATTACAATTAAAAATAACCTAAATTGAATCAATCACATAGATAATATTGTGGGTAGAGCAAACCAAAGACTGCGATTCATTGGCAGAGCACTTAGAAAGTGCAACAGGTCTACTAAAGAGACTGCTTATACCATGCTTGTCCGCCCTATTCTGGAGTATTGCTGTGCGGTGTGGGATCCGCATCAGGTGGGACTGACGGAAGACATCGAAAAAGTACAAAGAAGGGCAGCTCGTTTTGTATTATCGCGAAGTAGGGGAGATAGTGCCACAGACATGATACGTTAATTGGAGTGGCAATCGTTAAAACAAAGGCGTTTTTCGTTGCGACGGGATCTTCTCTCGAAATTTCAATCACCAGTTTTCTCCTCCGATTGGGATAACATTCTGTTGGCACCCACCTACATAGGGAGATCATCATGATAAAATAAGAGAAATCAGGGCTCGCACAGAAGAAAATGTAAGTCCTCGTTCTTCCCGCGTGCCGTTCGAGAGTGGAACGGTAGAGAGACAGCTTGAAGGTGCTTCACTGAACCCTCTGCCAGGCACTTTATTGTGAATAGCAGAGTAATCACGTAGATGTATATGTATTTATTTTGATTCTTTAAACGACGCTAAGTAATACAAGTAAAGATGTTTGGGGATATTTACCCTTTGTGCTACATTTCATCCGAATTTATAAGACTATATCTACTAGATGAATTAATCCGAAACCTTAGGTGAACGTTAAATGACGAATCGAAACCAAATGTTTACCGTGGGGCCAATTATAAGTGTGCTTGTCGGGTTGGCTCTCACTGAAACTTGGTCGCTTGTTCATTTTGTGCGTTGAGTCGGGAAGGCAGTAACACAGCAAGGAAAGACGTTTTGCGGTTTCAGTTGCAAATCAGTTAAAGCTGCAATTCTTAACTACGAGATGACTCAACGCTATATCGGCCACAAGAGGTGCACGGATCTCACACTGAACTATTAGCTTCCGCTTCTAATCACGTGAGTCTTTTATTGTGGTGGTTTATATATGATTCCGTTGGTTTGCCGAGACTTGCACCAGCTCGGGCTGAACTGGAAGACCTCATGGCAACACCAGTTAATGAAGTATCCCCAGACATGCTCGCAAATTTCTGGGACGAGGCTGATTACAGTCTGGATGTGTCTCGCGCATCCAATTCCAAACACATTTAACATTCTTGAAATGTAAATGGAAGCTTTGGTCTTAACGGAACTGTAAAAAATACCACAGAATTTTCAATACATTCATGAAAAAGACATCTCCTCGTAAAAAGAATGTAAGATAATGAATAAAACAGAGAGAAAGTACTCGATTGCAACTGATAACAAAATTAGCGGTGGGCGAGTTGAGCACAGTAAATCTAGTAAGTTTTTTTGTGCAATAGTATGAAATAACGTCCAATGGGACGATCACGTAAAGTCTGTATTAGGGAAGGCGGCCGGCAAGAATGGCCGAGAGGTTCAGTTTGGACCGCTACGGTCGCAGGTTCGAATCCTGCCTCGGGGATGGATGTGTGTGATCTCCTTTCTCTCACAAAGAATTGTGATCATATATTTGTCGAAATTCTTTGACAAAAATCTTTTACGTGACGCTAAAAAGGAATATTACACTGTCGTCACGTTTTTCGTCAAAGTTCAAAGTAGCTGACAAAACCAACTTGTTAACATGTGCCGCATTTGCTTTTACTACGGTTGCATTGTGTGTTCATTTCCAAGGGAAGCGGTGGAAAAATGAAACGTACTAGCGTGAAGCCGTGGGTTTTATCGCTGCAACAAAAGCACTGAACAAAATTTCTTACGAGAGCTGCAGCTGGAGGACGTCAAGTCTACTATAACATTTACGAATGAATAAGTGTGCATTTCAGTATTTACTAAGTAAAGTGGCTTCTCGTATTAAAAAGCATTTTACCAACTTGAGAAATGCTATGCGTGCACAAGACATGATCGCCTCGCAGCAACACTGTAATTCTTACTACAGAGGTGAGCTACGCTAGCTTACAATACAGCACCCTAATACCACAGCGCATTTTAACCAAAATAATTCCAGAAATGAAGCACTGAAGGAGGGATGCCTGGAAGTAAATAAATATGCAGTACTCTATATGGGCTTTTAGAACTATTTTTATTTTTGAATAACTTAATTAACAGAATTACTGTTCCTGTATCTATAAAATTGCTAAAAAGTACCAAATGGTGAAGCAGTTTTTAACTTGTAGCATTCAGAATTCAAAAATAGAGAATATAATGCATTGTACATTGCTCAACCGCCCGCGCCCCTCCCCCCCCCCCACCCCCCCACCCCCCCACAATCGATTCAAAGTTATTAAAATAAATGGAAGGAACACACCAACAAAACTTTGCAGCGATGTTTACAAACACACAGCAGATGCCAAATATTCGTAGTGATGCCAGCGCTCCAAGTGGTTACATTTCACATGACAGTGAGCAGAAGACGAACGACTTTTATGAAAAAATCTAAGGCGAGGCCGTAGATTTGATCATATTTCTTTGACGAAAGGCGAGATTTCATAAAGTTTTCTATTACACTACCAAATTTTTTTGATATAAATAATTTCCCTATAACTTTGAAAAAGAAATATGACAGTTTAACACCGATGTAACCACAAACAAAGCAGATGAAAATCGTTCAAAGTTAAATGCTGTCACATTATTACAACAGAAATGGCGGGATTGTCAAAGTTTAATTCATTATGGGACACTCTTTAATCAGCGGACTTAGTTGCTGCGCAGGTGATGAATGCGCACTGCTGCGAAAGGAGCTTCGGCTACTCACAGTTCATCGGTGCAGTTGTCCGGTTTCTCCAGCCTGCGACCTTCCAGCAGGAACCTGAGCAGATCGTGGTCGCTCACCGTCGGGTACGGGAAGCCTCCTGTAACACACGTCAAACATACGCTTTTGTCAGTTACTGGTTCATTTTCATGAAATTGTGCCCAATATCGGATTATTGACTTGACGACTCCAGATAGCTACATTCCATAGAATGAGACAAGATCCCGTGTCACTTGACCACTTAATTTCCTAACTATTACAATGAAATTCTTCTCACTGTATGACAGCCACCCAGTTAATATTATCCCGAGCGATGATGCTGAAGTCCTATATTCCTTTACAGAGGACAAACAAAAATTATGGGAAGTGAAATTTAGTGTGAGGAGGGCTATGCCAGAGGCGTTCAATGAATTTCAAAGTAAAGTTCTATGATCTGACTTGGGAGAAAATCCTACGAAATTTTGGTCTTACGTCAAAACCGTAGCTGGATCAATACAAAATGTCCAGACACTCTGTGACCAAAATGGTACTGAAACAGAGGATGACAGACTAAAGGCCAGAATACTAAATGTCTTTTTCCAAAGCTGTTTCACAGAGGAAGACTGCACTGTAGTACCTTCTCTAGATTGTCGCACAGATGAAAAAAATGGTAGATATCGAAATAGATGACAGAGGGATAGAAAAACATTTAAAATCGCTCAAAAGAGGAAAGGCCGCTGGAACTGTTGGGATACCAGTTCGATTTTACACAGAGTACGCGAAAGAACTTGCAGCGGTGTACCGCAGGTCTCTAGAAGGCCGCACCGTTCCAAAGGATTGGAAAAGGGCTCAGGTCATCCCCGTTTTCAAGAAGGGACGTCGAACAGATTTGCAGAACTATAGACCTATATCTCTAACGTCGATTAGTTTTAGAATTTTGGAACACGTATTATGTTCGAGTATAATGACTTTTCTGGAAAATAGTAATGTACTCTGTAGGAATCAGCATGGGTTTCGAAAAAGACGATCGTGTGAAACCCAGCTCGCGCTATTCGTCCACGAGACTCAGACGGCCATAGGCACGGGTTCCCAGGTAGATGTCGTGTTTCTTGACTTCCGCAAGGCGTTCGATACAGTTCCTCACAGTTGTTTAATGAACAAAGTAAGAGCATACGGTCTATCAGACCAATTGTGTGATTGGATTGAAGAGTTCCTCTCGATAACAGACCGCAGCATGTCATTCTCAATGGAGAGAAGTGATACAAAGTAAGAGTGATTTCAGGTGTGCCGCAGAGGAGTGTCGTAGGACCGTTGTTAGTCACGATATACATAAATGACCTTCTGGATAACATCGGAAGTTCACTAAGGCTTTTGTGGATGATGCTGTAGTATATCGAGAGGTTGTAACAATGGAAAATTGTAGTGAAAAGCAGGAGGATCTGCAACGAATTGACGCATGGTGCAGGGAATGGCAATTGAATCTCAATATATAAAAGTGTAATGTTCTGCGTATGCATAGAAAGAAAGATGCCTTATCATTTAGCTACAATATAGCAGGTCAACCACTGGAAACAGTTAATTCCATAAATTATCTGGGAGTAGGCACTAGGAGTGATTTAAAATGAAATGATCATATAAAGTTGATCGTCGGTAAACCAGATGCTAGACTGAGATCCATTGGGAGAATCCTAAGGAAATACAATCAGAAAACAAAGGAAGTAGGTTACAGTACACTTGTTCAGCCACTGCTTGAATATTGCTCACAAGTGTGGGATCCGTACCAGATAGGTTTGATAGAAGAGATAGAGAAGATCCAACGGAGAGCAGCGCGCTTCGTTACAGGATCATTTAGTAATCGCGAAAGGGTTACGGAGATTATAGATAAACTGCAGTGTAAGACTCTGCAGGAGAGACGCTCAGTAGCTCGGTACGGGCTTTTGTTGAAGTTTCGATAACATACCAGTCAAGCAGAATATTGTTCCCTCCTACGTATATCTCGCGAAGAGACCATGAAATCAGAGAGATTATAGCCCACACAGAGGCATACCGACAATCTTTCTTTACATGAACAATACGAGACTTGAATAGAAGGGAGAACCGATAGAGGTATTCAACGTACCCTCCGCCACACACCGTCAGGTGGCTTGCGGAGTATGGATGTAGACGTAGATAGAGCGTAGGGGAACGATGCGGGAGACCTGTAGCACCGTACTAGGCAAGTTTCTAGTGGAGGTGGTTTGCCATTGTCTCCCTCCGATTGTAACGAGTGATCATGATGAAGACGACACAACACCCAGTCACCTCGTGGCAGGTGAAAATCCCTGACCCCGCCGCGAATCGAACCCGGGATCCCGTGCTCGGGAAGCGAGAACGCGACCTCGAGACCACGAGCTGCGGACTCCTGACTGAGGCCTAGTATCGAATTTGGCCGGATGGAGGTTCGAATGAAACTAGATACACATTTTTCGGTGACGGACTGTTCCCTGCGGAACGTGCACAGCCGCATTTCTTCCATTAACTCTTTTTGGGTTATCACTCTTCTGACTGATTTGATGCGACCCGTCACAACTTCCTCTCAGAGTTACACCCAACTATTTGCTGTCGCGCCCCGTCTTCCTCTGAAGTTTCTGCTACCTCTCGTGACAGTTATTTTCCGACGTCTTAAGTTCTATGATCCTGTCGCATCTTCTGGTCTCCTTATATTCCTTACCGCGCCGATTCTGCAGAGCACCATCACATTTGTTATTATATCAGTTCGCTGTATTTTCCATATTTCATTGTGACAGCACAGCTCAAGCACCTCAGGTCTCTTCTGTTCCAGTTTCCAACACTCTACGATTCACTGTCATATAATGTTGTATTATAAATGTATTTTCTCAAAAATATATTTATCATATTAAAGTCTTTATGTGACATTAGTAAACTTATTTCGGCGAGAATTCCCTCTTCGTCTCCGCTACTTGCTTCTCATATACTTCTTGCTTCATGCTTCATGGGCTATTTTCCGGCCAAGATAGCAGAATTTCCTTACATCGCCAACTTCGTAGTCTTCAGATTTTATTTTAAATGAATCGCTCCTTAATGTTGCTCCTCATTTCTTAGACTTCCTTTCGTTTATTCTAAATTTATACCCTTGTGCATCAGATTGATCATTGTACTTCTTTCCGATTTCATCTCGGGATTGCAGTGTCCTCTGCGAATTTTGTCACTGTCTTTTGACCATGAATTTTGGTCCCATTCCTTAACATTACCGTTATTTCCGTTGTTGCGTCTTCAATACTGAGGTAAAAAAATAAGAGAGAGAGAGAGAAAGAGAGAGAGAAGGAGGGAGCTACCGAACCCCGGTTTTTGAGAGTGAGAGGGAGAGAAAGAGAAAGAAAAAGAGGGAGAGAGAGTGAGATATATACCGAATCCCGATTTTTTGTCCACTTTAATCCGAGTTCATCTGCCTTGGTGTTGCATTCATATTATTACATCTGACTTCTTGTATATACTCCAGTCCAGCCTGTATTCCTTTCCTAATGGGTTTGGTGATAAGTCAGTCCCCTATTTCAGACTACTGCATCTACCGTTCTCCACCTCACTTTTTCCAAGAGTGGCACTATTTTTTGTTTTTGTAGCCAGGTTGGCAACATCCAGTGTCTATGAGTCGCTAGGCACACATGGTGTTTGCGGCCTCTGTCGAAAGAGACATAGATCGCGGCTCCTTGTCATAGAATTTGCCTCGGAGTAGGGGTAGGAAAAACCGACCGGTTAAAACCGATACCGGTAATTTAGTTCTGAATAACCTATATTTTCGGTATTTGTTTGGCCAGCGTTGTATCTTTTTAATTTGTTACTAATAATCGAGTAAAGACCCGAAATATCAATTAGACATGGCAACAGTGCAAAAAACATTCGTTTTTAAATGAATCTTTTTAAAAAGCGAGTAATTTTATTCGTAGCATTCCCAATACCTTAAAATGATTGTGTTACAGAAAATGGGAAAAGTGGTCAGTGCTATTTTAATAGCAATGCTGCCAGAAATGAGCAACGAACACTTGGCATAAAAACTGGTACTATTGAGACAATAATGTGATTGTTGCCATGTGGGTTGGCCTATTGATTGTCTGGTTCTATTTTCCGAGGGGTGCTACCAATGAAGTACAGTGCCTCATTGTGTTTATTTGTTATTATTTTTATTTTATGGCCTTCACAGGACCACCCTACTCAGTTGTACAAAGGTTTTTACAGGTGGTTGTTATTCAGTAATACACTCTATTTGAATAATAATTCAATGATACCATTCAATAATGTACAGGGATTATTACAATTTATTATTATATGAAGAGAGTTTTGCTCTTCTGCTTGCTCAATACTTCTTCATTCTTTTAGATGTTTGCTTTCTTTCATCGTCTGATATCATTTCTCCTGTAGCCCTTTTGTTGATCTTCGTTTCTAGCTTGGTTTATGTCATGTAGTATTCTGATTTTCTCCGTTTTGTTTTATAAGTCATCTGCTATAATTTGTAGTTCTCTTATGTCTTCCTTAATTCATGTGATCCATTTAATGTTACTCTTACTATTCCACAACTTTTCTATTATAGCCGGCAGAAGTGGCCGTGCGGTTAAAGGCGCTGCAGTCTGGAACCGCAAGACCGCTACGGTCACAGGTTCGAATCCTGCCTCGGGCATGGATGTTTGTGATGTCCTTAGGTTAGTTAAGTTTAACTAGTTCTAAGTTCTAGGGGACTAATGACCTCAGAAGTTGAGTCCCATAGTGCTCAGAGCCATTTGACCCATTTCTATTATACCCTTATTAATTCTGTTTTCGGGTGTTCGCATCTGGTATCCAAGGAATGAGATACGCTTTCTCCTGATCCTGTTCATTACTGGTTCTATTTTCTTGTCCACTGCTTCATTTGAAGCTATTCTCCAATGCCCTTTTACTTGATACTGTTTACTTATGCATGTTCTATTTACTCTTCCTTCTATCTTTAGTATTTTGAGAATTTTTGCTGTATTAGTTGATTTGAACTTATTTCGGGTTGCGTAACTGCTTTATAATGTTTTAATTTTGCATCTACGGATAGGCTTTTTTTTGTATGTGGTTTGGCAATGTAATTTGCTTTGTTTCTTTTTTTATTCTATTTTTCCATGATGGTTTCTTATTTAGACAGTTACGATTCCATCCGAATATATAAATTCATGAACAATTTCGATTTCTTGCTCTTCTATTGTAATTTTGTTTGGAAGTAGTGGGGCAGCTAACAAAATGTTATTCCATGAGGTTTGTTCCGCTTCATGTAGTACGCCATAATCAATTTTGAACTAATATTCTGCTCTGCACAGCTTCTCCATGATCTGTAATCTCCATGGTCTTCCCATAACTTCTGTTCTAGTTGTTCCTTGATTCTTCCATATGAGATCTTGGATAAAATCTTGTACGTGCAGTCTAGGAAAGAGATTCCTCTGTAATTTTCTGGGCTGCGCTTATGATGGCCGTGGTGCACTGTTCAGGAAATTGTTCTGCTATTCAGACTTTTGTTAGAGCCTTGTGATAGACAGTCAGCTTGTATTAAGCCCATTTGTTCAGAAATTTCTCCCGTAAACATAAATTTCGATTTGGTGCTGGTTAGAGTAAGGTGAGAAGGTCCTAACTGCGACTTGAATAATTCCACATATGATGAAAGCAATTGAATGTGTTGTGTTGAGTTTAGATGTTCAATTTGTTTATAAATTACATTGCTTTCGATTGAGCAAAGTATTTTGCTTGTTGAACATGTGTTACAACAAGGTGATAAATACACGGATGTAGTGCGGGAAACATTTGCTGAACAACTCCTGGAATGAGCTGTTCCTGATTGTAATCCTGTTAGTCGACCTATTGAGAAATGTCGAGAAACAGATTTAGTGTTGGATACCAAACGTACTGGATGACCACCTAAACTAAACGAACAAAATTTGTTCGATAACTCTGCCTCTGTGCAGGAGGTATCAGCAAAATCATTGCACAAGATGGCATAAGAAAAAGTTATCGGCCTTCATCCGTGTTTAAGCGGTTACGCAAATACTGAAAGTGTCTCCGCGTTAAGTCAGAATCCGTTGTTGCAAGTGGTTTATATCTTTTATTGATACGGATGAAACTTATATTTTTGATGTCGCTTTCTACAAAGACGATATTTCCACTTCTCTGGTCATAGTAACATACAAAACGCGATTATGGTCAACAGAGAATCGTCGTACTGTGCTTGAAAGGTTATGAACGATCAGAAAATTGGAATGGGAATAGCAATATCCAGACAGCACATTACTTGGATTTAATTTTTTGAGGAAACCGTGAAGACCGAACATTGTTGAATAACGCACGTTTACACTGGCCGGGTGAATGGACACGAAATGAAGTACTCATTGTCTTAATAAAATGATACTGCACACACAGATAACAATACCAAGCGTCTTCTGGAAGCTTTTTTTGGGGAACGTGTCGCCTTATTCGCCAGACCTTACTCCAGCAACCCTTCTCTTCTATGGGGGGGGGGGGGGGGGGTTAGCGCACAGCAAAATGTGTAGTGTATCGCAATCGTCCACGCCCGTTTTGTGACTTAAAAACTGAAATAATTATTGCTTGCGTGAAGCGCATATCATCATATGATCAGCAGAATTAAGTGGGTTCAGACTTGTATAGCCACCCGTGAACGTTATTTCCAACGTATGTAGTAACTGCACACCAACTTCCGAATACTCTCTGTGACAGCAATGTTTAATGAAACATTATGATTTCCACTTTTTTCTGGATTTGCACTTGTAATCTCATTACACGTGATGCTTCAACAAAATCACTAAAATGTCTCATTTTTACTCGTATGTCCTTATATGTATAACCAATAATAAGTAATAATACCAATAATAATAATAATAATAATAATAATAACATAAATTTTATATCCCCGCATCGTTCGTTAGTGGAAAGAATCTATAAACAGCTTACGGGAATACAGCTGGGTGACGTAGTCGAGACCACTGAGGTTTTTACAGGAGCACGCTTGTTATTTTCAAGGCGCAATTGCCATACGAGAGCGCCGTGTAAAGAAATTTAAAATCTCGGTATGCGGGACACTTGAAGCAAGACAACACAAACTTTATGAAAATCATAAACTTCCTTGTACAGCGTTCTCTCGTAGCATTCATGCCTTCAAAATGACAGGATGTGCTCCTGTCGAAATTTGGGTGGTTGCGAAGAAGTCACCCTGCTGCATTTCCTTAAGTTGGCAGAACGATTATACGCTGGGATAAACTCAACTGAAAGAAGCTCAAGGTTTCACAGACGTCGATTGGCGTTCGGGAGAGGCACTCTACGACAGATCTGACAGCCTCACATATCCAAACACTCACTCTTCCCCCTCCTCTCTCTCTCTCCATCGTGCTCATCATTCCATTCATAAACCTGCATAGCGAGTTCTTCGTGAGGTATTTCAACAGCTCCGGCTAGGTTAATGTCTCATACAAAAATAAAGAGGCAGGCCACTATGGTCGATCGGTTCTAGGCACTTCAGTCCGGAACCGCGCTGCTGCTACGATCGCAGGTTCGAATCCTGCTTCGGGCATGGATGCGTATGATGTCCTTAGGTTAGTTAGGTTTAAGTAGTTCTAAATCTAGGGGACTGATGACCTCAGACGTTAAGTCCCATAGTGCTTAGAGCAATGTGAACCATTTGAAAAATAAAGCATGTACCACAAAAACATACCAAAAGAAAAACAATTTATCACCCCAGGAGACATCACGCTAAAACTCTGTAGAAAATTCCCTAACTTCTATAATGGCCTCAATTCGTCGAAGAAGGAAATCCACAAATGTTTTAAGATATTCCATATTTCCTGACAATCGTTCTTACGTTGTTTTAGATGGATGTCATTTAAACACTATTCCCTGTAGACACCATGGATTGTCCACATCATCGATAAACAAATCAGGCAACTTCATTCAAGGTACGGTCATGAGCACGGCCCAACACATCAGATGCTTTCTGTCATTCTGTCTAATCAACACGTCCATCCACCTTACTGCATGTACTGCTTACTACCGATTCGCACTCAAACACAACTTCACTGTCATGACTTACGACTGCGATGAATGGTTCGCACGGCCATCCGGTACCAAATCTACGCGATCTATTATGTCCAAAACACACCAACTTCCACAGTCGTTTGGTTACCACTTCCCCTAATGATTTCTGAAATTCGAAAGGAGTGATTCCTGTCAATTATGTCTTATTTGATGTCTGACTGTAATATTGGATCCCATATGTCCTCTATATCGACTTTCATTTCTACCTCTATAGCGTGAAGCGACAGTTTCTGCCCGTCGTAGATGCCTTCATTGTACTCAATCCACCAATCCTCTGTTTTCTATTTAACAATGGAGTTCCTCTTTCTCTCTTAATGTCACCACTTTATTTGACTTTTCTGTATGCTGAATCACCCATTATAACGACCAGCTGTTTTCGAAATTCTTCACATTTATCCCGTAGACATTTGCCTTGTGTTTTTTACTCTTCCTTTTTATTTAATTTCTGAGTGACTTACTCTGCTGTAATTCTTTCGTTGCCTGAACTTTTTGCACATCCTTCTTTCGTCGAAGATCTGAAGTGTATCTTCTATTACCGACGGTTTCTTTGTAGTTGCCTTCCGTATATCTGCCAAACGAAATTCAGTGACTCCACGTTTTAGACATATCAATTCCTCTTCAGCTCAACTCCATACTGTGGTATGCATTTTCACAGTATCTACCTTTCTTGGAGAACTTCTGACTCCACATTTCTTAGTATAGTGGCATCCCAGTTCTTTCCACACTGAGTCTTCCGAGTGATTGTCTTAAAGTTTCTTCTACTCTTCATCTTTAATAAATATGTTCCGACTCTATATTTGTTCCTGGTCATTACTTACCATAAAGTACTTGATTTCTAAGTCTATGTCTGATCATGATGTAATCTAGCTGGAGTATTTCCGTCTCTCTAGGATTTCTCTTGTTTCACCAGTGTACTCTGTAACAGTTGTTGACAATTATGGAAGGTCTCAATCAGTCTCATCCCTCACTCGTGCCTATTACCAGGCCCATATTCTCCCCTTACTCTGTTTTCTTTCCGTCCTCATACTACCGCGTTCCAGTTGCTCCGCGATTATAAAATTATCTTCTCCCTTTTCATACTGAAGTACCCATTCATTATCCTCATTTGCAGTATTTTCTCTAACTATTCATCTTCTCATTCTGACGTCGGTATGTATACCTGGAATGTGGCTATTGACGTTGCTCTGCTGTCGATTCTGATAACAACTCTATTACTGAACTGTCCACTATAGCTCACTTTCTACCATACCTTCCTATTCATAATAAATCCTATTCCCTTTATAACATTTATTTATAGCATTTCCTGCTGCTGTTAATATAAGATTATGTTCGTCTAACTAGAAATTATTGTCTTATTTCCATTTTACTTCACCTCACTGACCACCACTATATTAAATTAAGGCTTTTCATTCACGTGTTCAGATTTTCTAGCCTCTCTAACACGTTCTAACTTCTGACAATCTACGCTCTGACACGCAGTATATTGCCCTTTCGTTAATTGTCCAGTCTTTTTGTCATAGGTACCTCTGTCTTGGCAGTCCCCTTCCTAAGATCTGAAAGGGGAACTAATCAGGAGTCTGTTACGAATGGTGAGATCATCTTCATACTTTTTCCATTACAAGTCACATGTCCTGTGGGTACACATTATATGGCTCAATGATTTATATTGGCCTCCATATCCTCTTGCTACTGATCATTGCTGATTCTTTCCCTTTTAGGGACAGTTTCCCTAACAGAGAACAAGATCGTGACCCAGATCAATATGCGCTTCACAACCTTGCGTAAATAACAAAGCAAAAATTGTCCGAAATCGCGTGTCTCTACTATGGGAGGAATGGCCACCGTTAGAATCCCACTGCCACTACCGGAAGGAAATTCGAGAATAATCTGTATTCATTTGTATTCTTTGGTGCCACGCGCGGATTCACACTGGATTGTTCACTGTATCTGTTGCGCTCCATATGCAAGAGCAGGGAGTTCGTCCACTAAAACATTAGTTGATCCCTACGCGTCATATACTCAACATTCACAGTGGGCGCTGTTTTTTCGTCCAAGTTAGTGTTGATGTTCGTTCTAGAGTGCCGTCGTTACACAGAAGCATCGTGGGATGTATTGCCTGAAAGCCACTGTGTGGCAATGTTAACGCTCTCTACAAATGCACCGGTTTGCCAAAATGGTTCAAATGGCTTTGAGCACTATGGGACTTAACATCTGAGGTCATCAGTCCCCTAGAACTTAGAACTGCTTAAACCTAACTAACCTAAGGACATCACACACATCCATGCTCGAGGCAGGATTCGAACCTGCCACCGTAGCGGTCTCGCAGTTCCAGACTGAAGTGCCCAGAACCGCTCGGCTACACCGGCCGGCACAGGTTTACCGTTACACAAAAATCACACCTAAGTAATTCGTAGCAAAACACGCCAATTATGGAACGCCATAATCACTGGGAAGTTTCAAAGAATGACACTAAAATATTGGATCGATAATTAACTAGCAAGATGTGCTTTCTACAAACGGGTCCAAATCCAGAAGAAGCGACATTGGACAGGGGACCCTTATTTCAACATAGTAGTGACGGTGTTGCTGCCCAACATTCCTGGTACACGTACCCGGAACCTCTCTGGAAGGCTATTGAATTTCGCAGCCGTAGCGCAGGAACTCATTACCCTGTTTCTCTTTGTCACACGCTAGAGGCCTTTAAGTTATCGCGGAAGTGGGCTTTCAAAGCGCCGCTCGAACTATATGCAGCGTAGGCTTCCTGTCCCTGAATCCTTTTTCTGGAGAGATACTGCTGTAGCAGAGAATGACAACGATCTTCTGTATTCCTGAGATACTGCTCCTCCATAGTTCGCAAGAATTTAAGATTTCTTGAGTTTTTCATTCCTTCAAGGAGAGACCTGGAATTACATGCAACTAGCTTACGTGGGTAGGTATATTTGAAAGTATGAAAATCCTTGTCATTAAATGACATTGTATATGCACGAGAACTTCAGCAAAAACAATTGACAGTCTACTTCAGGATGACTGTACATGAAATGATGATTTGGCACACTCTGGTAAACACAACGTCCCCATTTCAGATTCCACAGCAGCGACTGTTTCTCGTCCCGTTTTCATGATTTTTTTTCCAGGAAAACGACTCATCATAATTTACGAGACATTGTTTATGCTAAACTGGTTCCGCCAATGGGATGTTGGTTTATGAGGCTGATGAGCACAATTTCAAATCTTGACAAGTATCCATTTCTGGAGAGAAAGCAAGCGTCTTAGCTGGTGTGATACACACATGATAATTTTTTGTGTATATGCCAAATTTGGTCCTTCCCTATAATTTTTACAATATACGGCTACTTCTACTCTCTTCTTCTCATTGGTGTCCACCTAATCCTTTACACGTCAATAGCTATTTAATTTTCAGTGTCTCTCTGTAACACATCTCAAAGTTTTGATTTTCTTCTTTTTCAGCACCGTACGTACGTTTCTGATATTAAGGCTTATGTTCGACAATATCAGACTGCTTTTGGGAAGGAAAGTGCTTATATTCTGTGCTAGTGTACGTATGTCACCCTTGCTTCGTCATACCATTTTACAAGTCGTATAACTCTTCTTCATTTTGACGGAAGATACATATGGCAGTGAATGTTGACATCGATATCCTATCAACCCGAATGTTAATACCAGTACTGAACCTCTATTTTATTTCTGAACCTCTATTTTTTTTCCTTCAAAGCTTCTTCGATTTAAAAGTTAAAAATTAGAGGGGAAATACTGCATCTCTGTATTACACTCTCTTCAGAGTGAGGACTTTGCTCTTGGCCTCCCATTCTTATTATTGATTCTTGGTTATTACACACTTTGTGAAAACGATGAAGGAATGTAGACACGTTAGAGGAATACTGAGATACTTTTACAAAAACGGAATTCATATTAAAATTCGAACTGAAATTTACAGTGAAACTAAAAATCACATATTCCATTGTCACCTGCAACAAAAGGATGGAAACATGCTAACTGAAATATGTTTTACTTTTCTATACAATATCGCAATAAAGTGCTTTAAAAGTAGCAATTAAATCCTTTGCCGTAGTTCAGTCGGTAGACACGCAATGCTTATACTATCACTTTTTTGTCTGGTTGTCAAAAATGGTTTAAATGGCTCTGAGCACTATGGGACTCAACATCTGAGGCCATCAGTCACCTAGACATAGAACTACTTAGACCTGACTAACCTACGGACATGACACACATCCGTGCACAAGGAAGGATTCGAACCTACGACCGCAGCAGCAGCGCTCGGTCACATCGGCCGGCAGTTCGTCTGTCTGTTTGTCCAACTGCCCGTGGCCCTCTTTTTATATGGAGGGGGTAGACGTATCAAGCTCAAACTTATGTCTTACAAATGGCTCTGAGCACTATAGAACATCTTAGGTCGTCAGTCCCCTAGAACTTAGAACTACTTAAACCTAACTAACCTAAGAACAGCACACAGATCCATGCCCGAGGCAGGATTCGAACCGTAGCGGTAGCGCGGTTCCACATTGAAGCGCCTAGAACCGCTCGGCTACAACGGCCGGCTATGTCTCGACTAAGGCCTACCGTGTCTTGGCGGCGTGAAAAATTTAACCTTTTATAACAACGAAATCAACAGATAAGCTTTCTATAAAGCGTGTGACTGAAACAGAGGAGTCGCGGGCTCGAATCTTTGTCACAACATAGACTTCAGTCTTCGTTTTCACCTAACCTTCACCTCTTACGATGTGTGGAGTCGCCAGAAACAACACGTAGTTCGGATTCCATCTTAAAATTTAGGACCTTTTTCCCGGTTGGATGAATCGGGTAAGTTTGGAACACGCAAGTCGCTGAAATGGCCTCCAATACGGAAAACTTGCTTTGGGACATAGAGCCACACGAAATAACTATAATTATTATTGTATTATATTGTATTATTACTCGCACTTGTCCGAATTTTTCCAGTCATCAGTCTTCTGACTTGTTCGATGCGGCCCACCACAAATTTCTTTTTTGTGCCAACCTCTTTGTCTCAGAGTAGCACTTGCAACTCTACGCCCTGAGTTATTGCTTGGATGTATTACTATCTCTGTCCTCCCGTACAGTTTTTAATCTCTCAAACTCCTTCTACTACTAGTGAAGTTATTTTTTGATGTCTTATCATCCTGTCACTTCTTGCTGCCAGTGCTTTCCATATGTTCCTTTCTACACTGATTCTACCAATTCATGTAATTGTCAACATCGGTCTATAACAGCACATGTCGATTTCCTTCTTTTTCCGGTTTTACCATTGTTCATGATATATAACCATACCATACTGTGCTGCAAACATACATTCTCTGATATTTGCTGCTCACATTAAGGACAACGTTTGATACGAGCAGACTTCTCTCGGCCCGAAATTTCCTTTTTGCCTATACTAGTCTGCTCTTTATGCGTGCGTCATGGATTATTTTGCTTCCAAGCTATCAGAATTCCTTAACTCCGTATATTTTATGATCACCAATTTTGATGGTAACTTTCTCGTTGTTCTCACTTCTCCTAATTCTCATTACTTCTGTTTTTTTCCGGTTTACTGTCAATCCATATTCTGAGAAAAGTAATGTCATTAGCTAATCTCGTCTTTGTTATCATTTTATCCTGAATTTTACTACCGCTCGTAAACCTTCCTTTTATTTCCGTCGTTGCCTCTTTCGAAGTATACACTGAAATTAGGCAACATCGCTGACTAAATACTACTCTAAATAAAATATGGCGTTTCAGTCTTCGATCGCTATTCTTTATTTTCAATTACCGGTTTCGGGCTACCTGCCCATTAGATGGAAATTTACTTTACTTATGACAGCGAACCGAGTGTTCTGTACGGACAAGTTACTCTGTAACTACAATATATGATCTGAAGATGGGCAGCTAGCCCGAAACCAGTAATTGAAAATAAAGAATAGCGATCGAAGACTGAAACGCCATATTTTATTTAATGAATGATCGCGGAATTCCCATTGAGACAATCATGTCTAGTTTTGATAAATAGTACTCTCACAGCAAGCTCTTCGTGGTTGGTCTTACATTCCTACAGTTCCCTATTGTTTATAGCACATCTTGCGTATAATACGCGTTTCTCCAACGGATACTCACATTTTCTCAGGTTAGGACATCTTGCACTATTTTATAGTGTCGAATACTTTTCCGAGTAGAGAAATCCTATGAACATGTGTTGATTCTCGTAAGGCTTGTGTTCATTATCAGTCGAAACGTCAGAACTACCTCTCTACTGTCCTCGTATTTGCCAGACCCAACCTGATCCCATGTAGTAGAGTTTCAGTTTTCTTTTCCATTCTTCTGTGTGTTACTCGTCTCAGAAACTTGGATATGAGAGCGTTTAACGAGATTTTGCGCTAGTTCTACCGCTCATCTGCCCTTTCTATCTTCGGGATGTTGTGGACGATGCTTTTCCCGAAGTATGATGCTATGTGTTCAGACTCACAGATTCTACACACCAGCTTGAATAGTGGTCACTTGGTTACCACTTGTTCCACTGATTTCATAAATTCCATAGGAATGTTATCCATATGTTATCTATCTCTGCCGCCTTATTTAATCAAAGTCATCCAGAGCTCTGTTATCTCTGCCTTCGCTGAGTACCCTATGTTTTTTTTATTTGCTTTACTGACTCAAATTTTTTCGTCAATTACTTCACCAGACAAGTCTTCCCCTTCATAGAGGTGTTTTCACCTATCTTTTTTCTTTCTCTCTCTGTCTCTCCTATGCCCTTAACAGTCGAATTTCCATTGTACTCTTAATGTTGACAACCTTCCTTTAACTTCAGTTTTGACTTTTCTATATGCTGAATGAGTCCTTCTGACGATTTCTGTTTGGACTTCTTCACTTTCTTCCTGCAGCCATTTAGTCTTGGCCTTCCTTGTTATTCAGTGTTTTTCTCTTGATCACATCCCACTTGGTTCACCCCTCCCAGAGATCCGAAAGCAAAGGTTATCATGATACTCTTCAGTTACAGGCCACATTTTTTATGGATACATGTTACGTGCTTGTGGTTCAGTTATTTCAATTGTCTTTTGCGTCCTCAGGGTCATGATCATTGCTGATTTTTCCGCCTTTTAAGAACAGTTTTGGCCGAGCGGTTCTAGGCGCTACAGTCTGGAACCGCACGACCGCTACGGTCGCAGGTTCGAATCCTGCCTCGGGCATGGATGTGTGTGATGTCCTTAGGTTAGTTACGTTTAAGTAGTTCTAAGTTCTAGGGGACTGATGACCTCAGAAGTTAAGTCTCATAGTGCTCAGAGCCATTTGAACCATTTAAGAACAGTTCCCCATCGGAAGAGCAAGATGTTGCCCTAAAAGTACGACCGTCCACTCGCACTCTCTCACGAGGCCGATAGCAGAACGACTCCCCACCCTCAAAGTCTTCGGACACTATTGTTGATGACTTTTATTCAAACCAATGGCTGGGTTCGAACACAGGAACCAGGATGTGTCGATCACTAGTTAATGACGCTACCGTTTGACCCTAAACGAGTAAAATTTAAAGTGGGATTATTTCTATAGAGAGAGATTTTCTGTAAAAGGATGATTACAACGGAATGAATGTAGACGTACTACAGAAGCTAGACAAGCTCTTGCCTAATCAGTAGAGCTCATTCTAATATAATTTAAAAGAAAAAAAACTGGGCGCAAATGATCGTGACTGGGACTTACAATTGCGACAAGCCTCGATCAGATAATCCTGAAATGAATAATGAATAATAATTCAGCGATTGTGAAATTTAAAATTTTTCCGGCGGATTATGTGTTCGAAGAGATTTCGGTACTGCAGCCGGTAGTCGTAAAGTTCCCTCCACGATATTTCAACTGGACGCCTCCTCCCATCTTCAAGTGAGCAGTCGTGCGTATCTATCCATTCGCTTACAGTCGAGTGCTCGTCGGCTGTTGTTGAGTGGTAAATGTCTGCGGTACACAGGGTGTTTGAAAAAAAGTGTCAATATTACAGCAGGATGCATTATTGGTCAAAACTGGAAGAAAAGTCCCTGTAATAATATATCCGGAAACTAATACCTGTTCAGATGTTGACCAGTCTGTCTTCTCATTCCCATCTGTTTGTTTTGTAGAAGAAGACACTTCAAGCAGTGCTGCATGCAATTACCACGCATCAAATGTTCAAATGAGTGTTAAATCTTGTGGGACTTAAGTGCTACGGTCATCAGTCCCTAATCGTACACACTGCTTAACCTAAATTATCCTAAGGACAGACACACACGCCCATGCCCGAGGCAGGACTCGAACCTCCGCCAGGACCAGCCGCACAGTCCATGACTGCATACCACGCATCCTGAAGCACCATTTATACCTTCTTCACAGTGAATAAGGCACTCTTCGAAATACACCTGGCTTCATTCGCATTGTGTCACATGCATTGGCCACACGCTCCTGTATTGTCTGCACATTGTCGGTGAATTGGGTATACACCAATGTCTCAAAATATCCCCATAGCCACAAAACTAACAAATAAAGTTCTGGTGAACTGGAAGGTAATACTAGCGGGCTACCTCAATTAACTCATCGCCCATGGAACGTAGCAATGAGGTATTGTCTTATCATCAGTAGAAAATGGTGTGGTGCCCAGTTCTGCACAATCGACAGTTGTTGCCTTTTTGCAAGGCTAGGGTTCTCCAACAACGCTGGTAATTCATTGGGCAAACATTGGTTATACACAGCACTTGACAATCTCTAAAGTATGCGTCCCTGTCAGTCTGACACCCACAATCCCTGCCTATACATCGATGCCGAAGCGATCGATTTGCTAATAAAAGTCGCTTTTTCCTGTACAGATATTAGAAGAAGCCTATGGGTTGTAAGAGTTTTCTTACAGCAATATTGCAAGCCCAGAAATTGATCATCTTAATAAATAAACGAATAATGTTTAAGCTAACGAAAATGTACGAAATATCACGAGTGTAAGAGCAAGATGAGCGCTGATAGGATGCCTTCCGATCTAGTTCTGTCGTAAGACCCTGCTCTCAAGAAATTGTTCGTTTTCAGTTAATCTTTATTAATTGTGTCGATGTTATCAGGTTGTCCTGTTTAATAAATAAATACATCATTATGGCATTCCTCCTGAACGTTACCCCGAATAATGTAGCTTCCCGCTTCTTCACCTAGAATAACACGAAGCTGAATTGCACTTTACAGAGAACCCGAGTGCGCTGATACTGCTTCGAGAGCTTCTCTGCAAAACGACTCATTAAGGTAGTCTTGCACAAGAAAATGGTTCAAATGGCTCTGAGCGCTATGGGACTTAACATCTGAGGTCATCAGTCCGCTAGACTTAACTACTTAAACCTAACTAACATAAGGACATCGCAAACATCCATGCCCGAGGCAGAATTCGGACCTGCGATCGTAACAGCAGCGCGGTTCCGGACTGAAGTGCCTAGAACCGCACGGCCACAGAGGCCGGCTCTAGCACAACACTGCAATCGTCTTCCAAGCAAAATGTCTTCCCTATACGGGAATGTACGCAGTGGATGAAGGAATACAGGTTGCAGACACATGTTTGACGACGTATGGAAGTTTGGGACTGGCCGTGATTCGTGCACAGATAGCCAAATGGTAAGGTGGCTTCTCGCGATAAGCGGGAAATCTTGCTTCGAGTCCTGGTCCGGCACAAATGTTCACTGACGTCATTCCATTCTAAAGCTGGTTGTTGTCCATGTTTGCCATTGCGAACACATTTAATGTATAAGTTAGTACAAGAACGGGTTGTCTTAATCTCCACAAAATTTGAGTGAAAAAGCACGGCCAATCATACTCTGCTGGCAACTCTTAAGAAAACGCCATCCTGACTCTCTTAGACAGCTGCGATCGACGTCAGTCGTTATGATAGCACATGGCGTCCATGATATACATCTTTGATATTTGGCGGCCATCTTACGACGTCTCCATGGTGACTAGCATATTCAGGACAGAAGAGAGCGCCAATGTTCTACTACGAGGGTCGTTAAATAAGTAATGCCCCACAGTTTTTTTAAAAAATCCAGTAATATACATGTACAAACGTCTTTGTTGGTGCTTCCCATTTGATGTTTGTTCTCTGCGCCGGTGAAGTTTCGAACCGTTCTGGCCCGTAGCAGAGCCGTAGTACAGCTTCAAAATCGCGTCTATGTACGACTCACGTTACAAACAGCGCGCTGTTATTGAATTCTTGTGTGTAGAAAAAGGAACGATAGTGACCATCAATAACCGTTTGTGTGCAGTGTATGGCAATGATGCAGTTGATAGCAGTTGGACGATAGGTAAAGAAAGTTACAGCCTCAGGAAATGCAGAAACAGAGCTCCATGTTCAGCCACGCTCGCACCACAACTCGACAATTAGCTCTACAGTTGTCGGTCAGCGTTGTAAGTGCGTCTCCAGTGGCCGAGACTCTCGGATGTTCAAAGAGTTGCTCACGATGGGTTCCGCGAATGCTCACAGCTGACCACAAGAAAGGCCATTTCATCTGAATTATTGGAGCGTTTTGAGACCGACGGAGAGGCCATTCTGTCACGGACCGTTACGGAGGACGAAAGCTAGGTGCATCACTTTGCACCGGAAACAAAATGGCGGTCCATTCACCACAAAATAATAAATTCAAGACAATCCCCTCTTCCGGAAAAGTCATGGAGACAGTCTTCTGGGATTGTGATGGCGTTATTCTCGTGGATGTGATGCCAAGAGGGTCAACCATCAATTCAGAAGCATACGTGAAGACTCTGAATAAACTCAAGACCCGTTTCCGACGTTTTGGATCGGAGAAGAATCCAGAAGATATCTTGCTCCAACACGATAATGCACGCCCACACACACCCGGGAACACATCACCAAACTGGGATGGACATCATTGCCTCATCCACCCATAGTCCAGACCTAGTACCCTCGGACCCCCTACTCTTTAGGCAGCTTAAAGATTCTCTAGGGGGGAACACACTCTGAGGATGACAAGAGTTTCAGTCATGCAGTGAAAACATGGGTACGCCTGCAAAACAAGAGCTTTTACCAGCAGGCGATAGATGCTCTTCGACACTGTTGGCGTGCGGCCATACAACGTGATGGAGACTAAGCAGAAAAGGAGGACATGAACAAGACATGTTGATGTATATTGTCACCAAATTCTGACTCTTAACAACAAATATGTTTTGAGAAAAAAAATGTGGGGCATTAATTATTGAACGACCCTCATAAATTTCTATATAATACGGCATGGAGTGTAATTTTTGCATAAGTATCATACATGATAATTATTTACACAAATCCATTAGGTTATTCTATTCACACATTCTATTGATTAAATAGCCGATGCTATGGATATATCACAATGGTTAAATAAAATATTTCCATTAGATGGAAATCAGAGAAATAATTTTTAAATAATCTTATTACAGTTACGCACTATTTATGACATTCTGTTCTGTCCATAGGCACTACTTTTTTGTAATGATTCACTTTTAGATCAATTGTATCTTCAAATGATAAGCAATTACGGAAATCGTTCCTCACTGGGCGACGTTGACGTCATACAGCACAAACGCGCCCTCGCCGGATCTATATAACGTAATGCTGCCTAGCCAACAGCAGACTGGCTGTTCTGGACATGGGTAATGAATCTTCGATTTAATAAGTGTAAATTACTTTATTGTAAGTCACTGACTTATTTATGGAGCTAGAAAGTGCTATTCTGAAGATGGCCTAAGTCCAGAACGAAACCGGTCACTTTAAATAAAATAACCATTGCGATCTAGAGTGTTTTTCACTAATTTTACATAGATTACAAGATCACTTTTTACCAAAGATTTTAAATACATTACGTCATTTGTACCTTTCTCTACGGACTCACTGGCTAAGCTGAGACGTTTTTGGAGGTTTAGTTCAAGTGGGAGGGGGGGGGGGGGGGGGAATTGCAACGGCTGGAAGCACGAGAAAATTTTACCCGGTCATATCGCCGAGAATCCATGCACAAATACTTATTACTTACACGGATAGGAGCGATCAAATTGAACACTCCCTCCTAATAGGCTAATCTGATTATAGGAAGTGGGAAAACAGAGTGCCTGATATGTACCTGCCGGTGTACCTGCTCGACTGTGGGGACTTACCGAGAGTGCCGATCTCCCAGAGGACGATGGCGTAGGCCCAGACGTCGCTCTTGCTGGAGTAGAGGTTGTCGCGGATGGCCTCGACGCTGAGCCAGCGCAGCGGCACCTTCTTGCCGCGCGTGTTCACGTAGATGCCCGACCGCGACAGCCCAAAGTCGGAGATCTTGAGCGTCTTGTGCTCGTCGATGAGGATGTTTCGCGCCGCCAGGTCCCTGCGCACACCAAATCACACCGACAGCTTCAATATGTGTCCCACACGCTACAGAAAGCACTCTCGTGACTTATACCAGTGAGCAGCTAAATTGGATTTATCCTAGAAACTATAGCTAACGCAGTCGAGGACTTGGGTCGTGGACTCCTTGTGACATAGTACTGACTGCCGTTTCGACCAATCACAGCAGGCCTTAGTTCGCGAACATTGGTCATACGAAAAGTCAAGCCGTACTAGATGTGCTCGATATAAAAAACGTCTCGTGCATTGAGAAGTGTCGAGAGGACTACGTGCGAGCCAAGTAGACCTGTGCATCCTTTCGCAACTCATTGATCTTTCATTTAGCGAGTCAGTGTGTACAGGTGGTTAACGGGAAAAGCATTTTATTACTACAGTCACCTGAATCCTACAGATGAAGTATAACTATGAGTGGATCCTTGAGAAGTAGGTACAGCACGAAGACTGGGGAAAGTCTGGAGCGTCATTCAAAAATGTTCAAATGTGTCTGAAATCTTATGGGACTTAACAGCTAAGGTCATCAGTCCCTAAGCTTACACACTACTTAAGCTAAATTATTCTAAGGACAAAACACACACCCATGCCCGAGGGAGGACTCGAACCTTCGTCGGGACCAGCCGCACAGTCCATGACTGCAGCGCCTTAGACCACTCGGCTAATCCTGCGCGGACGAGCGTCATTCTAACTATTCAAATTTGATCATGATCTGACTGCTAACACTATGTAAATCTACCGATTGGACAGGAGAGTGTCAGCGTAATTAGTTTTCTAGTGTATGACGTGCCAGACTGACCACAAAATAATTTGGTGGTTGGCTGATTCGGGGTAGGGGACCGAACAGCGAGGTAATCGGTACCATCAGATTAGGGAAGCGTGGCCTTTCACAGGAACCATTACGGCATGTATCTGAAGCGATTTGGGGAAATCACGAAAAATGTAAACCAGGATGGCTGGACACGGGTTTGAACAGCCGTCCTCCAGAATGCGATTCTAATGTGCTAATCACTGCTCCACTTCGCTCGGTATAATTTGGTGCCCAACATATGCCAGCAAAGCACACAGCCACTGTAGAGACAAAGTGACAAAACTGTGCCTATGCTGTGTAGGAGTGGCCAAACATTAAGGTAGCCACTACAAATAAGTTTTTAAGAATTCACAGTAAGCGTATTAACATGTTACCAATCAAAGCTGCGACCCATCTGTTTTACGCACTCATATTGCCATGGAATTTCCAAGTTATTTCCGCACATCACTATTCGTGCTGGGAAGATGTCGAAATTCTAGGGTCGACTTCATCTTCTTGGAACGTGGGTGAGCAAGAAGCAGCTGCACATCACTTGAGGAAGAATTTAATTGACAGGGATAGCAGATTGAGCCTGGATAAATTGTGGAATCCGGCACTTTCTTTAACAAAATCGCAAACACGCCGCTACAGTGAAGCTCATAATGACATATTGATACACCAGCATGGATCGACCGTATACCCACAGATTCTGTTTATGAATACTCTATGACGTCAATCAATGCATCTGGAGCTTGTCTGTTTGCGGTCTCATACGCAACAGCGCGGTGTGAATGTTTAAAGGATAATGAGCGAATGATGTAGCTTCAGTCTATCGGCTCATTCTGAAGATGACCAAAAGGAATACTGCAGCTAATATTGCATGACATTTTATGGATCATTTACTGCACCACGAAGACACTCAGTTACACAGGATGATTAACAATTCCTATTACGGGCTTCTGTGGGTTGTAGAAGGGATTTACTAGAAAAAGTTTTGATTCGGAATTCATGTTGGAAAATGAAGCGTTTGGATATCAAGTAAGTTTGAACATCGCACCCCTTTCGAATGTCGCGCTTCATGATTCTGTACGTAATGGCAGAGTTGCACAACATACGAATGGATAATGCTTTCCGGATTGCCTCCGTCCATCACATACTATTTTAGTCTGACTGAAACATCTGCGAGATACTGGTACGTACGGTACTAGGAGGTTTGACAGTGGTGCTCCACGGACACGCACAGTGGTTTGTATACCTTGTATCTGTATCTTCGCAGATTCATCTCGTACTGCACACACGTCAGAGCTCTTTGTGTCAACTGAGTGCGTGCGGCGAAGTGGCAGATATGAAAGTGGCAGATATGAAAGTGAGCCGACCTTCAAACTTACATAAAATCCAAACAGTATATTTCCGGGGAAGGGTCCTTATCGAAACTTTATTACCAAGTCCCCTCGCCAAACCCTACAGGCATTTAATAGGAACTGTGAAACACCCTACATAAAGGATCTTTAGAGCAGGGGCGGTCAGGAATCCTGCACTTGCACGCGTGCAGTTAACAGGTGTTCCGCGTGCACACAGGGGCAAGCTGGCCACCCGCTTATCTCCCATCCCCACCATACCTTCTGTCCGCTCCTTCCTCTGTAATGCGTTTTGTTTCCTAGCTTGCTTTATTGAGTGAATGAATAAGGTTAGTAGGAGTGCTTGAAAGAAATCATGGTTTGAAAGAGTACCTATTAAATACGATACGTTTTATTTAATTATCACAGGTGGAGTTTACAATACTTTAATATCTGGAACAAAATTTCTACATACAGACAAACACAAACAGTTACGTAAATTTTCATCACTGATGTTTGCTCTTAAACGAGACTTATTAATTCAGCAAATGGTTTTCCAGCTCTCGCTATACTAAGCGCAGTCATATAACTTGCACATACCGCTGGGCTATTATTGTTGTCGTCCTGGAAACTTGAAAACAGTGCTCCATAAAATGTTAAATCAGTTAGATGAGAGACATGACGAGAGAAAGTCGCAGATCTCTCGTGAAAACAGCAACTACGACAAATTCAAATGGCTCTGAGCACTATGGGACTTAACTGCTGTGGTCATCAGTCCCCTAGAACTTAGAACTACTTAAACCTAACTAACCTAAGGACATCACACACATCCATGCCCGAGGCAGGATTCGAACCTGCGATCATAGCGGTCGCGCGGTTCCAGACTGTAGTGCCTAGAACCGCTCGGCCACTCCGGCCGGCCAACTACGACAGATTCATCTGGTATCGTCAGATAGCTCTTCTTAAGCTCAGTCAATTCCCCATCCGCTCAGAATCCGACAATAAATTGTACTCGTCCTTGTGAAATTTATTATAATGGCCTTCAATACTAAACTTCCGTTGACCAGCGAGAATACTGCCACATATTAAACATTTCGAATTTTAACGTTTATGCACAAAGAAAAAATGATTCTCCCATTACTTTTTAAAAGATAGCAAGTCTCCACTTCTCCGTTTCTTGAAATACAACGTTCACTACATAGTGCTCGCTTCGCATCAACGTCCGCAGCTTAGCCTGGCACTACACTGCCGCAACCTGCCGGCTGTCGCTACAGCCCCGGTCGACTCCTGCACGCGAGCAGCACACGTGCAGCGCTGTGCGCTCATGAGCCGCGTGCAACGTTTGCCCGCCCCTGCTTTAGAGTGTCACCTGTTCCTACAGAAGGTAATATCCATCAAAACTCGTAGAAAAATTCCTATAATGATACTCTCGTATACCAGCATATATGGGTCGTTGAAGATGTGCTGCTTACAGTCAGAAATTTACTTATAGACTAGGGAAGACTCACAAGAGATGGCATAGTAAATTATAGCAGTATACCCGGGCGGGAAGATCGAAATCCTAGAGCAATCATGGTGAGACATCAGAATCGCTTTAGAGTCAGTGTATAGGCGGGAAATATCGGTGACAAACTCACAAGGCCATACAATTTTGCCAAAGAGATTAACAGGCTGGGTGTATCACCGGTTTCTGTGCGATGAATTACAAGCGCTGTAGGAGAAAGGTAACGACTGTAGTTTGCAATCCATTTTGTACGGATTTTGCGACAGTACCTCACCGCGATGTTTTAAATGTGATGATAGATTAGCCGAGGAGGAAAACATCTTAGATCTCTCCATACACAAGAGAAACAAACAAAAATGAGTTCACGGTTTATAGCCAACTGATAATCACCAGAACCGACACTGATCGGCAATCCAATCATCCCATGACTCATAAAGACGCCAGTTTCAGACATTTATTACATAGACTGAGCACAACACCCATGAACAAGAATTATCACACAGAAGAACTGAACACAATAATACGTATTGCGGGGATAATGAGTCTGATACAAAGACAGTAGACAAAATAAACAACAAAATACAAAAACAGGCAACACAAATGGTTGAAATGGCTCTAAGCACTATGGGACTTAACATCTGAGGTTATCAGTCCCCTAGACTTAGAACTACTTAAACCTAACTAACCTAAGGACATCACACACATCCATGCCCGAGGCAGGATTCGAACCTGCGACCGTAGCAGCAGCGCGGTTCCGGACTGAAGCTCCTACAACTGCTCGGCCACAGCGGCCGGCCAGGCAACACATAATCTCGATACGTACACACACACACGCACAGTGAGAGAGAGAGAGAGAGAGAGAGAGAGAGAGAGAGAGAGAGAGAGAGAGACGCAACACAAATCAGCAGACAGTAAGCAATAAATGGCACGGAATGATATGCAACAACAAAGACACACAGTGTGGACAATATACTCGAAAGACAAGCACATGAGTTAGTATACGGAACCAACACCACAATACATAACAGACTTGCTAACTAAGCACGACAAACGTCAACAATACTTCAATCTGCGCACCACATCCCAAACAAACATTCCCCAAATAAATGAGCACTACACAGCCACAACACATAATGGCGGAGAAAATTCTATGCTTGCCGAATGAACTGTAGACAATGCACAATTAACAACGAAAGAGAATGAAATAAGCGTGTAATCTCGACACAAACAAAGTGAAAACAGAAAACATCAAAAACTGTGACACCCTAAACAAAACGATAAACATTGATTTTCGGTCGGAAACGCACAATTAAAAATAAATAAATTAATTAAATAACGTTTTGCTCTTTGCAGATGACAACCTGCAGACTGCGTAGTAGACCTACAACTACTCGTATAAATATCCAATAGTTCATTTGAGTTACGTAAGCAGATGCATACTTCCACTTTATTTCCAAATATATGAAAAACTCGAACCTTTGGGCATATCGTAAATAAACAGCACAGAATGCCTCAACTGAGTGAATATGTTTCAGCTCTGTACTGTATGCAAACCAATGTAAAATATTTGACAATAATCGCTCATTTTTCGAATGTAAATATTTTGTACCAAATATTCTTTAAAGACTGACAAGGAACAATAATTCTGCTGAAGCAAAATAGACAAATAAACCCACTGCAGCCAGCACAACAAGTTCTGAAACATATCTGTGTCAACTACAAAGGTGTTAGCATAAGGTGAAATCCTTCCCCAATGATGTAATCCGAATAGAACCGGGTATATTTGAAGGAATGTGTGATTCACTGCGAAAAATGGCTGACGGATGTGTCAGGGTGCGTGTAAACCATATACTGAGCTGCCTATAGTGTCTACTTCTACGTAGCAGACAGATGGAGGTGAGAGAGCAGATTGGGTCGTACCTCGACAAGTATTTGGTATCGGGACATATCATTATAGAAACTTTTTCTAGTTTTCAGAAATATTGCGTACTGTGTATGTGATACCCTGTCCGTTACTAATTAGAGTCTAACAGCCACATTGATCAATAACAGCAGGAACTGTTAAAACGTTGGCTGTAACAAGTCTGAGAGAGACAGGTTGTCAATTCGTTAAGTTGTAAATCCCCCATTGTGTGTCTCTGTACTAAATTTAGCTCGAATTTACCTCCAACTCAGTAAAACGTATACATACGTATTACCAAATACATACGTATTACCAAATTATGGAACCGCAAACTGTTATCCAGCTGAAACTCGTATTCTAAAACAGACCCTAATTTGGATTGAATTATAGCTGGTCTGAATAAAACTTGTCTTTATTTAAATGCGCGAATGAATTAAAACAAGTATCTGGCCTTAATCAAAGTTTCCACTTACCTTGCGTCTTCACATTATTGTTGCAGGTTTCTCGAAAGCACAACAGCACAAGCAGGCAGCGGCTAAGTTAGATTTCTATTTTTAAATACAATTTCCTAACAGTATTCAAACAGTCACATACCATGTGGTAATGCTTAATGATACACATTCTTCAGGAAGTGACGTCGGGAGAGCAACTATTGCCATTAAATGATACTTCAAGACCACGATTTTAGAATGAAGTATGTATTCAAAAAGACAGAGTAAAACTTCACGTGATCTTCACTAGTGCAAAGTATCATTTGTCCGAACAATATTATATGCTGAACAAAGTGATCAATGATTTAAGAACAGTATAATGCTAACAGAGAGTTTCTATAGAAACCAAACAGCTTAATCAGTAAATACATTAACGCATGACATGGGAATGCGGGATCGTCTTTCTCTCAGCACTAATCACGTAAACAACGTTAACTAGCTGACAATAATCATTCCGACAAACTAGCTGCGTAGTGCTGCAGACTTTTCTCAAACTTCTTCTCCTCAGAAAACTACGTTATTAAACATTTATTTTCTTTTCAGAAAATGGCTCTGAGCACTATGGGACTTAACTTCTGAGGTCATTAGTCCCCTAGAACTTAGAACTACTTAGACCTAACTAACCTAAGGACATCACACACATCCATGCCAGAGGCATGATTCGAACCTGTGACCGTACGGTCGCGCGGTTCCAGACTGTAGCGCTTAGAACCGCTCGGCCACCACGGCCGGCTATTTTCTTTTCGCCTTCCAATATATACATCATATTCATCCTTGCCGTCACCTATAATAAATCACTCTTCATCTAACAGATACAGTCGCAAGTCAACACAACACTACTAAATACGTCCGTCTCCTACCACACTTCAACTACACTGAAGCGCCGAAGAATCTGGTATAGGCATGCGTATTCAGGTATTGAGATATGTAAACAGGCAGAATACGGCGCTGCTGTCGGAAACGCCTATGTAAGACAATAAATATCTGGCACAGTTGTTAGATCGGCTACTGCTGCTACAATGGCAGGTTATCAAGATTTAAGTGTGTTTGCATATGGTGTCATAGGTGGCGCACGAGCGATGGGACACAGCATCTCCGAGGTAGCGATGAAGTGGGGATTTTCCCGTACAACCATTTCACTAGAGTACCGTGAATATCACGAATCCGGTGAAACAACAAATCTCCGACATCGCTGCGGCCGGAAAGAGATCCTGCAGGAAGGGGACCGACGGCGACTGAAGAGAAAATTTGAACGTGACAGAAGTGCAACCCTTCTGCAAATTGCTGCAAATTTCAATGCTGGGTCATCAACTAGAGTCAGCACGCGAACCATTCAACGTAACATAATCGATATGGGCTTTCGGAGCCGAAGGCCCACTAGTGTACCCTTGATGACTGCACGACACAAAGCTTTGCGCCTGGCCTGGACTCATCAACACCGAGAATGGACTGTAGATGACTGGAAACATGTTGCCTGGTCGGACGAGTCTCGTTTCAAATTGTATCGAGCGGATGGACGTGAACGGGTTTGGAGACAAGCTCACGAATCCATGGACCCTGCATGTCAGCAGGGGTCTGATCCTGCTGGTGGAAACTCTGTAATAGTGGGCCGTGTGCAGCTGGAGTGATATGGGACCCTTGATGCGTCCAGATACGACTCTGACAAGTGACACGTACGTAAACATCCTGTCTTCTCACCTCCATCCATTCATGTCCATTGAGCATTCCGAGGGATTAGGGCAATTTCAGCAGAACAATGCGAGCCCTCACCCCTCCATAATTGCTACAGAGTGGCTCCAGGGACACTCTTCTGTGTTTAAACACTTCCGCTGGCCACCAGGCTTCCCAGACATGAACATTATTGAGCATATCTGGGATGCCTTCCAGCGTGCTGTTCAGAAGAGATTCCCACCCCTCGTACGGATTTATGGACAGCCCTGCAGGATTCTTGGTGTCATTTCGCTCCAGAACTACTTCAGACACGAGTGGTGTCCAAGCTACGCTGTGTTGCGGAACTTCTGCGTGCTCGCCGGGGCCTTACACGATATTAGGCAGGTGTACCAGTTTCTTTGATCCTTCAGACTAGGAATATTTCAGAGTAGGAATGTATCAGCAATGTATCAGAAGCAAAGACTGTGCCACAACAAGACCAAAGATTGTTTAACTGTAACGTACTTGCTCTGTCTCTCTGATGTGCATAGCGATAGCCTACAAAAATCGAAATGACATGCCACTCTTACAAAGTGAGATTTAACAGTGTTACAGATCATAACCGAAAACGGAATTTACCGAACAGCAACGTTAAAAGCTCTAACTGATATCAGATGCCGCGCCCACCTGTGCGTGATGTGCCGCTGCTCGAGGTGGGCCATGCCGCGCGCGATCTGCACGGCAAAACTCTGCAGCTCTGCCGGGTCCAGCACGTAGTCGAGCCCGTGGCCCAGGCGCCCCGGACAAGGACTCCGCTCCGTGGGGGTGGAGGGCGCGCCGCCGTCGCTGCTCACCAGGCTCCACTCGGCTGCAACACGCGACACACCACACCTGTCACCGTAAGCTGTCACCGCCACCACGCACACTCTTCGGATGGGTAGAAAACTGGGATACGAGCAGTCGGTTTTGACCAGTGACAAACGACACATGCGAAAAAAATGATTCAAATGGCTCTAAGCACTATGGGACTTCTGAGGTGATCAGTACCCTAGACTTAGAACTACTTCAACCTAACTAACCTATGGATATCACACACATCCATGCCCGAGGCATGCATAGCAGCAGCGCGGTTTCGGGCTGAAGCGCCTAGAACCGCTCCGCCGCAGTGGCCGGCCACGCATGCGACTAATACCTTAAACAACATCGATACAGTCCGTTCTGTGTCGTAGTATGCAACCGTGGGACCTTTGTGCGGTATTCGATTTTTTCTGTTTCCGGTAAATAGTTCAGGATCTTCTTGTGATAACCATTTACATGTTGATAAGCACAAATATTCGTAGCTGCGCACCGCAGTCTCCACTGGAGCTTGTAACAGAACATATTAAAGGCTTTACTGTACCGAAGTATGCGATACCCTCCAAATTCAACCATTTTAACGAGTATTTATGATTATAGAAAAGTTATTGTGTATGTTAACAATGATTGCGTAACATGTCTCCATAAACAGTCAACCCATTCAATTATACTGAATAACTAACCCACACAAAAGTTAATATCACTTGATCACTGATACAGCAAATGTCATCATGTAACAACACTGAGTTCATCTTAAATAATTAATATGAAGTACGAAAAATAGTGTACAACTTAGGTATTTTGGATCTCCTTAAATAAAAATCACCCAGTGAAACCTATTTGTTCACTAGGAGCGGTTTCACTTAGTATTCACGAAATCAATCCTGTTTTAGACGAAACCCAATGTATTTCTTAATAATTCATGTTAATTACTTATTTATGCAAATTAGAGAAGTCAATTGACAAACTTCTAGAAAACGGACTTTTTGTAACAAAGAATTATTCTGTCAAGTCAACAAATCTGTCTGTCATTTTAATAACATGTTAAATTATGTCACTCGATGCAAATTAATAACTTTTCTGCACAAATTATGATAACAGATGTACATGTGACTTGTAAACTATATCTCCTTTTAGTAGTTCTTTGACAATGTTATAAATACGAGCAGCTAGAAGGGTCGAGAGGCAGTCGGAATGTCACTTTGGTACAGTGTGTTAGTGTGTTATTGTTTGAGGTGGATAAACAATGCAAAGAACATGTAAAGGAAGTTGTGTTGTGAAATAGTCTTTGGTGGACAGTGGAATTAAGATGGCCACCAGAGAAATAAATATTTGAAGTTTACATATTTGTTGGTTTCGTTCATCCTTTATCATCAAAAGCACATAAAACAAAACACGGGACCTCATGTTTTTAACCCTAGACAACCAGATTTAGAGCCAGCATCAACATCGAGACACGGCAGCGATCCAGCAAGCAGCAGTGATTACTACAATGCATTTTAATGGCGCCAACCTAACATCAAGTGCTAACAAACTCCGTAAATGGGAGTGAAATAGTGCGATAATAGCAATTAGCAATATCTACGACCAGGCGACCATTACAAAAGTGGGGGCTCGTCCGGGATCTTTAAGTGCATCGATGATAATAGTGCAGCGCTAAATTTCGTAAGTGCTTAGCATTCCAAAAAAAAAAAAAAGTTTATTTGTGCAGTGTGGCAACAGTGAAAATATGTCAAAAATAAATAAATAAATAAAGTGTGTTTGTGCGACTACCAAAAACCATCATCACACTGCTCGGAAGATTAACGTCTGGATTATGTCAACAGAAGTCATCAATCAAGACCTCAGCTTCAATAAAACCGAATAGAAGTGAAGAAACCAACAGGAACACCGATCACGACATCATAGCATAAAGCAAGGTATTTTGTTGTTGTTGTCATTTAAAATAATTAATAGTTAACATGTCTCTACCTGAGAGTGATGAGACCGTAGGAAATGTAAAAATTGAACCAGGGGATGGTGAACAATTAAACTTAACAGAGTGGCTAGCAGGGTTTGCAACTCAAATAAGCTCGCAACTTAAACAATCCAGTGAAGAAATAAGTGTGAAACTGAAAGAAAACACAGATAGACTGGATAAGTTAAGTTTCAATTTTGATGTATTAAGTACTCATCTCAATGAGAAGTGTGAGGAAATTAAAACTACCCTCAGTAAGGACACTAGAGAACAGTTGATACACTTCAGAAAAGAATTTCAAGTTAAAGTTGAAAGTTTAAATGAAAACATACAAGCTAACACAGACAGCATTGCTGTCATCTACAACAGAGTAGATACTGAAGTTGAAAGATTAGATCAGAGAATAGACAAAACTTCAGAAAACCTTAAACAAGAATACAACCTGTATACCACTAATGTAGATACAAAAGTAGAAAATATACACGCTAAATGTACACAATTGGAGGACGCATTGATGTCCAAACAAACGATTTACAATCAAAATACAATGTATGGGCACATCCAAGTGAAATGCTTTCCTGGTGAAAATCTGCACCCTATTGACTTTATTCACCAATGTAATGATATGTTTGTGGTAGGAATGTCAGATAACATAATAATCAAGTTAGTAAAACGGTTTCTAGAAGGGGAGGCCCTATCCTGGGCAAATGAGAATAATGATTCTTGGAATACTTTTGAAGAGTTTGAAGCTAAATTTATTTGCAAATTTTGGTCACAATCCATACAAGCCAGATTAAAGTCAGAATTTCTAAATGGACCAGTGTATAGAGGGAAAGTAGGGGGAATGCAAAAATTTTGCAGAGATCAATTGAAAAAGCTTGCTCACTTGAATAACTCTTTTGATATTATGACACAAATTGATGTTTTAAAAAGAAGGTTACCAGAGAGACTGCAGTGGGAATTGGTCCATGGACCAGACGATTCAATGGAAGAGTTCCTGAAATTTGTAGATAGATTAGATAGGGCCTTGGAAAGAGAAAATAACCAAAGTTTTGGCTCTGGTAACAACCAGTATGGGGGGTGGAACAGGAATGTAAATAGAGATTATTGTGGGAGGAGAGACTTTGAAAATTCTGGAAATAATGCTCCAAATAGGGGAGATAGGAGATATGAAAATGATTTCAGAAACAATAAACAGGAGGGAGGATGGAGGAGAGATAACAGGAATGATAGAAGTAGGTATTGGGGAAGAGAACAAGATAGAAGGGGGTTTGCTGAAACTAGTGAACAAAACGACAACTACAAACGGACAGACCGAGGGAACCAGCCGGGAAACGGTGGACAGTCCCACTAGATGTCCGTAGTTTTGGGGCTAGACAGTATTATGATAGGACAACACATAACCGAAACTGGAAAAGGAGAGGATACAATGTAAAGAGTAAGTACCATGAAAACACTGATGTTGTTAGAATGAATAAATTAGAATTTAATAAAAGGTTTTGGGATACTATGAGTAAAAGTGATACAGTTAATAAAAACAGTGTTCAAGCACAGGTAGTTAGTGAAAGTGCAGAAGTTGAAGGTATTGCAGAGTTCCATAGTTGGGCTGAAAAAGATACAGGTGTTAATATCAAGTCAGACACACCACAAATAGAATCTATTTTGGGGGGTTTATTTGATAAGAAGGGGGATGACGAAGTGTTTAATGGAGCCAAAGACTTAATTGCTGAGATTCAGATACATAGGGGGGAAACTGAAGATGGGGTTGTTACGGAGGAGGAGGAAGAAGTAATAGAGGGACATTTAAATAATGATCCTAAATCAAGTGATGTTATTGATGAGAGTGTGGAGGGAGAAATAAAAGTATTTGCAGAATTGAAAAGTGATGATGAGGTAAAGGTAAGTGATGTGACAAACATGGGTAATAATGATGTTAATGTAAGTGAAATGCAGACTAGGAAATGTGTATCTGAGGACAAGCTATTGCCTATTGGGAACTATGAAACCTGATCTATGAGAATGGTAATAATAATAATATTAAAGAAAATATAAAGGGATGGAATGTAAATGTGTGTTTTCAAGAGAAAGGGGAAAAGTTTTTAGAAGTTTTGTGGAACAACTATGGAAACTGTATAAACAAAGATGCCTTTTGGAAAGAATTAGCAAAGGTAAGTGCAACCTTGTATCCTACATGGTGGACAAGAATCCGTAGTGGACTTTATAAAAAAGGGAGTGAAAACAGTAGTTTGTTAAGTGACAACACAGTGTTAAAAGGAACAGGTGAAAACAAAGGTTTATGTTTAATTCTCAATGCTTTGTGAACAGAGAGGGGTGTGTCTAAGTGTAGGAAAGAGACATTAGACTTAGGAACTAAAGAAATTGAAAATGATCTATTGTTTGAAAATACTGAAATAGACAAAGATGTTGAGCTAGGTTGTCCATATGTTAAAGTAAACATTGACATTTGTACATTTGAAATAAAAGAAAGCCCACATCCTAATGCATATAGACTCATCTTTCCCAGATCAAGAAGGTTATTTGGATTAAGAAACATCACTGAATTGAAACCATATAAACATGATTAAGCACATTTCCCTGTTTGAATACAGTTACTTACCCATTTTCTGTAAAGCATGTTATCAGCAAAGATTTTACTGGGTGTGTCAAATAGCAACTACCACTCATCCTACAGACCCTGGAAAAGTTCTGGATCTCTGGGAGAATGTTTTTATATTTTTATTGTCACTATTGAATATTAAATTTTGAGACATCTTCTTTACTTGCAACGGGCAAGAAGGTGACAAACATTTATTACTTTCCTTGTGTATTGTTGAATATGGGACATACTTGCACCAAATAAAAGACAATGAAAAAATTGTTGTGCAAGACCCATCATTTTGTGACTATTGTGTTCTTAGGCATAAGATTTGTGTACAATTTTCTACAGTTAATCAGATGTTCACCAAGTTTGATGTTTGTGTTATGTTGTGACCAATTTAAGTGTCCAATTTTAGTATTAATATGTTCTTGTACTGTCTTGACTATGCGTCTCAATGGGAGACAAGTTTTTTAAATATTTCCTTTTTTTTGCAAGTGCATATTATATTCATACATGTGACTTCTCTAGTGTTTGTGTTTATATATCATGTCCATACTTATATTTATGTTCTTTATTTTCATTTCTTTTATGTGGCTCAAAAAGAGCAGACAGTTGCCATATTTTCTTATGGACATATGACCTGTCCATCTATGTAATATATTTATGTTCCTTCTATTATCTTGATTAATCTGTAACTCAATGAGAACTGACTTTGAAATAATTTACATATATTTTTGATATATCTTAAAATCGCATGTGATATATTTGTGTCTGTTTTTAATCATTTTCCATGTGGCTCACTGGGAGCAAAGATTAACATTTTTTTTTTACTTTCATATATTACTAATTATTTTTATTATGCTGTCATACTGAATGACATAACACAAAGTGCATTTGAAACAACACAACTAAAATATTTGCAGGAAAAAGTCATTTTGAAACGTTGTAACGGTCATTGCATACATTCACATTATGCATAGGAAAAAAAATTTTTATTAAAGTAGTACTTTTCCAAATTTTAACCATTTGACACATTTGTCCTAGTCGGCTAATATCATTAACATTCTGTAAATGATATTACCCGAGGGGGGGAATTGTAACGGAACATATTAAAGGCTTTACTGTACCGAAGTATGTGATACCCTCCAAATTCACCAGTTTAACGAGTATTTATGATTATAGAAAAGTTATTGTGTATGTTAACAATGATTGCGTAACATGTCTCCATAAACAGTCAACCCATTCAATTATACTGAATAACTAGTTCATCTTAAATAATTAATATGAAGTACGAAAAATAGTGTACAACTTAGGTATTTTGGATCTCCTTAAAAAAAAATCACCCAGTGAAACCTATTTGTTCACTAGGAGCGGTTTCACTTAGTATTCACGAAATCAATCCTGTTTTAGACGAAACCCAATGTATTTCTTAATAATTCATGTTAATTACTTATTTATGCAAATTAGAGAAGTCAATTGACAAACTTCTAGAAAACGGACTTTTTGTAACAAAGAATTATTCTGTCAAGTCAACAAATCTGTCTGTCATTTTAATAACATGTTAAATTATGTCACTCGATGCAAATTAATAACTTTTCTGCACAAATTATGATAACAGATGTACATGTGGCTTGTAAACTATATCTCCTTTTAGTAGTTCTTTGACAATGTTATAAATACGAGCAGCAAGAAGGGTCGAGAGGCAGTCGGAATGTCACTTTGGTACAGTGTGTTAGTGTGTTATTGTTTGAGGTGGATAAACAATGCAAAGAACATGTAAAGGAAGTTGTGTTGTGAAATAGTCTTTGGTGGACAGTGGAATTAAGATGGCCACCAGAGAAATAAATATTTGAAGTTTACATATTTGTTGGTTTCGTTCATCCTTTATCATCAAAAGCACATAAAACAAAACACGGGACCTCATGTTTTTAACCCTAGACAACCAGATTTAGAGCCAGCATCAACATCGAGACACGGCAGCGATCCAGCAAGCAGCAGTGATTACTACAATGCATTTTAATGGCGCCAACCTAACATCAAGTGCTAACAAGCTCCGTCAATGGGAGTGAAATAGTGCGATTATAGTAATTAGCAATATCTACGACCAGGCGACCATTACAAGCTAGATAGCTAAAGAGCATTTTCCGATAGTAGGTTCCTTTTCTCTCAGATAAATATTTGTTTTTTAGCTCGTGTTGCGTATCGTGGCCTCCGCTACAGCAGTAGAGCAGTTTATACAGTAATCGCTTCGGTTGGTTTCCAATAAGTACTTGAAGTTGTTTTTGTCAAACACTTTTGGATTTACTGCTCACATGCACATACTAGGGAGATTCAAAAGCCATGTCCCACACGACAAAGCGTATATCGGTGATTCAATAGCATTCATAGGACAAAGTCGTATTCATAGATGTCACAGGAACGTCCATTTGAAGAGAAAACGTCCGATAAATCTGGGCTCTAAAATGCATAACTCAAAAGCTATGAAAACTTCATTTGTGAAACAAATCTCTTCTACTGAAGCCGGCCGCGGTGGCCGTGCGGTTCTAGGCGCTTTAGTACAGAACCGCGGGACTGCTACGGTCGCAGGTTCGAATTCTGCCTCGGGCATGGATGTGTGTGATGTCCTTAGGTTACTTAGGTTTAAGTAGTTCTAAGTTCTAGCGGACTGATGACCATAGATGTTAAATCCCATAGTGCTCAGAGCAATTTGAACCATTTTTTGAACCATTTTTCTTCTACGGAAACCTCTTTCCTTTCCGTATTTTCGGAAGTTGTAGTATAGACCAAAACTAGAAAAACAGTCCGGTGAACATGGACTCTAGAGCGCATATCGTAAGAACTATGAGAATTCGTTGATCTTCGCTACTGTGACATTCACCTGTTCTAGTAGACAAATGCTCTTAGCTCTTAAAGTACGCATCTTAGGGTCTATGTTTGCGAATGAGTTTTTTCTTATATTGGTCTCTTGTGCCCCATCCCAACATACGTAAAGCAAAAAGTATATTTTTCGATACTAATTTCTATCTCAAATGTGCAACAAGTTGTTCGTAGATCGATGTTCAAGAGTGGCATTACGTGGCGCCATCGTATAAATGTCGTGGTTCTTGAAGGCAGTCTTATTTCTCTACGACGCAAGGACGAGATTCTATAACCAGTAATGGGTCCGCATCGGCAATATTTCGGTGACATATTCATGTTGATGGATGATAACTGAAGTACTCATCGTGCTGTTCTCGTGAAAACGCATCTTCAGCATCCTAGGGTCACCAGAATAGAGAGCTCTGCGTGCTGCCTGTACCTCGTACATGAACTCAATCGAACATGTGCGCTGTCGATTAGTATGACCAGTTTGTGGACGTCGATAACGACCACATATTGGCCGCGACTTCGCAGAATCGCCATTGAAGAGTGGGGCAGTTTGGACGAGGGTGTTCTCATCGATGGTACGCCACGACGTATTCAAGCCTGCAGCCGATCAAGAGGTCTTTCCACCACGTACTGACGATGCTCAGGAGTGTTGTGAAAAAAAATCCACATGCTAAACAGACGACGCTGTCATTACACAAATGTTTTTCTTTTGGATCTGGTGATCTCAACACATTGCAAATGAGTATGCACGCAAGCTTCATAACGAATTCTTGTTTCTTTGTGCCATGCATTTCGAAATAAAGAGATGCAGCAAGACTTTTGTTGATATATGTATACGGTTATGTGAGATTTGAGTAGAACTGAAGGCAGATTCTGCTGTTCACTCGTAAATATTGCACGATTAACGTGTGCCCACTTACTGGCCCGCACTGCACGGCTAGGAATGGTAATTTCCAGAGCTATAGGGCGAGCTTTCTAAGTTAACTTGTGACTTTGTAAAGTGGGTGCTTTTCGACGCACTGTAGAGAAACGAGTTTTCAGTAACTCATCCGAATATTAGGGCACTTAAACTCGCGACATTCCCACTCAACGACTTTTTTTAAATATTTCCTGGGATAGTCTTTCTTTCGTTCAAATGCTTCACGTGTTGCGGATTTTTTATATCATGCGCTTTACGCGTTAATATGCCATGGCGGCTTAACTATTTTTTGGAAGCAATTTGATGTTTTTCAAATTATTCTCCAAATCAGTATAATTTCCTAGCCTTTATTTATCTAATCCTGCGTTTTTACGCACAAGTTGCTGTTTTTGCAATGGGGATCAACCTATTCCAGATCTTAACCTTCAGCAGAGCCAATCATTTTTTTCCTCAATTAGGCCTATTTCTACGATTCGCGCTGCGTCATTCAGAAAATACTGTGAGCAGAAGGGTCCATCTTTCAAAGCCTGTTTCTTTCAGAACAAAATATAAGTCAGTTGCTGCAGCTGTTGAAGGAGCTGGTGTCCATCACTTATACAGAGCGAGATCACTTTGCGTCTAGCCTTTGTAATAAACCTGTCCCAGCGTGCCTGAATGAAGCAACTGTTATATAAGCACACTTTCTCACGTAAATTCCTTATTATAATTTGTTTGGTTCAATCAAATCAGTTAACTATTTTCTGCTTCCAATATAAATCCGATGCGTAAAGTAAATCTCTCCTGTTCTTGTTCAAATTTCACTAACCGTGCAGTCACATCGCTTTACTATACATATTAATATGTCTAAACATTATATATGACAGAGCTCACAATTTCAGGGAACATTTAGGATATAGATTTGCATGAAATCCGTATTGCACTGACGAGCACACAGCTTCAATGGTCAAAACAGACGATTAGTGTCGGAACTCCATACAGTAACGAAAGAGCAGTAGAAACGCAAAATGAAAATATCTGGCGGTCCAACAGTAAGAGACTGAAGTCTTACTACCAAAAATAAACGTTGCGTCTGATGAAGTGAGCTTTTAATTTAATACATAAGTAATGCTTGCCCTGAATGTAAAATACTCTGGGTAACTAGGCTAAGTCATCTTCTTCTATGGTAAGCGACCCTTCGATGTTCCTGCTGGGAATTTTATTCATGAGTCAAGCATTGGCTGAGCAGTGAAGATTCCTTAAGAAGATTCCATCAGAGGAGCCGAAGCGTCGAATGTGGAAGAAGAATTTCGAAGAGAAACATGACACAATCTAATAACCCAGAAGATTTTGCCTTAAATGCCTTACAGTGCTAACATCGATGTGTGCTGCCTACTTTCATCAAGTGAGGCGCAAATCCAGCCCCATAAATCTTTCGACAAGGCGTATAAAATTTTTTAAACTTTCGTATGAACTATACTGATCTGTTAGGGTCTCAGCAGCGTGCCTGTGAATTCCTTCGTCGTGGGCTGCATGCATTCACGAGACTCTTACCAGTCAATGCCTTCATTTAGTCAAGCTGATTCATAAATTTCTTTTTCCCCATTTCGAGTCAGTACCTACTCATTTGCTATTCGACGTACACATTTAACCAACAGCATTATTCTATAGCACTATATTTCAGGAGCTTCTGTTCTTGCGTGAATTGCCTACCGCTCACATTTCACTTCCATAGAAGGCTACAAGCCACACAAATATCTCCAGAAAAGACTTTCTAGCATAAAAATTTATATTAAACGTTAACGAATCCATCTTCTTCAAGAAAACTTTTCTTGCCATTGCCCGTCAGCGTTTTCTCTCTTCCCTACTTCGGCCATCACCAGTTATAAGGGGCAATCAAAAACTTTCCGTCGGAGACTTCATTAACCTCTCGCCCACATGTCAGTGCTTACACAGCCGCATATCAGTTGCGTTGCGTTGCAGATATGCGCCAGGGAAAAGTTTTGATCGCCTCCTGAATTTTTCTGCCCTATTATAAACCTTCCGACTTTTAGTATCTCATTTTCTAATCTAATTCTCTCAGCCCGCCTGATTTACTTCAACTACATTACATTTCCTATTTATATTGATGTTCGTTTCAAAATCTCTTTTCAAGACATTCTGTTGAACTGCTCTTCCAACTCCTTAGCTGTCTCTGACAGAATTACAACGTCATCGGCAAAGAGCAATATATTTATTTCTTCTCCATGAACTTTAATTTCACTTCCACATTTCTCCTTGCTTTTCTTCAGTGCTTACTCAGTGTACAGACAGACTCACAAGCTGCAAACAACACTTCACTCCCTGTATTTTATTCCTGCTACATCCAAAATTTCAAAGAGTGCAGTCGAGTCTACAGTGGCTAAATTTTTCCCTAAATCAATAAATTTGCCTACCTTCAATCTGTCTTCTAAGATAAGTCGAAGGGTCAGTATTGCCTCGCGTGTTCCTCCATTTCCAAGAAACTCAAAATGATCTTCCCCGAGCCTGTCGGAGTGGCTGTGCGGTTCTAGGCGCTACAGTCTTGAGCCGAGCGACCGCTACTGTCGCAAGTTCGAATCCTGTCTCGGGCATGGATGTGTGTAATGTCCTTAGGTTAGTTAGGTTTAATTCGTTCTAAGTTCTAGGCGACTGATGACCTCCGAAGTTAAGTCGCATAGTGCTCAGAGCCATTTTTTTTGAGCTCCAATGACCTTGTTTCCACCACAAAGGTCTCTAAATTCTCTCTTGAATTGTTCTTGCACTATCATACTCCCCGTCTCATTTTCACCTACTTAAAACGACTGCAGTATCGTACTTAAATTATTTTCAGGTTTGTTATGGACTCTGTATGTGTTCGTACTTCTGTCAGGTTCTACAGATTTTACGCCTTTCAGCGTAAATATGTGATTCTACCTGACAATGGGATCTAAGTTTTCGAAGTTCAAATATGAGTGTTTTCATCGTGAAACCATTACGGTTCTGAAGTAAGCACGTTAACTTATGTGCAGCATGTATTTAACCAACTCCCATTCATTCTGCTTGTAATCAGTAACAATGCTAGTATGCGCTGCTACTTGGTGTGCAAACAGAAGAGAAGGTGGATTTCGTACAGTCGTATTGTCACGGAATGAAGAAAGAAGAAATCTGTGGACTAGTAAATTTCTCTGTAGACGCTATCATGCTTTTCGAACCCCTTTTTCACAAGAAAAATTAGACAACAGCTATGAGGGGTGCCTGTCGCTATAAATGTTTTCCTGTTTCCTTTATTCACAGTGAGTCTTAAAGTTACAAGTGACCGCATTCGTTTCTTCCGGAAGACGTCATACGTACCATCGAGTATTTCAATTTAGTGATTTTTGGAAGCACTACGTTTATTTAAAATTTCGTGCATATGACGAGCAGGTTTTACGAAGCCTATGCGTACCAGTCCTTGCTGCTAATGTAAAATTTCGGCAATTTCTCTGCCATGGTTGTTCTAATATGTGATGTCAGCTTCAGTGTTATTACGGTTCAGAACGTCAGGCTTTGTTCCGTTTCGCTGTAAGCATCGACTGTTGGGCGAACAAATTGTTGGCACATATTTTCCGCATTTGTAGCTGCTTCCTCGCCCTCCTGGATAGCTGTGCGTGCTAAACCGCCGGTTCCGAAACGGGGAGGAGCCCGGAACCGCATTGAACACGTCCGGTGGATTACCGACGAGGGTCGGTGTGCTGGTTAGCCTGGATGTCGTTATTTGGCGGTTTTCCGCATCCCACTTGGTGGACATCGCGTTGGTACCCTATTCCAGCCAAATTCACACCATTCACAAAAATTTAGCAAACTCTCGCTCACTTTCACACGGCTAACACCACATGCAGACAGTTGGGTACGCGTATTCCGACTCGTGGGATAACGGGGTAGCGATAGGAAGAGCATCTGGCCACGCCTTAAATTAAACATGCCAAATTAACCAAGCCGACTTTGTGGCGATGCGAGACAAAGATACAAAAAAAAGAAGGGGAAGATATTTTGCTGGTTGCTTGAGCATATTTCATACTAACTAAGAGCCAACTTGAAGATTTGTTTGCTGCACAAATTGCCTTAGCAACATTTTTTAGTCTCATGACACACTGCACCTGCTGATGCGCTGTGTAAATAAGACAGTGATCTTTCTTGTGGTGTATTATTCTTGTCAATTTTTTCTATAGTTTAATATTGCGATATAGTTTGGTATTATGCGATCTATGAAAGCAATACAGGCCGAATCCGAAAATGGTTCTGCAAAAACGTCGTATAATTACTTTTTGCTATACCTTCAAACTCTTGTTGAGCATCAGAAACGGACGATTGTTTACAAATTTATATTATCCGACGTGACGTTTATTTCACTTTTTTTTCACTTTTTGTACCTGACTTGGAAAACACTCAAATCTGTAGTCATTATACTCGTTATGGCACTGAATTATATGCTGAACAAATTCCAGAGCAGATATGTCTAGGTGCGTAAATAGTTTTTACATTCACCGTGTGAGGTAGAGGTACTGTAAGCGTAAATAACACAAGGGGACAACGATCGGTCTGTTCAAAAAACAGTTTTCTACACAGAACGAAGTTTTTCGTGAAGGCACTTTTGTTTAAATGCCAGGAACACTGAGGCCGACGGCGTAGCATGAATAAAGATAAGCAGAGGAGATACTACGCCCTGTTAAGGACAGCCTCGACCTCAGGATTCTTGTGATTTATAATATCCATTGTGAGTGGGGAAGCAATTCCATTGGTCAGTTCATCCGTACCGTTTCCGACCGCTGTGCATAGCATCCAAGGCACATTAAAAATCGAGAACTGGAGAAATCTGCAGTTGTTGAGCACGGCCATACAAACAAACACAAAATATTATTTGACAAGTGGAAGGTTTCTGCCAGGCATCTACATACTGGGATTCTGGAACTAAAGGGGGTGTAGAAATAAGAATGTGCGAGAAGAGCTTCAAACGTGGCAGAGGATACAATCTTAGCGGTGCACGGAAGCGAGCTGTCGATGCAGAGAAGAGGCACATACATTTGTTACAATATACACGCTATTTCGGGAGCGGTTGCGTTACCAAGGCAGACGTTGCACCATCTCCGACAGTCTTACGTAATTGACCACTAATCATAAGGCGTCTATGGGCTATATAAGGCCACTACAGCAGCAATTTTGACTGTCAGTTGCTCCTGACGAAGATGATGGAGCTACTCGATTTTTCTTTTCCATTATTGAATTTCGATTCCCCCCGAAGGGGGCGGGCTGGCAGCAGCTTAGTACGCTGCTCTTCAGCCTACAGCATTTTTAAAACATAAGAAGAAGATATGAAACAGAAAAAGCAGGCGATAAAACGGTGACTTAAATTGCAAAACGGCGGAAAATTTTGAAAAGTTAAAACATAAAGGTTTGGCGATGCTAATAAAATACACAGGAAGCAGACTGGTGAAATACTAGACAGACAATTAAAAAACACGGCGACAGTTTGGTTTCTGTTCGCAAGAAATATAAAAATTACACCCAGCGACTGTAGGAATTCCATTCGCAACACTTCGGAAAAGACGCACAACACTGAACACTCACTGAAAACACTGCACTAAAAAGTCAGCACGAAGATGTCACACCACAACAAGGGCAGATTGGAGGTTTGGGGGGGGGGGGGGGAGCCTGGACAGATGAGGGGAAAAGGGCTACTCGACGGAAGCTCGAGGTTTTACACTGCACTGACGCAGCAAGAAGTCCGAGAATGTTTTATACACGTTTACTGTACTACTTTTCTCAATTTCATATCGTGTTCCTGCCTCAGCGCAAGACGTATTTCAGCTGATTTTTGCACTTTTCTATCGCCTGTCCGTACCTTTCGTCGCTGTGTGGACGAAACATCGCCGCCGTAGCGGCGTTGGCTACTCTAACTCCGTATAGGTATATGCAACTAGAAACGCCCTCGTTTAAATTGCTGTACTGGATTTTGTGTAATTTTCCGAAGCCGACGAACTGTTAATTGTTATGATTACATGACCGTGTGCTTAATGGATGAAGAACGGTTTTCCTGCTGTGGTTTTGGGGGTATTTCAACCGAGTGCGGCTGTTTTGCGACTGAATAGTGGAGTGATTGAAAATTTGTCTATTATTAAGGTCCACAAAGGTAGCGATGTACAAACTAATATATATTTCCTACTAACACACAAATTCTGAGGCAGTTGCTACCTTCGCCTTACACATCTAATTACAATTATATCTCTTATTGGTTGCTGATTTTAGGTATTTCGTCACACGCAATGATGATGGTTAACATCCACAACAATCATCACTGCAATCCATGGTTGTTGCTGGCCGACACGGTTGACGCGAAACACGAAATTCGGCACTTGTCACTTCTGGTGTCATATCACTCGCGAATCGGTATCGATGAGGGTCCACCCCACGACGATTAGGGGGACGCGCTCATCTGTCACACTTCGGTAAATTTACTCGACAACCATTCTTGCCCGTCTCTCCAGCACTACTTCTCACTCGACACACTCCCGTGCTACTACTCCGCACTCAACACTAGTCTCAGTGCCTCCTGCAGCTCTCGACAATCGACTCCTGTCTACTATCGACCTGGGCGTCGGATACTAGCATCTATGTTCGTGGGATCATGGATCCCTTACAAACTACTAGCGCGCTCTGTGAACGCAGCACTACTCAGAGTCACTGCGAAGTCTGGCTAGCCTTCGAGTGTTTTGGCGGGGGCGGTGTTTGGGGTCATTGCCACTTGTGTACGGCTCGCCGAGCGCAGCCGCTGTTGCAGCAGGAGCGACTTTCTACTCAATTACTGGCGCACGCACCACATACGGCGCTGATGGCGCACAATCAAATTAAGGACGAAGCGCTATGGCGGTCGCGTGGGCGGTCCTCTGCCAGTGAAGTTCAAGGCCGACGTCGACATTGGTGCAAAAGTGCTCCACATGTGAAGGCAGCAGTGGCTGTCAGTTATATTGCCGAGGGGCGAGCAATGGACGCTTTCTTCTCCTCATTTAAAAATATTAAAGAGAGTGAATGTGTTGAGCCAAATGGGAACATTTGTCATATGGTTATGCCTCTGGGCTAGTCTCAGATTTCGATACTCACACATGTTTCCATCTGTGAGTGCTAAACGCCGCAAACTACAGCCCAACTGTGACGTGAGCCCATGACCGCAAACATCTACATCTACATCTACATTTATACTCCGCAAGCCACCCAACGGTGTGTGGCGGAGGGCACTTTACGTGCCACTGTCATTATCTCCCTATCCTGTTCCAGTCGCGTATGGTTCGCGGGAAGAACGACTGTCTGAAAGCCTCTGTGCGCGCTCTAATCTCTCTAATTTTACATTCGTGATCTCCTCGGGAGGTATAAGTAGGGGGAAGCAATATATTCGATACCTCATCCAGAAACGCACCCTCTCGAAACCTGGCGAGCAAGCTACACCGCGATGCAGAGCGCCTCTCTTGCAGGGTCTGCCACTTGAGTTTGTTAAACATCTCCGTAACGCTGTCACGGTTACCAAATAACTCTGTGACGAAACGCGCCGCTCTTCTTTGGATCTTCTCTATCTCCTCCGTCAACCCGATCTGATACGGATCCCACACTGATGAGCAATACTCAAGTATAGGTCGAACGAGTGTTTTGTAAGCCACCTCCTTTGTTGATGGACTACATTTTCTAAGGTCTCTCCCAATGAATCTCAACCTGGTACCCGCCTTACCAACAATTAATTTTATATGATCATTCCACTTCAAATCGTTCCGCACGCATACTCCCAGATATTTTACAGAAGTAACTGCTACCAGTGTTTGTTCCGCTATCATATAATCATACAATAAAGGATCCTTCTTTCTATTTATTCGCAATACATTACATTTGTCTATGTTAAGGGTCAGTTGCCACTCCCTGCACCAAGTGCCTATCCGCTGCAGATCTTCCTGCATTTCGCTACAATTTTCTAATGCTGCAACTTCTCTGTATACTACAGCATCATCCGCGAAAATCCGCATGGAACTTCCGACAATATCTACTAGGTCATTTATATATATTGTGAAAAGCAATGGTCCCATAACACTCCCCTGTGGCACGCCAGAGGTTACTTTAACGTCTGTAGATGTCTCTCCGTTGAGAACAACATGCTGTGTTCTGTTCGCTAAAAACTCTTCAATCCAGCCACACAGCTGGTCTGATATTCCGTAGGTTCTTACTTTGTTTATCAGGCGACAGTGCGGAACTGTATCGAACGCCTTCCGGAAGTCAAGGAAAATGGCATCTACCTGGGAGCCTGTATCTAATATTTTCTGGGTCTCATGAACAAATAAAGCGAGTTGGGTTTCACACGATTGCTGTTTCCGGAATCCATGTTGATTCCTACATAGTAGATTCTGAGTTTCCAAAAACGACATGATACTCGAGCAAAAGACATGTTCTAAAATTCTACAACAGATCGACGTCAGAGAGATAGGTCTATAGTTTTGCGCATCTGCTCGACGACCCTTCTTGAAGACTGGGACTACCTGTGCTCTTTTCCAATCATTTGGAACCTTCTGTTCCTCTAGAGACTTGCGGTACACGGCTGTTAGAAGGGGGGCAAGTTCTTTCGCGTACTCTGTGTAGAATCGAATTGGTATCCCGTCAGGTCCAGTGGACTTTCCTCTGTTGAGTGATTCCAGTTGCTTTTCTATTCCTTGGACACTTATTTCAATGTCAGCCATTTTTTCGTTGGTGCGAGGATTTAGAGAAGGAACTGCAGTGCGGTCTTCCTCTGTGAAACAGCTTTGGAAAAAGGTGTTTAGTATTTCAGTTTTACGCTTGTCATCCTCTGTTTCAATGCCATCATCATCCCGGAGTGTCTGGACATGATGTTTCGAGCCACTTACTGATTTAACGTAAGACCAGAACTTCCTAGGATTTTCTGTCAAGTCGGTACCTAGTATTTTACTTTCGAATTCACTGAACGCTTCACGCATAGCCCTCCTTACGCTAACTTTGACATCGTTTAGCTTCTGTTTGTCTGAGAGGTTTTGGCTGCGTTTAAACTTGGAGTGAAGCTCTCTTTGCTTTCGCAGTAGTTTCCTAACTTTGTTGTTGTACCACGGTGGGTTTTTCCCGTCCCTCACAGTTTTGCTCGGCACGTACCTGTCTAAAACGAATTTTACGATTGCCTTGAACTTTTTCCATAAACACTCAACATTGTCAGTGTCTGAACAGAAATTTTCGTTTTGATCTGTTAGGTAGTCTGAAATCTGCCTTCTATTACTCTTGCTAAACAGATAAACCTTCCTCCCTTTTTTTATATTCCTATTAACTTCCATATTCAGGGATGCTGCAACGGCCTTATGATCACTGATTCCCTGTTCTGCACTTACAGAGTCGAAAAGTTCGGGTCTGTTTGTTATCAGTAGGTCCAAGATGTTATCTCCACGAGTCGGTTCTCTGTTTAATTGCTCGAGGTAATTTTCGGATAGTGCACTCAGTATAATGTCACTCGATGCTCTGTCCCTACCACCCGTCCTAAACATCTGAGTGTCCCAGTCTATATCTGGTAAATTGAAATCTCCACCTAAGACCATAACATGCTGAGAAAATTTATGTGAAATTTATTCCAAATTTTCTCTCAGTTGTTCTGCCACTAATGCTGCTGAGTCGGGGGGTCGGTAAAAGGAGCCAATTATTAACCTAGCTCGGTTGTTGAGTGTAACCTCCACCCATAATAATTCACAGGAACTATCCACTTCTACTTCACTACAGGATAAACTACTACTAACAGCGACGAACACTCCACCACCGGTTGCATGCAATCTATCCTTTCTAAACACCGTCTGTGCCTTTGTAAAAATTTCGGCAGAATTTATCTCTGGCTTCAGCCAGCTTTCTGTACCTATAACGATTTCAGCTTCGGTGCTTTCTATCAGCGCTTGAAGTTCCGGTACTTTACCAACGCAGCTTCGACAGTTTACAATTACAATACCGATTGCTGCTTGGTCCCCGCATGTCCTGACTTTGCCCCGCACCCGTTGAGGCTGTTGCCCTTTCTGCACTTGCCCGAGGCCATCTAACCTAAAAAAACGCCCAGCCCACGCCACACAACCCCTGCTACCCGTGTAGCCGCTTGTTGCGTGTAGTGGACTCCTGACCTATCCAGCGGAACCCGAAACCCCACCACCCTATGGCGCAAGTCGAGGAATCTGCAGCCCACATGGTCGCAGAACCGTCTCAACCTCTGATTCAGACCCTCCACTCGGCTCTGTACCAAAGGTCCGCAGTCAGTCCTGTCGACGATGCTGCAGATGATGAGCACTGCTTTCATCCCGCTAGCGAGACTGGCAGTCTTCACCAAATCAGATAGCCGCCGGAAGCCAGAGAGGATTTCCTCCGATCCATAGCGACACACATCATTGGTGCCGACATGAGCGACCACCTGCAGATGGGTGCACCCTGTACCCTTCATGGCATCCGGAAGGACCCTTTCCACATCTGGAATGACTCCCCCCGGTATGCACACGGAGTGCACTTTGGTTTTCTTCCCCTCCCTTGCTGTCATATCCTAACAGAGTGCAGTCTTTCTGTTCGCCATGGCACGAAGAGGGGGAGGAGAGGGAGGTCTCCCAAACAGGACGTTCTTCATCCCCAGAAAAGAGCCTCGCTGCTCATTCTGACGGCAGGCTTATGAATGGACATACGTCAGTTCTCCAGGGCCTGGAACAGGGAAAAGTCACTGCCTCTACCCAGGATTAAATCGGGGACAATGAGAGCCAGAGTCTGAAAGAAAGAAAGATCAAAGTCCGTCAATATCGAGGTCATTAGAGATTAGAGACAGAGACCTCTTCCCAAGTCTAAAGCAAAATTCGATATGTTATCTAAATTTTATACGCAGCAACATATACTGTAACACGTAGCAAAAGCAAAACCATAGCGTCCGCTATTATGCATTGAACACTCTTGCAATTTTGCGCTATACCTTCCTTAAATGCGAATGTCATTGCAGGTATAACCATTAAGGAGATAATAGGCATTTAACCATTAATGTGATACGTAGAGTTATATTTAATGTAAAATTCATTTCTTAGTGAACAGTATCTGTAAATTCGACTGAGAAAGACTCCAAAGCTAAGGCATCGCTCGTGACGGTGTGCACGTAATGGCACTGCTCCACCTTCACCAGCAGGCTAACCAGCGTTCTCCGTGTCGTGTGCACCCACAGACGCTTATAGCAGTGCTGGTCAGCACGGCGAATCGGCAAGTCGGCACCCAGATTACCAGATTTCCTTCTGTTCTCACACTAGTTATTTTGACTCAGTGCCCAGACGGGTTAGAGTCATTTCTGCTGCCCGCGGTAGCACCTCACTGCAGTAAATTTATACCCTGTACACCACAATTCACGTGCAAATTTAATCGTCTGTTCTTCCTGTTATACTCTAAACACACAGTAACTAAAGACTTGTTATTTGCTATCTTTTTTAGTGTTTCAGTTTGGGTGGCCCGTATTACACTTGTGGAGCGACTCAGGACCAGAACTTGTTCTTCAGATTTTATTTCCTACCTACTTCGGCCGGAGTGGCCGAACGGTTCTAGACGCTTCAGTCCGGAACCCCACGAACGCTACGGTCGCAGGTTTGGATCCTGCCTCGGGTAGGGATGTGTGTGATGTCCTTAGGTTAGTTAGGTTTAAGTAGTCCTAATTTCTAGGTGACTGATGACCTCAGATGTTAAGTCCCATAGTGTTTAGAACGATTTGAACCGTTTTCCTTTCTACAGCTGTCATATACTTCTGATACATGTCATTGTTCACATTCGACAAACGTATCAGAGAAATTTATTACTGCCGTGGTAATTAGGCCGACGTTTCTGATTTACTATATATACGTTTGCTGCCTCAGTTGCCATTATTTTTAGCCCTACCACTCAATGATGCTGCAGTATGTGTATTGTAATGTTTACTATACCTGTTACTGTTATTATGTACTGTTCACGTACTGCATCTACTGCTATGTTAACTTACTATGTTGCCTATTTAGAACCAAGAAAGTGATTGAGATGCTCTAATACTCCGTGATGAAGTAAGTGAATCAGTAAATAAATAAGAGATAAATTAGTTCCCAAGCGATATGTTTTCCACATAACTCGACAAAGGACCTCTTGTGTCACAGATGGAACCATGAGAAACCCCGAAAATTTAGTTCAGGAAAGAAGGGTGCACAGACACTCTAATCCTTACATTTCCTCTTGAGAACATTACTTTTTGATTTTAGTTCTGTTTAAAGTCATGGGGATTTTTGGTCAGACGAATATAGGGTACCATCAACAGAAGTAGAAAACAGTATAACGAGAGTAGGATTCGCTGCGAATAGGGAAGTTGGGCAGTGAGAGATATAGGGTGACAATTCAGTGATAGGTTTGTTATCTTCAGATTCGACAGCAAACCAACGCCTACAACGATAGTCGTAAGCAGAAGGTGAAGAGAGAGGAACTATGTAGCGAAAGTGAACTGGTAATTCAGTATGTAAAGGGAGATGAAAATTCAATAGTGATTGGGGACTGGAAAACGGGAATAGGAGGAGGACTAAAAGAGAGGTTTACAGAAGAATACGGGCTTGGTTGTAGAAATGAGAGAGGACAAAGGCTGAGTTCTGTAAGAAATTTCAGATAGTAACAGAAAATATTCCGTTCAAGAGGAGGAGATATACATGGAAAAGACCCGGTATACGGAAATATACCAACTGGATTACATCATGGTGACACAAAGATTCAGAAATTAGACACTGGATTTTAAGGCATACCCATATGCAGATATAGATAATATCATAATTTTGAAATGATGAAGAGCAGACTGAAGTTTAAGAGACTCTTACAGAAGAATTAATGTGGTAGGAAGTGGGATGTTGAAGTGCTCAATAATGAGGAGACGCGTTTGAAGTTATGTCTAAAAATGACTATTACAGATACACTAAGGCAAACATGGGTACCAGGAAGGTAACTTCGAAGAAATCTTGAATAACAGAAGAAATATTTCAAGTGACAGATGAAAATAGGAAGTACAAAAATGGTCATGGGAAGTACAAAAATGTTCAAGGAAAGACGTGGTTACTTCGGCAAAATTAAATGCAAGGATGATACCATAAAGACTGTAGTAGCAAACCCACTTTTAAACGGAGAGGAGAGAGGAGATAGGTGGAAATAGTACATCGAAGGCCTGTATGAGGGGAAGACTTGTCTGACAGGCTGGCCGGAGTAGCCGAGCGGTTAAAGGTGCTACAGTCTGGAACCACACGACCGCTACGGTCGCAGGTTCGAATCCTGCCTCGGGCATGGATGTGTGTGATGTCCTTAGGTTAGTTAGGTTTAAGTAGTTCTAAGTTCTAGGGTACTTATGACCACAGCAGTTGAGTCCCATAGTGCTCAGAGCCATTTGAACCATTTGAACTTGTCTGACAACGTGATGAAGAAGAAACTAGAGCTGACAGGGAACACACAAGAGATCCCACATTCGAGTTAAAACTTAAAAGAGCTCTGGAATATTTGAGATCAAATAAGGTATAACGGATAGATAATATTCCTTCTAAAACTAAACTCCTCCCGAACAGGCTGAACGGTACCGACCGGCCACCGTGTCATCCTCAGCCCATAGGCGTCACTGGATGCGGGTATGGAGGGGCATGTGGTCAGAACACCGCTCTCCCGGCCGTATGTCAGTTTCCGAGACCGGAGCCGCTATATCTAAATCAACTAGCTCCTGAATTTGTCTCACAAGGGCTGTGTGCACCGCGCTTGCCAACAGCGCTCGGCAGACTGGATGGTCACCCATCGAAGTACTAACCCAGCCCGACAGCCCTTAAATTCGGTGATCTGACGGGAACCGGTGTTGCCACTGCGGCAAGGCCATTGGCATAATATTCCTTCGGAATTTCTAAAATCATTGGAAGAAAATTTCCAACCAAATGAGTATTCAAGTTTGTGTTCAGGCTCTACGACACTGGCGATGCACCACCAGAGTTTAGGATAAATTTAATCCGCAAAATGCCGAACATATCAATTGCAGGTAAGTACGAGGAGATTAAAATTTCACTCACCCAGGTTGCTTATAAGAGCAATATAAAGAAAAGCGGAAAACAAAATTGAGGATACGTTATATCCGATTATTCTGGCTGTAGGAAAGGTAAAGGCATCAGAGAGGCGGTTTTGTGTTTCGGTTGACACAGGAACCAAGGGTGAAGAAAAATCAAGATACGCCCGTAGCATGTGTCGTCTTACAAAAAGCGTTCGATTGTGTAAAATGCTACAAGGTGTTCGAAATTCTGAGAAAAATAGGAGTAAGCTATAGGGAAAGACGGGTGATGTACAGTAGGTACAAGAACCAATATGGAACAAGCCCAACAACGAATTGTTCTAATGAAAAAGGGAGTAAGACAGTGTTGCTTTATTCTGTGCCTAATATTCAATCTATAAATCCAAGAAACAATGGCGGAAATAAAAGAAAGGTTCTGGAAAGGGATTAAAATTTAGGATAAAAAGATAACAATGATAACATTTGCTGATTACAGTGCTATCCTCAGCGAAAGTGAAGAAGAGCTGTTGAATGGAATGAACAGTCTAATGGGCACAGAATGTGTACTGAGAGTAAACCAGAAAAAGGGAAAATTAATGAGAAGTAGCAAAAAGGAGAATAGCGAGAAACTTAACATCAGAAATTGTGGGCACGAAGTAGACGACTTTAAAGAATTGTGCTACCTAGGCAGCAAAATAACCCATGACTGACGGGGCAAGGGGGACATAAAAAGCAGCTAGCACTGGCAGAAAGCGCACTCCTGGTCATGAGAAGTTAACTAGTATCAAACACAGGTCTTAATGTGAGAAATAAATTTCAGAGAATGTACCTTTGGAGCACCGCATTGTACGATCGTGTATCATGGATAGTGAGGAAAACGGAGCAGAAGATGAACGCAGTACCTGACATGTGCTGCTACAGAACAGTATGGAAAATTAGATGGGCTGATGAAGGAGGAATAAGGAAGTTCCCTGCAGATGAAACGAGATTTTTATTTAATTTGATTGGGGAACTTCTTATAACTATTTATTTAGCAGTAGAACACTTCTGAAAATAATTGAGGTAGGAGATTCAAATTATGTTAACAACGCCAAAGATGTCGAAAGTGGTGAGGTTAAGGCCGGGCTACAAAGTGTCTATGGAAGACACTGAAAACAATGTTAATGTGACTATCCGCAGATAACGGCATATTCGGATTCCATTTCATTTTCAACGATTTATTGATTACAGTGCAGTTCCAACAATTGTGAGCGGTATTGTTTGATACCACTCCCACTGACTGCATTCACATCACTTGAGCTAACTTAATTCAGTTCAGATGAAGTCAGAAGGATACTATCAATGCTCTTCCTGAAATACTAGCGAGATTACAAAACCAATTCTCTTTCAACATTCGTATCTTGTGTAAACTTTAGTTTCATGTTTGCTTTTGGCTCCATCGTTTAAAAATGCCTCTCCTTGTTCCCGCTCCTCCCTCTGAACTACATCAATATCCTTCACAACATATACGATTTTCGGAATTTACCCCTCTTGAGTAATTGTATTAGGGACACTCACACTGCAGAAAGTGGCATCCGCGTTTGGTCTGATTAATTATGTGTGGCGCGAGATCCAGAGGGTATGTTGCCGAAAACGTAATCAACTCGTCGAATTTCTCTGTACTATTTTTCTGTCTAGAGCCCGTTGCCTTCCACCACTAATATACCAACTACTGTAACGGTCATAAACTTGGCCCTATGTGGAAGCTGTAGCCCAACATTATGATATTAGCACCAAATTCACCATGTCGTTCACGTTCCACCGGTTGCTACTATCATGATAAACATCGACAATTTCTACAGCAGTATCATGTCCAGACGAAGCATGAAGATCAGAAACGGCCATATAATATCATAGACATTACGACAGCTTTGTTCCAGATAAAGGCGATGGAAAGTATCACCGAAAGATTCTGTTCTGATGCGGCACGAGTAGCGAGAGTATTTTGTACCAGAGATCATGTCGGTGACTGAAATGCCAGTCACCAGAATGTCAACGTCTAAACTGTCATTTCCTATGGGAAACGTTTTCCATCGACATCACCATTCTCATAAGTGATTTTACGTGTTCCCTTAATTTTAATATCTCGATGAAGCACAACATTTCACGTGGTTGCTGTTCTTTCTTCAGCAAATGTCTTGTGCTCCATGTTTCAGTCCCAAACAATGCTGTGCTTCAGACATTTTACTTTCACTCCCTCGAAGGCACATTACTATCTCACCAAGTAAGACCTCCGTAATCTACATCTGGTATCATTCTTGGTTCCATTTTCCTCTGCCATGCATTAATATTGCGGCGAGCTGTGGATGCAATGCAATGCGGCATAGCGGAAAGCATCGCTGGCTAACATGTGGCGAATTGCCAGTTCAAAACCGAACACTAGAACTATTTATTATTAAGTATATATCGTTGTCGAGATATTTTCGAAATATCTTACGTTTGTATACTCTTCAATAGTCGTTGTTTGTACGAACAGCTGCACTCTCTCTCCAGGAAGTCAGTTCTGTTACGACTACACTTTGGTATCAGTAATAAACGTGCTTTCAGTGCTAAGAGCAGTATTTCATGGGCATGCGTGTCATCGGATTTGGACTTTGATTCTCGTTTGGGGTGACAACATCAGATCTTCTACATTTATTATGTTTTGTTGACTTTTCCAATACTGATCTTAAGCCGGATGCTGGTAATTTTGCTTCCGCTCAGTGTTAACTAACTTTAACTGCTACCCTTAAGCTGGATTAGTTTGAAGCATTTTGTCGATGCATTTCAATAATTTTCAGCCCAAAAGACTATAACATCTGAGATTTTCCACACCTGTATCTGTACCTATTATTATCATTGTACTTGCGAAATTTTCTGTCCTTTGCTTTATTGAAGTCCAATCACCCCGACCACGCTACATGGTGACCCTCATTATTTAGTCGAGCCACACATGTCAAGACATCGGTACTCGACGTAGCGTGCCCGATGTTTACAAACCTTAACGTACCTTGGGGGCCGGCCGCGGTGGCCGTGCGGTTCTGGCGCTGCAGTCCGGAACCGCGGGACTGCTACGGTCGCAGGTTCGAATCCTGCCTCGGGCATGGGTGTGTGTGATGTCCTTAGGTTAGTTAGGTTTAAGTAGTTCTAAGTTCTAGGGGACTTATGACCTAAGATGTTGAGTCCCATCGTGCTCAGAGCCATTTGAACCATTTTTGTACCTTGGGGACCGTATACTCGGCGATTACAATACTTTGCGACTATAAACAAGTACAGCTCCAATAGCTAGCACAAGCGTAAACATCACCCCAGTACACGCAGTTCGAAATAGCTTTCCGTTTATATTCGCAGCTCAGGTGGCGAAACAAAGCGACTAAGCAGTAAGTATATAACAGAGGTAACTGCACAAGGTCAACTGCTTCAAAGTGCGTGCTGCAGTTTTATCAATGGCGAAAATTATGAAAGGTAGATTTTGAAAGCCCGCTTGAAAATGCATGTACTTTCGGCCACTGCGTAATAAAAATCTATTCAACCGACAAACACTAAATCACATTTTATTAGGGAAATGCGACCAGTAAGGACAAAATTAGAAGAAAAAATAGATCCAACCATTCAATAGAAAACTGCCTTGGAAATCAAGCTCCGCGTGGTGTAGTAGCAGTTTCATTAACATCAGTGTTAGCCACATGGCAACGTTTAAGAGAAACCCTCCTATTCACTCCCAGATGCCTGAATACCGAGCTGTTTGTCTTAAATTGGTTTTATACTATTGAGACGTATACAGGGTACATAACAATCATGGTTAAGGTATACGATAATAAAGATAAAAACGTTCACGTAAACAGGGATCCATTGACGGATCGTTGCGAAATGCTTGTGAATATGTGGCTACGAGATGCCATTGAGTTCTGTCCGATACAATGTCGCAGTTATTAGTAATAACGTAAACTTTTCGGCCAAGTCTCCATGTAGATGGCCTTTAACTACACCCTTAGCCCATGAATATGGTTTGTGCATTATGGGGCGCCCGCACATTTTGCTGCTGTTGTATGATAACATCCAACGCGTGAATGTGCTTCAAGATGCGTAGCTCCATCTGGCTCTAGCTTTGCCTCACAGGTTAGCTGACTTCAATCCTGTGGATTTTTTAGTGTGAGGTCATCTCAAAACTGAAGAGGTACTTCCACCGATAATGTTGCACACCTGTAACAGCACAGTGTACGCTCACGTCAAGACTTGGGACATTGTGTAAGATTGTTTTGTATTGAGATGACAAAAGTTGTAGGATACGCTCTAATATCGTGTCGGATCTCGTTTTTCCCACCACAGTACAGCAATTCGACTTGTCACGAACTAGAGATGTTGCTGAAGTCCCCTGCAGAAATACTGAGCCATATTGTCTCGACAGCCGTCAATAATTACGAAAGTGTTGCCGGTGCAGGATTTTGTGCACGAACTGACCTCTCACTAATGTCCCATAAATGTTCAGTGGCGTTCGTGTCAGGCGAGGTGGGTGGCTAAATAATTGGATCGAGTTGTCAAGAATGTTCTTCAAATCGATCGTGAACAATTGTCCAAATGGTTCAATTGGCTCTGAGCACTATGCGACTTAACTTCTGAGGTCATCAGTCCCCTAGAACTTAGAACTACTTAAACCTAACTAACCTAAGCACTTCACACACATCCATGCCCGAGGCAGGATTCGAACCTGCGACCGTAGCGGTCACGCGGTTCCAGACTGTAGCGCCTAGAACCGCTCGGCCACTCCGGCCGGTCGAACAACTGTGATCCGAAGACATGGCGCAATGGTATCCACAAAAATTCCATCGTTTTTTGGGAACATGAAGACCATGAATGGCTGCAAATGTCTCTACGTAGCAGAAGATGATCGGTTCAGTTGAACGAAAGGACCCATTCCATTCCATGTAAACACAGCCCACACCAGCTTGCACAATGCCTTGCTGACAACTTGAGTCGACGGCTTCGTGGGGTCTGCACTTCACTCCAACCCAACCATCAGCTCTTGCCACCTGAAGTCAGGACTCATACGACGAGACTACGGTTTTCCAGTCGTCTAGAGTCAAATCGATATGGTCACGAGCCCAGGAGAGGCATTGCAGTCAATGTCGTGGTGTTAGCAATGCCATTCCCGTCCATCGTCTGCTGCCATAGCCCATGAACGCCAAATTTTGCCGCACTGTCCTAACAGATACGGTCGTCAGACGTCCTACATTGATTTCTGGGGTTATTTCACGCAGTGTTGCTTGTCTGTTAGCACTGTCAACTCTTCACAAACGCTGCTGCTCTCGGTTGTTAAGTGAAGACCGTCGGTCACTGCGTTTTCCTTAGTGAGAGTTAATGCCTGATATCTGGTACTCTCAGCGCACTGTTGATACTGTGTATCTCGGGATACTGAATTCCCTGCCGATTTCCGAAATGGAATGTCCCTTGCGTCTAGCTCCAAATACCATTCGGCTTCAGTGTCTCTTAATGCCTGGTGAGGCCACAATCACGTCGAAAATCTTTTCACATTACTCACACGGCTGTAAATGACAGTTCCACCAAAGCACTGCCCATTTATATCTTATGTACACCTTACTGCAGCCATTTGTACATGTGCATATCGCTGTCCCTCGACTTTTCTCACCTGAATTCCTTAGTCATTGCTGATACCGATGCAGCTTTACATCGACACATGGAAACGACAGATCTATTAATAGGAAGGCGTGAACACTTAGTTGCAGCATTTAATGAGATGAATTAGAATGGACAGAGGGTGAAATCTGAGCCCTGTCAGAGAAGGATTTGATCGAGGAGTTCACATTTCAAATACGTTATCTGATCAAAAGTATTCTGTAGCGAACATTAATATTCGGCGTGTCTATCCTTCACCTTTGTGATGGTTTGAGCACTTCCTCAAGAGCCGAAACCAGAGAAGATAGTGATAATGGATTGTGATGTTGGAAGCTGATGCCTGGAGCAAAGTCAACTTCTAACTCATCCCAAAGGTGTTCCATTGGATTCAGATTGGGCGTCTGGACAGGTCAGTCCAATTTAGGAATGTTATTGTCCACAAGCCACTGCCTCACATTTGCTGCCCTATCACGCTGATACAATCAATCATCGTCTCCGAAATCCTCCTCTGCTGTACGCACTACACAATTCTGTAAAAAGTGTTCACATCCTCCTGCATTTAGCGTTGGCTTAGCCGCAATGAAGGAACCGCACCGTAACACGAAACACACTTACATACCGTAACACCACTTCCCCCTTACTTCACTCTTCATAGTGCACATGATAGCAGTAATGTTCTGCAGGTTTTCGCGAAACTCATACCATTCCTACAGACTGCCAGGACGTATAGTGTATTTGATCATACCAAATATCACTCGTTTCCTGTCATCCACCGTTCAGTAGTGTTAGCTCTTTAAACTACCTCAAACATCTCTTAGCTTTGACGATAGAAATTCGTGGCTTAAGAGGAACTGTTCTATCACTGCACACCATTCTTTTCGACACCCCACGCACAAGCATAGTGCCATCAAGACCTGGGAGCTCTTTGAAATTCGTATGTAATTCGTCTCCCTGATGTCATTCGATTGTTTTTTCAAACCCTCTTCGCAAAGCTGAACAGTCGCTGTGGGTCAGTACTAGGGGTTTGCCTGACTTTGGATACGTTGTGGCTGTTCTTCCACGTTTTTACTTCACAGTAGTACCACCAACAGTTGACTTGGGCAGGTTTAGAAGGGCTGAAATGTCGCTTACCGATGTGACATCCTATGAACAGTGCACTTTCGAAGACAATTAGCACATTTCACCGACCCATTTTGCTCTTACTGCTTTTCTACTGACAGAACAATTCTCCCCGCCTCCTTTGATGCTGGCGGGTCTGCCTCTTGTGACACCTAGTGGTCGGTTCCGCACTACGTACTGGCATCCGGGTAGTTCTGCTCACATAACGTATCTCGCGAACGGGATATAGGTCGACTCATGCTCGTTGGAATGTTTCTGCTTCTGTTATTCTGTAGTCTCACCCATGTCAGGTTTCATTATTATTGTGGTATCCTACGTCCAGTTTCCAAATTGGGAACCGCTATTTATAACAAGTCTGCTCTTCCAGTGGCGTCTCAAGGCCAGATATAGCAGTACTGAAAAGTGTTTCCGTAAATGAACTACAAAATCACTTTTATCTTACTTTAGTCCCCTTGTTTCAATCTTTCTAGCTGTAAAAGGATATGTGTGAATAGGTTAACACACTGACCGCCCTGAAGCCGCCAGCAGACACAGCAGAGCTTCACACGTGACGGAGTGTGCCCGACGGCGGCCACACCGCCGTACCAGTTGAGTAAAGGACAGGCGAGGCCAATTCGCATTAGCAAGAATATTTTGAATCATATTAAATAGGTGTTGTACCCCGGGATCATTTGTACATGACCTTCATAGGTCAATACTTTGAAATAAGGCCTAGGGTGCATGAGACCAACACCGATTCAAAGGAAGGCCTCGGCGCTTGTTGGTGATGTCACGTCAGCTAAGCACGGCGAACGCCAGGTCTGTTGCTGGCAGAAACGTCTGGGCGTGCTTATCACTATAAATCCCTTATTTTTGGATAAAACGTTTGGTATTGTTTTGGATTATGCAGTTTTATTTAGATGTAAGATTTTCTTACTATCGTAAAGCTACAAATGAAGATCATAGTTCTGTATTACTGAATCGTGTCGAAACAAACGTAGATAAATATGAGAAGATGCTTTGCCCCATTGTAAGCTTCGGAAATTTTACATTCAAGTAACTATATTTACTTGATCCATTTTGCTATCGAAACTTACCCCAACCCCATTACAATGGACTCGTTTCTTTCATTTATTTATTTGTTTTCGTTTGACATCGTCACTGGAAATGTGAACTAATTTACATGTGTAAATGTCCAACTGTTGCCAGTCATTAGATTACAGTCATTTTCAACGAAAGGGATTCTAAACAGGAAACAAAATAGCTTCACACATCGAAAATACTGCTGAGCTTAAACTTTTTTAAACATGCACATTAGAGAAGATAAATATTCCCCTCTTGTAACTGACAGGAGAAACTTTATAAGATAAAAAAAATTTATTTGATAAAACAAGTTTCTCTGTTTTGCCTCTTCTTCTGTCCCCCACCCCCTGCCCCAACGTGTACAATCGCAACATATTTCATTAATATTCAGTGCTCCTCACCCCACAGTCAACCAAGATACCTAAAGAAGAACACCAATATGTTGACAGTTTCTTGTAAAAGCAACCCAGTACAAACGTAACTTCTTCAGATTTACAAATAAGGTAAAGAAGCACGAATTCTGCTGCTGCTGGACCATGAAGTTGTTTTTGTATGTCAATCCTTAAAGCAGATAGAAATTTAAGTTCAGGAGTACACTATTTGTTAAGATGTGTAATGAATTGCACAATTAATTGATTGCAAAAATCTCTCAGAACAATGTGTGTTGGTCAACTACCACCAATAGTTTCACATTTTCCTGTGTCAGAGAGGGAGGCACCACCATTATGAGTATGCCTGCTGTATACAGTACACAGTATACAGTGAATGCGGCACACTCAAGGAGCAAGTCCTTGTAGTGGCAACTGATGTGACAGGTAGCCCATCAGCACAGGACTATATGATAAGAAAATCAGACGAAATAAAACATTTGCCTCACAGTAAAAAGTTGCATCAATAAGTAATGTATCTTGCTGTGGCAGCACCGCAGTCGCGTGTTCCCGATTGCAGAAGATCGAAATGGTGTCGAATTGTTCCCTGTGATAGACTGTCCCAAGCATCTTGCACCTTTTGGTGCAATTCGGCGTTGGTTCTTGTAGCCTCTGGAGAACGAATAGCCGGCCGCGGTGGTCTCGCGGTTCTAGGCGCGCAGTCCGGAACCGCGTGACTGCTACGGTCGCAGGTTCGAATCCTGCCTCGGGCATGGGTGTGTGTGATGTCCTTAGGTTAGTTAGGTTTAAGTAGTTCTAAGTTCTAGGGGACTGATGACCACAGCTGTTAAGTCCTATAGGGCTCAGAGCCATTTGAACCATTTTTGAGAACGAATAAGTTCCCGCGGCATCATGTCCAAGAGGTGATCAATTTGTTAGAGATCCTTGTTTGCCAGGAGAATTGTTGTATACCAAGATAAGGGGTGTCTGTGTTACAGCTGTCGTATATGGAGTCGTGCTGAAAAAAGCCTTCCCGTCGAAGTAACGGCAGTGGTTACTTCACCCTGCAAAAATACCAAAAGTAACCGCAAGTATTATTGATGACTCCACCGCCTGCACCTCCGACAACGTGAAGACTGAGATGGGACCCGTATACACTCTGCAGTCTGGAAGAGGCAGCTCACCAGATCCACGCCGCATTCGTGTACGTCCATCACTCGCATACAGATAGAACCTACTCTTCTCACTGGAAACAATACTGTGTCGTTCCAGTCTCCTGTCGACTCTTTGACGACACCGGAGTAGTCTTGCTTCACGGCGTCGTGATATCGATAGTAGCGTGACCAGTGGCACACGTGATCTTAGTCTTCCTACAGACGGACGGCTGGAGACACAGACATGTACTTGGATTTCTTTCCTGGATGATGTTTGGTCGATCACCACCACTCGCACACTGAGTCGGTGGTGAAGTGCGTCCATACTGCGCGGGTGTCCAGAATGTGGTTTACAGATGAAGGAATGTTCCACAGATAACTGTTTAAAGCAGCGACACACCAACAACGCACGGTGGCCAGCGTATGCAGCAATCCTCGAAACATCCTGTCGGCTTCTCACAGGCTCATAATGCGATCCTATTCTTTTGGTTGAGGGTGTTGCAGAGGAGTAAGTAGTGGTTGGCGAGGCGGGATTGTACCCAAGGGTGAATGTGTCACAAACTGTTCAGCTGTAATCTAAACTCAGTAGCTGCCCGTTGAGTCAAAACAAAGGTAGCACGGTCAAGCCACTGAGCGGCAAAAAAAAAAAAAAAAAAAAAAAAAAAAAAGTGTGTGAAATCTTATGGGGCTTAACTGCTAAGGTCATCAATCCCTAAGCTTACACACTACTTAAACTGAATTATCCTAAGGACAAACACACACACCCATGACCGAGGGAGGACTCGAACCTCCGCCGGGACAGCCTAAGACAGCAGCGCCTAAGACCGCTCGGCTAATGCCACGCGGCCCCTGAGCGGCATCTGATCGCCGATGACCAAAACAAATAAATCTCTGACACTCCTCAGTACGCAAATGCTATGCCACGGTGCCACTCCCACGGTCCTTAATGGCGTCGCATTTTTTTCCCATTAACGTACAGTCCACTGAGTGTGCGAGCAGAACTGCGGACGGAGTTCCACAGCAATCGGCGCATCTGGGAATAACGAAGCGTTTATCTGGGAATGTCACTACTTCCTTAACTCGATTCAAAGCTTCACAGAATCCAAAAATTTCAGGAATCTTCAAGTAGTTCATCTGGTATTTCTTTTCCATTTTTTTTATTTCAATTCCTTTCCTCCTGTAACTATCAGTCGTGGATTTTTTTACTTACTTCTAGACCATGAGATCATGGTAATCCTTGTTGACCCATAGACGACATTGGGGAAGATATCGTAGCGGATTTGCTGTCCATAGGTGTCACCTCAGTGAAGAAGTAATAACCATTGAATCAGTGCACAGTAATCTAAGAAATCGTCCGTCTCCGTAGCTGACTGTTCGACGTGGCTGACTGCCGGTATTACCAGGGATTTTTCTTTGATGGTGGGCTGCACTCAGCCTCTTGAGACCAACTGAGCTAGTCGATCGATTAGCAGTGCTTCCAAGGTCGAGAGAACCGACAACGAGTGGGAGAGCCCTGTGCCGATGACATGTCCCACGGTACTGCATCCGACGACGCCATTGGCAGAGGATGCCATGGCGGTCGGTGGACCAGAACGCTGAACCTTACTTACTTTACTCACTCCAAGAAATCTATAGCAAGTAGCACTGTAACACGACACAACTGCGACCGAGGCCACACTAATAGAAAGTCACCAATACGAAATCGCACTTGCGGGCCACGTTCACTCACAGCTTATCGAAAAGTTGCGTGTGGCTGTGACTGTGTAACAAGAACGCCATACATAGACACCCTGTACTGAACAAAGCCAAGTTGGAGCCCCCCCCTCCCCCCCCCCCCCGCAGTCGCAGGGCGTCTGACTCGGCTGTGTCCACCAACTGCTTCATGGCCGTCAACGTGGCTGGAGATGCATTGTGGCAGGTGCCACGGTGCCCTCCAGTCTGCGGGAACTAAATTATCTATGCATAAAAGAAGTGGGAGGAAACTGAAACAGGACAGCAGTTAGACGTATTGCAAGGATTTATCAGCTCCAGGAGGAGCCAGGTGAGAGGGTACTCACTCTCTGCGATGGACGGCCGCCCGCTCGACGAGAAGCTGAGCCGCGGGTCGGGCTGCACGTAGGAGCTCTCCGAGTCCCTGCAACACAACAGCACAGTGTGAGTCCAGCTGGCAGCGGCTGCCGCCTCTAAAACACACAGACATGCCTGAAAGGACAGACAACACACGTTCATATAATTGATACGCCTAGCTGGACAATGGATCCATCTTCTTCGGTGCGGAAGCTCAAATACGTCTACTGTGGGAATCTCAGAGTAGCGGACATGGAGTCAATGGAGAGGGACCGCGGAGATAGTCCCCGCAGTTGCGACAACGCTGTGTTCCGGATGGCACAGTGGTTAACGCACTTGCCTAGTAAGTAATAAATCCTGGGTTCGAATCCCGGTCCGGTACACATATTCGCACTGAGGCGTAGCGCCTTCGCATCGCTCCTGTCACTTGTTAGGACGATATCGTTATAGGCATGAGTCATCGACAGATGTCACCAGCTGACATGGACGTGAGTTACAGACCTGCACGTAGTTGTACTAGTAGGCGGCAGAGGTCAGCAAATGACGGACAGTCGTAGTCAAAACAATGTTGTAAAGTTATGTTTGACTAATACTTAATGTATTTGCATAATTATAATTGTTTTATATGTGTAGTAATTAGCAGTGTGAGTGTTGTATTAGTGAAGAAGAACAGAAGTAAATGAAAATTGTTTTGTTTATTCACGAAGTACCAATTAAACTATACAGGGGATTAACTATAATTAAATGTGCAGTCAGTTTATGGTACTAATAAATCGTGAGTAGAACACAAATTAATTGGGAATTTCGGGAGGAGTAATTTTATATTTTATACTTTTCTAAATTTATTTATTTAGCAATTGCCATAGAAAGAAATGTATTACTATGATTGGTCAATGTTAGCGCGGGATAATACTGCAATCTGATTTGCTGTTTGTGATATCAGCAAATCAAAAAATTGCAGGCTCGCGCCAATCCATGCTGGGAACAAAGCCTTTGGTGTGATCTAAGTAAGTCGGGGCTTAGAGTTCGAACTAGTAACATCTCGTTGAAAGCAGCTCCGACGAAAGTACTATAAACTCGCGGAAAAATGCTAATTACGAGTTCGCGAAGTAGCAAAAAGTGTATTTAAGTGAAGGGTATAGTGGAAGTCGTGTGGAATTTCGGACGGAATATCAAAATTATTGCTTTTGACTGTTAGTTAAAACCGCGTGGCGTGTTGTGCGGCCTAAGACTGAAACAGGTATTACGTGTAGAGCAGAGTGCACAACATTTGAGCGAGCATTTTAATAACTAAACGATCAAGTGAACTCTACTAACTTCGGTAACGGGTGTAAATACCATAAACTGGCTACGTGTGTGATTGTGGTGTGAGTGGGAACTTTACATTGTGTAGACACTTAGTACGACTTGGCAGTATTAACTGTGATCTTCATCGTAAAAATACACTTGAAAATTTACATTGCCAAGTTAAAACTTTTATTTCAGTACTAGCCACATCCCGTTTACCGGATAATTCTATGTACGTTGCGACCTGCAGTAGACAGTAGTGGTCTAGTATTTTCTACTACAGCTTTTAGCTGGACAAATGAACATTACTGGACACTGGCAGGGCTATAAAAAGTAACGTGCCGCGCCACAGCACGTCGGCACTGATTCCGTGTGATGTCCCACTGCAGCTGACAGCCATAATCCCCTTCAATTTACATAGAACATATTTTCGCTTTAAAATTGTTCTGCGGTGGTAAAATTTGGAATGTATTTAGTTAACACATTCATTGCTACTCTGACAGTTAATGCGTTTGCTATTTGCGAAGTGGATGCTTTATTTGTCACCAACTACCTTTACTGAATGTAATAGTTTTGTCAATTCTTGAAACTATAAAAGCGATGGCAAATCTGAAACTGCAAGAACAAGCACTTCTTTCTTAATAGATGTACCGAATATCTGCTTGTTTCCTAAATCTCAAAGTGCATTTAAATACGAAGAATTAAAAACACTGTTATAGCATTTACAAAAACTCAGTACAGTTCGTAAGAAACAGAATATACGCTTTAGCTTTCAGTAAGTGGTAAACTGTTTTACAGGCAAAAGAAGATAGCCATGTCTAGAAACAGAAGTGCCTTTCTCTTCTATTGGAGTTATAATCAGAATGACACATTTTGTTATTCTATATATCGTTTATGTTGACATGGGTATAAAAACTTTCGTTCTGTAGGTAAAGCAACTAGGAATTGAAGCGTGTAAATTACATACAGTAAATCAAGTGACCCTCTGTAGGGTATATTTTGCAAAGATAATTTTGGGAGCCTGTTCGCTTTCACTGAAAAAAAAAACCTATTTATTCCAAAGTTCTTGGAAGACATTCCTGTTTTACCAGACACACAAAGCATAAATAAGAAAAGCTTCAGGATGATTTCTTTGGATTTGTGCTCTACTTGTTTGATGAGATAACTGTAGAGTCCCTTAGAATCAGACACAGAAACAGGCTTCAAACATTGATCTCTATGAATGAAATTACGGAAGCTGTAAATAAATCACTTTCTGAATTTGGTTTGTTAAAGAAACCTCGCTGAAGAAGAAGTAATTGCATTTGGAAAAGGCTCAACAGTCGTTACTGTCCTTACACAAAGGTTTCAGGTGACTCTCAATCTCAAGTCTTAAGCATCTGATACTCAATGACTTTCTCCATGAGATTCATAAGAAAACAAGGTAACCGTTTAGCTCATGCTACTGTCACCAGAGTAATTCGGTTTATGAAAATGAACGTCGTAATGGAATATGCCGAGGAGAAAACGGCTTTGTTTCTGTAAAACAACCTGCAGAATTGTATTGTTTCACAATCCAAAACAGGTTAGTTCTATGAAAATCAAAAGAATATTTTTTTACATTTTGGAAGCTGCTTCGCGAACATTGTATTTTTAAAATTTGCAAAAGAGTCTCCAATACATTGTAGTCTGGCACGAGCCCAATGAAACACAAAACACGTTCCTGCCAAAAAAATTCTGTAAATGCCAGATAATCATTAAGTTCTCACATCAGAGGACACGTTTATTTGTGATGAAAATAATATTCTGTTTATCAGTCAGGCTCGGGCATTGGAAACATAAATAGAAGTAAAAGAACGTTTCATTAACACTACAAAAAATTTGCACACGAAGGTAAAAACTGCTGTTTCATTCTGGTAGACTCAAAATCTTTGCAAGTTTTCAAAATGTCTTCGTTAACATATTGTTTCTAAACAGTCTTCACACTTTTAGAAGAAGATTTTATTTTGTATGAAGATAACAAAGAGGCGGGTAGCAGCCGTTGTTGAAGGAAAATCCATGGAAATGATAACAGGACATTAATTGCCAATGAGCACTGTTGCATATCAGTGGGGCAAGATGAAAATTTGTGCCAGACCGTGATTCGAGACCGGGTCTCCTGGTTACTAGGCAGATGCGCTGACCACTCGCCATTCGATCACAGTGGTCAAAACAACTGCATAGGCTACTCTAGCACACCTCCTGTCAGACCCAAATTCTCTACTTCTCCACATACCACTTATGTAGTAATCTCATAACTAACGGGATGTCCCCCACGTGTGTTGTCTATAGTATGGATTGGTTTCAGTTAGGTTAAGTAGTGTGTAGGCTCAGGGACTGATGACCTCAGTACTTTAGTTCCATAAGATCTTACCACAAATAAAAAAAAATTTGCGGCTTGTCCCCGGACATCTCCGAAAGTACATGCATCACATACAGGGTGAGTCAAAGAGAACTTACCAGCTTTGGAATTATACAGAAATTTAGTGAGGTAACTTATAGAATCGGTAATCTGTCACCTTGTAGCAAAGAACCTCAAGTTCCATCGGTACCTCATTGCACAAGCAGGAGCTCTAGCTTAGTACGTAGTTGAAACGGCTACTTTCACTGCTTCGAAGCGTGGTCCCTGTATGTTTGGGTTAAATGAAACGAGCTCTGAAACAATTATTCATCGTAAATTTCGCACCGAATAAGCTATAGAACCACCAAGCAGGAAAATTTACTCTTGTCACACGATCTTTGTTGAGACTGGTTGTTCACTGCGACATGATGAATCATCAGGTCGCCCGTTTGTTGATGATTACGTCGAACAGGTTTGGGAGAGCTTTGTACGCGACCAACAAAAACCAACATTGCGTCTCACGAGACTGGCATTCCACAAAATACTGTTTGGGGACTACTTCGTAGACAATTACACTGGAAAACATACAAATTCACAATGAAACAGCACGTTTGTGATGCAGATAAAGTTGCCAATGGAGAATTCTGTGCAGATATGTTGCATCGGACTTTCCTGGTCACAATAATCTTCATCGATGAGTCAACTTTTCATATCAGTGACATGGTCAACACCTTCAACTGCATAATATGGGCAGCGAAAATCCACAGTCAAAGTTAATGTGTTTTGTGCTCTTAGCAAATTGAAGGTGTACGCCCCTTTCTTCTTCACGGAAAAAATGTCACTGCTATCGTGTGTCTTTATATGCCTGAAAACTTTTTAATCCCACAGATCGATGCAGATGACCGAGAGGCAATGTTTTACTGCCAGTAAGTCGGAGGTTCCTCATTTTCTCACGGAAGTTCGAGATTTCCTCAATAAACGCTTCCCAGGTCGGTGGACTGGCCGTGTTGGGCCAATCGCATGACCGCTCTCTCCACGGGCTTGACACCACTGGTATTCTTTCTGTGGGGTTTCATCAAAGAAACTGATTACCGGCTGGATGTTCGCTGCATGACAAGTGGTAGTCATATCGAGCTTGACACTTGTATCTCAATAAATTTCTATATCATTCGAAAGTTGTAAAGTCCTTTTTGACTCACCTTATGTACATACGACTAATTAAGGCGAGAACGGCTAATGATCCCTTCAGTGCAGATGCTCACCAAGCTCGATCTCTACACGGGGATCTGCGAAATGCCAGGATAAACAAGGATAAAGGGCAAGGATCACTACATGAGTAGTGGATAAGTTGAGAATTTGGGTCCTCCGGGAAGTGAGCTCTGTTAGTGGGTACAGTTGTATCGACCACTGTGTCTGGATGGCAGAGTGGTCAGTGCATCTGTCAAGCAAGCAGCAGACCCAAGTTCAAACCCCGGTCGAGCACAAATTTTCTAGTTTCCCCATTTATGTAATTCAGGGCCTACTGGCAGCTAATGCCTTTAAATCTCTTCTGTCTTGATTCATAGTGGCTGCAAGATCAAAATAGTGTCTGTTCTTTCAGACATGTCTGAATGAACAGAAACCTCATGTATGAAAATGATGATCGCAGATTAGCCTAACGTTTTCACTAGCCTCGAAGGGAGATATAAATTGGATAAAAATTTGCTATCTAACCATAAAGTGCTTTTTTATTCCAGTCTCTGATCACAAATGAATTCTTTAGACGACGACCGGTTTCAGTCTGTAATGACCATCTTCAGATCTTTTTTACACAATGTCCTAAAGTGATACGGTCATAATGGCAACGTCAAAACATATAAATATAATCAACATAGCATCGTCACATACATTTATATGTTTTGACGATGCCATTATGGCCGTATCGTCTAAAGAATTCATTTGTGATCAGAGACTGGAGTAAAAAAGCATTTTACAGAATTGGATCACTGTTTGTACACGCGATTATGTCGCAGTTGCTGTAACTAACCATAATTAAAGAAGCACCCAAAAGATCAACAGTACCAGAATAAAAGCAAAGCCTAGAAGCAGTGAATATGACAGGATACTGAAATTAAAAATGTGTAAGCCGATAGTTAGTGAATAAATAGTAATCATGTTCTTAGCATAATATGAGTGAAACAACAGTAAATTAGTTTGAAAATGTTTAACACAACAAGGAATTTATGTTCATATTCAATAAAGAATGTGAAAAAAATAGTATTCTTCAGTAATGTGATTCAACAAATAATGTGAAAAAGAAAATAGTATTCTTCAATAATGTGATTAGATTATAGACAAAAATTATTTGTATGTTACATTCAGCTTTCGCCTAGTAAACTTCTGTGATTGAATTTCAGATTTTCGTAAATTTTAAAAGAGTAAATAGTAAACAATACCACCAAAAAGATCATTTGTTATATTTCTATAAAGTTGAAACGAAAATTGATAATCAATTTTCGGTATTAAAATGCTGTATCTATATATTATGTACGTTTGTTTTTTCTTTTAAAGATCTAACTCCTACAGTTGTAGTATTACGATAATTATGTAATACTTTGAGACTAAACTGCGAGTAATAAGGTAATTAATTTTACCTTTAACCGAGTTATTTTACAAAATTAATATGCATTTAATTTATATATATATTGTGTGTGAGGAATGTTTCCTGAAGGTTTGTGACACCCTGCATATATATATATATATATATATATATATATATATATATATATATATATATATATATATATACAGGGTGTCACAAAAAGGTACGGCCAAACTTTCAGGAAACATTCCTCACACATAAAGAAAGAAAATATGTTTGGTGGACATGTGTCCGGAAACGCTTACTTTCCATTTTAGAGCTCATTTTATTACTTCTCTTCAAATTACATTAATCATGGAGTGGAAACACACAGCAACAGAACGTACCAGCGTGACTTCAAACACTTTGTTACAGGAAATGTTCAAAATGTCCTCCGTTAGTGAGGATACATGCATCCACACTCCGTCGCGTGGAATCCCTGATGCGCTGATGCAGCCCTGGAGAATGGCGTATTGTATCACAGCCGTCCACAATAAGAGCACGAAGAGTCTCTACATTTGGTACCGGGGTTGCGTAGACAAGAGCTTTCAAATGCCCCCATAAATGAAAGTCAAGAGGGTTGAGGTCACGAGAGCGTGGAGGCCATGGAATTGGTCCGCCTCTACCAATCCATCGGTCATCGAATCTGTTGTTGAGAAGCGTACGAACACTTCGACTGAAATGTGCAGGAGCTCCATCGTGCATGAACCACATGTTGTGTCGTACTTGTAAAGGCACATGTTCTAGCAGCACAGGTAGAGTATCCCGTATGAAATCATGACGGTGAATCGAGGAAGTACAGTACATACTGACGAAACTAAAATGAGCTCTAACATGGAAATTAAGCGTTTCTGGACACATGTCCACGTAACATCTTTTCTTTATTTCTGTGTGAGGAATGTTTCCTGAAAGTTTGGCCGTACCTTTTTGTAGTAACACCCTATATATATATAGGGTGTTTCAAAAATGACCGGTATATTTGAAACGGCAATAAAAACTAAACGAGCAGCGATAGAAATACACCGTTTGTTGCAATATGCTTGGGACAACAGTACATTTTCAGGCAAACAAACTTTCGAAATTACAGTAGTTACAATTTTCAACAACAGATGGCGCTGCGGTATGGGAAACTCTATAGTACGATAATTTCCACATAGCCACCATGCGTAGCAATAATATGGCGTAGTCTCTGAATGAAATTACCCGAAACCTTTGACAACGTGTCTGGCGGAATGGCTTCACATGCAGATGAGATGTACTGCTTCAGCTGTTCAATTGTTTCTGGATTCTGGCGGTACACCTGGTCTTTCAAGTGTCCCCACAGAAAGAAGTCACAGGGGTTCATGTCTGGCGAATAGGGAGGCCAATCCACGCCGCCTCCTGTATGTTTCGGATAGCCCAAAGCAATCACACGAACATCGACTTATACATTCAGGACATTAAAGACGTCGGCCGTGCGATGTGGCCGGGCACCATCTTGCATAAACCACGAGGTGTTCGCAGTGTCGTCTAAGGCAGTTTGTACCGCCACAAAATCACGAAGAATGTCCAGATAGCGTGATGCAGTAATCGTTTCGGATCTGAAAAATGGGCCAATGATTCCTTTGGAAGAAATGGCGGCCCAGACCAGTACTTTTTGAGGATGCAGGGACGATGGGACTGCAACATGGGGCTTTTCGGTTCCCCATATGCGCCAGTTCTGTTTATTGACGAAGCCGTCCAGGTAAAAATAAGCTTCGTCAGTAAACCAAATGCTGCCCACATGCATATCGCCGTCATCAATCCTGTGCACTATATCGTTAGCAAATGTCTCTCGTGCAGCAATGGTAGTGGCGCTGAGGGGTTGCCGCGGTTGAATTTTGTATGGATAGAGGTGTAAACTCTGGCGCATGAGACGATACGTGGACGTTGGCGTCATTTGGACCGCAGCTGAAACACGGCGAACGGAAACCAGAGGCCGCTGTTGGGTCACCTGCTGCACTAGCTGCGCATTGCCCTCTGTGGTTGCCGTACGCGTTCGCCCTACCTTTCCAGCACGTTCATCCGTCACGTTCCCAGTCCGTTGAAATTTTTCAAACAGATCCTTTATTGTATCGCATTTCGGTCCTTTGGTTACATTAAACCTCCGTTGAAAACTTCGTCTTGTTGCAACAACACTGTGTTCTAGGCGGTGGAATTCCAACACCAGAAAAATCCTCTGTTCTAAGGAATAAACCATATTGTCTACAGCACACTTGCACGTTGTTAACAGCACACGCTTACAGCAGAAAGACGACGTACAGAATGACGCACCCACAGACTGCGTTGTCGTTTATATCTTTCACATCACTTGCAGCGCCATCTGTTGTTGAAAATTATAACTACTGTAATTTCGAAAGTTTGTCCGCCTGAAATTGTGCTGTTGTCCCAAGCATATTGCAACAAACGGTGTATTTCTATCGCTGCTCGTTTAGTATTTATTGCCGTTTCAAATATACCGGTCATTTTTGAAACACCCTGTATATATATATATATATATATATATATATATATATATATATATATATATATATATATATATATATATATGTGTGTGTGTGTGTGTGTGTGTGTGTGTGTGTGTGTGTGTGTGTGTGTGAGTGAGTGTACGTGTTTATGTTGTCATAAAATACAGGGAAGTATAACAGAGAGATTATTAAATAATTGTGCCAGAGATTTTCTGTTACATTTGCTGTTTGACAGGACAAGATAAAAATGAAATGAAGTAATAAAATACTGATTAGCTGTTAAAAGATGCTGCTTTTTATTTTATTCAAGAGAAATAACTGCAACTACATGGACATATCGAAGGATATATGAAGAAAGAGCCCCACTATATACAGGGTGTTGGACTGCTATTAAAACTACAAAGTAAAGGAGCGATTTGAGGATAATGAAACACTGAAATAATCGTGATAAACATACTGCCGACACCAGTGGTTTGCGCAGAGCGACATGTTACGTCTGAATACATGAACACCTTGTAACAGAGTCCATAAAGTTCAAAGCTGCAGATATGCCTACAGGAGAAACAGATTACATTTGTTGTTGTGAAGGCAGGCGTCCTCATTAATGCCAGTACGTGTTTAAAATGTTTCGTATGCGTTGACAACAATCCAAAATGTGTTCACTGAGCCCATAGACACCGTCAACAGGGCTACAATACAACAAAGATTGTAAATATCTCCACACAAAAATGACTAACGTGTTCAAGTTGGGAGACCTGAGAGGCCATGGTAGTGACGAGGCGATGTACTACTTTGTCGAAGACGCGTGATATGTATTCCCGAGCAGCCACTGGAAAGTGTGCGGGTGAATAATAACGCGTCTGCTACATACAAATACTTTCACCATAACAGCGCTGGCATGACTCCACTTGCTCATATATTGTTACTGGAAACAGCTGCTTTCCAGCCCGACGTCTATCAAGATTATTTGCTTGTTTCATTGTCCTCTATTCACCCCTTTCAGATGTACCTACTTAAGAAACACCCAGACTATACTCTGTTCATCATAGAAATAAACCTGATGTAAACATTACGTCATGTATTCTTCCACGTTTGCTTCAGTCTCATTGGATTTCGTTTAACGTGGAGCGGAAACCAATCTGTGTCTAGTACAGTCACGTACGATCATAAGGATACGTTTTATGGTGTGTTACACGCACGTAGACCGAGCGACAATGCGGGACAACAACTTCACTGGCGCGTTAAACTTGGAGAGCACTATACAGCCAGTTGGTCCAACTAACGGGCAATAATGTAAGAAGTTCCAGTTGAGTCGTAAAAAGAGACGAGCAAAGACAGAATATAGCTTCAGATGTCATTTAATTTTTAAAGAGAATGAAATAATATTCGCAATACTCCAGCACTACCCCACGCTTGGTATTTGGCGAGACGGAAAGCATTTTAATCACAAACAAGAGTGATGAAAATTTCTGGCTTAATCACAGGGTAATATTTCTGAGCGAGCTATGTGTGATTCAAAAGAATACTGCAGGGATTTCGCCATACTATTGAATACTGAAGCCACAGAAGGTATTAATTAGAGTCAGTCTAGTAATCTCTTAGCTCCTTCCTTATCCGAATCCGAGAAATACACTTCAGTTCTGGAACTGTTATCTGCATCGTTGATAACGAGTCGATCAACAACAGAATCCACGAAGCCAATTGGGCACCGCATTTTCTCCTCTTCCCTTATGAATTGCCGTTCTATATCCCGCCAGTGATATGTGGAAAATCTGCTTCCTTTAGTTCCATTATGTCTGGCACCCTAACAGTCTAGTTGTTTCTCGGGATAAATCCCTTACTTGGCTCCGGATCAGTACAGGTGGGTTGATAATGCAATGGCACAGTAGCAAATGTAAAAACGCTGCGTTTGCATGGTGTCCTGGAGCCTGTGAAAATTATTGTTCTTCCTGTTTCTACGACACTTATTCTGGTTCGCGTGAGACTACATCTGTGGTGCGAAACAACGGTCATAGTCCACACAAAGAGTACTTGGTTTTTCAGTTAAGGCGCCTTTATTAACAATCTTTTACAAAAATCGATAGTTAAGATTTTATAATTGAAATTAAAGCAGGAATTTGGCATGCAGTATGCAATTAGAAACAAGACGAACTGCATTATTCATAAAAATGTAAGCATTTTAAATTGAACGAAAAAAAAGATAACTTAGGCGAGACCTGAACCACCGATCCATGAATCGCACTGTGTTATCAGTGTCGTAGCTACGATTCCGCTATACATCCGATGGATACAAATATCTCATCTGTATTAAATACGGTCCTAGAAAAACGTCAAATCCGATTTGTTTTCTTAAAATTTGTGAAAAACATTAAGACCACCTATTTCTCGGCACTTTTTAACCGTGACCCACACGCATGTATCACTACGGAACAGGAAGCAGCCTAAGCCATTTTCATATTGCGAATTAACAGCGCGACAATCAGAACACAACAGTACAGTGACTGTGAGTGAACACTATCTTTGAAATGACAACTACGTAGCTAAGGTTTGATTGAGAAAAACATTGACAGCTGTTGTTGTTGTTGTGGTCTTCAGTCCTGAGACTGGTTTGATGCAGCTCTCCATGCTACTCTATCCTGTGCAAGCTTCTTCATCTCCCAGTACCTACTGCAACCTACATCCTTTTGAATCTGCTTAGTGTATTCATTTCTTGGTCTCCCTCTACGATTTTTACCCTCCACGCTGCCCTCCAATACTAAATTGGTGATCCCTTGATGCCTCAGAACATGTCCTACCAACCGATCCCTTCTTCTAGTCAAGTTGTGTCACAAACTTCTCTTCTCCCTAATGCTATTCAATACCACCTCATTAGTTACGTGATCTACCCATCTAATCTTTAGCATTCTACTGTAACACCACATTTCGAAAGCTTCTATTCTCTTCTTGTCCAAACTATTTATCGTCCGTGTTTCACTTCCATACATGGCCACACTCCATACAAATACTTTCAGAAATGACTTCCTCACACTTAAATCTATACTCGATGTTAACAAATTTCTCTTCTTCAGAAACGCTTTCCTTACCATTGCCAGTCTACATTTTATATCCTCTCTACTACGACCATCTTCAGCTATTTTGCTCCCCAAATAGCAAAACTTCTTTACTACTTTAAGTGTCTCATTTCCTAATCTAATTCCCTCAGCATCACCCGACTACATTCCATTATCCTCGTTTTGCTTTTGTTGATGTTCATCTTATATCCTCCTTTCAAGACACTATCCATTCCGTTCAACTGATCTTCCAAGTCCTTTGCTGTCTCTGACAGAACTGCAATGCCATCGGCGAACCTCAAAGTTTTTGAATAAAATGTTCTCGGGTTTCCAACCGCGTCAGTTGGTTAAAACTACACGAGCTTTCGGCCAAGCACTCCTTGGCCATTGTCAAGTTTTATGACTGCCAGTGGGCTGTTCGTGCGCCCTTATATACGCTAGCTGCCGGCTGTGACGTCACTGGTGCCCGTGACATTGCCATATATGGGCATGTTTTGAGTCGGCGTTCGATGTGCCCTCTTCAACCGCGCGATCGCTGGATCCCACGCAGCGCTGAGCTGTAAGCCACCGTCTCTATTCAGGGTGTTTGTGGTAATTTGTATTTTAATAGCTTCCTGTATTAAACTGTCCCAGAAGCCGTTAGTGCGAGCCATGACAGAGGTATCGTCAAATTTTATGTGGTGACCGTTTTCTAACGCATGCTCAGCTAACGCAGATTTCTCTGGATAGCGTAGGCTATAATACCTCTCATGTTCTTTCCTGCGTTGTTCCACAGTGCGCACTGTTTGTCCGATGTACTTCTGGCCACACTCACAAGGTATTTCGTAATCTCCAGGTGTTCTGAGACCTACAGCGTCTTTAACTGGTCTCAGTAATTGACGGATTTTCGTTGGAGGCCTGAAGATCGATTAAATCTTGTGTCTTTTCAACAGGCGGCTTATCTTGCCAGACACAGAGCCACAGAATGGCAGCAAACCAAATTTCTTTTCCTGGTCTTCGTCGCTGGTCTTATTCTGATATTTCCCAGAAATCACTTCTTTCACTTGATGGGTGCTGTAGCCGTTATTCGTGGGGCAAGTTGTCGTCGTCTGATATTACTCTTGCACGATGCACCAATGTTTGCAATACTCCATGGATTTTAATGCCTACTCCAAATTTTTCTTTCGTTTCCTTCACTGCTTGCTCAATATAAAGATTGAATAACATCGGGGAGAGGCTACAACCCTGTCTCACTCCCTTCCCAACCACTGCTTCCCTTTCATGTCCCTCGACACTTGTAACTGCCATCTGGTTTCTGTACAAATTGTAAATAGCCTTTCGGTCCCTGTATTTTACTCCTGCCACCTGCAGAATTTGAAAGAGAGCATTCCAGTCAACATTGTCAATCGCTTTGTCTCAGACTATGACAGCTGTTGATACATTAGAATATCTAAAAGTTCCATTTAACGTAACTTGGTAATAACTTATCTGATACGTAAGTACGACGTACTTCCAAGAGCGTAACAAGACCAGTGTACGTCTGATCGGCTTCTGACCAATCATCGTGTTTGTGTTTGTTTACATCAGGTTGAATCTTATGATGAATGGAGTGTAGTGGAGTGGATACGAAATTTGAGTAGAGAAACGATCACCTAATATTTGGATTGAGAAGATTCAGTCATAAAAGAAGAATAAGAAAACTGCTGAAGAGTTTACGGAGTAGAGAAGAGCGGATGAAAACAATCATTATCGGTGTGGTGGCTGGCAGGTGGCTGTACTCACGAGGACAGCAACAGGTCGATGTAGCGCGGCTCGTGGCTGCCACCGGTGCCGGCGGTGGGGGCGGCGGGGAGCACGGCGGAGGCCGCCGCGGTGGCGGCTAGGGTGGCCACGGGAGCGGGGGCGGGCGCGGGCCGGGCGCGGGTGCTGGAGAAGGGTAGCGGCGCGCCCGTGCGGCGCTCGTACTCGACGCGCAGGCGGCGCAGGTAGTGCAGCAGGTCGCCGCAAGGCACGAACTCCATCAGGATGCAGAGCGGCGGCCGCAACGTGCAGCAGCCCACCATCTCCACCACGTTGGGGTGCCGGCCCGCGTGCTTCAGCATCGCGATCTCCGCCTGGAACTCCTCCACCTCCTCCGCCGTCGCGCGCACTGAAACATCAGCGGAGGCAGCGTGACTTACACGTGCAGCTGCAATGCGGGCACCCTGAACCCGCATCCCGCAAGGCTCGTTACTTGGCCCGTTCTTTTCCGCGACCAACACTAATGATTTGCCAAAGACATTGGAGGGCTCTTCAAAATGGTTGGATGGTTGGTTGTTTTGGGGAAGGACACCAGACATCGAGGTCAAGCGTCTCATCGGATTAGGGAAGGATGGGGAAGGAAGTCGGTCGTGCCCTTTGAAAGGAACCATCGCGGCATCTGCCTAGAGCGATTTAGGGAAATCACGGAAAACCTAAATCAGGATGGCCGGCCGCGGGATTGAACCGTCGTCCTCCCGAATGCGAGTCCAGTGTCTAACCACTGCGCCACCTCGCTCGGTCAAAATGGTTGTTTTGGAAGGTGATACAAGCACGCTCATAGAGGGCCGAACACTCATCCAAACGAAAGAAAACAAGGAAGATAAAGTAGCGGAATGTAGTGAAAGATTTTGACATCACTACTTACCTCATCTCTTCAAAAAATAATGAGACAAATTATAAAATAGAAAAAAATTAATAAGAACGTTCTAAATACCACACTAATAAGGAAGTTTTTGTTTCAAGTGCCATACTACTAAGGCGCTACGTTTTATTTGTGATAATACAAGTACAGAAAACCTGCTGTAATGTTTCAAACCTTCGAGCTCCGCAGACAAATCCTGCCACGCACCACCGGTGTTCGGACATTTGCCACGCCGGACATTTGCCACCATTTTACCTGCTCCGAAGGGTTGTGACCCTTGTCTCCCCCTCCTCCTCCTCCAAATCACTTACTGAGCCTTTCCGCTGATTTACTTAACATAGAACCCGAATCTCTTTCGATTTTCCACCATATTCCTAGAGAGAGTATCGTTGTGGAAACTATTAAATGCATCTCGCATTGAAATCCGCACCAAATTTCGAGCCTCAGTAAAACTTCGCCAATCTTGGAGATTTCGCGCTCGTCTAAATTCTACTTGCCTTTTTGAGTGTTCCTGCAGCAGCTATCTGTCGTGTTTTGTGTACCATGGGGGATCAGTTCCGTCTCTTATTGATTTATTTGGTATGAATTGCCGAGTGCTGTTGATACTATTTCTTTGAACTTAAGCCACATATGGTCTTCACGTACATAGTTTGGAAGGACTGGAGACTGTCTCTTAGAAAGACGTCAACCGAATTTTTGTTGCTTTTATAAATAGATATATTTCGCGTTTAGTGTTGGTGAATTTCTTTGTTACGGAAGTGAGCTTCGCTACGACTGTGTGTTCACTAATCACTGTATCCGTCGTGATGCTCAGGATTATTTGTGGCTAAGAGGTCAAGTGTGTTTTCGTAACCATTTACAATTTGAATGGAGTCGTGAACTAACTGTTCAAAGTCATTTTAAAAAAAGCATTTAGAACAATTAAGTGGGGTGTTTTATATCTACAATAGAGTCTGAAAATGTCAACATACGGAAAGTAGATTGAAGTCACTGCCAACTGTATGAGTAGGGAACCTATTTGTGATGAGACTCAAGTTTTCTTTGAACTGTTCAGCAACTGTTTCATCTGAGACCAGGGGTCGGTAAAGGGAGCCAGTTATTAATTTATTCTGGTTGTCGAATATAGCCTCTGCCCATACTAGTCACAGGAATTATCTGCTTCAATGTCAATTGTGAGCTGGAACACACACTACATTATTTTTCCTGAAGTTGCGCTTCTTGTTTCTGTTGTAGTGCAGATCATTACAATTACCGCTTTTCCCTCCGAAACCTAGGATGATTTCTCTGTGACCCTGTAAATACCAGACCTAAACAATGTTGAACAACAACGTACGTTACAAGCATAGCATTCTGTATAACTTCATTTCCTTATTTCTAACATTTTAAAATTGTACTTCGACTTTGGATGACATGTCAATCATAGATGTTCGCATCTCTATTAAGTGAACGTATTTTCAGTAATGTTTTGAACATTGTCCCGCTACACTTTATTAACTAATGTTTCGCCGCAAGAGATATCGCATTTTAGAGAGTAAATTAATATGGAGTATGTCGTTTTTCTTTTCTCACATTCACATGCCCATTTCTTCTTTCCTTATTGTCTTTTGACATGCAGTTGTAATAATTAAAGTAGGCACAAATACAGTGATCAAAAACAAATGATTAGCGTACATTCGCATTCTCTTTGCATCGTTCCTTTCTTGTTGCTCCCATGGCGATGGACTGTTTGTTTCGCAATCAGTAAGCGTGAAAGGAAGCTACAGTACAGGCAGAGGGATCTATATTTATACATGGCAGAAATAATTTGAGACTGACATAATCGTCGGTATTGCTTTAGTTTCCCAAAAGTTATAAATATTTCGATTTCTGTAAAGAAGCTCTGTATTTGGCCAAGATGTCGAAGAAGAAGGACCCTTCCGTGCTGGTTGTATCGAGTAAGATGTGGAGACTGCGGTCTGAAAGCGGACAGAAGAAGTACGAGGAAGGGCGTCCCTTACCTGAGGGATCGCTATCTGGCGAAGGGGCAAGTGTGGCAAATGTCCGGCGTGGCAAATGTCTGGCATTCGCTCCGCCTTCCCACTGAGGCTGCGGACGTCGTTAGCCGCTCAAGTGGTATTTCCCACGGGCGCTGCAGACGGCATCCACCGTCGCGGCCTTGCCGGTACCTGAATCCTAATGACGGCCTTTGCCGTCAGCAGATTCCGCTACCTGTGGTCCTGCGGACGTCTATAGCCGCTCAGCGGTATTTTCGCCGGATATCACAGTTGCCGTTTCACGTTCATGCTAGCTGGTTCGTGGGATCATCTGCATTTTGCTATTGTGGTGTCGTTTAGCTTTCTACCTGCTCATCAGGATTTTTAGAGTGCTGTCGCTTTTGCGTTCCACAGACAAAAGCCACTTCGGCGTGGTTGCACTGACGAAGAGATACTGGAGATACTCACAAGGAGTGACAGTGACAGTGTGGCATCTCCAACGACTGTAGTGATGGTGATTGGTTCTTCATAAGAATCTCGTAGCAATACGTGTCCACGTACTTCACCAAATAGAGCTCACCATTATAGTTCTTCTTGAGATTCTGAAAGTGAAGACTAATCGATCGTGAAAGGCCATGCAGTGGTGACAAATTTGATTGGAAAAAGCGTGATTTCAGTCCAGCACTGCATGCTTTTGATTAGTCATCATTAGGGCATAATTGTGAACTAGCGCCTGATTCATGCATTCTATCTTCTTTCATGCTAATTCAATCACAAAATCTGATGAAATTTATAGCACTTGAAACAAACTGATTTTGCACTTTCACCATGGGAAATATGTCGGAATCAGTCCACACTCGATTGTCCAACTGCGAAGGTACTGGTTTTGGGGCACTGTATTGGTTCATTGGTTTTTGGCGTCTCGTGACCCGTGGTTAAAAAGTTGAAAATAAGAAAATGTTGCTCCAGAGATGTACTTCTGGATATTGCAATTTTGGGCGAAGCTATTTCCCGTAAGCGTTTTATGTTACTTTCGAGAATGTTGCATTTTAGTGACAACTCTGCCAATCGTGGACATGACAGTTTGTTTAAAATTAGGAAAATAATTGATACAGTTCGTATGGCGTTACGCAGTGCGTTTAATCCATACAAAAAGCTCTGTGTCTATGAAAGCCTGTTATTGTTCAAGGTCGCTTATCTTTTAAACAATTCACTATTTCGAAACGAAGTAGATTTGGACTCGAGACATTCGTGTTGTACAACTATAAAACTGGATACTTCTTGGATTACACATCATACCTAAGTACAACAACAGAAATTTAATTCCGTAGTTTGGGGAAATCCGGCGGTATAGTGGCAACACCAACGAAGCCGTACCTTCCAAAAATCAAATGTTCAAATGTGTGTGAAATCTTATGGGATTTAACTGCTAAGGTCATCAGTCCCTAAGCTTAAACACTACTTCACCTAAACTATCCTAAGGACAAACACACACACACACACCCATGCCCGAAGGAGGATTCGAACCTCCGCCGGGATCAGCCGCACAGTCCATGACAGCAGTGTCTGAGACCGCTCGGCTAATCCCGCACAGCAGCCGTACTGTCAACGTGGACATACTCTGTATGTCGACAGTTGGTATATAAGTCAAGACACGTTCCTCTGGCTTCACAACCATATAACAGCAGCATACGGTACTGTACGTAGCAACAAAAGTGATTTGCCGAAGCTACAGTAGAAACTGAAACGAGGAGAAGTTGAATTTATGTCAACTGACACATTGCTTGCCATCAAGTGGTGCGACAAGGGAGATGTGTGCATGTTGACTGTCGGAAACACTACAGAAATGCGTCACACGGCGAGAAAGTAATGAAGGCGGAATGTGTTGTCGACTACAATGCAAGTAGAGGTGCAGTGTGCTGACAAACACAGACTGGATGCTTCAAGTCCAAGACAATAATGAGCAAAACATAAAAAAATTTCCTATCGATCGTTTGAGTTGCGAATAACGGAAATCGTGAAAATCCTGTAGAAAAAGCTGTTTCAGTGTTTACAGAATTTTCCAATTTTCTTGGCAACTTTTCCAAACTTTTCTTTCATACAAACCTTGCCGTAACAATTACGAACGCAACAACCAAAGAATTATCCAAATTTGTTAAGCTATTATTTGATTTTAGCAAGACTAATTCGCAGCAATTCGTTTTCATTTATAGAGATTTAACTTCATTAGACTATGGTTAGATGCATACACTCGCCCGTTTCTGACGCACAAAATGTCTTTAGGAATTAAAGTTGACGTTTAATTACGCGGTGTGGAAACTTGAGTATTTAATTATCCAATTCTTAAACAAAAGTTGTACATCATCGTTTATTTCTACTGGATAATAATAACTGCGTCACGCATAAAAAGAATTCAGAAACATTGACTGTTTGGTTTTGAAGTTTCCATGTGGGTAATTTATTCGGTTAATAATCCGAAAGTATAGTGATTAGCTCCGACTCTGTGTCTCGGCATCCAGACTATTCCTTGGAAAGTTGTGTGAGGGCGAATTATTGCGCTAGTACAAACGAATGTAAAAGTTTATCGTTGCGGATTCTCCAACGTGTACATCATAAGTTACGTACAAAAAACTGATAATTAAGTATCAGTACTTCAGATAAGACTCAGATGTATACAGAAACCTTATCATTGTTCGCAAGAACGACTTGCAAATGCAAGGAGGCCTTTGATGAGGAGTTAGCAGCATCGGCGGTCTCAGTGTTCATCTTATCTGCCGAGCAATTCATCTCCATATTCAAAGCTATGAGGTAAGTATCCAGATACATAGTATTTATTTGTAACGTCGGTAATCACACTCAGAATGCCAGAGAGCCGCGAGCGCCCTGGCTCAGGGCGAGGTCGGCGGAGCGAAGGGCTCAGGCATAGACAGCAGTACACGGCCATCAGCGCAGGTAAATGGATCAGGTGACCTGAAGGGCACACTCGACGCGGCCAGCCGATGAGCAGCTGCAGCAGCCAAAGGGTTAACGAGTAGTATCATAGTCAAGAGTAAACAATTTTATTAGAACAAATAAGCCCTCGGTCACAAATATTAAGTCAAAATTGACCAGGTTTCGACACTACTACGAGCGTCGTCTTCAGAATTAAACTAACTGTTCTAAAACATATTAGGTATATAATACATTTATAAAATTAGCGTTTGTACTGACTGGAAAGAGATGCAGTACTTACAAGTCACATTTTAAAAAATCTAAGCCGGAAAGGCGACGTCATGAATAGTTGCAAATAAGATGGCGAGCCGCTAAGGGCTGCTCGTACTTGAGTGAACAAGGGTTGCAACAAGAGTGAGGTGCCCACGTTACATAGTGTGGGCAAGTAAACATGATGTTGCTACGTTGCTACGAGCGCCATCTAGTAGCCGCAGAAACAACTAATTTTGAATGTACAGTAGCCTAGTTGTTTCTGCGGCTACTAGATGGCGCTCGTTTTTTAAAATGTGACTTGTAAGTATTACATCTCTTTCCAGTCAGTAAAAACTCTAATTTTATTTATGTATTATATACATAATATGTTTTAGAACAGTTAGTTTAATTCTGAAGATGACGCTCACAGTATCGACGAAACCTGGTCAATTTTTACTTAATATTTGTGACCGTGGGCTTATTTGTTCTAATATAATTCTGACACGGTCACTGAACCTTAGCAGCTATGTTCAAAGTTTTATGTAAACAATTATCATTTATTTAAAATTTTTTGTAAGCTAATAACCAAATTGACTATAATATCTTTCAGCACTGACGTCTTCCGTGGTATGAGATGCACAGTTAACTGTGCAGTTCCCTGTGCTATTTAGGAAGGATTCCAAATATAGTCAAAAGTTCTTTCCGTTTTGCAACTGACAAATATGTCTGGTCTTTCAGATGAAACATACCATGGCGCACATCGGCCTTAGTATTTCCTCTTTTTAAGACAATGACCTTTTCTATTTTTCTGTTTCAGAATAAGAATTATTGGGACGGATTCCTTTCACATATTGATGGCAAAGCATTTGTAGATCTTACAAGCATGCATTGACTACAATGTTTGCCGGCCGCGGTGGTCTAGCGGTCCTAGGCGCTCAGTCCGGAACCGCGCGACTGCTACGGTCGCAGATTCGAATCCTACCTCGGGCATCGATGTGTGTGATGTCCGTAGGTTAGTTAGGTTTAAGTAGTTCTAAGTTCTAGGGGACTGATGACCACAGATGTTAAGTCCCATAGTGCTCAGAGCCATTTGAACTACAATGTTTCAGCTGCACCTTTAGAATAAAAGAAGTCGGCTATAAGCATCAGAATTACGTGGAATAGGTTCATACTTTTAACTGACACGACAATCTTGCGTAATTCTTGCGGAACAAAGGCCTTGTTTACTCTTCATCTGACAAGACCCATCAAGTAATCGGCGTGTGAAACATTTTTTCCATGACTTGGCACTTGCAATAATTCGTAGTATACAAAACAAAACAAAACAGATACGATATAGAAAACACCGTATGTGTGAAATTAATTTCTTTCATGTAGTTCATCACGGCTGTGGACACTGTGGCATTAAATTAGTGTCGATTACGTTTATTGTTTATAAAATATTTTTACTTGAGAACGGTCTTTGCAGTTGATAACAAATAAAAGGATAAACTGATTTATCTGCTGAAATGTAAGTGAAATAATTTACAACTCCTTTTAGTTTCACCGGTATTATATCTGAAACTTACCGGCAGTTTAGAACTGTACGGTGGAGGAGCCCAGGGCATTGCCACCCAAGAGTACTGCTGTTAACGATTAAGCTCTCGATGTATAAATTTTTTGCTTGTCAGTACCTATGTGGTCCTCTCCCAACTTAACAGAGGCTTCACTATAAACCGTTCAGTTCTGTTATTCCTTTAAAGTAGCGGATAGCACACAAATGGCTTAGATGTTGTTGAGATTCTTTCCAGAATGAATTTCTCATTTGGCAACAGGGGTTCTGGCTTTGATTTCTGGCCCAGCACACAGTTTTAATCTGCTACGGAATTTCAAAATAACACTGTTTATGATGAAAAGTGAATGATTCATTCAGGGAAATGTGTTTGGACCACTGCTAGAATGACTGCCGTTATTCTTTCACAAGATTTGTTCTGATATTATTACTATACTTCAATCTCACACTTAAATTTAAAAAAATAGAAAGAGTTTTAATAATAATACGTAATATTGAGGAGAGGCTGCCACTCAGAAAGAAATTACAGGACTCAAAGATATCCATGAGAAACCCGTGAAGTAGACTGTCACAGCATTTCATAAGTGAAAGAAGATGAAGGATATGACTATATGTTTATGAAAATCTCGAGAAAACTTTTAATTAACACATCCACACAAAAGTAAAATCGGATATTCGTAGATTGTTGAGGGAGTGCGTCAGTGTTTTCCATTGCTTCGCAAAGTGTATCGTGCGAGTATGTTCATCGTGAACCTCGGAGAAAAACAATAGAACAGTTACTGTGTGCAGTGAGTTTCCCAGATCAGACTAGGATACCAGTGCAAGCGGCAATGACTGCCGCTGTCTGACACTGTGCATGCCAATGGCTAACCTAGGCCAATGGCCTTGCTGCAGTGGTAACACCGATTCCCGTCAGAGCAACGAAGCTATGTGCTGTCGGTCTGGGTTAGCACGTGGATGGGTGACCATCCGGTATGCTGAGTGCTGTTGGCAAACGGGGTCAAAAATTCAAATGCCTCCGAGCAGTATGGAACTTAACATCTGTGGTCATCAGTCCCCTAAAACTTATAACTACTTAAACCTAACTAACCTAAGGACATCACACACATCCATGCCCGAGGCAGGATTCGAACCTGAGACCGTAGCGGTCATGCGGTTCCAGACTGAAGCGCCTAGAACCGCACGGCCACCCCGGCCGGCCCAAACGGGGTCCACTCAGCCCTTGTAAGGAGCTACTTGATCGTGAAGTAGCGACTCCGATGTCGTAAACTGACATACGGCCGGGAGAGCAGTGTGCTGACCACATGCCCCTCCACATCCCCATCCAGTGTCACCTGAGGATGACCTGACGGCCGTTAGGTACCTTTGGGCCTTCAGGGCCTGTTCTGGCGAAGGTTTTCTGTAGACGCAGTGGCCAGGGTATTTGTTTTGTTTTCCGCAGACGAGGACGACGAAGGAAGCCAAGGCAACGCCTTTGCTACATTTCGGTGAACTCGATGTTCCTGTCAATGGTATTGGGACGTTCCAGACATTGTTCAAGTTTCTCGCGTCTCCAGCGAGCGTGTCTCCAGTGTGTCGAAAGAAAGCAGTATCCTAGGATCATTTTTTTATGATAAAAGGACGTGTCAGCAGACCTTCCAGCTATTAATCCACTAACAATGGCCAAACAGTACTGGTCACAAGCTTGTAGCATTTTAACGACTTGACGGAGCTAGAAGCCCGAGAACGTTGTATTCAGTGTTACTGCCGCGAAACTTGGGGTTACCGGGAAAGCTGACCGACAGGTGATACTCTAGATACACATTCGATTATTGAGGACATTTTGAGTGCCTGTGGATGTGCGACTGAAGTGCATGGTCCCCCATCAGCTGGTCTGACCTCGGAAAATGTTCGATTGGAGGCACGTGGTGTATGGTAGTCCAGACTGGAGACAGGTGGTTACTCACGCTTGAGTTTCTTGACAGCGACGGTGCGCCAACCGGGCACGCCGCCCACGGCTTCAGCGCGCGCCAGGAAGACGCGCCCGAAGTCGCCCTTGCCGATCTGCCGGCCCAGCTGCAGTCGCTCGTAGCTCACCTCGAACGTGTCCACCTCGCCGCGAGCCTTCGCCTCCTGCGGGACAGACACCAGATACCGCGACCAAAGTGACACACAATCAAGATGAGGATAACACTGTACTAAAGTAAAAACACAAATGATTATTATTCCTACTTAACCATTAGTAACTATACATGCTAGTCACAAATTCAGTGTTGAAACTGACAGATATAATAGCTGAGACAAAAGACAACAACAAATATCCACTGAAGAGCAAAAGAAACTGGCACACCTGCCTAATATCTTGTAGGACTGCAACGAGCACGTAGGAGTGCCACAACACGACGTGGTATGGACTCGACTAATGTCTGAAGTAGTTTCTGAGAGAATCGACACCATGAATCCCGCAGGGCTGTCCTTAAATCCGAAACAGTACGAAGGGATGGAGATGTGGTGTCACAGCCAGACACCACACTTGCTAGGTGGTAGCCTTTAAATCGGCCGCGGTCCGTTAGTATACGTCGGACCCGCGTGTCGCCACTATCAGTGATTGCAGACCGAGCGCCGCCACACGGCAGGTCTAGAGAGACTTCCTAGCACTCGCCCCAGTTGTTCAACCGACTGTGCTAGCGATGGTTCACTGACAAAATACGCTCTCATTTGCCGAGACGATAGTTAGCATAGCCTTCAGCTACGTCATTCGCTACGACCTAGCAAGGCGCCATTACCAGTTACTATTGATACTGAATCATTTACCGTCAAGAGCGACGTTCTCCATTGATGGGTTAAAGTTAAGTATTCCAACAACTACGTCCGTTTTTTCTAATTTCCTTGTCCTGTTCCAGACCTCACGCCAGCCTGCGTGAGCTAAAACGCGTGCCTTTCGGCTTCCTCTAGTAACACGGTGTTGGCTCTCCTGCCAACCACAACAAGAGAATTCTTCTGAACAGCACCTTGCAATGCATCCCAGATATGCTCAATAATGTTTATGTCTGGGGAGTTTTTGGCCAGCGGAAGTGTTTAAACTCAGAAGAGTGTTCCTGGAGCAAATCTCTAGCAGTTATGGACGTGTGAGGTGTAGCATTTTCCTGCTGTAATTGCCCAAGTCCTTCGGAAAGTACAATGGACATAAATGGATGCAGGTGATCAGACAAGATCCTTACGTACGCATCACTTTTCAGAGTCGTATGTAGGCGTATAAGGGGTTGCAAATTACACGACCCATACCATTACACAGCCTGCACTAGTTTGATCAGTCCCCTGTTGACAAGCAGGGTCCATGGATTCGTCAGGTTCTCCCCATACCAGTAGACGTCCATCCACTCGATACAATTTGACTTAAATACAAATGAGACTCGTCCGACCAGGCAACATGTTTCTAGTCATCTACAGTCCATTCTCGGTGTTGACGGGCCCACGCGAGGCGCAAAGCTTTGTGTTGTGCAGTCATCAAGGGTATACTAGTGGGCCTTCAGCTCCGAAAGACAATATCCATGATGTTTCATAGAATAGTTCGCACGCTGACACTTGTTGGTGACCCAACACTGAAATCTGCAGCAATTTGCGGAAAGGTTGCACTTCTGTCATGTTGAACGATTCTCTTGTAATGTCGTTGGTCCTGTTCTTGCAGGATCTTTTTCCGGCCGCAGCGATGTCGGGGATTCGTCGTATTCACGGTACACTCGTGAAATGGTCGTACGGGAAAATCCTCATTTCATCGCTACCTCGGAGATGCTTTATCACATCGCTCGTGCGACGACTACAACAGTACACTCAGACTCACTTAAATCTTGATAACCTGCCATTGTATCAGCACTAACCAATTTAACAACTGCGCAAGACGCTTATTGTCTCATAGCGGCGTTCCTGACCGCAGCGCCGTATTCTGCCTGTTTATATTTGTCTGTATTTGTCCGCAGCTCGTTGTCGTGCAGTAGCGTTCTCGCTTCTCGCACCCGGGTTCCCGAGTTCGATTCCCGGCGGGGACAGGGATTTTCTCTGCCTCGTGATGACTGGGTGTTGTGTGATGTCCTTAGGTTAGTTAGGTTTAAGTAGTTCTAAGTTATAGGGGACTGATGACCATAGATGTTAAGTCCCATAGTACTCAGAGCCATGCCATACCGTCTGTATTTGAATACGCTTACTTATCATACCAGTTCCTTTGGCGCTTCAGTGTACTTCGGTTAGCTACCTAGAAGTTTTGGAGCAAGCACGGAGTCTCTAGGACGTCACTGAGTCGGATTGATAATAAAGCTGTGTTAAATGTTTTTCAGTAATTTATTGCTACGATCTGCGCTACAATAAATATTCAAAATGAGTAGTATTAACTACATCGCATAACCGTTATTAGTGGAGCAGGGTGTGGCATGTCCTGTACGAATGTGACGACTGCAAGAATTCTTGCAACTAATTCTTCTTCCGACTACACATGGGCTTTAAGTAGCCCCAGGGGATGAAGTCCATCAGACTGACTGTCTCGCAGTTCTCTGCACGTGTACTGTCACCGTCAAGCAAGCACTACAGCGCTAAATGCTGTTTACTGGCTGAACGTGGACATCAGGATATCATAAGGCTAAGTACTAAGTCAACTGTGGTGTAACTAAGTTTAAAGCAGGCACTTTCTTTTAATGTTACCGACCTTAAGGACCGGACATACTGGTTGTGAAAGTGATAGTTGTAGCTCATTTGGCGTACAACAACTAATGTTAGGAGTGTAATCCTCAGCAACGTATTTCGGGAATCATGCCCCAACCACCTGGTCGTCTCTGTTTATCTTTCTTAATGCACATAAAAAAAGAAAGTTATTCGGATATAAAGTGCTCGTCTCCCTCATAAAAACGGCAACACGAAATTCCCTGTTCCGCTTATTCGTATTTCCGCGCACTGACCGAAGCGTTCCTTTCGCATAGCGGTTCATGTCCCGCAACTGCCTTCCGCCCACCGACTAGTAGTGGAATTGTTGTGGATTGGCAAGAGAGCCAACCCGGTGTGAGAGGAAGCCGAAAGGCACGCGTTTTAGCTCATGCAGGCTGGCGTGAGGTCTGGAACAGGTCAAGGAAATTAGACTAGCAAAAAAGGACGTAGCTGTGGAACACTTAACTTTAATCCATAAATGGTGAACATCGCTCTTGACGGTACATGTTTTACAGCATCAATAGTAACTGGTAATGGCGCCTTGCTAGGTCGTAGCAAATGACGTAGCTGAAGGCTATGCTAACTATCGTCTCGGCAAATGAGAGCGTATTTTGTCAGTGAACCATCGCTAGCAAAGTCGGCTGTACAACTGGGGCGAGTGCTAGGAAGTCTCTCTAGACCTGCCGTGTGGCGGCGCTCGGTCTGCAATCACTGACAGTGGCGACACGCGGGTCCGACGTATACTAACGGACCGCGGCCGATTTAAAGGCTACCACCTAGCAAGTGTGGTGTCTGGCGGTGACATCACAGGAATCACATATAGGGTCCCAACAGACCGCAGTGGCCATGAGTCATGCCATAACATTCCAGAGATGTTACATGAGATGTCAAGAAACATACCAATAGTCATCTAAGCAAACCCGCTCACATACGTCGTATTAACGCTAATCTTAAAAAAAATTCAAAGAAACCTTTGAAGAAATTATTACTACATTAAGTACAATATCGAACCTAACTCGGTGAACTATTTCATGCTGTTCAAGTACGCCAGTTGCTCTTCGTTTCCTCTCTACTGAATTGTACTGGTTGTTTTACAGTTCTTATTACAGACTTTTAGCGATTGTAGACCGGGCCTAATACACGAAGTTTTGATAAGGAAATCATGTCCAGAGATGTACCGTTTGGATGTAGAATAGATGTTCTAGGGGCTTCAGTCCGGAACCGGGCTGCTGCTACGGTCGCGGGTTCGAATCCTGCCTCGGGCGTGGGTGTGTGTGATGTCCTTAGGTTAGTTGGGTTTAAGTAGTTCTAAGTCTAGGGGACTGATGACCTCAGATGTAAAGTCCCATTGTGCTTAGAGCCATTTGTACACGGCACGACCGTGTAGAGGTACGTTGTTTACAGTTATTTTACATCCAGGCCCTACCATACTTTGCATTCGTTCCTTATTAAAATTTTATCTACCAAGACCGCTCTGTAGCCCAAGCCTGTAACAGGAATTATGGAACACGCCTTACGACATAATGCATTTTTCTGTAAGCTTATGCTTATCTGTATTTAAAAACGACTGAATTTCTGTTCATTACAAACTTTTCTGTGATATACTCCCTCTGCGTTGTTTAATCTACGTGACTAAAAGCAAATTTGTTATTTCAGTGGTATATCGTTTCGTATCTTTCACTCGTCGCACTTCTCGTCAAATATTGCTAGCTAATTTTATTGTGATCTACGATAGTTTTTGATCAAAGACGTAACAAAGGTAGTTTCAAGATTTGGCGTTATTGAGCCATACAGACGCGTTCGTTAAAGCAGCTGCAGTTACGCTAATGTGAGTATCCGAAGTAGATGGCACGCTCCACCATTTGTGTACATACACATTAACATTCTAGTGTAATGGAAGATACCATGAAGGGAGTTCCGCAGCAATTTTGATTCTCCTATTCTTCGTAGGCCCACACGGGGTGTTCAAAACTTCAGTGCCCGAAGTAACAGGGAGACAAAATCAAACACATTTGTAAAGCAACCATGTGTCAGAAACGCATATTGAGTGAGCACTGAGCATGCGTGTGTAATACTGGACTGGAACAGATAAAAGTCGTTCTGTCTAACGTTTTCACAATTCGCATGTATGGTCGGATGAAATTCTTCCTTTGTGTGGCCATATTCTCCGTAGTTGCTTCACTGTTCTTGAGGGTATTTTCGTTCCGTCCTTACAACTACAAGAAAATTAGTGTTTTACTTTAATGAGGCAGAGCATTATCAGTCGTATGTAATCATAGATATTTACAAGTTGATTTATTTTCGATATCAAAAAACAGTTCTTTAACAATATGTTGGTTTTTATTAGTTAAAACTTCCGGGCTGATAGGCCGTGGTCGATGTGTTAAAACTATTTCTTCCTGACACTTCGTTGTCAACGGTTCATTAACTAATGAAGCCGCCGGCCGTGAAAGCCTAGGCTTTATGTTGGTTTCTACTTACGGTGATTTCTGCCTAGTTTCTCGCCGATATCGGGAAATGCCGTCTGTTAGCAAATCTTTGCTGTCTTTCATCATTAGGCACTGATACATGTAGTCTGATTTTCGGTTGCTCTGCAGAACTTTGCATATCTTAACTATTACACAGCACGCTTTTTCGCACACCACTGTTAACTGTTTTTTATACTTCTAAGAGCGTATTGTATTTTGTAGTGTTGCCAACATAAAATTGCCAGTAGTCTGTCTTTGAGCTATAGATTTTTTAATTTTTTAATTAATTGTATGTGTGTTGTTCTATTTAATAATATTTCTGGGTATTTATATACGGTGTAAGATTAATGAAAGAATAATGAAGGAGTGGTTTTCATTTTTAGGCAGATGAGGGAGAAACAATGATGAGTTTACGTAAGTGTACAGTAGTGTGAGATGGAGGAAAATGAGAGGGACAAGAAAATGAAATGAAACTTTGTAAGAGGGGGGGGGGGGGGGGGGGGGAGCCGGGAGGAGAAGGTGAAGGTTGGGAAAGGCTCTTGTCTTTTCCGCGTAATTTTTTCAATTGTTTTATATACTACTTTCCAATATTTATTTCGTAATTTACCAACTGTTTATTTTGTGCCAAAGCTGATGATGTTTTACCTCAGCCGGCCGGAGTGGCCGAGCGGTTCTAGGCGCTACAGTCTGGAACCGCATGACCGCTACGGTCTCAGGTTCGAATCCTGCTTCGGGCATGGATGTGTGTGATGTCCTTAGGATAGTTAGGTTTAAGTAGTTCGAAAATCTAGGGGACTGATGACAGTTTAGTCCCATAGTGCTCAGAGCCATTTGAACCATTTTTCTTACCTCAACAAAGCGAAACGCGTCAGGTGAAAAAAAAAAAAACACGAATTTTTCTGTAGTTGTAACGACTGTACCGTCCTTACATATTTTCTACTCAATTCAGTTGAACAACATATACAGTGTTCTTGAAGTTCACCTGCCGCCGACGGTGGTGGAGGTACTTTAGATATCAGAATGACGCGGTTTCAGCATGATGCGGCCCCAGGGCACTCCGCGAAATGAGTCCGAGCAGTAACAAACTAGCACTTTAGGCAGTCGCTGGATCGGTTGAAGATGACCCGTGCATTGGCCTGCAAGGTCTCCGGACCTCATCCCATTAGACTTCTTAGTCTGGGGCTGCATAAAAGCCGAGATGTATTCCACCTCTTCTGGTTCGGAGGCGGAAATGGTCGCAAGAATTTTTGCAGCAGACACATAAACACAGAACACACCACGCAATGTTCCAGCGAGTACGCGATTCCCTGCTACACTCCTGGAAATGGAAAAAAGAACACATTGACACCGGTGTGTCAGACCCACCATACTTGCTCCGGACACTGCGAGAGGGCTGTACAAGCAATGATAACACGCACGGCACAGCGGACACACCAGGAACCGCGGTGTTGGCCGTCGAATGGCGCTAGCTGCGCAGCATTTGTGCACCGCCGCCGTCAGTGTCAGCCAGTTTGCCGTGGCATACGGAGCTCCATCGCAGTCTTTAACACTGGTAGCATGCCGCGACAGCGTGGACGTGAACCGTAAGTGCAGTTGACGGACTTTGAGCGAGGGCGTATAGTGGGCATGCGGGAGGCCGGGTGGACGTACCGCCGAATTGCTCAACACGTGGGGCGTGAGGTCTCCACAGTACATCGATGTTGTCGCCAGTGGTCGGCGGAAGGTGCACGTGCCCGTCGACCTGGGACCGGACCGCAGCGACGCACGGATGCACGCCAAGACCGTAGGATCCTACGCAGTGCCGTAGGGGACCGCACCGCCACTTCCCAGCAAATTAGGGACACTGTTGCTCCTGGGGTATCGACGAGGACCATTCGCAACCGTCTCCATGAAGCTGGGCTACGGTCCCGCACACCGTTAGGCCGTCTTCCGCTCACGCCCCAACATCGTGCAGCCCGCCTCCAGTGGTGTCGCGACAGGCGTGAATGGAGGGACGAATGGAGACGTGTCGTCTTCAGCTATGAGAGTCGCTCTGCCTTGGTGCCAATTATGGTCGTATGCGTGTTTGGCGCCGTGCAGGTGAGCGCCACAATCAGGACTGCATACGACCGAGGCACACAGGGCCAACACCCGGCATCATGGTGTGGGGAGCGATCTCCTACACTGGCCGTACACCACTGGTGATCGTCGAGGGGACACTGAATAGTGCACGGTACATCCAAACCGTCATCGAACCCATCGTTCAACCATTCCTAGACCGGCAAGGGAACTTGCTGTTCCAACAGGACAATGCACGTCCGCATGTATCCCGTGCCACCCAACGTGCTCTAGAAGGTGTAAGTCAACTACCCTGGCCAGCAAGATCTCCGGATCTGTCCCCCATTGAGCATGTTTGGGACTGGATGAAGCGTCGTCTCACGCGGTCTGCACGTCCAGCACGAACGCTGGTCCAACTGAGGCGCCAGGTGGAAATGGCATGGCAAGCCGTTCCACAGGACTACATCCAGCATCTCTACGATCGTCTCCATGGGAGAACAGCAGCCTGCATTGCTGCGAAAGGTGGATATACACTGTACTAGTGCCGACATTGTGCATGCTCTGTTGCCTGTGTCTATGTGCCTGTGGTTCTGTCAGTGTGATCATGTGATGTATCTGACCCCAGGAATGTGTCAATAAAGTTTCCCCTTCCTGGGACAATGAATTCACGGTGTTCTTATTTCAATTTCCAGGAGTGTATATCGATAGCAGCTCTGCGCTGAAGTTAATGTTACTCATTATGAACATTCATTGTGACGTAGTAGTGATCAGAACAATAAAGCAATGAAAAACATCTAACAACACTTTACTATCACTCATACACAATAACGTCCTGCACGCTTATTACTTCAACAATATGCGGTTGTTTAACGGAATATGTTTTTTTTTTCTCTGTCACCATCCGTGTTAGTTTGGGCACTGAATTTTTGAGCACCCTGTATGTGAATGATCATCCAGTTAACATTCAATAAACAGAGATAGTAATTTTTATAGACGACTCACACATTACGATCCATTCTGTTGAAAGGAAAGCAACAAAACATTAAAGTAACACCGTTTTCTAAAGAATTAATAACTATTGCCTGAAAAGGTAGGATAGTTCTGGGGAACTCAGTATATTTAACTATGTATATCAAACATAGTAACATAAATTTATTGTTTCTCAAGAAAGGTAGTCGGTAAACAAAATTTTACAAATTTTTGAAAGTTTATGTTGATAAGATCTTGAACTAGATGAAACGGATTATTGAGCAGCTGGAACAACTAATTTCATCAACTTTTGCTGTTTCTTGCAGTTGCTGCTTTTGGAAACAAATCAGAACGTTAACATATTTTGCACTTGTTCCATAAGATATCAACGAATGAATTGGGGGACCTCATCACTTAGAAAGAAATTAATGACTGCATAAGACCTTGAAGTGTGAGTAATAGGCTGCGTGCCGTCACAATCATCTTGTAGGCGCATCTTGAAGGGTATTTATACTCTGTGATAAAATTCATCTCACATAGTCCTGCACAATTTGACAATAACTGCGATTTCCACAGATGAAACACATGAAGAAACGATGACCGTTGGTGATCCATCACTAACGTTCTCAGTGGCTCATAAAGTAAACCAACAAGCAGCCACTAGATTCTTTTCTCATTTGTACAATAACTTAAACTCACAGATAGCAAAGGAAATTTGAAATCTAGATTATTATCATTTCTTGTGTACATCTCCTACTCTCGGATAAACTTTACGTTTTAGCTCAAGAGAAGTAACAAGTCTGGACTAAAAAAAATTGAGTTTGTCACTAGTATACATTAGGAGATAAACTAATATCGTGATTTAAAGAAATTAAACCGTAGTAGTGTTTAATAACTTGTAAATCATCAGTATTTAGCCATAGTAGCAAACGTATCATGTATACGCAGCGTGTAAACTGACTAACGTCAGTAAATATACTCTGAAAGATGTACCTAATTTATGTAACACGACAGAGGCCAGGTTTTACCGTTACAAAATGACAATGAGTGCCGATCATTAAATTTTACCAGCCTGTTGTAACAAAGTACGTGCTCCTCCTACATGACAGAAAATACTTGTCGAATATCTGGTAAGCTCCAGTGCTGCGACTCACCTCTATCTCCTTCTCTACGTAGAGTATGCTGCGCTCCTGTAAGGCCGGGAAGGACACCCGAGTGATGCGGCTGCTGCTACTAAAACACGAGAGCACAAAATGGCGATGCTAAAATATTTGCTACCATTAGTACAGAGAAGGGGCTTTAAGCTCCTCAGAGAACGACGCACCTGGAGGTGAAAGGATATAGTTTGTAATACCTTATAATGAAATTGGTCAGTCACACACTGTTATTTGATTGTACACAACACAGTACACATAATCGACCCAGTAAAATTTCTTGCATAATACACCTAGCCTCTACTCAGATGCAGTCAAGTTGTTTGCTTTCGTATTAAAGTGAAAGAGGTATTTTTCATCCAAACAAGTAATTCCAAAGTTATTTCCAATGAAGTATCATAATGTTAAAAAACTAATCAAAATTTTAAAGCATTTTTGAAAAACTAGTATCATTAATTATCATGTTTATGTTTTATAATTAGTGCCAGACTTGATTTCGAATTTGAAAATAACAAAGTGCAAATGAAAAATGCACAAACATAATTATATCGTATTGTCAAATAGTGTATATGTATAGCTAATTGACCTTTGTTCACTTTTGGTGGGACTGCGATGTTGTGAGTGGAGTAAGAACTAGTGTATTGTTGTGCATACCCAAAGGAATTACTGTATTACAACTATTGAAACTAAGAAGCATTAATTAAAATGTGCAGAAACAAACTTAATTCCTGTAACTTTTCGTTCTAACTTAAACATAGGAGATAAAACGAATCCAGTGACCTCTTTCTTAAAGCATAAAACAACATACTCCGAGGTTAGCTGAACGAAGAACCTCCAATCCAAATAGACCACAAGTTAAGTGAGAAAGTCATCCCATAAACGTGCAGTCACAAATTCAAGACAAAGTTTTAATCTTATTCCTATACTGCTTCTTAACGTTTTGAAAGCATTAAAGCAAACCGTTGTACTGTGAAGTGAGCATTGTCACACATTATTTTACTTTTAAAATTCGGCATAATTAAAGAATATCAAGTTAGAACCTGATACAAGCATAATAGTTTGCTTCCTGGAAATCGTATTGCTCTGTAAACTGAGACACAAATTTCGTGGAAGAATGTGTGTGTGGCGAGTGGGGGGGAGCGGGGGGTTGGAATACGGTTGGGAGTAAGATATAGTATGACAGTGAAACAAGAAAGTGGGAGAACGATAAGAGAACCAAATCTTTTAAAACGATGAGAACAGACATCAAAGGCAACTACTACCAAAATTACTTTTTAAACAGATATTTTTCGCCGTGATGGATTATGAATATTATGCCATCTCCTGTTGATACCTAACCATATGTAATTTTCTCAGCTTTGCAATACATAGCCAGGAAAATTTTTTAATGTATTATGTTTCTGGTCTCTGTAAAAATGCAGAAACGTGATAATTCCATTAACACAGTGTACGTTACCTGCACATTTGAAGCAGCAGAAGGTTGGAAAGAAGACATCATGGTAGATAGTATAGGTCTGGTATAGCTTTAACCTCTGGGGAAAAAATTATCAGCTCACTCTGTTTTTACTGTCAAATATAGAAAAGAGGGTTGAATGTACTGCGTATTAGTTGACCGTTCCATTGATCCTTGGCAGGATATTTTATATATTATAAGTGAAAAACAAACGACACTGTATTAATATTCTACAACATTTATTACTTCACAGACAATCTGGCAGGACAATAACCACAAACTTGAAAGAAACGCCAAATGACAGGATATTTACATAATGAGACTGTGCTTTTGAATGTTGTTGTCTTCAGTCCTGAGACTGGTTTGATGCAGCTCTCCATGCTACTCGCTTTTGAATATCAGCTGCTTAATGATGACCGGATTACAAGGTGCAGCAAGAAGTACACAACGAGAGGTAGGCGAACTACCTTAAAATAACGGAAGGTAATAAACTTATATTCACTAGCCAAAGCTTAGAACTGAATCATGAGAGACAGTTTCCCTAATCACCACTTCCAACTGCTGATACTGCTAATTATCTAGTCTGGACCATTTTGTAATTTACCCCTCCTACTCACATGCTCCATTTTTCTTACTGTAGCTTCACTTACCATATGAAAATTTTATTTTGTTTAATAATAGTTGTTTCATTTATCTGCTTGTCTCTTTGAATATTTTGCTCGTTTGTTATTTAGAACCTATAAAAGACAAGAATACCTTGTTCAGTCACCCCATTGGAACATTTGCCAGAGTTGAACCAAGATTGTCTTGTTCAATCACCCGCTTGGAACAGGTTTATACTGTTGTACTTAGTTTTCTTTTCAGATCCAGTGTTGTAATTTCTCATGTAGTTACTTGAAGTCACATTCTCATATAAATTACATGTTATTTTTACCGAAATAATTGCTCCCACTTTCTTCCACAAAAATTTCAGAAACACAGATATTTATCCTTCTACCCGAAGGTAGCGTAACTGCCGATAAGCGCTTCATAAAATAATAAACATTATAGCATATCAGAACAGTGCCGTGTGTTTTTTCACTCATAATGAATGTACTATTTTCATGTCTGTTTTGTTGATAAAACCAATGAAGGCCGTATATTACACATGCTATTTTTGCCACAGAGATACTCTCTGTCCATGAACACAGATAAATTAGTTGTTGTTGTTGTTGTGGTCTTCAGTCCTGAGACTGGTTTGATTGAGCTCTCCATGCTACTCTATCCTGTGCGAGCTTCTTCATCTCCCAGTACCTACTGCAACCTACATCTTTCTGAATCTGCTTAGTGTATTCATCTCTTGGTCTCCCCTCCGATTTTTACCCTCCACGCTGTCCTCCAATACTAAATTGGTGATCCCTTGATGCCTCAGAACATGTCCTACCAACCGATCCCTTCTTCTGGTCAAGTTGTGCCACAAACTTCTCTTCTCCCCAATCCTATTCAATACTTCCTCATTAGTTATGTGATCTACCCATCTAATCTTCAGCATTCTTCTGTAGCACCACATTTCGAAAGCTTCTATTCCCTTCTTGTCCAAACTATTTACCGTCCATGTTTCACTTCCATACATGGCTACACTGCATACAAATACTTTCAGAAATGACTTCCTGACACTTAAATCTATACTCGATGTTAACAAATTTCTCTTCTTCAGAAACGCTTTCCTTGCCATTGCCAGTCTACATTTTATATCCTCTCTACTTCGACCATCATCCGTTATTTTGCTCCCCAAATAGCAAAACTCCTTTACTACTTTAAGTGTCTCATTTCCTAATCTAATACCCTCAACATCATTAGTAACGTAAGATATTTACCATTTTTCATTCACCAGTGTCCTATAGACAGAATTAAGCCGTAGCACGTAACATAAGAAGTTGCCATGGCACAAAACAAAATAATTAGTATTATGAATGACCTCCACACAATTTCATCTTCAAAGCATGTGTTTAAAGATTAGAAATATTATCTCTACAGCCTTTCTGCATACTTACTTTCTCATTAAATATGGTATTAACAACGTACAGGAACTTTAGTGTGGTAGTAGGATTCACATACAAAATACTATAAGGAAATTTGATCTCCAGTTGCTTTGCTGAACCTAAATTCGGCACTCAAATGAGAGAAATATCCGTCTGTAACACTCTTTGACTGTCTACTAATGGAAATAAAATGTTTGATAGACGAATGAAGTATTTTAAAATGTAGTTGACATTTGTGTATTGTTAAGTACTTCTGTAGCACAAAGGTGGCCTCGAACGAACAGACATAAGCATTCAACTATAGCTGTCACACAGCCCTGTAAGTACACTTGTTTTAACGATCAGAATAATCTTTTGTTCAATGGCACATTCCACAGTTTAGCATTTTTTCCGTTAATATGCTTTGGCAAATGGAGAACTACGGATTTAGAAGTATGAATCACGGGAATACGCATTTGCAATTCTTGTGTAGCAGGGAACCCCAAATGTCAAGGTGATACAAAAAGTTGCAGTAGAGCTTTCAAGCGCTATCGCATGTTCTGATACATGTGAGAAACACCCAGTGTTTTATTGGTCGTTATGATTGGCGAAAATAATACAACGCAGACGCCAGTCGGGGGCAGCTAGCAATTTATGACCCAATGACCAAACAGGACAATAAATTCTGCAGATATCGCCAATCAAAACGTTAGCAAACGATAGAATGCTTTTATAATGGAACATTCTGTGTGTGTGTGTGTGTGTGTGTGTGTGTGTGTGTGTGTGAGTATGTGTGTGTGTGTGGGGGGAAGAGAGAGAGAGAGAGAGAGAGAGAGAGAGAGAGAGAGAGAGAGACTGAGCTATAGAAGAGAATCAAGCACTAGTAGGAGATATTTTCCTGTTAGGCCTCATGTAAGGCGTCTTGATTTAAGATATAAGGTCATTCAGGACAGTTTCCGAGCATTAAACTGATTGGCGGGGACACTCGTAGCCAGTATAGAAACTGAGAATGTCAACCAATTGACACTTTGATGTCAGTACACCACCAAGCACCTGGTGGTGACAGACACTAAAGTGCCCCAGTAACAGTCAAACTGACAATCTTCTGTTTCCCTCAGAGCGGTAACTAACACCAAAGTAAGTGATCTTGAAATAATGATTAATGCAATAGTCCATATAATGGAAATACGATAGTTTCAGAACAAGTTTTTTCAAAGGGTAATTGCAATTAGTGTAGCTGTGGTTCAGTATAAAATAAAATACACTCCTGGAAATTGAAATAAGAACACCGTGAATTCATTGTCCCAGGAAGGGGAAACTTTATTGACACATTCCTGGGGTCAGATACATCACATGATCACACTGACAGAACCACAGGCACATAGACACAGGCAACAGAGCATGCACAATGTCGGCACTAGTACAGTGTATATCCACCTTTCGCAGCAATGCAGGCTGCTATTCTCCCATGGAGACGATCGTAGAGATGCTGGATGTAGTCCTGTGGAACGGCTTGCCATGCCATTTCCACCTGGCGCCTCAGTTGGACCAGCGTTCTTGCTGGACGTGCAGACCACGTGAGACGACGCTTCATCCAGTCCCAAACATGCTCAATGGGGGACAGATCTGGAGATCTTGCTGGCCAGGGTAGTTGACTTACACCTTCTAGAGCACGTTGGGTGGCACGGGATACATGCGGACATGCATTGTCCTGTTGGAACAGCAAGTTCCCTTGCCGGTCTAGGAATGGTAGAACGATGGGTTCGATGACGGTTTGGATGTGCCGTGCACTATTCAGTGTCCCCTCGACGATCACCAGTGGTGTACGGCCAGTGTAGGAGATCGCTCCCCACACCATGATGCCGGGTGTTGGCCATGGTGGTCCAGTGGGCAGAGCACTGGACTCCAGGCCTGGTGGTCCCAGGTTCAATTACAGCGAGAAATCCCTCCAGGACGGTCGCAACTCCACTCATCCTGTTATCACATGAGTACCAACTTTCTTTCCCGTGGCTGAAACACAGTCAGGGCAATGGGCTCACCACCGCATCTCCCCACCTCCGCTCCTGGTGCCGTGGTGTAGAACGGCTGTACTATATGTATTCAGGACAGTCGCACTATCAGACGCTTTCATCACATACTTAACCTCTACCTTCACATCTCATAAGTTTCTCAATCTGGACAACATAAAAATCATCACCATGTAATTACCTTCCTGGGCTAGAGCCTAACGAAGCGTCAGTAGGTAAATTACATGCTAATATTAACAATAAAAAACATGCACCAAGAACAACTTATCCAAATGGGATCGAAATGGGTAAATGAGATGTACATTTAAAGACAAACAAAGGATTGCAATATCCGAGAACTCGGATTATTTATTCAAGAGAAAGAGCATCATATATTGAGGAAGTCAGTAGTGCATTGTTCCATTTTGGGCCTTAAGCAAGCAGTTACTCGGCTTGGAATTGACTGACACATTCGTTGGATGTCCTCTTGACGGATGCACTGCCAGATTCTGTCCAATTGGCACGTCAGGTCATCACAATTCCGAGCTGGTTGGAGGGCCAGGCCAACAGTGTTCCGAAGGTCCTCAATTGCGCAGCGATCAGGCCAGCTTCCTGGCATAGGTTTACGGTTCAGCAAATACCAAGAGTAGTAGAATGTGTGTGGGGGTGGTGGAGGGGGGGGCGGGGGGGGGGAGATTACTTTGATGAAGTGTAAGCCCAGGATGGTTTACTATAAAGGGCAACAAAACAGGACGTAGAATATCGCCAACATGCGGCTGTGCTGTCAACCAAACGGGTCCTGGTATGAAAGGGAATGTCACTACAGACCATGACTGTAGACTGTAGGACCGTACAGTGGGTGACAGTCACGTCAGTATCACACGACTGCGTGATGCGTCTCCAGACAGTTCGTCGGCCTGGAATCTCAGTGACTGAAGTACAATCATCTTCAGTCAAAAAATGGTTCATATGGGTCTGAGCACTATGGGACTCAACATCTGAGGTCATCAGTCCTAGGGGACTTAAACCTAGCTAACCTAAGAACATCACACACATCCATGCCCGAGGCAGGATTTGAACCTGCGACCGTAGCAGTCGCACAGTTCCGGACTGAAGCGCCTAGAACCGCTCGGCCACAGCGGCCGGCTATCTTCAGTCACGAGTTCCGCTTAAAAACTGAGCCTCAATGACCAGCTAGGTCGCCGGATCTCTCCCCAAATAAAGAATGTTTGGTGTATTATGGGTTGGGTCCTCCAACCAACTCTGGATTCTGACTCTGTAACGCTCAAATTGGACAGAAATTGGCACGACATCCCTCAGGAGGACATCAAGTAACTCTATCAGTCAATGGCAAGCCGAATATCTGCTTGCATAATGGCCAGAGGTGGACCAACGCGTTATTCACTTGCTCAATTTGTGTAGCTCTTTCATTTGAATAACTCATCCATTTCTTCTGAAATTGTAATCATTGGGCAGTCTGTACATGTACATCATATCTACCGGTTTCCGCATCATTCGGATATTTTCTTCGTGGTGCGTCGTTTTCTTTTCATGTTAGTGTCCCAGCTTCGTCATATAAGACTGAAATCTTGGTACCATAATCGATTCAAGAAATTTGCAATTTGAAACCATCTGAGTCTACTGAAGAGATTATCAAGTGCGCAGTGGCTGTTTCATATACCTGCCAAAATCGTATTTCAGGTTAGAGGAACCGATGGCTCTAGAAGTAAGCGTCTCATTCAAGCTAGCAACGCAGTACTACCACCAGGCCAGGGCATTGCTTTATGTGTAGTAGCTGGTCAGCGCTGGCCTACCTGTCGATGCTGACGGCCTTGTAGACGCCGCGGCAGCTGTAGACGGGCCGCAGCCGGCCCTCGCCCAGCTTGCGGCGCAGCCAGCCCGCGCAGCCGCAGCGCTGGTACATCATGGCCGCCGCCAGCGCCGCCGCCACCACGAACGACACCGTGGGCAGCACCACCACCAGCACCAGCTGCGACACGGCGGCCGTTACACTCCGTCTACTCACACCGTCACCGAGTACATGCCAGAACGTATACGTCTCTACTCGGTAAGCACTTAACACTATCTCCTCAAACAATGGAATATACGGGATGGAATAACAACAACGTTACGCAAAGGCTAGTTACCGTTCACCACACAGCGGGGATGCTGAGTCGCGGCTCGACACGACAAAAAGACTGTCAGACAAAGCTTCGGGCCAAACAGGCTTTCATCAGATTAGACAACATACACAGACACACTCAAGCAAACTCAAAGAGATTGACAAGGGGACCCTCCATACTGTAAATCACTGATTTTGATGCGCTTCAAATATGTTGCAGAGGCATCTACGCTGAGTACCTGGCTATCCGGTTTTTTTAGCGACGGACGTCGGTTCTTGTAAAAATTGATTTTGAAGTTCATTGCGCACTTTTTATATCCGTAACAATACATATAATCCCAGTAAGTCAGCGTAGCGCAGCGGTAAAGGATCACAGCTAACGCGCTGGAGGTACCGTGTTCGAATCCTGCTCGTGTACTTTTCCTTTCCAAATCGACGGAATTTTTCAATTTCATTTCAAAGAATATCAAAAAACAGTGTAAGGTGTGCGAAATTATAAAGAAATTTACAGTTATTAATTTTTTCAAATATTCATTCCGTTTGTGGTTCGCATCATTTTCTCCCAATTCATCTTCGCTGGATCAATTCACCATCAATAATGATCTGTCTTTCGGCCAAACGATCCTGTATTGCGATACATATCTCATCACCAATTGCAACGGAATTGGCAGAGATAATGCTAGGGGGTGTATTCCTTACGACATTCAAATCGCGGAGTAGATTTTCGGCGTATTTAACGGTATTTCTGATTTCGTCTTTTGATTCTTCGTTCAACTCCTCTACTTGTGGATCTTCTTCCGGCTGCGCTACTGCAAAAACACTTTGTTCTTCCATTTCACAGAATTTTTCTAACTCATTGCACTAGAGACGCTTTGGGAGCAATTGACGCTGTGGTTAGATGCGAACATAAACGAATGCAGCTCGCATCCTTATTGGCCGCAACTAGGGGCTGGGGTTTCCGTTACGGCTAACGGTATTCACGGGAGAGGGGACGATTATGGGCAGAGATCGATTTCAGGTAATACATGAAGCGACCGTTGTACGAACATTTGGAACTCAACTGCGAACTACCAAAGGAATGAATATTTGAAAAACACTAATAACTGAATATATCTTTATAATTTCGCACACCTTACACTGTTTGTTGATATTCTTTGAAATAAAACTGAAAAATTCCGTCGATTTGGAAAGAAAAAGTACACGAGCAGGATTCGAACACGGTACCTCCAGCGCGGTAGCCATAAACCTTTACCGCTGTGCTACACTGACTTGTCGGAATACGTGCAATGTTACGGGAATCAAAAGTAAGCAATGAACTTCAAAATCGATTTTCTCAAAAACCACGGCCCGTCTCTCAAAAACCAGATAGCCAGGTACTCAGGGTAGGTTCCTCTATAACATATTTAAAGCGCCTTCAAAATCCGTGATTTACAATATGGAGGGTCCCCATTTGAGTCTTCCTGTGTACTGCCTATTATGACGAAGGCCTGTTTGGCCCAAAGCTTTGTCTGACAGTCGTTTTCTTGTGCATATCTGCGACGCAGCATCTCCGCTAGATGCCGAGTAGCAGCCATCGTTTTCATACTATTGTCACATTATTTCCTCTTTTATCTCGCCAATTAACTTAGAAAATACTCGTCAGTATTGGCTTTCCAGATCACCTAGTGCAAGTGTCAAATTACTCTATCAGATACATCTCAGTTCTCTTAGGCGCAGTTTCCCCTGAGGGAATACGATGTGTGATACAGTAAACACAGCTCGCGGTCTGCCTCGGCATCTTCGCGATCGGGGTTTCCAGTTGTTAACTACAGCTTTACTGTATGATTAAATGATGATGGCGTCCTCTTGGGTAAAATATTCCGGAGGTAAAATAGTCCCCCATTCGGATCTCCGGGCGGGGACTACTCAAGAGGATGTCATTATCAGGAGAAAGAAAACTGGCGTTCTACGGATCGGAGCGTGGAATGTCAGATCCCTTAATCGGGCAGGTAGGTTAGAAAATTTAAAAAGGGAAATGGATAGGTTAAAGTTAGATATAGTGGGAATTAGTGAAGTTCGGTGGCAGGAGGAACAAGACTTCTGGTCAGGTGACTACAGGGTTATAAACACAAAGTCAAATAGGGGTAATGCAGGAGTAGGTTTAATAATGAATAGGAAAATAGGAGTGCGGGTAAGCTACTACAAACAGCATAGTGAACGCATTATTGTGGCCAAGATAGATACGAAGCCCACAACTACTACAGTAGTACAAGTTTATATGCCAACTAGCTCTGCAGATGATGAAGAAATTGAAGAAATGTATGATGAAATAAAAGAAATTATTCAGATAGTGAAGGGAGACGAAAATTTAATAGTCATGGGTGACTGGAATTCGAGTGTAGGAAAAGGGAGAGAAGGAAACGTAGTAGGTGAATATGGATTGGGGCTAAGAAATCAAAGAAACCGCCTGGTAGAATTTTGCACAGAGCACAACTTAATCATAGCTAACACTTGGTTTAAGAATCATGATAGAAGGTTGTATACATGGAAGAACCCTGGAGATACTAAAAGGTATCAGATAGATTATATGATGGTAAGACAGAGATTTAGGAACCAGGTTTTAAATTGTAAGACATTTCCGAGGGCAGATGTGGACTCTGACCACAATCTATTGGTTATGACCTGTAGATTAAAACTAAAGAAACTGCAAAAAAGTGGGAATTTAAGGAGATGGGACCTGGATAAACTGAAAGAACCAGAGGTTGTACAGAGTTTCAGGGAGAGCATAAGGGAACAATTGACAGGAATGGGGGAAAGAAATACAGTAGAAGAAGAATGGGTAGCTTTGAGGGATGAAGTAGTGAATGCAGCAGAGGATCAAGTAGGTAAAAAGACGAGGGCTAGTAGAAATCCTTGGGTAACAGAAGAAATATTGAATTTAATTGATGAAAGGAGAAAATATAAAAATGCAGTAAGCGAAGCAGGCAAAAAGGAATACAAACGTCTCAAAAATGAGATCGACAGGAAGTGCTAAATGGCTAAGCAGGGATGGCTAGAGGACAAATGTAAGGATGTAGAGGCTTATCTCACTAGGGGTAAGATACACTCCTGGAAACGGAAAAAAGAACACATTGACACCGGTGTGTCAGACCCACCATACTTGCTCCGGACACTGCGAGAGGGCTGTACAAGCAATGATAACACGCACGGCACAGCGGACACACCAGGAACCGCGGTGTTGGCCGTCGAATGGCGCTAGCTGCGCAGCATTTGTGCACCGCCGCCGTCAGTGTCAGCCAGTTTGCCGTGGCATACGGAGCTCCATCGCAGTCTTTAACACTGGTAGCATGCCGCGACAGCGTGGACGTGAACCGTATGTGCAGTTGACGGACTTTGAGCGAGGGCGTATAGTGGGCATGCGGGAGGCCGGGTGGACGTACCGCCGAATTGCTCAACACGTGGGGCGTGAGGTCTCCACAGTACATCGATGTTGTCGCCAGTGGTCGGCGGAAGGTGCACGTGCCCGTCGACCTGGGACCGGACCGCAGCGACGCACGGATGCACGCCAAGACCGTAGAATCCTACGCAGTGCCGTAGGGGACTGCACCGCCACTTCCCAGCAAATTAGGGACACTGTTGATCCTGGGGTATCGGCGAGGACCATTCGCAACCGTCTCCATGAAGCTGGGCTACGGTCCCGCACACCGTTAGGCCGTCTTCCGCTCACGCCCCAACATCGTGCAGCCCGCCTCCAGTGGTGTCGCGACAGGCGTGAATGAAGGGACGAATGGAGACGTGTCGTCTTCAGCGATGAGAGTCGCTTCTGCCTTGGTGCCAATGATGGTCGTATGCGTGTTTGGCGACGTGCAGGTGAGCGCCACAATCAGGACTGCATACGACCGAGGCACACAGGGCCAACACCCGGCATCATGGTGTGGGGAGCGATCTCCTACACTGGCCGTACACCACTGGTGATCGTCGAGGGGACACTGAATAGTGCACGGTACATCCAAACCGTCATCGAACCCATCGTTCTACCATTTCTAGGCCGGCAAGGGAACTTGCTGTTCCAACAGGACAATGCACGTCCGCATGTATCCCGTGCCACCCAACGTGCTCTAGAAGGTGTAAGTCAACTACCCTGGCCAGCAAGATCTCCGGATCTGTCCCCCATTGAGCATGTTTGGGACTGGATGAAGCGTCGTCTCACGCGGTCTGCACGTCCAGCACGAACGCTGGTCCAACTGAGGCGCCAGGTGGAAATGGCATGGCAAGCCGTTCCACAGGACTACATCCAGCATCTCTACGATCGTCTCCATGGGAGAATAGCAGCCTGCATTGCTGCAAAAGGTGGATATACACTGTACTAGTGCCGACATTGTGCATGCTCTGTTGCCTGTGTCTATGTGCCTGTGGTTCTGTCAGTGTGATCATGTGATGTATCTGACCCCAGGAATGTGTCAATAAAGTTTCCCCTTCCTGGGACAATGAATTCACGGTGTTCTTATTTCAGTTTCCAGGAGTGTAGATACTGCCTACAGGAAAATTAAAGAGACCTTTGGAGATAAGAGAACCACTTGTATGAACATCAAGAGCTCAGATGGAAACCCAGTTCAAAGCAAAGAAGGGAAAGCAGAAATGTGGAAGGAGTATACAGAGGGTCTATACAAGGGCGATGAACTTGAGGACAATATTATGGAAATGGAAGAGGATGTAGATGAAGATGAAATGGGAGATACTATACTGCGTGAAGAGTTTGACAGAGCACTGAGAGACCTGAGTCGAAACAAGGCCCCCGGAATAGACAACATTCCATTGGAACTACTGACGGCCTTGGGAGAGCCAGTCCTGACAAAACTCTACCTTCTGGTGAGCAAGATGTATGAAACAGGCGAAATACCCTCAGACTTCAAGAAGAATATAATAATTCCATCCCAAAGAAAGCAGGTGTTGACAGATGTGAAAATTACCGAACAATCAGTTTAATAAGCCACAGCTGCAAAACACTAACACGAATTCTTTACAGACGAATGGAAAAACTGGTAGAAGCCGACCTCGGGGAAGATCAGTTTGGATTCCGTAGAAATACTGGAACACGTGAGGCAATACTGACCTTGCGACTTATCTTAGAAGAAAGATTAAGGAAAGGCAAACCTACGTTTCTAACACTTGTAGACTTAGAGAAAGCTTTCGACAATGTTGACTGGAATACTCTCTTTCAAATTCTAAAGATGGCAGGGGTAAAATACAGGGAGCGAAAGGCTATTTACAATTTGTACAGAAACCAGATGGCAGTTATAAGAGTCGAGGGACATGAAAGGGAAGCAGTGGTTAAGAAGAGAGTAAGACAGGGTTGTAGCCTCTCCCCGGTGTTATTCTACCTGTATATTGAGCAAGCAGTAAAGGAAACAAAAGAAAAATTCGGAGTAGGTATTAAAATCCGTGGAGAAGAAATAAAAACGTTGAGGTTTGCCGATGACATTTTAATTCTGTCAGAGACAGCAAAGGACTTGGAAGAGCAGTTGAACGGAATGGATGGTGTCTTGAAGGGAGGATATAAGATGAACATCAACAAAAGCAAACGAGGATAATGGAATGTAGTCGAATTAAGTCGGGTGATGTGGAGGGTATTAGATTAGGAAATGAGACACTTAAAGTAGTAAAGGATTTTTGCTATTTGGGGAGCAAAATAACTGATGATGGTCGAAGTAGAGAGGATATAAAATGTAGACTGGCAATGGCAAGGAAAGCGTTTTAGAAGAAGAGAAATTTGTTAACATCGAGTATAGATTTAAGTGTCAGGAAGTCATTTCTGAAAGTATTTGTATGGAGTGTACCCATGTATGGAAGTGAAACATGGACGGTAAATAGTTTGGACAAGAAGAGAATAGAAGCTTTCGAAATGTGGTGCTACAGAAGAATGCTGAAGATTAGATGGGTAGATCACATAACTAATGAGGAAGTATTGAATAGGATTGGGGAGAAGAGAAGTTTGTGGCACAACTTGACCAGAAGAAGGGATCGGTTGGTAGGACATGTTCTGAGGCATCAAGGGATCACCAATTTAGTATTGGAGGGCAGCGTGGAGGGTAAAAATCGTAGGGGGAGACCAAGAGATGAGTACACTAAGCAGATTCAGAAGGATGTAGGTTGCAGTAGATACTGGGAGATGAAGCAGCTTGCACAGGATAGAGTAGCATGGACAGCTGCATCAAACCAGTCTCAGGACTGAAGACCATAACAACAACAACAACTAAAGGGTCCCACGTTCGATTCTCAGACGGGTCGAAGATTATCTCCGCTCGGGGACTGGGTATTCTGTTCTCTTCACGTTCACATCATATAACTGACAACAAGACTCGTCTCCAATACGCTATCGTATCGTCTTTCCATGACTGAGGTTGCTGAACCGGCAAGAACCAAAATACACGTATAAAAAAATAAAATGAAAGTTCACCTTATGTGGTGCGTATCGGTGTAACATTAATATTGCCACCGGAGTAATACAATAAGTAACAAGACATAGTACACTAGATGCCAATAGCCTTCTGTGTAGCATGTAGTTGCTGACCTCATCATCAACAACGTCCAATAGATACAGTGCATCACCAATGTAGTGAAGACGGCAAAGAGGTACGGCGCACCTTTACAGCGTTAAAAACAATTTCACTATGTTAGCTACACTTTGTACACGGCAATGTTGACATAGAATGCACCAGGCGTAAACTGGCCACTGACTACATTTTTCGCTGCAAACTTTTCGAAATACCCACGGTGTTTTACTGTATCACAATAACTACAAGCAATATAGCAAAGAAAAACACTTCATTATCATGCTGTGGTATAAGGCCATAAGATGTGTAACTTTCTTCTTTACTGAATAGTTTCGAGTGAGGAATACCGCATAGCAAACAACATACGTATACGAAACTAAAAACTGTGGTCTTTTAATTTTTTTTCAGGAAACATAAAACCGATACAGAGAACCTAAGTAGAGAGACAGATGTAGCTGTGCTTCGTTTACATAAAACAGTTTATTGCAACGCACGTCATATGACTCGAAGTTTGGTTCTCCAGTTCCCGTCTGTGAAGACGCTGTTGAATGGAGCAACGAGCATTCCTGAGAACCATGCTAAACAATTTGTTGTAACAGTTTTGGTTGTGATTAGTTCCTGGTTGATCCGATGTAAAAGTAGGCCAGATGACCCTAACCCAGTAAGTATGAATAAAACAGCAGATAAATAAAAAAAAAACTTGTTCATAAACACAGTTTGGTGTGAAAGAATGTTTCTCCAAAATTTTTGAAACTTGTAGCCCAAATCTTATTTGCTTAACCCTCAACAGACAAAATTTTTAAGCAATAACACTTAAGAGTGACAATTAACGTATACTGATGAATGTACATTAATTCATGTTTACATATTTTGTACGGTGACATATTTGTCGTGTTAGGTATTTAAGTATACAAATAAATAAAATTTTGCCTTCTGAATGCTGATATTCATGGTGGACCATTTAAACATTTCAGTGCAGATATTACTGGAGTTACTGTCGATATTTAAAACTGACTTTCACACGACGAACAATAAGGAAAGGGTCTGCTCGTTAGTGTTTTATTGAACTTTACTACAGTACTAGAATGGACATACCGATAACGTGAAGAGTAATATCACCGGCCACGGTAAACATAATTAATGGCTGACCAGGGATTTAACAGAGAAGTAAATGCTAGTTGAACGTAGTTGCGAGACTCGACACCTGTATTGTTTCCAGTCCACTTAACAGCAGTGTAAATAGCACTTAGCGCAGTGTTTATTGCATCGCAGTACGTCAATCACATTGCGATTACGAGAAACGTGTGGTTCACGTTTGCATCTCATGATGTGCAACAGCGGGGCGTTTCGTTTATTTCAAACGTCAGTTTCACTTTTCAATGCAACCAATTTTTTTCCATCTTATTGGTTGCATAAGAAATAATACGGGATGTCGATTAATAAAAAAGAAAACGTAAGTTTGTGTTGAAAATAACACTTACTTACGTTTTAGAATGTCTCACGGTATTTACTTGTTATGAACTCGTGCCTTACATTCATAACCGTGAAAGTCGTTTTTCTGTATGTGTTATTGTTCCAAAGATATTTCCGCTGAAACTTTTAAGTGGACCACCACTTATATACTTTTCTGACATACGAAATTATTTACCAATTTGAAACTTTTGCCGGACGGAGTGGCCGAGCGGTTCTAGGCGCTACAGTCTGGAACCGCGCGACCGCTACGGTCGCAGGTTTGAATCCTGCCTCAGCATGGATATGTGTGATGTCCTTAGGTTAGTTAGGTTTAAGTAGTTCTAAGTTCTAGGGGACTGATGACCTCAGAAGTTAAGTCCCATAGTGCTCATAGCCATTTGAACCATTTGAAACTTTTGGCCCTCACAGTTTTTACTCTTTATGAAAGTTCAGGAAACAGCGTTCTTTCTTGCCGATGCACAAATTAACATTACTCTTCTGGCAAGTAAATTCAGGACTTCCTTTGCAGTTTGGAATCTTGTATTCATCTCTCTACGAAGACACAATCAATGTCCAACGTTGTCCTAAGGAACAACCTTCTGGGGAAATTGCCTTTAATGCATGACCTATTTTCTACTTCATTGCGTATTCAGAATCTGCATTTTAAGACGGTCTTTCCCTATTCTTCATTTTGCATAGGTCAGCAGCTACTTCGTCTTTCAAGTGGCAAACTGGCCTCTGCTTATTTGTGGGTACACCATGAGAGTCACAATCCCTCCTGTGCAATAGCCACGGATTCACTTCCATCATATCAAGGGATTGAGAAAATAGCCGAAGGCAGTACTGCTTCGATCTGATGTAGCCTCTGTACTACGCACTTGCACTACTGGCCATTAAAACTGCTACACCAAGAAGAAATGCAGATTCTGAACGTGTATTCATTGGACAAATATATTATACTAGAACTGACACATGATTACATTTTCACGCAATTTGGGTGCATAGATCCTGAGAAATTAGTACCCACAACAACCACCTCAGGCCGTAATGAAGGCCATGATACGACTGAGCATTGAGTCAAACAGAGCTTGGATGGCGTGCACAGGAACAGCTGCCCATGCAGCTTCAACACGATACCACAGTTCATCAAGAGTAGTGACAGGCGTATTGTGACGAGCCAGTTGCTCGGCACCATTGACCAGACGTTTTCAGTTCGTGAGAGATCTGGAGAATGTGCTGGCCAGGGCAGCAGCGAACATTTTCTGTATCCAGAAAGGCCCGTACAGAACCTGCAACAAGCGATCGTGCATTATCCTGCTGAAATGTAGGGTTCGCAGGCGCTCCTGTCTGTGATGCAGCGTCAAGGGTAACCGCAGGCATGGTCTCCGAGCTGATAGTCCATACTGCTGCAAACGTCGTCGAACTGTTCGTGCAGATGGTTGTTGTCTTGAAAACGTCCCCATCTGTTGACTCAGGGATCGAGACGTGGGTGCACGATCCGTTACAGCCATACGGATAAGATGCCTGTCATCTCGACTGCTAGTGAAACAAGGCCGTTGGGATCCAGCACGGCGTTCTGTATTACCCTCCCGAAGCCACCGATTCCATATTCTGCTAACAGTCATTGGATTTCGACCAACGCGAGCAGCAATGTCGCGATACGATAAACAGCAATCGCGATAGGCTACAGTCCGACCTTTATCAACGTCGGAAACGTGATGGTACGCATTTCTCCTCCTTACACGGGGCATCACCACAACGTTTCACCAGACAACGCCGGTCAACTTCTGTTTGTGTATGAGTAATCGGTTGGAAACGTTCCTCATGTCAGCACGTTGTAGGTGTCGCCACCGGCGCCAACCTTGTGTGAATGCTCTGCAAAGCTAATCATTTGCATATCACAGCATCTTCTTCGTGTCGGTTAAATTTCGCGTGTGTAGCACGTCATCTTCGTGGTGTAGCAATTTTAATGGCCAGTAGTGTAGTAAACGTAAGACAATCACTCCTCCCATAAACTTGTTGCAGAGAAGAATAATTAATGGAGAGTCAACTTCAAGCCTTTCCTTTGCCTTGTTATCCTATCTGTTCACCTAATTTGGTGTTTTCGCTGGAGGAGGCACATATGCAACACTCATCGCTCTCTCCACCGACCCACGAGCGACAATGCTCATTCTTTCCATAAAATTTTGCACAGGATTCATTAGCTTAAAAAAGAACAGTTTACTTGACAGTGCCTAAGTTGAGAAATTTGTAACGTGTAAAAAATAAGCTCACAAATTCTAAGGATAACGTCTACCATAATCCTTTTTTTTTTAGAGAGATTTACATCGAAGTTACCTCCACCGCGTAATATTTGTATAAGTTCGATCACTTACGTTTTTCAAGATCAGTAATAACAACTATCAACGGTTGCAATAGACGCGTCCCTGCTTCACAGAGCTTCCAAGAGCTGTTCAAGTAGAGGAAGAACATCTCACAGCGCAGCGCAGCGACCCACATTTCAGTCTCAAATGTTAAGAATCTACCTGTCACGGTGACTGCGAGAAAAAAATGTTCTCTCTCTGTGCACATACAGAAACGTATTTTAGGCGTCACAGATTTGTGGAGAGGGTTACATCTATATGGAAAAACCCAGCTAGCATATTGGTTGCAATGTAGTTCAAAAGAGATGTGCAAGAAGCGAACAAGTCAGCCGTGTATTATTTCAATTCGTCACATCCTTTGAGAGGGCTGGCATCGGAGGCAGAGCCAGGGCGACATTATAGGGCCGGCAGGTCTCGGTGGCGCGCTGGGGCGCTACCTCAATATTCGACACGTGTAACGTGTGGGCGTGACAAAAGAGCCACGTGCCCAATTTTCGCGAGTGCTGCGGTTCCAATATTGCCTAGCCTCACCTCCCACGTCATCAGCGATTTCACCAGAGGCGCACGTCACCCGCGGAGAGGCTTTGATGTAGACACGCTCAAACTCACGCCGACACAGTGCGTAAAATCAGAGAGAGAGAAATATCTGTGAAGATTGAGGTTACAGGTGAATTTGACAGGCATCTCAGCTTTAAAGACGATGACAGTTTTACAACAGGTTATGCAATATCGCTTTCACTTCATCCTTTGCGTGTGCCCTTGTCCAGCATCAGGGCAGGGTCAGCATGGCTATTTACCGATGTGGCATGGTTAGTTTTAAAAGGTGGCCCGATGTTCTCCCGTCGCCAACGGTTATAACCCCCCCCCCCACTAATATGGAATACGTGTCCGCCACCTACCTGTGTTTAGTGTTATAACTGAAGCGCCAATTCTTTTTCTTCCTCTTCTTTTGAGTCATCTATCTTATTCCTGGTTTGATGTCGCCCGCAACGAATTACACCCCTGTGCCAATCTTGCAGTTTGAAGCTACGCCCAAGTTATTTGCTGGATGTCTTCCCCTACAGGTTTCACCCTTTGCAGTTCCTTCAAATATCATGGAAGTTATTCTCTAATATCTTATCACATGTCCTATCGCCCCCGTCTCTTCCTCTTGCATGGGTTTGCCATATTTCTTTCCTCCCCGATTCTGCGCAGAACCGTCCCTTTCCCTACCTAATTTTCAACATTCTTCTGTAGCACCACATCTCAAATGCTTCGATTCTCTTCTGTTACGGTTTTCCCACAATTCTACATTCTCAGAAATTCCTCCCTCAAAGTAAGGTCTATGTTTGACACTTGGCCACGAATCCCCTTTTTGGCAGCGCTAGTCGGCTGATTACGTCCTCCTTGCTCCGTGCGTCATGGGTTATTTCGCTGCCTAGGTTGCAGAACTTCTTAACTTCATCTACTTTCTGACCATCAATTCTGTAGTTAAGTTTCTCGTTGTTCTCATTTCTGCTACTTCTATTTACTTTCGTCTTTCTTCAGTAAACTTTCAATCCATATTCTGTACTCGTTTAGCTGTTCATTCCGTCACTCAAGATATTAATGTCATTATCAAATGGCATCAGTGATATTCTTTCACTGTGAATTTTATTCCCACTCTTGAATCTTTCATTTATTTCCTTCATTGCTGGTTAGATGTATAGATTGAGCAATGCTGGCGAGAGATTTCATCTCTGCCTTCCACCCTTATTATTCCAAGTGCTACGTTCTTGATCTTCCAGTCCTACTGTTCTCTCTTTGTTCTTGTACGTATTGTATATTACCCGCCTTTCCCTATAGGTAACTCCTATTTTTCCCAGACTGTCGAACATCCAGCAACATTTTACATTGTCGAACGCTTTTAGATGTCGATATATCCTGTAAACGGGTCTTAATTTTTTTTTCAGTAGTGCTTCCATTATCAACCGCAACATCAGAATTGCCTTTACCTTCCCTAAAGCCAAATTGATCGTCAAATAACTGATCCACTTTCCTTCTGAATTATTCGGTATAGCATTCTCGTAACAGCTTTGATGCATGACCTGTCAAGTTTACTGTACGGTAATTCCCACACTTGTCGGCTCTTGCTATCTTCGGAATTGTGTGGCCTATGCTTTTTCGAGAGTCTGATGGTATAGCGTGTATCTCATAAATTCTACAAACCAACTGGAATAGTCGTTTTATTTCCACTAACCGCAATGGTTTTAGGAATTCTCATGGAATGTTATCTATCCCTTCTGCCTTATTTGATCTTAAGTCGTTCAAAGCACTTTAAATTCTGATTCCAATAATGGACCCCTAAATGTTGCCAGTCGATTCCTGTTTCTTCTTCTATTACATAAGACAAATCTTCCCGCCCATAGAGGCCTTCAGTGCAGTCTTTCCACCTGTCTGCTCTGTCTTCTGCATTTCGCAGTGGAATTCCCATTGTATTCTTAATATTACCTCTCTTGCTTATTTTGACCTAGGTTGTTTTCACCTAGTGAGATGTGGGAAACCACCTAAAAACCATATCCAAGATGGTTGCTACCCCGACCCTCGTCGTTAATCCGCCTGGCGGATTCACTCCGGTGCTGGCACACCTCCCCGTCATGAAAACTGCGCTTTACAAGCACGGTTAACATTTTCACTAACAAAATATGTTTGGTGTGAACAACAGAATTCAGAGAGAATATATTTTCTCGTAGTGTCTTATTTTGGTACAGTATTACTATTTTATTTTAAACTGCGTTTCCCCTTTAATACTAGAAGAATTGTCTTTTATATTTTTTGTTTCTTTTTGTGTGACCTACTAATTTCTCAGTTTACGGTGGTGCAGTCACGGATTAAGACGCGCATTTTCACTTCACTTGATAAAGTTTTGCACGTACTTATTTCTACAGAATTTGTTTGGCGTGTACAATACGCTGTACAACATTGTTCTGGTGTTCTGGCAATTATATCCGATTGATAACACGAGCAGAGTGATTATTTTTTTCTGGAAGAAGACAAAAGACGCCAAGTAAACTAATAGTTCTTCCAGAAAAGTCACCATAGTTCTCGTGTATTCAAGGAACCACTGTAGCCATTGCCATGAAACTTATACAGTACAGTGTTTTGAGTCTACTGAACTATAATAATTACACTTCGGCCACTGCTTTCGGAAATACATTTTTTTAATCACACTGTTAAAAGTTTCTGTACATTATCCTAAATAATTTAAATTACACATAACATTATGTTCTTCTTTTAGCTCAGTAGACACAGGATATGTATGATATTACTCCCTGACAATTTGAATAATCTACAAGAAGCGGTGTCTGCAACAGAAAATGTAAAGTTTCAGGAACGGCTTATAAAGTTTCAAAAGACTGTAACTCAATATATGCTTATTTTTTTTATTTTTAGTCTCTCAGAAGCACCCCGCGCCATACTGTATATCATACTCTTTATCTTTTTCCGAGGTTTTTCTTCTTTTCTTCTTTCTAGACTCCTTAGTGGCCAACTGTGCTGCGTACTCTGAGTTATCAATGCGAACCTTGTCCACCTGTTCAAGTTCTCATATGCCGTTTGCTCCAGGATTAATTCCCATTTGCTATAGCGCTTTCACCCTACAAATGTTACCATCATAAAAAGCAATAACATCATCACTGACACCCACTTTAGTGTCTTCATTGCAACAAAAGTATTTTTTCCTAAGCGAATCCATGTGTGATTATTGAAAGACTCATTGGGATTTTGAGTCTGACCATGCAGACATTTCTTCAGTAATTCAGGATTTGCCATGTCTCTGTAAACAGGTTTTATGATATCCGTATCTCCTGCTGGGATGGAGTGTTTTTGGCTGTATGAACTGTTTGAGTACTGAGCATTGCAGTAGTTGCACCAAGAATCAGGTCCAGAAGAGCAATGGTGGTGTACTGGTTTTTCATCAGTTGACAGTCTGTGGACTAAGGTAGCCCGTACTGACTGATTCATTTTCAACAAATCCTCAGTATCATTTCTAATGGCCATCCCATAATACTGCTATAGTTCATCAATCATCTTGTCTGTCAGCCTGCCTCTCATGTTTTTCTTTCTTAAAAGACATCATAGTCGCCGTTGAGTACTCATCGGATCTGGTTGGAGTCTCGCATTCAAAAGGCGACGACATGTAACTTTTGCATGTTACTTACAAATGGCCCTAAGACCGAAATTGGAATCGTAATAAAAAATATTTCATACAGTAAACGGCGACTATGATGTCTTTTAAGAAATATTATATGACTGTGAATCCCAACCATGAGAAGTTAGTAGAAAGTTTTTTGTCTTTCAAACTTTGTTTAAATCTCATCAACCTGGTGCCCATTCTCTTCTGGACATGACCATTACAACACAGAAATCCCAAGTCTACTACATAAAAAATTACCAACTTTATTAGATCTTGAAGTGACGCACGTACAATTTTTAAAATTTTCAACCGCTGCAGGCTGTATCTAAAAAAAAAAAAAAAAAAAAAAAAGAGATATATACTTTCCATGTGAGTTTGTAAATGATATATATACATCACTTTATTCGGAAAATTGCAAATTTTACAATCAGATAAAAATCCGAAAATGTGTAAAAAAATTTCCGTTCTAACTCCCCTTAGCTGCAGCTGGAGAAACGTCATAAATTTTTTCCTTTCTCAAAGCGTTCACGTATAAAATTCTGCAATATAGATACAACTGGTGTCTCCCTCCTCTCAGTAACGCAAGTGTCAGTAATTGATTACTGCATTAGTTGTATTTTAAAAAAAAAATATTCCGTGATATACTTCAAACTTGAATGAGACAACTGAAATTAAATTTTATGTTCCATTTTTGCAAATTCGATAGTTACTAATGAACCTTGTCTACGTAAGTACACTATTAATAAAAAAAAGTGAATTTTCTTCTTACCTCCACTTTTGACCTGGCGTTTGGATCTGAAAGAGAAGAAAACAGAGCAATGAGTTATATTACTAGTACAATGTTTCAAGTTCCTTGTGTGGTAACCTTGCAGTAAATATTCAGCCGTCACTACACGGGAGTCAAGGAGGCGCAAAGAAGAAATGCGGGTCAATCTATTACTTCAGCTTTTCATCTTATTAACTAAACTACAGTGTATTTCTGCGAGGTATGTTGATCTCCACAATCTTAATTCAAATGCGCTAAGAAGTTACTAACTGAGGTTTCTCAGCGTTCAGTATGGTAACTTTCATCCTTCATTAGATAACGGTCTGGTAACGTTGAACAATATGTCGAGCTTCCAATTTTTTCAACATTTTAAGACCATCATTCGAAAGACAGTACACTGTCAGCTGCATTTGATCTATATCATTTTTTCAATGTCTTTTACCAATAATTAAATTGTCGCTCCTGCGATGAAGTAAGGATTTTACCACGTCTACAGCCTCCTCTGAGACAACTTCTTAGTCACATTTAGTTATTCCGATTTCTGCTATACATATAAGTGAATTATGAAAAACTTGTCATTAATATCCATATCATGACACTGACGAGTAAAATGGTTTATATTTCAAGGTATCCCACGATATCATTTCAGACTTTTCTTATAAGGTATATGAAATTATTGAAAGACAGTCCAGAATGAATTGGTTATTTTATTTAAAAAAAAAAGACCGGTTTCTGCCTAATCTTAAGCCATCTTCAGAATAGCACTGTGAAGGATAGGAATCGTACATAAGTCAGTGACTTAAAATAAAGTAATTTATACTTATTAAAATCGAAGAGTCTTTACCCATCAGCTGAAGTGGACAGTGTTCAGAACAATCAGTAGACCTCAATCGCTGAAACTGCTGCTGTTGGATTGGCAGCATTGCGTTTTGTAGGTCTGGCGAAGGCGCGTTTGGGGTATATGTCACCACATCAGCCAATGAGGAACGATTTACATAAAGTACACATCATTTGAAGTCACAGCTTACCTAAAACTGGATAATTATAAGGAAGTAGTGAGCAACAATCTGATTTCTATACTTCACAGCGCTATTCTGAAGATGGCCTAAGACTAAGCCAAAACCAGTCATTTGAAGTAAAATGACCATTGCGATATTGACTGTTTTTCACAAATGTTCATCTGTGACATTCCGTTTTCTGCGTCGATTAGCTTCGTTTGTGAGTTAAGGATTGTAATTATCTTTAATCTTTGTAAAGGAAATTTTAATATTTATAACGATCAGCTGATTTTCCTTTTTCCAGGCTAAATCAATCTGCAACAGAGACTGCTCTGTTCTGAAACTTCCTAACTAACTGAAACTGTATGCCGGACTGGGACTCGAACCCGGAACCCTATGTAGCTCGGGTAATGCTCTTACCGACTGAGCTATGCAAGCTAGCTGACGCTCTGTCTGCCCCTCTGTCCTACCAGATTTTAAAAATACCGTTACAGTTGTAAAGTTCTTTCATTATCACACGACAGGTTTCGGGCTCTTACAAGCCCATCTTCAGGTGTCGTACTAAAAATAGCAAGAGGCGGGAGATAATTTTTACACGCAGCAATACGCATAAAAACAAGAATTTTCATAAAATAATTTTAAAAACATATCAAAACAGACGGTCGGGCTAGGTGCTGTGAAACCTATGTCAATGCGAAAGCGACACCAGACAGTGCTACAGACGACTGCCTGGGTAGAGAGATATATAAATAATATTAGGACACTTAAACTTTGTGCTGTGATCGCCGAGCGCCGCTGTGGACGTGTACAATGCGCGGTTTACAATCTACGAGCGCAGAACATGGAGTAGCGGATGCAAAGGAGGAACCAAACTGGTAAACCAGAGTGGCAAAACTGCTGCCATCTGTTGACGGGGAGAAGAACTCGGGGCCACTAGCCCGGCCGTTCAAAATTTGAATTAGTGGTTCACATGTAAAATGAAGAAAAAACGAAAAATTATATAAAAAATACACGTAAAACGCAATGAAACTTTCCCTTTAGATGAGTGGCAAGGAAGTTTCTAATTTAGTGGGGAAAGTTTCATGGCGTTTTACGGTTTATATATAAATCTTATAACATTCCATTAGAACTAGTGACAGCCTTGGGAGAGCCATTCCTGACAAACCTCTACCATATGGTGAGCAAGATATACGAGACAGGCGAAACACCCTCAGACTTCAAGAAGAATATAATAATTCCAATCCCAAAGAAAGAAGGTGTTGACAGATGTGAAAATTACCGAACTATCAGTTTAATAAATCACGGCTGCAAAATACTATCGCTAATTCTTTACAGACGAATGGAAAAACTAGTAGAAGCCGACCTCGGGGAAGATCAGTTTGGATTCCGTAGAAATACTGGAACACGTGAGGCGATACTGAGCCTACAACTTATCTTAGAAGCTAGATTAAGGAAAGGCAAACCTACTTTTCTAGCATTTCTTGACTTAGAGAAAGCTTTTGACAATGTTGACTGGAATACTCTCTTTCAAATTCTGAAGGTGGCAGGGGTAAAATACAGGGAGACAAAGGCTATTTACAATTTGTACAGAAACCAGATGGCAGGCATAAGAGTTGAGGGACATGAAAGGGAAGCAGTGGTTGGGAAAGGAGTGAGACAGGGTTGTAGTCTCTCCCCGATGTTATTCAATCTGTATATTGAGCATTCACTGAAGGAAACAAAAGAAAAATTCAGAGTAGGTATTAAAATCCATGGAGAAGAAATAAAAACTTTGAGGTTCGCCGATGACATTGTAATTCTGTTAGAGACAGCAAAGAACTTGGAAGAGCGGTTGAACGGAATGGATAGTGTCTTGAAAGGAGGACATAAGATGAACATCAACGAAAGCAAAACGAGGATAATGGAATGTAGTCGAATGAAATCGGGTGATGCTGAGGGAATTAGATTAGGAAATGAGACACTTAAAGTAGTTAAGTAGTTTAGTTATTTGGGGAGCAAAATAACTGATGATGGTCGAAGTCGAGAGGATATAAACTATAGACTGGCAATGGCAAGGAAAGAGTTTCTGAAGAAGAGAAATTTGTTAACATCCGGTATAGATTTAGGTGTCAGGAAGTCGTTTCTGAAAGTATTTGTATGGAGTGTGGCCATGTATGGAAGTGAAACATGGACGATAAATAGTTTGGACAAGAAGAGAATAGAAGCTTTCGAAATGTGGTGCTACAGAAGAATGCTGAAACTTAGATGGGTAGATCACATAACTAATGAGGAGGTATTGAATAGGATTGGGGAGAAGTTTGTGGCACAACTTGACTAGAAGAAGGGATCGGTTGGTAGGACATGTTCTGAGGCATCAAGGGATCACCAATTTGGTATTGGAAGGCAGCGTGAAGGGTAAAAATCGTAGAGGGAGACCAAGGGATGAATACACTAAACAGATTCAGAAGGATGTAGGTTGCAGTAGGTACTGGGAGATGAAGAATCTAGCACAGGATAGAGTAGCATGGAGAGCTGCATCAAACCAGTCTCAGGACTGAAGACCTCAACAACAACAACATCGCCGCTTCCACTCAGTTTTACTATAATTCTGTACTGTCCTGTTCAACATGCTTCTTTACTACGCTTAATGTACTTTTCACTTATTTCGCGTCTTTTTATGTAATTTTTACGTTTTTTCTTCATTTTATGTGTAAAATACTAATTTAAATTGTGAACGGCCGGACTAGTGTCCTCGCGTCCTCTCCCTGTCAACAGATGGCAGCACTTTTGCCACTCTGGTTTACCAGTTTTCGTCCTCCTTCGCATCCACCACTCCCTCATCTGCGCTCGTAGGTAGGACGCTGCGCCTTGTACACATCCACCGCGACGCTCAGGGGTCACAGCACAAAATGTACGTGTCCTGCTATTATTAGTATATTTCTCTACCCAGGCAGTCGTCCGTAACTCTGTTGTCTCTTTCGCGTTGACATAGGTTTCACAGCATCTAGCCCGATCGGCGGATTTTTCAGTTTTTAAAAATTATTATGAAATTTTTGTTTGTTATATGTATTGCTGCGTGTAAAAATTATCTCCCGTCTCTTGCTGTTTTCAGTAAGACACCTGAAGATGGGCTTATAAGAGACCGAAACCGGTCACGTAATAAAAAAAGAACTTTACAACTATAGCGGTATTTTCGACCTCTGGTATGATGGTCAGTTGTGGATGTTCCTCCTACAGGATCGCCCCCTGTCCTAGTTTACAAACTTAACAGAACGTCGTTAGCATGTCTTGCTGGACTAACAGCCTATCGGGGAGAAATGGTTTGGCCGCAGGCCACTTTTTGAAAGTGGTGATGGTACAACAGATGGTGCCAGGGAGGTTGTGAGTCATACCTAAACAGCTCAGAGCACTGAAACGAAATAATCTTTATTTTAAGCTTCAGACGAAGAAACCTGCTATTTTCGATCGCATCTATGCAAGATTTCTCGTAATCAGATACCTCACTTTACACATTCATTACTTCATTCCTTTAACTGGATCTGTGGACGAACTTACAACTGAAAGGTGCCTGTCAGCCAGCACTTCATACACATACTGTGTATTTTGTCTTTTAATGTGTCGCGATGCTTTTACTTCCTATAATCTACGAGATCTTGCTCTAACTAGTTTCGGTATATCGATGCCAGCCCTTTCGCCAATTCTTTGCATGCTCATTGCCACGAACTTTAGTCTCTGGGGATTCGGTTTTCCTCTAAACCAATAGTATTCGTTCGGGGGTGTTCTTGTTTGAAAGGAGTCCGCTATTACTGGTGGTCTTTTCTTGTCTCCAGCTCGTATAGTAAAAGGAAAATGCAGTTTGTGTTGAGTCTCTGATGTTGAGAAAGAAGCCATGCTTGTCTGGCCTAAGCCCATGAAACCAAGCAGGCACTGCAGTGCACAAGGACAGGATAAGACCAACACGATTTTCCTTCACGTGATGAAGGTTAGCTCCGCTTGCCGAGATTATTTTGGGGATGCTTGTTTGCAGTACTCCGCGCTTAGGTAACCGATAGCGAGTTTCTGCACAGTGCAATAGGAATTCAAAAAGTGCTGTTCATAAATGCTTGGAAGCTGGTTAGTGCATCGCTGGTCGCTTTAATCAGTTCCTTGCTATTAGAAAATCATCGAAGTTAGCTTTTCGTGGAGTGTAAGTCTTTTTAAGATATCAAAATTACATACTTCAGGTGATGCTCCCTTTGTCCGTAAAGCTGAATGTAGGCTGGAATATCATAACAATGTTGTGAAGTTTTTCTGTTGTCTTTAAAGTCAATACAGTTTTTGTTTTACTTAACGTACGATGTAAGAATTTTCCAGAACTATATCACTCTTCTACTTGATCTGTTTGAATGTGCTACTCTGCTAAGCTGCCATCTGGTCGTGCTACGAAGGTTAAATACGCAAGTCGCAGCTACTTGGCCGGATCTCCACTCAAAAACAGATATAGATAATAATAAATAGAATCTCTTTGCATGCTAATCAGTTTTCATTTGCTGATAAAACAAAAATGGTAGGTCGTCGTATAGTTCGCTGCTGTCTGTTGCAGCGATACCTTGTGTTGTGTGGGCTAACTCACCCAACGCCACGTTTATGCAGGAAACGAATTAGTCATTAGTGCTGCAAGTGCTCATACTGATAACAAACTCTTTTTGACATTTATGTGCACACACAAAAAGGGAGACAGGCCCATGACACAGTTGAATGCTATAAACGGAGAGGTAACACATGTAGCGTTCACGAACCTATTCATTAAAGTACTACTTACACTTATTATTCATGCAGAACCTCATTTCTTTATGTTGCTCTGAATTTGTAAAGATTGTGTTGGATGGTAGTACTTTACACCTTTTCGAGTCAGATCGCGTTACTAAGTTTGCATATCTTCAAAGTCGCAGAACTTATTTAACTACTTACCTACAGCAATAAGGAATAGCTTAGTAGGCAGTACAGTTGAAGCGGAATGGCCATCTCTAGAAAGGGCAATCACAGAAGATGGAAAGAAAAACACAGGTAAAAAGAAGGTAACTGCGAAGAAACCATGGGCATCAGAAGAAATACTTAAGTAGATCGATGAAAGGATGAAGAACAAAAATGTTCCGTGGATCTCAGGACTACAGAAAAACAAGACGCCAAGCAATTAAATAAATAGGAAGCGCAGGGAAACTAAGACGAAATGACTCTAAGAAAAATGTGAAGGAATCAAAAAAATTATTGTCGGAAGGAAAGATTCAGCATACAGGTCAAAACAACCTTCGCTGACACTAAAGGCAAGTGTGGTAACATTAACGGGAACTCCACTGTTAAATGCGGAGGAGAGAACGGATAGGTGCAAAGAATACATGGAAAGTCTCTATGAGAAGGAACATTTGTCTGATGAGATAAGAGACTCGATTTAGATGAGATAGGGAATACAGTATTAGAATCCGAATTTGAAAGAGCTTTGGAGGACTTAAGGTCAAATAAGACAGAAAGGATAGATAACATTCCTTTAGAATTTCTAAAATTATTGAGTGAAGTGGCAACAAAACCACTATTCACTTTGCAGTACAGAGTGTGTGCGTCTGACGACATACCATCTGACTTTCAGAAAAGTATCACCACACAATTCCGAAGACTGCAAGAGCTGACAAGCACGAGAATCGTCGCACAATCAGCCTAACAGCTCATGCATCGAAGAATAATATACAGAAGAACTGAAAAGAAAACTGAGACTGTGTTAAATGACCATCAATTTTTCTTTAATAAAGGGAAATGCACCAGAGAGGAAACTCTGACGTTGTGGTTTATAATGGAAGCAAGCCTAAAGAAAAATCAAGACACGTTCATAGGATTTGTCGACCTGGAAAAAGCGTTCGAAGATGTAAACGGATGCAATATGTTTGAAATTCTGAGAAAAATGCAGGTATGCTATAGGGAGAGACGGGTAATATACAAAATGTACAAGAGCCAAGAGGTAATGATAAGAGTGGACGAGCAAGAACGAAGTGCTGGGATTAAAAAGGATGTAAGGCAGGGACGTAGTCTTTCGACCGTACTACTCAATCTGAACATAAAAGAAGCAATGGTGGAAGTAAAAGAAAGGTTCAGGAGTGGAATTAAAATTCAGGATGAAAGGATATCAATCATACGATTCGCTGGTGAAATTGCTATCCTGAGTGAAAATGAAGAAGAATTACATGATCAGCTGAATGGCATGAACAGTCTAACGAGTAAAGAATATGGATTGATAGTAAATCGAAGAAAAACAAAAGTAATGAGGAGTAGCAGAAATGAAAACAGCGAGAAACTTAGGATTTATGGTCACGAAGTAGACGAGGACTTCTGTTACCTAGGGAGTGAAATAACCAATGACGGACGGAGCAAGGAGGACATATAAAGCAGTCTACCACCGGCAAAAAGGGCATCTTTGGCCAAGAAAGCCGGCCGGGGTAGTCTATGAGAAAAGGAGGTCAGAATATTTAGTAATGGTTCAAATGGCTCTGAGCACTATGGGACTCAACTGCTGAGGTCATTAGTCCCCTAGCACTTAGAACTAGTTAAACCTAACTAACCTAAGGACATCACAAACATCCATGCCCGAGGCAGGATTCGAACCTGCGACCGTAGCGGTCTTGTGGTTCCAGACTGCAGCGCCTTTAACCGCACGGCCACTTCGGCCGGCTATTTAGTAATGCAACTGGTGAGGACGGTGTTGGTGGCCGACATTCAACGTTTATTCTAAGAAAGTTGTCTCAGTTGTTTAAAGCAGTTTTTGGCGTTTTAGAATATCACTCCCTGCGGCACATTATTTCCTAAGGTAACTTCTTGCTCGCCTGTATTCAATTAATAGTCTCCAGGCTTAGATCTGGTTAAAGATTGCATTTTCAATAAGAATTAGTGGTGTAAAACTGTTTTATTTATTATTAGACACCCCCTTTAAATGTCTTTTTTACGATTGGCCTAATTTTAAGAGGGTTCTTCGACGCCATTTTTATGATTCTGGCTTCTTGGTTTCTTAATTATTAATAAAATACAAGGTTAATCTGGAGGTCGCTCCTCCTGGTAGTGATATTGTGTTTGAGTGTTTTAACGAAAAAAACATGTGTTACATTATGATCAAATTGTTACGCACACCTCTCGGGGATTCCCGTACTATCACTCATACACTCGTTAAACTTACTTTGGAATAAATACAACTAAAGATACCCATTGTTCCAGGTGTGTGATAATGAATCCCAGTATAATGGACGCGTGCGAGAAAACGCTTAATGTCCTTCGGGTCTCGTTTAAACAGCCGAAACTGGCGAACAGTGAAGGCAATCAATGACTACAGTTAGTCGCACAAGTATTGTCATTTCAGGCATTTTTTACAACTGTATTACCCGCTAGTAGGAAACTAAGGGCACATCTTTATTTGTCCATTGCCTATATTTGTTTTAGCATTCAAAGATCAATAGATCTTCCTCGAGATGCTATTTTCGAAAATGTTGTGTTTCTTTTATATCCACCTAGCTCACTGTGAATGTTTTGTTAGCCCCACTGTGTTCAAACACCGGGTGGCAGTTAGTAAATAACGCGCCCCAGAATTACCAGGCCGCAGCATCTGGCTCTGCCTTTTGAAGAGGAAACCGCACTGATTCCTTACTCATTCTCGTCAGTTAATGGCAATCGACTTCAGTCCTACATACACAGTGGCTTCATTAGGAGAACGAGAAAAGTGGACAGGCCATTTAACACTAATGAAACAGATCAGTGTTTATCAATTAGATGTAATCTGTCGGAATTCATAAACAGAACCAAACATAACCAAGAGCAGCCTCCACGGACGTGTTAACACCAAGTATGGATAACGGAGACGTTGGCAAGAAAATCAAACAATCGATACACTAATCAAAATACTCGTATAAAGTTACAAAATGGCTTCAAAGGCAGCAGCAAGGGGCGGCAGCCAAGCTCTAGCTGCTGCAAGTTAGAGATAATGATGGAAGTGACAAAAACGGGCTGTAGCAGCGACTTGTAACCACAGGGAGGAAGATATAGCTTCCCGGCAGGAGCACCACGTAGTCGCAAATGCCGAGTGAAAAAAGGTGATGCCTATAGGAGACAGAAATTACTAGCTTCTGCTGAAAGCGAAGAACAGGCAAACTTGAGACAGTAATACCCAAGGACATAGCGCTTTCGGATTGAATTCATCTTGATGCAACCGGGCCCAAAGAGAAGCTGCCGAATGGGTCTGGGCTAGTGGAGCTCTCGAGATTTATTTACTTGAAGTGATAACGCTCCAGTGATAGTACTACTACCAACTGCAGCAAGGGGCGGCAGCCAAGCTCTAGCTGCTGCAAGTTAGAGAACAGACAACGGATTCTGTCTGATCTTCGTTGATCCATTACGGATCATTTAAACTACACCCGTCGTAGCTCAGCTTGTTACCGCGAACTTGAGCATACAATTAAATCCTCTAGAAATGGTCGCATGAAAAATCAGATTCGAGAAAGTTGTTCCTGGGTACCTCAGGAACCTATTACCGTCTTCCTCCTCTCTGAATTTATAATAAGGGATAAATTTGCTTTTAATTTTTATGGAGCCTCGAAATATAATTGATAACCCGATAGTAACTACAGAGGAAATAACGGTTAGGTGGGATGAGTATATTGAAAGCCTGTGTAATGGGGAAGGTTTGTCTGATGTGCTAGAAGAAGAAACAGCAGTCGATCTAGAAGATATAGGGGATCCAGCATTAGAATCGGAATTAAAGAGGGCTTTGGAGGACTTAAGATGAAACAAGGCAGCCGGCCGCGGTGGCCGTGCGGTTCTGGCGCTGCAGTCCGGAACCGCGGGGCTGCTACGGTCGCAGGTTCGAATCCTGCCTCGGGCATGGGTGTGTGTGATGTCCTTAGGTTAGTTAGGTTTAAGTAGTTCTAAGTTCTAGGGGACTTATGACCTAAGCTGTTGAGTCCCATAGTGCTCAGAGCCATTTGAACCATTTTTTGAAACAAGGCAGGAGGGATAGATAACATTCCAACAGAATTTGTAAAATCGTCGAAGTGGCAACAAAACGTCAATTCACGTTGGTGTGTAGAATGTATGAGTCTGGCGACGTACAATCTGACTTTCGGAAAAATATCATCCACACAATCCCGAAGACTGCAACAGGTGACAAGTGCGAGAATTATCGCACAATCAGCTTAACATCTCATGCAGCCGGCCGAAGTGGCCGTGCGGTTAAAGGCGCTGCAGTCTGGAACCGCAAGACCGCTACGGTCGCAGGTTCGAATCCTGCCTCGGGCATGGATGTTTGTGATGTCCTTAGGTTAGTTAGGTTTAACTAGTTCTAAGTTCTAGGGGACTAATGACCTCAGCAGTTGAGTCCCATAGTGCTCAGAGCCATTTGAACCAACCATCTCATGCATAGATGTTGCTGACAAGAATAATATACAGGAGAATTTAAAAGAAAACAGAGAATTAAATGACAGTCGTTTGGGCTTTAGGAAAGGTAAATGACGTTGCTGTTTATAATGGAAGCAAGACTAAAGAAAAATCAAGACGCTTTCGTAGGCTTTGTCGACATGACAAAAGAGTTCGACTATGTATAATGGTGCCAAATGTTCGAAATTCTGAGAAAAATATGGGTAAGTTACAGGGAGAGACGGGTAAATGCAATACGTGCGAGAGCCAAGAGGGAATAATAAGAGTGGACGAGCAATAACGAAGAGCGCGGATTAAAAAGGGTGTAAGACAGGGACGTGGTCTTTTGCCCCTATTGTTCAATCTGTACATCTAAGAAGCAATGATGGAAATAAAAGGAGTGGAATTAAAATTTAAGGTGAAAAGATATCAATGATAATATTCGCCGATGAGATTGCTATCCTGAGTGAAAGTGAAGAAGAATTACATTATCTACTAAACGGAATGAACACACTAATTATTACAGTATAGTGACTGAGTAAATTGAAGAAACACAAAAGTAATGAGTAGTAGCAGAAATAAGAACAGTGAGAAACCTAACATCAGGATTGATGGTAACGAATTAGATGAAGTTAAGGAATTCTGCTACCTCGTCAGCTAAATCGTCAGTGACGAACGGAGCAAAGAACATCTAAAGCAGTCTAGCACTTTCGAAAAGGGCATCCTGACCAAGAGAAGTCTGCTAGAATCAAACAGAGGCCTTAATTTGAGGAAGAAATTTCTGAGAACATACCTTTGGAGTAGAGCATTGTACGGTAGCGAAAGATGGACTGTGGGAAAACCGGAACAGAAGAGAATCCAATCATTTGAGATTTGGTGCTACATACGAATATTGAAAATCAGATGGACTGATAAGGTAAGGAATGAGGAGGTTCTGCACAGAATCGGAGCGGAAAGGAAAATATAGTAAACACTGCAAGGAGAAGAGGCAGCATGACAGGTTATGTGTTAAGACATCAGGCAATGACTTCCATGGTACTAAAGGAAGCTAAAGACGGTAAAAACTGTAGAGGCAGACAGAGATTGGAATACATCCAGTAAATAATTGAGGACATAGGTTGCAAGTGCTACTCTGAGATGAAGAGGTTGACAACAGGAGAGCTGTTCGTGGCGCGTCGCAACAAACTACTGAGAAAACTGATGACGTAAAAAAAAAAGTCATTTTCGTACATGTGTGGACACCGGCGTACAAATATATAAGTCACCGCTTTGTGTACATGCATTGCACACGTAGAAACAATATCATCTGGCGAAGATCGCAAATCCAGCGAAAGAGCCGTTGACAGGCAAGCCGGCCTCTGCGGCCAAGCGGTTCTAGGAGCTTCAGTCCGGAACCGCGCTGCTGCTACTGTGGCAGGTTCGAATCCTGCCTCGGGCATGGATGTTTGTGCTGTCCTTAAGCCTAGCTTACACGACGACACTAGGTTGCAGGCAACTGCGCTACCGGCCATTGCGCATGCGCGCCGCTCTTTTGCGCAACTGGTTGGTGAAACTGAACACTTTCGCCGTGTTCCAACTTTGGAGACACTAGTTGCATGAGTTTTGAGGTTATGTATGTTCGTAGAGTGTAGACAAAATGAAATATGAAGTGGGGAACTGAGAATAATGTTCGCTTTTTGGATATCTATGCTTTGATAGGTGTTTGTGGGTTTTCAGTGATGCTGATTACAAAAATAAGCAACATATTGCTGCTGCTGAGACCGTCATGTGCGATCATAACATAGATGGTTTGACAATATCTTAGCTGCAGGGCAAATTTTATTGAGTTAGGAGCACATATACGACTGAATTAAGAAAAATACAAGCAAGTGTAATTCTAGCTGTGTCAATGCTCTCGTGTACAAGACTAAAATCCCGTCGTTTGAGTTTTCCAGCTCTTTGTTAAGGAATATTGTTGACAGGAGGGAAGGTTATACAGATTAAAGAAGCTGCATTATTTATTCAATATTCATCTATTTAAAACGTCGTTGCAGTGCTCTCTATTCACATATGTTAGAATTTTGAAATATGCCACTGTACAGTTCTATATTATTAATGCGGCCTGCTTCGAATAATTATTGTTGCTAATGTTAATAATAATTACTGTTAATGTTAATAATTATTGGTGTTAATGAAATAGCGTCGTCAACAACTAAAACCGTAACTTATAGCATGAGGTGTGTTCTCGATTTTAATGCACGCAATATATGTAATTTCAGTTCTGGCGACAGTACTTCATGCATTACAGTACTAACTATCAGACTCCTTCAACTGAATATCGAAAGCATTAGCAGGGCAAAGTGTGACTACCTGTCAAAATTGCTGGACAACAATATCGATGTCGTCGCCATTCAGGAAACTCGTGTTTCCAGCAAAGAAATATTCCGAAGCCGAGGTCGAATTCCTGGATATTCTGCACTTGGTGTAACTTACCACGAGGTGTATGAAATTGCTACGTATGTCCGTAACAACATAAACGAAGCTTCACTGATATCTGTAAGTCTGGAGACAGATATACATACAGTTGTCATACAACTGCACGGCATTACTATTGCAAATGTTTACAAACCACCCAAAACAACACGGCCCGATTTTGTCCTACACCCAGCAGAACATCCTGCAATTTATATAGGAGACTTCAATACTCACCACGAACTTTGGAAGTACTCTCAAAATGATGAAAATGGGAGCATGCTTGCAGAATGGATCGAAGAGAATAATCTTCATCTAGTGTTTGATGCCAAAGATCAAGGCACTTTCAGGTCAGCTGCTTGGGACAAGGATTCAAATCCTGATTTATCCTTTGTTACCTGCAACGAGACTGGCATTCCCATCAATACCACAAGGAAAGTGATAGATGCCTTTCCTCACAGCCAACACAGACCTGTAATAATACAAATTGGCTGCTCTGTTCCTGTCATACAATCAACTCCGCATGCTCGATGGAATTTCCAGAAAGCTGACTGGATGAAGTTTTCAACGAAACTGAATAAGACCATTCGATGGATACCTCAATCACATAATAACTATCAATGCTTCATTGGTGCAGTAACAGCAACAACTAAAAAGTGTATGCCAAGAGGATACCGAAAAGAATATGTTCCAGGATGGAATGATGAAAAACACTGTACCAACACTTCCAGCAAAGTGGTGACCCAGAGATAGCTACGGAACTATTGTCCAGCTTGGACATGTCTCGGAGGCAGAAATGGGCATAAACAGTCGAAACTATGGACTTTACCTACTCGAGCAGGAAAGCATGGAGTCTTCTGAGAAATGCAGAAAAAATTCCGAAGTAACACCAGACCAAATTGCTTCCCACATCATTACCACCTCGAGAGTACCTCCTGACAAGAAACATACAAGACATATCAGACGACAGCTTCGTGACCTGAAAAAAAAGGCATCTCCCTCATCTGAGTATACCCATCCCTTCACATTTTCAGTCATTGACTCTGGACTGAAGGACCTCAAACCTCTTAAGGCACCTGGATTAGATGGTATTCATCCAGAATTCCTGATCCATATGGCTGAAAAGTTAAGAAATGGCTGGCAGAATTCTTCACTGACATCCTGCTGACTGGTCAACTTCCATCGGAGTTTAAAAAGGCGAAGATAATATCTGTTCTAAAACCTGGCAAACCCAGCAACAAGGTAGAAAACTATCACTCCATTTCTCTACTCAGCTGCTGCTACAAGCTTTTTGAAGGCTAATATATAACAGAATAAGTAGTGCTATCTTAGAGAACGTTCCAGTGGATCAGGCAGGCTTCAGACCAGGGCGTAGATGCTGCGACCAGGTATTGTCTCTTACATCCTTCATAGAGTCAGGATACCAAATGAAGCAGAAAACATCTATGGCATTTGTTGATCTAACTGCCGCCTTCGACACTGTGTGGAGGGATGGCCTTATCTACTAATTTCTCAGCATCATACCCTGCAGGACAATGGCTCGACTGATTAACAGCATGCTAAGTGATCGGAAGTTCCAGGTAATCACTGGAAGCAACATAAGTAAGGAGAGGAAGCTGAACAACGGATTGCCTCAAGGATCAGTTCTCTCACCCTTACTGTTCAACCTATATCTATCTGATCTACCTGACACTTCGTCCAGAAAATACTGCTATGCTGATGACCTGGCTCTAGCTGTAAAACACCAAGAAATGAAGACAACAGAAGAGATTCTAGCCAATAACCTGTATGAATTAGATAATTACTTCAAAATCTGGAGACTCCAACCCAGTGTGAGTAAAACAGAAGTGTGTTGCTGCCATCTAAATAACCAGTTGGCGAACGTAAAACTGGATGTAAGTTTCAGAGGCAGAATTCTTCGTCATAATTGGAACCCAAAATATCTTGGTGTCATCCTGGATCGTACACTATGCTTCAAACAACTTCTTAACTTAGCTCAAAAGCTGAGGACTCGAAACAACATCCTCCATAAGCTATGTGGAACTACCTGGGCGTCTTTAGCAACCACCCTGCGATCTTCAGCTCTGGGCTTGGTGTACTCAAGTGCTGCTGAGTATTGTACACCTGTTTGGATGGACAGTCATCATACACGGCTTGTTGATACCCAGCTGAATACGACAATGCGCATAATATCTGGCGCAATCAGATCTACTCCAGTTTATTGGCTTCCACTGTTAACCGGTATAATGCCTCCTGATCTACGCAGATGTACTGCCCTTATGAGCGAATTCCACAAGATCTCCAGGAATTCTAACCTACCCGTGCATAGCGACCTGCCAGTTTTAAATCGCAAGAGACTGAAATCACGCCATCCAACTCTGTGCGATGCTGCTGACATGTTTGCTAAGAATTTCAAACCTCTTGAAGAATGGAAAGGTCGGTGGGAAGCAGTGACAGATGTTCACCTGCATGACACCTTCTCAGGTGCTAAACTTCCAAGTGGATTCGACTTACCACGCAAGACCTGGTCTACTCTCAAAAGAATCCGTACCGGCCATGGGCGATGCAGGGATGCTCTCTTTAAGTGGAGAAGCTGCCTGATTCAGCCTGTGACTGCGGGGCTCCATACCAGACTGTTCACCACATTGTCAGTGAATGCAGGATTCGAGCCTACCACAGCGCCAAAGAGGACTTCCTGCTAGCAACTCCAGATGCAGTACGCTGGATTGAAGGACTGGATAATCAGTTGTAAAGACAAATTTAAGTTTCTTGTGGGTCAATATGTACATATGTATAGGTAATTTAATTTCATGATATGTCTGTATTAGCCATACGCTAAATAAATAATAATACATATATGAAACCACTAGGGTGCAACGTATTCCACGCAACGAGTGGCGCAACCCAATGTCGTCTTGTAAACTAGGCTTAAGGTTAGTTAGGTTTAAGTAGTTCTAAGTCTAGGGGACCGATGACCTCATATGTTAAGTCCCATAGTGCTTAGAGCCATTTAGGCACGCCAGCTGAGATCACGTGACTTGAACTGACTTGATGTTAATATAACCTGACATTGCCGGGACGTGACTGTGCCGTAGTGACCATAAAATGAATTCACGCTTGTCGGTTCGTGCTCTCCGTGTCACATTATGCTGTCTGACGCCCTCTGCCACGCTTTTCAGCACGTCCTTATTTTGCTCATCGGCTCTACACATAGGCTCACCTTTCTTTTCTTTTTCTTTTGGATCGTTCAGTTCTACAACATTCCCCTTTTGTTCACCTGAATGTCTGACGTTCCATTCAAGCTATAGGTCAAATAAAATTGGGTATATTGTATCGCTGTGGCTGATATTGGATGTCATTTTAAACCTCCAAGATATTTCTATAGAATGTATTTCTGCATTATATTCTTAGATTATAGAAATTCAAGTCCGCCAATCACGCAGACAGCTACTTTTGTTAAACTGAAATTTCTTTTACTTATCTTAAACTTTCTCGTGTTATTTACTCAGGCTCTTTGTGGCTGCATCTTAATGTATACGTTTGTCAATACATTATTTAGGTCAAAACCACAATTTCTCCTTCAAAAGCAATTTGATAAATCAGAAAACAAGATCAAGATCCATTATAATTATATAGCAATACTACGCCACAATTTTGTAAACTATTATTCACATCCAGGAAGAATGACTGACGTTCTGAGGTTACCGGTTTCGACCAAAGGCCATCTTCAGATTTAAAAATAAAAATTAAAACTTCTGTATTTTTTGATGTGAGACATTTAAATTGCTGTAAAACAATAAAATGCTCATAACGTTCTGTACAGGAGGAACATGCACATTCACCACACTGCACGTTTCACATTGTCCATCTACGGCGAGACTGGCCTTCCTTACCGAGCGAGGTGGCGCAGTGGTTAGCACACTGGACTCGCATTCGGGAGGACGACAGTTCAATCCCGTCTCCAGCCATCCTGATTTAGGTTTTCCGTGATTTCCCTAAATCGCTCCAGACAAATGCCGGGATGGTTCCTCTGAAAGGGCACGGCCGACTTCCTTCCCCATCCTTCCCTAACCCGAGCTTGTGCTCCGTCTCTAATGACCTCGTTGTCGACGGGACATAAAAAAACACTAACCTAACCTAACCTAACTGGCCTTCCTTCGCTGCATGTATGTTTGAGAATTTTATGTTAGAATAATAATTGTATGTTTGTTACTTGTCACATGTTAAATTAGATAAAGGATTTTTCTATGTGATGGTGAAAGTTTGTTATATGTAGCGTCTCAGTCAAACTATATAAAAAATGCAATGCTTTACGAGAAAATACATTATATGCTGTTTCTATCAGCGTATGTGTTTACTACACCAGATACATAGACCGAGTAATTTTAATCTTTACTATCCCATATAATTTTCTTGCTGATTTCCATTTCGTAGAGGAAAACTAAAATTAATTTTATTCTCTTTGATCCATTATACACACAAGACACAAATATTTGTTACGCGCAAATAAGTCGCTATTTTATACGTTCAAGGACAATAAAACATTTTATTCTGGTGAAAATTACGAAAGCACAGGCTATTTTATTTCTGTATCCCTGACATATTGCTAATAAAATTTATAGTTTATTATTTTCTATTCACCTCAAAGTAGACGTTGAGCGGATGCATAAAGATAGAAAGGCATTCTAGTATGCTATCCCTTGATAAACAAGTAGTAACCATTAAAGACAGATTTCCTGTGGATCTTATGATTTATTTTGCCTCTCTTATTTTTTTAAAGGTAAAATTTCGCTCTTGGGGTCATGGCGTAATCAATTAATGTTATTACGTAGAAAGACTTAGCAATCTACCGAAAAAGCTAATATGTAAACATAACTGTAAATGGTAGTATGTAAACAAAAATATTTTTGTGTCTGCATGCGAGCATTATATAGACAAGTTTGGCACAGCGCATACTCCTCCGAAGTTTGACATCAGCCTGTGGAGAGGCAGAGTACACAAAAAGCGATTTGAATCTGACATCACACGCGCTCGCTTCTTACCTGCCAAAGATTCGTTTGCAGGGATCAGTGACTGATTGAAGAGATCCGTCGTGGTCCACTGCTGTTGCCCGCCTGGTGACAAAATGGCGGTACCTGGAGGAGTCTCGGTGGTCGAAGACGAACGCAACGCAGGCGCTCTCCTTGTTGTTGTTGTTGTTGTTGTAACATTGACTATAAAACACTCGATGTCAGCAAAACGATGTACAGCGGAAGGATCTATCATTATGGACGGCACCTCCACGTAACCTGGACGACCAGCACAACCCATACGAAACAGCGGCAACTGGCATTTGCCCAAACGAATAAAGCACTGCCGGTCGATGGCTTATTGTCTGAAGCACCCAAAGCATCTCTTCGTTTGTGCTTTCTACATGAAAGCAAGTGCTCCCACATAGAAGAGCGACCAAGGAGACGCAACTTGTATGCTGCGTTGGGGCGACTACAGCGCCCGTGAAAACCCTCAAGACGAACACAAAGACACAACATTAACTACCAATACGTGCAATACTGACGACACACGTGCGACCCGCAAGCTTGTAAAAAATGTACAAAGACTAAGAAATACTAAATATTTCCACACAAAATGACTAAAAAGAAATAAAGAATCATGGTGACGAAAGCCATAATTGCTACGTTCAGTCGGAAGACTGGCAGCTACCTTTATTGCAAAATGCCACAGGCGCCGATGACCATCCTCACAAATTTAGAACATGTTGAACAGTCTTCTCGTATTTATCGCCTGAAACGGTATTTTCTGTCAAAAACATTTTCATCTAGACGTAATAAATAAAGCTGGAAAATGTCATTTTATCTCGCGGATAATCAAAACCGTAGTTTGACAGTTGTATATTTATGTAGAGAAATGGTCTGCTAATTATTTTTCAACACCACTGGCTTTATCGAACCTTTCTTCAAGTTAATCATTATTTACATTCATAGCACAACGGCGCATAACGAAATGCCGTGTTTGATATGGCTCCCAAACTGAGATGGCTTTACTCAACGTCATCAAGGTACAAATTTTGTTGACAAATGCATTGGTGTCAGCCACCTTGAAAGCCACTGCAGTAAAGTAAATAAGCGCTGCTGCAAAGGAAGGCAGTCGTGAATGAAACAGTAAACGGAGGAGGTGGGCTATCGTCGTTTTAAGCCTACAGGCACGTTCATTTTATACGATAGGAGCCTTGAAAATACTGGATGTTTCAAGAGAACGATAAATATTGCGATAGTATACAAAAATTCGAATAAAAATTCCGTATAAAATATGTGCAGTTTTTTTTGATTACGGAGATACAGCTGTTAGAATATATCCCATACAAGTAATAAGGAAGGTATTGTCCAAAGGGGAATGATTAAGTTCAAATTGATTTTCGTACATTCCACCTCCGTCTTCACTTTCGGTTTTCTTGACAGCACCACGCGTAACCTTTCGCACGTCAATTCAAGTTCTTTTGTGAAAGACTCACTATTCATATTTCTAGAGATCAATTTTTCTCTTGCGTGTACTTCTCCATTATAGACTTCGCTTTTAACTATCCTCAGAGGCCAAAATCTCAAGCAGTTAAGTCCGGGAACCTTCATAGCTAAGAAACGCAACAATTACTGCCGATAGCTTTTCCGCCGGCCGAGGTGGCCGAGCTGTTCTAGGCGCTACAGTCCGGAACCGCGTGACCGCTACGGTCGCAGGTTCGAATCCTGCCTCGGGCATGGATGTGTGTGATGTCCTTAGGTTAGTTAGGTTTAAGTAGTTCTAAGTTCTAGGGGACTGATGACCTTAGAAGTTAAGTCCCATAGTGCTCAGAACCATTTGAACAATACCTTTACCAGTAAATGTTAAATTTTGATGTCATTTCATCTGATAACAGAATTCGTGAAGGGATTCCCTCATGTAGCCAAAGAGACCTCTCGCAATATTCCTGAAAGCTCATTTTCGAGAAAGCTCATCGTCTATCGTACCACATCACTCAGTGTTCTTAAAAATGTGCCTCTAGAGTGGCGATGTGAGGTTCGATTGAAAGCGATTTCAGTAAACGGTGTTAGTGAGATTACTCGGCGATTTGCCTTTACCCAGCGACAAAATTCCAAACCCCTAGGCTCATCTCCATCTCGAGGGTGTCGAATCCGCTGCAAAATATACCTATAGAGACCGATACGTGTACAAATTCTGCATGTAATCCTTGAAGGGCTGCAGTCTACCAGGTGAATAATGTCTTGTACTTCATCTGCACTCTATTCAGCTGTACGCTCTTGTGCGTTGTGATGAAACACGATTCCTGGCTACTTCACCTGTCTCATGCAGTGTGGTGAACACAAGAGTAAACATTCTTGAATCTGATTTTCTGCAGTTAGGAAATCGTCTACTTCGTTATCTTCACTCTATGGCAATTGCTAAGGAACAGTGACACTGTTGTACAGAAATAATCACAGACAAATATGGACGACATGAATCACACTACATATTTAATAGTGGTGGAATGGTATTTTTATTTTAAAAAATCGGTGCAGATTTCACTAGAAGGGAAAGCAAAAAATAACTTTCAATTTTGACATGGGTCAGACACCTAGCATAAAAGTCCTGAGTGGGGTATATGCCCTCCTGGACATTTTGCACCTGTTGCACATGTTAGCTGTCAAACTGTTGAGGAGTCCTTGGGGGATATTGTCTCACTCAATGTGTTTTCAGTTCTTGCACGGTCGGGGAAGTTCGTTGAGGAACACGTCTGCAGCCCAGGCATGAACCGTGGCGTTTAGATTCAGAGAATACCCAAGCCATTCCATATGTTGTATAACTTCACTTTCAAGGGTGATGGACGCCTCAACGGTTCTGTGTGTGTGGGCGTTGTCGTCTATAAACAGAAAGTCGGGATATACCGCTCGCAGCTCGTAGTCTAGTGACTGGCGTTGCTGCCTCTGGATCACTGGGTCCCAGGTTCGATTTCCAGCCGGGTTGGGGATTTCATCTGCACGGGCATTGGGTGTTTGTGTTGTCCTCATCATTTCATCATCATCATCATTCGTGACAGTGGCCAGACTGGACTGTGAAAAAGATTGGACTATGAAAAAATTGGGACTTTGTACGAGTGCTGATGACCGCGCCGTTGAGCGCCCCACAAACCAAACATCATCATCATCGTCATCGGAATATACCGCCCGCACCAGTAAACACATGGATCTTATCCATAATAATCTTCCTGCAATATCGCTTTGTTGTAACGTTACCTCGCCCTAAGATAAACAGTGGCCATTCTGCCGTAATGCCTGTCCACACCATACCGCTTATGCCACACCAATGACGTTCATGAACATTTTGTGGAGTGTAACGTGTTCCCTTCTCACTTCACACTAAGTTATGTCCAGAATCACTTGCCACAGTGAAGCTGGATTCGTCGAGGGAACCCAACCAATATGCTTCCTACGCCAACGACCTCTTTCTTGAATGAGATTTTCACTCTGCAGCGGAGTGTGCTTCTGTGAAGTTTGGAAAGTAGGAGACGAGGTACTGGCGGAAGTAAAGCTGTGAGGACGTGGCGTGAGTCGTGCTTGGGTAGCTCATATGGTAGAGCAATTGCCCGTGAAAGGTAAAGGTCTAGAGTTCGAGTCTCGGTCCATCACACAGTGTTAATCTGTCACGAAGTTTCAAAAATGGTTCAAATGGCTCTGAGCACTATGCGACTTAACTTCTGAGGTCATCAGTCGCCTAGAACTTAGAACTAATTAAACCTAACTAACCTAAAGACATCACACACATCCATGCCCGAGGCAGGATTCGAACCTGCGACCGTAGCGGTCGCGCCGTTCCAGACCGTAGCGCCTAGAACCGCACGGCCACTCCGGCCGGCCACGAAGTTTCGACCTCTTTCTTGACGATGACGTGTTTGTAGAGAGGTGCATTTCACTAACTTCCGAGAGTACAAATTACCGTGATTTAATCGCCGCGAAATGTGTCTGGTGGAGGCATGTGTACGGGTAGCGGCTGCGAGGTCTGCGGTGATCTGTCTTTTCCTTTTCGGCATTGCCTGCCGCTGTGGCCGAGCTGTTCTGGGCCCTTCAGTCCGGAACCGCGCTGCTGCTACGGTCGCAGGTTCGAATCCTTCCTCGGGCATGGATGTGTTTGACGACCGTAGGTCAGCCAGGTTTAAGTAGTTCTATGTCTAGGGGACTGATGACCTCAATTGTTAAGTCCCATAGTGCTCAGAGCCATTTGAACCATTTTTTTCGGCATTAGAGCTACATATCGATCTTTTTGCCGTTCTGTTGCGGACTACGATCGCCGACATGCTTTCGAATAGCATTTCTAGCTTCAACTTCCTTTTTTAATCGCGAAAAGGCCCCTTTGGACACACCCATCACTCCGGCTACAGAAGATTTGGCTGCCTTCGATACATCGAGCTGCTCGCCCACGATCGTAAGCACTCAAATGATGTTTTCCAGGTGCGTTGCTCTACCACACGGCGTGTCGCACTAATTGGTTCCACATCAATCTTCGTCAAACACCCTGCTGCATGAACTGCCGAATACATACAGAGCGTTCGTGCAGATTCTTCGTTGCAGTTAACACGTCCCGCCCTCTACAGTTCCTTTTACTATCATTACATGGGTGTTCGGTAGCAATTTTCGGTAGATCTGTAGCAACTGGCAGTTATGCCTCAGCAATTGTCAATGATTGTACAAGCAACGACAGCAGAGATTCCATTGCAAAACCCGTACACAAATAGAGTATAGGCCTACATACCGTTTGTAAATACGGGCAGCACGCTTTAAAGATACAGTAGAAGTGGCCACTAAATCTCAGTCATAATCACAGTTGAAAGGCTCAATTGTGAAAATTCAAGTACAGCCTTACAAAATAGTTATACGCAATGTTTTATACAAATTTTTGTGTGCTATCACCTTTTAAACTATTTACTATTCCCTCTGGAACATCTTGCATGTGGTAATGAAGGAATTCGGTACAAACTAGACAATACGAAATTCGCACAGAGACATATCTACCTATGTGAGACCAAAACAAAATCCAAAAACCTTGTGCTGCTACTAATTGATTCACTAAAGCTGCTAATTAATCAAAGGGATGCCTGCCGCACAGACGAGATGTTGCCGGATGTTCCTAAACTCACGACTTGCGTAACAGGTCACACAATCGCATTGTCATGTAATGCGAAATGTGGGAGCTCAGACACGTTACATAAAATCATATGTAACGTCGTTAGGGTGGAAGATTCCCGGAAAGTATTTCTCTAGCTCAGTAATACGAAAATAATTGGGTGCAGCTTACCTCAGTTCTTCTAGCATGAGTCCAGTGGAGTATTTGACAAATGCCCAGCTGGAGAGCAGCTGCAGTTACTTGTGAGTAAGCTGTTTTGAGAACTAAACTCGTGCGAAAGGGTTGTGTTAGTTCTGGAGAAAAATCACATTCTCTGTTCTGGTAAGCAGAAAAATTTTATCGTGTGGTTTCATAATTTTAGTATTAAGGCTTACTTTTCACAACGTTGATGCAGTTTTTTTACTGTGAACTTGAAAAACGCGTAGGCATGAAACTAACCTAAAATGGCCACCGAGAGCGCTACCTGCAGATAGCAGTCGATATGATCCATCTATCCCAGACTTTCGGGTGAGATGGACAATGTCATTTGGAAGAGATGGACGGCATCTTTCAATATAAGGGAGATGGAATACAATAAAAGTTAGGCACAAGGCATGTCCAATAACCCCACTGAAGATTGCAGCAGTCTATAATTTGTCGGAAGAAGCATCTGTGTCAATAACAGAAAGACCATTATCTAACACATAGGCCAACCATTCACTTGAAAGCCCATCTAAAGAACTAATGATCCCAAGCACATCAATAGAAGAGAGTTATCTGCACAAGTCAAATTTCGGCACTGACACAGCTTCGGACCTTACTCCTACTAAAACTAAAACTTCGAGGATTACCACCACTTCAATACAGACTACTCGTAAGCAAACAAAGAGAAAACTTTTGAACAAAATATCGTCTGGAACCGCAAGACCGCTACGGTCGCAGGTTCGAATCCTGCCTCTGGCATGGATGTTTGTGATGTCCTTAGGTTAGTTAGGTTTAACTGGTTCTAAGTTCTAGGGGACTAATGACCTCAGCAGTTGAGTCCCATAGTGCTCAGAGCTATTTGAACCATTTTTGACAAAATATCAACTGCTCTTCTATTGACTAAACCCTGAATTTCAAGAGGACGGCAGTAGCTGTATCGAGAATGATAAACTCTGCTGAAAATAGTGAAACCGAAACGAAAAAGATTATAAGAAAAGACATGAAACACAAAAAGTAAAAAAAAAAAACAGCACAAAAGGGAATTAATAGTGAAGCGAAAAACAGACTGAAAAGCTAAAAAGAAAATTATTGCCAATAGCTCAGTATGTTGATTGGCTGCAGAAAGCTACAATATTGAAGATTACGAAAGTAACTTTGATGACTGAGATGAAGATGAATGTGTTAGGTGTGGTGAAATCTATTACGAAACTAACTGTGTGTTGCCTGTTCACGATGGTCACATGAATGTTGTTCAACATTTGGTTGTAAGTGTAATTGCTGTGATGACAGAAAGACAGGCTACGGCTTGAACAAAACCAACATTTCAATAAAAATCAAGATTTATAGTAGACTGAAAATTTATTTGGACTAAAATATTTTATAGAATATTTTAATGCTTTCTCTAAGTCTACAAATACTAGAAACGTAGGTATGCCTCTCCTCAACTTATCTTATAAGATAAGTTGTAGGGTCGCTATTGCCTTGCCTGTTCCATTATTTCTACGGAATCCATACTGACGTTCCCCGAGGTCGGCTTCTATCAGTTTTTCCATTCGCCTGGAAGGCCTTAGTGTTAATATTTTGCAACCGTGACTTATTAAACTGATAGTTCGGTAATTTTCACACCTGTCAACACCTGCTTTCTTTATTTAGTATTGGGGGAAGCGTGGAGGATAAATATCGTAGAGGGAGACCAAGAGATGAATACACTAAGCATATTCAGAAGAACGTATGTTGCAGTAGTTACTCGGAGCTGCAGAGGCATGTACAAGATAAAGTAGCAAGGAGAGCTGCATCAAACCAGTGTCTGACTGGAGAGCACAACAACAGTTGATTAATTCTGTATTCATTACAATATCTTCCAGAGAAAAAAATGTAATTTTAGTTGATTCTTTTTTTCACGTATAATCATTTTTATATGGTCTGTCTCTTCCTGTACACTGGTCCATCTTAACTGGCAGTGCCTCAATAACACGTTGTAGTTAAGTTTTATGACACTTTATACCAACATGTTGCCAGAAGTTAAGCTGAAAACACACAAATTTTATGCTGAAGAAAAAAGTGATCCCACTCTCCTGGTCTTACCCTATACGAGGTATAGATGCAGCCTACACTCCATTGTCGACCTCGGGTCCTGTGTTACCACTACCCGGTTCCAAACCATGGACCTGGACATGACACTTCACCCAGTACCGAGTGGACAACATATGTCTTCTGGCGATCAGCCATTCCACGCCACAACCTGCCAAGGGGCCCCCATCCCACGTCATGACGCCGTTGCTGGTCAACACCATTAAGCTTGGACTCCTTTGTCGAATGAAGTGTGTTCTCCACCTTGCTTTACGGTTAGGGTTCCAGGTCTGTCGCAAGGCGAATGCTGGGGCACAAGCAGGACTAGGCGTCAGCTGCAAACTCAGTTCCCGTTCCGTCATCGCTTGCTGCTTTAATTGCCCCCCCTCTCCACCCCTCCCCTCCCAAGCCATCAAATGTCACAGTAGCAATCAATACCACACGACGGACGACAGGGGAGGGGGGGGGGGGGATCTTGGGTCTTCGCCACTGGACATAAGGCCGGTATTACACTATCAAATTTCTTTGTCAAATATCTTTCTCCAAAAACTTTGTCAAAGATATTTGATGGTGTAATAGGAACTTTGTCAAATGTCGTCCAATATTTGATCAAATCTAGGGCCTCGCTGTAGATTTGATCAAGGAAATCGCTTGTCTTCTGTTCACTGCAATGTGACATGTTACCACATGGAGCGCTAGCATCGCTGCAGCGTTCTGTCGTCTGTAGTGTTTTTATAAACATTGCCAGTAAATACAATTGGTGTGTGCCGACAACTACAAAATTAATAGAGATGTATGAAGCTGATGAGGCGCTTTACAACGTGAGGCACCATGATTACAAAAATAAAATAAGAAGATTGGAGACGAATCCTGACCTGACCTGACCTGACCTAAGCTAACCTAACATAACATAACATAACCCTGTCCTGTAGTAAGGAATCGGAGTGTTACAGTGAGCCTGTCTTCTGAAGATGTAGCAGTTCTTAAGTGAATATTGTGCTTTTTGATATGAGGATACACTTCACTGAGCACATACAGGAATGTATGCTCATCCATTCTTAAGTAATTGATGTACCACTTGACGTCTTCCACTGTAAGCTCACGTAAGAAGTTTTGTTGATTGCTTTTATCGTGTCGTCGTAAAACCCACGGCTTCACCCAGATTAGATTAGTTTTTCGTTCCATAGATCCGTGCTGAGGAAATCCTCGTGTAGGTGGAACATGTCAATTTTTTTAAGCTGAATTAACAATACTAATAGTATGAATAAATACAATACATTTGTTTCTATTAAAAAGTTCGTCAGTGGAGTAGGAATTGGCCACTAGTAAATCTTTCAGGCTCCTTTTAAACTGATCTTTATTTGTAACTAAATATTTTATGTTTGATGGCAAATTATTGAAGATGAGTGTTCCTGAGTAGTGGACCTCTTTTTGAACTAAAGTAAGTGCTTTTAAGTCCTTGTGTAGATCGTTTTTGTTACTGGTATTGTATGTATGAACTGAGTTGTTTGTTGGAAAAAGAGATATATTATTTACGACAAATTTCATTAAGGAGTAAATATACTGAGAGGCAGTAGTTAGTATACCCAGTTCTTTGAAGAGGTTTCTACAGGACGTCCGTGAATTTACCCCACAAATAATACGTATTACACGCTTTTGGACTCTGAAAACTTTTGTTTCACTTGAAGATTTACCCCAAAATATTATACCATATGAATGTATGCAAGCTTTTTCATTTTTATGTTGCCTATGTCTGCTAACACTCGAATTGCAAACAGATTTGTTAACGCGTTTCTGCAGTTCTGGGATGTGCTCCTCCCAACTGAATTTATTATCAAGTTGTAATCCCAGGACTTTTAAGACTGTCAACCGCGTATGTATGGTTCCATTTTTTCCCCCACTTCTTTTCCGCATGTGTACATAATGCAATTGGGGTACGTACAACTGCTGCAGTTAATAACAAGTTGTTGTCAGCCATCTTGAACTTTGACGAAAAATTTGATGACAGTGTAATACCCCTTCTAGCGCTACGTCAAAGATCTTTGCCAAATATATTTGACGGAATATTTGATCACATCTTTGATCAAATCTTTGACAAAGAAATTTGATAGTGTAATACCGGCCTAACCGAAGCTGGAACTCTGAGTCAGTTTCCGACTGGTGGCGCTTTGAAGTTCGCCGGCAAGCACAACAGCTGCTCAACCAGTAACCTCAGCGCAGCCGCCAATAAGATGGGACTCCCGCGTTGTGATAAGCGACGGCCAGAGGCAGCAACGAACGGTTGATGTTCGGTGTTGGCAGTACAACAGTTCTAGTTCGGAGTTCCAGGGTTGCAGTTCGTAGTGGGGATCAGCCTGCCAGACTTAGTGTACAAGTAGAGCCGTGTACAGGCTTCGCAGAAGGACAAGTGTTTACTACAGTGATTGACAGCGTGGCACCCAGGGCGGACAGTCTCTCAGACCTGTTCAGTAAATGCAACCTTTGGCACATCTAACGAGTTGCTGTACAACTTAAGTTGTGTATAGCAGCGCTATAAATTGTATATTTGTGCGTCACTAATTTGTTGACACTGTCACAGATGCTCCATCCACCTTAGAGCACCTAAAAATAATACGACGTATTTGAGCCACTCTACCCAGAAAACCCATACACCTAGTATACTCCAAAGCTATTTTATTGTGCTGAAATTAGTTAAGTTCTTGTTAAAGAATTTGGTATGATAAGTTTCATTCACCATGTTTACAGCAGGGCGTCCTGATCGTAGGAGTATACACTGAGGTAACAAAAGTGATTACAGCTCTCTTTTCATTCATTTTGCCGTGCGTTTTATGTAGTCTTTCAACTTTACACTGAGGTGACGAAAGTCAAGGGACATCGATATACACAAATACAGGTGACGATAGTATTGCGTAAACAGGGTGCAAAAGGGCAGTGAATTTGCGGAGTTGTCATTTGTACTCAGGTGGTTCATGTGAGAAGGTTTCGGATGTGATAACGGCCACACGACAGGAATTAACAGACTTTGAACACAGAATCATAGTTGGAGCTAGGCTCATGGGATACTCCATCCGAGATCCACAGTGTCAAAAATGTGCCAAGAATCCGAGGTTTCAGTCGTTGCAGTGTCCGACGGCCATCACATAACGACGGAATGCAGTGGGATTTGAGCAGAGATGTCGGTGTTAACAGACAAGCAACACTGCGCGAAATAAACGCAAGAAACCACCTCGCACCTACGACAAAGGTATCCGTTACGGCAGCGCGGCGAAATTTAGCGTTAATGGGTTATGGCAGCACACGACTGACGTGATTGCCTTTTCTAAGAGTACGACGTCGCCTGCAGCGACTCTCCTGGGCTCGTGACTATATCGCTTGGACCCTGGAGGACTGAAAAATGGTGGCCTGGGCATATGAGACCCGATTTCAGTTGGTAAGGGCTGATGGTAAGGTTAGTGTGGGGCGCACACCCAACGAAGCCATGCCTGTGGTGGTTCCGTAAGGGCGTCGGCTAGGTTGACATGGATTCGACTCTGTCCTCTGGTCCATCTGAATCGATCACTGGCTAGAAATGGTTCTGTTCGGCTACTTGGAGACCGTTTCCAGCCACTCATGGACTTTATGTTCCCAAACCACGGTGGAATTTTATGGATGACAATGCGCCATGTCTCCAGGCCACAATCGTTCGCGATTGGTTTGAAGAATGTTCTGGACACGAATGGTTTGGCCACCAAGATCTCCTGACATGGTTATCATCGTACATTTATTTGACATGTCGTGCACAAAATACTGCGTCGGCAACATTTTCGCAGTTATGGTGCTATAGAGGCAGCGTGGCTCAATATTTCTGCAGCAGACATTCAACTACTTGTTGAGTGCACGCCACGTCGCTCTACCGCCGGGCAAAAGGAGATCCGGTATGATAGTAGGAGGTATTCCATGACTTTCGTCACCTCAGTCCACGGTAAGTAGACTTTTTTCTCCAGTGCTGCCATTAGCGGAGAAAATCAGCTCTAGTTGGAAGAGCCTCATTTGTTTCAGAACGCTGCCAATATTTCCGTTCGCATCAGTTCTGTTTCTGTGTAAGCACAAAATACGTGTAATGTTGCCAGCACTGCGAGAATGAATCGGCGCTTCTCTTCACTCACTGATCCTCTCCCCGTGGCGCTCATTTTGCGGGGCAAGGCACGCCTCTTGCTGTGCCCAACGGACACCGATACAGACAGCTCATACGACCTCATGCTACGGGGTGTTCAAAAAGTCTCTCCGCAGTACCGTATGATTGTTAGCCGCGCGTGCCGTATGCCGTAGTGAATATACCTAAATGAAACTCAGTGACATACAAGTTATTAATTCATTTAATATTCACTTTTACTTACAAATTTTCACATTAAATGTTGAAAGTGTCCCCCCTGTTGTTGAATACACAACTCAATTCGTCTAATCATGTTTCCAAACACAAGATGTAACATTTCTTCTGTAACAGAAGCAGTGAAAGTGGATATTGCAGTTTTCAGTTCATCAATGGATTTTGGGCGGTTTTTATAGACAATTGCTTACGCTGCACCCCAGAAGAAAAAGACAGATGGTGTTAGGCCAGGCGATCGTGGAGGCCAAAGTCTCTGTGAAATTATGCGATCAGCAAACACGCCAGCAAGCAGTGACACTGAAACACGAGATGTATACGCGGTTGCACCATCTTGCTGAAAATAATCGTTCAGTATCGTAACACAAGTTCTCCTATGAATGGGTACAGAATGTCAATGCAGTATCGTTCTGCGTTTAATGTTTCGTTGAAAAATATGAGACCCACAATTCGACGTCTAGAAATTGGAATCCAAAATCCTATCTTCACAGACTGAAGTAGTTCCTCATTAACACACGATCAATTTGCAGTGCTCCACATATGAGAATGTTGCGAGTTCATGTACCTGTATAAATGCAAGCAGGCCTAATCAGTGAAAAACGTTCCATTTTGTTAAACGATATTTTTGAACCATTGACAATAATGCAGTCTCTTGCCATGATCAGTATTTTTCAGTTCTCCCACAACTGTCACATTGCATGGGAAGGGTTCTAATTTTTTTCTTACAGCTGTGTGGGCCGTTCCGACACTAACATCGATTTCCTGGGCGGGTTTTCTTACTGGCTTGTTCGGACTCATGGACATTTTATCGGAAATATCGGGTAGTTTACCCTCAGACAAAACGCCAGGACGACCACTTCTCGGTGTATCTGTCACTGAACCCGTACTTCGAAATTTGAAAATCAAATCTCGCACTGCATCGCGATTTGGGAGTTTTGTCTCCGGGAGAACTGAATTAAATGTTTGACGAACTGAAACTGTGTATTTACCGCCAGCTTTGAACACCTGTTCGACTAAAAACACACGTTCTTCAATGGCTAGCATTTTAACAGTGACAAAAACGAAACAAACGTACGAAGGAACTAAACTTAAACGTTCACGTCAACACGTAACGACACACACCAATCATACTACTGACGCTGGCTGAGATAAATGAAACAATGGAATGTTGGGAGAGTCCACATGAAGGGAAGTAACCCAGGCAGGCGAACAATCACACGGCACGTGCGGCTAACAATCATACGGCACTGCGGAGAGACATTTTGATCACCCCGTATTACGGATCATCTTTCATTCCAGTAAAGAAGTAACGTTCCAGAATTGGCGTTTGATATGCTGCCCAGTAAGAAAAAGTTTCAATAGTGTCTTATAAAGTGACTGCTAGAGGAATTGTCCAGGCAAAGCATTAGGGATTTATCAGTGTTTAGCATTAAGACCATTGCTCAGCAAGACCCAGTTGTAAAAATTTATCGTAAGATAACGAAATTATGAGGGACGGTGAAATGTTATCACGAATGGCTCCATTCAAATGCAGTCACCACAGGCGTTAAGACTTATATCCTACTGGGACGAGAGGCCATCAATACCTGTTTCGTAGAGGCGGTCTACGGCTGAGGGATCCACAACCGCACCAACTCGTGCACTTCCGCGTCCAACTTGAAACGATATCCGTGAATGTCTTTCGCCAGGTGGACCAGACCATAACGCTCATACCTCCGACCTACACCTTTCCGACGCCAGCTGAAGGGCGGTATGCGCCAGAGCCCACCTGTTACATTGAGCATACAACCTGATTCATCTAAAAAGGCCACCTGTCGCCATTCAGTTAACATCCAATTGCGGTAATGGCGTGCAAATTTCAGCCTTCCTCGCTGATGAACAACATGTGAATGAACCAGGCTTCTGCTGCAAAAGTCCAGACCCAGCAACGTTTGCTGAACGGTTGTTCAGGAGACACTGTTGGCCCCTTCTTTCATCAGGGCAGTCAGTTGTTCGACAGTTGCACATCTTGTTCCATAAAAACACGGGAGAACTGCCGTAAGTCAGTAACATCTTGCCACGATATTTCGGCACAAAGTCTTTTGGCCATCTTCAGGTGAGTACAGCTGTAGAAATACTGGCGAATACGCGCTGAGCTCTGATATTTACAGCCAAAGGGGGCTGCTTTGCGCATGCGCTGTGCATGTACTGTTTAGCGTGCGCGTTCACAACTCCGTGCGCTGCGCCTGACGCCCTCCGCGGTGAGAACTTGGCATTTCGATATCAGAAAGATCTTCATCTTTATACCGATAACTACGTTGACTACGAAGTTTCTCTACAGCGGGATTCCAAGCGGAATTTAGCTGATAACCGCTATCTCGATTGATAAGAGTCTCGCTATCTGACAATTTTATTTCTACGGCTTCATTTATAATTGAGCTCCCGAAATTTGATGTTTGAGCCACAATTTTTGTATCATTGTAATTCATAGAGTGGCCAGTAGAAATGAAATGTTCAGCGATTGCGGACTTGGTGGGTTGGAGAAGTCGAGTATGCCGCTGGTGTTCCACAATACGTTCCTGCACCGTTCTTGATGTCTGCCCTATATATGACTTTTCGCAATCACACGGAATCTTGTAGACACCTGATTTACGTAGGCCCAGGTCATCCTTAACGGATCCCACCAATGATGATATTTTAGGAGGAGGGCGAAAGATGACTCTAACTTGATGCTTCCTCAATAGTCTACCTATCTGTGACGAGATGTTCCCAATAAAAGGTAGATAAGCCGTTGACCTGAAGACCTCTTCTTCTTCTTCCTTGTTGCGTCGTTTGTAGGATCTCATATCGAAATGCCAAGTTTTCACCGCGGAGGGCGCCAGTTGCAGCGCACGGAGTTGTGAACGCGCACGCTAAACAGTACATGCGCAGCGCATGCGCAATGCAGCCCCCTTTGGCTTTAAATAGCAGAGCTCAGCGCGTATTCGCCAGTACTTCTACAGCTGTACTCACCTGAAGATGGCCAAAAGACTTTGTGCCGAAATATTGTGGCAAGATGTTACTGACTTACGGCAGTTCTCCCGTGTATTTATGGAACAATCAGTAAGCCGGGAAAATTTCAAACATCACTTGCACATCTGTTCTGTACACATCTAGGCAGACAGCGATAACCCCTGTTATCTGTAGCAAGTGGCGCACCACAGTTGCCGCGGACCGGTTTTGGATAGGTTATTCTTTAACCAAGGCGCCACACGAACAGTTTACAGACTTCGCCGTTTCGGAAATGCTTCCACCCTTGACCGGAAAGCCAGTCAGTATACGCTTTTGGATGTCAGATAAATCGCTCAGTTTCCGTATTACGACAACGATGCAAAGTCTTCGGCGTCGCCCCGACACTGCTGATGCTGCCAAATGCCGTCTAGGGGCGGTTATTGCTCGTTGACATCGAACAAAGGTGGTTACATTAATGGACATCTACATCTACATGATTACTCTGCAATTCACATTTAAGTGCTTGGCAGAGGGTTCATCGAACCACAATCATACTATCTCTCTGCCATTCCACTCCCGAACAGCGCGCGGGAAAAACGAACACCTAAACCTTTCTGTTCGAGCTCTGATTTCTCTTATTTTATTTTGATGATCATTCCTACCTATGTAGGTTGGGCTCAACAAAATATTTTCGCATTCGGAAGAGAAAGTTGGTTTCTGAAATTTCATAAGCCGGCCGGAATGGCCGTGCGGTTGGCGCTACAGTCTGGAGCCGAGCGACCGCTACGGTCACTGGTTCGAATCCTGCCTAGGGCATGGATGTGTGTGATGTCCATAGGTTAGTTAGTTTAATTAGTTCTAAGTTCTAGGCGACTGATGACGTCAGAAGTTAAGTCGCATAGTGCTCACAGCCATTTTTGAAATTTCGTAAATAGATCTTGCCGCGACGAAATACGTCTTTGCTTTAATGACTTCCATCACAACTCGCGTATCATATCTGCCACACTCTCTCCCCTATTACTTGATAATACAAAACGAGCTGCCCTTTTTTGCACCCTTTCGATGTCCTCCGTTAGTCCCACCTGGTAAGGATCCCACACCGCGCAGTAATATTCTAACAGAGGACGAACGAGTGTAGTGTAAACTGTCTCTTTAGTGGACTTGTTGCATCTTCCAAGTGTCCTGCCAATGAAACGCAACCTTTGGCTCGCCTTCCCCACAGTATTATCTATGTGGTCTTTCCAATTGAAGTTGTTCGTAATTTTAACACCCACGTACTTAGTTGAATTGACAGCCTTTAGAATTGTACTATTTATCGAGTAATCGAATTCCAACGGATTTCATTTGGAACTCATGTGGATCACCTCACACTTTTCGTTATTTAGCGTCAACTGCCACCTGCCACCTGCCACACCATACAGCAATCTTTTCTAAATCGCTTTGCTACTGATACTGGTCTTCGGATGACCTTACTAGACGGTAAATTACAGCATCATCTGCGAACAACCTAAGAGAACTGCTCAGATTGTCACCCAGGTCATTTATATAGATCAGGAACAGCAGAGCTCCCAGGACGCTTCCCTTGGGAACACCTGATATCACTTCAGTTTTACTCGATGATTTGCCGTCTATTACTACGAACTGCGACCTTCCTGACAGGAATGTAACTGGAACGCGAACTAACTTATATGCTGGCGCATAATAGAGAAAACTGTCTTAATGTTTATTAGACGCATGACAGTTAAAAATACCGTAATGCCGGAAGGAAGCTTCCTGAGGTAAATAATAGGGCCTTCAGCAGCGGATGTTATAACATGCGTTCAGTCCCGGTTCTCGCGTAACGCATTTACTTGTGAAGCGCGGACGCAGGTTTGGAGTGCAGAGATTGGTCGATAAAGAGGCCTGTTTGCCATCATTCGAGTTCATAACAAACACGTGTGGCGCTAATCCAATAACGCATATCGCCCATTTCTGGCGACCGATATGCTCACAGATAACCCTGTGTAATCAGCAGGATATTTCCGGAGCGAACAGAATGAAGGTGATGAATGCTGCATTCATATTTAACACGCTCTTGTTTAGTGGAGGCGATACGTATTTCCAATCAACAGGATCCTGTATGCGACTTTCATTCGGGTAAGCTGCCGTTAATATGAGCCATGTATCCAACTATTAATTCACCACTCTGTTTGTTTTAAAATGTCTGTATGGAAGATCCACTGTTATATACGCAGGAAGCACCCTTCAGTTTCACGATGTGCTACCGACTCAAAGGCGACAGGATCGATAGAGAAATGAAGACTGAGGATTTGTCATCGTCATTTATGGTACCAGCAAAAGCGTGTTTTCCTAGACTTCAAGGAAAGAAATGTTACTACTGCTTGCGAAGCACCCATAAGGTACACACTGGTAGACGAAAGCGCCACTGGCCTAGTGATCAAGGCTTTCAGTTGAAGCGCGAAAACCCGTATTCGATTCCCAAACGAATTCTGCAATTTTCTTTTAAATTTGTTCTTTCTGAGCCTATCGAAGTTGGTAGGAATAGGAAGGTTAATAAGGAAAGCTAATCAACAAGGAATAATAAGGTGGGCAAATACACTTCTCAAACAACTTGATTAGCAAACAACTAAAATTTGAAGCCTTGTTGTATGAAAACAATTCCGAGTAACACTGTTGCGAACTTGTCATGAGGGACCAAAGGCACGATGCTGTTTCCAGTCAGGCACGGGACAGAATTGGATATCGAGGATCCAGAATTATAATGTTCTTCTGGAAACCCAACGGGAATTGACCAAATGCTCGAATGCATTAACGAGTCATGATTAACTGTCAGCATTGATTTTTCGGGCGATGTTATCATATGTCTGGTATGCACCAAAATTTATTCCCGGAAAACGAATACTTTAAATTTAAACCGAATCTGTTTTCTCGCCGATTATTCAGAAGGAACACTAAAATTACGTGAGGACTTAATTCATTAAATGTTCTTGATGTCGATAGTATATTTGCCTCTAGTGTTCATACGCCAAGTACCATAGGCGTAGCTGTTCGAAGGAAAGTGAGGACATGCAACAGAGTGACAGAGTTTTTATGAGGCAACCAGGAATGACATTTTAATTCTTTAGTAATCAAAGTAGTTTGAAAAGTATATTGGCCTACCTTCTTATTGTTCCTTATTTTTTTATTTATTAAACCTTCTGTTCCTACCAAATTTGATACGAAAAAATACAATTAAAAAAGCATGCCTTAGTACCTACGCCAGCGGCGCTTTCGTTTACCAGCCTATACCTCACGCGTATACAATTTACAGTCGGAACAGCTTCTTCCCTCGATTTCTAGGTAATATATGCGTTCGCAGACTCCACAAAACCCGTCAACATTGAGTCGAGTGCGTGTTCTAAGCTTTAGGGGTGGTTTTCTCGAAAACAGGGAGGTGTTGAGCCAAAATATCTTAAACGTTTTCCTTTTATGTGGTACAAACATGAGCCGAATCATTCAGCCGTGTCTTAGGTCACCCACTTGCAAGTTTCGCTTGTTTTTTTTTGCTATTAAACCGAGCGTGGCAATACTCACGCAACGGGTTATCCAAACTGAAGACGTGCAGTGTGGGACGAATGAGGTTGCGGATAGGTGCAGCTTGTAGCCCGAGTAGAGACACGTTACCTGCGTTCTCTCTCACAGTCAAGTGTGCAGTTAACGTGGCAACACGTGCCGGGTTAGGGTTGAACGTTGGATAATGAACGCCACAAGATGCACGTGTCGTCGCGTATCGGTAATTACACGGGACCGTCGATTTACACGGGGTGACACAGAAAAGCGGGGACTTTTGAAATGGGTACTGCTAGCCATGCAGAGTTGGCAGCACTTCGTAGCAGGGTCCTTGAACTGTATACATTCTCGCCATGTAGAGATCATGGATCAATGGAAACGCCAACAACGTCCTTTTGCCACAAAAGAGTTTTGCATAGACAGTTATAGCTTGGAAGTTGTGCAGAGTGAGTTACGACTTTTTTTTTCAAATTAGGGCGTCATGGCAGGGCTCCCTCGAGACAGGAGAGGAAAACTTGGATTAAAAATTCTGACGAAACTACAGGGTGATTCAAAAAGAATACCACAACTTTAAAAATGTGTATTTAATGAAAGAAACATAATATAACCTTCTGTTATACATCATTACAAAGAGTATTTAAAAAGGTTTTTTTCGCTCAAAAACAAGTTCAGAGATGTTCAATATGGCCCCCTCCAGACACTCGAGCAATATCAACCCGATATTCCAACTCGTTCCACACTCTCTGTTGCATATCAGGCGTAACAGTTTGGATAGCTGCTGTTATTTCTCGTTTCAAATCATCAATGGTGGCTGGGAGAGGTGGCCGAAACACCATATCCTTAACATACCCCCATAAGAAAAAATCGCAAGGGGTAAGATCAGGGCTTCTTGGAGGCCAATGATGAAGTGCTCTGTCACGGGCTGCCTGGCGGCCGATCCATCGCCTCGGGTAGTTGACGTTCAGGTTTCATAACTAACCTTTTTCGTAGGACTCTCCATACAGTTGATTGTGGAATTTGCAGCTCTCTGCTAGCTCTGCGAGTCGATTTTCCTGGGCTGCGAACAAATGCTTGCTGGATGCGTGCTACATTTTCATCACTCGTTCTCGGCCGTCCAGAACTTTTCCCTTTGCACAAACACCCGTTCTCTGTAAACTGTTTATACCAACGTTTAATACACCACCTATCAGGAGGTTTAACACCATACTTCGTTCGAAATGCACGCTGAACAACTGTCGTCGATTCACTTCTGCCGTACTCAATAACACAAAAAGCTTTCTGTTGAGCGGTCGCCATCTTAGCATCAACTGACGCTGACGCCTAGTCAACAGCGCCTCAAGCGAACAAATGTACAACTAAATGAAACTTTATAGCTCCCTTAATTCGCCGACAGATAGTGCTTAGCTCTGCCTTTTGTCGTTGCAGAGTTTTAAATTCCTAAAGTTGTGGTATTCTTTTTGAATCACCCTGTAAATCTGCTCAAAAAAAAACCTTTCTGTGCAGACATAAATCCTTACGTGGATGAACGTCTATTACATGTCAGCAATGTGACATTATCGTGCTTAGTTTCGTTACACGGGGTCATCGGACCATACGTTTTCTCAAATGAAGAGTGGATCACAGCCACTGTCACTTCGGATCTATATGATGAGATGTTGCAATCCTTTACTGCACGTGCCTCAAACAGTACTCCACAACTTCACGAACTTGTGGTTCGACACGATGGTGCGACATCGCACCTTGCAAGGCAATCAATGACAGGTCTACAAGAATTGTTCTGTAACCGTGTCATCGCAAGATTAGGTGACATTCGGTAGTCCTCAGGAACAACTGACTTGTCCGTTAGCGATTTTCCTTGTGTGTTTACTTTAAAAGTCGCTTCAACACGACTAGGCCAAGAACAAAGGATGAATGGAAACGCGGAATTCGAGACTAAATTTATGGTATCTCATCTGAGATGTTGCAGCACTCAGTGGGGAACCTCAAGAGCAGACTGGAAGAATGCATACGAACAGGAGGACGCCGTCTACCGGACGTAATTTTCAAACACCAATAATTTGGGTAAAACTTTCTTAAAAGACAAGTTGTAATGGTTCAGTTGTTGCCAACAAAAATTTTTCTTGTTTTTTTTTTTCTACTTTCATTGGGTATTTCAAAAGCTCCCATTCTTATGTCACCCTGTTTATTGAGCGCCAGATAACCACTTCCACAAGGACTGTACAGTGAGAAAAGCATCGCATAGGCTTCAGAATGCGACTCGCTTTGCTTTACCTCCCTGTGGTCTTTGGCCATTCAGAAATCGTTAGGATGCAGCAAGCGAGATAACTTAATGGTTCGTTTGGGATCGCATTTTAGGACAAGCAACACTGAAATTCCATTCCGGATTTTGAGAATCAGATTTCTTGTCGGTGACTGCAGCTATTATTCACTAAATAAAGCCGGCACCTGCTGCTTAACAATCATGTACGAATTGAGGTTGTGCTCCGTTTCTTATGGCTGCGGCGTCAATGGGATTACAAACTTTTTGTATAACTTTTCCTGTACCTAAACCACGTAGTGAAGTTACATTTCTTGACTGTGTCCAAAGAGACGAGTTACATAGTTACCCGTGCAGTGCCTGCTTTTAGCAAGAAAGATGTAAATAATTCTCTATAAATTCTTCGATGATGATGATGATGATGATGATGGTGATGATGATGTTTGGTTTGTGGGGCGCTCAACTGCGCGGTTATCAGCGCCCATACACAGTCCCAACCTTTGCTCAGCCCAATCTCGCCACTCTCAGGAATGATGATGCAATGATGAGAACAACACAAACACCCAGTCATCTCGAGGCAGGTGAAAATCCCTGACCCCGTCTGGAATCGAACCCGGGACCCCATGCTCAGGAAGCGAGAAAAATTCTTGGAGGGGGCGGGCATGAAATCTTCCTTTTCTAGCCTTATCCCAGTACCTGCCGTAACCCTCGACTTTCTGGATAAATGGTTGCATTACTTGTCCTTATACAAGGTTTATTACTGAGAGCATCAGACATCACATGCTGTGGAAATCAACGACGATCACTATAATATTGGTATTGTTGTTATCAAAATGACTAATACTACAAGGAAGTGCATTCAGAATTTAGAAATTCAAACAACTCATCGGAAATGCGCTTTTGTTCTAGCAGTTGAGAAGGGCCAATTTTTCTATACAAAAAGATACATTATGCGAAACGGAGTGGCAGAAACTGCCTAGAGTGTTAGTTTCCCTGTGAAATTTTGTGGAATGTCGAGGCACACGAGAAGCACTAATAAACTGGAAGTAAACAAGACGTATGAATGACCATCATAATGTTCCCACCAGTTACAGAATAAACTATTCATTCAGGTCAGTGGCATACAAGTGACAGAAAGTGATAACCTAGAAGGTCCATAAGACGAATGCATAAGATACATAAGAGTGACTGAACAACAGAGGTGGGTATATTATAATATGTATGATGTCTGCCATAAATAACTTGCAGATTCTCTCATCACATAATGGTGCCAGATGGCCACATCGATCTCCACCAACTGATGGCCATATGGCAGCAGACGACACAGAGATGCTAAGAAGAGACCTATTGCATAGTAGGTTTTCGACCTAAAGACCGAGGTGGGTATTTTTATCCTCTGACTATCCGATGGTAATTTTCCGAGAATGAGTGACACTGATCGTATTTTAGACCTCTACAGACCACTACCACACTTAGAGAAGCTTTGCAAGATGAATCCCTAACGCTTCCTAAAAAGTTATTAGAACCGGACAAAAACGCAGTGGTATGTCATTAAATGCTCTTTGTTGTAGTTCAGATCTATAATTTTCGTATCGACGTTAGACTTGTTTCAGACATTCTGAATATGGGCCATTCGCCTGATAAACCTGCAAACTCTTTCGCGCCTGTGGTATGCGTGCAGCCTAACACAGAAGGAGCATGCTGACTAAGCCAACAGGTGGCAGCTTGAGTGCCACTAGAGGTCACTGGCTCCGCAATCCTGTTTTTCTTCGGCAGTCGACGTGATCACAAAGAGTGTCTCCAGTACTATGCAGCTGTCTGGGCATTTCGGCTGTCGCAGAGCCACTCCAAGTAGACTTCCATCAAGTCGGACAGGTTTCAACTGCACCCATAGCTCTTCAATCAGATTCTTGTTGAAAATTTCGTAACCTGTGATGCCGTATTGCACCAGTACTACCATCCGAGGGAGCCACCAGTGACTGTTACCGCCTTCATCGGTACGTGAGCTCCAAATTGGGAAGTGGAAGGAATTTTGGTATTGGCCAAGGGCCTTACCTCACGTTACACTGTTGCGCTATCAAGTGGATCTCCGACTTGACTTACTCTTCCTTAGAACAGCCAGCCCAATTTCACTAATGTAAATTCAGTGCACTTTACGAACTATCACGAACAGTTGACATGATTATTTTTTTCTCTAACGAGGAATTCTTCGGTTTATGTATTTCTTAATAAAACTGTTCTACATTTTTTGTGTATGCTGCCTTTTCACCGCGCCTAAACAGGAACATAACATATCACTTTGTACTCATTGCTTTGTCTTGTTTCTTTCAGATCCTTTCGAATTTCCTGCACTTTGTCTAATTTTCGTCTTTGGCTTAATAATTTTGGCTTTTTTCAGAGTTTCGCTCTAAATTCTGGAAACCATTGCAAGTGAACTTTTTGAAAAAGGCAATGTCTAGAATGGCATTTGTGTCTTTCTTTTCAGTCAATTCAGCCATTCAAGACCCATAGTGGTCCAACAGCAACGTAATACAGCTGCTTGCCACTGATTTGAACTTATCTAAACTTTTCTCACAACCAAAAACTAAACGAAGTGAAAATGAACACAAGGAGAATCACACGTGAAGCTTTCAAGGACCTCAGAAGGAAAATCACATCTACCAGCCTAAATCCTAATAATAATATGTCGATAAAAGGAACAAATGTATCAATTTGGTCACTCAGTGGCCATACTGACACGGAAACGGTGGCTGACGGAGGCAAGACTGAAATAAATTTAAAAAATCATGAAATAATGTCGAATTTGTTTGTGTTGCCATCCTCCACAGCCAGCACAGAAATATTTGTTTTGTAAATAAAAATACAGTGCAGCATGGTGGTTTTTATTTACAAAACAAATATGAAATATTTTCACTCAAAAGAGCACAGATGACAGACCTGTTGGAAAATCTATAGAATATACGAGTATACTTGCTTGTCCCTAGCAGTAGTCTACCGTAGATTGACAATGATATCATTCCTGGTGATTGGAAACTTGCACAACTCTGCGCTGTGTTTTAGAAAGATCTTCGAGCAGATGTACAAAACGATAGGCCTATATCACTGCTGTAGAATTCAAAAACACTTTTTACATTCGCGTATTAAAACCTTTCTAGAAGGCAAATATCTCCTACGTAGAAACCAACACGAATTCCGTAATCAACGATCCTGTGAAACCCTGTTCGCTCATTTCGTCCACGCGACCCAGAAGGAAGTACTGGCCGGCGCTACGGTTGGTGCAGGCATTCAGGACAGCTCAGCACTGTCACTTGAAGAAAAAAATGCGACCGTTCGCAATATCAGATCTGGTAACTGGTACAAAAAGTTCACGGAGAGAAATCTTCAGACATGAAACAAAATAATGCGCATCGCAAGGGAGTGCTGTAAGAGCATTACTTTTCCCAATATTCTATATGGTGTTCGAAAATACCCCTTACAAACTCCTAGGGCTTGTAGTGGGGACCAAGCAGACAGCATTTTGAGTTGGAGCCAATGTCAGGAAACGAATTGTTACCGTACTACAGTCGTTTAAAAAATATATTTTCTAGGCAGGGCAGGCCGGTGTGACCGATCGGTTCTAGGCGCTTCAGTCTGGAACCGCGCGACCGCTACGGTCACAGGTTCGAATCCCGCCTCGGGAATGGATGTGTGTGATTTCCTTAGGTTAGTTAGGTTTAAGTAATTCTAAGTTCTAGGAGACTGATCACCACAGATGTTAAGTCCCATAGTGCTCAGAGCCATTTGAACCAGTTTTTTCCTAGGTAGGTATGCAACATTGTAGTCATGGTTGGGGGGGGGGCGGGCGGGGGGGCGGGTTGCTTACGTCGAATCGGCTAATGTCATTTGAAGTCTACCCTGGTTCGAGCCTCATTCACGAGTCTGTGAGCGTTAGAGGAACTTCGTTGAAGACGTGTTTGAAGAATACACCGACAAGATCCTTTTGTACGGCAAAGCTCACCGCAATAGAAGTACTGCTCGTCGCCTTTATCAAGATCGTTATCCACAACGTTCGACACACACACTGTTAGCCACAATTACGCAACGGCTTCGGGAAATTGGTACCTTCACCATCAGCAGGCATGACTGTGCAGCTCCAAGGAGACGCATCACACCAGAATTGCAAGATGCCGTAATGCATCACGTTTCCCGCTAGGGTAGCCGAGAACGCTAATGCGCTGCTTCCTGGACTCGAGTAGTCGCGCCGGCCACGAATCGAATCCGTCCGGCGGATTAACGAAGAGGGCCGGTATGCCGGCCAGCCTGGATGTGGCTTTTAAGCGGTTTCCCACATCCCGCTATGTGAATACCGGGCTGGTCTCCAAGTTCCGCCTCAGTTACACGGCTCACAGACATTTGAAAACGTTCGCACTATTTCGTGACTTACACTAGACGCAGACAGCTGGGGTACACTGCTTCCGTCCCGGGGGGTTCGTGGTGGCGGCATTAATGGCATCCGGCCACCCTCTGCAATTAACACTGCCAAATCCGTCATAACAAGGCCGACCCCGCGTTGGAGCGGGACAAAGGCCCGCGAAAGAAAGAAAGTAAGAAAGTAATGCATCACGTTTCGTTTTATTTCTTTGGATATTAATGAGTGGAATTGTAAAACAAATGATTTACTGTTTCACGTATAGTAAATTACTTGTAAAAGTCGTAGCATTAGCAACGTTTTTCAAATGACTGTAACACGGAAACGTGTGTTACCGAACGGGGTTTCCAATTCAAAATATCATCTTCTCAGTCCCCTGTAAAAGTCCTAGAAGTTTTTAAGGGGAATTCTAGAGCACCCTGTTGAAATGGCGTAGTGGAAAACGTCAAAAGCTCCATGAGGATTTTGTGTACAATGCTGTTATATATAGAGATGTCGCAACGCTAGAAAATTATAAAGAATTACAGGAAGATCTGCAGAGAACTGGCGCTTGGTAGGTCTACAAGATTTTGTAGTTGACCCTCAGCATCTCAACATAAACAAATGTAGCATATTGCTCATAAATAGATTGAAAGAACCGTACACGAATTCTGAACAATCACTAGAAGCAGTCACACCCATCAAATATATGGAATTACACGCACAGTGATTTAAAATCGAATGAACACTAAAACTCATTTTAGGAATGGCAGACGACAGTCAGAGGTTCATTGTAAGAGAAGTGTAGTTCACCCTCGTAGGCGGTTACTTACACAAACTTCGTTCGACCGATACTCGAGTGTTACTTCTCAACCTGAGACTATCACCAACTGAAGGGAAAATAGAGAAGATCCGATGAGGAGCGGGTTCATCGTGGCGTGATTTTTTTCTAGAATTCCTCATATATATATATATATATATATATATATATATATATATATATATATATATATATATATATATATGTCTCGAGAAGAGGCGTTGAAGGCAAGATCTGAAAGACGTCGCCATTCCATTAGCGCATTATTCAGGTCTGGAACTGGAATGGGGGTAAGTCACCAACAGTGCACGAAGCAGACTCTGCCACTTGTGTAGTATAGATGCAAACGTTAATAGTGTCATGTTTAATGGCAAAGCGTATCGTCAATTGTCTATGAAGAAAATATTATTCCAGATGGGAAACGCAGGTATATTGTATGTACGAAGTCGCATTGTATACTGACCACAGTTCATACCTCTGGAAGCAGAGACGGACACCGCACACTCCGCAAGCGATATTTTGAACCTTGGACGCAGGCACATGCAGCCAGCTAGCAGACATGCAATCGCAGCGCCGCAACATAAGCGCCACACTCACCAGTTCGCTCCCACCACACTACTAGAGATGTTACAATAAGTAAGGGAAAATCATCCTCGAGAATGGTGTGCATTACCATTTAACACTAAAGTGAATGTCTTAGAGCTTTCCAAAATACGAGGAATCTTGCAGAAAGCTGTCATGTTGTAACATCACAACGTACTTTTGCACAATATATACAGGGAATGACATAAACATAAGGAAAAAATCTATGCAAGCTGGCTTATGTATCATGTCTATACAAGATCCAGGTTAATGCGAGACTTTTATTTCAAACAGTCGTTTTCGTTTATATAGTTAGAGAAAACATCGCAAGATATTTTTTATGGTCCTTCGCTGTTTGGTATCAAGTATTGCTACTATTCACACTTGAATTGCATAGTTTAAATCTTGTTTTGTTGCTGGCGAAGAGACACTAAATACGTAAACTACCGTATATTCCAAAACAAGTTTAACTGGAATATTCAGACTGGTTCAGGGATTTCACTGCAGAGTTAAAATCGTGATCCAACACAGAAACGTCCTGGGGTAGAATATTCCTTCCAAACGCAAGGGTAAAACTGTTGTCCTGCTGAAGACTCTGTATAAGTTCCGTAACAATACAGTAGTATGTCGTCTCTAAGATGTTAATGAAATTGGTGGCTCCTTACCGACACAGACAATGAAATTGTCATTACTTACTGTCGTCTTATGTTGATAAAAATTAAAATAATTGGGACGTGAAACTAATGTTTACAGTAATAGCCGTTGCGAAAAGCGGAAAGTTTTGAGGTAGTAATAACCATAGTTCACACTACAATTTATTTCAACATTTAACAATAAACTGCTAGTCAAATGATAAAACAGTGACATTAATGATGTACAAAACCCATTCAGTGACCCTCAAACAAACAGTCAAGCAATGGACGAAACATGCGAGAACGTTTACTGAACACAAATTGCAATATTTTTGATTTTACACAAGTGCATAGTGTGTTCACAAAACGTTTTACTCCTTAACATTCTGCAATATACAGCAGTCATACGATTAACAAAGATGTGCCAAAATGTGTGCTACACAGAACGTACGAAAATATACTGCATGAGGAACACACAAAAAGTATACACAAAAGCAGAAAACATGCTAACAACTGACAGCTACGAAAGATTAATCAATATAAAGATTCAGTTATATACAAATACTTAGATAACTCAAAATAATGGTTATGTTTATACTGCACTTACATGACTGTTTTTAATATGCAAGAAGTGTCGGAAAACTCCAAATATTATTTTGACACACAAAATACTACTAGGAACATTGAAAATACTAGCTGAGTCCTCAAATAATATAAAAAAGTAAACAAGAAGGTTAACAGAAAAAGCAAAATTAAATATTCTTCCACTATAACTAAGCAAATATCACAATAAAAACAATTAAAAAATTTTAGAACCATCAATTTTGGTTACATAAAAAAATGCCTAAATAAATAAGGTCATGACTGCATCACTTAGGAACTTAAGCAGAGTCTTCTGGATTTAGTATAGTAACAAAATAACATTTATCTGATGTTAAGTATCTACAAGAGCTATGTACTTGAATATAACATCTTTACACTGTGAGCTCTTGCAGTAACTGTATCACAAAGGAAGTAGGATCAATAATTCATACACTATGACGTAATGATAGATAACATGAAAGTGCAGAATACTAGGAAATGTGGTGTAAGTTCAGAAGTGATTTTCTGCTAACAAATAGAGTATTCCAGAGGGAATATATAACTTCTCGGTTGTATTATGATGGTAGAGGAAAACACCTGCTGTATTTTACCTTGGATTTGCTAGATTGGGTTTCTGAGAACGGGACGAGAAGAAGGGGACGACTTTTCTTACACTACTGGCCATTGAAATTGGTACACCAAGAAGAAATCCAGATGATAAACGAGTATTCATTGGACAAATATATTATACTAGAACTGACGGTTGATTACAATTTCACGCAATTTCGGTGCATAGATCCTGAGAAATCAGTACCCAGAACAACCACCTCTGGCCGTAATAACGTCCTTGATACGCCTGGGCATTGAGTAAAACAAAGCTTGGATGGCGTGTACAGGTACAACTCCCCACAGTTCATCAAGAGTAGTGCCTGACGTATTGTGACGAGCTCGGCCACCATTGACCAGACGTTTTCAAATGGTGAGAGAACGTGCTGGCCAGAGCAGCAATCGAATATTTTCTGTATCCAGAAAGGCCCTACAGGACCGGCAACATGCGGTCGTGCATTATCCTGCTGAAATGTATGGTTTCGCAGGGATCGAATGTAGGGTAGAGCCACGGGTCGTAAGACAGCTGAAATGTAACGTCCACTGTTCAAAGTGCCGTCAATGCGAACAAGAGGTGACGGAGAAGTGTAACCAATGGCACCCCATCACGTCGGGTGATACGCCAGTATGGCGAAGACGAATACACGCTTCCAATGTGCGTTCACCGCGATGTCGCCAAACACGGATGCGACCATCATGATGCTGTAAACATAACCTAGAAACATCCGAAAAATTGTCGTTTTGCCATTCGTGCACCCAGGTTCGTCGTTGAGTACACCATCGCAGGCGCTCCTGTCTGTGATACGGCGTCAAGGGTAACCGCAGCCATGGTCTCCGAACCGATAGTGCATGCTGCTGCAAACGTCGTCGAACTGTTCGTGCAGATGGTTGTTGTCTTGCAAACGTTCACATCTGTTGACTCAGGGATCCAGACGTGGCTGCACAATCCGTTACAGCCATGCGGATAAGATGCCTGTCATCCGACTGCTACCGATACGAGGCCGGCGTTCCGTATTACCCTCCTGAACCCACCGATTCCATATGCTGCTAACAGTCATTGGATCTCGACCAACGCGAGCAGAAATGTCGCGATACGATAAACCACAATCGCAATAGGCTACAAACCGACATTTATCAAAGTCGTAAACGTGATGGTACGCATTTCTCCTCCTTACACGAGGCATCAGAACAACGTTTCACCAGGCAACGCCGGTCAACTGCTGTTTGTGTATGAGAAATCGGTTGGAAACTATCCTCATGTCAGCACGTTTTAACTGTGCCCACCGGCGCCAACCTTGTGTGAATGCTCTGAAAAGCTTATTATTTGCATATCACAGCATCTTCTTCCTGTCGGTTAAATTTCGCGTCTGTAGTACGTCACCTCCGTGGTGTAGAAATTTTAATGGCCACTAGTGTAGTAGTGGATTAGGCGATCTCGATAATAATGGGTTTGTCTCAGCAGCTCTGCAGTCAGTTGGGAGTGGCTCCACTGTCATCTCAAAGACACTTGACAACGTGAGTTTGTATGCAGAGGTCACACACATAAATGGGCATGCGCCAGGAAGAATCTGGCTAAGGAAACAGGAGTGTCGGTTTCCAGATAACCTTAATCCATAGTCATAAATACCATTGGAACAGCTTCCCGCTTGCTCAAAGGAATAGTTTAACATGTATTACTTGATACATTACTTACAAACTACGCTATCAAGTTTCATAGCGGTGGTTCGATGTGATGTAGCACAGATACAGGATGGATAAAATAAAGCTGGGCCGTGAAATATTTATAACATTGATGCGGAATTTACCCTTGTTAAGAAACAGGACAATTGCCTATCAGAGAAAATGATGGAAACCGTGATTTCCAAGCACCAGTCACGTCTGAGTGAAATGGACTTTTGGAGCCTCAATTCCTCATTTCTTCACATGATGCCTGGTTCATCCTACCGGGACACGTGAACTCAGACAACATCGCCGTCATGTACCGGAAAGTTCGCATCCGTACTTTGGAAAACAGTTGCGCATTTTCAATATTGGTATTTTTTGAGTAATGTGTGCATCGTAACACGATTCTTTTACCAAACTGTAAGAGTTAACGGTTTTCATATGCCCCAACGACACTAGTGCATACTGAATCGAATCAAAATTGGATATGACAGATGTGGAGCATTACTGCCCCACTAGGTATGGAAATTCTCTCCTGAATGGGACTGCAGCGGAGAGCAACAAACAATACATCACGTAACATTCAGAGCATTCGAAGGAACAATGCAAGACTGTTGTGGGTTGGCAGGAGAGCCCGCCGGTTTTGAGAGGAAACCGAAAGGCACGCGTTTCAGCTCACGCAAGATGGCGTGAGGTCTGGAACAGGTCAAGGAAATTAGACTAGCAAAAAAGGACGTAGCTGTGAAATACTTATCTTTAATCCATAAATGGTGAACATCGCTCTTGAAGGTACATGTTTTACAGCATCAACAGTAACTGGTAATGGCGCCTTGCTAGGTAGTAGCAAATGACGTAGCTGAAGTCTATGCTAACTATCGTCTCGGCAAATGAGAGCGTAATTTGTCAGTGAACCATCGCTAGCAAAGTCGGTTGTCCAACTGGGGCGAGTGCTAGGAAGTCTCCCTAGACCTGCCGTGTGGCGGCGCTCGGTCTGCAATCATTGATAGTGGTGACACGCGGGTCCGACGTATACTAACGGACCGCGGCCGATTTAAAGGCTACCACCTAGCAAGTGTGGTGTCTGGCGGAGACACCACAAAGACTTTCACAATTTGCCTGTGGAAGCTTCTGACTGGATGTTAGGTCTGGCCTTAGAGCTATGAACCCAGTACAAACTTGAGATTGTTTCTATCTGTGTAGAAGTGTATATGCACTGGAATAAGATTTTCACTCTGCAGCGGAGTGTGCGCTGATACGACACTTCCTGGCAGATTAAAACTGTGTGCTGGACCGAGACTCGAACTCGGGAACCTTGCCTTTAACGGGCAAGTGCTCTACCAACTGAGCCACCCAAGCACGACTCACGTTCCGTCGTCACAGCCTTACTTATGCCAGTACCTCGTTCTGCGAACCTTGCAGAACTTGTATATGCACTGATCATCCAGAACGTTGTGACCATCTACCTATTATCTTTATAAACGCGTTCAGGCAACAGTAGTGTAACCTCGCTGAGAATGACTTCTAGTCAGACACATGCACGGTTCGTTGTTGTTGTTGTGGTCTTCAGTCCTGAGACTGGTTTGATGCAGCTCTCCCTGCTACTCTATCCTGTGCAAGCTTCTTCATCTCCCAGTATCTACTGCAACCTACATCCTTCTGAATCTGCTTAGTGTATTCATCTCTTGGTCTCCCTCTACGATTTTTACCCTCCACACTGCCCTCCAATGCTAAATTTGTGATCCCTTGATGCCTCAAAACATGTCCTACCAACCGATCCCTTCTTCTGGTCAAGTTGTACCACAAACTTCTCTTCTCCCCAATCCTATTCAATACCTCCTCATTAGTTACGTGATCTACCCACCTTATCTTCAGCATTCTTCTGTAGCACCACATTTCCAAAGCTTCTATTCTCTTCTTGTCCAAACTAGTTATTGTCCGTGTTTCACTTCCACACACTCCATATATATACTTTCAGAAACGACTTCCTGACACTTAAATCTATACTCGATGTTAACAAATTTCTCTTCTTCAGAAACGCTTTCTTTGCCATTGCCAGTCTACATTTTATATCCTCTCTTCTTCGACCATCGTCGGTTATTTTACTCCCTAAATAGCAAAACTCCTTTACTACTTTAAGTGTCTCATTTCGTAATCTAATTCCCTCAGCATCACCAGACTTAATTTGACTACATTCCATTATCCTCGTTTTGCTTTTGTTGATGTTCATCTTATATCCTCCTTTCAAGACACTGTCCATTCCGTTCAACTGCTCTTCCAAGTCCTTTGCTGTCTCTGACAGAATTACAATGTCATCGGCGAACCTCAAAGTTTTTACTTCTTCTCCATGAATTTTAATACCTACTCCGAATTTTTCTTTTGTTTCCTTTACTGCTTGCTCAATATACAGATTGAATAACATCGGGGAGAGGCTACAACCCTTTCTTACTCCTTTCCCAACCACTGCTTCCCTTTCATGCCCCTCGACTCTTATAACTGCCATCTGGTTTCTGTACAAACTGTAAATAGCCTTTCGCTCCCTGTATTTTACCCCTGTCACCTTCAGAATATGAAAGAGAGTATTCCAGTTAACCTTGTCAAAAGCTTTCTCTAAGTCTACAAATGCTAGAAATGTAGGTTTGCCTTTTCTTAATCTTTCTTCTAAGATAAGTCGTAAGGTCAGTATTGCCTCATGTGTTCCAACATTTCTACGGAATCCAAACTGATCTTCCCCGAGGTCGGCTTCTACCAGTTTCTCCATTCGTCTGTAAAGAATTCACGTTAGTATTTTGCAGCTGTGACTTATTAAACTGATAGTTCGGTAATTTTCACATCTGTCAACACCTGCTTTCTTTGGGATTGGAATTATTATATTCTTCTTGAAGTCTGAGGGTATTTCGCCTGTCTCATACATCGTGCTCACCAGATGGTAGAGTTTTTTCATGACTGGCTCTCCCGAGGCCATCAGTAGTTCCAATGGAATGTTGTCTACTCCCGGGGCCTTGTTTCGACTCAGGTCTTTCAGTGCTCTGTCAAACTCTTCACGCAGTATCGTATCTCCCATTTCGTCTTCATCTACATCCTCTTCCATTTCCATAATATTGTCCTCAAGTTCATCGCCCTTGTATAGACCCTCTATATACTCCTTCCACCTTTCTGCCTTCCCTTCTTTGCTTAGAACTGGGTTGCCATCTGAGCTCTTGATATTCATACAAGTGGTTCTGTTCTCTCCAAAGGTCTCTTTAATTTTCCTGTAGGCAGTATCTATCTTACCCCTAGTGAGACAAGCCTCTACATCCTTACATTTAACCTCTAGCCATCCCTGCTTAGCCATTTTGCACTTCCTGTCGATATCATTTTTGAGACGTTTGTATTCCTTTTTGCCTGCTTCATTTACTGCATTTTTATATTTCCTCCTTTCATCAATTAAATTCAATATTTCTTCTGTTACCCAAGGATTTCTATTAGCCCTCGTCTTTTTACCTACTTGATCCTCTGCTGCCTTCACTACTTCATCCCTCAGAGCTACCCATTCTTCTTCTACTGTATTTCTTTCCCCCATTCCTGTCAATTGTTCCCTAATGCTCTCCCTGAAACTCTCTACAACCTCTGGTTCTTTCAGTTTATCCAGGTCCCATCTCCTTAAATTCCCACCTTTTTGCAGTTTCTTCAGTTTCAATCTGCAGTTCATAACCAATAGATTGTGGTCAGAGTCCACATCTGCCCCAGGAAATGTCTTACAATTTAAAACCTGGTTCCTAAATATCTGTCTTACCATTATATAATCTATCTGATACCTTTTAGTATCTCCAGGATTCTTCCAGGTATACAACCTTCTTTTATGATTCTTGAACCAAGTGTTGGCTATGATTAAGTTATGCTCTGTGCAAAATTCTACAAGGCGGCTTCCTCTTTCATTCCTTCCCCCCAATCCATATTCACCTACTATGTTTCCTTCTCTCCCTGTTCCTACTGACGAATTCCAGTCACCCATGACTATTAAATTTTCGTCTCCCTTCACTACCTGAATAATTTCTTTTATCTCGTCATACATTTCATCTATTTCTTCATCATCTGCAGAGGTAGTTGGCATATAAACTTGTACTACTGTAGTAGGCATGGGCTTTGTGTCTATCTTGACCACAATAATGCGTTCACTATGCTGTTTGTAGTAGCTAACCCGCACTCCTATTTTTTTATTCATTATTAAACCTACTCCTGCATTACCCCTATTTGATTTTGTATTTATAACCCTGTAATCGCCTGACCAAAAGTCTTGTTCCTCCTGCCACCGAACTTCACTAATTCCCACTATATCTAACTTTAACCTATCCATTTCCCTTTTTAAATTTTCTAACCTACCTGCCCGATTAAGGGATCTGACATTCCACGCTCCGATCCGTAGAACGCCAGTTTTCTTTCTCCTGATAACGACGTCCTCCTGAGTAGTCCCCGCCCGGAGATCCGAATGGGGGACTATTTTACCTCCGGAATATTTTACCCAAGAGGACGCCATCATCATTTAATCATACAGTAGAGCTGCATGCCCTCGGGAAAAATTACGGCTGTAGCTTCCCCTTGCTTTCAGCCGTTCGCAGTACCAGCACAGCAAGGCCGTTTTGGTTAATGTTACAAGGCCAGATCAGTCAATCATCCAGACTGTTGCCCCTGCAATTACTGAAAAGGCTGCTGCCCCTCTTCAGGAACCACATGTTTGTCTGGCCTCTCAACAGATACCCCTCCGTTTTGGTTGCACCTACGGTACGGCCATCTGTATCGCTGAGGCACGCAAGCCTCCCCACCAACGGCAAGGTCCATGGTTCATGGGGGGGGGGGGTTCGTATAGTATCAGTAAGCGCGCTGTCCGTGTATAGAATGGGAAGCCGCGTGTTCTGAGTTTGACCGAGGGCAGATTGTGATGGGCCGCAGGCTCGGCACGAGCGTTTCGCAAACTCCTCGACTTACCGGGTGTTCGAGGAGTGTTGTAGTGAGTGCTTTCAACACATGGCGAAACAGAGGTGAAACCACGTTTAGACGTCGTGGGGTTGGGCGCCCACCCCTCGTAACGCAAGTCGGACGTCGTAGACTGGAAAGACTAGTAAAACACGGCTGGCGGCAAATTGTGGCGGAGCTAACATGAGAAATTAATGCTGGGCAGAGTACAAGTTTGTCTGCACACACAGTGCACCGAACACTCCTAAAGATGGGCTACCGCAATAGACGATCCATGCGTACGGCAACGTTAACACCACGACATCGGAAACTACGACAGAAATGGGCACATGACCATCGGCACTGGATGTCGGTGCAGTGTCAGAAGGTTCCGTGGTCTTGTAAATTCCGATATCTTCTTCATCACACTGGACTCGCATTCGGGAGGACGACGGTTCAATTCCGCGTCTGGCCATCCTGATTTAGGTCTTCCGCGATTTCCCTAAATCGCTCCAGGCAAATGCCGGGATGGTTCCTTAGAAAGGCCACGGCCGACTTCCTTCCCCGTCCTCCCCTAATACGATGAGACCGATGACCTCGCTGTCTGGTCTCGTGCCCCAAACAACCCAACCCTCTTCTTCATCATGTCGATGGGAGGGCGCGAATCCGTCGCCTTCCAGGGGAACAGCTGCTTGACACCTGCACTGCGGGACGAAGACAAGCTGGCGGCGGCACCATTACGCTCTGGGTGACATTCGCGTGGGTACCCATGATTGCAGTGGACCTCGTGCAATGCGCCGTGACGACCAAAGAGTCTCGTTCAATGGTTGCAGAATATGAACACCCTTTCATGACTACCGTGTTTCCCGACTGCAGTGGCACTTTTCAACAAGATACTGCGCCGTGTGACCAAGCGCAGGAGTATGAAGGAATGGTTCGAGGAACACAGTGGCAAGTTCGAGTTGATCTGCTGGTTCCCCAACTCGCCAGATCCGAACCCGATGAAACACATCTGGGATGCAATTGAACGTGGTGTCAGAACTCATCGCCACCCTCTCCGGAATTTACGGGAATTCGGGGAGTTGTTTGCAGATGTGGTTCCAACTCCCTCCAGCAACTTGCCAAGGCCTCATTGCTTCCATGCCACGCCGCGTCACAGCTATTATCCGTGCCAAAGGTGGACTTGCTGGCTATTAGGTAGGTGGTCATAATGTTCTGGCTGATCAGTGTATATGTTGAATATAGTTGTGTAATATTTCTCCTGTCATCATACCATAAATAAATAAAATCTACAGAATCAAATTATATTCCAGTCCCACTCCAGACAAGTTTGTATTCCCTAGATTTATTGCTGTGTACAGCAGGATGTTTCTTATATTAAGGATACCACTGATTTGCTCGCATATATATTCCAAACTGACAAGAGATCCATCATATGTTTTATTCATTGATTCTGATGCGTCTTAGGTATGTTGTAGAAGCACCTGGCCTGTGTTCCTGTCTAGCTGCCTTTCATGCGACTGCCCCAAGTTTGCAATAAAATCGATGCTGAAGTTATATCATACGTGCTATATCCGTCACATTAACGGCGTTTCGGCCGAGCGAGTGTAGTTCGGGGGCTAAGGTTTACATCTACCACGCAGGCTGTACTGGTTCAGTCCCCACCCACGTTTCTTTTCGATCGTATACAGTATCATTAAATGGTATATGTCAAGTAGTATTACTCAAAAATACTTATTTTCCTGCAGTAATTTCATTAATAGTTCAGACATTACAGCAAAATTTCTTCAAATGCATATTACGTTTGTTACACTATAGATTACAGAATCGTCTTATTAGCTGTCGGTTGCATCGCTTCCTGTGTTACACCATAATTCCTGGTTGTGGTAGAAGTAACAGAAACACAAATGCATAGAGCTACACGCACATCTAATGAATGCTACTGCATTTGCAGCAGGCAGATTTTTCAGCCGCGATATCGTAAAACACAGTACGTTTCGATTCAAAGAGACACTTCTTCCTACAATGAACATCGACGCGAACCACATGTATTTGATAATTCCTGTGAAAGCAGACGAACTGACACAGAATTAAAGAACGTATGTTTATGGAATCTTGCTTTTAAGCGATATCGCTAGTTAGCAATTCGGGAGCAGTTTGAGATTTTTTTTTTTTTTTGAAAAATTTTAACGTCTCTCTAAGAATGAACGTCACAGGTTCGGCAAAAGTGCAGTGCATTTCGGTGGGATAGCTTTTAAAGTGCAGGTGCACGCTCTACTTTCATCTAAAAACATTTAATCGTAAATCGTCTTAAAAGACCACCCTCCCTACGAATCAGTACTATGAAGAAATTTTGCTTCTCCGAAGTAGACAAGAGTGACAGATTTTTAAAATCCTTTGTTCAGCACTTCCGTAACCCGATTTCATTAACGTCACACACTTTCTTTATGTTATGAAGTAACTCGTCATTTTTTTTTTCTGGACAAATCATTCTGATTTGCCGTTTGGTTACATACATAAGAAGGCGTAAGAGAAAACGTCTCCGGACGCAGTCACAGTATAATGTGTTGTGAATGAATGATTAACCTTTTTCAAACAGGTTTCCGCTACTTGTCCTACAAAGGATCTACTGTACGTCGATTGGTAGTAGCAACCGATTCGATTGGTATTAATTACGTCTTGGAGTTCAAAGTTAGGGATGAGCACTTTCGTCTGTATCTGAAATCCATTCACACCTGCTAAGAATACGTCCATCGTTGCGAACTCTTTCGAGCTGACCAAATATTTGGAATTCTAGCTACGAACTTTAAGCAGAGTAAACATTTAAAGAAAGTGTGCTATATTGATTGATGTGCTGATGAAATTACTGCGGTGAAAACCATTTTTGAGTAATTTAGCGTGATATTTACTACGGAAAAAAGAAGCAGGTGGTGATTGGACCCGTACAGCAGGTGCGTTAGCCGGAAAGCTTGGTGCTTGCGCTACACCAGCTCGGTCGATACATGATTAACGTGACGGATATAGCATGTACGCGTAACATTTCAACATGGATCTTCTCGGAAACCAGAGTCCGTCTCATGAAAAGCCGCTAGCCAGTTACTCAGAGCACGTCCCTCTACAACAGAGCTGTCCAACGTAAGGCCCGCGGAGCACAATACTACGAAGAATGCAACCAACCACAGCCCGACGAACTTGCTGTTTTTACAGACACAGTAGTGGGAGAGTTTAACATCAGCCAGCGACTTCGGGCAAAAAAACCGGATTTGTGACTTTAATGAGTAATAGCGTGACATGCACCACTGTACAATACCACTGCATTATTCAACAGCAACAGCTGTTTGTATAAAGTTCTCTATTTGAAGAATGTGATGGAAAAGGTAATAGGGGCAGCCTATTTTAAACGCGCAAGAGGATTAAATCTTAAAGAGTTCCTGTCACCCGATGATATCACACACTGCAGCTGAGTTCGCTGGCTCAGCAGATTAGCAACGTTCTCATGACTGTTGAGAGAAATAAAACCTCTTATGACCGGTAAGGGATAAAATGTCAGACATTTGTAGAATGAAGAGTGGCTGAATGAACTGGGTTTTTAGTTAACCTCGCTGAACAAAATCTGTAACTAGAAGATAAAAATCAAGCAGGTGCAGAAATGTGGTGTAATTTTCGAATATTTATTAAAAAGCCTGTCTTGTTCGAGAAACAGATAGGGGAAAAACAGTTGGGTCACTGGGAAACGTTGTCTACGTGATATCAATTTCTCGACGATTACATTTCTCTGCCCCCAAAAATAAAGAATGAGTTAGACGAAAGATTCACAGATTTTAAATATCGAGAGCATTTTCCAAAATCATTTTGATTTTAAGATTGAAGACTCCACGTTTCACCTGCAGATGGAGTTGAACATAAAAGTAATGAGACTTCTGACTATCATAATTCCACGCAGAATGGACATAGTATTTTATAAAAATACACTCCTGGAAATTGAAATAAGAACACCGTGAATTCATTGTCCCAGGAAGGGGAAACTTTATTGACACATTCCTGGGGTCAGATACATCACATGATCACACTGACAGAACCACAGGCACATAGACACAGGCAACAGAGCATGCACAATGTCGGCACTAGTACAGTGTATATCCACCTTTCGCAGCAATGCAGGCTGCTATTCTCCCATGGAAACGATCGTAGAGATGCTGGATGTAGTCCTGTGGAACGGCTTCCCATGCCATTTCCACCTGGCGCCTCAGTTGGACCAGCGTTCGTGCTGGACGTGCAGACCGCGTGAGACGACGCTTCATTAAGTCCCAAACATGCTCAATGGGGGACAGATCCGGAGATCTTGCTGGCCAGGGTAGTTGACTTACACCTTCTAGAGCACGTTGGGTGGCACGGGATACATGCGGATGTGCATTGTCCTGTTGGAACAGCAAGTTCCCTTGCCATTCTAGGAATGGTAGAACGATGGGTTCGATGACGGTTTGGATGTACCGTGCACTATTCAGTGTCCCCTCGACGATCACCAGTGGTGTACGGCCAGTGTAGGAGATCGCTCCCCACACCATGATGCCGGGTGTTGGCCCTGTGTGCCTCGGTCGTATGCAGTCCTGATTGTGGCGCTCACCTGCACGGCGCCAAACACGCATACGACCATCATTGGCACCAAGGCAGAAGCGACTCTCATCGCTGAAGACGACACGTCTCCATTCGTCCCTCCATTCACGCCTGTCGCGACACCACTGGAGGCGGGCTACACGATGTTGGGGCGTGAGCGGAAGACGGCCTAACGGTGTGCGGGACCGTAGCCCAGCTTCATGGAGACGGTTGCGAATGGTCCTCGCCGATACCCCAGGAGCAACAGTGTCCCTAATTTGCTGGGAAGTGGCGGTGCGGTCCCCTACGGCACTGCGTAGGATCCTACGGTCTTGGCGTGCATCCGTGCGTCGCTGCGGTCCGGTCCCAGGTCGACGGGCACGTGCACCTTCCGCCGACCTCTGGCGACAACATCGATGTACTGTGGAGACCTCACGCCCCACGTGTTGAGCAATTCGGCGGTACGTCCACCCGGCCTCCCGCATGCCCACTATACGCCCTCGCTCAAAGTCCGTCAACTGCACATACGGTTCACGTCCACGCTGTCGCGGCATGCTACCAGTGTTAAAGACTGCGATGGAGCTCCGTATGCCACGGCAAACTGGCTGACACTGACGGCGGCGGTGCACAAATGCTGCGCAGCTAGCGCCATTCGACGGCCATCACCGCGGTTCCTGGTGTGTCCGCTGTGCCGTGCGTGTGATCATTGCTTGTACAGCCCTCTCGCAGTGTCCGGAGTAAGTATGGTGGGTCTGACACACCGGTGTCAATGTGTTCTTTTTTCCATTTCCAGGAGTGTATATCAAACCTGATCAGATTCGAACCTATCCAAACTAGTATTTCAACAGGTGTCCTTATTCGGAAGCACATATACCTCCAAGCAATTTTTTCAAGAATGAAATATGTAAAATCTAAAACGATATCTTCGTTAACAGTAGGCTATCTGAGCGTAATTCTCAGAATTTCGACATCGAATATCTCTCCAACTTCGAGGAACTGTATAAGCAAAAGAACGTTATTTGTGTTACTAAGTTTAGTAATTTAAGAGAGCTTTGGAAGAATTAAGCTCAAATAAGGCAGAAGGGTTAGATATTCCATCAGAATTTCTAAAATCATTGGGGGAAGTGGCAACAAAACAACTGTTCACGTTCGTGTGTAGAATGTAAGGGTCTCGCGACATACCATCTGACTTTCGGAAAAATATCATCCACACAATGCCGAAGATTGCAAGAGCTGACAAGTGCGAGAATTATTGCACAATCAGCTTAACGGCTCGTGCATCCAAGTTGCTGACAAGAATAATATATAGATGAATGAAAAGAAAAATTGAGGATGTGTTGACGATCAATTTGACTTAGGAAAGGCAAAACCACAAGAGAGGCAATTCTGACTTGCAGTTGATAATGGAAGTAAGACCGAAGAAAAATCAAGACATTTTATAGGATTTGTCTGCCTGGAAAAAGTGTTACACAATGTGAAATGGTGCAAGACCATTTCTGAGAAAAAATAGGGGCAAGCTATAGGGAGAGAAGGGTAGTATAAAATATGTGCAAGGGCCAAGAGGGAATAATAACAGTGGCCGACCAAGAACTAAGTGCTCGTTGTAATAAGGGCATAAAGCGGGGATGTAGTCTTTCGTCCATAGTATTGAATCTGTACATCGAAGAAGCAATGATGGAAATAGAGGAAAGGTTCTGAAATGAAATTAAAATTCAAGGTGAAAGGATATGAATGATACGATGCGCTAATGACATTGCTATCCTGAGTGAAAGTAAAGAAGACTTACATGATCTGCTGAAAGGAATGAAGCGTCTAATGCGTACAGAATACAGACTGGGAATAAATCGAAGAAAGACAAAAGTAATGAGAAGTATCAGAAATGAGAACAGCGAGAAACTTAGCATCACGATTGATATTCACGAGGTAGATGAAGTTGGGGAATTTTATACCTAGGCAACAAAATAACAAATGACTGACGGAGCAAGGAGGACACTAAACGCAGCATAGCACTGGTGAAAAGGGCATTCCTGTCCAAGGGAAGTCTACTAGTATGAAACACAGGCCTTCATTTGAGGAAGCAATTGCTCTAAATGAACATATGGAGCACAGCATTGTATGGTAGTGAAACGTGGACAGAGGGAAAACCGTAACAGAAGAGCATAGAAGTATTTGAGACGTGGTGCTACAGACGAATGTTGAAAATTAGAAGGACTGATAAGGTAAGGAATGAAGAGGTTCTGCGTAGAATCGGAAAGGAAAGGAATATGTGGAGAACAGTGACAAGAACAGGGGACAGGATGTTAGGAGATCTGTTGAGGCATAGGGGAATGACTTCCATGGTTCTTGAGGGAACTGTAGAGTAAGACAGAGATTGGAATACATCCAGCAAATAATTGAGGATGTAGGTGGCAAGTGCTACTCTGAGATCAAGAAGTTGGGATAGGAGAAGAATTCGTGGCCGGCCGTATGAAACCAGTCAGAAAACTGATTACTCAAAAAAATATAAGTTTTCGTTTTATTCATCGTATTTTACTGCGATTGTAAGTGTCATTTTAAGTTTGTGATATTCTATTATATATATTTCCTGCCTCCCTTGAAAAATTGTTTTACACTACTGGCCATTAAAAGTGCTACGCCACGAAGATGACGTGCTACAGACGAGAAATTTAACCGACAGGAAAACGATGCTGTTACATGCAAATGATTAGCTTTTCAGAGCATTCACACAAGGTAGGCGCCGGTGGCGACACCTACAACGTGCTGACATGAGGAAAGTTTCCAACCAATATCTCATACACAAACAGCAGTTGACCGGCATTGTCTGGTGAAACGTTCTTGTGATGCGTACCATCACGTTTCCGACTTTCATAAAGGTCGGATTGATGCCTATCGCGGTTGCGATTTATCGTATCGCGACATTGCTGCTCGCGTTGGTCGATATCCAATGACTGTTAACAGAATATGGAATCGGTGGGTTCAGGAGGGTAATACGGAACGCCATGCTGGATCCCAATGGCCTCGTATCACTAGCAGTCGAGGTGACAGGCATCTTATCCGCATGGCTGTAACGGATCGTGCAGCCACATCTCGATCCCTGAGTCAACAGATGGGGACGTTTGCAAGACAACAACCATCTGCACAAACAGTTCGACGACGTTTGCAGTAGCATGGACTATCAGCTCGGAGACCATGGTTGCGGTTACCCTTGATGCTGCATCACAGACAGGAGTGCCTGCGATGGTGTAGTCAACGACGAACCTGGGTGCACGAATGGCAGAACGTCAATTTGTCGGCTGAATCCAGGTTCTGTTTGCAGCATCGTGATGGTCGCATCCGTGTATGGTGACATCGCGGTGAACGCACATTGAAAGCGTGTATTCGTCATCACCATACTGGCGTATCACTCTGCGTGATGGTATGGGGTGCCACTGTTTACACGTCTCGGTCACCTCTTGTTCGCATTGACGGCACTTTGTACAGTGGACGTTACATTTCAGATGTATTACGACCCGTGGTTCTACCCTTCATTCGATCCCTGCGAAACCCCAGATTTCATCAGGATAATGCACGACCGCATGTTGCAGGTCCTGCACGGGACTTCTGGATACAGAAAATGTTCGACTGCTGCCCTGGCCACCACATTTCTCTCTCCAATTGAAAACGTCTGTCCAGTGGTGGCCGAGCAAATGTCTCCTCACAATACGCCAGTAACTACTCTTGATGAACTGTGGTATCGTGTTGAAGCTGAATGGGCAGCTGTACCTGTACACGCCATCCAAGCTCTGTTTGACTCAATTCCCAGGCGTATCAATGCCGTTATTACGACCAGAGGTGGTTGTTCTGGGTATTGATTCCTCAGAATGTATGCACCCAAACTGCGTGAGAATGTAAATCACATGTCAGTTCTAGTATAATATATTTGTCCAATGAATCGCCATTTATAATCTGCATTTCTTCTTGGTGTAGCAATTTTAATGGCCAATAGTGTAATTCCATTGGTTCTGTTCCGTCACAAAATATTTTTGCTCTAGTCCGCGATAGTGATAAAAGCTAATAATGTGGCACAATTTGAAATTTGCTTGCGTACCCCTGCTCCACAACATACTTAAGGCTCACCAAAATCCGTGATTAACGGGTCTGATGGTCCTGTTTTGAGCTAGAACTTCAAATGTGACGACCGTAATACTAGACAGACATCAAATAGCATTTCGAAGCCTCTTGACATGCCAGATAGAAGCAAATGATAAAAGTGTTGTAGAGAGGCGTTTGCAGTGCAACTAAGGACTGCAGCTACAGGTGATTCTCCATCGAAATAAACGACCTACTGCAGTGGACATGGCCAGTGCAAGACTTGTGAGAGAGTAGTGGAGTGTGGAGCGATCTGGTGCTGAAGCCGGACACGGACACAGAGGGCGCGGGCTGCTGCAGCGGCTGCCGCCTCACCGAACGTGGAGAAGCGCTTCTCGGCGGGCGGCCCTCGGCAGTCGCGCCGGTCGACCACGCGCACCTGCACCAGGTACTGTGCGGGCCGGCGCAGGTTGCCCTTCAGCAGGTGCTCCATCCGCAGGCCGCCGCCGCCGCTCCAGTTGGCCACGGCCAGCAGCACCTCGGGCTCGTACTCGAACCAGTCGAGCAGCGAGCTCACCACCTGCCGCCCCAGCCTGGCGACAGAGTAGAGATGCATGTGAGACGGAGTTGGAGCCTGTCCCAGATGTACGAGGGTCTCACCGTATATAAGGTATGCCTAACTGAAAAGGATACCCTCATGTAGCATTCCATGTAATCCCAGGGGATGAATGGGTTTTGCGAAAGATGGTGCGGTGCTATTTCCAGTTGCGCAAGAGGAGTTAACGGTTTTGCGGTAATTTCCACATTTCTGGAGAGTTGTTTCCACTGTTAATTGCATGATGGATCTCTCCTAAACGGCAGAAGGAGCGCGGGGTCTGCGTCACAAACTTATCGTAGGGTGAAGTGTACGTAGAGCAGCGTCTCGCTTGGTGCACAATATTGTGGCATTGTTAGCTCAACGAGGTGTGAACATCGAGGACATATCACGCCCTGGGCAGGCGCAACCTGTCTCCATGAGTGTCATGATTTTGGCTGTGCAGGATCTCACATGGAGGAATAATCAAATCACCACTCGTGGACTTTCTGTTGTACTGTTGATAAACAAAGGAGTTGCGCATCACATTATCTACGAGATCTTTTGTTATGGAAAAAGTTGGATACAGTGCTTGTCCAAGCATATTTCAGGGAATCAGAAGACAGCAAGAACTGATGTCTGCCTGTCCCATGGAGGAAGGAACTCATATTATTGCTAAAATTGTGCTATGTGATGGAAAGTAATGTCACCCCCTGCGACTCTGCCTCCAAATGGATGAATATAGAATACGGGCACCCATAGCCCAAAACAAGGCCTTCCCGCCCCCAAGGCTTTTTCGACCAAGAAGGACCTGTTCTTATCGACTGGCTACCATGGGGTGGAGGGGAAGGGGGGCAACAGCTAACACTGAGATTCAAACTGGCCTTCAAGAACAATCGCAGAGGCAAGCTCGGCTTCCCCGGGACTGAGCCGGTCCACATTAGCCAATAAGACCGTCGACCTTCTTCAAAAATTTCGAATGTAGATCTAGGTACGATGGTCACTCTAAAAGAAATGCACACTACTTTTGTAAAAATATAGTTTTCATTCTGCATGTAAGAAAGTTTTACAGTGTGTAGATACATCCTTCCCACTTGTTTTCAAACTTAGTTCAACCTGAGTGGCGCCATCACAGCATGTCTCCAAGGTGGCTGCTACACTTGACGTTCGTCAGAAGCTACGTGCTGTCATAGAATTCTTGTGCTGTGAAAACGAGACAGTGGGAAATATCCACAAGAGCTTGAAAAAGGTATATGGAGATGCTGCTGTCGATCGCAGTACAATTAGTCAGTGGGCAAGCAGGTTATGTGATGAAAGCGGGCATGGCAATATTGAGGATTATCCTCGCAGCGGCAGGCCTCATACTGCACCCACTGCGGACAATGTGTAGAGAGTTAACGAATGGGTGACTGCTGACAGACGCATGACAGTGAACGAAATGTCACGCTACTTTGGGATAGGGGAAGGAAGTGTGTGCAGAATACTGAAAGTGTTGGCGTTAAAAAAAATTCGTGCCAGGTGGGTTCCCAGGATGTTGACAGTGGCTCACAAAGAAACAAGAAAAACGGTATGCAGCGAACTTTTGGAACAGTACAAGAATGGTGTAGATGAATTTCTTGGAAGAATTGTGACGGGCGATGAAACATGGCGCCATCATTTTTCACCAGAGACGAAGAGGCAATCAATGGAGTGGCATCATGCAAATGCACACAAAAAAAATTCAAAACCACACCTTCTGCTGGAAAAGTTATGGAATGGTGGTTTTTCGATTCCGTAGGACTACTGCTTGTATACATCATGCCAAGTGGAACCACCATAAATTCTCATGCATATATGAGGACACTGAAGATACTTTAACCTCAACTGAGTCATGTTCAACCACATCGGCAAAAGCAGGATGGTTTGCAGATGCACGACAATGCACGGACACATGCCAGTCAAAAAACCATGGAAACGATCACAAAACTCGGATGGACAACACTGAAACACCCGCCTTACAGTCCTGACCTGGTTCCATGTAACTATCTGTCTTTGGGAAACTGAGAGACTCTCTTCGTGGAACAAGGTATGAAGATGATGACTCCCTTGTGCACGCTGCCAAACAGTGGTTCCAACTGGTTGGTGCAGAATTTTTCTGTGCAGGTATACAGGTGCTGGTTCCAAGATGGCGTAAGGCAGTTGAGAGCGATGGAAATCATGTGGAGAAATGAAAATATTGTTCCTAAAGGATGTATCTACAGCCTGTAAAACTTTCAAGCATGTAGAATAAAAGATGGAATTTAAAAAACATAGTGTGCATTTCTCTGGAGTGACCCTTGTACATTGAGCAGACAGTGAAAGAATGCAAATAAAAATTTGGAATGAGAACTAAAGTTCAGGGAGCAGAAAAAACTTCGACGTTTGCCGACGACATCGTAATTCTATCACAGGCTGCAGAGGAGTTGGAAGAGCACTTCAGTTGAATGGACAGTGGCTTCACGACGTACGACGTCAACAAAAGCAAAACAAGGACAATGAAACGTATTAGAATTAAATCAGAAGACTCTGAGGAAGCTCGATTAGAAAACGACGCGCTTGAAGTAGTAGATGAGTTTTATTACTTGGGCAGGAAAATAACTAATGATGGCCGAAATAGAGAGGATATGAGACGTACGCTGGCTATGCCAAGAAAAGCGATCCTGAATAACAGAAATTTGTTAACATCGAATAAGGATTTAAGTATTAAAAACTCTTTTCTGAAACTATATTTATGGAGTGTAGCATGTTTGGAAGTGAAACATGAATGATAAACAATGTAGATAAGCAGACAAAAGAAGCTTTTAAAATGTGGTGCTTGCTATACATGAATGCTGAAAATTACACTCATGCTCACAAATTAAGAATAATTGCAGAATGTGGTGCCACACAACGTGGCACAACACAAAACTGGCGCTAATAGCATAGGCACTTAGGGAACACATATGGCACAGATCTGTAAGTCCACAGTATTGGTGACAAGTTGAGGATACCGTCCCGAAACACATGTGCTACAAAACGCCACTGTTTCCTGCGCTTGTACCCCGACGTCAATATGGGATATGATCACCTTGCACACATACACAGGCCGCACAATGGGTTGGCATACTCTGGATCAGTTGGTCGAGCACCTGCTGGGGTATGGCCTCCCATTCTTGCAACAGTGCCTGTCGGAGCTCGTGAAGTGTCGTAGGTGTTTGAAGACGTGCAGGGATACGTCGACCGAGGGCATATCAGATGTATTCGATTGGGCTTAGGTCTGGAGAACAGGCAGGCCAACCCATTCGCCTGATATCTTCTGTTACAAGATACTCCTCCACGATGGCAGCTCGGTGGAGCCGTGCGTTTCATCCATCAGGAGGAAGATGGGACCCACTGCACAGCTGAAAAGGCGGACATTCTGGTGCAAAATGATGTCCGGATACACCTGACCTGTTACAGTTCCTCTGTCAAAGAGGGGTGTACGTGCACCAGTCATAATCCCACCGCACACCAGCAAACCATGATCTCCATACAGGTCCCTTTCAGGGACATTAAGGCGTTGGTATCTGGTTCCTGGTTCACGCCAGATGAAAACCCGGCCTGAATCACTGTTCAGACTATACCTGGACTCGCCTGTGAACATAACCTGGGACCACTGTTCCAATGGCCATGTATTGTGATCTTGACACCAGGCTTTACGGACTCTTCTGTGACCAGGGTTCAGTGGAATGCACCTTGCAGGTCTCCGGGCGAATAAACCATGTCTGTTCAGTCGTCTGTAGACTGTGTGTCTGGAGACAACTGTTCTAGTGGCAGCGGTAAGGTCCCGAGCAGTACTCCGTGGCCGTCTGCGGGCGCTGATGGTGAGACATCGGTCTTCTTGTGATGTTGTACACTGTGGACGTCCCGTACTGTAGCGCCTGGACACGTTTCCTGTCTGCTAGAATCGTTGCCATAATCTTGAGATCACACTTTGTGGCACACGGAGGGCCAGTGCTACGACCTGGTGTGTTTGAGCAGCCTCCAGTCGCCCTAGTATTCTACCCGTCATAACGTCATAGATATCTATTCTTTGAGCCATTTTCAACACACTGTCGCCATTAGCACGTCTGAAAACGTCTGCACACTTACTCGCTGCACCGTACTCTGACATGCACCAACACACCTCAGCGTATGTGGACTGCTGCCAGCGCCACCGTGCGACGACCGCAGGTCAAATGCACCTCACAGTTACCCCGAGGTGATTTAAACCCACAAACAGCCCACCAGAGCGTGGTTTCACCATGTATCCGCATTATTCTTAATTTATGAGCATGAGAGTAGATGTGTAGATCACAAAACTAATGAGAAGGTACCGAATGGAAGTTGGGACAAAAGAAACATGTCACGCAGCGTGACTAGAAGAAGGGATCGGTTGGTAGGACACGTTGTTGGACATCCGTGGATCACCAATTTAGTATTGGTGGGAAGTGGTGGTAAAAATTGTAGAGGTAGATTGTAAGACGAATAAAGTAATCAGACTGAGAAGGGTGAAGGAGGCGGCCGTTGTGGCCGAGCGGTTGTAGGCGCTTCAGTCCGGAACCGCGCTGCTGCTACGGTCGGAGGTTCGAATCCTGTCTCAGGCATGGATGTTTGTGCTGTCCTTAGGTTCGTCAGGTTTAAGTAGTTCCAAGTCTTGCGGAGATGGATCAAACCATTCTTCGGAATTAAGATCACAACTACATAATCATTACTTGGCGTTCGCGTTCATTAGTTGCGAATAGGACCGGCAACCACTGTGACGTTACATTGTTATGGTCAACAAGAAGTCATTTGGAGCAGCTGGACGAGCTGGAAATGTATCAGTCACTGACAAATCTATATAGTTATGCAATAATGTCTACAAATATCTCCAAACCTGTTGAAGTATCATGGAGGGATCACGTGGTGACGTAGACTATAGAGGTACGACGGCGAATGTTGAAAAAATTATTGGACATCGTGGAATATGTCCGCTTCCGCCTCAATAGCTTCATGAAGTTCAGATAGGTGACGGCGCTGTTCGTAGCCTTCAAAACGGCGTCTGTAACGAAGGTCGGTTACGAGCAGAGAGCTGTCGTTGGGTTCTTTTTAGCGGAAAGGCACAACACTACTGATCTTCATAGGCGCTGGCAGTCAACAGAAGCACGGTGAGTCGGGCGAGGCTACTGTCATCATGGCAGCAAGATAGCAGGCGATGAAACAAAGGCAATCTATCGAGTGACGCCGCACCACCATCTTCTCCGCAGAAAAACTTCAAAGCCTCGTCATGGTGACGTCCTGAAACGGTCATTGTGTAGGAAGTCCTCCTTCATGCTGCAACTATCAACTCTGGAGTGTATTGTGCAGCCTTGAGGGAACTGAAAAAACGATTTCAGAGTGTTCATCGCCACAAAAGTGGAGACGAACTTCTCCTTCATCACGACAACGCAAGGCCTCAGACAAGTTTGTGCACCTCAGAAACCATCACTGTACTTTTCTTCCTCATCTACCTTACAGTCCGGATCTCGCATCCAGCCGACTTCCACGTGTTTCAGCCGATGAAGGATGCACTCCGCGGGAAGCAGTGCGTGGATGATGGGGCCGTTATTGAAGCACCGCGACACTGGCTCCGACTTCGACCAGTAAAGTGGTTCCATACGTGCATACAGGCCCTCGCAGCGTAGCGTAAGGCTGTCGCTTTGAATGAAGATTATGTTTAAAAATAGGGTTGTGTAGCTAAATGAGTGGGCAATAATATGATGTTTTAGAAGCCTGAACAAAACCAATGTTTATGCAGAAGAATTAGATGTGTGCGCTAATTATTGGTCCCCCCGTTAGCTACTTGTAGGTATGGCGTTTGGGAGGTTCTTCACATCTGTGAAGCATAGGTAATGGACGAATCAACAGTGAAATTTGCCAGCGAGGTGGTTTCCTGCGGGACTGGTCTGAAATAGTGTCTGCGGGACTGTTCTGAAATAGTGTTCACAGCAATTGAACTGTGAACCAATGAGAAATGACAGGGTGAAATGTTCTAATGATAACGTTGCCTATACGAGAAACGTCGAGAATGGAATACACATCTGTTGCAGAGTGGATCAGACAATGAACCTCACCATCAAGGTAGTCACTTGGAGAAATATAATCGGAAACGGTCCCGACATCTGTTGAAGCGTTGGTTAATGGAGGAGTCGTACAGTGACAACTATCATCAAGTCAAATTGTTCAAATGACTCTAAGCTCTATGGGACTTAACATCTGAGGTCATCAGCCCCTAGCCTGAAAACTACTGAAACCTAACTAACCTAAGGACATCACATCCATGCCCGAGGAAGAATTCGAACTTGCGACCGTAGCAGCAGCGTGGTTCCGGACTTAAGCGCCTAGAACCGCTCGGCCTATCGTCAAGTAACTTTATTGGTGCAGTCGCATCTGGAATGGTCCGCATACAGGCTCAAGCCTAGATCAAGGAGGGGGTACTAAGCGAAACCAACCATCGAGGTAGTTAATTGCAGCAATGGTTTCAGTGGTGGTTACCACCCTTGTTGAAGCATTGGTCATGCAGAAGTCACCATTCGACTATCGATTAGTTCCACAGATGTGGAATGAACATCGGGACAATTTTGGGAGCAGGGTAGTTCAGAATGCGCCATCACAGTTATTGCGGACACTTCTAAAGGCATACCTGGTCATATTCTATTGTTCAAAGAACACACACGGACCAAGTAAAACAATTATGAGTGGGTGAATGTTATATATAAGCATGGACTGGCTTCTTTTGGGGCCTAGTGACACCTCCACGTGAATTAATGGCCCTAAATAGAGCCACGATAATTCCCCTGGACAGGTCTCGATTACTTCTTGCAGTCGTTAGAACGTATCCCACTTTTCAACTGGGTGAATCGAGCAACTGAGTCTCATCGTAGAAAACTACAAGGCATATATCGAACTTCAAAGTATTTACCATCAATGAAAAACACATCGGTTGTTTTAGAGTTTCATACAATACAGCATTTTATCTCTCACTAGTAACACATTTGGATGGTATGCTGCTTTTTGTGAACCGTCTGCTGACGTACAAGAATCGAATTCGTTGTTGCCAGTAATACCTTTTCTTAATGATAACTTCGGTTTCTGAGGTAGAGACAATGTGGCACTCTCCTTCTATGCCAAGTTGGTCAGTCCACGTCAGCTGACTGCATCGTCAGCTGTCGATGTCAGGGATGTCATTATGGTCTGTTAATCCTTGTGTAATTTCAGGACGAGCAAACGTGTAAGACGGAAAGGTATTCTGTGTGTGTGTGTGTGCCGGCCTGAGTGGCCGTGCGGTTCTAGGCTCTACAGTCTGGAGCCGAGCGACCGCTACAGTCGCAGGTTCGAATCCTGCCTCGGTCATGGATGTGTGTGATGTCCTTGGTTAGTTATGTTTAAGTAGTTCTAAGTTCTAGGCGACTGATGTCTTCAGAAGTTAAGTCGCATAGTGCTCAGAGCCATTTTGTGTGTGTGTGTGTGTGTGTGAATGAGAGACAGAGAGGGGGGGGGGGTTGGTGGTAGCGAGGCGGTACAGATAAAAAGTGAGAGTCCATACACAGCGGAGCTTTGAAACGGCACAAAACTGACGCTAATTTTCATTGAGACTGGATAGGATGCCACTAAACATTCGAGAGCACTGAATCTCAGAACGTTCTGCCGCAGCGAACGTAATTACGTAACCGTTTCATCAGAATACGGCTCAATAATTGCATTATGAGACGGTACGAAAATAGCCCAGCAGTAACGTAATTCGCAGTCGCGCATTCGCCGCATTGGACACGTAGCAGTCAGATAATGGCCTACGACAGACTTTAAAGTAAGTTCACATCATTGCAGCCCACAGTACATTATATCGAAACAAGCTGCTGTCCATATTTCAAATAACTGTCGGAATACAGCTTTTCAAAACTCTCTTCACATTCAGTGCTCGTCATGAAGCGCTTATAATTTTCATTAATTACTGCGCACGTGCGGAAACCGTTCGGCTTGATGCCTGCGCAACCACACGAGCGTCAAATTCTCCGACACCTTCTCTCTCTCTCTCTCTCTCTCTCTCTCTCTCTCTCTCTCACACACACACACATACACACACATATGTATACAAACACAAACACATACTGTAAATCAGTACAGTATTCCACTTGTAAATGAAGTATCGGAAAAATTATTGCCCGCACTCTACTGTATGAGTTAACATTATCGTTATTTCATCTTCACTGTCCATACGCGAGACGACAGCTGGAGACAGTAGAACCGTTCTGCAATCTGTCGTGAAAGTTTGTTCTTTGAAACTGCACAAGATCGTTTCTCGAAAAGATCGAGTTCTGCCCTCCTTAATCCTCGTGTAATGATCTAATCTGCAGAGCCAAACCTACTAGCAACCTTCGGAATTGCTTTGATAGCTTCCTTTAGTCCGACCAGGTGAGGATTACGAGCGTCCGAGCAGTAATCGAGAATGGGTCGCACAAGAGTTACTTACGCAGCCTCCTTTGGGGTCCGCCACACTTTCCGGGAACTTTCTCCTCAAGCATATCGCAGTCAGCCATCGGCCATTAATGCAGTTGATCATACGTACTAGTTTCATTTCACGTCATTTTTCAACGTTGCGCCAAGACATTTAATCGACGAGACTGAATCAAGCAGCATTAATTTTGTATTCGGACATTAGAACTGGAATGTGCATCTCATTTTCCCTCATCTAAAGCAAGCTGCTGACCATAACACCAAACAAAAATAAATTTCGTGGCAGGTACCAGTCAGTATCACTCAGTCGCTCCGTGCACTGTCTCCTCACATAACCTGGACCTTGATCTGAGGATGGTCCCATATATCGAAACCAGTAACCAGAATAAAAAATAAATGACATAAAATAAACATTGCGATCTGGATTGCTCGTTACTGATTGTGAGCTAGAAATTTTGTCTGAGTTATCCTGAATTCACCCACAATCAGTCTATGACAACACTTTCTCAAAATCAACACTATCGGAAGTTTATAGTCTCAGGTTGTTACCAACTCTACTACACGAATCGTTTATCTGCATGGAGACGTTTTTCCATAAGCAACAGTGTCGGAAGTTAAGTCTCAGGTTGCAACCAACCATATTCCACGAACAGTATATTTACATGGAGAAGAGGAACTATATTGTCACATTTCACTGACACAGTTCTGTCGTCACCTTTCATCTACATCTACATCATACTCCGCAAGCCACCTAATGGTGTGTGGCGGAGCGTAATTTCGGTACCACTATCTGATCCCTCCAACCCTGTTCCACTCGCGAATAGTGCGTGGGAAGAATGATCGTCGGTAAGCCTCGGTACTGGCTCTAATTTCTCGAATTTTTTCCTAGTGCTCAACACGCGAAATGTATGTGGGGGGAAGTAATATGTTGTTTGACTCCTCCTGAAAAGTGCTGCCCCGAAATTTCAATAGTAACTCTCTCCGTGATGCACAACGTCTCTGATGAACACCCACCACCTAAGACATCATACTGGATTCGGACACGCTAAACTCCCCCCCCCCCCCCAGTTACGTATTGTTGTTGATGTGGTCTTCAGTCCTCAGACTGCTTTGATGCAGCTCTCCACGCTACTCTATCCTGTGTAAGCTTCTTCATATCCCAGTACCTACTGCAACCTACATCCTTCTGGGTGTTGTGTGATGTCCTTAGGTTAGTTAGGTATAAGTAGTTCTAAGTTCTAGGGGACTGATGACCATAGCTGTTACGTCCCATAGTGCTCAGAGCCATTTGATCCATTTTGAACCTACATCCTTCTGAATCTGCTTAGTGTATTCATCTCTAGGTCTCCCTTTACGATTTTTACCCTCCACGCTGCCCTCCAATACTAAATTGGTGATCCCTTGATGCCTCAGAACATGTCCTACCAACCGATCCCTTCTTCTAGTCAGGTTGTGCCGCAAACTCCTCTTCTCCCTCATCCTATTCAGTACCTCCTCATTAGTTATGTGATCTACCTATCTAATCTTCAGCATTCTTCTGTAGCACCAAATTTCGAAAGCTTCTATTCTCTTCTGGTCCAGACTAGTTATCGTCCATGTTTCACTTCCATACATGGCTACACTCCATACGTATACTTTCAGAAACGACTTCCTGACACTTAAATCTATACTCGATGTTAACAAATTTCTCTTCTTCAGAAACGCTTTCTTTGCCATTGCCAGTCTACATTTTATATCCTTCGACCATCATCAGTTATTTTGCTCCCCAAATAGCAAAACTCCTTTACTACCTTAAGTGTCTCATTTCCTAATCTAATTCCCTCAGCATCACCCGATTTAATTCGACTACATTCCATTATCCTCGTTTTGCTTTTGTTGATGTTCATCTTATATCCTCCTTTTAAGACACTGTCCACCCCGTTCAACTGCTCTTCCAATTCCTTTGCTGTCTCTGACAGAATTACAAGGTCATCGGCAAACCTTAAAGTTTTTATTTCTTCTCCATAGATTTTAATACCTACTCCGAATTTTTCTTTTGTTTCCTTTACTGCTTGCTCAATATACAGATTGAACAACATCGGGGAGAGGCTACAACCCTGTCTCACTCCCTTCCCAACCACTGCTTTCCTTTCATGTCCCTCGATTCTTATAACTGCCATCTGGTTTCTGTAGCCTTTCGCTCCCTGTATTTTACTCCTGCCACCTTCAGAGTATTCCAGTCAACATTGTCAAAAGCTTTCTCCAAGTCCACAAATGCTAGAAACGTAAGTTTGCCTTTTCTTAATCTAGCGTCTAAAACAAGTCGTAGGGTCAGTATTGCCTCACGTGTTCCCATATTTCGTACGTGTTACGTATTAGGGAACGCATATCCTGCGCTAGCATCTTTGTTAATACGAGGGTTGTCCAGAAAGTATGTTCCGATCGGTTTGAAAGTGTAAACAACAGCGTAAATCAGAAAGTTTCATTTGCAACAGTTAGATACACATTTCACCTACTTCTCTACATAATCGCCGCCAAAACTTCGAGTTCTATCGTAGTGTTGTATCAACTCCCCAATATCTTCGTCATAGAAAGCAGCCGCCTGTACTTGCAGCCAGTTATCTGCACTGGTCTGCAGCTCGCTGTCTGTGGAAAAATTTTGTCTTCATAGCCAGCGGTTCTTGTGAGCAGAGGTGAGACTCAGGGGGAGCCAATTACGGACTGTATTGTGGGCGATCGAAAACTTCTCATCGGAAACGCTGCAGGAGCGTCTTCATTGCCCCTGCAGTGTGCGGCCGAGAATTGGCATGAAGAAGGAACTCCTCAACAGTTGTGTTACATGGGCTGCATGACTAAGGCGAAATCTCTAACCAGGCCCTCATACTTGGAGGGAGACGCTGTTGGCTACGCATCTTTACGCGATCACTGTTCACTCAAAACTGAAAAGAGCGACGAGACACGATCGACGGGCATACTAGAGACACTGCCCAACACATCTGTGCAAAACTTTACCGGATTTTCCCAGTGGTTTCCATTTCGCTACCGATCGGAACTTACTTTCTGAACAACCTCCGTAATATGCACTATGGGGCAATGTCTTACATTTTCTGGAAATCAAGAAATAACAAGTCCTCCAGTTCACCGCCATCCACTGAAGTTGAAAGAGGTGTTCTCGTGATTAGAATATGATCCCCGTCTCGCGATTAAAGGGATAAACGCCAAACGATAGGGGCTGCGTACAGTATAGGAACATTTCAACGTTTCTAAGACTGTAATTGTTTGCATAAGCATCTATCTCATTAATTTTCACTAATATGTATTCGTACATATTTTGTAGGATAGAATATGCCAGCTTCCTGGTAGAAAAAAAACGATGTCCTATTCAAAAAAATTGTAAATAGTTCTGCAACTCTCTGGAACATCTAGGATGATTCAGCGGTCACTACCGATGTTATGCAGCCCTCAGTGTTGTATCTGGCGTTCATATTTTTCATATTCACTCGCTCGTGCTAATTATTAGTCCTGCAGAGAAAATGAACAGGACCTTTTTGTAGAAAATTCAATTCAGTTAAATTCTGTAGTGAGATACGTCTTCTTTAGAGGCCACCGTTTTAATCAAGAAGAACGTACAAAAGTGATTTTGAAACGCGCCACCATCTCCGTACTCAGCCCTCTTCAGTCACAATTTCTAGTATTTTGTTCGCGATACTCCCTCTTTCTACCGACTACACAAACTACCCGATATTCGACCGTTTTTGATATCTGTTGTTTTCGTTATTACGCCACCAGGATAGTCGGCTGTTTCGTTAATATTATTAATTTAAAAGTGCACGTGGAGGTAATGAAAGAAAAACAACTTTTGTAAACGTTATGCTAAAACTAATCACCTTGAGAATTAAACCGGAGAAATGCAGTAGCTTCATAATCGTGAGGCCTGGCGAATACAGTGTAACCGCTCATTTTATGGTGCAAAAATCGACAATATTATTAGGTAAAGTTTACGCAAACGTCAGTTTCAAAACTTGTAACTGCTCGACAGTCGGTGTCGTAATACGGCCAGTGAATGAAATCAAATAAGGTCGAAAACTGGAAATAATTCATGCAGTCGCAAATTTTTGTACAGTGGTGGGAGGAAGTGCCATGAACAAAATGCCTGGCTGGTGGGTGATGAATGTGGGAGGAGCAGTGTTTCTAATCGGCACTTTTGTACTTTTTCTTGGATAACTCGAAAACTACGGCCTCTAGCGAAAACGTATCAGAGCACTAAACTTAATTACATTAAATTTCCTACAAAAAGATCGCTTGTGCATAGCGAGCGAGAGAACGTGAAAACCTCTCATGATGTTTTTGAAGTCCAGATATAACATTGCAGCCGGGCGCGGTGGCGTAGCGGTTTTAGGCACTTCAATCCGGAACCGCTCGACTGCTACGGTCGCAGGTTCGAATCCTGCCTCGGAAATTTATGTATATGATGTCCTTAGGTTAGTTAGGTTTACGTAGTTCTAAGTTCTAGAGGACTGATGATATCAGATGTTAAGTCCAATAGTGCTCAGAGCCATTTGAACCATTTTTTATAACACTGCAGGTTGCATAAAACGACATAGGCTGAAACAGCTGAATCGCCCTGTATAAGGTATGCCTAACTGTGGTGTCACCGCCAGACACCACACTTGCTAGATGGTAGCCTTTAAATCGGCCGCGGTCCGTTAGTATACGTCGGACCCGCGTGTCGCCACTATCAGTGATTGCAGACCAAGCGCCGCCACACGGCAGGTCTAGAGAGACTTCCTAGCACTTGCCCTAGTTGTACAGCCGACTTTGCATTTGCCGAGACGATAGTTAGCATAGCCTTCAGCTACGTCATTTGCTACGACCTAGCAAGGCGCCATTTCCAGTTACTATTCATGCTGTAAAACATGTACCGTCAAGAGCGATGTTCACCAATTATGGATTAAAGTTAAGTATTCCAGCAGCTACGTACTATTTTTGCTAGTCTCATTTCCCTGTCCTGTTCCAGACCTCAAGCCAGCCTGCGTGAGCTTAAACGCGTGCCTTTCGGCTTCCTCACAGTAGATTGGCTGTCTTGCCAATCCACAACACTAACTGAAAAGGAGACCCTCATGTAACATTCCATGTAGTCCCAGTGGATGAATGGGTTTTGCGGAAGATGGCGTGGTGGTATTTCCAGTTGCATAAAAGGAGATAACTACTTCGCAGCAATTTCCTCATTTCTAGAGAGTTGTTTTTACTGTGAATTGCATGATGGATCCCTCCTGAACGGCGTAAGGAGCGCGGAGTCCGCTTCACAAATTTATCGTAGGATGAAAGACGTGTACGGAGAGCAACGTCTCGCACGGTGCACAATATTCCGGCATTGTCAGCTTAGCATACCACGCCCTGGGCAGGCACAACCTGCCAATATAAGTGTCACGATTTCGGCTGTGCAGGAGCTCACAAGGAGAAATAATCGAATCACCACACGCGACATCGCTGTTGAACTGTTGATAAACAAAGGAACTGCGCATCACATAATATGCGAGAAGTTTCGTTATGGAAAAGGTTGCATACAGTGTTTGTCCAAGCATCGTTCAGAGAATCAGAAGACGGCGAGAACTGATGTTTGCCTGTCCCGTGGAGGAAGAAATTGATATTATTGCTAAGATTGTGCCACGTGATGAAAAGTGATGTCACTGCTTCGACTCTGCCTCCAAACGGGTGAATATGGAATCCCGACTCCCATAGCCCAAAACAAGACCATCTCGCCCCCAAGGCTTTTTAGACCAAGACGCACCTGTCCTTATCGACTGGCTACCCCGGTGGTAGGAGAAGGGGGGGGGGCGGTATTTATACACGCCACTGAGATTCAAACAGCCCGTCAAGAACAATAGCAGGGGCAAGCTCTCGAATAGGATAGGCTTCTCCGGGACTGAGCGAGGTCATATTAGCCGATAAGACCGTCGATCTCCTTCAAAAATTTCGAATGTAGATCTAGGTACATTCTCCTTACCGCCCCGATATCTGACCATGTAACTCGCATATCTTCGACCTCTTAAAACAATTTCTGTAACATCCGAAGTTGACCTGTGCAAAGGAAATGCGAGACATCTTTAAAAACTAGATCCGACAGCAACCCAGGACTTTCTACCCGGAAGCGATCGACGCCCTTACTACGGTCTGGATCGCAGTATCAATATCAGTGACACTTATGTACAGTTATATTGTGAAATGCAATTATAACATTGTAATTAAAATGTCTTTACTTGTAACTGCAGTCCCCTTCTCATTTGGGTACACCTTAAAATTAAGTAAACCATTGTCAGAGCTCTTTAGGGAGAGTAACGTTTCTTACATCATCCTATCTAAGTAAATATTCTTTTCACTTACAATTATGTAAGTTGAAATCGAAACAAGTTATCCGAAAGACTCAGTATTTAGTTATAATCAAACTGGCTTTCCATGTAATCTTTATTCCACATGAGTCGTTCCCACGTTGATTATTTCAAATAAATGGTTCAAATGGCTCAGAGCACTATGGGACTTAACTTCTGAGGTCATCAGTCCCCTAGCATTTAGAACTACTTAAACCTAACTAACGTAAGGACATCACACACATCCATGCCCGAGGCAGGATTCGAACCTGCGACCGAAGCGGATTATTTCAGGTTTTAGATGTATGTGGTCTAGCTTTTACATGTTCAGTAAATAGCGATTTGACAATCTTGACATTGCATGATGTGTGGAATATTGCTTGTGTCAGATAGAGCGATCACACCCTTGTGCAGTAAGCCGACCACGTTTTTTATTTATTAAATGGTATCTCCAGTTCCATAAACTGTATACATTTACACTACTGATAACGTGTTCAGTCACAACACAACTTGTTTTGTTAATGAGTACTTGATAATTGGGTAAGGACAGAAATTCTTCCTGTGAGTATACAGCGATTCCGTGATAATGTTACAAACTGTCAGTGATAATGGAGAAGTAAATGTATCAATCTGGGGTAAGGGACTCTGGTCCGGACACGATCGAGTCGAAAGTTATAAGCGTAACTCTCTCTAATAGTTTCTTGATGATTGGGCCTGCAGTGAACTATATGTCTTGAAAGCAAATTGCAAGTATGGTCCCTTAACAATAGACTGGCAGAGTTTATGATATTCCTAAAACGGCGGGAAGAGTCATTTTGACCCCACATAAAATATTTTCATATTTGACTTAAAGAAGTACTTTTTTAGTGTCTGGTAATCCACACTTTGTTACCAGTAATCACAACAAGTATTTGCAAATATAAATAATAATTACTAATTTATTTGAGCAACAATGTACCATACAAATTTTTTGTTACTACTGCTAACAAGTTTCTTAACTATAGTTTTTAATTTATTATTTATTCATACCACCTTCTAGACACAATCAGTATATTCGGTCCATTTCACTCTCACATGCATTTTAAAAACAGCTCTCTATTACGTTTCACTCAGGTCATTTGAAGCTGCAAGACGCACTTAGCACAGGTGATTTCTGTTTTACGTGCACAGTTCCCGCACACGACTTTGTGGCACATCACACAGTTTTAGCTGGTCTTATTGCCTTTTTACAGGCTGAGTTGGCACTTCCTCCACTTTCTTGGTGATTTCAGTCCCATATCTTATTCCTTTGCCTGATTTCTTGATCTTTCGTTCCCTTGAGTTCATTTACCAGCTGAAGTATGAACTTCTTCCTTTCCATTTTCTTCTTCGTTACTATATTATAGATGACCCATGCATTTATTGCCGCCATGTCCAGTGTGTCGTAGAAGACATGCATTGGCCATCACCTACATGCAACCTTCGTAGTATGTTTACGGGTAATTTGATCAACCACGTCCACCCCGTACTTTGTTGCATTGTAGAACATTACAGTTTCCGGTTTTTTATTTCCTTCCTAGCATATTACTACTTCAGCATGCAGCGTACACAGAAGACTGACATTTTTATTCTTCTTTCCTTGGTATACCGTCAAGGTGCAGTCTGTGTTGCCACTGTTGTGCAGTATTGTGGCGGAGTGTGTTTCAGCATTCGGCTCCCTTACTTCATCGGGGATTTCACATTGGATCTTGTCCATTCTACCAAATAATGAAGTTTCCTTATCTTTGAGCTTTTTAGCCAGTTGAAGAGACGTAAATAAATTGTCTGTGGTCACATTTTTTCTTTGATTTACAAATGGCTCCATGAGACACAGAACGACACACTCTCCAAGTGGTTGTTTCTCTCTATTTGCGTCCTCTTTGTCGAGATATGGGAAAGCATTACATATATACTTTGTCTTTACATCAACAGCCAACCAGAATTTGAGACCATACTTGTCTAGTTTGTTGGAGATGAATCGCATGTTATATCTTGCTTTGCTTGGTAGCAGTTGCTCGTCTATGATTATATTTTCTCCAGGGCAGTAAGCTTCATAATCATCATCTTCATCAGTGAAGTCAGTTTCCGATTCAACTTCGAAATTCTCTATGAGATGTAACACTTCATCAGAAAGTCCGCGCTGACGATACGTGTTCGAACACGTGTTTCACGGACGAAGACTGCCAGTGTGACACAACATAAGCTCTGGCAGTCTGGAATGTACACGTGGCAAGGAACAACAATGAGGAGCAACTGATATGCGTTACTGCTCACTGTTGCCACTGTATTGTTGGATAATTTACTTATATTCGGAAGAGAAATTACAGTCGTTCACAAATCCTTCACCTTCCCTCGTGTCGGGTACAGAATCATCATCTTCATCAGTGAAGTCAGTTTCCGATTCAACTTCGAAATTCTCTATGAGATGTAACACTTCATCAGAAAGTCCACGCTGACGATACGTGTTCGAACACGTGTTTCACGGACGAAGACTGCCAGAGTGACACAACATAAGCTGTGGCAGACTGGAATGTACACGTGGCAAGTAACAACAAGGAGGAGCAACTGCTCTGCGTTACTGCTCAATGTTGCCACTATATTGTTGGATAATTTACTCATATTCGGAAGAGAAATTACAGTGGGGTCAAATTGACCCCTTCCGCCGTTCTAGGTATACTGAATGAAATAGCGAACAACATTGAAATACTTTGTAAATACTAAAACATGTTCAGAAAGATGAGAAAAATTAGAAACAGTCATATAGTTTCATTAACAAAGTAAATAAACTGGATACGACAGTGAGCGAAAGAGTATGACAGGGGTCGTTTTGACCCCTTCCGCCGTTCGAGTGTTAAAACATTTACTGAGTATTACGACAGCTAGTTAGGATGATTTCTACTTTCAAGAACCTGCGTATACACAGCTAGTTTAAAATGGAAATCTTTCGAAACAGCTGTTGTAATACACAATTTTTTTTACACAATGCTACAGGAGCCTTACTTATTATGTCATTCTTATACATCAGACATTGGTGCCTCTTCCACTGCAAGCTCTTTGGGCTCCATATTGTGGGAGGACGCAGTACGAACCAAAACAAGGAAAACATCTAGTAAATACAGGCTCTAAAATGCATTCCTTAAAACCTATGTGCACTTGCTCTACTTTGCTACTGTAAAACACATCTCTTCTACTGAACAAATGCCCATAGTAATTAAAATTCTTCTGGGTATTATGCCGCGTCATTGCTAAAAACTATTAACAATAATAAACTAAAACCGAGGTTTCGGCCGAATTGCAAGGGCCTTCCTCAGGGCACAACTGGTTTTGCATGGGGATAGGTGCTTCTATTTATTACAGACTAACGATGTCTGACGTCACAGTTGTAATACTTTTAATTGGCCCTCTAATATGATTGGCTAGACGTGACGTAAGGGAAGGTGGAAGGAAAGAGGCTATTCGTGGATGTCCATGTCGTCAACGATTGGTAGCTGTCCGCCAATCAGCGTTCGGCTTCTGGTCGGCAAGTTTTCCTCCTGGTGTTCGCGGAAGTGGACTGACAGTTGCTCTACAGCTGTCTCTGCAGATACGCCCGTGTCCCGTGTAGCTTCTGCCCCGCGGCCGCTCGCGGCCCGTTGGACAGGGATGGCCGGCAGCCAGGACGCCGGGAGTCTGTAGCCATCTTCTCTGTTGATGTTGTCAGGCTGCTTACTAATTTCGATCGCCTCCCGTATTTTTCGTTCTCGCATCCACGATTCTTTCGCCAGTACTCGGGCTTCCTGGAAGCTGATAGGTTGTCCACAGTCACGGTGGTGTTCAGCTATCGGCGATTTATTATGTTGTTGTAATCGTACATAACGTTCGTGTTCTGCTACTCGTAAGCTGACAGGTCTCCCTGTTTCTCCTATGTAGGTAGCTCCGCACTCACACCGTAGTTCGTAAACACCTGTAGTGTTAAGATTGTTGACTACATCCTTGGTGGAACCAATCATTTAGTGCTTCGAAAAATTTGTTTGGAATCTCGTCGGCGGATGACGTTGACTAGCCGTTCACTGACGCCTTTTACATATGATAAGTGTATCAGTGGAAGCTTCTCTTCATTGCCTTCTTCTCGTAATCTGCTCCCTTTGGTTTGCCATAGTTGCCCATATTTCTTATGGAATGAATTTTAGAACGCATGTTCACTAGACAATTTTCTCTTGTTTTGACTCATGTCACTCATCCCAAAATACGGAAAGAAAAGAGCTTGCAGTAGAAACGCTCCACTGTCGGAGTTATTTTCCCTTATAACTTTCGATTATGAGGAAAAATAAGAGGACTACAGTTGCAAAAATCTTCGCACAATTGAACGTCGCCCCCAGCATCAAAACATCAAGAATGTGCTTTTGGTATTTCCATATTTTTGTTCAACTTATGTATCTGATGTTAAGTGCGAAATATGTGTTATATATTTATTTATGATTGAGCAGCAGTCGGTGACGACTATTGTACGAATATTGTACGAATATAAATGCTTGGACGAATTGGATATGTTACAACCCTGGACCATAACTCAGTATAATTAACGGATTTGAATCGTAGTGATAGCGGTGTACAAGAGTATCGCCAAACAGTTACACAAGTGCGAGTATTTTGACTGCCTGTGTTACCCCTAATGTCAGATATACATCCCAAGTTTTTCTTTTCTTCATTTGCAAAATGTACAACTTTACTTCCGCCGGTTTTTTTCCAACTTTTGAAGCTTTAATGAAATTAATTGGTTACACATGTATAATTCAAAGTATTTTCTATCGCTTCCCACTACGTTCTCCCATCTTTCGGGAAGTGTACGAATCACACGTCGAAAAAATTGTTCATCTTTTGAAGCGATCCACGAATCGATCCACTTTGTGAATTCTTCATGAGATCGGAAGTGTTGGTCAGCCAGGCCAGGCGCCTTTGATCGAAACAGGTGATAGTCAGAGGCAGCAAAGTCTTGAGAATACGGCGGGTGGGGTAGGACTTCCCATTTTAACGTTTCCAAGTACGTTTTGACCTCTCTTGCAAGTGGGGTCGAGCGTTGTCGTGCTGCAAAATCGCTTTATCGTGCCTCTCGCTTTATTGGGGCCGTTTGTCTTTTAATGCTCTGCTCAAACGCATTAATTGGCTTCGATAACGAGCACCTGTGATTATTTCACTTGGTTTTAACAGCTCATAGTACACGACGCCGAGCTGGTCCCACCTAATGCAGAGCCTGATATTGGAACCGTGAATATTCGGTATGGCCGTCGACGTGGAAGCATGGCCGGGATATCCCCACGATTTTTTGCGTTTAGGGTTATCGTAATAAACCCATTTTTCGTTCCAGGTCACAATGCGATGCTGAAATCCTTTCTCTTTTTGCCTTTGAAGCAACTGCTCACAAACACACGAACGCCGTTCAACGTCTCTTGGTTTCAGCTCACACGGGACCTACAAGTTCCTTCTTCTGAATCATGCCCACAGCCTTGAGACGTTTTGAAATATCTTGCTGTGCCACTCCCACCAATCGTGCCAATTATTCTTGAATCTGACGCGAGTCTTCTCTTAGCAATGCCTCTAATTCTGCATCTTCGAAAACATTCTCTCTTCCGCCACTATGCTGGTCTACGACGTTAAAATCACCGTTATTGAAGCGTTGAAACCACTCACTTTCTTTCATTAATAGTGTCCTTACCATACATACTTGAGAGCATTCGATGAGACTCAGCCGCTGTTTTCTTCATATTGAAACAAAACAGTAACACCTCCCGCAAATGACGAGAATTAGGCTGGTAAACTGACATCTTCAATCAGGTACAAGTTTATGAAGCAGGCACAAATCGACTAATGTTCGAATGAGGTTATGATGACCGAGGTCCAAGCTAACTGCTTTCTTTCGACCGCTACTTACCGTTGTCGCCACCTATCGGTAAACGGCGGAAGCAGAGTTGTACACCTTCTATATCAAGTTTTATTCCCTGCAATGAATTGTAACATTATTGATTTGCAACCCTACCGGAGCCCAATGCCGACAGCGTTTTCCGCAATACACATGCGCGCGCCCTATTGTGTGAGGTATTTTCGCTACATGTAGGACGGGGTCTCACAGTGAGGAATGAATGCGACGGACGAGTTATCTGCTGCCCGATATTGCCTTCAGCTGCGCCCCGAGTCGCACGCGTCGCGCGGTCCGGCGGCCAGGCACAATGGCTGTCGAACATGCCGACCAGGAGTCCAGAATGCTCTCCCCTTTTTCAGGAAATGGCAGCCATTCTCTGCAGGACGGGGGCAGGACGTTGTACAGTCACATCTAAACGCGGCAGACATGCACGTTGTACTGTCTGAGGACCATGGAGTGGGGTTTCAACACAGGCAACTTGACAACGTGTCACTGCTGTGGTGGACAGATTCTACTACGAGGTGCATTCAAGTTCTAAGGCCTCCGATTTTTTTTCTAATTAACTACTCACCCGAAATCGATGAAACTGGCGTTACTTCTCGACGTAATCGCCCTGCAGACGTACACATTTTTCAGAGCGCTGAAGCCATGATTCCATGGCAGCGGCGGAGGCTTCTTTAGGAGTCTGTTTGGACCACTGGAAAATCGCTGAAGCAATAGCAGCACGGTTGGTGAATGTGCGGCCACGGAGAGTGTCTTTCATTGTTGGAAAAAGCCGAAAGTCACTAGGAGCCAGGTCAGGTGAGTAGGGAGCATGAAGAATCACTTCAAAGTTGTTATCACGAAGAAACTGTTGCGTAACTTTAGCTCGATGTGCGGGTGCGTTGTGTTGGTGAAACAGCACACGCGCAGCCCTTCCCGGACGTTTTTGTTGCAGTGTAGGAAGGAATTTGTTCTTCAAAACATTTTCGTAGGATGCACCTGTTACCGTAGTGCCCTTTGGAACGCAATGGGTAAGGATTACGCCCTCGCTGTCCCAGAACATGGACACCATCATTATTTCAGCACTGGAGCTTACACGAAATTTTTTTGGTGGCGGTGAATCTGTGTGCTTCCATTTAGCTGACTGGCGCTTTGTTTCTGGATTGAAAAATGGTATCCACGTCTCATCCATTGCCACAACCGACGAAAAGAAAGTCCCATTCATGCTGTCGTTGCACGTCAACATTGCTTGGCAACATGCCACACGGGCAGCCATGTGGTCGTTCGTCAGCATTCGTGGCACCCACCTGGATGACACTTCTCGCATTTTCAGGTCGTCATGCAGGATTGTGTGCGCAGTACCCACAGAAATGCCAACTCTGGAGGCGATCTGTTCAACAGTCATTCGGCGATCCCCCAAAACAATTCTCTCCACTTTCTCGATCATGTCGTCAGACCGGCTTGTGCGAGTCCGAGGTTGTTTCGGTTTGTTGTCACACAATGTTCTGCGTCGCACCCACGAACGCACTTTTGACACATCCATAACTCCATCACCACATGTCTCCTTCAACTGTCGATGAATTTCAATTGGTTTCGCACCACGAAAATTCAGAAAACGAATGATTGCACGCTGATCAAGTAAGGAAAACGTCGCCATTTTAAGTATTTAAAACAGTTCTCATTCTCGCCGCTGGCTGTAAAATTCCATCTGCCGTACGGTGCTGCCATCTCTGGGACGTATTGACAATGAATACGGCCTCATTTTAAAACAATGTGCATGTTTCTATCTCTTTCCAGTCGGGAGAAAAAAAAATCGGAGGCCTTAGAACTTGAATGCACCTCGTATAATGCTGGTGGTACTGAGCGTGGTAAATCTTGATGTAGATAGGACACAGCGGAGACACTGAAAAGACAGCTGAACAGACAGAGGATGAAATGACACAGTTTCAGAGACTTTACTGGTCTCATACAGATGTGATTCCTCATTTAATTATGGTATCAGTATTCAGAATACGGATTACTCATCTCCAGTACTCAAGTATCTGATTATTAATCGTCCTCTCTCTGATTTTCTTCCGAGGGAGTAATTTGTATATACAGTCTGACATACTTCGAAGTAAACCCACCAACAAAATTAGTTCACCGGCATGTTAGTCACAAAGAATGGGTGCACATTCTGTATATATAGATTTTATTAATGGCCTCGCACGAATGCACATGTGCACTTCTCAGCAAATGAAAAGATTGGCCAGGCCGATATGACACAATTGACTGCATCTTTTTCCAGACATAGGAAATAGGCTTCCGAAATGCACTTATTATGACACCACTAATAGACACTGTTCTGCACTGTGATCAACCAGATACAGGTACTGCAGACCACAACATACACACAGCTGCTGGAGTCTCAGTACTCAAGTTCTGTTGCAGCTAATTTCGGTATCCATAGCGAATCAGCTTGTAGAATTCTGATTTTGAAGTCTTCTGAGTCTGAGCTGTACATACGATCACACGAAGTGAATTCAAGATGGAACAAATGTTGGCGTTACAATGGCTTTGGTAATCTTACAAATTTTTTAAAGAGCAGTTTTTTCTTAGTATGTTTTTTATCTTATTCTGCTCCCTCTCTCTCTGTCCTTTCCTCCAAAACCCTCACTCTCGCTCTCTCCTATCTTCCACTCACTCCTCCTTCTGACCATCCCACTCTAATCCCTCCCTCCCTCCCCCATCTCCCTCCCTCCCTACTCACCCCATCCCTCCCCTCTCCCACTCCCTCCACCTCCCATTCTATCCCCATCCAATTCCTCTCTTGTTCTCCACACTTTCGCCTGTGTTTGTTTTCGGTACTATTTATGATACAGACTCTACAAAAATCTTGCACCTGGGTGCCCCTCTCAGCTTGCCGTTCCAAGTGAGCGCTACCAATTTTGATACATCCAGTACATAAATCTTAAAGTTGTGGCTTTCTGGCTCCCCTCTCATGTGCCGATTCGATACAGTGGTCGCAAATCAGTGTAGTGAAATGTTTGTTTTATCCATATATATTAACAGGACAGTAAAACACGAATAATAGCGGTAACCAGTACACCAGAGGCGACAGCGCCTTCGTGGCCCGCATCGACTGGTACCGACATACAGCAGAGCTGCTCAGGCGCTCCTGGTGTACCGGCTATTTTTCACATTTTACTGTCACTATTAATAGATATAGATAAAACAGTTATCGGACTAATTTGGGACTATTCTATCGGATGGGCACGTAAAATTCCGTTTCAAAAATCATTTCGTCTGTTATTTGAGACAAACTGGCGCTTTCCGTCTACAATGAGCTTTGCATGAACGACTTGATGAGCAGTATTTAGTTGTCCCGACTACAGATGCACACTGAAAAAGCAGTGTGCAAATGCCTACTGAAGCATATGAGGAAATGCACCTGACAACTCTTAGGAGGGACAGTAGGCGTATATGATGTGGCAAAGATGCCGAGAGTACCAAACAGGATGTATCGAAAATTAATAGCGAAAGTTGACGCGGAGAATAACAGAAGCAGGAAAGTTTGGCCGGCAGATAAGTCATATGCGAGGTAATTGGGAATATGCGGCGAGGAATCCACAGAACTTGAATACCACTTACTACAAATGCATATATAATATAAACTTCTCGATCACGTCTTAAGTAGACTGACCCCAGTTACAATGGGACTTAATCGAAAGGTTCGTTTGCTGACCCATGTGTTCTGAACCGTTTCTGTTTCTACCATCGCATACTGTGTGGCTGTATTGGTGTACCGGGAGAGCACTAGGCTCTGGCCATGGAGGTGTCCTATTCAATCCCTGAAAGGTATGAGGAATATTTTCTTGTTCAGTTCCCTCCAGGACGCCTCGTGTCCATTCAGCCTGCTATCAAACAAGTACTGAAGATCGTTCATGGGAGTAAAAGGCAGTTGTAGTGATGTACCTGGCACCATTCTCTTCCTAGTGCTGCAGCAAAGAAATAGTGTACTGTACATGCAGTCAAAGCAATAGTCTAGTCACGGGTTTGTACCACAGGCTTGACACTTTTCTCATCATACTAGTTGCGAAACTCGGCATTGCACAGGTAATTATCAATTCTAATCTTCCATTAGTCCGCCCCCTCCTTCCTCCCACCTCTCTCTGACCACTTCCTCCTTCCCCACCCTTCCTTCCCTACCTCTCTCCCTTCCTCCCTGCCCCCCCCTCCACCTTCCTGTCTCTCTCTCTCTCTCTCTCTCTCTCTCTCTCCCTCTCTCTCCCTCTCTCTCCTAGTTCTTCACGCATCTCAGTATTTATGACGTATCTGCTGAACCAAGTGTCATAGAATGATATCACTTTTAAGATAAAACCAATGGTATATGTGGATACTGTCTGCGAAATACGTTTCGAATACAGTTAGTTGAAACAGCGTTGCTAACGAAGATGTCTTACTGCATGAATAGCAAAAGAAAATGAAGTAAGCGATACTCATTTTTTCTATTCATCATTTGGGGAATGGGGTGAGGGGTGTAGGGGACTGGAAATAGCTCAATAAAGGTTTGAAATCATGCGTGAAATGTGTTGTATGTTGCAAAGTGGTTTCATTCTCAAATACTGGATGGGTATAATTTTGGTACTTGCGTGCAGTGCGCTACGCTTCCCTCCCCCCACCCCCCTCCCCACCCCACTCCTTTCAGAGATAGGTGGTTCTCATCCTCGCAGTGGTTCCTCGCAGACAGCAAGTGATATGTGTACCATGTTTGGTTATAATCGATCCAGTAGTTTAGGAGGAGGACTTGATCTTATGTGCATACAAACATACATACATTTTTACATTATATGAAGATATTCAATCCTGAGTCAGCTTTCACGATTAATTATTCTACACCCTGTATACAAGTTATTCACATACGAAAACAAACAAAAAATGCTAAAATACTGACTAACACAGAATGATAATCACCTTGCTCATGCACTTATAAAGTTCCCAAACCATTCCTTCCTGTGGGTAGGGACGCCAATGGAAGTTAGCACTCTGACGTCTATAGCCGTGTCTATACATCTGAAACTAGAGTTGTCTGGAACACTGACTGGAATCAAACTGTCGATACCTGTACACAGTGAAAAGTCACTACCATTCTGTCCTGGAAAGGCTGCAGCAGAAGAGACGCAGACAAGCGGGAACTCACGTGAGGGAGATGTTACGCGCGATCCGCGCCGCGGAGGCGTCCAGGGTCCAGGAGACGTGGGCTGTGCCGGAGTCGATGACAGACACTTGGACGTCACGCGGCACGGGCAGCAGCGCCTTGCGCCGGCACGACCACAGCTCGCCCACCCGCTCTGCAACAGGGCGCCACCGGCGAGGCTGTACTCTCCACTGTCGCTACGCTACACTTGAGTGGTCAAACAAACTGGTATTCACGTAACAACATACCATTACAGTTAATATCTTGCCACATGAAGCCTCTATTCCTTTCTCTGCAGTTTGGCTGCTCACACGTTGCCGGCATGGCTCATTGATAATGTGGAAACCTCAGAGACTTATTGGTGCAAAAATAGCCTGCAGCACCGCTGTTTGCCTGATGTTCGCTGTGATTCTTGCCAGGGGAGGACATAGAGGCGATGTGCAGGTTGTAATTAATTTTATATATCAGTGTGAAAGTCGAGATATAAGCGTCCAGTTATTACAGATCAAGCGACACTCTGTTATCTCGTGTAACGTGATGGCGAAGCACCAGGCGGGAACAAACTGTAACTGGTGGCCGTCCTTTCTGCACTTGCCTTTCACTTACAGATTTTGTTGCTGGCGTAAAGGAAAACTCCTTCAAGAATGGTCACAGACGAGGGAAATCTCACAACAGTTGAGAGGCCGTAAGACAACAGAATATTCCGCGGAAGGCCGCGCGAAGAGGCCGTGCAGTTTGAGGCGCCATGTCACGGACTGTGCCGTCCCTCCTGCCGGAGGTTCGAGTCCTCCCTCGGGCATGGGTGTGTGTGTGTTGTTCTTAGCATAAGTTAGTGTAAGTAGTGTGTATGACTAGGGACAGATGAACTCAGCAGTTTGGTCCCTTACGATTTCACGCACATTTGAACATTTATTCCGCAGAAAACGTGGTTCTCCCAAATCAAACAGTCGAGACGAGATAGTGCTGCCATAACGCGCATCCTGCTGGATGAAACTTCAGCCATCTCCGTACTGCCAAGTCTACCCAGCTGAGAGTGCAGACCTTAACCCTCTGATGCTGGGTTGTTGACTGCGATGACAAACGACGGCGCAAGTTTTTTAACGTTTGAATCAGAGCAGAAATTTCACAACCTACATCTGTGATGGACCAATTTTGACAGCTGTCCACAATGGACAATGTCAGTACTCCCCTGATTCTGCAAGAAGCGGATATCCCGTTATAAGTCAGATACAAAGGATCCAGCGTGTGACGTTGTCATACATGTACTGTGTTGAGTGTGTGATTAGGCAGAACGTACCATGAAGTTCGTGAAGTGTTGGCAGAAGAGCCAACACTGTGTTGCTAGAGGAGGCCAAAATGCACGCGTTTAATTACACGCTGACTGGCGTGAGGTCTGGAACAGTTAAGGGAATTAATAGTAGGAAATAAAGTACGTAGTTGATATAATACTTAACTTTAATCCACAATTGGTGTACATCGCTCTTGACGGTACATGTTATAATCTCAATTTCAAATGCTATGGCGCCTTGCTAGGTCGTAGCAAATGACGTAGCTGAAGGCTATGCTAACTATCGTCTCGGCAAATGAGAGCGTAGTTGTCAGTGATCCATCTCTGGCTAAGTCGGCTGTACAACTGGGGCGAGTGCTAGGAAGTCTCTCTAGACCTGCCGTGTGGGGGCGCTCGGTCTGCAATCACTGACAGTGGCCTGTAGTTACTCACTTCTCTGGCTAAATGGTTAATCACAAAGTCCAATAAATTACAAAAAATAAAGAAAGAGAGAGAGGATATCAAGCTAGTTTGAGTTTGGAGCAGCGATCATCGCTGGCAGTGCGGTTACCTGATTCAAGGTCACTCTACCCTTGTCGTTGTTGAAAGGACTATTTTTGCTTACGCTTTTTCTCGGGGATTAGACACCCACATCTAAATTAATACTCCACAAATTACTGCTATGTGCATTTACAGAGGGTAATTTACTGTAAGCATATATTACAGTTTCCCTCTCTCCATTCGCGTATGGAGCGATGGAAAAATGAGATCTTAAATGCCTCAGTGTGTACAGAACAAGATTTTCACTCTGCAGCGGAGTGCACGCTGATATGAAACTTCCTGAGAGATTAAAACTGTGTGCCGGACCGAGACTCGAACTTGGAACCTTTGCTGTGCCGGACCGAGACTCGAATTCGGGACCTTTGTCTTTCGCGGACATGTGCTTTAACAACATTCCCGCGAAAGGCAAAAGGTCCCGAGTTCGAGTCTTGGGCCGGCACATAGTTTTAATCTGTCAGGAAACCTCAGTGTGTTCCTTCAGGGGACCTGTAGTATATGCTGGTTATTAATACTTTGTATACAGGCTTCCTTGGATTGGTGAAAATGGCTCTGAGCACTATGCGACTTAACTTCTGAGGTCATCAGTCGCCTAGAACTTAGAACTAATTAAACCTAACTAACCTAAGGACATCACACACATCCATGCCCGAGGCAGGATTCGAACCTGCGACCGTAGCGGTCGCTTGGCTCCAGACTGTAGCGCCTAGAACCGAACGGCCACTCCGTCCGGCCTTCCGTGGATTGGGTCTTATCTTCAGTCGCCTGTCAGTTCAGGTGTCTCAGCATATCCATGGAAGTAATGGATGTGTGTCCATTGGCGCCTCCTTTTCATGTAAACGTTTACTTTCCACTTTTCTTTGACGTACATCCCATACAGCTGAGACTATATTCTCGGGGTGTGTCGCACGAGTATTTTATAAGCAATGTTCTTTGTACACAGTCTGCATCTTCCCAGTATCTTACACATGAAACCAACGTACACAGACACTAGTGTTTGTTTTGAGCTGAGGAGCTAATTTCAGGACGGAGAACTACAAAAGACAATTTTAAACACTGAATCATTTCAGACGTTTCTGAATGCAAAGTTATCTGGGACAGGCGCTACACAGATCAGCACAACCGTTTCTCACTGTATTAGATTTAATAATTTCACTTAATATATCCGTTTTACTCTGTAAATTATATGTAACAAATTATATGTCTCAGGTTTACATAAAGTGCTTTGTGATGAAAGTTTTAGTGATACGTAATTATCTACTCTCACTGGACGTTATTCTCTGATTCACCAACCGTTCTTTTTTTAGAGGAATTCCTTACGAATTCATTTTCGTTATATAAAATTGTTGTTCGTGATAATGTTCCTGTGATGATAATTTCTATAATGTCAGAAATTATTGTGCATTAATTGTCACGTGGTATTTCGCACCAGGAGTAAAAATATGATCTTCGATTTTAAGGGTCGAATAGCACGATGGCAGTTCATAGTGGAGAGTGAGTAATCGAGTTACGCTTTTCTTCGGTTTTTAAGAAAGTATGTAAAAAGTAACGTGGAGCAGTTATATTTTGAACTGTGACATTTAAAAAGGATTATTAACAGAAATTCTACTCGATATAGTAAAAGGTGAAGTCGGCTATGAGAGATACTGAGGCGTGTTGAAAATTGCCGTGGTGTCGGCACATAATGGTTATGTTGTGCAACTTTTTGATGAAGGTTAAATTGAACCATCGGCTACGGAATTTACAACAGGAAGGTGGATGTGCTGAAGGAAGCCAGACTAGAAGACAAAGAATATGAAGGGCGGCCAGTAGAGTTTTTCCTGGTGAAGATTCGCAAGCAACAAGAACAATGTCGAAGATATTCTGAAACAGATAATGTTGGATAACGTGCGTATTAATTTCGAGAAGTTTAATACGAGAAGGACGCCCAGGCGTGATGTAGAGAAGGAGGAAGCATGAAGATTTAATTCGGTCAAGCGTTAAAAAAGTGGTTAAGATCCTATCGTGAATATGGTCAGTGTCGTGTAGTTAGAAAGATTAAAAATATTACGTGGACAATAGAGTTTCAGAGCAAAGGTAGAATTATCAAATGACTTTAAGGATTAGTATGAGGTGAAAATTGTTAGTAAATTTATGCGTAAGTAAGGAAATAAATTTAATATTGTGTGTATTGTCCTCACAAAAATTTTGTATTCTGCTAAAACGGGGGTGATCAAGAATTCGCCTCTTGCGCCATGTCCTGACACGTTTCCTCCACCTGCCCCCCCACGCTGTCTGTGCATCACGCGGGCGAGGGAGGGATGGGAGGAGGGGGGGGGGGAACTGCGAAAGCTCCGAATTTTAAATGGCAGTACAGACGCACTGTGTACGACTTGGTTTTATATTTAACATTTGTTGGCAACATATATAAAAAAGAAAACAAATTTTCGGTATTTCTGAATTGTTTTTGACACGCGGAAGACAAACAATTTTTGTCTGGTGCAAACTGTCCGCATGGAGTCAAATACAGACGATTTCACATCATTTCGCAATCAGGTTGCCATATAATCGTTACTTGTTTAATTTCATAATTGAAAAAAAATTGTCTTCCACACACATACGTTCGCCGAAATATTGTAACAGTTTTGCACTGTCATTGTGAAGATATAGAAGCTACCCGAGAAAAACAATTTATAACACCTGGCAACGTCGTACTCTGATTTATTCAAGTCCACTTGAAATGCAAGATCTGCAATCCATTCCGGATGTGCAAATTTTCGTTCCTGTTCTTTTTTTCCTTCATAAATTCAAGTAGCGTTTTTTAAATATAAAAACCGATGTACTTTGCAGTACAATATAAAGTCGTTTAGTTACAGTGAAAACTGATGCAACTGACACACTGCTCACGACTTCTGAAATTTTGCTTTTCATATCATCAATTTCTGCACACTATCCATGGCTTTAAAATAATCACAAAGTGCTTTTGATGTACGGAATAATGCATCCCATCTGTGGATCGTTGTATGTTTTTTCTCTTTCATTGCCAGCTAAATCCTTAAATTCGTTCTTCATGGATACTATAATTTCGTTTTGTAGCAAATTTAGAGTACCCGTCTCTAATGCGAGTACGTAACAGGCATATATATGGAGAGTTCTCATCCCTCTCTTCTGTCATTCCGTTTTTAAAGACTTATGACGATAGATCGCTAAACTACCTCTTTTTGTGCAAACAGCCACTAGACATGTGGACATCCCATATCATGAACAAATAGCGAAGGGTAAACAGCGCCGAAAACACGATTCCGCCTAACTGGAGAGAGTTGTGCTGACCGGAAATTGCCACACCGCAATACCAAATGTAATGTCGTTTTGTAGCGGGTACTTCCGAGAATGATCGATCAAAGCAGGCATTGTCTTGGCCTGCACGTGGGCTGCACTCCCTGCACACGTGAAGTTTGGCGCGCCGTGGCCGGCCCTGTGCTAAAGCAACAAGTATATCCCTTCCCGCAATTTCCTCTCTGTTATTTAAGACTTTTGTTTCATGTTTGACGAAGACTTCTAGCAAGACTTTGAGTCATTCAATTTTTGGAGGAATTTGTTAGTAAGTGGTTGCCAAGGGTCGCCATTTGTCAAGGTACAGCAATCAACTACGCCGAGAGAGGAGCAGAGATCACACAACACCGAGCCGCAGCAGCCTGTGACATCAAGAGAGTTAGGAGGCCTGACAAAAACAGACGAATGTTGCAGACAGAGGCCAAACGGGATTATTACTATCTCGACTGCGGCAGATATCCACACTACCAGCTATGTAAATTATATCATTAAATGTTGACAAGACATTTAGGAGAGAAAGTAGTTACATAAATTAAATTAATTTTGAAAAAAAATTAATTTTTAACACTCTAAGCGCCAAGCCCGTAAAATTTACGGGCCTGGGATCGCGCGAAAATCACCAAGCCCGTAAAATTTACGGGCCGCTACATTTAATTTCATTCAAAACACTGCAACGTTATTTCTACGGGTTTGGCCAGCGCTATACGTTTTTCAGATGTTTATTAACAAAATGCGTCCATAGATGTCACGGCAGCGCTGTAATTCATGTTAAAACTTATCTTTGCGTTCTCAGTCTGTATATCATTCAGTTGTTTGTCATCATGTTTCGGCGCGGTTTATCAGACGCAGAAATTGCGGATTTGATCAATCATAGCGACACTCTGGATAATGTAGAGAGTGATTCAGACGATTCTGAATGCAATGGTGTGTTTGAAGGTACGTATTTCCGAATTTTCCACGTAATTGTGCAGTACGCACATATCTGTTGAACATGTGTAAACGATGTATGTAGTTACACATAATGTGATATTCTTTTTAGAAGACGAGATTGATGACAGTTTGTCTTCAGATGAAGACGAGAATGATGTTGAAGGTGTTGCTTCAAATCCAGCAGCTGTGCCGTATCCGAAAGACAGTGAGTGGACTGCAGTTGACACCTACCGACCTCTGCCTGTCAACACGACACCCAGGCAGATACTAGTGGATATTGATGAGTCGAGTTCTGTACTGGATTGCAGTAAAGTGTTCCTTACTGACAGTGACGTAAATGAACTCAAGAGACAGACAAATTTGTATGCATCACAGACAATACAGAAGAAAAGAAGAGGAAATAATCTGAAGCCCCATTCAGTTTTGAGTTCGTGGAAGCCAGTGACTATAAGTGAGATGAGGCGTTTCTTGGGTATTATTTTCCACATGTGTGTTTCGAAAAAGCCCAAAATTGCGGACCATTGGAGCACTAATCCTGTTCTTAGTTGTAACTTTTGTCCCCATGTCATGAGCCGTTTGCGTTTCACTCAGATACTGTCATGCTTGCATCTTGTTGACAATTCAAATCAGAAAAAACCAGGCGAAGATGGATTTCATCCACTTTACAAAGTTTTGCCATATTATAATAATTTGAAGGAGCGATGTATCCAGGCATATCGTCCCTCAGAAAAAGTGACAATTGATGAAGGAATTTGCCCATTTCGAGGTCGTGTGAGTTTCCGTGTTTACATGCAAAATAAGCCTCATAAGTATGGACTGAAAGTATATGCTGTTGCTGAAGCCAGTAGTGGCTATGTTGTAAATTTTGAAGTTTATGCTGGTAAGCATATTGTTGACAATTCTTCGTCTGCGGTTATTTTGCGATTGTTGTCTGACAGCAGCTTGCTGAACAAAGGCCACACTGTGTATTTAGATCGATTTTATTCCAGTCCAGAGCTATTTCAGCAACTGGCAGAGAAAGGCACTGGAGCTGTTGGTACTGTGAACAAATCCAGGAAAGGATTGCCTAAAGATTTAGTATCTGCTAAGCTGAAAAAGGGCGAAATGTCTTTTCGGCGTAAAGATAATGTATTGGCAATGAAGTGGAAAGATAAGAGAGATGTGTATACATTGTCTACAAGGCATCAAGCAACATTTGGTACGCATACTAAGAGAAATGGGTCTGTAGTATTGAAACCACTTCAGGTACTTGATTACAACCTCAATAAAATTGGAGTGGATATTGGAGACCAACGCCTGCAGTACAATCCGTTCCAGCACAGAACTGTGAAATGGTGGCGAAAATTATATTTCCATTTGCTGCTTATGGGAGTATCAAATGCATTTTGGCTGTACAATGCAGTGCACAGGAAGAAAATTACAATAACAGACTTTATAACAGTGCTTGCAGTTCAGCTTGTTGAAGACGACACACTTGAATTCATTCCAAGAAATGAAGGAACTGTAGGTCGGCTAACAAAGAGACATTTTTTGCAGCACATACCTGCAACTACTAAGAAGTATGCTGCTCGTGTGTGTCACGTGTGCAGTTCCAGGAGCAAGAAACAGAGTGGCAAGGCTTCTCGCAAAGAGACACGATACGAATGTGAACAGTGTGGCGTTGCACTCTGCCTGGAACCTTGCTTTAAAATTTTCCACACTAAAAAACAATATGATTCTGTGTGAAATTTATATGTAATACTGTATACTATCAGAAACATGTAATGTAGTGCCACAATTTTGGTTAAAAATAAATCACAATTGTATTCCCTTATTCGTATGACTTTTTCTAAATTCTTAAAACATCTAAGTGATTTCTATAACTGTACCTTAAAGCTGTGCATTGTAAAGTAGTTTCTTTCACTCAGAATTAAAGTAGAAATGTGCAGCTTCAAGATGGTACCAAATTTGCCACAATCCAAACAGTAGATTTGATGCAGTAATTTTTTTAATATTGGTAAAATTGCCCGGTTTCTAGGGACGGGTGCATAAAATAGGCCTGGTACAGAGAGTGTTAAATGAAATCACAGCAAATGTAGTAAGTTCGACATGTTCATTGTAATATAGACCATATAAAGATTCTGCAGCCCTAACGTGTATAAGAACCGTTTATAAGCTCATTTAATTTACTTTTGCCCAGGAGAAACTACAAGTCAATACTTCATGGGATTGATGAAAGTTAATGCGACACTTATATTTTTTCTGGCTTAATTTTGTCATACAAAATTTGGCTAGCATGTAAGTCAGAGTAACAAGCAGATTCAAATGTTAGCAGCATTCTTCACACACCGTTACCTTTAGCTACTATCATTTTAAATTTTAATTCAAACATTAACCATTGCTTGTACTAAGTGTCGTTAAATTTCACGACTGATTAACTTTGACCTCTATATCCGATTTCATTAAGGTATCTGTGCTGTATCTAAAAGAATAAAATGCAAATGTGTCACTTTGTTTACGACATCAGGCTTATGAATGGTTTGATGCAACCAGTCACGAATTCCTCTTTAGTGCCAATCATTTCAACGCAAAGTATCAGTTTCAACCTATGTCCTTAATTATCTGCTGGATACATTCCAGTCTCTGCCTCCTTCTGCAGTTATTACCCTCTATAGCTCCCTTTGGTATCTTCATGTCTTACGGATTACTACCATCCTGTCCGTTCTTCTTGCCAGTGTTCTCCATGTGCTCCTTTCTTCACCTACTCCACAGAAAATCTCCTCATTCCTTACCTGATCAGTCCACCTAATTTTCAATACTTGTCTCTAGCACGGCAACTCAAGTGCTTCGATTCTTTTGTGTTTCGGTTTTCCCACAGTCCATGTTTCACTACCATACAATGCCGTGCTCCAAAACTACGTTCTCAGAAATTTCTTCCTCAAATTAAGGTCACTGTTTCATTTTAGTAGAATTCTCTTATCCAGGAAAACCATTTTTTCCGGTGCTGGTCTCCTTTTTATGCCCTCCTTGACCCTCCCATCAAAGGTTATTTTGTTGCCTAGGTAGCAAAAGTCTTTATCTTCGTTGACTACGTTGTCCCCTATTCCGATGTTAAGTTTCTCGCTGTTCTCGTTTTTGCACCTTCTCATTACTTTCGTCTTTTTTCGGTCTACGCTCCACTCATATTCTGTACTCATTAGACTGTTTATTCCATTCAACAGATTCTGTAATTCTTCTTCACTTTAAGCCAGAATGGGAATCTCATCAGCGAATGTTACTATATTTTTCGTTTCACTTTGAATTTTAATCCCACTTTAAACCATCTTTTTATTTCCTACAATGCTTCTTCGATGTGTAGATGATTAGGAGGGGCGAAAGACCACCTCCCTCCTAGACCCATTTCAATCCGAGCGCTTCGTTCTCGATCTTCCATTCTCATTATTACCAGTTGATTCTTGAACATATTGTATGTTACACGCCTGTCCCTATAGCTTAGCCCTATTTTCCGCCGAATTTCAAACGTCTTGCTCCATTTTAAACTGTCGAACGCTTATCAGGCATACGTGTCAAATGTGAGGGCTGTGCTTTAACACAGAACTAGTTATCTTACATATATTGGATTCTAACATCTTGCCACACTCTGAGTAGATGATAAAGAAACTGTTTTCCTGAGGAGATACGGGAGTTCACTGTAGAAGACAGACGTTGTTTAGCCAGGAGTAGCTATGGATGTTATTTGGCGAGTGGAAGAGCGAGAGAGAGAGAGAGAGAGAGAGAGAGACGGGTAGAGAGGGGAGGAGAGAGGTAGTGACGGAGGGGTAGGGGATAAGAAAATGGGCAGAGAAAGGAGGGATGGAGGAGCGCAGGGGGGGGGGAGAAAGAGAGAGAGGGGGGCGGAGGTGTATTATGTAAGTTTTATATCCTAAATACTAAATATAGTTAAAAGTAGACTAAATGCAGTCACAGAGAGTATGGGCTCGCCAGTGGTTCATCCGCGGAAACTGCATTAACAGTGGTGGGATGTGTGTGTGAAATCTTATGGGACTTAACTGCTAAGGACATCAGTCCCTAAGCTTACACACTACTTAACCTAAAATATCCTAAGGACAAACACACACACCCATGCGCGCGGGAGGACTCGAACCTCCGCCAGGACCAGCGGAATGGTGGGATGCATCTATTTATGGTTCCGTAGTATTTGAAGTAAACTGGAAATTTGTCGTGACATTTGAAACTGAATAAGGGTTGTGCATAATTCTTGAGTTGTTGCTGGAAGCGGTAAACTGTCTGCGGTGTGGACGGTCTTAGCCGAAGTTCCCCGCCATATCTCCTCTTCAGTCTCTTTGCCAGTAACCTTATGTTTGGTGCGAACAAAACACGATTACTGACGTCAGACGATGAAGAGAATATCGTCTTTTCTCCGGACCACTGAAAGTAATGCATTCAGCTAGCGGTGTGAACAACTGAAGCGTAAACGTTCCGGGCAAGCAGCGATGTGCCAGCAGCTCCGCTCTAGCGTAAGCACGTCCTTTGATCCAATATTCAGACATGAGAAATTGCGTCGTGTTCAGAAGAGCACAATTGTAGCTTTAAGGAATAGTCTGTTCATTGGCTGTGACTTTCTATATTACTGAAAAAATAAAAGGGCCACTCGCTTCCAATTGTAGGCTGCTTCTCTAATGTCTTCCAGGAGCGACAAAAACTTCATTTTTTGTATTTCATATGAAATTCTGTCGTAAGCTACTCAAATGTTTTCTTTTACTCTTTGCGCAGTAGGAGAGCGTGCTTCAGAAATTTATCGTACGATGAAAGATGTCTCGCTCGGTGCACAATACTCCTCTTTATAGTTATCAATCGTCGGATTTGTTTGATGCGACTCGTCACGAATTCCTCTCCTGTGCCAACCTCTTCATCTCGGAGTAGGACATCCAACATACGTCCTTTATTATTTTCTGGGTGTATTGCAGCCTCTGACTTCCTCTACAGCCCCCTCTAGTAATACGGAAGTCATTCCCAGATGTCCTATCATCCTGTCCCTTCTTCTTTTCAGCGTTTTCCACATACTCCTTTCCGATTCTGCACAGAACCTCCTCATTCCTTATCTTATCAGCCCTTCTAGTTTTCAACATCCGCCTATAACACTACATCCCAAATGATTCGATTCTCTTCTGTTTCGCTTTTCCAACAATCCATGTTTCACTGCCATGCAATGCTGTACTTCAAACTATTCATTAAGATAATTCATTACGATAAAAGTTCAACCAGCACAATGATAATGCTGGCCGAAGTGGCCGAGCGGTTAAAGGCGCTACAGTCTGGAACCGCACGACCGCTACGGTCGCAGGTTCGAATCCTGCCTCGGGCATGGATGTGTGTGATATCCTTAGGTTAGTTAGGTTTAAGTAGTTCTAAGTTCTAGGGGACTTATGACCACAGCCGTTGAGTCCCATAGTGCTCAGAGCCATTTGAACCATTTGAACCACAATGATAATGCACAATAAGAAGTGTGCAAAACTGTATTTGCAGATTACTGACTCAGAAGAAAATCGGAGGGAAAGACGACAAAAAGACAAATATAGAACTGTGTACATGTCCAGAAACAGCGTGACTCGCAGTGTGCAAATTGCCCGGACTATAAGCATTCAGTATTTCAGTATTTCAGAATGAGAGCGCTTTGTGACTTCCAAAAAATTCTGCTCATAATTTCAAACCTTTTACAGACTTCTTCTCGCTGACATGCCCACAAGATAATGAAAAGAATAGAATCTCCTCATGTACGGGTTCACAGCCTTAATGAATAGTATAAATTATAGAACAATTTTAACCACATATACTGCCAGTTTATCCCATTAGAGCACATGCATATAAAGTACATTACTGGCTGATGTATGATATTGATGGTGTGTCACATTTAAACATGTTTGTTGGATTTTATTTTGGGACAGACAGGTGTGTATATGTGGGAACGTGTCGATACCCAATAACATGCAACAAACAGTTTCTAAATATGATACAGACATACCAATATCACACATTTGATAATGGCCTATGGCTGAAACTAGCCAGTAACGTAATTTAAAAACAAAATCCACTAAAGGGATAAACTGACACCCTACAATGGTTAAAATATTTCCGTCATTTAGGAATAAAATTTTTCGCTTGCTAGAAGGAATGCTATGCCACTTCTGGCACACCCTTCACACCAGTATTCGGTTGCCGACGTGCTAACTTCATGACCCAATGGCAATTTTCGTATGACTTCACAAATAGCCTTTTTACTTGAATCCCAGTGACGTCACGTTAGATCAACGCTCCTGAACATTTGACGTCATCAAGATGGCGTATGGCTGGGAATTTAAAAATTAAAGATGGCAGATGGCAGGAAACTCTTATTCAGACACTCACAGTGCAGGATGGCTCCGGGGAAGTATTTTTCAGCCAATATCAATGCAGCATATTTTGTCATGCGTGCCGGTATTGACAGCAATATCCAACAGCGCTATTTATAATAACAGATTTGATAAGCTCGTAAGCACGCACACACACACACACACACACACACACACACACACACACACAAACATCTCGGCTGAACTCTCAAAAAATTTTCTCTGTATCATGTTCAAATGTATTTATCCAAATAATTATACAAACGGTGTAAATTACATCACTTTCACTCTTAAAAGTACTTTACATTCCATTAAAATGAGACAGTCAATCACAGTACAGCTATCTTGGACGTGCTCAGAAGTATCTTTACCGTTTGAAAACTTTTCTTGCAAGATGTGCAAAAGTATATGTCCAAAAAATTTAGTTAATCAGCTTTCGTGGAAGTGGAAAGTCCGGTTTCTGTACCATTGATGGTGTAACGCACAATGGAGACTGATATCAAGTATTTTCCATACCTAAATTGTTCTATAATGTTTCTCAACTGTCACAACGCAGGCAAGCAGGCATCAACAATACTGAACTCGCCGACTGAGCGTTTTCCTTGTTCTTACAAGTCTTGTCTTGGTGACACCCAGTGCATTTGAGTCTTGATAGTAATATGACACATAGTTCTTGTTGCAGGAAACACTTGTGCACTACTGTTTATATATTGTATTGTTTGTATGAAACCAGTGACATAGAAACGATTGAGAGGCTTCGTCCTGCCATAGTTCTCAGTGGTTCGCAACCCCATAACAGGCCACTGCAGTCCATGCACCCCACCGCCGCCCCCATCGAACCCAGGGTTATCGTGCGGTTCTGCCCCCAGTGGACCTCCCCAGGAACGTCTCATACCACACGAATGTAACCCCAAATGTTTGCGTGGTAGAGTAGTTATGGTGTACGCGTACGTGGTAATGGTGTTCGTGCAGCAACCGCCGACGTAGTGTAACTGAGGCGGAATAAGGGGAACCAGCCAGCATTCGCCGAGGCGGATGGAAAACCGCCCTAAAAACCATCCACAGGCTGGCTGGCACACCATACCTCGACACTAATCCGCCGGGTGGATTCGTGCTGGGGACCGGCAATCCTTCCCGCTCGGGAAGCAGCGCGTTAGACCGCGTGGCTAGCCAGGCGCACACTGCTGATATAACTTAAATGATTGTAGTCGAGCTGAAAATGATAATTACCAAAGCGAACAATGATATTCCCACGTTTAAATACGACAAAAACTCGTCTCTAATACTGAAATCAAAGTCAGTGAAACATTATATTGACTTCATACAAGGGTTTTAATTTTATCTTGCAGTACAAAATGTTTCCCATCTTCTGGTGACAATTTAATTTAAGCTGTCACATACTGGAAACTATGCGACTCTTCAACGACAAAGCATACTGAATAGCAGATGGTGACTGCCACTACCCGAATCATGGTGACTACCATTGTCTCGAGTGATGACTACCATTACCCTAAACAGTGACTGACATAACCACAACCATGTTGATTACCATGACCCCCAAACACACGTGGTGATTGCCATTACGCCGAGTGGTGACTATCATTACCCTGAACAGTGATTGCTGTTACACAGTCATGGATGTTTTAATAACATTCCAGTATACATCCTACTAGTTCTGATATGAATTTTGGTTAATGACATTGACACGATGTTCGACAAAACAATGATTGATGTTTCTACGATGGCCACGTTGTGGCTGGCGGTTTCATTTTAGTGGCCTCGAAAATACCTTTAGGTATGGAAAAACTGCAAGCTACATCCTTGAATATTCCATTGAAAACTTCTCCACGATTATCATTTTGCCTTTTTAGCCGATGTGTATGCCTGATTAATGTAAATATTTCCCATTAAGCCCATATTAAATTTTTACGGTACCCGCCACTGCTTCTTTGGATTTCCCACCCTCCGACATCTGTAGTTCTTTGATTTTCCGCCATTTTGATGACTTCATATATTCATTATAATAATATTGTATTAACAGCCGTTATTTTGATATTGTTTTAATAGATAATCAGTTTGCACGTTCCAGTCACATCATCTTCATGCCTGTCGCATGAATCACACCAAGTACCACTCTTGCTTGTATAAGACAAGGCACCAACGTTTTTTACTTACGCCAGATCGGTAGTGGCCATCATCCAGGTGCATTCACCGCGCCACGGACGCAGGGGTGTGGTAGCAGATTTACGCTATGGAGCACATTTGTGTGCTATTTCACGCAACGTGTGATAGTAATCGCACGCACCATGGCAGCTGTGAATATTGGTGGGAATCACCTGTGTCTCTTCCTGCTTGACGTGTGCCCTGAAGGCGATGGCATCTTATAGCAGGACAACTGCCATCGTTATAAGACCACAGTGCTCCAGTGCTACAGTGCTTTGAGGGATATGATAGGGAATTCTCATCCGTCAAATTCTTCTGATCAGAATCTAATGGAATACATGTGGAACGTTATATGGCGACAGTTCCACGTGCAGAAACCACTGGCCCGTAATCTTCGGGAATTCCGTGAGGAGTGCAGTCACATCAGATGTCACATTCCCGGAAACCCACCACAGAACTGTCGCATCCATGTCACACAGAGTCACAATTATATTGCGTACCAAAACTGAGTCAACGTGCTACTAATGTTTTGGCTCATCGGGGTATCTGAGACATTGTCGTCTGTCTGCATTCAAAATGACGGTGCACTTCCCAGGAATTACAAAAGAAGTAGTAACCAACATAACAGATATAAAAAGATAATTTGAAACAATATTTTATGCTATCTCCAGAACGACCACAGGATCCTCTGGTTGTCGTATGTGGGTGAGGTTCTAAATAAAACACAGGGACCTTCCGGGTCATTTGGATTATTTATCAGTTCTTTCGGATTCGCTGTTCACCGTCCATTTGCTGCGACCGCGACCTTTCGTGACGACCGCAAATCGATATCAACACTGCTTATTCATGAGGCACTCAAGAGTTCGATAGAGATAGTTGCTGCCTGTAAGAAACCACAGCTTCGTCACACTGACCCTCTTCATCCGCACCAGAAAGGCTCAGGGCTATTCAGATACAATGTAAGACAAAAAACGACGTACCATAAGTAATCACCAGAATGGGACGGAAATCGGTAGTTGTGATGTATATGTACAAACAAACAAATCATTACAGTTGCAAAAAAATTGGGTGATTTATTCAGGAGATAGAGCTTCGCAGATTGACCAAGTCAATGACACGTTAATTTACCTCTGGCCCTTATGCGAGCAGTTACTCCGCTTCTCATTGATTGGTAAACAATACTTCCTTCGTAGGGGGGCTACAGTAATTTCAAATTTTTGAAGAAGTTTCCGTCATTAGACTCATAATTACTTGTTTATTGTACACAATCGTGATTTCGCCTTTTTAGCCATTCTCAAATGAACGATGAAATGTTGAAATATGTCTCACACATTGGATGTCCTCCTGAGGGATATAGTGCCAAATTCTGTCCAACTGGCGCATTAGATTGTTAAAATTCCGAGAAGCCCATTGAGCCGTGGCGGACCGGTGCCAGTTATGTCGTTTGGATCGATTTTGGAGGTTATATGTGATCTTCGGATATAGTGTGGGTTTCTTCCGGGTTGGCGGGTTTCAAGAGTCGGCCATGAGCTTTCGAAAGAAGAACATTGAGAGACTCAGGACGTCTCCGGAGGAAGGAGTGTCGACTGCGACCGTGTGTGTCCTATCAGCGTGATATGCCGCGGAGTTGTATTGGTCGGCAAGGCTGTGTTTTGGGGCAGCTCGGAGAGCCAAGTCTCGTGATTTCTATCAAGGGAAAGGTCGCTGAAGTAAAGTGGTTAAGCTGCTTGAGCCGCTGAGTTGGCCGTTAGTGTATGGGGCTGAGCGACGTGTTACGAGGCGTTTCACTCGCTAGATGATTGTGGAACTTACACATCCGTTGAAACTTCCTGGCAGAGCACTTGCCCACGAAAGCAAAGGTCCCGGGTTCGAGTCTTGGTCCGGCACACAGTTTTAATCTGCCAGGAAGTTTCATATCAGCGCACACTCCGCTGTAGATTGAAATTTTCATTCTAGAAACATCCCCCAGGCTGTGGCTAAGCCATGTCTCCGCAATATCCTTTCTTCCAGGAGTGCTAGTTCTGCAAGGTTCGCAGGAGAGTTTCTGTGACGTTTGGGAGGTAGGAGACGAGGTACTGGCGGAATTAAAGTTGTGAGGACGGGGCGTGAGTCGTGCTTGAGTAGCTCAGTCGGTAGAGCACTTCCCCGCGAAAGGCAAAGGTCCCGAGTTCGAGTCTCGGTCCGGCACACAGTTTTAATCTGCCAGAAAGTTTCAAATCAGCACACACTGCGCTGTAGGATGAAAATTTCATTCTACATGTTGTGACTTGGCAAGACAGCCAAGCCACTATGATTGGTAGCCGAAAGGCACGCGTCTAAGCTCACGCAGGCTGGCGTGAGGTCTGGAACAGTTATAGGAGTTTGTAGTAGGAAGAAAAGTACGTAGCTTCTGGAATACTTAACTTTAATCCATAATTGGTGAACATCGGTCTGACGGTACATGCATCACAAGATAAATAGCAAATGATAATGTAGACTGGCAATGGCAAGGAAAGCGTTTCTGAAGAAGAGAAATTTGTTAACATCGCGTATAGATTTAAGTGTCAGGAAGTCATTTCTGAAAGTATTTGTATGGAGTATAGCCATGTATGGAAGTGAAACATGGACGGTAAATAGTTTGGACAAGAATAGAATAGAAGCTTTTGAAATGTGGTGCTACAGAAGAATGCTGAAGATTAGATGGGTAGATCACATAACTAATGAGGAAGTATTGAATAGGATTGGGGAGAAGAGAAGTTTGTGGCACAACTTGACCAGAAGAATGGATCGGTTGGTAGGACATGTTCTGAGGCATCAAGGGATCACCAATTTAGTATTGGAAGGCAGCGTGGAGGGCAAAAATCGTAGGGGGAGACCAAGAGATGAATACACTAAGCAGATTCAGAAGGATGTAGTTTGCAGTAGGTACTGGGCGATGAAGAAGCTTGCACAGGATAGAGTAGCATGGAGAGCTGCATCAAACCAGTCTCAGGACTGAAGACAACAACAACAACAACAATGGCTCCTTGCTAGATCGTAGCAAATGACGTAGCTGAAGGCTATGCTAACTATCGTCTCGGCAAATGAGAGCGTAATTTGTCAGTGAACCATCTCTAGCAAAGTTTGCGGTACAACTGGGGCGAGTGCTAGGAAGTCTCTCTAGACCTGCCGTGTGGCGGCGCTCGGTCTGCAATCACTGATAGTGGCGACACGCGGGTCCGGCGTATACTAACGGACCGCGGCCGTTTTAAAGGCTACCACCTAGCAAGTGTGGTGTCTGGCGGTGACACCACACTACACATCCGTTAATCGAAAGTATGTGGATGAGCTCCATGTGAGCTGGTTAAATGTTGGCTTCGCAGTGAAGTCTTAGTTATGACTTATAGTGGTTGTTCTCTAATTGTAGACTGATGCACTATGTCTGGTGCAAAGATTCTGCCCTGTATTTTTGTGTGTGTTTCAGAGAGTTACAACTGTCCTGTGTTTGTCAAAAGCTGCTGTAACTGCCAACGCTTTGCCAGGGAGTGAGGTGTAACCCGCGCCTAGGTCCTGCTTGAGCCGTGGTAAAGATTGCTGTTGTGAAGAGCGCGCTGCAGCGCGCAGTGTGAAGCAGTCGCCCTCCGTTTCTGGCGGTGGCCCCGCTGTGGCAATCGCAGCTTTGGTGTCTCCCTCTGGTGGAAAAAGGAGAAAGTTTGCCTGTTCACGTGCATTCAAGGGGCGCTACAAGCTCGCGAGTGGCAGTTGGTCAGTCGGAGCGAGTCTGGTCAGTTGGTCAGCGAGGTCAGTGTAGGGCAGCCAGTCTCTGTCTGTTGGCCGGAGTGCTAGTATGTGTTAGGCCGCCAGTCTTCTCATGTTCAGGTAATGGTCATTGGCGGTTGGATCCATCGGTTGGTCGGTCGCGCACTGGGACACAAGATGACTGGCCCGTCTTGCACGTCCGCGCATGTTAGGTCGCCACGTCAGTCCAGTGGGCCGCGCCGTATAGCGAGGGGTAGTGGTTTCGCGGCCGACACGAGAGCAACAGGAGTCAACTCACCACATTGGTCTGGCCGGCGCGAGCTGCGACGCCGTGAGACAGGAGATCGGCGCGCCTTCCTGCGTCCGTTGAAGCGGCTAGCAGCGGACGGTTCGGGAGAGCGGTTTGGGGGTGCTGCGCCAGGTCTTCGCCAGACATCGTAGTTTATTAGTAGTTAAGTGATTCGTGATATGTTGTTTCATTTACTTGTTAAATTCTACATGTTTTCTTGGTCAGTCTCTCGTCCCCAGCTTGCTCGTCTGTCTCCCGTTCGCATTCGTTAGGCAGTTAGTGTCTGTCTGTCTGTCTGTCGGTCTGCCGTACGTTAATAGCTGCCTCTGTCATGTTTGTCGGATTCGGTGTTAATGAATTTATTGCTTGAAGTGTAACGGCCGAATTCCTGAAATATGTTTTTATCTTGCCTTTCATCTTGAGACGCGGTATATGTGTAATGTAGAGCATATTTGTCTAACCTTAAAAATCAAGTTGCACCTTTGGGGGTCAAGTTAATCTTTTAATGTTAGTGTTTTGTACCATTTCCTTCCCTCCTACGGGGTGCATAGTTTATGTGTTTGTGTGAGTTCTTAAAAATTTTTAGTCTGGTGTGTTGCAGATTTGCACCAGTGTAGTCTTTCAGAGGTTGTGGTGAGCGGTCGTGACTACGGCTGTGTCAAAATGGAGCGGCAAGGTTCTCAACCCGGAAGCTCATACTGCCAAAAATTTGTTCTTTCTGCGTCTGAATAAATTATAACTTGAAATTTAGAGGATACTTTCTGATTATAATTTTAAATCTGTTTCTAAAAAGAAAAAAAGGAGAAAGGGTTTTTAGGAATAAAATTTCCATTTGTTGAAAGAAATTTGATTTGTTTTCATCAGTTACCCACTGACAACTACTTCCACGCTCACATAGTGTGATTAAATGTGTTAATGTTCTTGATGAATCGCTAGTAAATAAAGTAAATTCTTAAGAAAAAGTTTTGAAAGTAAATTCACGGTTCACTGCTGTGTTTACGTAACCCTCCCATGGCTGGATTACTTTGGGTGAGGACCCCATACCAAAAGTTTAGTATATCTTTCCTAAGATTTGTAAAACGCGTTTTGTAATTTGATTGTGATTTTCTGATGTTTAAACAAATGTTGTTCGGTACATAAAGATAGAGCTACAACTAAGTAAACGTTAGCAAATAGAGCAGGTGTAAAGTAATTAAAATCTCTCTATCTATTTTGGGCTAACTGCAGTGATCTTTCTCTGTAGTAATAAACAGTCCACAGTGTTTGTTAAGCCGATGCCACATCTCTATTTAAGTTACAGCGTGTCATCACGTAAAGTGTGATCTCGGTTTGTTTCATTACAATCTTTCCTGCTTCTGTTACATATCCATGTTCTAGTGAGTTGTGGTTAACCACGTGCGTTTTATGTGTTGATAAGCCGTGTAGAAATCAAATGCAATCAAGTGGGTGGCCAATTCTGATAGGAACTGACTGTCTGTTGTTATGGTTTCTTAAGTGTGGCGAAGCCACGGCAGTACTGTGTTTGCTAGTTGTTTCTTAACTGATTTCATATGCATTTTATGGTTATGCTTGTTGGGTTCTGATAACTGCCTTGTTTTAATAAGAACTTACACTAAGTAACTGCTGCATTCTACTGAAAATTGTGGGGGAATTAAAAGGAATCTGATTTTAATAAAATAAGTGAGTGTAAATCAAAGTATGACTACCAGCCATGGTTCGCTATCCTGCTTCCCATCGTGATAATACACTCCTGGAAATGGAAAAAAGAACACATTGACACCGGTGTGTCAGACCCACCATACTTGCTCCGGACACTGCGAGAGGGCTGTACAAGCAATGATCACACGCACGGCACAGCGGACACACCAGGAACCGCGGTGTTGGCCGTCGAATGGCGCTAGCTGCGCAGCATTTGTGCACCGCCGCCGTCAGTGTCAGCCAGTTTGCCGTGGCATACGGAGCTCCATCGCAGTCTTTAACACTGGTAGCATGCCGCGACAGCGTGGACGTGAACCGTATGTGCAGTTGACGGACTTTGAGCGAGGGCGTATAGTGGGCATGCGGGAGGCCGGGTGGACGTACCGCCGAATTGCTCAACACGTGGGGCGTGAGGTCTCCACAGTACATCGATGTTGTCGCCAGTGGTCGGCCAAAGGTGCACGTGCCCGTCGACCTGGGACCGGACCGCAGCGACGCACGGATGCACGCCAAGACCGTAGGATCCTACGCAGTGCCGTAGGGGACCGCACCGCCACTTCCCAGCAAATTAGGGACACTGTTGCTCCTGGGGTATCGGCGAGGACCATTCGCAACCGTCTCCATGAAGCTGGGCTATGGTCCCGCACACCGTTAGGCCGTCTTCCGCTCACGCCCCAAAATCGTGCAGCCCGCCTCCAGTGGTGTCGCGACAGGCGTGAATGGAGGGACGAATGGTGTCGTCTTCAGCGATGAGAGTCGCTTCTGCCTTGGTGCCAGTGATGGTCGTATGCGTGTTTGGCGCCGTGCAGGTGAGCGCCACAATCAGGACTGCATACGACCGAGGCACACAGGGCCAACACCCGGCATCATGGTGTGGGGAGCGATCTCCTACACTGGCCGTACACCACTGGTGATCGTCGAGGGGACACTGAATAGTGCACGGTACATCCAAACCGTCATCGAACCCATCGTTCTACCATTCCTAGACCGGCAAGGGAACTTGCTGTTCCAACAGGACAATGCACGTCCGCATGTATCCCGTGCCACCCAACGTGCTCTAGAAGGTGTAAGTCAACTACCCTGGCCAGCAAGATCTCCGGATCTGTCCCCCATTGAGCATGTTTGGGACTGGACGAAGCGTCGTCTCACGCGGTCTGCACGTCCAGCACGAACGCTGGTCCAACTGAGGCGCCAGGTGGAAATGGCATGGCAAGCCGTTCCACAGGACTACATCCAGCATCTCTACGATCGTCTCCATGGGAGAATAGCAGCCTGCATTGCTGCGAAAGGTGGATATACACTGTACTAGTGCCGACATTGTGCATGCTCTGTTGCCTGTGTCTATGTGCCTGTGGTTCTGTCAGTGTGATCATGTGATGTATCTGACCCCAGGAATGTGTCAATAAAGTTTCCCCTTCCTGGGACAAGGAATTCACGGTGTTCTTATTTCAATTTCCAGGAGTGTAGTTGTGGTATGTATTGTGCAAGGTCGTATTAAAGGCGCCACGTACCATCAATAATGCTCCAATCGTTCTCAACTGGGAAAGATCTGGCGATCTTCCTGTACAAAGTAGGGTTTGGCAGGCACGTTGACAAGCAGTAGAAACTCCGTTGTGTTGGCAGGGCATTATCTTACTGCAACGTAAGTCAATCATGGCTTGCCGTGAAAGGCAACGAAACAGGGCATAGAATATCCTATCGGTGTAATGTAAGGATGCCGCGAAAGCCAACCGAAGGAGTCCCGCTATGAAATGAAACACAAGTCCAGACCATCAGTCCTAGTCGTCAGGCCGCATGTCGAGCCCCACCACCGTCCAGGGTGTGTCCAGACACGTGTTCACCCTGGAACCTCATTGCCTGGAGTAGAGCTGTCTTCGTTGTTGAGTCCCGCTTCGAACTGCGTCACGATGCCACCGAAGACGTGTCTGGAGACGCTCCAGGCGTCGTTGGGATGTAAAGATGACTGTAACCCTCCTTGCGGCCCGACAAACAGCTGTGACGGTCTCGATTGGATTTCTTTTCGTACCAGGACGCCTTTGGTTGTCATCCGCTGCAGACTTCACACCAGGGACGTACATCGAAAATATTCTAGGACCCGTTTTGTTGACTCCAAGGCAAGCCATCCTGGCTTTACATACCAGTACGATAATGCCCGTCTGCACACCTCGAAAGTGTCTGCTGCTTACCAAACCATACCTTTGCAAGCTAGGTAGCCGGATCTCTCCACAGTTGAGAACGTTTGAAGAGTTAATTGCAGGGCCCTCCTACCATCGCGGGATTTTAATTATCTAACGCGCCATTTGCACAGAATTTGGCGCGATACCCACTGGAGAACATCCAACAACTTTATCAATCGATGTTAAGAAGAATAACTGCTTGCATAAGGGTCAGAGGTGGACCAACGCGCTACTCCCATGTTCGAGATGTGAAGCTCATTCGGTGGAATTAATCATCGAATTTTTTTGAAATTGTAATCATTTATTTGTCTGTATATGTCTATAACATTAGAAATTTCAGCGATTTCCGCCCTACTCTGAGAGTTCCACCTTGATGCGTATTTTTATATGTTGGTATTTTCCGTGCTTACTTTTCTACATTCCACGAGTTGCTGGAGAATAACAGGCTTATTACAAATGATTTCACAGCTCTATAATAATTTTATTATTTGAGATATTTTCACAATGCTTTGCACACACATACAAAACTCAAAAAGTTTTTTTAGGCATTCACAAATGTTCGATATGTGCCCCTTTATTGATTCGGCAGAACATCAAGCCGATAATCAAGTTCCTCCCACACTCGGCGCAGCATGTCCCCATCAGTGAGTTCGAAAGCATCGTTGATGCGAGCTCGCAGTTCTGGCACGTTTCTTGGTAGAGGAGTTTTAAACACTGAATCTTTCACATAACCCCACAGATAGACATCGCATGGGGTTAAATCGGGGGAGCGTGGAGGCCATGACATGAATTGCTGATCATGATCTCCACCACGGCCGATCCATCGGTTTTCCAATCTCCTGTTTAAGAAACCTGTAGTGCGGCTTCAGCCGAACAAAATTTTATGGGTTTTTCTACGTATCTATAGTGTGTCGTGACCATATGTCAATGAATGGAGCTACAGTGAATTTATGAAATCGCTTCAATCATTTGTAATAGCCCTGTATACTCTACCGGTCATTAAAATTGCTACACCAAGAAGAAATGCAGATGATACACGAGTATTCATTGGACAAATATATTATACTAGAACTGACAGGTGATTACATTTTCACGCAATTTAGGTGCATAGATCCTCATATAATCAGTACCCAGAATAACCACCTCTGGCCGTAATAACGGCCTTGATACGCCTGGGCACTGAGTCAAACAGAGCTTGGATGGCGTGTACAGGTACAGCTGCCCATGCAGCTTCAACACGATACCACAGTTCATCAAGAGTAGTGACCGGCGTATTGTGACGAGCCAGTTGTTCGGCCACCATTGACCAGACGTTTACAATTGGTGAGAGATCTCTAGAATGTGCTGGCCAGGGCAGCAGTCGAACAATTTCTGTATCCAGAAAGGCCAGTACAGGACCTGCAACAAGCGGTCGTTATTATCCTGCTGAAATGTAGGGTTTCGCAGCGATCGAATGAAGGGTAGAGCCACGGGTCGTAACACATCTGAAATGTAACGTCCACTGTTCAAAGTGCCGTCAATGCTAGACGTGTAACCAATGGCACCCCATTCCATCACGCCGGGTGATACGCCAGTATTGCGATGACGAATACACGCTTCCAGTGTGCGTTCACCGCGATGTACCCAACCACAGACGCGACGATCATAATGCTGTAAACAGAACGTGGATTCATCCGAAAAAACGACGTTTAACCATTCGTGCACCCAGGTTCGTCGTTGTGTACACCATCGCAGGCGCTCCTGTCTGTGATGCAGCCATGGTCTCCAAGCTGATAGTCCATGCTGCTGCAAACGTCGTCGAACTGTTCGTGCAGATGGTTATTGTCTTCCAAACGTCCCCATCTGTTGGCTCAGGGGTCGAGACGTGGCTGCACGATCCGTTACAGCCATGCGGATAAGATGCCTGTCATTTCGATTGATAGTGATACGAGGCCGTTGGGATCCAGCACGGCGTTCCGTATTACCCTCCTGAACCCACCGATTCCATATTTTGCTGACAGCCATTGGATCTCGACCAACGCGAGCAGCAATGTTGCGATACGATAAACCGTAATCGCGATAGGGTACAATTCGACCTTTATCAAAGTCGGGACCGTGATGGTACGCATTTCTCCTCCTTACACGACGCATCACAACAACGTTTCACCAGGCAACGGCGGTCAACTGCTGTTTGTGTGTGAGAAATCGGTTGGAAACTTTCCTCACGTCAGCCACCGGCGCCAACCGTGTGTGAATGCTCTGAAAAGCTAATCATTTGCATATCACAGTATCTTCTTCCTGTGGGTTAAATTTCTGCGTCTGTACCACCATCTTCGTGGTGTACCCTCCCTGTGCGCCGACCGAGCACGTTGTTCCTACTTCCGCCTGTCAGGCAGCCAGGCATGTGTCGAACGTTCGTTTACTCTGTCTAATGTGTGCATCGGCCGATGTCTCATCGCTCTTGCGTAGCGAAGTTTGTTGTTGTTTCCTTTCTGGCAGGGGCGTTCTCTACCTGTGCTCTGATGTCCGTCGAATCTCCCAAGAATATTCCAAGTGTCAGTTTTGACACGACTACACAGCAGGGCTCTCTAGAAATTCACGATTGATGTGTAGATACGATTGGAGTTATATCTGATCAGGTAGATACTGCTTATTTTGATTCTGATTTGTATACAATTTTCTGCGAGGTTTTACGATCCCTTGTAAGTAGACTGGGTTCTCTCTCGGGCTATTTCTCAAGTGATGTTTACACAACTTAATAGTTCCTTCAGTCCAGACCTTCTTGTAAATGCGGCGACCGAGCACATTCCGGTTGGAGTTTAAAATCTTCCACCCGATGTGGACGATTTACTTCTTAAGGCGGCGTTGCTTCCTTATGGCATAGTTCGGCATATCAGGCGGGAACGCTGGTCTGCTCACCGCCGATTGCAATGTCACAGTGGTATTCACCTTCGAGTGCACAGGTTCCAAAAATGCCGCTGCTGTGGAGAGAGGGACGTGATGAATATTTTTTTCCAGTTGTACTTTCATATCTTATATGTCCGAAAGCATAGTCCTTCACGCTGGAATGTTTGTGTTACCGGATTCATGTTACGTATGCAGAACAAGAAGGAACTAACTTCTTTTGTAATGAAAGTGGCCATCTCTGAAGATCACTTTTGTAAGTTTTTCTTGACAGTCTATACTCCGACATAGCTGTCGTAAAGGAGTGACTGTATACTAAGTTAAATTTTTATTTTCTAGAGAAGCCACAGTCACAATACATACAAATTTTCTTTAAAACAAGGGGTTATATTACCGGTTTCAACGAACAACGCCGTCATTTTCAAATGTAAAACATCAGTTGGAGAATATATTATGGGAATCATTAACAACTCCTTTTACCCAGCTAGGCATTATGATTCTATATTCCGGCATAACTATCGTAAAGTAGTGAGACTATACTATAAGCTAAGTGTTTGACACTACAATAGTGGAGCCTTAGTCAAAGTACGTAATATCTAGCTCGGTAAGGAATTTTTAATGATTCCCATTATACAGGGTGAGTCACCTAACTCTACCGCTGGATATATTTCGTAAACCACATAAAATACTGACGAATCGATTCCACAGACCGAACGTGAGTACGTGTACCCCACCCCTCATGGTAATGTACATGCGCGTCAGTGAAAAAGACCAATAAAAAGGTGTTATCATGTGGACGTAATGTGCTGTTCCAGTCTCTTCTGTACCTAAGGTCCATTACCGTTCCCTTTGGATCCCTACGTAATTCGGTGCTCTCCGATACACACGATCGAACAGTGGAGGAGTGGTACTCAAGCGTCAACTTTAGGTTACAATATCTCCGGATGTAATTAACATTTTACAATGCAACAAACGGCAATGATTACGTATTTGTTTATATGTTCAGATGTGCTAACGAAACTAACGGGGTTCCATTTAAAAAAAAACGTAGGTTTGTGTTAAAAAACGTACTTCCGTGCATTTTTTATGGTTTGTATTAACCAATTACACTAGCCCCTCTCCTCACGTTCGGTCTGTGGAATCGATTCGTCGGTTCTGGCGCTGCAGTCCGGAACCGCGGGACTGCCACGGTCGTAGGTTCGAATCCTTCCTCGGGCATGGGTGTGTGTGATGTCCTTAGGTTAGTTAGGTTTCAGTAGTTCTAAGTTCTAGGGGACTTATGACCTAAGATGTTGAGTCCCATAGTGCTCAGCCATTTGAACCATTTTTTGAATCGATTCGTCAGTATTTGATGTGGTTTACGAAATATATCCAGCGGTAATGTTAAGTGATTCACCGTGTATATTCTCCTATGTTTTACATTTGAGAATGACGGCGTAGTTCGTTGGCAACCGGTAATGCAACACATTTTTTTTAAGATAAATTTTATGTTTTGTGACTATGGCTTCACTATTGTCGTGCCAAATACACATGTTCTTGAATAATTCGAAAACTAGGGCTTCTATCGACAAAGTACCCTGGTACAAAATTTAACTTCATTAAATTACTTACAAAAACGCCCTTTTCATTATTCTAAACTAATAGTTTAAGCTAGCGAGAGAATATAGAAATCTCACGCATGGTTTTTGAAAGTGAGATGTAACATTGCAGGCTGCATAAAACGACATCGGTAGGGGCAGCTGAATCATTATGTATATTTTCCAGGCATATTAAGCTGAAACGTCGAACACCGCTGTATAGTAGTCTGTGATGAGTAAACAACTAGCTTGCTAAATAATAGCAATGAGGTGTCACCGACCGAAGCTACCTATCCGAAGGACAGATCGCCTGTGGCACATACCTCAAACCATGAGACCAGGCGGACTCATTTGTGACTCGCCCGAAAACACTGAAGTTAAAATTGGTTTTTGGAAATATTGTAGAATCAATTCTCCTCCCCTTCCCGGTGGAATAGTGTCTGTGAATGTTTTTCCCACTACTCCGGCCTTGCAGTGGGTTACTTCCGTCATAAACACCTCGTAGCAGTCGTTTGCTAGCTGCGACCAGAGATACTGTAGAGAGGTAACATGGTCAGAAGCCGGCAGTAGGAGTGAAGACTGGGGTAGGTCACGGATCCATGGGCGTGTCTGTTGCTGGAGCAGAGCGAGACTTACCGGGGATGGTGTAGTTGACTTCGGCGGCGCGCCGGCCGTCATACGGCTGGGACTCCACGCGGATGTTGTAGCAGCACTCCTGCATCACGCGCGGGTCGTTCTTCACGTTGGTCACCTCTGGCGGCACCACCGCCCACGACGTCATCTGCACACACACGTAGAAGAAATGTACTCCATAACATATACATCCACACTCATGCTCATATATTAAGGACAATTGCAGAATGTGGTGCCACACAACGTGGCGCTACACAAAATAGACGCTAATAGCATAGGCACATAGGGAACACACGACACAGATCTGTAAGTCGACGGTATTGGTGATAAGTTGAGAAAACCGTCCCGAAACACATGTGCTACAAAACGCCACTACTTACTGCGCATGTATCCCGACTTCAATATGGGATATGATCACCATGCACAAGTACACAGGTCGCACAACGGGTTGGCAACCTCTGGATCAGGTGGTCGAGCAGCTGCTGGTGTATAGCCTCCCATTCCTGCACCAGTGCCTGTCGAAGCTCCTGAAGTGTCCTAGGGGTTTGAAGACGTACAGGGATACGTCGACCGAGAGCATACCAGACGTGCTCGGTGGGGTTTTGGTGTGGAGAACATTCAGGCCACTCCATTCGCCTGTTTCAAGGTACTCCTCCATGAGGAAGCTCGGTGTGCCCGTACGTTATCCTCCATCAGGAGGAAGGTGGAACGCACTGCACTCCCGAAAAGGCGGTCATACTGGTGCAATATGACGTCCCGATACACTTGACCTGTTACAGTTCGTCTGTCAAAGACATGCAGGGGTGTACGTGCACCAGTCATAATCCCACCCCACACCACCAAACCACGACCTCCATATAGGTCCCTTTCAATGACATTAAGCGGTTGGTATATGGTTCCTGGTTCACGCCAGATGAAAACCAGGCGAGAATCACTGAAGATTATACCTGGACTCGTCCGTGAACATAACCAGGGACCACTGTTCTAATGACCATGTACTGTGTTCTTGACATCAGGTTTTACGGGGTCTCCTGTGACCAGGGGTCAGTGGAATGCATCTTGCATGTCTCTGGGCGATGAACCATGTCTGTTCAGTCGTCTGTAGAGCTGCGGTAAGGTCCCGAGCAAGGCTACCTGCAGTACCCCGTTGCCATCTGCGGGCACTGATGGTGAGATATCGGGTCTTCTTGTGGTGGTGTACACTGTGGACGTCCTGTATTGTAGCGTAGCGCCTGGACACGTTTCCTGTCTGCTAGAGTCGTTGCCATAATCTTGAGATCACACTTTGTGGCACACGGAGGGCCCGTGCTACGACCTTCTGTGTTTGACCAGCCTCCAGTCACCCTCGTATTCTACCCCTCATAACATCATCAATACGTATTCTCTGAGCCAACGCACAGTCACCATTGGCACGTCTGAAAACGTCTGCACACTTACTCGCTGCACCGTACTCTGACATGCACCAACACACCTCTGCGTATGTGGACTGCTGCCAGCGCCACCGTGCGACGACCGCAGGTAAAATGCATCGCATGGTCATACCCCGAGCTGATTTAAACCTGCAAACTGCGCACCAGAGCGTTGTTTCAGAAATGTATCAGCATTATCCTTAATTTATGAGCATGAGTGTGCGTACATAGTCCACAAGCCACAACACGGTGCATGGTAGAGTACCTTTTTAGCACATCCCTGAGATGTACATATTGACCTATGCAGGAACAGAGCACTTCCCGTAAGAGAACTTTAAATACTCTTTTGAAGTCGCGCAACACAAACCGATAAACATCTGGACTGAAGCGAGGCTGGCACAATTAAACATGATATATAGGTAGGGGAAGTTGGGGGTGAACCCTCATATTTCTATTTACGAGTTGGCAACACTGTTTTTTTGGCCTTTGGACCGTAAAGACAGCCGGTAAATTCAGCACTACCATGGCGATTGGTAGCGTCAGACGTTGTTGTTGCGCAAAATAATTTGTTACATTTTTGTGGTCGTGTATCTTACCTTCTCTTCATTAAGGAACTTATGACGTCGTATTACGAGGGTTGAATGAAAAGTAATACCTCCACCTTCGTTAACTGGGTTTCCATGGGAATATTTTAGTAAGTCAAACGTAGAAATAATCCTTAGAACGTGATCTTTAATTACCAATATTCCCTTTTCCACATAATCACCATCAAATTGGATACATTTCTGCCAGCGGCGATCAAGATTTCTGAAGCCGTCACGGAAGAAGTCGACACTCCATAGACTGACATTTCGTCTCCAGGTCTTAAAGGTCTACCCAAGTTTCGTCTCCTGTCACAACTGAATGGAGAAAGGCGTCACCTTCATTCTCGTAACGCGAGAGGAGTTCCTGGCAGATTTCAAGTCTGTGCACTTTCATTTCAGGAGTCAGCATCCGAGGTATCCATCGTACACAGATCTTCCGATAGCCAAGCAAAGTTGTTCTTGTGAAACGCCGATTGTGCTTGCAGTTTATCTCTGAGTGATACAACGATCGTCCTGAATCAATGTCTACATTTTGCTTGTGAAACTCGGTGGTTGCTGTCACAGGACGTTCAACTCTTTGTTTGTCACGCAGTTCAGATGTTCCCGCCTCAACATCTTTAAACTTACTCTCCCAACGACGCACAGTACTCACATCAACACAATCACCGTAAACCACTCCTTTGGGGTGACACCTTCTGTGGTCAAGAATTCAGTGATTGAACGTTGCTTGGATCGCATTGACCGACCGTCTGCGCAGGGTTCCAAAGATTACTCTGTAACAACAGAACCGTTCAAAGCTAAGGCTTCCCGCCAAGTGGAACTGTAGAGAAGAGGCTACGGAAGAAGCCAGTATCTGCCGCATACCAATGCTGCCAACTGTTGAAGAGTTACGAAGGTGAAGGCATTACTTTTCAGGCACAAGCAGTGGGACAAAAACCTAGCCTATCTCATCTTACCCCATGACTTCGTTACATATAACATAGGCGTGACGTAAGAGGTATATGCTTTTAACGGCACGCTGTGTCAAAACGTTTTAATAATTACATATAGAATTTACAGTTACCTTGCTCCTACCTTTGGATAATTTTTGTCACTAATAACTTGATTAATTATTGATTAATTAATTAAACGCTTTATACAATCGGGAAATTAAGACATGGCTTAACAGCGATCCGGGGAAAGTGGCACCCAGTACCAAAGATCACAGTTCTTCGGATTTGCATGTACTAGAATAGCAACACGCTGGCCGGAGTGGCCGAGCGGTTAAAGGCGCTACAGTCTGGAACCGCACGACCGCTACGGTCGCAGGTTCGAATCCTGCCTCGGGCATGGATGTGTGTGATGTCCTTAGGTTAGTTAGGTTTAAGTAGTTCTAAGTTCTAGGGGACTGATGACCATAGATGTCCAGTCCCACAGTGCTCAGAGCCAGCCAATTAGTTCCCGTTTCGTAGAACGCTGTCGGCCGCTGAAGGACCCACAACCGCACCCTCTCTTGCATTTCCTCGTCCGACTGGAACCAACATCCATGCACGTCTTTTTTCCGGTCGCCAAAGATGTGAAAATCACACGGTGAAGTTCCGGGGAGGATGTTACAAGGTTTCCCATTCAAATTGCTGAAGTATGGTCTTCCTCCGATTGGAAGTGGGGGTCGGGCATTACCATACAACAGGATGTTTCCATCCGACAGCATTCCGTCAACCTGAAGCCAGAGTAAAAAGCCAACAGGGGAAACATCTCATATCTGCTCCGTCAAAGAAACCCAAAGGTTTTCACACAAGTTCCGAGAAGGTCACGATGACCTCCGACTACAGGGAGCCTCTGCCCTTGGGGTCCCTCCAGCGTGGAACCACAATCAATTTGCAGCGCAATGTATATAGAAGAAACTGCGAGGCAGCATAAAGCCAAAACGCCCGGAATGCTGTCGGACGGATCATCCTCAGGCACAATAAAGCTCGTCCCGACACTTCCAATCCGACAAAGGGTGCTGTTCCGTTATTTGGTTCGAAAGCACTGCAACATCCTTCATAGAGCCCGGACCTTTCAGCACGTGGTTTTCGCACCTTGGTCGACTTGAAGAAAGACAGCCGCGCGGAGTGGTCCGCGGTTTGAGGTGTCACATCATGGACTGTGCGACACCGTCCGCCAGAGGTTCAAGCCCTCCCTCGGTCGTAGGTGTGTGTATTGTTCTTAGTGTTAGTTTAAATTAGTTTTTTCTTTTCTTTTTTTTTTTTTTCGTCATCAGTCTACTGACTGGTTTGATACGGCCCGTCACGAATTCCTTTCCTGTGCTAACCTCTTCATCTCAGAGTAGCACTTGCAACCTCCGTCCTCAATTATTTGCTTGACGTATTCCAATCTCTGCCTTCCTCTACAGTTTTTGCCCTCTACAGCTCCCTCTAGTACCATGGAAGTCATTCCCTCATGTCTTAGCAGATGTCCCATCATCCTGTCCCTTCTCCTTATCCGTGTTTTCTACATATTCCTTTCCTCTCCGATTCTGCGTAGAACCTCCTCATTCCTTACCTTATCAGTCCACCTAATTTTCAACATTCGTCTATAGCACCACATCTCCAATGCTTCGATTCTCTTCTGTTCCGGTTTTCCCACAGTCCATGTTTCACTACCATACAATGCTGTACTCCAGACGTACATCCTCAGAAATTTCTTCCTCATATTAAGGTCGGCATTTGATATTATTAGACTTCTCTTGGCCAGAAATGCCTTTTTTGCCATAGCGAGTCTGCCTTTTATGTCCTCCTTGCTCCGTCCGTCATTGGTTATTTTACTGCCTAGATAGCAGAATTCCTTAACTTCATTGACTTCGTGACCATCAATCCTGATGTTAAGTTTCTCGCTGTTCTCATTTCTACTACTTCTCATTACCTTCGTCTTTCTCCGATCTACTCTCAAACCATACTGTGTACTCATTAGACTGTTCATTCCGTTCAGCAGATCATTTAATTCTTCTTCACTTTCACTCAAGATAGCAATGTCATCAGCGAATCGTCTCATTGATATCCTTTCACCTTGTATTTTAATTCCACTCCTGAACCTTTCTTTTATTTCCATCATTGCTTCCTCGATGTACAGATTGAAGAGTAGGGACGAACGGCTACAGCCTTGTCTTACACCCTTCTTAATACGAGCACTTCGTTCTTCATCGTCCACTCTTATTATTCCCTCTTGGTTGTTGTACATATTGTATATGACTCGTCTCTCCCTATAGCTTACCCCTTTTTTTCAGAATCTCAAACAGCTTGCACCATTTTATATTGTCGAACGCTTTTTCCAGGTCGACAAATCCTACGAAAGTGTCTTGATTTTTCTTTAGCCTTGCTTCCATTATTAGCCGTAACGTCAGAATTGCCTCTCTCGTCCCTTTACTTTTCCTAAGGCCAAACTGATCGTCACCTAGCGCATTCTCAATTTTCTTTTCCATTCTTCTGTATATTATTCTTGTAAGCAGCTTCGATGCATGAGCTGTTAAGCTGATTGTGCGATAATTCTCGCACTTGTCAGCTCTTGCCGTCTTCGGAATTGTGTGGATGATGCTTTTCCGAAAGTCAGATGGTATATCGCCGGACTCATATATTCTACACACCAATGTGAATAGTCGTTTTGTTGCCACTTCCCCCAATGATTTTAGTTTAAGTGGTGTGTAAGTCTAGGGTTCAAAATGGGTCAAATGGCTCGGGGCACTATGGGACTTAACATCTGAGGTCATGAGTCCCCTAGAACTTAAAACTACTTAAACCTAACTAACCTAAGGACATCACACACATCCATGCCCGAGGCAGGATTCGAACCTGCGACCGTAGCGGTCGCGCGGTTCCAGACTGAAGCACCTTTAACCGCGTGGCCACACTGGCCGACGTAAGTCTAGGGACCGATGATCTAAGCAGTTTGGTCCTTAGGAATTTACACACATTTGAACATTTGAATAAAGACATGGATTGACGTCGGTTTAAGTCTTACAAGGTTCAAATGGTTCAAATGGCTCTGAGCACTATGTTGCTTAACTTCTGAGGTCATCAGTCACCTAGAACTTAGAGCTACTTAAACCTAACTAACCTAAGGACATCACACACATCCATGCCCAAGTTAGGATTCGAACCAGCGACCGTAGCGGTGTAGTACAAGGAAGGGCATGAGTGAATGCCGTTGTGGAACTTTCAGCGGGCGACCGCGTACTAAGAAACATGAACTGATCGTTTCGTCTTCCAACGGGAGAAATGTCGTAAAGCGTGTGGTCATTTGAATGGAACCATTCCATGGTCCGGTTTTCATTTGACTGCCCCTTACACATCCATGATGTTCAAAATGAAATTGCAGAGGCCATAAAACAAATTTACAACTGAAGCGGTACTTTGTAACCTCCCCACGGAAATATTAATTAAATGAATTTTAAATATTGTAACCTCTGAACAAAATTGGTTCCCATTTATAGTCTCCGTGCAGAAATGCATTCACATTTAATGTAACCACAAAATTCAATTCCTAAACCCGGAAATAATAAAAAAATTCAGTAAATTTTATGACGACAGCAACGCTGCGCCACGGCCCTGTACTCTGAATAAAAAAGCAAAAATTCTTACCTCAATAAAAACTGCGAATATATCTGCTCTTACCTAAAAAAATTTCGGCTCACCTCCGTGTAATACTGGCCTATGCTTTGTGAGTCATGAAAGGAAAAATAATCCATTGAATAAAATCTTTAAATTGAAATGAATGCCTTTTTTAAAAAAAAATTACTTTATATTATAAAAATTATTATTTGGGGCATTTTTTTGAAAGAAATTGGATGACAGTTAACATACATTACTAGATATGCGCGAGGCTGCTTCTTTACCTTCTACAATAATACTCATCCTCCAGAGTCCCGACGAGAGCAGACTGCCGACACGCGCCGTCACGCGCAGACTACTGCAGACTCACGCAGACTACTGTCGAATATTGCCAACTCACACAGACTAGCAACAACTAACTACATACTGCTCTCTGGTCAGAGACTCTCCTATGTCTTGCCTGTTGCAGGCAGCGCATACATCGCATACCCCTTACAACTTTCAACCCCTATTTGCAGAGTAACCATGGGGCCCATTGAATACCACGATATGGCTGCTCAAATCATCACTGCAACCCCGCCATGTTTCACTCTCCGTACGTAAACTCGACCAAAGTTTGTAAACAATGTGAAACAAGACTCGACCGACCAAATGACTTAATTCCATTGCTCCACAGTACATGTTTCATATCTTCGGTACCGCACGTCCCTCTTACAGGCATTTGCATCACTGACGTCTAGTTTCGGAATTCCAGATCGTCCTGAAATTCTCTGCTTACAGAGCTCCCTTCGTGCAGTTATGGTGCTGATCGAGTGCGCGAGAGCGACATTCAGTCGTAGATTGACTTTTACAGCTGTCGTTTTCTATTTCTATTTTTCATCGCAGTCCTCTTCAATGACTGTCTGTCACGACCACTCATCACACAAATTCGTCTGCGTTGTGACTTAGCAGACGACGTTCTTTCGCTGTCCCTGTATACGGTAGATACATATCTTCGATATGGCGCCTTCTGGAGGAACAAACTCTTCACGCACCTTGGCTAAGGACTACCAACAATTTTCGTACGTTCGGAGTCACTTAGCTCCGACATAATATGTTGTGGACTGGCAAGACAGCCAATCCACTATGACAGGAAGCCGAAAGGCATGCGTTTAAGCTCACGCAGGCTGGCGTGAGGTCTGGAATAGGACAAGGAATTGAGACTAGCAAAAATAGTACGTATCTGTTGGAATACTTAACTTTAATACATAATTGGTGAACATCGCTCTTGACGGTACATCTTTTACAGCATCAATAGTAACTGGTAATGGCGCCTTGCTAGGTCGTAGCAAATGACGTAGCTGAAGGCTATGCTAACTATCGTCTCGGCAAATGAGAGCGTATTTTGTCAGTGAAAAATCGCTAGCAAAGTCGGTTGTACAACTGGGGAGAGTGCTAGGAAGTCTCTCTAGACCTGCCGTGTGGCGGCGCTCGGTCTGCAATCACTGATAGTGGCGACACGCGGGTCCGACGTATACTAACGGACCGCGGCCGATGTAAAGGCTACCACCTAGCAAGTGTGGTGTCTGGCGGTGACACCACATAATACACTCACAGCTACACAGAACACTGTTCTGCCCCCGACATTCCCTTGCAACGTGCTGAGATCATTGCAAGGCTACTGTTCGTCAAATACAACAACGTAACCTGAAGGCATTTATCTTCAAGGATGCATTTGTTGCGGTGTTTCCTTATTTCTGGCCATGTAAGTCAGGGAAAGTGTTTGTATGATATCAAATATCCTTATTAGTTTCTTATTTATATTTAAGTCGAGGTAATATAAATTCGTCGTTTAATAAACCAATACTGATAAACTACAACTGTGTTCACCATTGAGATAAGATCCTCAAGATACAGTTCATATTGATTAGCACTGTAAAAGAACTATTTAATAACAGTGAAGTTAGAGTGATTCTCAGGAAAACTGGTATACTGATAGAAGAATGTGTTGCAAGCCCAAATTTAACTAAAAATGCTGAGCTGGAAAATCCTCTCTTGGCGTGCCAACGTAACTGTGATCATGGTGCGATTGATACAAATCGTCTCCAACTGATGATGCTAAGACTGTACAAAGATATTACTTAACAGTAGCTAGACTAAAATGACTTCTGGTAACATTTGTAATACTTTCGATGATACAAAATTATTTATGCTAACAGAAAATTGTACTGTAATCTACTAAAAAGTGAACTCTTTACATTCTATAGATGTTGCCACCTTTATCATTAAGTAAAAAAGTTTTCCGAATCTCAAAATCGAAGGTACTATTACTCCCGCGTTTCATGAAGACATTCGGTGCGGTGGCTGATGGACCCTAGCTGAATCGATAGAAACCGGTGGTACTCGACCGGCGCTGAAAGCTTTCTCTCGCCGTCAAACTTGTTTGACTCCGTTAGCAGAGAGCATTGATTGTAGGATGTTGTCCGGTCTCGTATACGAAAGCAGATTTGGCTTGTGAAGTTAAGGAAAAAAACGTTCACAGAAAAAAATTTCACAGCGAATGCAACAAAGAGTCACAGAATATTAACAACAGTAGCAGTGTACAGTGTACAGTGCACTGCATGATAGGCTAAGGTAGGTAGCGACCCAAAACAGATGAACATCGATACAAATTGGCACACCAGAATTTAAGAATTTATTGGATACAGTGCAGAACATTTATATCTATGGTTATGCTATCTGATGCTACTATCAAATATCAAGTGTTACGCTAAAAGAAGGTGCAGCTGAAAATTAGCGGAACAATGATAATTATGTGCTACGACGCAGCGCGCAACAATCCATAATAAACACAAATGACACCTGTGAAATACTTCTCCCACATTCCGCTAATAGATGTCTCAGTGCACAGTACGCAGTTACGCTAAGGTCACAGAATACTCGAAGTTGAACAGAAGTATAAATGTTGCATCATTAATCATTTCAAAACCGATCAGGTAGGTTATAACTATTGTAATGAACTATTTCGGCTTGAACGTACAGAGTATCGTAGAGGTGTTTATCTAGTCTAATATCTGTGATCTTTACTGTTGCTAATTATGTACTTTTAACGTAAGTAGTGTATGTAGAGGTTCGATAATGAACGGAAACGTGCGAAACTAGTCCCCGTTAACCCGAATTGTCAGTGCAATTGAGAGAGAAAATAATGATATAATATTCAATATAGTTGCTGATCCTTTTGAGGAGGAGTGTTGGAATACCACAAATAATAATTTTGTTTAAAACTAAGTGTGCATGATTGAGTATAATTGAGAACATTATTTTTATTTTTACTTATTCTGAGTTTAGGCAACACTGTGCATACAACCAGCAGTAACAGTACAGAGTTAATACAAAACCTTTGAGTTAAATAAGGAGAAAGAGTAAGCTTAGCTTTGGAGATAACCAATTTGCTGAGGAAATCACAGTACCTAGAAGTCTCTTACACCGCGTGAGGTGGCCGCTCGGTGTTGGACGCCTTGTTACGGTTGGCGCTTCGCCCTCCCCCCCCCCCCCCCCCCCGTCTGAGGTTAAAGTCCTTCCTGGGGCATGGTTGTGCGTGATGTCCTTAGCGTAAGTTCGTTTAAGTTAGATTGAGTAGTGTGTAAGCCTAGTGAGTGATGTCCTCAGCAGTTCGGTTCCATAGGAACTTACCACAAATTTCCAAATACAATGTTTTCATATGGAATATCTCATTCAAGATAGTTTGAGTCTGCGTATGCATATATGCATATAGCAGTTCGTAATTTAAAAACCTGGAGCTATTGGGGTTCGGTATCAGCCATCTTGGAAACGCCATATGTTCATCCCCACCATATTTTCATTTTAGATCAAAATCTGGAAATATTCGAAGAAACACGCATTCTCTGTAAAAAGGCCATATCCCGCTCACTCCTACGTGGATGATATTAAGTGGTGTATTCCACGTTCCACGGGAAAGAGGCATATCTCCTACGATATGACCTTTGGAGAAGCGCCAGCTGTCGGTTCATGTGTTGACTACTGAAAGCGGTATGCGCCGACTTAATGTTTGCGTGGACAACTGACAGTGCTTCCTCGTAGGGCAATGTTATACTTCTGTTTAAAATGAGTGAAAGTGATAGTGTCAGTGACTGTGAGAGAGTAAAGAGAAAGAAAAGTGTAGTTTCAGGGAATCAAAAGTCCAAGGGAAACAGCACGTGAGCTACGGTTGAAATATCGTACTAGCACCAGAACGGGACCTCAGTGCAGACAGATGTAGTTACTGATGTTGAGCCTAGAACTCAGTCTATACATCTTAGGTGAGAACTTGCTGTTGTAATGAGAAATACTCTTAGAGATCCTATCTTAATTAGCCTGCAGCTGTATCTTGATAAAAGGGCTGCGTGATCACAAGCTGGTTGACTGTGTTGGTGTTTTTAAGTGCCCAAGGAAGTGTTTAGAGACTGTTACAGGGGAATCGCAAATGCAAATATTGATACATATGAATGGTTTTGCTGATAAAGATACTCAGGATGGTTATTTGTTTGGTCCACTTGGTGCTCATCCGGTAAAAAGAGAAAGGAAAGTGCGACTGGGTAATTTTGATTATCATTTGAGCAGTGACGGAAGACGAACCGGAGTTTGTAAAAGTTCGTTCTTAAATCTCCATGGAATAGGTGGAAAACATGTTTGTCGTTTCAATGAGACAACCAGACAGCTCCTGCCAGACAGATGGTTCAAACGGCTCTAAGCACTATGGGACTTAACATCTGAGGTCATCAGTCCCCTAGACTTAGAACTACTTAAACCTACCTAACCTAAGGACATCCTACACATTCATGCCCGAGGCAGGATACGAACCTGCGACCGTAGCAACAGCGCAGTTCCTGACTGAAGCGCCTTTAACCACTCGGTCACAGCGGCCGGCCTGCCAGACTGCTCATCGGTTGATATGTGGGACAAGTCGGAGGGTTCAAGACATAATTCACCCTCCAGAGAGTATTTTCCCTGATTAAGAGTCGTATTGATCATTCCCTATACACGAAGCCCAATTTTCGTACAACACACGAAGAAAATAGTTGTCGCCACAGTTGAATTCCAAGCAGATGCATGAGTCATTTAAAAAACAATATCCTGATGCTAAAGTAAACTACAAATTTTATTAGAAATTATTCAAGGAAAATTTTATTCTGCGATTGGAAAACCACAGATTGTCACGTGCTCGACATGTGAGGAACTGAATCAAAAAAATTAAAAGCTTACATTTGAATGAAAACGCGGAAAGAGTGGCCACAACAAAGCTCGAAGCACATAAAAACAGAGCCAAGAAATTTTTCATAAAAGCTGAAGCAATTAAGTAGCTTGCCCAGGAAAACAAGTGTGTAGGTGGAATTGCTATCGGTTGCATGCGGAACATGCCACTGCCAGATATTCCAGTGCAGGAAGTGTTTTATTAGAGACAATTGTGGGTTTCTGAATTTTGGATTTCCAACTTGCGGGACCATAAAGCAATGTTATTCTCATACCATGAAATGCGGGCTCCTACAGGACCCAACGAAGCCTGCGCATTTTCAGGAAAATTTTCCCAAAGAGGTGAAAGAACTGCGTACTTCTTGGATGGATGCGTAGTTCAAAATAAAAGCAACGCCTTGGTCAGATGCATCATTAGCTGGACGATTTGGAAATATTATTCATTACTTTGCAATCAGAGGACTTTCGTTCCTGCCTTGTGATAGGGCTTTGCCACAGCGAAGAGACGTATTTGCAAGACTACTCGAATATACACTCCAGAATGAATCCACACACTAATAAAGAGAACAAGCTCCAATTTCCACCTTCATCCAGTGAGACGTCATTGATTTTCGGGCAAGGTGGTCTAAACATTACAAAAAAATCTGTCCTATAAGAAAATCACTGGCCAAAATTCCACGCAAACAGAAAGTAACCCTAGCATTGTCGCAGTATATGACGTTTGAATATTGCGCAAATGAAAGTGATCTGCTGAATGCATATCAGATCGATGGCTTGCAGCGAGAAAATTTCTTGTTACAGAAGCCAGTGGGGTCCACTCCTGAACTACCAAACATTTCTGCCTACGAAGGAAAACTTCCCCTCAATGTGAAAAAATTGCAGATATCAGAAAATTGATTCAATACTTACCAGATTATACGTAAATTAGACTTTTACAACTAACTTTGCGAATGGCCTGCAAACGCCCTGTATGAGCATGAAGAAGAATTTTGATGATTAATAATTTTTCTGTTTTCTGCTGTTCTAAACTTAAAAAAGTGTGGAATAAGAAGTATACCAACATATAAATCATGCTACATTCTTTATTACTTACATTTTTTATCACTGATTTACAAGACACAGCTGCGAGGCATCAACGGCTCGTAGAATGTTATTTTTCCGAAAAACAGTTCCACTTAAAAGGCCATACTTCCACTTCGGTTGCTAGACCATAACATAGGTCATTGATTGACAATTTTGTTGTCACGTTATGTTAAATATCCTCCACTATAGTCTAAATAAAAACGAAGACATTTTACACTTACGTTTTCAAATGAAAACAGTTTTTCTTCCTCCTGAAAATTTTACTTTGACGGATATACGGCAGTTTCTAAAAGACTGTTTTAGTTATATGTACAGATAATAATACGAATTTTGCGTGGTTCAATGGCCCGTTGCAAGTCTTTCTACACGACGCCACCTCAGCGATATACAGGTCCCCACCCGACCTCAGGTATCCAAACGGGGAAAGGTGACCTACTGTTCTTGGCTGAATCAGAGCCACCTGCGAACCACCTGTCATTTTTGGTGACCCTTAGCATCATTGAGAACTGACTGTCACGTTAAACCGAAGACTGGAAAATCCATGGCCCGACCGAGTTGCGATTCCGCACCTCTCGGTTTCCAGGCAAGCGCTTTGCCTCTAGAATACCAAGCCCAGCTCATCTATAGAAAGTTCATCTGTAGGTTTTGACGAGTATCAAAATATATGACACAGATGGCCATATCTTCTATTGCGTAGACTAAGTAGTTCAAATTACACTCCTGGAAATGGAAAAAAGAACACATTGACACCGGTGTGTCAGACCCACCATACTTGCTCCGGACACTGCGAGAGGTCTGTACAAGCACTGATCACACGCACGGCACAGCGGACACACCTGGAACCGCGGTGTTGGCCGTCGAATGGCGCTAGCTGCGCAGCATTTGTGCACCGCCGCCGTCAGTGTCAGCCAGTTTGCCGTGGCATACGGAGCTCCATCGCAGTCTTTAACACTGGTAGCATGCCGCGACAGCGTGGACGTGAACCGTATGTGCAGTTGACGGACTTTGAGAGAGGGCGTATAGTGGGCATGCGGGAGGCCAGGTGGACGTACCGCCGAATTGCTCAACACGTGGGGCGTGAGGTCTCCACAGTACATCGATGTTGTCGCCAGTGGTCGGCGGAAGGTGCACGTGCCCGCCGACCTGGGACCGGACCGCAGCGACGCACGGATGCACGCCAAGACCGTAGGATCCTACGCAGTGCCGTAGGGGACCGCACCGCCACTTCCCAGCAAATTAGGGACACTGTTGCTCCTGGGATATCGGCGAGGACCATTCGCAACCGTCTCCATGAAGCTGGGCTACGGTCCCGCACACCGTTAGGCCGTCTTCCGCTCACGCCCCAACATCGTGCAGCCCGCCTCCAGTGGTGTCGCGACAGGCGTGAATGGAGGGACGAATGGAGACGTGTCGTCTTCAGCGATGAGAGTCGCTTCTGTCTTGGTGCCAATGATGGTCGTATGTGTGTTTGGCACCGTGCAGGTGAGCGCCACAATCAGGACTGCATACGACCGAGGCACACAGGGCCAACACCCGGCATCATGGCGTGGGGAGCGATCTCCTACACTGGCCGTACACCACTGGTGATCGTCGAGGGGACACTGAATAGTGCACGGTACACCAAACCGTCATCGAACCCATCGTTCTACCATTCCTAGACCGGCAAGGGAACTTGCTGTTCCAACAGGACAATGCACGTCTGCATGTATCCCGTGCCACCCAAAGTGCTCTAGAAGGTGTAAGTCAACTACCCTGGCCAGCAAGATCTCCGGATCTGTCCCCCATTGAGCATGTTTGGGACTGGATGAAGCGTCGTCTCAGGCGGTCTGCACGTCCAGCACGAACGCTGGTCCAACTGAGGCGCCAGGTGGAAATGGCATGGCAAGCCGTTCCACAGGACTACATCCAGCATCTCTACGATCGTCTCCATGGGAGAATAGCAGCCTGCATTGCTGCGAAAGATGGATATACACTGTACTAGTGCCGACATTGTGCATGCTCTGTTGCCTGTGTCTATGTGCCTGTGGTTCTGTCAGTGTGATCATGTGATGTATCTGACCCCAGGAATGTGTCAATAAAGTTTCCCCTTCCTGGGACAATGAATTCACGGTGTTCTTATTTCAATTTCCAGGAGTGTATTTACACCGCCAAGGGACCGTAGGCTTTAGTATTCGACAAACATTTCAGTTTGATACGTCTACCAGTTCCTGAGAAAATTGAGTCGAACATACACACAGACAGGTGGAGAAGGCAGCTATCCTATAATGTTGCCGTTTTCACTAACTGAGCTACGGAGCCCTAAATATTATGCAAAGGAACAAGAATTTCATCGATTATTTGGCCGCTGGGTGTCTATCCTTATGTTGGTGACATAAATACCGTTTACGGTCCTAGCAGCTTTCTTGATAGTACGTTTGTAATCAGTATGAGGGACTAGTGTTAAACGGAATTCTCCTTCAGTAATGTTATTAGTTGCTAGGTGTTCTAATATTTCACTACGTAAAATTCCATGATGTCCTATAACCATAGCAACTGGACATCCTTGATTCGTTGATGGTTTTCAGTACATCCAAAATATGTCTCTATTTCTCGAATTTTGTAATTTTTAATTTCTGCATAATGCTTTGGCGGTCAGTGAGTATCAACATGCCTTAAACGTCGGTATGCCATAATGAATGGTCTGAAATTCTTTGGCCAGTAGGTCTTCCGTACAGATAAAAGTTTCAGGTGAAGTACAATAATTTTGTAGGTGTCGTCAGAGAGGCTGAAGAAGTCGTATTCCACTTCCTCTTCTGTTTTAGAACCATCTTTGTATACACGAGTACAAGGATTCTGTAGCCAATTTCGTTCAGTTAATTGCTATAGTTAGTAACTGATGCCCTTCCCATTTCTTAAATCTTGTGATAAATATGACACTGGGGCTGGATTACAGATGATGTCCTATGGATTCCGAAAGCAAGCTAATTTGCTGTCCTGCACGATTTTTAATAAGAGATTTCCACGTTCTTTGGAGTTTCTTGTTCTGTTTGTGCTTGTTCTGTAAGGTGCTTGCGTTAGCCCCAAAAATTATATCACTTTCACTGTGGAGTGGTGATCAGACATCGATGATGATTCAAGAACAATGTCTCTTCTAATATCTTTCTTCGTATCTTAGCCGGAATTTGGGAAGTTTCCACAAAGAAAGCGTTGTTAGGAGTTGACTCCATGGCTTCCGGCGAATCACCACACAATAGAAAACAGCGATTATGGTTTATAGATAAGAAAAATTCCGTCTTTTGCAAATGAATTTATTTGTGCGTACCAAACATAAAATATAAATAATTTTTTTTAGTTATACGTACTTTGAAATGAGATTTGTTGTGATTCTTGTTAGCTCATTTGAATCTAGCTCTTTCTGTTTCGAAGTAGATGTTTGCGTTGTATAAAATATTCAAATGTGTGTGAAATCTTATGGGACTTAACTGCTAAGGTCATCAGTCCCTAAGCTTACACACTACTTACAAGGTCGAATGATTGACATTAGGAACATGGGAATATCATACTGAGGGATACCACCGGCAGTTGGTCGTATTGGAATGACTGCAAAGCCAGTGGTGAAGTGATGGAGTGGAAAAGAAAATAGACATCAGTCCTTCCAGAAGGACTATGGAAAGATAAAGTAGTAGGATTTTTCAACTTGATGACAACTGTTGCAAACCGAGAGAGGTTACGGGCAGAATGTCACTACTGACGGATAGAAACAGAAAACCTTGTAGACAGGGCTACGAAAGCTGTGACTAATCATCTTGGGGATTAAGAACCCCCTTCAATTGTACTTAATCTTTTTTTTATCACCAGATTGAAACTGGTTTTTGGCACTGAAATTCACAGCCTCAGATGACATCTGTACAGTAATCAACCACGAAAGAATAACAGACCGTAAAATATCCACCAATAAATTTAAAAAAATAAAATTGTTGAAACATGTATAATTGATAAAATAGTACTCACGTAAATATGTTAAGCAGCCCGGAACATGGAACCCAGCTAATGTAATGAGACCAGTCTAATAAGCCGCTAAACAGCGGTACGTCGACGAATCAAAATTATGCGGACGTAGCGTTCCAGGTTCAGAAAGGTCTGTGGATTCCAAACCAATTACATCACGATAGTCTATTGTAACATGTAAATACATAAAAAAATCATACAAATATCTGTTGACTGGCTACTTTAAAGACAAAGGGGAGCTTCCAGCGAAGTGGCACAATAGCCCAAAAATGATGGATCATGTGTATGGATCAAGTGACTTACTAACGAAAAAGGAGATATAGATTAAATAAACACGGCAGGCGACAGCGTACTGTAAAATACTGACACCGCGTAAGTTAACAGCCATCCCATAGAGGCCTCGCACATGTGCAAACGATGCGCTAGCACACCGAATAACAGGTAATCTTCCCGCGGAAGCATGGATAATCTAATAAGAACAAGGAATGTTGGGATGTGTGAATACAAAGTCATCAAATTGTAAAAATTAATTTGTATTACAATATATCACTAGTAACGCCCATACGACGGTGTTTGCGAAAGAGAAAGAACTTGAACTAAGGACGTTTAATGACTTAAATAAATTCCACCAGATACATACGTTACGCCAAGGAGGACAGGTGCAGCTAAAAGTAGTAACAATATCCAATAAATAAAACTTAAAAATCTAAATTAAAGTTACTTTGAAAACACATATTTTTCACATTTTAGGAAGATTTACAAGGTTAGAACATACAATTTCAACAATTATTTGGTTATTGCGCCATTTTGCTTCAAGCTCTCCCTCTGCACTTGAAACTAGCCACTTATCAGGTCTTAGTATGAATTTTTGTGTATTTTCATGTTACCAGTGGATTATTATGATGAAATTTGTTTAGCCTCCATCGACCATTGTCGACTTTGATCACGCCTCATAATGAAATGTATAGTGGACATCAGTTCCGAACGAAATGAAAGTTTAATCATCTAATACAAATTATGAAATCTCTTCACCAAGTCCGATAAATATCAGCCACGTGGCTGACGGTGTTTGACACTGCATTTCTGTCAACTTGTTGTCCACAATTCATTTCGTGAGGTTCGAGCTGTCTTACGAGTCCAGTGCGTTAAGCGGATGAACTGTCTACGAGACAATATGCTGCAATTAGAAAGAGTCTTAAATTTTCATAGTTAAACTCCCACTTCTACAGCAGGTCTATTGAGAGATTTCGTAATAACATCAGTGGGACGGTACTATCACTTAAAATAAATCGCGATAGTTGTTTCTCTGACATACCGGCATTCGCCTGAAGTATTTCATACAAACCACGGACAATGTAAATCAAACGAGAAATTGAAACAAACTCCTCTGAATGCGACTAGCGTGTCGTAAATACTACACCAGCTCAGTTGGTTACTGATGCGAGGTGCGTTTTGGCATGCATTTTTTTATTGTGGCATACATGTAGGTATTGAAAGCCCGTTGTTTTGCCGTTCTTCATGCTCAAAAAATCATTACTGATTTACTACAGTGACACAGTTACAACCAGCTGGATTGTCATCCATTTCCTCTCTTCTAACTATATTCGTCAACTGTGCGCAACTGCTCCTTTAGCTGGGCGTGTAATAGCTCACTTAAAGTTACACACATGACGACAAGATTACCATCAAACAAAGGAACAAGGAACTAAGCTCAAGGATTGTAGTGTGCACAGCCGTCCCAGCACTGCCGTAGAAATGATATATTGAAATAAACTGTCGATGTTAATTTAAGCTTTTAAGGCAACAACGCCATTCAAAAAGTTGAGAACGAGTTGGAAATGAATGCGCTGAGCCGTTTGAAACATTTACAGCATTAGTATTTCATATACGAGGCAATATTACACAGCTTAGTATTGCATTGAGGCTCTTCAGAACGCTAAAGCACAATGATATTTCCGAATATTTTTATATTTCTGCACATTCGTTAGGAAAAAAAAAGAAAGTATTGGCCAGCCGCCGTTATAAATGTAATATAGTCATTCAGACTGGACCACGAGCACCATAGTTTCACGGACAGAATATTTACGCAAATTAATGGATTTGTGAAATTGTTAAATTAATTGAAATGGCGGTTGAAGTCTAATAACTAGCCCAGATGGAAGTCATAAGAATTTAATGACGTACGCAGAGAAGCGTGTGGTTAGTTCCGCGTGGCCATTCATACACACACACACACACACACACACACACACACACTCACAGTGCCCACCACCATAGACCCTCCCTCCATCCCCATCCCAACACCCCACTCCATTCCACTCTCTCCCTCTACAGTTCCCATGATTCCTAACTCAGCCCTAAAGCGTGCAAACAAGGCCTTCACTATCCTACAGTATGGGTTATGTGCAAAGAAATCTTTAAATGTGAGATATCAATTGGAACTCACATTGGGCATTTAGCACACATGAACAACAAACAGACGTATGAATAGGACTTAAAAATGACTGTAAGTATAAAACGCAGCAGCCCGGGATTAGCCGAGCGATCTAGGGCGCGGCAGTCATGGACTTTGCGGCTGGTCCCGGCGGAGGTTCGAGTCCTCCCTCGGGCATGGGTGTGTGTGTTTGTCCTTAGGATAATTTAGGTTAAGTAGGGTGTAAGCTTAGGGACTGATGATCTTAGCAATTAAGTCCCATAAGATTTCACACACATCTGAAATTTTTTTTTTTTTTTGTACTGAAAATAATGAAATTAAGCTCGTCCTATTACGTGCTTTTAATCACGGTATCTCACAGGCATAGAAATAAAGCACTCGCATTACGGTAGCATTCGTTTAAGGTGTTCATGGTGCATTAATTGGCGTAAATAATACTGAAACCGCTTCTTTCAGTTTGTGCTTTTAAAATGATTTTTTCTTCGCATGTTCCTATAACAAAGCTCCCATCACCACTGTGATTACAGTAGGAAATTCAAACAAAAAGTTTGTTTCTACAGGGAATCATATAATTCTCTCAGAAAATGGTTTTCCAATACTGCTAACTGAAATTCACTTCCTTGATACTGGCAAGAGGAAGACCGAGTCAATAATTAAATTGCTGGATGCTAAGTACTCGTGCATACGATGGGGTGTCTAGCTGGATGCTGAAGGTCTATGCTAACAAATAGTAACTCACATTTGTATATTTCCCTTTAACAATGATCAGTTTCCTGAACGATTGTTGTACTCAATAGCGAAATAGCTTTATACAAAGGAGAACGGGATATTGTAGATTATTTTAGATCTATTTCTGCATGTCCGTTATCTAGAAAAGTTACTCCAAAGGCTTTAGCTATTAGAGAAGTTGATCCTTTCAGTTAACGTAACTTGCAGTCAATCGTACAGTTTGGTTTCAGAAGTTATTTTACAACTGAAAATGCTATTTTTTCTGTATCTGGCAGTGCACTGGTTAAAAAAAGTCTCGAACATTGGGTGTCTTCTTTGAGATAACTAAGGCGCTTGTTTGTATTCAGCGTAAGATATTATTGGAGGAGTACCTTAAAACTGGTTCCTCTTACAGTTGAAGAACAGAAAGCAAAATCCCATTGTCCACAGTAAGACTAACTACTGTGAGATGACGTCTGACTGAGGCACAATTAAGTGGTGGAGTGCCCCAGGCATCAGTTTTCGGACCACAACTGTTTCTTATGTACAGGGTGTTAATTTTAATTCAAGACATTGAAATATCTGTATCGGATAAAAAAGAAAGTTATAAAGCCAATTTGCTTGTCTCAGGGAGGGGGGAGGGGTGTGGACATCAAACGATACCACGCTCATCCCTCCAACCCACCCCTGCATGGGTGGCATAGGCCATTTTTAAATTTTAAATTGGAACCCCCGTTTTTTATTGCAGGTTACGATTCTTTGGCAAAACCTACATACGTTTTGTCTGAAGCATTTTCCTCGTTTCGTCGCAGATGGCACTGTAATAGGAGGAAAAGAAATGGGTACACAATCGCAATTTACGATACGCTACTCAGTGGCCCTTGAATATCCAATAGCACGTGGGAACCCACTTTCATGCTGCGAGGATAGGACAGGCCAATATTTCATAACTTCTAATTGGAAATTCCATTCACAACGGTACATTCCTCCGTCCGACTTATCGAACAGCATACAACTTGATACGCCACCGTGGCCGTGTAGCGAACTACGACGTACCATAATAGGCATGACACAATACGACCGGAACTATGTATCGTGCAGACGTACAACACATAATTTCTCGAAATATTACAATACTTCCGCAGTTTTTATTGCCTGCACACTTACCTATCATTTGGAAAACAGACTTGCAAGCGGACGATGATTGTTGCAACCACAGAAGAAAAAAATGAAATTATTCTGATTTATGGAGAACGTAGGAGAAATGTTGAGGCTACTGTTGTCTTGTTTTCCAGAGAAACCTGGCTCTCGTTCGTTCTTTTACAAGATTGTGATGGCCTGTATGTCTCATGGCAGCGTACAGATCGGCAAAAGGAAGCGAATCAAACGTGTTATAGGAGAAGCTAATGAAATAGCTGTACTGTCGGCAGTGCACCACAACCCACGAATAAGCCACCGGCAGTTACACCGCAATTCCAGTATGTCCGTAGTAGTATTGTCAAAATACTGCATCGCCATAAGTAGCATCCATACCACGTGTCACTACGTCAAGAACTTCATGGCACCAATTTCCGTAACCGGGTAGTGTTTTGTGAATGGGCACGTCAACAAATGCAAACGGCCCCACGTTCTTCGCCGAGGTACTTTTTTATGGTAGGTATACATTTGCAAACCATGGTAACGTTAAGCGGCATAACGTACATTACTGGAGTGTGGAGGACCATGGGCAACAAACTCATTGGTCCGTATTTTATCGACGGCACTTTCAATGCGCGCAAAAATATCAAACGTTTTTGGCACAAGAACTGTTGTGGGTTGGCAGGAGAGCCAACCCCGTGTTATTAGAGGAAGCCGAAAGGCACGCGTTTTAGCTTACGCAAGCTGGCGTGAGGTCTGGAACAGGTCAAGGAAATTAGACTTTAGAAAAACGGACGTAGCTGGTGGATTACTTAACTTTTAATCCATTAATGATGAGGGTCGCTCTTGACGGTACATGTTTTACAGTATCAATAGTAACTGGTAATGGCGCCTTGCTAGGTCGTAGCAAATGACGTAGCTGAAGGCTATGCTAACTATCGTCTCGGCAACTGAGAGCGTATTTTGTCAGTAAACCATCGCTAGCAAAGTCGGTTGTACAACTGGGGCGAGTGCTAGGAAGTCTCTCTAGACCTGCCGTGTGGCGGCGCTCGGTCTGCAATCACTGATAGTGGCGACACGCGGGTCCGACGTATACTAACGGACCGCGGCCGATTTAAAGGCTACCACCTAGCAAGTGTGGTGTCTGGCGGTGACACCACAAGAACCACCGGTAGTATTGCAGGATGTTGGCCTGGACGTTGGGAAAGGTGTGTGGTTTCAACATGACGGTTGCGCAGCGCATTACGCAATTCAAGCAGGGGAACTATTAGACCGCGTTTACATTGGTCGGTGGATCGTCAAATGTGGACCTATTAATTGGCCTGCTAGGTCACCGGATTTGACGTCGTCGGATTTCTCTATGGGGGATAATTAAAAGATAAGGTGTACCAGTAAATACCAGCAGGCCGTGAAGACATGCCCGATCGCATCCGAAAATGGGATAGGTCTTGCAGGACCAGATGCATGGCCCATCAGATCTCCATACCATAACACAATCGCAATTTACGATCCGCTAGAGAACGTAGCACAGCTACAGCAGTGAACTGCGAATGGCTGTGAAAATTTGCAGAGTGACGTGAACATACCCTGCAACATTCCGAGAGCAGTAAGACGCTGACCACGGTCTTTGTCTACATGAACAAAAAAAAAGGTTCAAATGGCTCTGAGCACTATGGGACTTAACAGCTATGGTCATCAGTCCCCTAGAACTTAGAACTACTTAAACCTAACTAACCTAAGGACATCACACAACACCCAGTCATCACGAGGCAGAAAAAATCCCTAACCCCGCCGGGAATCAAACCCGGGAACCCGGGCGTGGGAAGCGAGAACGCTACCGCACGACCACGAGCTGCGGACTACGTGAACACTCTTTTGAACTTGTTCTGTGGTAAATGTACAGTACGATGTTAAGCTGAAATTTGGATCGCTTAGTGTCGTTGCTTTCTGAGAAAAACTAAGTTTGTGTGGTACGTGTTGCACTTGTTATCCCTACTCTAGTGCATAAACCTGAAAAAAAGCAATTTCATGTAAGACTGTGTATGACATTTTATGCTTATTTTGGTGCATATAGTACACCCATGAAGTGTGATCAGTTACTTTTGAAGCATCCTGCATAGTCGATGCCCAGTATTTTGTTTATTTCGTTCAATATATCCTGTTATTCTACCTCGCTTTCACTTACGATAATAATGGCATCTCACCGAAATTATATCACGAAGAATTTCAACCTTACCCCTGAAGATATCTTCTACTTTTGCCATCGCTTCTTCGAAGTACAGATTGAACAGTAGAGGAAAACACTGCGTTCCTGTCCAACACCCGTTGTAATCCAAGCATTTAGATCTTTGTCATAAATTTTTACTGATCCTTCTTGTTTCTTGTACATATATCATATTACCCATGTTTCTCTTATAGTTTAAACGTATCTTTAACAGAAATCCAAACATCTAGTATCATTTTACATTATAGAACGCTGTTTATAGGTCGATAGATCCAATGAACGTCTTTTTTTCTAAACTTCTGCTTCCCCATTATCAAGCACCAAGCCAGAACTGTCTCTCTAGTGCCTTTACCTTTTCTAAAAGCAAAATGAACATAATCTCAGCTTTTTGCTTCATTCTTCTGTACATTACCCTGTCAGTAACTTACATTTTTCACAACGCTGACGCCATGATTCCATGGCAGCGGCGAAGGCTTCTTTAGGAGTCTGTTTTGACCACTGGAAAATCGCTGAGGCGATAGCAGCACGGCTGGTGAATGTGCGGCCACGGAGAGTGTCTTTCATTGTTGGAAAAAGCCAAAAGTCACTAGGAGCCAGGTCAAGTGAGTAGGGAGCATGAGGTATCACTTCAATGTTGTTATCACGAGGAGACTGTTGCGTAACGTTAGCTCGATGTGCGGGTGCGTTGTCTTGGTGAAACAGCACACGCGGAGCCCTTCCCGGACGTTTTTGTTGCAGTGCAGGAAGGAATTTGTTCTTCGAAACATTTTCGTAGGATGCACCTGTTACCGTAGTGCCCTTTCGAACGCAATGGGTAAGGATTACGCCCTCGCTGTCCCAGAACATGGACACCATCATTTTTTCAGCACTGGCGGTTACCCGATATTATTTTGGTGGCGGTGAATCTGTGTGCTTCCATTGAGCTGACTGGCGCTTTGTTTCTGGATTGAAAAATGGTATCCACGTCTCATCCATTGCCACAACCGACGAAAAGAAAGTCCCATTCATGCTGTCGTTGCGCGTCAACATTGCTTGGCAACATGCCACACGGGCAGCCATGTGATCGTCCGTCAACATTCGTGGCACCCATCTGGATGAGACTTTTCGCATTTTCAGGTCGTCATACAGGATTGTGTGCACAGAACCCACAGAAATGCCAGCTCTGGAGGCGATCTGTTCAACAGTCATTCGTCGATCCCCCAAAACAATTCTCTCCACTTTCTCGATCATGTCAGACCGGCTTGTGCGAGGTCGAAGTTGTTTCGGTTTGTTGTCACATGATGTTCTACCTTCATTAAACTGTCGCACCCACGAACGCACTTTCGACACATCCATAACTCCATCACCACATGTCTCCTTCAACTGTCGATAAATTTCAATTGGATTCACACCACGCAAATTCAGAAAACGAATGATTGCACGCTGTTCAAGTAAGGAAAACGTCGCCATTTTAAGTATTTAAAACAGTTCTCATTCTCGCCGGTTGCGGTAAAATTCCATCTGCTGTACGGTGCTGCCATCTCTGGGACGTATTGACATTTTAAAACAATGCGCATGTTTCTATCTCTTTCCAGTCCAGAGAAAAAAATCGGAGGCCTTAGAACTTGAATGCACCTCGTATCTTTCAAACAGACTTCCATTTTTTCTGTTGTCATGGCACTATACAGTTACTCCACCTCGTATCTCTGTAGATTTTCCACTAATTCTCTCTTGTCTGCGTATAACACCGGAATTCCTCATGAATCTTAAAGTTAATATCTGTGTTCAATTTAACAAAATGTTTCTACACTCCTGGAAATTGAAATAAGAACACCGTGAATTCATTGTCCCAGGAAGGGGAAACTTTATTGACACATTCCTGAGGTCAGATACATCACATGATCACACTGACAGAACCACAGGCACATAGACACAGGCAACAGAGCATGCACAATGTCGGCATTAGTACAGTGTATATCCACCTTTCGCAGCAATGCAGGCTGCTATTCTCCCATGGAGACGATCGTAGAGATGCTGGATGTAGTCCTGTGGAACGGCTTGCCATGCCATTTCCACCTGGCGCCTCAGTTGGACCAGCGTTCGTGCTGGACGTGCAGACCGCGTGAGACGACGCTTCATCCAGTCCCAAACATGCTCAATGGGGGACAGATCCGGAGATCTTGCTGGCCAGGGTAGTTGACTTACACCTTCTAGAGCACGTTGGGTGGCACGGGATACATGCGCACGTGCATTGTCCTGTTGGAACAGCAAGTTCCCTTGCCGGTCTAGGAATGGTAGAACGATGGGTTCGATGACGGTTTGGATGTACCGTGCACTATTCAGTGTCCCCTCGACGATCACCAGTGATGTACGGCCAGTGTAGGAGATCGCTCCCCACACCATGATGCCGGGTGTTGGCCCTGTGTGCCTCGGTCGTATGCAGTCCTGATTGTGGCGCTCACCTGCACGGCGCCAAACACGCATACGACCATCATTGGCACCAAGACAGAAGCGACTCTCATCGCTGAAGACGACACGTCTCCATTCGTCCCTCCATTCACGCCTGGCGTGACACCACTGGAGGCGGGCTGCACGATGTTGGGGCGTGAGCGGAAGACGGCCTAACGGTGTGCGGGACCGTAGCCCAGCTTCATGGAGACGGTTGCGAATGGTCCTCGCCGATACCCCAGGAGCAACAGTGTCCCTAATTTGCTGGGAAGTGGCGGTGCGGTCCTCTACGGCACTGCGTAGGATCCTACGGTCTTGGCGTGCATCCGTGCGTCACTGCGGTCCGGTCCCAGGTCGACGGGCACGTGCACCTTCCGCAGACCACTGGCGACAACATCGATGTACTGTGGAGACCTCACGCCCCACGTGTTGAGCAATTCGGCGGTACGTCCACCCGGCCTCCCGCATGCCCACTATATGCCCTCGCTCAAAGTCCGTCAACTGCACATACGGTTCACGTCCACGCTGTCGCGGCATGCTACCAGTGTTAAAGACTGCGATGGAGCTCCGTATGCCACGGCAAACTGGCTGACACTGACGGCGGCGGTGCACAAATGCTGCGCAGCTAGCGCCATTCGACGGCCAACACCGCGGTTCCTGGTGCGTCCGCTGTGCCGTGCGTGTGATCATTGCTTGTACAGCCCTCTCGCAGTGTCCGGAGCAAGTATGGTGGGTCTGACACACCGGTGTCAATGTGTTCTTTTTTCCATTTCCAGGAGTGTATATCCATGTTCAAATTAAAATATTCAAATGTGTGTGAATTTCTAAGGGAACAAACTGCTGAGGTCATCGGTCCCTAGACTTACTCACTTCTTAAACTAACTTATACTAAGAACGACACACACACCCATGCCCGAGGGAGGACTCGAACCTCCGGCGGGAGGGGCCCCTCAATCCGTGACCTGGAGTTTCTAACCGCGCGGCCGTTCCTTGCCGGGCCTTTATGCTTCACCAGACCTATAACGACCAGTTCTCTTTCGATTTCTGCGCCTTTTTTTCCTGCAGCCATTTAGCTTTGATTTCTGCGCATTTCTTACTTATTTCATTACCTAATTCCTAAGTGACTTATGTTGCTGTATTCTTGTCTTCCCCTGAGCATTCTGTACGTGATTTTCTCGAAAGTACCTTTTTCGTCAGTTTCCTTGTGGTAATATTTGTCTGCGATTACGAGTTTTTTGATTACGAGAGAGTGCCATTCAAGTGGATCACTCGATTATCGGGGTCGTGCTGGCTCTGGGCTCTTCACGTGGCTTCGGGTCAAGTGTGAACCGTGAGCACCCAGATTCGGGGTAACCAGCACCGCCACTGTCAACCACCATGTGCATTGATGACAATGGTCTCTGTCCACTGTGTGCAATGTTGGGGGAAGATGGAATGGACCCAGTTCAGTAAATCAAATCCTGCTGCCCCTGCCACCAAACTGCACATTTTTTCACCACACATCACTAGGCAGAAGCACAAGCATGAGACTAGCGCATCGACAACGCACATTCAAAGCAGGGAGAGAAATCGATTGGACTGGTGAGTAGCGGTACACGTTGCTGCACTTCGTTACACGTTAATGATAGTGTATGGGATCGTCAAAAGCCATAACAGACTATGCATCCCACTAGCCAACTTGTGAACTTCTGAAAGGTGTAGTGACCACAAATGGAAAGATATCGTCCTTGATCAGGTAACATACCGATGTTGCGAGTAGAAGATAAGGTAATACAGAAGCTATATGAGGATACTGAACTGGTAATTCAGAATGTAAAGGAAGATGACAATCTAACAATCATGAGGGAGTGGAACGCAACGCTGTAGTAGGGTATTTAGATTAGGGGAAGAGATAAAAGACAGATTTACACGATAATATGAACTCGAAAGTAAGAGTGAGAAAGGAGAAAGACTGATCTCTCCAATAAATTTCAGATACTAACAACGAGTACATGGTGGAAGATCAGGAGAGGATAAGATATACTTGGAAAAGACTCAGAGACATGGGAAGATTCGAACTGGTTTCCGAAATTAGATACCAGATTATAAGGCGTGCCCTAGAGCAGACACAGACGCGGATCACACTTTAATAATGATGCTGAGTAGACTAAAGTAAAAGAGAATCGCCTGAACGACCCGATGTAGAAAGAAGTGGGATAATGAAGTACTCACGAGTGGTGAGATGTGTTTGAACTTCTTTAAAGATACAGACAGAGCGATAATAAATACGGTGGCAGGCAGTACAGTTGAAGAGAAATGGGCAACTTGAGAAGTGGCAACGTTAGGTTATTTCACAAACCACACTCAGTTCAGAAAGAACAAGAAAGCAGTCTAGTATGTAAGAGAATAATTTATGGTGGAACGTATGTTAACGGCCTGCGTTTAATTTCCAACTGACAGATGCAGAGCGCATCAAAATCCATCAAACGTGTCATGTGTTACTGAAATTGTAATTGAGTAGCGCCTCAATTTTCGTGGAGCTGTGCGGTAGCCCCATTCAGTTATTGCAACGCAAGATGGAGCGATGCGAAAACCGAAGACGTGAGGCCTCCATATGGGGTTGAAGCGAGGGCGTAAGAAATGTTATGAAAGCTTTGCACTGAAGTACTTTGGTGAAAAACTGAAAATACGACGCAATAGTGAACTCGACCTTGGTCCTGAAGGGTGAGGGAAGCAGAAGTAATATGTCCAGAAAAACGCCTTTTACAGGTGACAGAGCGACCCCAGAATTATTCTAATGTTGATTATGCATGGGTTTACTTGGGCGGAACAAGTGTGGAGTTTCACTATATCAGAATTGTATATTGTCGGAAAAGTAGCGTGTGTGGTATCACCGTCGCCTAAAAAGTTCTAAATAAGGAGATCCTTGTTCGAAGCAATTTGTCATTGATGTTGGCTGAGGACTGACCTGTAGTTGATGTCCGTTCACAACTCAGCGATGCTATAATCTGTTTTCAACTTCACCTGACGTTTGCCAAGTCAAAACAAGAACAGTCACATTGAAAACGACTTTAATTGCTTTTTTAAAGTTATTTTTTGACTGTGAGAATAGCTGTAGATGTGGAAGTGGTTAGCGCCGATGAACAAAGCTTGTGTCGTGCAATTAAGTCTTCTCTCACACTGATACTGTTAAGTAGGATAATGCTTTTTATCTTGCTGTGCAATTTCTCAGTGTTTTGTTGAATAATCTCAAATGACATTTTGATCGCGATTGTGGGCGTCAACTTTTATCGTCTTGCAGAATATTTAGATGCCAAGCAGCTTTAGAACTATTCTGGCGTTTCGTCTATCAAGTCCGTCGTGCCAACAGTGTCACTGTTTGATCTGAGACTGGCGCCGTTAGAGAGGAAAATTTACGAGAGATTAATGTTACTAGGAATTAGTGGCTACAGTGTAGGCTCATTAATTGTGGATCGTGACCCTTTTATCTTTGCATTTATAATGTTGTTGATGTACACCTAAATAAAAGGAGGACACTGGACTCAGCTATTATGTAGTGTGTTTTTACCAGATTAGTGTGTTACTCATTTGATAGTGTACAAACCTCTCCGCTGGTTGTCTTTGGTAAGAGTAGGTATGCTATCACAGTTGGAGTGCGTCTTCAGAACGAAAGCAGAGCAGTTACGGACCGGTACGTAGTAAAACGTTGACTGTGGAGAAACCGGAAAAGAAGAGAATCTAAGCGTTGTAGTTGTGGTGCTACTAAACGATGCTGAAAATTAGGTAGACTGATAAAGTACAGAATGAGGAGGTTCTGTGCAGACTCAGTGATGAAAGAAATATATGGAAAACACTGATAAGAAGAACAGACCGGATGACAGGACATCCATTAACACATCAGGGTACTAGAGGGAGCTGTAGAGGTTAAGAACTGTAGAGGAAGACAGAGATTTGATTACATCCATCAAATAATTCAGGACGTAGGTTACAAGTGCTACTCTTTGATGAAAAGGTTGGCACAGGAGAGGAATTCGTGGCGGTCCGCATCAGTCCAGTCACAAGACTAATGACTCAAAGACAGAATTGTAACAGGTGGAAACAATGCCTATCAACAGCTAATGAACTGAAACAGCAGGCAGGTATTACGTATCAGGTATCACTAGATCACGCACGCCAGTTATTCCGTCAATGGCTGCGAACTATTCGTTCTAAAAGACACTGTAGGTGTGTTTTTCCCGTCTTTGTCTTCTCCGTTCTGAATCGATGCACTAATTATCAATGAGCAACGAGGATTGACGTTATAGTCCGTGAAAAGCGCAGTTACAGAAGTTGGGCAGAAAAAAGTAGATACAGGGAAGCTAACGGCGAAAAAATAAACAAAAAGAAATACTTCCGCTGAACAACAAAAGAAGCAAACACAAAAATATTCACGAAAAGTCAGCAATACGGCAATGTAAGTCACTTAGGAATGAAGTAAGTAGGATGCATAGGAAGACTTAACGAAATGGCACCAGGAAAGTGTTATGAGGTCGGAAAGGAAGTGATCGTCGGGAGCACTGATTCAGGGACGAAAATGTGAAAACAGCATTCACTGAAATTAAAACCAAGAGCGCCATATTTAAAAGTTCAATGGGGCCAGTGCTAAACGCAAAGAAAAGATCGCATCCACCGAAGGCCTCCACGACGGGGAGGAACCGTCTGATGACGTGATAGATGTCGAATAAGAAGTCATTATTGAAGAAATAAAGGATCAAGTATTAGACTCAGAACTGAACATAGCTTTGGAACACTTGAGATTAAATAAGGCAGGAGGCATAGTAATATTCCTTCCATATATCTATAATCATTGGGAAAAGTTGTAACCAAATGACCACAAAATCCTAAAGATAGCAAGGGTGGGAAGAAAGGTTCGAGAATTACCGTACAATCATCTTAAAATCTCACGTATCAAAGCTACAGACAAGAATAATTCTAAGAGGAATGGCAAATAAAATTTAGGATCTGGTAGATAACGATTAGTCTGGTTTTCAGAAATGTAAAGGCAGCAAAGAGGCAGTTGTAACGCCGCGCTTGATTACGGCACTATGACCTAAGAAAAATGACAGTGACCTAAGAAAAATCGTCGGGACACGAAGGAGTCGACAATGTAAAATTGTTCAAGGACAAGAAACACAGAAGTAAGCTGCAGACAAGGACGGGTAATATACAATATGTTCAAGAACGAGGAGAGGTCAATAAGAAGATTAAAAAGAGTATAGGACAATATGTTCAATCTATACTGGGTGGTTATAATTAAACTTTCCCTATTTAACACGTTATAACAGGGAGACTAACTACCGTCCGATTACCAAACTTGGCAGCATTAATGTCCAGAGAATACGATGCATGATGTCCATGCGTCACTGCACCACCGTCCAGTTCCAACTTTGGCCACCAGGAGCCGTGATCAGTCATCGTCATGCATAGTCCCATGCACGTGATGAGTCCCAGTGCACTTGCTGATGTGTCGGTATTAGCTTGGACAAAAGGAGCAGGGCATTATTGATGAAGCTCTATTATCAAAAAGACAATAACCCTGCAGCTGTACTTCGAGAATATCGCCGGCTGAAAGGATTATGGAAGGTTCTCTTTCTCCACCTGCTGTGCGGAGAATGACGAGGTTCGAATCAACTGGAGAACTTGGCATCGCTCCGGGAAGAGGCCGACGACGCGTTGCACAACAGGTGGTTCATGAAACCGCTGTTGCTGTGGCAGACAACGCTGCGCGCAATTTCCGATCGTCAGGCAGTACGCGCGCTGAGTCACGACAGTTGAGCATCCCGTGATCCACTGTAAGGAGGGTGCTTCCAACCATTCTCCAATGGTATCCGTACAAGATCCATATCGTACGCAACTTGCACCACAGGATGCACAACGACGTGTTGACTTCGCTCTCCACTTTCTCGCAAGGATTGAAGTTCATGAGGGCTGGCCCTGGACCATCCTATGGCCAGAGGGGTGAGGTGAACACACAAAAATGCCAAGTATGGGAATCTTCACCTCTAGTCACTGTGCAAGAAGTTCCTCTCTCTGGTGATCGTGTCACCGTATGGTGTGACGTCACGTCTAAATTCATCATTGCCTCATTCTTTTTGAATAGGTTGGCGCTCAAGGACGAAAGACGTGCAGTGTGACTGACCAGCGTTACTGCCACATGCTCCACCAGCATGTCAGACCCGCCCTACAGGAGAGAGTTGCATTCAAGTCAACAGTTTCCATGCGAGATTGTGCCCCACCGCACATCTCTCGCGAAGTTCCTCTGCTTCTCTGAAACACATTTGAAAACGATCCAATTATCAGCTGATCGTTTTCAAATGCTTGGCCAGGGCACGATCACTTGATCTCACCCCCTGTCATTTCTGGTTGTGGGGCCTGACGGACAGGATTCGCCAGAGGGACATTGACACATGTGCTGATCTGAAGCGCAGCATACCTACGGACATGCTTGTTTCAGCTGTGCCGATTGCAATTCTGCTCTTTCAGACTCTTCTGTAGACGGGCGCCGTGCTGAGCCCCTTTTGTAGCACTAACGGTACCGTTATGTAATGCCATGATGTACCGTATCAGCACATGAAAAATGTTTCAACTGAACTGATCCTGCTTTATTTCTCTTCTCCGTGTCCTGCCACTTCGGTACTATTACGGTAATTAGTTTCCGTGTTACAACGAATTAAGTAGGAAAAGTTTAATTATAACCGCCCGGTACATCGGAGAAGCAACAACGGAATAAGAGATAAGCTCAAGGTTGCCATTACAATTCATGGTCAAAGAATATCAATAGCAAATTTCGTTGATGACATTGTGAACCTCAGTGAAAGGAAGAATTACAAGACATGATGGAGTGAGCTGTCTAATGAGTTCAGAATATGAACTGACAATAAATCTAAACACGACGAAAGTAATGAAGACAAGCTGCATTGAGATTAGTGATAAAGTTAACATCAAAATTGGTGTCCACGAATAAAAGAATTGTGCTAGCTTGTAGAAAGTTACATATGACGGACAAACAAGGAGGGCGTAAAAAGATACTAGAAAGGGGAAAGACGGCGTTTCTGACCAAAAGATATCAACTAACATAGGCCATAATATTTGAGGAAGTATGTTTGGAGCACAGCGTTCTTTGTTAGTGAATCATTGGCAGTGGGAATACTGGCGTAGAAAAGAATCGAAGCCTTTCAGATGTGGTGCTACAGAATGCTGTTGAATACTACACTCCTGGAAATTGAAATAAGAACACCGTGAATTCATTGTCCCAGGAAGGGGAAACTTTATTGACACATTCCTGGGGTCAGATACATCACATGATCACACTGACAGAACCACAAGCACATAGACACAGACAACAGAGCATGCACAATGTCGGCACTAGTACAGTGTATATCCACCTTTCGCAGCAATGCAGGCTGCTATTCCCCCATGGAGACGATCGTAGAGATGCTGGATGTAGTCCTGTGGAACGGCTTGCCATGCCATTTCCACCTGGCGCCTCAGTTGGACCAGCGTTCGTGCTGGACGTGCAGACCGCGTGAGACGACGCTTCATCCAGTCCCAAACATGCTCAATGGGGGGACAGATCCGGAGATCTTGCTGGCCAGGGTAGTTGACTTACACCTTCTAGAGCACGTTGGGTGGCACGGGATACATGCGGACGTGCATTGTCCTGTTGGAACAGCAAGTTCCCTTGCCGGTCTAGGAATGGTAGAACGATGGGTTCGATGACGGTTTGGATGTACCGTGCACTATTCAGTGTCCCCTCGACGATCACCAGTGGTGTACGGCCAGTGTAGGAGATCGCTCCCCACACCATGATGCCGGGTGTTGGCCCTGTGTGCCTCGGTCGTATGCAGTCCTGATTGTGGCGCTCACCTGCAAGGCGCCAAACACGCATACGACCATCATTGGCACCAAGGCAGAAGCGACTCTCATCGCTGAAGACGACACGTCTCCATTCGTCCCTCCAGTCACGCCTGTCGCGACACCACTGGAGGCGGGCTGCACGATGTTGGGGCGTGAGCGGAAGACGGCCTAACGGTGTGCGGGACCGTAGCCCAGCTTCATGGAGACGGTTGCGAATGGTCCTCGCCGATACCCCAGGAGCAACAGTGTCCCTAATTTGCTGGGAAGTGGCGGTGCGGTCCCCTACGGCACTGCGTAGGATCCTACGGTCTTGGCGTGCATCCGTGCGTCGCTGCGGTCCGGTCCCAGGTCGACGGGCACGTGCACCTTCCGCCGACCACTGGCGACAACATCGATGTACTGTGGAGACCTCACGCCCCACGTGTTGAGCAATTCGGCGGTACGTCCACCCGGCCTCCCGCATGCCCACTATACGCCCTCGCTCAAAGTCCGTCAACTGCACATACGGTTCACGTCCACGCTGTCGCGGCATGCTACCAGTGTTAAAGACTGCGATGGAGCTCCGTATGCCACGGCAAACTGGCTGACACTGACGGCGGCGGTGCACAAATGCTGCGCAGCTAGCGCCATTCGACGGCCAACACCGCGGTTCCTGGTGTGTCCGCTGTGCCGTGCGTGTGATCATTGCTTGTACAGCCCTCTCGCAGTGTCCGGAGCAAGTATGGTGGGTCTGACACACCGGTGTCAATGTGTTCTTTTTTCCATTTCCAGGAGTGTAGATGGAATGATAAGGAATGTGGAGGTCCTCTACAGAGTCAGCGAAGGAAGAAACATACGGAAAATGCTGACAAGATAAAGAGTCAGAATGATAGGTCATGTGTTAACACAGCAGAGAAAAACTTCAGTGGTACCATAGGGAGCTGTAGATGTTAAAAATGTACGGAAAGATGTAGAGTGAAGTAAGTCCAACCTTAACAACAAGTCCTACTCTGGGATGAAGAGAGTAGAATTTGTGGAGAGTCGCATCTAATCTGCCAGTTTACTGAATACATAAATCTAAATAAAAAATATATCATTTCTGACATTATCTCCTCCCGGAGAACGACACAGTAATCCACTGCACGTCCAGGAGGAAAATATACCTTCTTATTCCTCCTAACTTGCATCTGGATGGTTTAAGTAACACTGCACTGACAAGATGGTGCTAGAATGAGATTTTCACTATGCAGCGGAGTGTGCGCCGATATGAAACTTCCTGGCAGATTAAAACTGTGTGCCGGACCGAGACTCGAACCTTTGCCGTTTCCTGGATTGCTAGTTCTGCAAGGTTCGCAGAAGAGCTTCTGTGAAGTTTGGAAGGTAAGAGAGGAGCTACTGGCAAAATTGAAGCTGTGAGGAGGGGTCGTGAGTCGTGCTTGGGTAGCTCAAATGGTAGAGCACTTGTCCGCGAAAGGCAAAGATCCCGAGTCTCGGTCCGGCGCATCGGCTTAATCTGCCAGGAAGTTTAAAGATGGTGCTAGTGTAGTACTCCAATGGCAGCACGTTTTTAGCGTCGGACTGTTCCCATGCTGTCTAGAACATTGTAATGTGTGTGTGTGTGTGTGTGTGTGTGTGTGTGTGTGTGGACGCATCGAATAGCGGGAGCGTTGTCAGACTGCATTCGTCATCCACATATGGGTCCAGTACCAGGAGTCATGGTGTAAGCGGTGACTGGTTACACAAGAAAACTCACAGCCCGTAATACGGACATAAGGCGTTACATTTATAATGTGGTAAGAGCCCCTATCTTCAAGGTGTCCGAAACGCTATCTTTTAGCAATATAACGGCGGACAGCATTTTGCACTTGCTGTCCAGACCTACCTACAGTCATAGGGTGTTCGACTGTTGGTCTTCCCAGCATGGTCCCCAGATCTCCCAGACATTGATATCATCTGATCGTAGGTCGCCGAGAACCTGGCACACAAAGGTTTGTCATCCGCTATGTTTAATGAATTCTGGCGTAGAATTGAAGTAGTATAGAATGACGTGTTAGTTCCAGTTATCCAAGCTCAGTTCGACTTGATATCCAGCCAGGTTAGAGACGCTGTCGCTGTCATAGATGGAACATTTATGTAATAAATTTGGCACCCGATAAATCCCCTAAATCACTCATAAATTTGATCACGTATTCATGCTACTTTTCTGTACACGGACCACAGAATTGCTTTACTACAGCCCACACGTTCGTCTTGTGAGAATCAGTAATTCTCATATATTGTTCCGTCTCACTTGCACATTCTTCATTATATCACATATTTTGATCACTAAGGATCATCTTGACGTCGTAATTAATTGCATCAGCAACCCGTCTTCTCTACTCAGAACAACATAACAGACTACAGCAACATGGCATGTCCGCTCATAGCCACATATCAGAGTACTGTACTCTGAGAAGTGGTCCTGAATGGACAAGACGGGTTTTTGACGCAACTACTGCCGCCCAGTGTGGTCGAGCGGTTCTAGGCGCTTCAGTCCGCAACCGCGCGACCGCTACGGTCGCAGGTTCGAATCCTGCCTCGGGCATGGATGTGTGTGATGTCCTTAGGTTAGTTAGGTTTAAGTAGTTCTAAGTTCTAGGGGACTGATCACCTCAGATGTTAAGTCCCATAGTGCTCAGAGCCATTTGAACCATTTTTGACGCAATTAATAATATCTGAAGATGATCCTGAGTGATCGAAACATGTAATCTAATTTAAAATTTGCAACTGAGACGGAGTAATAAATGAGAATTATCTTAAAAACTTCGTTACCTGTAAGTCGTCTTGATGCTCCAGTTTCAGTGGCCAACAGTGAATACATAGATACTTTTTTAACGTTTTGTATAAATGAAATTCACCTCATGCTTTCAGACACGACAGGGAGTTTACAGTACGGTAGCCACAGCTTTATATGTGATCAAGCTACATTTTGCGCACCGGTAACGAAGTCCCACGACGGCCAGCAGTGGCGTGCGTCATCTCTTCAGTTTGGAAAAAAGCGGACGGCTGGCTGCGCAGCGGGGCGTGTCCGTGAGGAGAGCAGGAAGGGCCGTATCTCTTCTGCACGCCTGCCCTGCAGCTTTCCGCCCGAAGTGTTCCGCGACATGTAGGCTGTATCCGCGGGAGTGACGCTGCTGCTGCTGCCCAATGCGACACGGCACTGCCCGTCTCGCAGTATAGTCTGTCTGTAAACTGAAGAGCGAGCGAGCGAGTCCCCACTCTGCCAACCCACCTACGTCACAAGGCGCTTCTACAGGCTGCTTCACAACGTAGTACCGGCCCTGCCGCGGCGCGCGGTTTAAATCTGTGGCGAAGCCATGTACAGATAGGTCTCCGCTGCGTTCATTTTTAGACAAATGCATTAAGACCAGAAGGGATAGAAAAAACGATAGCTTCTTCCGAAACACAACATTATAGAGTAAATAATATTAAGATAAGAATGGAAGTCAGGATTACACTACACACATAGAACCGAATGCCTGTTCATGTGAATGTATTGTATGATCCTCTATTGCTATTCGTAAAACGAACGCCATATAATGCACTCAATCTGTAGAATATAAGGCTTGTTCTAACTTTTTGTTTCTACTAAAAGGTGGAAGTTTTCTTTGAAAGGCTTGCAACACGAAGAGTGTTTAAAAAGTAAGCAGAAATTTATAATTTTGTGTGTCCGATTTGCACTACTTTTTTGTCACTTTCTTCGTAAACATGTCTCGAAAGTATGTATACAATGTTATACATATTGGGTATTTACTCTGTTGTCAGTTGTCAGTTGTCATGTGTTTTGGTAACATGAAGGATTATTTGTTTTGTATAAAAACACATTAGAGAAGGTGTATTACATTTTGTTATAGGAATGGAATAAAGTGTATGAAATTTTTAGAAATGTTAAATATTGCTTTTGGTGAGCCTGATATGGGTGAACCAAGGGCATAGAAGTGGTATAAACATTTCAAAGCATGGATGAGATGAAAAATGCACAGTTAAGAGATCTATAAACTATCCCGAAGAAACAGTTCCTAAAGAATTCGCGAATAGGTAAAAGCACTGACACAAGAGTATAGTATGCAACGGGGAATATTTTGAAGAGGATAACGTTGCTGTAGATTAACAAATAAAGTTCTTACCAAAAAATAAAAATTAATTTGTGAACGCACCTCGTATATCAAGCTATTTGCTTATAAGTCCAGAATCGATTTACATGTTTCGAAGAAAATTTCAGCAGTGTTTAGAATATCTATTGCGCACATATTTGTAGTAATATGTCTCAGAATCAGGTGAATAATAACCGAGATAGAGATTTAGTGTTCCATAAGTATCAATGGTTTCGCGTGATTTTGAAACTGTCTATAACGATCGAATTCCTCCCAAGATTATTAGTTTTCGTTTGTGGCGATTCCATTAAGCCATGCGGCTTATTTTCGCGTTCGTTCCTTATGCGTCCTATTGGACGAGGCTTACTTTTGCATAAATTTCAGCCCTTTGATTGGGGCTGGTAATATTAGCCAACAGCCCTTTTTGAGTCGCCTCTTTAATACAAGCTGTAATAACATTAGAGACGATCGAAAGCTCGTTTACTCCGCAAATACCTACTCTCCCTCGTATTCTGCACATTTTCTTGCAATGCCAGACGATTATCCATCACTTCTGGATATCGAAGTATATCAGCAAGTATACAAAGTTAACTGACTGACACTGGCGACTAAGGTCCCACCAACAGAAATGACGTATATCACTGCACGCCGATCTACACCGCTAGACAGGTAACGGGCAACAGATTTTGGGTGCCCCTGTAGGCCGGTGGCAGCGTTCTTCCGGGAAAGGCCACTTCCCCCACCAAAAGCGCTGCTCGCTCTTAAGTTTACAGACAGACTATAGCTCTCAGTACGGCCAGAGGCCAGACGCTGCCACGCTATGACTCAGATGGAACTGTCGGGGCGCGGCGGACGCTTCTAAGCTCTCGGTCGCCTGCAGACGTGATGGCCATTGAGAAAAGCCCTTTCGCTCGCCACACAACGGCACAGAAAATAACTTTCTCTAGTACTCGGTGCAAGTACCCAATTTGGAACTCGCCTGAGCGTCACATTTGCTACTGCCACTTTTACTTGAATCGTTATGGTCAACTTCGAAACCGTGAGTCATGTCGGCGACGTAGGTGTACTGTAGATTGGATTTATTTGTCAACTATACTCTGTATTAACAAAATGAAATACACTTTCACGTTCACTACGCTATTGTAAGATTTTAGTCTCGGACTTATTGTCCCAACATTAAGTTAAAAATAAGTTCCATGCCTGGTTCTAGGCAACATTTTCAGTAGGTCAGCCACGATTGTAACGTAAACATAGTAACTGAAAGTCCCCTTCCAAATATTGCCAGTCGGGACTCTCACTGTCCCGACACGAACATACCTGATTAGTCCCAGCCTCTACTTATGTCACTACTAGAACAGCCTGCTCTTCCCAGACAATAAGAAATCGTTAAAAAATGGCCATGTGCAAGTAGGACTGATCCACTCAAAGTTCCCTACAAACTTAGTTATATACATAGGCATTTCATCCGTTCCAGGAATCGAGAATTTTTGCCGGTTGTCGACTTTGGTACTGACACGATATCTGTCCCAGAGATGCCAAGACTTACCAGGATGTTTTAGTTTCAAGTTTGAAGTTGTATAACAAATGGAAAGAAAATATTTTCTGAGTGACGTAATTGCAAATTAACAATTTTCTGATTCTTTCCGATTACTTGTACTGTGAAACCTTTCTTCCTGCCAAACGTCATAATTCTAATAACTTACGGGTTTGCGGCCGGGTGACGTCGTCGAACACCGCCGATATTTCGACAGGAGCACACCCTGCCATTCTCAAGGCGCAAATGCAAGGAAGAAAAACTGTGCAAACAAATTTAATACCTCGGTTCACAGAGGAAAAACAAGGAAGACACCACACACAGAACAAGTGTCACCACAACCAAAGATCACCAACATCAGAAATATCGATAGTTACTATTAATCAACAGGTGAGGTAACACTAATTCTGTCCCTCTGTTTTTTGATGAGAGACAGAGCCGGATTCCAAGCAGCATTTAAACAAAATCCACCATCTCTGTTATTAAGGTTGCTTGATAGTCGGATTTCAACAGCTTCCTTAATAACACTATCCCAATAGCTGGACGTGCAAGCCAGAATCTCCGGAGAGATTATTTGAACATTCGATTCGCCGGGAAAAGTTAAGGTCTCGCGTCATAATTCTATTTCGATGGCAAGCATTCGTAGGTTTTAATTTCTGATTGTTTGTGTCACAATCAAGTCGTTTAAATATTTGGACGTAGCGTTGCAAAGCGATATGAGGTGGAACCAGCATGTGGAAGCTGTGGTAGGGAAGGTGAGTGGTCGACTTCGGTTTACTAGGAGAATTTTAGGAGAGAGTGGTTCACCTGTAAAGGAAACCGCATATAGGACGCTGGTGGACCTATTCCTAAGTACTGTTTCAGTGTTTGTGGTCTGTACCAGATCGGATTGAAAGAAGACATCGAAGCAGTTCAGAGGAGGACTAATAGATTTGTTACCGGTAGCTTCGAGCAAAACGCAAGTGTTACGGGGATGCTTTGGGAACTCAGATGCGAATCCCTGGAGGGAAGGCGCAGTTCTTTTCGGGAAACACTGTTGAGATAATTTAGAGAACCGGAATTTGAAGCTGACTGCCAGACGAATCTGCTGCAGACAATATACAATGTGATTAAGGGACCACGAAGATAAGATACGAGAAATTAGGGCTCATACCGAGGCGTATAGAGAGTCGTTTTTCTCTCGGTCTATTTACGAGTGGAACACAAGGGGAAATGACAAGTATTGGTACAGGGTACCCTCCACCACGCACCTTACGGTGGCTTGCGAAGTTTCTGTGAAGAATTAGATGTAGATCAAAGTATGTGACGTAAGAGGCCATATCCTTTGATTGCAATGACTTAGAAGCTCACATTTATAACAAGCCGAGGGAAGACAGATCTTAGTATGCGAAATAAATATTAAATGGATCTATCTACCCATTCCTGAGAAAAAGGTTTGGAACAGTCGGATAGACAGACAGACGGACAACAAAGTGATCCTGTAAGGGTTCCATTTTTACCGTCTGAGGTACCTAACCCTAACTATAAAAAATCTACAATGAGTGTGAGTTTTATAAACTGGCATATAAAGGTCAATGATGGTGGTAATTTAAATGCCCCATCTTCAGCCATAGACTATGGTGAATTAGTAAACTCAATTTTACAGCCAATATTTTTCAAGAATTTTGCCCTTCTGCTGCATACTTAACAATTTTGGATGAAACACTACATTGCTAAATTGATATACACTCCTGGAAATTGAAATAAGAACACCGTGAATTCATTGTCCCAGGAAGGGGAAACTTTATTGACACATTCCTGGGGTCAGATACATCACATGATCACACTGACAGAACCACAGGCACATAGACACAGGCAACAGAGCATGCACAATGTCGGCACTACTACAGTGTATATCCACCTTTCGCAGCAATGCAGGCTGCTATTCTCCCATGGAGACGATCGTAGAGATGCTGGATGTAGTCCTGTGGAACGGCTTGCCATGCCATTTCCACCTGGCGCCTCAGTTGGACCAGCGTTCGTGCTGGACGTGCAGACCGCGTGAGACGACGCTTCATCCAGTCCCAAACATGCTCAATGGGGGACAGATCCGGAGATCTTGCTGGCCAGGGTAGTTGACTTACACCTTCTAGAGCACGTTGGGTGGCACGGGATACATGCGGACGTGCATTGTCCTGTTGGAACAGCAAGTTCCCTTGCCGGTCTAGGAATGGTAGAACGATGGGTTCGATGACGGTTTGGATGTACCGTGCACTATTCAGTGTCCCCTCGACGATCACCAGTGGTGTACGGCCAGTGTAGGAGATCGCTCCCCACACCATGATGCCGGGTGTTGGCCCTGTGTGCCTCGGTCGTATGCAGTCCTGGCTGTGGCGCTCACCTGCACGGCGCCAAACACGCATACGACCATCATTGGCACCAAGGCAGAAGCGACTCTCATCGCTGAAGACGACACGTCTCCATTCGTCCCTCCATTCACGCCTGTCGCGACACCACTGGAGGCGGGCTGCACGATGTTGGGGCGTGAGCGGAAGACGGCCTAACAGTGTGCGGGACCGTAGCCCAGCTTCATGGAGACGGTTGCGAATGGTCCTCGCCGATACCCCAGGAGCAACAGTGTCCCTAATTGGCTGGGAAGTGGCGGTGCGGTCCCCTACGGCACTGCGTAGGATCCTACGGTCTTGGCGTGCATCCGTGCGTCGCTGCGGTCCGGTCCCAGGTCGACGGGCACGTGCACCTTCCGCCGTCCACTGGCGACAACATCGATGTACTGTGGAGACCTCACGCCCCACGTGTTGAGCAATTCGGCGGTACGTCCACCCGGCCTCCCGCATGCCCACTATACGCCCTCGCTCAAAGTCCGTCAACTGCACATACGGTTCACGTCCACGCTGTCGCGGCATGCTACCAGTGTTAAAGACTGCGATGGAGCTCCGTATGCCACGGCAAACTGGCTGACACTGACGGCGGCGGTGCACAAATGCTGCGCAGCTAGCGCCATTCGACGGCCAACACCGCGGTTCCTGGTGTGTCCGCTGTGCCGTGCGTGTGATCATTGCTTGTACAGCCCTCTCGCAGTGTCCGGAGCAAGTATGGTGGGTCTGACACACCGGTGTCAATGTGTTCTTTTTTCCATTTCCAGGAGTGTATTACTCAGAGATAAACTGCAAGCACAATCGGCGTTTCACAAGAACGGCTTTGCTTGGCTATCGGAAGATTGCAATATGTAGCAATTTGAGCTGAACTGAGTGCTCTGGCACGTTCATTGCACTCTGTCGTGGGTATCTGCCTACAGATCACCGTCTCTCCAGCCTGACAGATCTGTCAAGCCTCCGACCTCCACATTTTGTGTTGCGTACGTCCAACACCTAGTCACTAATCGTGGTGTCACGGTCCTTCAACGACTTCCATAGACTCTCGCGGTAGTATCACGCGAACAACGGATCATCTTCGGCTTTTCCGAGATGCTCGTACCTATGTGTTGGACCATAATAAAGTCGCTACGTTATAAGTCAGTGGCTTTTCGATTTGCGGGCCGTATTGTCGCTGGAATGATTCTGCGTTTGTCTCTGCACCGCTTGTACGTGTGTCCCAAGAGTAGTGGTCAATACACGAATGCGGATAGGAGGGGCGTGGGGTCACCACATCGCTCTCCCAGTCGTTATGATGGTAGTCTTGACCGAAGCCGCTACTATTCGGTCGAGTAGCTCCTCAACTGGCATCATGTTGCTGAGTGTACCCCACACAGGGGTATAGCAGGAATTATTATTCGAAGTTAAGAACTCAGGTAAACATTGGCTCTAAAATGGATATCTTCAGAACTATCAGCACTTAATTTCGATACTGTAAACCCAATCTCTTCCACTGCAACCTCTTTTCTTTTTATATTTTGCTAGGGGGTAGTATGGAATAAGACAGGAGTAAATTGTGTAGTAAACATGAGATCTGAAATGCTTGACTTAAGAGCTATGAACACTTTTTCAGTGTTTCACAATACCGGAGATGAACAAGTGCTCATAGCTATTCAGACGTGTACTTTTGAACTCCTTGTTTACTGTACTTTTTGCTACTAATAATAGAAACGGTTGCATCCCTCAATATTGTCCACTCCTCCTGGGATATCCTGTGTACCTACCTTAATGCGTAACAAACAATTTTATACACACATCAAAAAACGTTTTCCATCACCCCGGTTGCCAGACCTCCTGAAGACAGACGTTGACTGTGGATATTGTATCACAGATGCAGTCCCTTTGACTGTTCAGAGATGTCACTAACTCGCTGAAAGATATAAACAACCATGCACGACCAGCGCCTATTAGGTGGGGGGGGGGGTCCGACAGCCGATCATATCCAGTTATTCCACCAGGAAGGAGGTACACGGCTCGTGTTGTCTGTAGTTCAACCATGAAAGACGGTCTGTACCGCGGTTCTATCACATCCGCATTGTTACTTTGTGCGAGAAAGGGCTATCAACAAGGGAAGTGTCCAGGCGTTTCGGAGTGAGCCAAAGCCAAGTTCTTCGGACGTGGAGGAGATACAGAGACAGGAACTGCCGATGGCATAGCTCACTGAGGCCGTCCACTGCCTACCACTGCAGTGGATGACCGCTTCCTGTGGATTATGGCTCGGAGGGACTCTGACAGCAACGCAACCATGTTGAATAATGCCTTTCGTGCAACCACAGGACGTCGTGTTACGTCTCAAACTGTACGCAATACGCTGTACGATACGCAACTTCACTCCCGACGTCCATGACGAGGTCCATCTTTCCAGCCGCGACAATATGCAGGGCGGTACATATGAGCCCAACAACATGACGAATGGACCGCTCAGGATTTTCATCACGTTCTCTTCACCGATGTGTCGCATTTGCCTCCAACAAGACAATAATCGGAGACGTGTTTGGAGGCAACCCAGTCAGGCTGAACGCATGAGACACACTGTATAAGGGCTGTTTGTGGATGACGTGACCCACCAACCCCTCTGATGCATCTAAGCTGAATCGCCGTTGAGGAGTGCGACAATCTGGACCAACAGTGCCTTGATGAACTTGTGGATAGTATGCCACGACGAATACAGATATGCATCAATGCAGGAGGACGTGCTACTGGGTATTAGAGGTATGTACAGCAATCTGGACCATCACCTCTCCAGGTGTTGCTTTATGGTGGTACAACATGCGTTGTGTGGATTTCATGAGCAATAAAAACAGCGGAAATGTTCATATCTATCTCAGTTTTCTGTACAGGTTCCGGAACTCTCGATAACCGGGGTGATGCAAAACCGTGTTTGATGTTTGTATTCCGGGTATCCGCAGCTGTTGAAAGGGATGATGTTAGGAAGAATTCCGCTGTTAAACCTGTTGCTTATTAAAACACAACCCGATGTGTTTTAATAAACAACAATTTTACCAGCTGTTAGCGGAATACTTCCTAACATTGTAAGGTGTCAGGCAAATCCAACACCTTCCATGGAAACCCTGACATGATAAGCAAATCCATTAGTATGTCACATAGCTCCGAATAAATCGTGACATTAAATTAACCGAAGTAATACGAGTAACGAGTGGGCAAATGGAATACCACAGACTAACACAAGAATGCCTAAATGCATGTCATACCTTCCCACCATGAGACAGGCGCAGATCCGAGGGGAGAAACGAGAACAGAAGCCGAGAGCAGAACCGTGTTAAGCTGGAAGGCCCTACGATAAGGGACGGACACCCACGTCGCCAGCTAACCGCTAGGACCACACCCCAGCCGCAAGTTTTAGCGTGAGACTTTCTCGCGTCTCTGTTACGTCAGGACCACCCCCAGTCCATGTTAAAAGATAGAGCCCTCCTGAAGAACAGTATAGATCTTACGATAACACAAAAAGGACCACACCAGCTGCAAGTTTTAGGGTGAGACTTTTTCGCGTCTCTGTAAGGTTGCAAACTTTGAAAACATTGCCCCACCACGAAAAGTATAACGTTTCTCATTGGCTAGACAGAATTTTTGGTAGGCGGAGCTTAAGGTTAACATCGAGACCCTGATTGGTCAGATGAAAACACAGCCAGATAGTTTTTATTAAACGAACTTCGGTAAATTGTAGTAAGGAGAAGTTAGAAAAAGTTGCTTCCGAGACGGCGAGGTGAGCGGAGCTGTGCTGCCTGCCGCCCCCTGACGAACACTGACGAGGTAATGAACGCACGTGATGCCGCATAACAGCGCATAAAGCTTCACTCAGAACTGCAGAAGTCTCATCTGGTACACCCGCTTTTTGCGTAATACTAGTGTCGATCGTCAATTATAGCTCATAGTGTTCACATTTGCCACTTGAAGTAAAAATCTGAAACGCGATGATTTTTCTCATATATAGTTATTGAGAAGCCACATCAGCCACTGTAATTTACGACAAGTTAGATAAGCAATTAAAGATAATTGAGGGTCACTGTAGACCATTTTGATAGTTTTCTCTCTTGTGAAACTTAATTTAAACCTAGATTATAGATGTGATATGCCATAGGTCATCCTTTGATCCATTGTAGGACTTGGAAACCCACTCAGGGAATATTCGTTCACATTTTTGTTGAACGCAGTTGGTTTTTATCATACTGTATTAAAACATTTCCTTTTATCAATAGTGCAATTTATAAACAATACTTTTGTGAGTAGAATAAAATTTCCAATGGTAAACTTAACTGCTTTTTCGACGTTATTTTACCAGCTAACTAAAAATAAGAAAGCCTCGAACCCCTTCCACTAAATTTAGTTAGTATTAAGATTCTTTTACAGGGAGTGCAGTGGAGCTGATGCTGAAATCATTAAGTATTTGGTTATATCATCGCTAGTCTTACTGAACTCTTCTGAACTCTACATGTCATGTGTGGTCTGGCGTCTCCTTACCAGCAACAGGTCCCAGGTTCAAACTAGTCAATTCTTAAAAAAAACACGCTCAGAGCGTCGTTGCGCGAAAGTGGTGGGGAGACACGATATAGAACAAACAGACACCACGCAGAATGTTAGAACATCACTACTGCGTAAGGCATCCACTGTCGCGGTGGGCTGCAGTTATAATGTTGTCCATCTTCAGCCTTTAAGCCTTAGTGTTCAACAGTTTGTTCTCTGTAAGTTTACAAATTTAAATGTAGCTATAATCAACATCTCCGTATGCTGCTATCTGTAGTTCGTTGCGATCAAATGTCTACAACGTGTAGCGCCCTTGACGGTTGCTTGGTTACTTTGTTGCATTACAGTATTCTGTGTTCCAGCGGATGTTTGAAGTTGGTACGGTACGCTGGTAATAAATGTTTCCGTTCATAACAGAAACTTATTTTTATACTAACATTCTTTGTCTGTTCTCAAAATTATTTTTGTTAATACTAGATGTAATAAACTATACGAAAGGGTATGAAGACGCTGTTTGAGCTAAAGCAGCTGTCGATGGACACACAAGATTCGAAATGTCATACGGCATAGTACAATGTTATTCTGATACTGAAGCGAGACGTTGGACATATATACATTTTTGCTGACCTAAAGCACTGAAAGGCGTTAAGGGAACTGCATCTCGAATGAAACAAGAAGTTTATACCCACGATGCAGTTCGAAGGTTTCAAGCTCTGTCTACAGTGATTACAGGTTCATTTCTCCATCGTAGCACATCACATGCAAACTGAGTTTTAAACTTATGAAACACATCGTGGATATAAATGAACAGTGACTGGTAACAGTAAACTTGATGTTTCATTCCATGTCAATAACAGTCACATTAAAGCCTAACCTAAATTGTTCGCATTTAAAGCGAAACTGCATGTTTGGAGCTGAGCAGTGTTTTAATTTGCGGCAAGAAGATTAACAGATATTAGAAGATAGAAGTGAACGTAAAGCGGCAGGTTTCAAGACACTATTTACAAAGACATCGCATGGCTACACGCCTTGTGCGGGAAATTGTTTTTCACGCTATATCTGCTCTGACTGACGTGCAGAGTCGTTTCAACAAATTTCTTATTTGTTGGTGAATAGAAAAGATGGAACCACTTAATCTTACCGAAGCGTTGCTATTCGTCGACCAGACTGCTCGGCTGTTATCCCGAGAAGCCCATCAGCAAATGAAATGTGTTTCACGAAAACTGGACAAGTGCGAACAGGACCCGCTTTCTGATGGTTGTGCACAGACTTAATCATGTATAAAGACACTTCCTATGTAGGTTCTGATGAGCGAATTTGCGAGTATCAAAATGTGCGACATAAACGAGCCTATCTTTTTACTGCATAAACCTAGTAGTTAATGCTCTACACCACCAGGGAACTGTAGACCTTAGCATTTGACATAAATTTCAAATTCATACCTATACTCGTTCCTGTGAAAAAGGGTTCTAAACAGACGGACAGACAAATAAAGGGGTGGTAACATAAGGGTTCCGTTTATATCGATAGATATACAGAACCTTATAAAAGAAAGAAAAAGTTTTGGGTGAGTCGATGTCATGTTTGATTACAACAATAAAAGGTACTGTAGCAACACAAGCACCATAATCACATACAGTCAGAGACAAAGGGTAAAAGATAAAGGTGAAGCTGCCACTTACCGTGTTGTTTATGTCCTCCATGAAGTCCATTATTTCACAGTACTCATGGGAGTCATTGATGGACTTCACTTTCAGGAAGTAGCCTTTAGGTAAGCGGCCCTCTGAAACAAAAGTAAAACAGTTCACTTCCTTACGAGTGCTGTACCACTAGATTATTCCAAATCTAACTCAGTACAAAAATAAAATATATTTGGTACAGGGACTAGAATCGCTTGCTGTTCCTCCAAGTGTGTCGCTAGACAGTGTACCACGGGGCGACTTACTAACTGTTCAGTGCAGCATGCGAGTCATTGAGGTTGCTGGCAGCCACATAGCTATTGAGAGACGCATACAATATAAGATGGGGGAGGTGGCGGGCGGTGGACAGCACACCAATTAGAATTAGCTACTGTGTTCCACGAACCACACCATCACACTCCTGACCTTGTGACATGTCGCATTATCTTGTTGAAAAATGCCACTGCCGTATTGAGACATGGTCGTCATGAAGGAGTGTACATGGTCTGCAATCGGTGCCAACATGGAGCCTTGCACGAGATCCACTGGGCCCATGGATGCTCACATGAGTGTTTCCCAGAGAATACTGGAGCCGCCGCCAGCTCGTCTCAGTCCCGCAGTATAGGCGTCAAGGAACTGTTGCCCTGGAGGACGACGGGTTTGCTCCGTCCCATACATATGGTACCGCAATTCATCAGACCATGCAACGGTCTGACGATGTCATGGCGTAAAGTCTGACGTCAGTTCCGCCACAATTCGTCACCTGTCCAGTTACACCATCTGTGCGACATCTGTAATGAGGGGTGACCGCCCAATCCCACGACGTCTGGACGTGGTTTCACCTTGGTTTCGCCACATGATGAAGACATTCTCCACAGAACTCTTCGACCACCCGACAAGTCGGGCATTTTCCGAAATGCTCGTGCCTAGTCTCCGGGCCATCATTCTCGGCCAGTTGACGCTGCTGTCACTTGGATGGGTTTATATCGACAGTAGGTCAGTGGCCATAATTTTCTGACTGATCAGTGTCTTTCCGCACACTTTATAACCCAAAATTACACAAAAATTGAATCGTATATTCCTTCTACTATACTGAAAACACACAAAAACTTTAATTTCGTTATTTCGTACACTTTGCAGTTTGCAGCTTTAATGGCCAGTAGTTTATGGAGGAAAGTAACTTTGGGCTCTGGAAGAGTACTACAGCGGTACTGGGAAATCGATGATTTCAAGGATTAGAGCCGGGAAACATGAAGCATGCAAGGATAGCTGAGTTGGTAATAGTATTTTCGATGAGAGGCTAGGACCTGAGTTTGGTCGCCCATACTGTCATTCAATCTATCAGGAAACATTTTACAACATACCTAATGTTGCAAATTGAAAACAAATGGGTGATAAGTCGGCACCTTCACTGAATTACACTGCTATGCATTCTTCTGGCCTATATATCTTTCCTGTTACCAGTAAGTGCCGTTTTTGTGAAACACAGCTTGCCCTCTATTTGCACGGAGTATGAGCGACAGAAGAACTGAAGTTGATTTCATGTTTCTAGTTTTTCAGAATGCTCTTCACACCGTTCCTCACAAGCGATTTCTAAATTAAAGTTGCGTCCCCACGCATACACCACAATGCAGGATCGCTGCTCAGTCGCTATTGGAGTACGGATTATTCTTTGTGTTTTACTCTCACTCTTAATACATACTGATAAAGCGAATAACGCGTTAGACTAGCTAGGGATCGCTCTATCGAAAGGGCAGGTAAAATATTTAGATTTAAAAACCATTTTGTTTATAATGTGGAATAAACATGACGCCTTTCTTTGAGGCTGGGCGTTATATGAAAGACGTGATGAACACGATTTGTTTGGGCTGATTCCCTCTACACGTTGCAAAAACGAAATTGCACGTATCTGCCGAAACATCTGATGAATGTTCCTGATGCTCCATTGGAGAGACGCCCAGTATATTTAGAGACAATCTGAGGAGTCCTCTTAGAAGATGATTACCATCGCTTAGTGTGTTCCGAATTCAACAAATGATCAACATGGATTAGAATACGAAAATATGCTTGAATGGTGTGGAGCACATCTCATTCTGAATGATAAAAAATGGTTACCGCAACCTCAAGAGCATTAATGAAAGTCCATTAAAATTTTTTACATGGTAAATGACAGAAATTTAGAGTTTGTCGATATATATATATATATATATATATATATATATATATAGGGTGAGTCACCTAACACATTTCGTAAACTGATGAATCGATTCCACAGACCGAACGTGAGGAGAGGGGCTAGTGTAATTGGTTAATACAAACCATAAGAAAATGCACGGAAGTATGTTTTTTAACACAAACCAACGTTTTTTTTTAAAATGGAACCCCGTTTGTTTTGTTAGCACATCTGAACATATAAACAAACACGTAATCAGTGCAGTTTGTTGCATTGTAAAATGTTAATTATATCCGGAGATATTGTAACCTAAACTTGTCCCTTGAGTACCACTCCTCCGCAGTTCTATTGTGTGTATCGGAGAGCACCGAATTACGTAGGGATCCAAAGGGAACGGTGATGGACCTGGAGACTGGAACAGCACATTACGTCCACATGCTAACACCTTTTTATTGGTCTTTTCCAATGACGTACATGTACATTACTATGAGGGGTGAGGTACACGTACACACGTGGTTTCCGTTTTCAATTACGGAGTGGAATAGAGTGTGTCCCGACATGCCAGGCCAATAGATGTTCAATGTGGTAGCCATCATTTGCTGCACACAATTGCAATCTCTGGCGTAATGAATGTCGTACACGCCGCAGTACGTCTGGTGTAATGTCGCCGCAGGCTGCCACAATACGTTGTTTCATATCTTCTGGGGTTGTAGGCACATCACGGTACACATTCTCCTTTAACGTACCTCACAGAAAGAAGTCCAGAGGTGTGAGATCAGGAGAACGGGCTGGCCAATTTATGCGTTCTCCACGTCCTATGAGACGCCCGTCGAACATCCTGTCAAGGGTCAGCCTAGGGTTAATTGCGGAATGTGCAGGCGCACCATCATGCTGATACCACATACGTCGACGCGTTTCCAGTGGGACATTTTCGAGCAACGTTGGCAGATCATTCTGTAGAAACGCGATGTATGTTGCAGCTGTTTGGGCCCCTGCAATGAAGTGAGGACCAATGAGGTGGTCGCCAATGATTCCGCATCATACATTTACAGTCCACGGTCGCTGTCGCTCTATCTGTCCGTAGATTCACTGCCCCGTGGTTTGTGAAACCCGCTTCATCGGTTAACAGGTAGAACTGCAACGCATTCTCTGTTAATGCCCATTGACAGAATTGCACTCTATGATTAAAGTCATCACCATGTAAAGGGTGATGTAGCGACACATGAAACGGGTGAAAGCGGTGACGATGCAGTATGCGCATGACACGACTTTGACTCAGTCCACCGGCTCTTGCAATGTCCGGTGTACTCATGTGTGGGTTCTTGGCAACAGCAGCTAACACACCAACTGCACCCGCTTCTCCTGTGACGGGCCTGTTACGGACCCGTTTGCGTGCTACGACCATACCTGTTGCATACAGTTGGCGGTAGATGTTTTGTAATGTGCGGCACGTTGGATGCTTTCTGTCCGGGTACCGTTCTGCATACACCCTGCAGGCTTCAGCTGTATTTCGTCGACACTCGCCATAGATGAGTATCATCTCCGCCTTTTCAGAGTTCGAATACACCATGGTCACAGTTCTTACAACACTACACTATCACAGACGTCTGGTAACACGGTGTACTATAGTTGGTCTGCGTGCGGAGACGAATGCAGAATAACAATAGCAGCAAGCGCTACATGCGGACACTGCGACAGCTAGACCCAACCACAACAGTGCACTACAGCCACACTCGTAAACACGGTCGTCATTGTAAACATGTCCCTGCAGATCCTGCTCGCCGACCGTGGCCCGTGTTTGTTACAACACGCAACTGAACGTCGGAGGTTTCAAGCGTCAACTTTAGGTTACAATATCTCCGGATGTAATTAACATTTTACAATCCAACAAACGGCACTGATTACGTATTTGTTTATATGTTCAGATGTGATAACAAAACTAACGTGGTTCCATTTTAAAAAAAAGTAGGTTTGTGTTAAAAAACATACTTCCGTGCATTTTTTTATGGTTTGTATTAAACAATTACACTAGCCCCTCTCCTCACGTTCGGTCTGTGGAATCGGTTCGTCAGTATTTGATGTGGTTTACGAAATATATCCAGCGGTAATGTTAGGTGACTCGCAGTAAAGAACAAATCAAATGAGAACGATCATACAGAAAATATTGTACGGAAGGCGAAACAAACACTGAATTTTGTTGGCAGAGCACTGAGAATCTGTGACAAATACTCTAAAGAAACTGCTTGCGCTACACTTCTCGGTCCTCTTCTGGTGTATTGCTGCACAGTACGGGGTCTTTACCGGATAGAATTGACAAATGACAACGAAAAATTTGAAGGAGAGGTTAAGGGTGTTGTGTTTCACGAATCAGGGTCAGAATGTCACGGGTACGATACACAAGATTTGATGGCACTCATTAAAGCAAAAGTGCATTTAACTGTATCGAATTCTCCTTCCAAAACTTTCAAAATGGTTCAAATGGCTCTGAGCACTATGGGACTCAACTGCTGAGGTTATTAGTCCCCTAGAACTTAGAACTAGTTAAATCTAACTAACCTAAGGACATAACACACATCCATGCCCGAGGCAGGATTCGAACCTGCGACCATAGCGGTCTCGCGGTTCCAGACTGCAGCGCCAGAACCACGCGGCCACTTCGGCCGGCTCAAAAACTTTCCTCAACAACATTCGTCTCCTAATGTCAACATATTTCATTGGTTCCCACTCACACAGGGAGTAATAATCGTCGCTATGATAAACGGAGGAAAAATCAAACCTAGCACATAAAGTGTCCCCATCCCCCAGACGCCATTCGCGACGGCAACATAATAGATGCAGTTTGATGGTCTCAAGCGCTGAAAAGTAATTATGGAGAGGCAGAAAATGCATGTACCAATCCGAGTAACTTGAACTTATCATCGAAATTATGACTGTGCAAACTTATGAGAAATTTTTTTCAGATGTTGATACTAACAAATGCAATGTCCAAATCTCAGGTTTTGAAGTGTGCAAAATAAAAAAAAATGTAGGGGACTCTGAATAAAGCGTGCCTGTGGTATTCTAGTGATTCTTTTTAAATTAAATATTGGCTGTCATATCGCTGTTTTTCGTTTCCAAGTAATTTCACCGGGAGGACAAATAATGGCTTTGCCATTGCTGTTTTTCGTTTCTAGGTATTTTTCAATGAGAGGGAACAGACAGTGTAATAACATTTAGTATAGGGCCGATAGTTGATTTAGTAAATTAAGTTTTATGTGTCGCCATTCATTGTGTCGTTCGTGTTACCGTAGCGACAGACAGCCAAGCGACACGACCTTCAGGCGGAACTAAAACGAGCGAATACGGCGTAATATTCGCGGTATTTTATGAGAATACAAGAAAAAACTGTTTGATAAATAAACGGGATGACAGTCGGGATAAAACTGTTTAATGCGAAAATAACATGAACGTCTCGTTTTCTCTAATAACAGTGTGACATAACAGATTCGGTGTTTATTGCGTGGGATTTCTAAAATTATCTCTTTCAGTCAGCGCCAAACCAGTCGAAAGTAGATGGCTTTCAGGCAAAAGTACATTTTTAGTGCTTCTGACCATTCTAAATCAGGCACATTTCCGATGAAAGTACTATTAATTGATTGTTAATTCAAGCTAAAATCGAGGAGAAAATTAATATTGTGCAAACTACGACATTGGGAGATAGGATTCACGATCACATTCCAGTCACCGTGTAGAAAACATGATGTTTCGTAAGTGAGGTAAACAAATCTCTGTTGTAAATAGATTGCTTAACCTCGATAATAAACGGATTTTGTCTCTAGCTCGTATTTCTAGTATAAATAAAACCCAAAATGGAATTTACTGTTGTTTATTTAAACACTGCAGCAGCATGACACACACAACAACATCCATTATGTAGAGTAATACAGCCAATGTGAGCGAGTTTCTGTTTTGAACTACACAGGTACTATTCAAACAGAATTCGACTCTTGGGTCTAATAGCTGTGTTTACGAGATTTCATTTGTATCGCCATCTTATGGGAAACGTCTTTCATATAACGTACCTTTACGTTAGTTGTAACTTGCTGGCGAGGCACAACGACTCGCTATGCACTGGTTTACAACTGCTAGGGAACTCATATCATTGCATTGCGAAATCATGTATATATATATATATATATATATATATATATATATATATATATATATATATATATAAAAGCTGTAGTTTAGCCCGCCTGGTTAGCCGGGTGGTCTAACGCACTACTTTCCGGGCAGGAAGGCGTGCCGGCGGATTAGTGGCGAGGTTCGGTGTGCCAGGCAGCCTGTGAATGGTTTTTAAGGCGGTTTTCCGTCTGCCTCGGCGAAAGAGGGCTGGTTCCCCTTGTTCCGTCTATTACACTAAGTTGGCGATTCCTGTGCACAGTGTCTCCAAGTACGCGTACCCCATAATTACTCTACCACTCAAATGTTTGGGGTTACACTCATCTGTCTGGTGTGAGAAGTTCCACTGGTGTGTGTGTGGGGGGGGGGGGGGGGATAGGGGGTCCACTGGCGGCCGAACCGCATAATAACCGTGAGTTCAGTGTGGGGGCGGTGGTGGGGTGAGTGGACTGCTATGGCCTGTTGTGGGGTTGTGAACCACTGACGGCTACGGTGGAGACGAAGCCTTTCAGTCGTTTCTAGGTCCCCAGTTCCATACAATACAAGCTGTAGTTTGTAAGGGCAGTTTTGAGTTCGGCTGGTCGTGCGGACGGAGACAAGGCATCTTGTTTGAGCAACGCTCTTCTTCCGCTGACGGCTTGGCCAACTGGCGTGCTTCTACACGTGTGCATGCTGTCTGTAAATTTCATCGTTCTGTTTGTTAAGTCCAGTGATTTGTGGTGAGAATGTTGCCTCTTTGCGCGTATCATTTTCAGCTTTATACAGGGCGTTCGCTAATTTCCGTTACAAACTTCTAGAAGTTATAGGAGGTGAGTACATAATATTCCGAATAGAAACCCATATCCGGAAACGTACCGTATCCGTTCTACGACAGTTTCAATTCAAGTCATTAACACATCCTCTTCTGCTTTGTGGTGTGCATACTGTAAGACCTTCAGTACACACACCATCGGATTATTTGACTTGTCGCTTTAACGAAGTAGGCGAGTATCAGCAATATGTCTCGTGGTCTTATCGTGGCGTGTTTATCTTCTGCCGTTAGGTCAGACGATACAAATGCCACTTGCACGCTTAGAGTAGCAGACTGACGGTGACCAACTTGATTAATTTTCACACACATTTATTAAAATAATAACAAGCATAAAAATTACTTAACTTGGTTCTGGATGCCATTTACAATTGACAATCTGAAGTTCCTTTGGTATTGGTATGTTAATCTTATTCTCACATATATCTCTGATACTTGACATAAGTGTCTATACATTTATCTTCATGGCTATGTACAGGAATATGGTAATCTTATTGGGCGCAGACTGTAACTTGACTATAGACTGGTACAAACAAATGTAGAACTCGTACAAACTGGTGCAGACATATGCATACTGGTAATCGGAGGTCTGTACACTCGTTACAATACCTCGCGCGTTCATGTTTCACTGCGTGAGTGTGATCTGCGAGGAGAAAAGGTTCTACATTAGCAGCAATCTCATTGGCTGCGTTACATATTAATACGCGGATTGGCGGAAGCAGAATTTGGTCCATCTCTATGGCAGCGCCATCTCGTAGTGTGGAGATGGACGAGCGCTGCGCCTGTGGTGTTGTGCTTAGCGGGCTGCGCTCTAGTGGGAAAGTTTTGTACTCACTATTACGCACATCTATGTACACAACATGCTTGAGAAACTAAATTAGACGTGACACTGTACTATTATTATGTAACAATTTAAAAGGGAAGTTAACGAAACATTCATTTATCACTTAAGCACATTTGTTCGCATTAAAACTTAAGCATTTCGCACTGTACGTGCAGAATGCTTTTGTTTTGGAATAATGTAAACATGTAATGTTGAGGTGTTAGTACAAACTGTCGTATCCTGCCCACTCGTCTAGTACAGGGTGCTTAGAAAACTGTTTTTCCGATAGCTAGACAAGAATTCAAGCAAACCTTACTAATGGAGTTTATTACGACAAGTCCATGTTTCACTGCGTGAGTGTGATCTGCGAGGAGAAAAGGTTCTACGTTAGCAGCAATCTCATTGGCTGCGTCACATATTAATACGCGGATTGGCGGAAGCAGAATTTGGTCCATCTCTATGGCAGCGCCATCTCGTAGTGTGGAGATGGACGAGCGCTGCGCCTGTGGTGTTGTGCTTAGCGGGCTGCGCTCTAGTGGGAAAGTTTTGTACTCACTACTACGCAGAAAGTAACGGAATGGACAGTGTCTTGAAAGGAGGATATAAGATGAACATCAACAAAAGCAAAACAAGGATAATGGAATGTAGTCAAATTAAGTCGGGTGATGCTGAGGGAATTAGATTAGGAAATGAGACACTTAAAGTAGTAAAGGAGTTTTGCTATTTAGGGAGTAAAATAACCGATGATGGTCGAAGTAGAGAGGATATAAAATGTAGACTGGCAATGGCAAGGAAAGAATTTCTCAAGAAGAGAAATTTGTTAACATCGAATATAGATTTAGGTGTCAGGAAGTCGTTTCTGAAAGTATTTGTATGGAGTGTAGCCATTTATGGAAGCGAGACATGGACGATAACTAGTTTGGACAAGAAGAGAATAGAAGCTTTCGAAATGTGGTGCTACAGAAGAATGCTGAAGATAAGGTGGGTAGATCACGTAACTAATGAGGAGGTATTGAATAGGATTGGGGAGAAGAGAAGTTTGTGGCACAACTTGACTAGAAGAAGGGATCAGTTGGTAGGACACGTTCTGAGGCATCGAGGGATCACAAATTTAGCATTGGAGGGCAGCGTGGAGGGTAAAAATCGTAGAGGGAGACCAAGAGATCAATACACTAAGCAGATTCAGAAGGATGTAGGTTGCAGTAGGTACTGGGAGATGAAGAAGCTTGCACAGGATAGAGTAGCATGGAGAGCTGCATCAAACCAGTCTCAGGACTGAAGACCACAACAACAACATACGACAAGTAAAGTTGACAATATTTAAACTTGCGTATTTACGAAGATGGATCGCAAGCAAATGGCGACATACAAATAATAAATGTCTTTCGATTTATTCAATGGGGTGGACATCTCTTCTGAAGGCATCCCAGTGCAAGCAAATAATACAGTTCACAAGTTATGGCTAAAGCGTTTGGATTACGGCTCGTCTTCTAGTGCGGGCCGCGGATAGCCGGCTCAAATGGCTCTGAGCACTATGGGACTTAACTTCTGAGGTCATCAGTCCCCTAGAACTTAAAACTACTTAAACCTAACCAACCTAAGGACATCAGATACATCCATGCCCGAGGCAGGATTCGAACCTGCGACCGTAGCGGTCTCGCGGTTCCAGACTGTAGCGCCTAGAACCGCTCGGTCACCCCGGCTGGCGTGGATAGCCGGAATGGCGCTTATATTTTCTTAGTATAGGGCCCACTCCTGTCGTGCTGTCGTCCTAACCAGCCTTCTAATGTTCGACGTCGTCTCACAGCCTTCTCTGTTGTAACGTTCCAGGCCGACGGGCAGGCGCTTGATGTTACGCTGGAACACAAACAAATGTGCTTAGGTAATAAATGGATGTTTTGTTATGCTAGCTTTCGAATTGTCCTAATAACTGAACTGCGTCACGCCTAAGTCAGTTCTTCGAGCAGAAGTGGATGAGTTAAACATCTGATCTGAAACCGTCGTAGAACGGAAACGGTACGTTTCCGGACATGGGTTCCTATTCAAAATATTATGTACTCCGTTACAAGTCATAGAAGCTTGTAACGGGAATATTTGAACATCCTGTAGATGTGCTTTCTGTGTGACCAAGGTTAAATCCGTTGCTTCAACGAAGATCAATGACGGTCTTTCATTAGCTCAGCAGTAAATATACGGGGTGTCCCAGCAGGAATGGTCATTATTCAGGGATATGACAGGAACGATAGTTCGAAGCCAAAAACTATAGCGCAGCCCGCTCAGCACACCACCACAGGCGCAGCGCTCGTCCATCTCCGCACTACGAGATGGCGCTGCCATAGAAACGGACCAAATTCTGCTTCCGCCAATCCGCGTATTAATATGTAACGCATACCTTAAGAGCTAGAGCTCGTCTTCATGTTCGAAACTATGATACTAACAACTTCTGCTGTATACTCTGTGCTTTCCGTATTTTGAAAAATGTTGGTAGGGAGCAGGACAAGAAAGAAATGTCCATTAAACATGGGCACTAAAGTGCCTGCCTTAAGAACTACACTCTAGAGCCAACGAAGCTGGTACACCTGTCTAATATCGTGTAGGGCCCCTGCGAGCATGCAGAATTCCTGCAGTACGACGTGACATGGATTGGGCTAATGTCTCAAGTAGTACTGCAGGGAATTGACTCCATGAATCCTGCAGGGCTGCCCATAAATCCGTAAGAGAACAAGGGGGTGGACATCTCTTCTGAAGGCATCCCAGATATGCTCAACAATATTCATATCTTGGAAGTTTGGTGGCCAGCGGAACTTTTTGAACTCAGAACAGTGTCCATGAAGCCACTCTGTAGCAATTGTATGGGGTGTCGCATTGTCCTGCGGGATTTGCCCAAGTCCGTCGGAATGCACAATGGACATGAATGGAGCAGGTCATCAGACAAGATGCTCATGTACGTGTCACCTATCAGAGTCGTATCTAGACGCATCATGGGTCCCATATCACTATCTGCACACGCCTCACACCATTACAGTCTCCACCAGTTTGAACAGTCGCCTACTGACATGCAGGGTCCACGGATTCATGAAGTTGTCTCCATACGCGTACACGTCCATCCACTCGATAAAATTTGAAACGAGACACGTCCGACCAGGAAACAGGTTTACAGTCGTCGGTGTTGACGGGCCCAGGCGAGGCTTAAAGATTTGTGTCGTGCAATCATCACGGGTACACGAGTCGGCCTTCAGCTCCGAAACCCCATATCGATGATGTTTCGTTGAATGGTTCGCAGGCTGACCCTTGTTGATGACCCAGCATCGAAATCTTGAGCAACTTGCCGAAGGGTTGCAATTTTGTCACGTTGAACGGTTCTCTTCAGTCACCGTTGGTCCCTTTCTTGCAGGGTCTTTTCCCGGCCGCAGCGATGTCGGAGATTTTATGCTTTACCGGATTCCTGGTATTCGCGATACACTCGTTAAATGGTCGTAGGGGAAAATCCCCACTTCATCGCTACCTCGGAGACACTGTGTGCTGTCGCTAGTGCGTCAACAATAAAACCACGTTCAAACTCACTTAAATCTTGATAATCTACCGTTTTAACTGCAGTAACCGATCTAACAACTGCACCAGACACTTGTTGTCTTATATAGTGGATACCATCGCATTATGTTTATGTATCTGTCTATTTGAATATGCATGTCTATACCAGTTTCTTTGACGCTTCAGTGTGTGATCACTTGTCCGTCTTCATTACTGGGAAACATATTTCTTCTGCCGAACAAATCCTAATGACTCTTAAGGTATGTATTTCAGAGGCCACGCTTTTAAATGATCGTTCCTGTCATATGCATCAAAGCTGACCTTTCTTGGGAATCATTTACGTCATGCCTACTATCCTATTTATTTAATATTACTTCATGGATCTGAGACCTGGGAATCCTGTAGGTCATATGCCTCGTGTTAATATCCTACTTATTTAATATTACTGCACGGATGTGAGATAATATAACGTTGTTTCTTTAGATCCCGTTCATTAGTTTTCGTATTGTTTGCACTTGGTGACTTGGAGGGCACGTGTAGCCTTATTACTAAATTCTGGTGCGTCATTCAATAATAACCAAAGGCTACTTCAAATAGCATTTAATTATTTTTCATTCCGATGCTATTTTATAACGTTTTCGTGGTCGCTTCCCATATGATCACTTATTCTTTCGTCTGCATTCGTATCTGATGCAATCACAGTACAATGAATACGTTCTGCCTTTAGTGGAATCGTTATTCAAGTAACCTGCCACCAGAAGACGAAATATTTATTTCTTCACAGGGATATTACGGCATATATAAGGTAGGTTTGAGCTGCCGAGAAGTTCTGGACACGTCCTAACCCAGAGTGTTTTGAAAGTGGCAATTACGATTAATGCTTCCGCAGTATTCCATAGCATAATTAGGACACTGGAGATATTTAGTAAAATTGCAGTTTCCGTGGGTTTTTATACAAAGTAGAGTACGCGTCTCAAATGTATGCATTTTCTGCATAAGGGAAGGCGCAATATAATTTCAGGTTGTGTTATGAGTTTTGGACGTATTGGCCGTGATTTTACGTTACATAAACATGATCAAGATCCCCTAATATTTCTCACAGGAATTTCCTTCCACTTCCTGATATCCCGTCAATAGAAATGAGATTGCGTTATTTTTTGTTCATGGGCCAAAATATTGAGTAGGAAGGGGGATATTTTCAGGGTATTCACACTGAAGTCACACCAATTACGCACTCAGATTAAATTTAAACAAGAGAAGGAGGCTTTCACGTTATACATTCGCGAGATAACGTCTATTCACATGGTAGGTCTGCTTTAATTTTAAAACAGTCTTATTGAGTTTTAACCCGTTCGTACAACTGTGGAAACATTCCACGAATTCTGAGTAACAGCTATAGCCAGATGTTGTGATAACATCCTTAATTAAGCTCTTGCTTCTCTGTAGATGGAACGGAGCACCTGAAGCCAGAAAGAGAGAGAGTTGGGGCCTTAATACAAAAAGCACTGCTGACATAACGACGATTTCACAACGCAGGCTGGTGCACGGCGAAGATCTGGGAAAGGATGCTGGGATTATCGTTTAGGCGCTTTCACAGTATTAAGTAATATCACAAGAACAAAAGACATTTAATGAAACTGCAAAAGAGTTCCATCTCACAGTAATAAATTATAAACGTTGTGTCTGCAACTTTTCTCGCAGTAAAACTTTCATTCAGGTCTGGAATATAGTATGTAGTACACTTTCGTTTCCAAGCGAACGTTAGAAGTTAGTTAAAGTAGTGATGGATTTTTATACGATCCTACTCGAGAAAGCAATTTTATTAATACCATTTATGCACCGTAAATTGCTGCTGAGTGTGGTAAACCTAATCAATATCAAACTAAAAGACTGACTGCAAATGATTTAGGAAGGCAGTCAGAGCTTATTAAAAACTCTGGTTTTCACAAAATTTATTTATTTAAGGACCAAAAACACACTGTACAATACTTCTTTAAGAACCATCAATATTATTTCATTAAAAAGTAAGATGAAAAATAAAAATAGAATCGTTAGAGTTTTCCTTTCTACTGGATCATACCATAGGAGTTACCAGCATTGATAGTCATTGACTTTTATCGCTTGTGACCATGGGATGCACTACCCATCTGCAACTGCCTTGTACCAGGCCTAATTTCAAAATGTCCCACAGTGAGAGGATATCCACCTCAGCGTTCTGCAAAGTTTTCTGTGAGTGTATACTTACATCTGTGTGGTCAGATGAGATTTCTCATCTCGCCGCGTTCCGTTTAGTGTTAAATGCTCTGAATGACTCGCAAGTCACTACCAACAAACGATTAACGTTGTAGAGTCAGAGTCACTATACTGCTGTTTTCATTAATCAATCACATTGTTTCATTGTCTTGATTGTCTATTGAAGGCCTCCTCCAAAAAATACCAGTAGAGAGAGCTCTGCGGAGACTTAACTTCTGCAGAAAATAGATAAATGTAAGGAATTGTGGAGAGGTTAAGGGCGACTCTGTAGTGAAATGAATATTCTGATTCGCCGCCACAAAGTTATAAGTGTGACATTGAGTTAATGATAAGTATAGTCGTGTCAATGCAGAAGTACCCGTAACCTCTCCACACCTCTGCACTTGGTCATATTGAACGAAATGGTTCCAACGTCGGTGCTTGGCAGAATATGATTGAAATATTAAATAGGAAACACTTCGTGATGTTCTGCAAACTTACATTTATTTGATTCAGTTCTCACCTGAAGATGGCTTGAGAAGCCGAAAGCCGATTCATGATCTAATAAACATAATTTTCGAAAAATGGTTCAAATGGCTCTGAGCACTGAGGGACTTAACATCTGAGGTCATCAGTCCCCTAGAACGTAGAACTACTTAAAGCTAATTAACCTAAAGACAGCACACATATCCATGCCCGAGGCAGGATTCGAACCTGCGAGCGTAGCGGTCGCATAGTTCCAGAATGTAGCGCCTAGAACACTCGGCCACCCCGGCCGGCTATATAATTTTGCAGAACATGAGAAACTATTTAATATTGTTTTACATTATCATACTGTTTCTAGCCTATATGGAAATTTCTAGGAAGTGATTGTATCTTGTCGCACTGAATTACAGATATTTTGTTATGCGTTTTTATATTTACCCCCTTACATGTCATTTATTGCTGTTACTGAACAACTTATTGTTCGTATTGTTTGGTTTTAAACAGTTATTATGATTCGTATAATACAACAGCATTGTAATAATGGCTCTTTTACGGTTTTTAAGATTATACTGGCCACGTGAACTGATGTAATATTTGTTAGTGTAAGCATATTTCATAATGAATACTGTCGGCATTAAGCCGATCCATTTTTGGGAAGTTGATGATAACATTATGTTTGCTGTAAGCAAGGCCTGATTAGGGCGGAGTAGTCACTGAAACCGCTGGAAATTTAAGAAATAAAAACAGCTGACGGTGTTATTTATTGTTTCGCATAAAGAAGGGAAGATACACTGTGATCGATAAAACCTAATTGTACTTTCGCTAAGTGATCTGGTCATGATAAACACGATGTAGACATCCTTTAGGAACCTCTGATTTCTAAGTGGTATGTTTCGTGAGCAAAAAGTAAGTTATTCGAAATACAAATGGACTGGCACAGGTTAATTTGTGAAGTCTGGTGTTACTTTCTGAATCGGAATCAGGCCGGAGGAAAAGATGGTGTAAGAAAGGGATCACGTCATTGCCAACTTTGATCTGGGGAAAAAGGAAGGGTCCAGCCCGGAACCTGTGCCCCTTGCGGCGGCCGGCAGTTAACACGTGAGTTCTCTCCCACGCTGACGTTGGCTACCGAGAACTGGCGCGTGGAGAACTCACGTTGTCAGTGGATCACGTTGCACACGAACAAACAACCGTTGCCGAAGCGACGATCCTACTCGTCATGCACGTCACGTTATTTGTGTTTCAACATTACTGGAGAATATTAAAAGGAAAAATCTATACATATTGTAGAAGTGGATGAACTTACGTAAATGTGTGTGTGTGTGTGTGTGTGTGTGTGTGTGTGTGTGTGTGTGTGTCTGTGTGTTACGTGATACATGCTCTCCTAAACCACTTGATCAATTTCAACCAAATTTGGCACATGTATGCCTTACAGCCAGGTGACAATCTGTGCAGAGTTAAGAATCACTTACCGATGAGAGGAGGGGAGATGGGGGTGAAAAAGTACCGTTGCCCGCAACGTGTGAATTTCGAGGCTTAATAAGTTCAGAATTTGTGAATGAGAGCACTTATCGATCTGCAACAAACTTTCCACATAATTTCAAAACATTTTGAAACTTTTTCTTGCTGACAGCCTCTAGAGAATGATGAAAGGAAAATGTTAGATCCCTTACTACTTTTCCTCTGTTCATGAAGTAAGCGTACCGCATGAGGCATGGCGTTATAATTTATTATTTATTTCCTGCTGACTGTGTACGCTACATATTTTACAGATACTATGCTTATATACCACGGAATATAAGTACAAAATTATATTATTGTATGAGGCATAGTTCAGGAGATTTGACGTCATAAATAATGAGATGCGTGAGAAACTTTCATGACGTTTAAATGTCGTACATCGTTGCTACTAACTCCAATCGCAACATATTTTGAAGACGGTATCCAAATGTCATGTCATATCCCGTCAAATGAGGAGGTTTAATTTTTAAAATAGGGATTGCAATCCAAGACTGTAAAGGTTTCGGTGGGAGTGGTAGGGGTGGGTTGCGCTGTGATTTTATCATCTGGATAGCCAGCGCGACACAAGAGTTTATTGACAAGGTAACGCTCCTCCAACAGAAGCGATATGCAAGAGACAGTGGCAAGTAATTTAAATCACGGTGACTGCGCAGCCCCAAAGAACACGAAAAGCAATAAAAAAATTAAAATCAGTTAATGAATTTACTATTTAAAATACACAGAAAACCGGACTAAATTTTGCTGTGAAAAACATGTAATAGAAACTAACAATTAATATATTAAAAGCAGAAAATAAATTTACATTATTACAGAGGATGAACATAAAAGCAGATAACCAAACAAAATTAGCCTACTGTACACACGAAGTTCGGCGTCAATTAATAGGGCCCGCAGCCCTCGTGTATTTTACGCTCTAACATTATATATGCTAGCTAAGAAATAAATATATGCATTGTCCCCATGTAACTTCATAACCGTCTAAAGTGTGATATGAAAATATACCAATAGAAGTATATTAACACTGTGATATTCCTGTTTTAGTTTTTCTAACTAAAATATGTTTTATTATTAGAATCCCAGTAAAAACGGTTGGAGAGAGACTTTTGCTAAAGAGACCAGACGTAAACGTGCTCTGTATACCTTTTTGCTGTGAAGCAAACGAAACTGTCATTAATTTTTTCTCTGCATTGCGTGGCGTCTTGTTTCGCCTGGTTGTTGTACAATAAGCACACATGTTTTTCTGTACCGTAAATTATTAGATACTTTCTTTGGAAATGTGTAAGTGGAATTTCATTGCACTTTCAGACCTGATCGTATCCCATGATATTTGCCACCAATATTTGCAGCTTCCTTTTCAAAGGCCTTAAATAAAGATTAGTGACGAATTGTTCGAGGGTAGGACGCCCAAAGACATTAGGTGTTCTGTGGTGACTTGTTCAATATCGCTAAGCAGAACCAACCTGAGAACGAGCTGCTGACCATTTCTTTTCATTCCTTACGTGTATCTTTCACGTAAGAATGATGTTAGGTTGATCCGTCAATTACCTCCGAATATATCGCATGAATGTTAGGTGCCTGTTCTTACGGTCATGTCCGAAAGAACAGACACCACGCTGAATGGTTCAAATGGCTCTGAGCACTATGGGACTTAACATCTGAGGTCATCAGTCCCCTAGACTTAGAACTACTTAAACGTAACTAACCTAAGGTCATCACATACAACCATGCCGGAGGCAGGACTCGAACCTGCGACGGTAGCAGCAGCGCGGTTCCGAACTGAAGCGCATCACAGCTGACAGCAGACACCACGCAGAAACCGCAGCTGTTATACATTATAAGTAAGTTGAAGGTGTTGAGGGGAAGAAAGGAAAGGAGAGGAGTGGAAGGATCACTGCTATCAGCTGCATTGGGACGCTGCGCGGAATCGGCGGCGTCGAATGAAAATGTGTACCCGACCGGGATTCGAACCCGGAATCTCCTGCTTTATTAGGCAGGTGCGGTAACCACTGCCCAGATAGGCGTATGGCATTATATGAAAGTGTGGTGTCTGTTCTTTCAGACATGAATCCACCTTCTTCAGTGCGGACGCACAAATACATCCGGCCTCCTGTGGGAATCTAGGTAGAGCGAATATGGAGGAAATGGACAGCGGCTGAGGTTAGGTGGCTCTCTACTGGTGTGTGGATGAGCCGTGAGGCGACCCGAGATAGACTGCACACTGTGTCCCGGATGGCGCAGTGGTTGGCGCACCTGTCTTAGTAAGCAGGAGATCCTAGGTTCGAATCCCGGTGCGGTACACATTTTCACTCGTTGCCCCCAATTCCGCACAATGTCCCAATGCAGCTGACAGCAGTGATGCCTCCCCTTTCCTTTCATTTCTTCCCCTGTACACCTTCAACATACATGCCGTCCGCGAATTACTATGGCAGTCGCTTCGGTGGCTACATGTGTCGTGCCTTACGTGAACGCAGAAATTACATGAACAGGTAATTTACATCTTTTGACAGCAATCATTAATTTAGATAATCTACTCTTTTTACTCTGGTTTGCATTTTTGAAAGTTTCTCGCGCCCGTCACATGATTGTATAATAGTCAGTGTATTTATTTGCAGTGGCCTACTGGAAAAGTTTTCATAATAGTAGTAACCCATGCCTTTCTCTTGTACTTTAAATTCTAGAGGGAAAGCTTCAACAATGTGAGTTGATCAGGATTAGTACTGTCTCACATTAGCGTAATAGTTTATTACTCTGTTATGTATGCAACAGCTAGATAAAACGACTGAGTAACATTACGTAAATCTGAAATTCAACTTAGCCCTCGTTAGGTTTTCGGGTCTCTTTTGACCCATAAGGATTATAGATGGTCTATAATTTTGAAACTATTTAGTTTTAATAAAGTGCCTTCATTGACTTCGTTTGCTCCTTAGTGAAGTTATTGTGACAGAATGAAAATTGTTTTGTACCTTTAGTTTGGCCTCCACAGAAACAGTACTTCTCAAGCTGTTCGGATCTTTTTAGACCTTTTTTTAACCCTCATTATTACAGCAAATTCTGAAAATATTCAGTTTGCCAATAATGAAACGTGTTTGGCTGTTGTAAGGTGGGTATAAAAAAGGGAATTCATTGTGGTTTGGATAATGGAATGTCTATTTCTGTAGAGGGGAGTGAGAGGGGAGGGGAGGGGAGTGCGAGTGCGAGCCATTGTTTTTGCTGTCACCAGATCAGTTTGTCAAGTGATCACTTCTAATCAGAGGCCTAAGTTTCTACCTTTACAATTCATGTACATTCCTGGAAATTGAAATAAGAACACCGTGAATTCATTGTCCCAGGAAGGGGAAACTTTATTGACACATTCCTGGGGTCAGATACATCACATGATCACACTGACAGAACCACAGGCACATAGACACAGGCAACAGAGCATGCACAATGTCGGCACTAGTACAGTGTATATCCACCTTTCGCAGCAATGCAGGCTGCTATTCTCCCATGGAGACGATCGTAGAGATGCTGGATGTAGTCCTGTGGAACGGCTTGCCATGCCATTTCCACCTGGCGCCTCAGTTGGACCAGCGTTCGTGCTGGACGTGCAGACCGCGTGAGACGACGCTTCATCCAGTCCCAAACATGCTCAATGGGGGACAGATCCGGAGATCTTGCTGGCCAGGGTAGTTGACTTACACCTTCTAGAGCACGTTGGGTGGCACGGGATACATGCGGATGTGCATTGTCCTGTTGGAACAGCAAGTTCCCTTGCCGGTCTAGGAATGGTAGAACGATGGGTTCGATGACGGTTTGGATGTACCGTGCACTATTCAGTGTCCCCTCGACGATCACCAGTGGTGTACGGCCAGTGTAGGAGATCGCTCCCCACACCATGATGCCGGGTGTTGGCCCTGTGTGCCTCGGTCGTATGCAGTCCTGATTGTGGCGCTCACCTGCACGGCGCCAAACACGCATACGACCATCATTGGCACCAAGGCAGAAGCGACTCTCATCGCTGAAGACGACACGTCTCCATTCGTCCCTCCATTCACGCCTGTCGCGACACCACTGGAGGCGGGCTGCACGATGTTGGGGCGTGAGCGGCAGACGGCCTAGCGGTGTGCGGGACCGTAGCCCAGCTTCATGGAGACGGTTGCGAATGGTCCTCGCCGATACCCCAGGAGCAACAGTGTCCCTAATTTGCTGGGAAGTGGCGGTGCGGTCCCCTACGGCACTGCGTAGGATCCTACGGTCTTGGCGCGCATCCGTGCGTCGCTGCGGTCCGGTCCCAGGTCGACGGGCACGTGCACCTTCCGCCGACCACTGGCGACAACATCGATGTACTGTGGAGACCTCACGCCCCACGTGTTGAGCAATTCGGCGGTACGTCCACCCGGCCTCCCGCATGCCCACTATACGCCCTCGCTCAAAGTCCGTCAACTGCACATACGGTTCACGTCCACGCTGTCGCGGCATGCTACCAGTGTTAAAGACTGCGATGGAGCTCCGTATGCCACGGCAAACTGGCTGACACTGACGGCGGCGGTGCACAAATGCTGTGCAGCTAGCGCCATTCGACGGCCAACACCGCGGTTCCTGGTGTGTCCGCTGTGCCGTGCGTGTGATCATTGCTTGTACAGCCCTCTCGCAGTGTCCGGAGCAAGTATGGTGGGTCTGACACACCGGTGTCAATGTGTTCTTTTTTCCATTTCCAGGAGTGTATTTTGTAAGGTTTTTTCCCCCCCTGCTAATGGGCTCTTATCG